>NC_083606.1:17880040-19130040 GCF_029168945.1 Cannabis sativa | reverse complement strand
TAAAGTTTTTGTTTACAAAATATTCTTGTAAAATTTTAAAATTACAAAGGTACACTTTTCTCAGCAAACAATAAGAAACAACTAAAACATAACGAGAATCAATCTTACGATAACTATAAATCAACTATAAACATATAAAATAATTAAAAGCAACCTCATGACAACTATAATACAACTATAAATATACTATATAACAACCGAAAGAACGATTTATTGTTTTATACTGAATAAGTATTTTTGTAAATTAAAATATTCAAAGCATAAAAATAAAAAATTTCTGTATTAATATATTTATAATTTTTTTCAAATCTTTGGTTGTAAATTTTTCATAACAAAAATTTATTTTAATAAATTTTTAAAAACATAAGATAGTAGGAAATCAACTTAAATTAATACGATACTTTAATACTTTTTTTTATCTAGAAGAGAAACTTCATTAATTACTAGCAAAAAATCAAAACAATACAAGCAAAGGCACAGTAAAAATAGTTGCCCAACAAAAAACTAAAGATTATATTTTAATTTTACAAGAAAATTTCTTTCATCTAAGAATAACTTCATATTATTTACATGGTAGAATCTGTAAACAACAACCTGTTTTATTTTTTTAACTATAGCAACAATATTTTTTGATCAGCCTTCAAAAAGACATTTGTTACGGTTAGACCAAATGTAATAAACACAAGCTGCCAGTGTAGCTATTATAACAACAACAATCATTCCTGATGTCCTGCTAGCCAGCCAAGTGATCCAACTCCCATAGTCCCTTGGCCAGGAAGAAAAACCCAGCGATAAAAAGATCTCATCTGTAACTTTCGTAGATAAGCTACACTCAAAAAATAAGTGGGTATGACTCTCATCAAAGAGCCCACAAACAACTAACAGAAGAGTCTCCAAGGGAATACTAAACCGAATTAGTTGATCCCTAGTGAGCAAATGAGAGTTTAAAGCTTGCCATAACATAAATCTATGTTTAGGCAAACTAACTCTATTCCAAACCGCATCTGAATATAACACTGGTTGTTGAACAATGGTAGTGTTATAAAGTAAGGAAGCATTAAACTTACCCTTACGGCCTACAGTAAGAATTTGAGCTTTGGAAAAGCTTTGTCTTAAAGCACAAAGCTTCCTCCAATACCAACTCGAATCCAACTTTATATGAGTTTTCCAAAAGTCACCTTTTCTCAGATAAGTTGAATGAATCCAGCGAACCCAAAGCACATCATGCTTTTTTGAATTGCCTAAATATACCTTGCTATAGTAACTCTATTCCAAGTAGGACCATCAAGAAAACCAAGGCCTTCATATTTTTTAGGGAGGCAAACTTTTTCCCAGGAAGGGATATGGATTTTGCATCTATTACCTTCAACTCCCCAAAGAAACCCTCGACAAAGCCTTTCAACTTGTTTAATAACACTCTGTGGTAAGATGAATATACTCATCCAATAGTTCCAGAGACCTAGCAGAATAGAGTGTATAAGCTGAACTCTCCTTGCAAACGAAAGATGTTTACTAGCCCAAGTAGAAAGCCTCATCTTTATTTTCTTTATGATAAGACCACAATCTTCTTTCCTCCATTTCGTAGGCCTCATGGGAACCCCAAGGTACTTAGGGGAAAAGATCCTTCTTTCAAACAGAGAGTATGAAGCAACACCTTTTTTTCCTCTCCAAAAACACCTCCAAAGAACACTTGTGATTTTTCAAGATTTGCTTTCAGACTTGAAGAAGCACTAAAATCATCAAGAACAGATTTAATAATTTGGGTGGACTGAGCATCTCCTTAGCAAAAGATAATAAGATCATCTACAAAATAGAGGGAAATTATCTTAAGGCTTCTACACATCGAGTGATAGCTAAACTTGTTGTCTAAAGCCGCAAGATGAAGTCTTCTGGTGAGATACTCCATTACTAGGAAAAACAAGAGAGGTGATACTAGATCTTCTTAGCGAACACCTTTCTTTCCCAAAAACTTTCCTTGAATCCTGCCATTAATCATCAAAAGGTAGCTTGTGCTTCTCAAACAGTTCATGATCCAGCCAATGAACTTAGTCAGAAAACAAAGAGCTTCCTGAATGTCTTCCAAGAACCCCCAATCAACTGTATCATAAGCTTTACTCAAGTCAACTTTGATAGCACACCGAGGGGTGATAGATTTCCTTCCATAGTTTTTGATAAGATCCTGAAGAATCATTATATTATGAGCAATGGAACGACTTGTTGAAAGCCCCTTGATTTTGGTCAACAACCACGACAACACAGTAGCTAACTGCATGCATAAAAGCTTAGAGATACCCTTATAGATGGTGGTACATTAGGCAATTGGACGATAGTCTATCACACGAGAAGGACAGTCTATTTTTGGCACTAATAAAATTTTAGTTTCATGAAGACCAGCAGGAGACTTACCATTCTTAAAGAATTGCAACACGTCTGTGCATATTTCCCCTCCAATTTCTGGCCATAACTCCCTGTAGAAACCTGAACCATAGCCATCAGGACCTGGAGACTTAGTATTGAGGATGCTGAAAAAAGCTTTCTTTATTTCTTTTCTGGTAAAGGGCTTTAAAAGCCCAACTTGCTGGTCTAAAGAAAGCTTTCTCCCCCTGTCCATACACTCTCGATTAAGCAAAGACTGGGCAATACTCAAACTCCCCATAAACCTTTTAAATGCTTTAAAAAAATGGTCCACCACCTCAGGGAAACAATCCATTTGCTTTCCTTCCTTATTAACAAAGGAAACAATTCTATTATTTATCTTCCTTTTCTTAAGAAAAGCATAAAAATAGGCATTATTATCATCACATTTCCTTAGCCAAGTGATTTTACTACGATGTCTAAGGAAGCTATGATACATTTTACCTTGAGTTTCATATGCCTCAGCTGCCTTTTTCTCAGCTTCTTGAAAAGAAAAATTCCCATGATTGGCTTGATCATCAAATAAAGCCTCATGGTATGTCTCCTTTGCCAAAGAATAAGACTTTCCAATATCACCAACAGTCTCTTTATTGAATCTATTTAGATTGTGTTTTAGCCTCATCATTTTAGTAAAATACTATGTAACTTCGTGCTCGCACAAGGCTTCCTCCAATTGTCCATGACAACATTCTTGAACTCAGCATGCTCAGACCAAAAGTTGTAGTACCGAAATGGTTTGTAACCAATGTTTTCAAGTTTTCCATTAGACACCAAACACGAACAATGATCAGACAGGGTATCCCATTTGAACAGAGCAGCCGAGTTAGGAAAAATATCAACCCAATCTTCATTAGCAAACACATGATCTATCTTCGAATAAATTCGCTTCCCTCCTTCCTGTTTATTGGTCCAGGTATAAGCTGAACTTGAACTTTTCAAAGCATCCATTAACTGAAGAGATAATTAGTTATTGGAGTCTAAAAGCTCCCTAGGAGAAATCGGGTTCCCACCTTGTCTATCATTAACATGAAAGACAGAATTGAAATCACCAAGCATAAGCCACGACTTAGCCGGTAAAGTCAGACCAGCAAGATCATTCCACATTATTTTCCTTTCTATTATTGTATTCAGACCATATACAAATGTGATACTAATAGCAGTAGGAAAACCTGCCACTTTGACATAACAGTGAACAAGTTGATTTGTCTCCTTGGTTATAATAACACGAGCAAATGTACTCCTCCACATAACTAGAATGTCTTCAGTAACTGAGCTGGAATAGGAGTCCCAGTTTTGAAACCTCTTCTCCATCATGTCTTTTATTTTGTTCCCCTTCAATTTAGTCTCCAAAAATGCCCCAACACCAACTTTATTCAGATTACAAAAATTTAAAACATCAACCTGTTTATTCAATTTATTTAACCCTCTCACATTCTAGCTTAATATATTGCAACAATCCATTAACAGTTATGTAAAGGGCTAGTATCTAATTTTTTACCTTCCATCCATTCTTCAGTGTCTGCTTCCAACTTTTTTGCTTGAATATCAAGGATGTCAAACGAGTTTTGATTATCTTTATCCATTTGAAGCTCGGAACTGCCACTTCTCTCTGTTTGTTTGCTGTTTTCTTCGAGGTAATCTATTTATCCTTCACTTCTTTTTTGTTTTGAACAGCAATCGGGGCTACTGATTTATCCACTGACTTGACTGCCTGCTGCACTATATCAATAGAGACATCCTTTTCTTCAAGAATCACTGTAGCTACCTTACTCTATTCCAGCTTCTTACTCTATTGACTCTTCTCCACTTTCTGACAATCCACCATTAGATGGCCATAACCCGAACATGTTTTACATTTGACGGGGAGCCACTCATAGTCAATTGCTTGCTCGACCAGTTGCCCATACTCATTTAAAAACCCAATAAACTGAGGAGGATTATCAACTATGTCCATCTCTATAAGAACTCTTGCAAACTGAATTCAAGTTCTTGGTAAATTTATCCATCATCAATGGCTTCCCAATTGTAATGACAAGAGCACTAAGACAATTGTTTCCCCAATACTGAAGACCAAGACCATGGAGATGTATCCATAAGGGGAAAGATCGAATTAGGCGAATTAAGTTTAGATCCTTGGACCAAGGACGCACAATCACTGGTTTTCTATCAAATTGAACAACTCCATTTTCAAGAACCTGATCATGAGTTGAAGTTTCAAAGAAATTTACTATCATAAGCCCACCTGTCATTCTAATAACTTGCTCTATCCCCTGTTTGCCCCAAATTCGTTTGATAAAACCCTCAAATACAACCATAGGAGGATTAGCTCCTAATACCATACATATAACAGCTGAGTCCCAGTTAGCGGCTTGAGCATTAATTTCATCCACATCAACTTGAGCTATTTTCTTGCCCTCCTTGATTATCGGCTCCTCAAATTTCAATTTAGAAAACTTATTTGTTGAAAATTTCCTCGAGTGACTCTGAGCAGATTGTTGCAGATCCTGCTCCACTTTCTGTGCCCACGATTGAGTAACTCGAGCATCTTCGTAGCCTTCATCAAGAATTTCAAGACAGATTTCATCGTGCATCACGTCCTGCTCCATCATCGATTCTCCATCTTTGACAACTTCTGCCATGGCCTCTCCTACCTTTTTCATCGTAGCATCAGCATCTTGCTCCTCCCTCACATCTGAGTTCGAAACAGGATCTGGTGAAATCAAACGAAGTGCTGGCTTCTTGGTTACTCTTTTCTTTTTTGCCATGGAAGAGAGAAAAACCGGACCAAGAGACTATGCTTTAATACTTATTCAGAAAGAACTCTTATTAATAAACATAAAGACCAACACATGTTCAAAATTTGAGAAATACTGAATGAATATAAAATAGTATTAAAAATGGTATAAAATAGACTAAAAATTAAATCTACCATTTTAATATTAATTTAGTTCAATAAATAAAAACTCATTAGAAAAAATAATAAGAAGAAACAAGCGCTAAAAAATATCTAATCAAACGACGTACCAATAAAAAAAAGTAGAAAAATATACCAAAAAGTACATATTATGTTTTTGAATACCAATTAATAGAAAATAATTATCATAAAGACTTATAGGTACCACCATATTTATGATTTTATTAAATACTAGAAGGAAAGAAACAATAATCCTTCAGGTAAATACTATTTTGGACCCTGTATTTTGCAAAAGTTACCAATTGAACCATCTGTTTTGTTAAATGACAAAATGGACCCTGTATTTCTCAAAATGGTACAAATAGGACACTGAACTACTTTTCTGTCAAAAGAAAATTTAATAATAATCTGATCTAAAGGTGATATGATAAAATTATTTATATTTTCTGTATCTGTTCGTGTTAGGAATGGTCTTCAAGTTGGTTATATTAAACAAAAGTTGTTGAAAATTAAACTCAGGGTCCTATTTTTACTATTTTAGAAAATACAAGGTCCATTTTGTCATTTAACAAAACAAATGGTCTAATCGGTAACTTTTGCAAAACAGAGAGTCCAAAATAATATTTATCCTAATCCTTCAAACACCAACAAATCTGAGAATTATATCCCGTTGAACACCAAAACCTTTTCTTTAAAGCAAAATATTTAGCTTTTAAACAAAATCATAACAAAAGAATTCTTTTATATATATAGAAACAAATATTGAGTTTGAACGCCCAATCTTTTTCTTAAACCATTGTTTTTTAATATTGTTTTGGAACGTAATTGATAAATTATACTCTATTTTTTAAAATAATATTTTAAACTTAATTTTCGATAAATTTTTTTATTATAACCAACTTAAAAATAATTTTTAGCACGAATAGATTTAAAAAATATAATAACTATATAACACTTTTATATGAAAAAAAATCTAATAGTCCTTAAATTAGTGTGCCCTCACTGTCCCACTAATTATTTTAGTACACATTATTTGAACCAATTTGGGTAAAGTAGATTTTTTTTTTACTTCTATATTGAGTTACTATTACGTTTTATTTAACAAAGTTGCCGTTTGGTAACACTTTTGTTTTCTAATTTTTAAATCACAAAATGAAAATAAAATTTTTGTTTTTAAAAAACAAAAATACGTTTTGTAACTACTTTTGTTTTTCAATTTTAAAAACAAAAACAAAAGTGTATTCTATAAAGTTCAGTTTTATTTTCATTTTTTGATTTTATTTACGTCGAGTCTAGGTTCGGGGTCTGATTCGGGTTTAGGTCAGAGGTCGGATTTAGCACCAAGGCCGTGGGGGGATTTGGGTCCGAGTTTGATTGATGTCCAAAATATTGATTAAGAAAAAAAACTGCTTAAAAAAAATATTGAAAGTGATTTTTCTTTTGTTTTTAAAATTTTAATTCTTAATTAAAAAGTAAAAACAATTTTATAGAACATGTTTTTGAAAAATATTTTCACTTTTTCAATTTTAAAAACAAAAAAAATGATCAAAAAAATTGTTACCAAACGCCAAAAAAAAAAAAAAATCAACTCTGAATACTAATTTGTAAAATAAAGTATTTTATTATTCAACAAAACACAATCCAATCCGCAACTTTTATCAACAATGGTATTTACTCTTCTTTTAAAGGAAAGATAGTTCTTCGAACCATGTATAATGTATACAAACTTGCTGCAAGCAGTAAGTCGAGAAGACAAAAGTTGTAGTGTTAGTTTCTTACATTATTAAATTCTTGTCCTCCATTTTACTTTTATATCTACAAACTTACCAAAAACCCCTTTCTTTTTAGTGATTTCGCATAGAAAAATTGACCAAACCTTTTCAGAGAAGATTCTAAGAAACTAAACGATAAATTATCAAAACTTATTGCTGAGACAAGCAACTTTTGGAACAGAGTGATGACTTCTTAACCTACTACTATTTGACATACATAAATTACAGCATACCACTAGCTTCCATTCCAAACCTTCACTTTCCTACTGCTAGTTCCATTTCAACACACGACTCACTGCATGCCAAGAGACTCATAACTCAGACTCTTACCTACCTAATCTGTAACCACTAAATTTTAAGCAAGATTGTCAAGAGCATAAAAGTACAAAACCATCTATTATCAACATCCACATGCATCCATATGGAATGACTAACAGGGCCTTGTCACTTGGGGTCCTCTCCATCTCCAGCAGCTGAGGTCCCCTGACCATCTGCGCCAGCTGCCCCAGCTTCAGAACCTTCTTGTTTGCCACCGCCACGCCCTTCGTTTGGGCCAGCAGCTGAATTAGGCCCAACACTGCCTCCTGCACCAACAGTAGCCTCAACGTGATGCATTGGATGCATACCATTGTTGGTCCCAGCCGGTCTCATTACCATTTGCGCATGGATTGCTGCTTGCTGCTGCTGATGCAGTTGCTGTTGGTGGTGTTGTTGTTGTTGTTGTTGCTGCTGCTGCTGCTGCGGCTGCTGCTGTTGTTGTTGCTGTTGTTGCTGATCCTGCTGCATCTGGTGTGGATTATTGAACTGCATTGGCATCTTTGGAGGAAAAATACCTGATTGCTGCATCATCGCTGCAGCCTGAGGATGTTGCGTAAAATATCCTCCCTGTTGCATCGCAGGGTGCGGAGCCATCTGTAAGAGTAAATGAGCAAGTAAATCATTAAAAGATGAAAAGATAAATTAACCAAAACTAGGGTCATTGCTTACTACAAACCTGGGGAGGCATTGCTGGCGTCTGTGGTTGAGCATCAGCAATTGCAGCTAAATACATCAGATTCTTTTGAAGTTGGGCCTGATACCTAGATCAACACCGTTCCATTGTAAATGAAGTTATATTATTGTGAGTACAAGCAAGCAGCTAATAACACAGACTTTAACATTTGGGTATTAAAAACTAAGTTTCAACAACCCAGGTGTAATTCTAATGCAAGAATATAAAAGCATAGAGGAGAGCACCTCTAGCTCTTTCACTGCTTTAACTGCATCCAATTTGAGTGTAGAAGATATATAAGAGTTGCCTAGTTAGTTATCTTAGAATTGTATGACCAATACAATAAAAAATAAAAAATTAATTGCATGACCAACTTGTATTTGTAGTAGATAAATATTGCAGGTAATGCTAAAAGAAACATTACACAGTATAATCTTATTCTTATATCTCATGAATTGCTAACAATAATTGATCTGCAAATAAAACTAACATGAATTAATTTCTAACTTTTTAAAGCAATATCCCTACATCCTTCTGCCGCTATCTGACTTGCAAAGTTAATGATCATATAACACATCAAAAATATTAGAAGGCAATGTAGCACAGTTGGAAACACATGAAACACATTAAACTTCACAGCCAAAATCGAGATGAAGGATATGACTATTAAAGAGAATAGATAAATACATTAGAAACTGATATTTATTCTCAATTGAAGCTCCTAAATGCAATAATATGCATCGAAAAATAATAAGAATATCTGTTTTTTTTTTTAAAAAAAAAAAAAAAGAAAGTAAGCAACTGGCAACCAATTCAAACATGTAATACATCTAGCAGAGGAAACCAAGAATTTTCAGGCAACAGATGCAAATTCTGACCCATCAGAACAAAATTGCATACAACCACGTTAAGATAAGAGGAGATGTAACTTACTGAGCACACTCAGCAAGCTTTCCCAGGTGTTGATTGTCCAATATTGCTAGAATCAACTTTTTGTTTTCGTCAAGATACTGCATCATTGCAAAAAATTAATATAACAATCTGCCAATCAAGATAGATACACAAATACAATACAACATTCTGAAAGGCAAAAAAGGTGAATCCCAATCCAAGTTTTAATATGCAATGCAACCAGTGAAAATACATGTTGTGATGACAAGCACCAAGTTCGTAGTAAACCGAAATTGAAGAAGCAAACAACCTTGTCTCGTCTTTCCCTAAAATTGTTTAATATGATACATGATTTCATTTCATAATTCCATTTAAATTTGTTTCTTTAACGTCTTTCTTATTTTAACTTCCAAAGTAATCTAGAGCAGTAATCCTATATAACGCTTTACTGAAATAAACAGACATTATAGGCAATTTATTTTTCAACCCTTGTCATCATTCTATGAAGAAACATAGAAAGAACAACGAATAATATTAGCCCCAAAACAAAAAAGGATTCATGTAAAATGAGTAAATGAGGACTTTACATAATGGCATAAACACAAGTAATGTGAACATACCAAGAAACTTTAAGGAGCAAAGAAGTACATATACCTGATAGTGATATCCATAAAAAGGAATTATATACAGATATACTAACAGAATTAAAGATTTCGTTTTTTAGTTAATTTAGCGTGGGAAGCTCCTAAAGTACAATTATCCACTAACAAACCACGTTGATACGCAAGATCCTATATCCATTGAAAAGTAAATTACTTCAAAGTTCAGGCAAAGGGCAAACAAAAATCCAACTTCAAGTCTCCCAGCTTCGCACATTAACACATTGTGAAATAACATATTAAGAAAAGCAATATGTTAAATACCATAACGTTTATACTCAGAATGTATCAAAAACTTCTGACAAGGACAATTTAAATATTGAATCCCAACCTTTTGTATGACACACTCTCCAACAACATTAATTAAATATCTTCCTTTATACAATTGCATCAAATCGCCATTAACCAAAATTTAAGTACACAATGAATCTGTAAAGTAAAATGATCTTGTCTTTCACCAAAGATTTCCTCAGTAAATAAAGTTATATTTTTCCACTCCTTGAACTAATCCCATTCGTGTCTTTCTGCTGCCAAATTAAGATCCTATAGCTATAAATGACAAAAACAATTTCCAACCTGAACCCACTATTGAAAAATAAAACCTATTAATATTGAAGAATAAACAAAGAGATTCAGTAAAAAAAAAGGAAAGATACAAAAAAATGATTTAGACAGACAAAAACCCATACACACGCACACACAAATTAATCAACAAAAGCTTTCAGCTTTCAAAGACAAAACACATCAACCATGAAAAGACCAGAGAGAAAATGGCACCTTCTGAATCTGCTCAGTAGTGATGTTAGTGGGTGGAAATGAAGGCATCACAGGGATCATGGACGCTGGCTGCTGCATCTTTCTTTTCTTTCCTTCTTTTAGTTTGTTATTTTCCTTTTAATTTTGCTGTCTTTGTCTTTCGTGGTATTTTCTAATCACAAAGCCTAACATAATTTTATCCCAAAGGAGAAAAAGAAAAAGATATGAATAAGACAACAAAAAAAATAACGCAAAAAAAAAAAATTACCTAATGTAAAAAATGTGTTATATTTGGCACAAAAAATAAAATTTTTTTATACTTGCACCAATTTTTAACATTGTGCTCCAATGTACAATTGGAAAGTTTGATGCAAAATTTAATGTTTTAAATAAAAATATTAAAGAAATAATAACTCTTATTAATTTTATTCTTATTTTATTATGCAAACAACAGAAAAGAATATAAATAGTTCATAATGTAATATTATAGCTAAATATATTAATCAAATAACAAAAATGATACATAAGTAAATAAAAAAAGTAGTGTATTAATGGTGATGCAAATTATGCATCATCACAAAAGTAGTGCTAAATTAGATCACTATGTCTCAAATTTGCATCACCTTCTAAAACATCAATTGGAGCACATTTTTTTTGCTAAATGAGATATCTTTTAGTTTTGCATCACTTATTTGATGGAGATGCTCTTACTATCGTAATAAATTTTATAGCAAAGTTTCATAGTTAAAAATTCATAAGCAGTCCAAAATAGAGGTTGGTTCAAAGAAAACTTCACTGAAAAGTTGATTAGATATGCAACTGATTTCTGTAAATAATTGAAAATATTATAAGCGGCATATCAGATAATAATTGTAAATAATATGCTATAGCTATTTCAAAATAAGTTAGTGTGGACCTTGTTGAGAAACAAAATAGAAAAAAATGAAATATGTCATACAAGAAAAGTTAACATTGTTGTGAGATACTTATAATATTAAATCCACACCCAAAGTTACCTAACAACATTAAAACACTTATAAATCTACTGTATAACTGAACTCATCTCACCTCACCCAAAGAAGAGATTATTAATTTCAACATCAATTTTTAAACCAAACAGAGGAGACAAACACAATATAAAACAAAATTTATGCCATTATTGAACAGAACACATATATACAATCACATAAATATACAAAAATCTGAATTAAACAACGGATTCGAGTGTTACCGAAAATTTTCACAAACAAAGAAGAGGAGGTTGGATTACCTCAAATCTGAAATGTTGTAGACAAATAGTTGAATAAGAAAAAGAATCATAGAGAAACCAAGGATGTGAGTGAGCTTGCAATTAGAAAAAAGTAAAGAAATGACAAAGAAAAACCATGAGTGTGAGTTAGAAACCTGCATTTTCGTCTCGGGCAAAGGGAGAAATAGACAGAGCTCAGAGGGTGGGAAGAAAATCTTGAGCTGTTGAGCGTGGAAGGGAGAAGAGATGGAGGTGGTGATGTGGCGGAGGGTGGTGGGAGGCGCCGATGTCGTGTGTGGTGGAAGCAAGCACGCTACGGTTTCGTGCGCGGTGGGAGCAAGGCTGCACCTTGTCGTGGGTGCCAGAAGCAAGTCGCCGACGGTGAGGCTGGGAAGATGATCGTGCGTGGTGGCGGAGGGTGGACTAGGGCTGGTTGCGGCTAAGACGAGTGAGGGAAATTAATTTTTAGGGTTTCCAGTTTCCATAGCGAATCTCTCTCTCTCTCCTCAAAACCCTTTTTCATTATATCCCATAGAGCAAAGTCAACCTATTTGTTTTCTTCCTTACATAGTTTAACCAATAAAAAGCACCCACGTAAGGTGACCTTAAACTTTAATAATGGATCGGAAGTAGGGAATAAAATACCTTTTGGCCTTTGTTCTTTGCTTCTATTCTCGTTTTGTTCTAGTTTCAACTTCATTGCTTCTCCTTCGTCTTCTGAGCTTAAAAAACCAAACAAAAATGGCTTCCTTCTTTCACAGACTGGCTAAAGCTACTCCATTAGCAGCATTTCATGGCCAACGCAAGTCCACCACAACTGGTATCCCCTTTGGAGCTCTTGCTGCACTTTCTGGTGGACTTTCTTACTTGTACTACTATTCCTCCTCGGAATTGGTAATCATTTCTTTGTGATTCCTATTTTTTTAGGGTTTTATTTATTTTTCCTTGCTTATTGCAATGCTGGTTAGTTTTGTATCTTTAAGGGTTTGTGATTAAGATTTCTCGATTGATGCAATTTTGAGTGTTTGATTGTGATGAGAGGATTCTGATTTGTTGAAGATACAAATTTTGGTGTTGTAAACGTTAGTAAAGGTTTTTGTGTTTGTATGATCGGTAATCTTTATGATTAAGTTTCGTGAATTGGAATAATGAATCTGTTTGATTAATATTTATAATGGAGTATGTGCAGACTGTTGTGAATTTCTTTATCATTTGCTGAAATGATGTTTAAAGAAAATTGTCGTCAAATGAATGGAAGGGTAGTGAAAACTTGTAGATTTAATACATTCCTTTGAAAATTTAATTGTCTTAAATGTTTACTATTCCTCATTTTGTGCTCTAACAGGTTCAACTAGATTCAATCAAGGAAGAAACAGGCCCAAAAGTTGGTGAGTCCTTTTCTTTGATGACAGATGATCATGCGTTAAATTTTGGCGTACATGTTTAAGTTGTGGCCTTTCTGAACTGTTTCGTAAAGCTGAACTATCTTAAGGACTTTGGATTAAGATTTCCATAACACTATCATAGCATGTACGCTCACTGGGTGTGTCACCTATTTTCAGCATTAAATCCAGATGCGTGGATTGAATTCAAGTTGCAAGACACTGCTAGGGTTAGCCACAATACTAAATTATTCAGGTAAGTGCTCACTTGTTTGAATGGAATAGAAGCTGCTGAATTATCTGTGTGACTTCAGTGTAGTGATTTCATGTGTTGCACTGCCTGTTTTCTTATTTATTTTAACTTTTTATAATTGGGTAAAAATGTTAACTCTTTCTTTTTCCCTTCACAAAATACCAGATTTTCATTTGATCCCTCCGCCAAGTTGGGTTTGGATGTCGCTTCCTGCCTCCTTACGCGGTACACTGCTTTTCAAAATTAGTAAACTTGGTTCTCAAATTTCTTTTTGCAAGCAATCAGCTTCTATTTTTTTCCTCTTTTTCCTTCCACTTTGTTTTTGAACAGTGTTTCTTGTTAACTGCAGGGCTCCATTAGGAGAAGATGCTGAAGGGAAACCAAAATATGTAGTTCGCCCGTAAGTTCCTATTCAAATATAACATCCTCGATTTAAAGCATTTTACTATTTTCCCAATTTTTGTCATTGTGCTGAGAAAATCATAATAGAGTAATAGTTACCAGTACTTACACTGTACAAATATAAATGAGGCCTTGCTTAACTAGACTATGTTATTTTATGTTTAGTATTTTCCCCCTTTATGTACATCTCGTTGATGTTCAGGTACACTCCCATATCAGATCCAGATTCAAAGGGGTATTTTGATTTATTGATTAAGGTATGCCTATCTGGAGTTCTACATATCCTCAATGTGGTGGGGGTCACATACTCCTCATATTCCTGTTGTTAAGGTTATTTAATGCGTAACTTGTGGATTTCTTCTATTAATTGCAGGTGTATCCAGAAGGAAAAATGAGTCAGCATTTTGCAAGCTTGAAGCCAGGCGACGTGGTTGAAGTGAAAGGGTACTTTATATTTTTCTACAACTATTATCAGAAGGGGATATTCTTGTAATAATGTATATAATCAACATCATGTATTATCACAGGCCTATTGAAAAGCTCAGATATTCTCCCAATATGAAGAAACACATTGGAATGGTAAGGGAAGGTGTAGTAGTAATAGCTATAACATAAATTAAGCGGAAAAATTTAGTATCTGTATATTGATTATCCCACCCCCCCTTAGTTATTATTGGTTTTGCATCTATTCTGTAGCTCTCCTGCCAACAATCTGTTTCCTGTTAAAGATGTGTTCATTCTTGAGTGCTTCCTAAAATAACATGATTGATAAACTTTATCTAAAATAACATGATTGTAACCTTATCTAAAAAGCAATTGGACATTTTCTCTCTTTTGTCTAGATTGCTGGTGGCACAGGAATTACTCCAATGCTTCAGGTTATTGAGGCTATCCTGAAAAATCCGGATGACAATACACAGGTGAGACATGAGCTGTCTTATTGGCAATTTCACAATCTCATTCTTTTCCCATGTAAATGTTAAAAGATTCAGAACCACCTCATATAGTTTGATCTAGTTCAAAGATAAATTGGACATTTATAAGTGCTGCAGTTTCACTTATTGTTTCATTATTAAAATATTGTATGTGAAGTGACCAAGCTCTCTTTCTCTCTCCTTTTCTCCCTCTCTCACTCTCTCTGGCTCTCGATTTTTACTTGGGTCTTACAACAATCTGTAGCGTCTGACTCATTTTGACTTAATGGTTGCCTTCAATTCTCCCAGGTTTCTCTTTTGTATGCTAACGTCTCCCCAGATGACATACTGCTTAAACAGAAACTTGACTTACTTGCAGCGAGCCACCCAAACCTAAAGGTACCCTTTTTATTATTATTATTATATAGATACTACATTGCTGAACACATTGAAAATGATATTTGTCTCATACAAATTTGGCTTTCTTTACTTCGACGGCATGGAAAAATCTCAGGTATTCTATACAGTTGATAATCCAACAGAAAATTGGAAAGCGGGCAAAGGTTTTATCTCAAAGGAGATGGTTGTAAAAGGCTTACCTGGTCCTGGTGAAGATTCTCTCATTCTTGTAAGTGTTACTTTTAAAAGGTTTTATATAGACTAAGTCTATCCTAATCATACATTTATTCACTATAAGACGGTTGTTGGTTTCTAAATTGTTTCCCGATTCAATGTTGGTTTGATTAGAATTATTCATTATGTGAGATACTTGGTACTTTTGTAAGTAATAAGTTTACAATTGAACTGGTAATTGAATTTACAAGCACCATGACAAGTGAGACATTTTTGAATCCCTTTACCAGCAAGCATTGTCTCTATAGATCTGGTTCATATTTAAATTTATTTCCTTTCCTTTCCTTTTGATGAAACCTTACATACAGGTTTGAAGATAAATATAGGAAAATACGGTTACATCATATATGTGACACCTTTTCTACTTGTGCAGGTATGTGGCCCTCCTGGGATGATGAAGCATGTTTCTGGTGGCAAGGCCAAAGACTGGTCACAAGGAGAGGTAGTAGCCATATTTCTGTCTCTTGCGGTTTGAAGATAAACCTGATTTTTTAACACACAAAAGTTATTACTATTACACTTTCATAGTTTCATGAGTTCATTACTCTTTTCCTTTTTTTGCAGGTCTCTGGCATACTTAAAGAACTTGGTTATACAGAAGAAATGGTTTACAAATTTTGAGTGACAGGAGTGGATTCGGCATCTAAAGCAGTTAGCAATTTTACTTTTAGATTATAAGAAATAAAATGTATTTCTCAAGGAAGACTAGTCCTTATCAAGTTATCAACATGAGATGGGTTTATTTCTCTTTTTTATTATTATTTTTTTTTAATACAAAACCACTTCTTGGGTGTCCATTGATGTTTGAGTTTTCACTTTAAGAAATTTCAAGGGTCATCCGTATCTACCATAATAACATTTAATTGTATGGTGAAATGTATTGGTTTTCCAATAATAAAATTATAGGCAAAGGTTTGAATGTTGTGAAACAGTAGCTCTGAATTCTTCTAATAACTTGTTCTGCAGGGTGTGAGTGAGAGAGATATATGTTAGAAGTCTAAAGATGTATTCTTTCTTGTTATGGGGACTCAATAATCATGTTTGATATGAGTTCAATTTTCAATAAAGCAAATTATTTTTCTAATAATAATTTGAGATTTGTGGTAACCCAATTAGTTTTTTGCCTTTTTTAAGAAAAAAGAAAAAAAAAATCAATTTGAGATTTTGACACATGGTACAACAAACAATAATTTTAATTAGATAGATGTACACTAAAATTCTATTAAAAAACAATACATTTAGTAAATTACATTTTAATTGAGAAGATATAACTAAATAGAATTACAATAAAAAGAAATAGGTGACTATTCAATAGTTACATTTTTATTGTAACCATATGCTTACATTTTTTTTTTACCTCTAATAGCAGGTTATTAATAGGTAAACATTCCTTTTTTAGAATTAATTAATTATAATGAACTATTTTCTTAAAATAATTAATTAAATATTTAACAAGACCTCTTTTAGCAATTAATATTTATAAATAATTTTTTTATTTATATTTAAATCCTTACTCTAATTATTTTAACAATTAAGCCATTTAATTATATTATTTACAATAAAATTTATTTTTTTACAAAAATTAAACTTTTTTTACACAAATTAATAAAATTCTCTTCTTATAATAAATTTTTAAATAATTAATTATTTTTAAATGATATTTAATTATTTTGTTACAATTAGATGAACTAAGTATGAAGCCTCAAGCTAGTCAATCGATAACAAGTGTAGCCATTTTTTTTCTAAAAAATTCTTCAACTTATTTTACTTTTTACTTTTTAAATATTTAAATATAAAAATTAAATAATTAAGTGTAATAATTTACAATTAAGGTTACAAGTATAATAAAATTAAAATTATGAAATTATATGTGTATAATTTTAAATTATAAAAAGTTTTGCTATAAAATTTTAAATAATTTAAGTGCAAAAAAATAAATTGCTAAAAGATCCTTATATAGTAATAAATTGCAAAAAATTAATTAATAATTATAATTAATTTAATTTTAAAATATAAGTAATCTTAATTAAAATTTTATAAGGAAATAAATTATTAGGTAACTTTTAGGTTACAAGTTATTTATTATTTATTTTTATTTAATTTCCAAATTAATCACAACCATTTAATAGTAATCCAATAGCTTAAAAAAATGTAACCATGATAGTTACAATAAAAATGTAACCATTGAAACCTCTTCCTAAAAAAAATATATATCAAAATACTAAAAATTATCTAATATAACAACAATAACAATAAATAATTGTTAATATTATATCATAATAAATTATTTTGAGTAAATATAATATTTAAATATCTATTACAATTTGAAATGAAATTATTAATTTTACATAAATAAATTTATAAATTGTATGTATATCTTATATTAAAATATAATTATTATTATGTAGAGGTATACTTTTTTAATGCAAGACTTAAAAAAATATAGTAATTATTACATAGAAAATATAAATTGACATTTTATTTACAAAAATACCTCCATAAGGTAAAGTCAACATTTATACCTTTTATGTAATTTTAATTACCAAGATACCACTTACACTATCATCACTTAGACAATTAGATGATGGTTGCAGAGTAGTTGCTGCGTGGTTGCACGGTGGTTGCATCAGACGAAAGTTTCAATTAGACGATGGTTGCAGAGTGGTTGCTAGGTGGTTGGCCGAAGGTTGCATCAGATGAAGGTTTCAATCAGACAAAAGTTTCTGGGTGGTTGGCCGAAGGTTGAATCAGACGAAGGTTTCAATTAGACGAAATAACTGTTAGCAAAATGTTTATGCAACTGTAATGCAACTGTTGTGAAACATTAAAAATTAAAACAGTATTTTCATGTACGTAACTCTATCTACATGTCTCTTTGTGATTTAATATGAACAAATTCACCATTAGAAATTTGGAAAATAACAAAAATACACCAAGATAAATATTTTACTATAGTATTGATGTATATTTTTTTTGGATTATACTTGAGTTGGATTGTTTGGGAACTCCAATTCAACTTTTTGAGATCTGCCTTTCATAGATCTAAAAATTGAAGACAGGACATTAGTTTTATGCAAATTAAACTGGATTTCCAGTTGAATTTTAGTTTTGCAGTAGTTTTTCTACACTTTTTTTTTATGAATTCGAAACAGCCCTATTTTGATTGATTCAGGTCGTCTTCTCAGGTGAATTCGCCAGAATTAATGGTGGTTCTCTTTCTGGTTGAATTTTCGTTTCGGTTGCGTTGGGTTCCTGTGTAGTTGCATGATGGTTGCGTGATAGTTACCCAGGAAGCATGGATCCTGGGTTAAAGGTGTGTGTAAGTGGTATTTGTGTAAATTTTTTTATTTGAGTTGTATATTTGTTTATTTGGCCAGCTGGAAATATTTTTGTAATATTGTTATTTTTTTGGTTAAAACTGGAAAAAGCCTAAAAATATATAACTAATTATAATTTTGAGGTAATTTTTATTTATAAGTGACTTAAATTAAATCTTAATTGTTTTTATATATAATAAATTAGAAGTTATTTTTGAATAAAGTATAATTAGATAGAAATTCTACTGAATTTGTATTATACTAGTGGTCCGAGCACCTTGCTACTATAGAACAGAGTATGTAGCAATATAATTAAGTTTTAGGGTTACCATGTACTATTAATATTAACATTTAACAGAAGTCAAGTTTGTATTATATTTCCAACCTGTGGTAATGTGGAAAATATGAGATGTGGATGTACTAGGTTAAGGTAGCATAACCTTCTTCTTCTTCTTTTCCTTAAATGAAAATACAACTTCAATAAATCAAATCTGAAATCAAGAATGCAAAATTAACAGAACAGTTATCCCACTATAAGCACAATCAACATTATGATCAGAGTCTCGAAGTGCATAAATTAGTTTGTTCGCATATCATTTATAAAATTCAAATACATTATTAAGTTGAGCAATTAAAACTTTACAGTTCTTAACAACATTACCATAAGGTGATACCATATGGATTGATCTAAGAACATCTTGGACTAAACTGAAACAATAAGATTTTACCTCAACTATCCTTTGTCAACTCAAAACCTCCTTCAAACCAAGAGCATCCACCATAGCCGATTGGTAAACCCCCACCTTACACCTCTGAACCGTTGCAATTGAAGAACCAACACATCACTGGTCACCTAGCCGATCCCGAATTCATCTTCTTCAGAAAAAATAGCCCCGAAAACATTGACTTTAATCTTTGTGAAACCAGGTTTGACTCACCGCTCGATGCCCACTCTCGAATCAGCAATATTAAGAGTCGGCATTGCAAACTTCTACATTTCATCACTTTATGTTAGGGACATACATTGATACTAAAAAATAGATAGAAGATAAGAATTAAAAAAAACGAAAAGGCTATCAAAATAAAAGAAATTGTTAGAAAAAGTTTATTTCCCATCATCAGATTCAAGGTAAGATTATTATAATAGCATCATATGTGTTTAGATGTTTAGCGTGCATGTTTTATGATTGCCTATTAGATAAAATATCAGTAAGAGTTGTATTAGTGTACAAAGAATTGCACTGAATACTGATGGATATATGTTTGGCAAAGTACGGATTAATACAATCACATTGGTATGACCAGGGCCGTCTCTAGCTATTTGGAGGCCTTGGGCGAGCTTCAAAATAAAGGCCTTTTAATAACAATTTTTTACTATATGTATATATAAAAAAATAAGAAATTAAATGATAAACAAACATATATATTTTATGAATCAACCAAAAGATAAACCTATAAGGACTCGTTTGGAACGCCGTATTAGGTCGTATTGTATTGTATTGTATCATATTGAATTGTAATTTATGCAATATTTTTATGTAAAACTATAGGTGGTATTAACTTTTATAGATACCTAAATATATAATATTTTAGTACAAATTAAAGTTTAACATAGTATTATATAAAAATATGATATATAATCCAATTCAATATAATACAATACAATATGACCTAATACGACGTTCCAAACGAGTTCTAAAAAGTTTATTTTGTTAGCCTTTTGAGACGCAAAATTATTTATTAAATAATCATAGTAAAATTTATTTAATATTTTTTTTTTGACAACATTACTATTTCATTTAATTTTTTTAGAAAACAAATGATCTTAAGAATAAGATTTTATAAATTTTAGTTTCGAAAATTTTTCTTTAAATTTCACAATATTACATAAAAAAATATAAGTAATTAGAAATAAATCAATTTTATATATTTATATATATATATAAAAATAATCAAGTATTTTTAGTTATCAAAATATCTATTATAACTTTAAAAAATTCAAGATTCATTCGATATTGTTTAATATATTATCTTCATCCATCAATTTTAACATAGTAAAATTGAATTAAATACTTTATAGTATAATCGGTTTTTATATTTTTCCACAAAATTGGTATTATTTAAGTATAAAACCTATAACATAATAATAGAGAATAAAAAAAAATTAATTTACTTGTAAAAGTGGCATAACATTGTACTACTACTAGTTTCTTATAATATATTTTTTTTTTTAAAAAAAGAAAGTTACTGTATATAAGAATACTAATATTAGAATTTGACCCTTTTTTTATTATTCTTGGGCCACTATTATTTTTTTGGTTAAAAATGTAGCTAGTTTACATTAATGTATCATATGCATATATGTATGTAGAAAAATGGCCTTTTTTTTTAATAATGGGCCTTGGGCAATTGCCCCTCTTGCCCATAGCTTGAGCCGGCACTGGGTATGACTAGAGTACCGAGTATAGGCAGTGTTATACCTGAAATTCGGCTACACTTCAGAGGTTGACACGTGTCAATTAAGTGGAATATGAACCACTTGGTATAATAATGATTATATCATTTAATGCAAAAAGGAATAACTCATTAAATATAGAATTAATAGAAGCATATTGATAACTCGCTAACTATATAGTCTTAGGTAAGATAAGGATACAAAACTATTAATGTTTGTATTGACGAGACACTATCCTGCCTCGGAAGACACAGATCCAAGGACAAGATTCATTTTAAAAGAATAAGTGAAGTTACTTGAAGTATTCACGAGCAGTATATAGTGAGACATCCACCTCGCTATTCACAAGACATATTGACAAGGTGAATAAGTTGTAATATACTTAGCGTATTGTATACATTACAATAACTAAGTGTAACAACTTGGAAATATGCAGGACATGATTGTCCAGTCTACGAGGCCTTATGGTCAAAGAGAAGTTCTTAAGTTTGCTCAGTACACTAGTGCTCATGCCATTGCTAGAAGGCATATGATTATTCAAATTCAGCATTGACCATTTACAGGCAAAGCGAGATGCTGTTATCCAAATCAGCATCAACCGTCTTTAAGGATAAGAATAAAAAGCTGTTATGCGATTATCAATTGTTATCTACACGTGTTTGAATGAAACATGATCAATTCCCACGTTTTATGAATTTATTATGTATTTTAAATTTAAAATGTAAATAACTGCCAACTTATATTCCTATAAATAGGGGCGAATTCCATAGCAAAAGGGATGGAAAATCTGGGAGAAAAATACTATCAGTTGTATATTGTATAAAAATACTCAGAATTATCTTGAATAAGATAGACTCATGGAGTATGCAGATTTAACTGCAAAATCACGTAAAATACCTGGTGTTATTATTGTATTTATTATACTTATTATACTTATTTAATCTTTATAATTTCTGTGTTAAGTTTATTGCGAAAAAGGATTATTATTAGTTTATGAAAATCTGCGTTAACAGTTTGGTGCTTTCATTGAGAGCCTACGTGATAAAACTCAGAAAAATCCCTCCTTACAAACAAAATCTATCCATGGTTGATCATAATCAAAACGATAATAGCCGCCCTGAAGAGACTACACATTGTCCTGGCAAAGAACCAATGGGTTCTCAAAGGCCACCCACTTTTGGAACAACACATTCAAGAAGGAATCATGGTGGTAATAACCAAAACCCAGAAGGAAGGAATGAAGAAACCAATGATACTACAGGGTATGTACCCAGAAGTGATGATGCTTATGATCCCATTAGATATGTACTATTATTAGATTTGGAAAATCGACAACTCCAGCAACGCTTAGCCAAGTCTAACCAACGAAACGCTGAGTTGGAAAGAGAGGCTGCAGCGGCCAGGGTGACTCAAGGAAACAATGCACAGAATTAACCTGATCTTGGAGCAAGAAGGCCACGAAGTAGACCTCAGGGTTCAAGAACCAGGAGGCAAGAAACAAATCAAGGAAATCCCAAAACACCCAGGATGAGCAACCTGGGGGAACTAGGGATGTTCCATTAGATGAACGACAAAATAATCAAGCACCTCGTCGAGAAGTACCTCAAAGACCCCAAGGATTTACGAATCAGTGAAATGAAAACAATGATGTGCCAGAGGCTTCTCATAGAAACAACAACATAAGGCAACCCCAAACTAAGGAACAGGAAATCCATCGTAATAACGAGAGAAATCATGGGACTCAACCTAGAACAAGTGGGTTACCACCGAGACACCCCCAGCGTCCTTCTCGATTTGAAAGGGAGGAGGCATATACGTACCTAAACAGAGGGCGTGTATCTAACCTTTTCTGAAGGAGAAGGCCTGTGCAAGACGAGGCAAGTTTCTGGCTCGGGACACTCGAGGTCTCGGGGGCAAAGTCAACTAGGAAGACAAATGCGAGAAGGAGGTAGACCTCGGCGTTATGATGATCAAGAAAGTATGAGCAATATGAGGATTTATCAATCTGAGAGTTACTCAGATACAAGATCCGTGAGTAACTATGAACGAAGAAAACCAGATCTTCATGAGCATTTGAATCGAAGGCAACCCGATTTACGCGAGCATCTAAATCAGAATGCACCTTACTTACGCCAACAACTTAATGCTAACTGACAGCAAGAGGATCCAATCCAATTTCGAATCATTAAGTTGGAGGATAAGTTCAGGAGATACCAGGATGGGGAATACGGGAAGTTACCTGGTTATGACTCGGATGAAGAGCCCGAGCCTTTCCATATTGATATTATGAATTCTGAATTTCCTCAGGGATTCAAAAACCCACACATCTCGCAGTACGATGGGACTTCAGACCCAGTCGTTCACCTTAATAATTTCAATACCATAATGCGAGTCTTTCTTTTAATAGTTGCTAGGCAAAAACTTTCGTAACTAAGTATTTTGTAAACCAGTTGTATTTTTAAAAAGAGGATTCCAGATTATGTAAAGTATTTACTTATTCAAGTTTAAAGCTTAATTTAGAAAAATTTAAATTATTCACGTTTTTCTATAAATCCTTTGATCAGCATAGGAGTGCTCAACATTAAGAAATCATGATAACACGCTTAATTTAGTAGGGTGTCACAAAAAGAACTCTCCTTATCTTTTTCAACTGATCCACGTACGAAGCCATTTACCTTGGTTTAAGCCACACAAAGATAAAAAAAAAAAGTGTAACGCCCTGACCCCCAGGGACGCCACGTGTGTGCTTTTAAAAAACTTATTATCACTATTCTATAAATTTTGGAAAAATGTGGTTTAATTTAAATCTTGATATAAATTCAAAACAAAGACTTTCATTTTAAATACTGTCGTAATATAGGGATCCCCTGTTTATAAAGTAAAAATATTCTTTGACGATAGATTACATTTCCAAACATAGAAAGGAATTCGATCCTGCTTCCCAGAAGCCAAGACCCCACAGCTAATATGTACATTGCTGGGAGACCTTTGACTCATGGTCGAACACAGCTTCTAACTTCCTTACCTGCATCACGAAGCACCCGTGAGTCACAATGACTCAGCAAGAAAAGCTACTAATTAGACATTATGGAAAGTACAGGCAGATTTCATAATAATATAATATACATACCGGTAGGTCTTACATATGTCAATCTACATATACAAAAATAACATAACGCTTATGTAAGCACACTTAATACATAATAAAGAATATTTATAGCTATTCATAATCAACCATCTCAATGGTTCATAAAGTACCCTAATCACACATCATTATAAACACTCACTTTCAGTACTTCATAAATCACTCTAATTCATATATTACAGTAACCACATAATCTCAGTGCTTCATAAAGCACTCAAACACATAATCTTAGTGCTTCATAAAGCACTCAAACACATAATCTTAGTGCTTCATAAAGCACTCAAACACATAATCTTAGTGCTTCATAAAGCACTCAATTCTTACATCCCTACAACATGTATTTTTACCCCCCGTCAGTTACAGAGACTAATTTCATAAGTAATATAACGTTCATCCAATCATACCATAACACAATATATTTAGTTACAACTCATCACATAATAACACGCTTGATCGTTCCACAACTTCATAACCACATAATTTAGGTACTTCATAAAGTACCCCTACCACTCGTTAACCACGAGCTGTATATGATACTATCGTTGTCCGATACAACAAATGATAAGTAAGAAACCTATCCGCGGTTTCAGGAGTAATTACTCATAACGATAATAACCGTTTCTTTTACTCGATCATAATCGAGCTACAACGATAATAATCGTTTTATAATACTTCCCTCGATCATAATCGAGTCAAACGATAATAATCGTTTCATAATATTTCCCCTCGATCATAATCGAGTCAAACGATAATAATCAATTCATAATATTTCCCCTCAATCATAATCGAGTCAAACGATAATAATCGTTTCATAATATTTCCCCTCGATCATAATCGAGTCAAACAATAATAATCGTTTCATAATATTTCCCCTCGATCATAATCGAGTCAAACGATAATAATCGTTTCCTATTATTTCCCTCGATTATAATCGAGTCACATCCAGTACATATCGTTAACCTCGATTAGGATTAAGTCACAACAACGTATAACAAGATTTCGATCTTAATCGAAACTGTAACAATCATAACATTAACCTTATACAGTTTTTAATACTTTTCTTACCTTAGTTCAGAAGTCAAGAGTACGAGCCGACCTGAGTGGAAAACAAGCTAGGCGATCCCGGTCCTATGTCACGACAATTAAAACTCAAATGAATACCTTAACTTGATATTTTTCGGATTAAAACCCTAATTTAAAACCGATTAGACTTAGCCTTAACCAACTTTAAAATAGCTTAAATCACTCAAAAACATTCAAAGGCAGGTACTAGGTTCCACCCCGAGTCAAAACAGGGTTCGGAGAAAACCCGAGAAATTTTTCCCCTGCTGTAACCGGTCGACCGGTTCTGGTACAACCGGTCGACCGGTTGCTGTCAGACTAGAAAAAATTTTGGGTTTTCTTCCCCAGCTCGAACCAAAACCATTACAGACCTAAATTGCATTTCCAGAACAGTTCAATATACCAAGTACAACATATCCAACACATCATTTAATCACAATTCACCATTTAGCTCAAAATCACCATCTCACATGAAAATTAAGCTCAAATTGCTTAATCAAATACATTCAATCTAAACAGCCATTAAAATTACATGATTCAAACTTCAACACACCCCAAAACAGACCTAAAAACACCATCACAACCCAAACTAAACCTACAGCCACGAAATCTCAAAACCCTCATCCAAAACCAACCTAAATTAGTGAAGTTTTCAATCCCCAAGGAAAAGAACTTACCTCCAAAGCTTCTAGGATGATCTTGGGTATCCAATCTGCTCAAAAACTGAGAGAAATCAAAATGAATCCCCTGGTTTTGGCTAGCTCTAGGTCACGAAAGAGAGAGAGGGAGAAGAGATGAGGCTTCCTTGCCTTGGAAGTTTTCTTTCTAAAGTGAGGTTTTTCCATCCCTTTTCTTTTCATTTATTTCCTTTTATAAATAATAGGCAGCAGTAAAAAAAAATAAAAGAAGAAAAGTCAAAAATACCATTGAATTTACTAATCTACCCCTTTCCCATAATTTTTTTTTAAAAAAACCCTAGGGGCATTTTGGTAATTTCACTAATTCTCCAACCCGATATTCTAATAAAATTCTAACTTAATCCGGAATATTCTCAAAATAATTCTTTTATTAACATCGTGACGTTACTAACCACATTGCTAAATTCTCACAATTGCCGGGCCCAAAAATATCGTATTTCATTAAATAATTTCTCAACAATTAACCTAAGTAAGATCATAATCTTACTTCGTTTCCAAAGTAATTATATATTTAATAAAATATGTCTATTTAAATATTATTTATTTTCTGGGATATTACAAAAAGGGTCCAACGTATGGAGCTATGGAGGTTACTTTCAAGTTAAAAAATTTAGCCTCAAATTATATTGAAGGGTCTTGAGGTAATTTAGGTTTGCAAACTTTGGGAAAGGCCATGATTTGGAAACCTAAGGTACCTGAAAAAAAAAAAAAAAAAAAAAGCAACATTAACGAAGGGTAAAAATAAAGGTTTGGCCAAAGGGTATTTAATTAGATGAAGAGGCTCGGTATTTAATTAGATGAAGAGGCTCGAGCTAGGCAACATCTCGGCTCTCGCAGATAGGAACATTTACTCTTAATTATTTCATCTATGAATCATCTAAATCAAGTAGAGACATTTAGTTTATTTAGCTTCTCAGGGTGTTCACGGATTTTCTCATCATTTTCTCAAGTTTTGTTTTATAGATTTTAGGATTCGATTTTTAGGGTAAAGCGGGAAAAAAGTGAATTTTGTGATCCAAAAATTTTGGGTTTTCAAGATTGGAGTCAAATGAAAACACTTTTTCCTTTTGAAAAAGGGAAAAGGTATAAAAAAAAACTCCAAAAATTTTGGAAAATGAAAACCCGAAGTTATAAAGATCTTAAAAATCACTAAAAACCTAAGTTAAGTCGAACCAAATTAAAAGCCCTATCAAAATCACTAATTTAGGAAAAGGAATATATTCTAAAATGCAATACAGGGGAAGAAGAAATCATACCGTGATGAGAAATTAATGATGGACTGGATGAGTTCTTCCCTAGAGCTCGACGAATCCAAGGGTCGAGAATGATGCATTTTTTAGGTTTGAAAACATGGTTGCTAAAATTCGAAAGAAATAACATAGAGACAAAGAGGGCATACACACAAAGTTCAGAAGAGAAATGAGGATATAAGTCTTAACAATAGCGGAAGTGGCTGCAAGGATTAAAATGCTAAACTTATATCTGCCTCGTGAGCATCGTACGATTAAAGTGAAATTAAATCTATGGTGCTTAACTCATGAGTCAGTTCAAAGGACAAGAATTTATTGCTTAAACTCATAATTAGCTTTTTATTGGGAAGGCAAAAACTGTCTAAACCCCAAATAGCTTACTTGGATTAATGCAAGAGCTGACTGATGCAGTTTCCAAAAATAGTAATGATTAAAAAGTTTGTTTCAAAATTTTAAAAAGAAAAACACTTTTTATATAGGACAATTGTTATCCCCATTTTTTAAGCAGTAAATATGGTCATGACACGTGTACTGGAACCCGAAGTTCAGTATTCTTGCGTATTAAGAAGAATTAACATGTTGTTTAATTTGTCTCTCTTTTTTTTTTGAAGAAAAGCGTACTTTTATAAATAGAACCAGTTAGACCTCACAATCATTACATAATATGTTTATCGGGATGGTTGATAACGTAATAAAACCAAATCTCTTGTGGGTAAACACCCACTTAGCCACATTATGGGCAGCAAAATTACAAGTCCTACTAACATTAGAGAAATACAACTAGTAAACAAAGGAGAGTAACTATTACAAAAAGAGACATAGTTTCTAATAACCCAATGAGACTCATTCCCATTTAGAGGATTGATAACTACCCTCGAGTCGCTCTCCACAATAACAAACTTGGCATCAATATCCTTCGCAGCTGAAATAGCCAAACAGTAAGCTGCTGCTTCCCCGCAAAGTGCATAAAAAAAAATCCACTCGAGCCGTTTGGACCCAAACCAACCTACCAAGATGGTTCCTGGCAACAACTAATGTACACATGCTATCAAGCCCCACTTTAACATCGCAATTCAGCTTGATCCAATCCTAAGGAGGAGGAGACCAGCTCTCCTTCAGGCATGGGATAGGGGAAGGGAAAAAGGTAGCATGTAAATTTGCAAAAGAAATTCGAATAGAGTCAATACATTTCTTCACATCAACAGTATAGTTATTATGTACCTTGTCGTTGCGAGTGCGCCAGATGGTATCAACCACAAGAGACGCATACAGGAAAATCTCTTCAGCAGCAATCCCCTTGTGTTTAAGGTATCAAATGAATTTGACCCAATTCTACATACGAATGTCGGTGTCATGGACCGGATAAATACCCTAAGGAGACGATCCCCAGGCATGAAAAGCCACATCACAGGTAAGAAATAAGTGTTCTAAAGATTCTTCCTCCCTCCCACACAAAGGACAACTCGCATCCTCAATAGGAAATCTTTTCCTTATCACGGACCTGACAGGGAGGGCACTTGAAAGAATACACAACCAAAGAACCTTATGTCGCTCCAACACTTTACTATTCCAAAGCTTATTCCAGAGTAAGGGAGCAACCTCACAATGAGGAGCTCTTTCCAAGGCCAGAGTAAGATAAGAAAATTTGCAAGAGAAACGACGATCATTTTCAAGAGTCCACACCCACTTATCTTTACTCGTGCCAAAGGGAGCGAGCACCTCCTTTTAAAATCACAGACGCAGTCTCACGATCAAAAAGACAATTCAACTTGTGGATATCCCAATCACCATCATTAGAAAAAAAAGCATTGCAACAATACTGTGGTCCATAGCAGGAGATTTATTAGGCTTAGGGAGGAAATTATTCATGTGAGGGATCCAAAGCTCCCCCCAAATACGTGTGTCACTACCATCCACCACCAATTTACAAGCACTTTTCTTTAAGATGGGCTTGGTGTTAACAATGTTTTTCCAAAACCAAGAATCAGAGTCTTTATATCCATAGTAAAGGAACTCCTTTCCTTTAAGGTATTTTTCTTTTAAAATCCTATAGAACACAGTGACTGACATCCGTTAAGAATGTTCCACCCCCACTTAGCCAGAAAGGCTTGGTTCATTTCTCTAATTTTTCTGAATCCAAGACCCCCAAGAGAGTTGGGAAGACAAAGTTTATCCCAAGCTTTAAGGTAAAGCCCGGGGTTGTCTTTCTCAAAACCCCACCAAAAGTCCCGCACCATGTTATCGATTTTGGTAGCAAGACGGTTGGAGATCCTAATAGTTTGCATAACATACAACGACATTGACAAGCCCACATATTTGATGAGAGTAGCCCGACCCGCCTTAGACAAGGTTTTCGCTTTCCACCCCTGCAACTTAGAAATGAGATTATCCATAATGAAATTGAAATCAACATCCTTTTGTCTTTATCTGAATAGGGGAAGGCCCAAATACTTTAAATTTCCTTTTGGTGAACCAATTCTCAAAGCCTCCCTAATCTCCCGTTTCAGGCCACTGGAAGTATTTTTACTAAAAAAGATCGAAGTTTTAAGTTTATTAACTTGTTGGCCAGACCAAGAACAGAACCTCTCTAGACAATGCCATTAGCCTATAGCTTCATTCAAATTAGCTTTGCCCACCAGAATTAAATCGTCAGCAAAGAAAATATGAGAGAGAACCGAACCACCTCTACTCAGCCTTATACCCTTAATAATGTTCTTGTAGAGGACATCTTGTAATAGCCTTGAGAAAACTTCGACAACCCAAATAAATAGGTAAGGAGACAAATGATCCCCCTATCGAAGGCCACAAAAGGGTTTAATTGTGCCCACCGCCCCCCATTGAGGCAAATATTGAGGGTGGTTGCTGTAATACACTAGGAGATCCAATTGCAAAACTTCATAGGTATTCCATGACAAGAAAGCACATGGTCAATAAATTTCCAATTCAGCCTATCATAAGCTATCATAAGGTCAATATTTATGGCAAAATAACCTTCTTTGCCTCTTTTCTAGCTGAACGAGTGGATAATCTCCCACACTATCACATTATTATCTTGTATATTCCTTCCCGACACAAAAGCGACTTGAGTGGGGCAAATAAGATTAGGCAAAATAGGCTTAATTCTATTTGTAATGATCTTAAAAATGACCTTGTACATCACATTGCAAAGAGAAATAGGCCTAAAGTGGTTGGTTCTTATCGGAATCTGGACTTTTGGGATAAGGAAAATATTCGTAGCATTGACACCTTTGTGCATTTTGCCAGACCTGAAGAAGTCAGAAACAACTTCATAGAAGTCATCCCCCACCGACTCCCAATAGTGTTTAAAGAACAAAACAGACATTCCATCTGGTCTAGGGGCTTTATGATTGTTCATGGAAAAAAGAGTACTTCGGATTTCCTCATGAGTAGGGACAATGAGGAGCACCTCCTTATCCGTAGAAGAGATTTTCTCATGGAATATATGATTACAATTAAGCGTCTGACCACTGTCAGACCCAGAGAATATCCCTTGGAAAAAGTCTATGAATTCTTGACCAATTAAATCTCGAGAAGTGATCCAATTGTTATCTTTTTCAAGATACTCTCGATAGCATTTCTCATTCCTCTAATAGCGGCCGTTAGGAAAAGAACTTAGAGCACTAGTCCCCATCCTTAATTCAAGAAATCCTAGCCCTTTGCCTCTAGTACAAAGCTTTCCTTTCTAAGGACTCATTCAAGGATCTCTGAATGTTACATTCAGTTTTCCAATCTCGGTCATCCGCAGGTAAGCTCTGAATCATGTTAAGTTTTTCCTCCAGCTCTTTGATACTAGTGTCTAGTTTACCATATGTTGGAAATATTTTACCAGGATCTAGATTTACTACCATGTATGTTTCATTAACATCCTAATATGAATTCTAAAACAATGAAATAAACACATATAAAGTTTAGGAAACCTTACATTCGGTGCAGCGGAATATAATGACTACTTCCGTCTAGATCTCTAGCCCTTGATTCCTTTCTGTAGCAGAGCATAATCAATATGTGAACCTGGATCTCTTTCTCTCCTTCCTTTGATGTTGAATCTCCTTCTTGTTGTTTAGATTCTTCATAGTCTTACACACTATGATTGAGATACCACTTGATGTGTGTGGGCACTACTCTATCACTCAAGGTATTTCGAAATTCAAGAGGCAAAGAAGAAGAGAGGGGCGGCTATGGCTTTTCTCTGAAAGGAACAGTATGCAAGTCATAGTTTCCTGAAGCCAACACTTTCTATTTATAGAATACCATCTAGGTTTAGGTTAGAATTGTATGGCATTAAAATAATGAAAAATATAAATAGTAAACCCTTTGCATAGTGGCCGGCCATATAAGGGAAATGGGCCTCACTTTGCAACTTTCCCATTTTGTCATTTCTTAATCCCATTTTCTCAAAAATGCCAATTTTCCAATTTAACCATTTAAATGCCAATTCTTTTTATTTAATAACTTAAAAAATAATTATTAAATAATATTGTCATTTAATATATTTATTAATTTAGACATATAAAGTCTCTTAATTAATAAATAAACCTAGAATCTCTTTTCTTTACAATTTCGCCCTTGCTTAGTGAAAATTCATAAAGTAGACATAGTCTAACTTTAGAATTATAATTGATTAATCAAAATCAATTAACTGAGTCTTACAAGCAGTGTGGTCTCAATTAGTATGGGGACCATGGGCCTATATTTCTGAGCTTCCAATAAGTCGAACCGAATTTACCAAGTAAATTCCCTAATTTATTAATTCCTTATTGAATCCACACTTAGAACTTGGAATTGCACTCTCAGTCATATAGAACGCTCTATATGTTCCACGATATAGATACGCTATTAGTTATCCATTGTTATAATCCTAATTTGATCAATGACCCTCTAATAGATGATCTACATTGAATAGGCACTAAATTACCGTTACACCTTCAATGTATTTTATCCTTAAAATACTTAGCTCCGTATAAATGATATTTCAGCGAAGTGAAATGAGATCTCCACCATTTATCTCTGTTTAGCCAAGCTCGATGGATATCATCGTTTCACTTCTAAATTCCTATAGAAGTTATAGACTCCATATTTATGTTAGCGCTCCCACTCAATTATACTATCATGTTCCCAAAATGTACGTATCACCCTGACCCAAAAGTAGGCTTAACTAACAAATCAAAGAACATGTATAATACTCTTGAGATTGAACCTAACCATATCAGGATTAAGATCATTTGATCTAGGATCAACGGGTAATATTGAATTGAATAGATATTATGGTAAATTTTAATATATCTAATCAAAGTTCAATATCGGTCCCTTCCGATGTATACTCCATACATCCGATACTGGTAAACTTTGCCAATGCCCTGGAAAGGACATAACACTTATCCAAGGTGTAAGAATACCTATCGCTGATTATATCATGCCAGTCTAAATCCAGTGAACTAACAAATAAGGGAATAAACTTTCGAACATATAATTAAGATTATATTCTACTGTGCTGACAACACTATAATCATTAACAAATTCATATGTTTTGGACTTAAATAGAATTCATACATTATATATATAATCATGAAATAAATCATGTGAACCATGCAACATAAAATGTTTTATCTGATCTTTATTAATAAGTAAATCTGATTATATTGAAATGGGTTTTATTTAGGGCACAAAACCCAACACCATATAGGGATCTATGCAGTGAAGAAGAGATGCCCGGGTGGCCCCAATCTTTTTGAAAATCTGAGCAGGGGCCCAAGGGTGAGCAACAGAGCTCCAAGCGTGAGCAACCACAAGCTTACTTCTCTCATCCCGCGTCCAACCTTCTTCAAACTTAAAGCATCTTTTAAACTTGGTATCCAGCCTACCAGTAAATAGACATAGAAGTTTATGATCTGAGTTACTCGTCTGATAAGAACAATTAATAGCTTTCAGATAATACTCTTATGAGTCAAAATTTAAAAGTCTCACCTTAGACAAAATGGGAAGGTCAAATTTATAGATCTTGAAGTAATATGCGAATGAGACCAGAAACCTACAACAAAGTCTCCTTAGGAAACATAATACATACAAAGCATGGCAAATGGAGAAGCGTGTTAATAAAAATGAGTTCAACGAGAAGAAGAAGGTTATGCTAGTTGCAAGATCGAAGGCTTTCATCACAAGAGGTACAAAATATACAATATGAAGAAGTGTGCATATAAGAATTATATAAGAATTATACAAAAATTATCCAAAACCTCATTTAAGAAAATTCTTGTTGAGAAGAAGGCTCAATGAATCATTCTAATTGCGAGAAGCATCCTCATGATGTATGCTAAATCATCTATGTTATTTGCGAGGAGGATAAATATCGAGTAGAAAGATGGTTTGATAAGTAACTGCTCAAAGATGAGATCAAAAGTCATAATTATTTGAGTTAATCAAATTTAGACAATTATTATTATTATTCTTACATGTTCAAATAATATGAAACGTGGAGAATGTCCACGTTTCATGAACCATCATTGAGATAAGATAAAAAAGAATGACTGTCGTAGTAAATCCTTATAAATAGTGGTAGAAATTATTGTAAAGGGGTGGTGAGTTCTTTCCTAACTGAGAGAATTTATGTAAGTTGTATCTTGCAATCAGAAAATTCAAAAATTAGAGTGATTCGTAAACTATGTAGATTTAACTACAAAACTACGTAAAAAAAAATCCTTCTCAATGTATATATTTTTAATTTTATATTTTATTTATTTATCTAACACACAAAAAATTTTATTTATTGTTAACGAAAATCTGAGTTAATATAAACACTAATCTATCTGACTAGTAATGTATGTACAAACCTAAACTCATCAAGTTTAGATGACCTCAAGCAAAAGTTTTAGATAAACAAAAATAAATATACAAACATTACATTTGATTAAACAAATCAATTTTTATTTATTCTATCAATAAACAATAGTATATAAGAAAAATGAAGTTTTATAAGAGCATTAAATTTAACAATCAACCCATCCTTAATTAAAGGAGGAAATAGTTGGCTTTGAGGTATGCTATAAGTGAAAAAGAGTGTAAAGACTGATTTTTACACAAGCTTGCAACTGACAAAGGTGGAGGGTTAATGACAGATGTGGTTCCATTATAGAAAGAGAGAGATCAAGATAGTCCGAGATAAAAAGAGAGAATAGATTGAGTTAGAGAGAGAAATAGAAAAATAATGAGATAAATTATTTTAGATATTGTGTGAAAAAAGAAGATTTTATTTAATGAGTGTCTCACATGAAGCAAAAAATTCAAATTTTCAAATTAAAATTACAATAATCCACAATGAAGAATGCACAGTATTAATAAGGGCATTTTACAAAATACTGGATTTGGAGTAATACTTTTCAATTTTACTGCCACACGGCAGAAATTACATTTATACTGTACCAAAACAAAAGTACGAGACCTCCATCTTTCACAACCACAGACAAAACCACCACAACAACACCAAGACAACCGGAAAACAACTATTAATTCCGACAAGATTGAGCAAAAGTAGTGAAATCGACGTCAAATAAATAATCAAGACAAAACAACTGTAAAACAACACTAAAACAATCAAACAAAACAAAAGAAAAAAATGATTAAAAAAAAACAAACAATCTGCTGCACAACCTCAACAGCAGATGCAAAATCAACTATATTTGCAAGTCTATTCCTAGAAAATCATAATAAAAAAAACTTCTAAAACAACACAAAAACAAATGAAGCAAATATAAATACTTAGAAAAATATAAAAGAACCACACACCTCAAAACTCTCTTGTGAGTGAGCTCGTCAAATGTATTTATAGGAGAACTAGAATAAAAAAACCACAAAAAATAGCCAAAGAGAACGAAGAAGAAATGTATTTATAGCCTCCATCTTCCACACCCACAGACGAAACCACCACAACAACACGAAAACACCCAGAAAATACCTATTAATTCCAGCGAGATTGAGCAAGAGCAGTGAAATTGACATCACATAAATAAATCATGAAAAACAACACTAAAACAAATAAAAAAATAAAAGAAAAAAAATGATCAAAAATTAACTATCTTGTGCACATCCTCAATACTAAATGCACTGTATTTGCAAAAAAGTTCTAGAAAACTAGAACAAAAAAAAAAAAAAAACCACACTAACTCTTATATTTTCCAAAAATGTAACTAAGAACTTCGAAAAATTAAAAAAAAAAACAAAAAAAAAAAAGAAAAGAAAAGAAGATGAAGAAGAACTGAACAAGAAAAAAATAAAAAAAATTTATATGTTGATGGAGAAAACTAGAGAGAACTTGAGGAAGTAGAGAGTGAAAAAAATGAAGAAGATGATGAATAGTAAGAGAGAATAATGGAGAAGTGAAATTAAAGTGATAGAAATGAGTATTACATATTTAAGTTAATATATTTTTATCATCAATTTTAATTTTAAAAAAAATATATGTCACTAAAGTGATAACACAAGTCACATCACACTTTTATACTTTTAAAATATAATATAATTTTAATTAAAAGAAAATTAAAAAAAAAAACCCACTCCCGAACGTTTTTTACCATTTATATAATATATATATTTATTTAATGTGATAGGCGAATTGTGACATGTAAAAAAGTAAAATAAATAAAAAAAAAAACATTACACATAGTATAAAAATACGGGTAAAAATATAATATTTTTCTTATAACAGTAAAATTGAAATAAAATAAGAAAAAACAGTATGTGGTGTAAATTTCCCATTAATAATCATCAATCCAACCCACCATTTGGATCTTGTTTTGTGATCCACTACCCATTTGGATCCAATATTTTTAGATTATTTTGAATTTTGACTTAGAATCTTCAAACTAAGAGAATAAAAAAAAAAAAACAAATTTTAGGATTTTTAATGATTTTAGTTTTGTTTTATTTGCCATTAAGATTATAATATTTACTTAATTACATTTTTAATTTTATTTACCTATTTTGTTAAAAATTTAATAAAGTTAATATTTAATTAAAAAAAATTCATCTTTATTTTAAATATTTTATAATTTTATATTAATTTAAATGTATATTTTTATTATTTTTTAAATAACTTGGATATATTTATTTTTATTTTGATTATTTTTTTTTTTAATTTTAAATTAATTACTTAATAATAATAAATACAAGGTACAATAGTCATATAAAAATATATTATGATCTTAAGTTCCTAATTATAATTTTTTTTACAAAACACTGTGACAAAATTAATTTTATAAAATTATAAGAATTCAAAATGATATTAAAGAGAACACAAAGTCGAAGATACTATAAATAAACTCTTAAAATATAAATGATTTATTTATTTCCATCCAACTAATATTTTACCAAACAATTATTATTATTATTATTATTATTATTATTATTATTATTATTATTATTATTATTATTATTATTATTATTATTATTAAACTCATCTTGTTATAAATTTTCCAAAATTGTTATTTATTAAGTTTTCATTCTAACAATTCATTAACTATCAATTTCTCTTTTGATACATGGAGAAGAATAATTTAGATACTCTATTGAAACTTTTACTATTTTTAATTGATTGTTTTTTCCATATTAATTTTTCACCTAAATTACTTCAGAAAAAAAAAAGAAAAGAAAAGAAAAAACTAAGTCAATGTTGGATGTTATCAGTTTTCAGAATATTGTATTTTCTTTTAAAAGAAAAAGGTTATTTAATTAATATTAGCACTGAGTTTGCTTTGCTCAGTTCATATAATTTATTTATTTGTCTAAGTCAATTCTAAAAAAAAAAAACACCTTTACTACATTCTCAAAACAAAAAATAATTAATGTATATATATGTTACATCAACAATTTTTTTTTTCAGAAACATCACCACATTTAAAATTAAAAAAATATATTAAAAAGGTGTCGATTATATAACATAACGAAACCGTAATAATAATAATAAATTCAATTTCCATTCTTAGCCCTGAAATAAAAATAAAAAAATAAACTAAATCTTAAAACATTTCCTCATTTCAAAGCTCCAGAATGGGACTTGAAATTCGACCTTAAAACCCACAATTCTCTTCCTAGAGAGAGAGAAGAGAGAAAGAGGAGAGAGAAAGAAGAGCTATGGCGGATCAGTTGCAGAGGTCGGAAATATCTTTCAGAAGGCAAGGATCTTCAGGCTTGATTTGGGACGATAAGCTCGTAGCAGAGGCTTTACAACACGACCAAACCAAACAAGACAACAATCATACTACTTCTACTGCTACTACTGATACGGCTGGAGACGACGGAGAGCCACGTGGCGCGCTTGAACGGAGCCGATCCACAGGCGGCCGTCCCTATCGGACGGTCAAGGAACCTTCTCCTTCCGCCGACCCACCGTCTCCTCGATTCTCCGGCTGTTGCGGTGTGTTTGGAAAACCGATTTTGGCTCGTCAGCCCAAATCGAACCGGAGGAGGGCAAAATAGTAAATACACCTGTTTTTTTCTTTTCTTTTATATGTATTATTAATAATATATATGTGTATATCTGTATGATTATGATGATATAGTAGTATATGCATCATGTGTCATATCATAGAACTAAAATTACATGTTTTTTCTTTTTTTGGTTCATGATTTTTATGAGTTTATCATTGATTGTTGTTGAGATTTTTTGGGAATTTTTTTCTCTTTTAATTTCAGAAGTTTAGATTTTGTTTTTCATTGGTCTAATCGTTCATCAATCATTGGTGTAATTCTTGTGAATAGTGATTTTTTTTTTTTTTTGGATTATGGGCATTTCAGTAAATTTATCAAAACTTAATTTTTTTTTGTTTGAAAAGTATCAAAACTTAATTTTAATATCTTTTGTTCTCAATTTTCCATTGTTATGTCTTTCTTATTCTTTTGCTATAATCCCCCCTAAAAAAGAAGTGAAATTATGCAAAATTAAAAACTAAAATTATCAAAAGAAAAAACATTGTTCATGTGTCAAAACCAATGTCCCACAAAACACATTATTTGATTAGGTAAGTCCATCCAAAAGTTTTGGTTACTACAATTCGCAATCCATTCTCCATTTTTTTCAGTTGTTAACGTAACTCTGCCTATTTTTTTTTCCATTTATAAAATATTATGTTTTATCTTATCATCCTCAACAACTAACTTAAGCAGCCGTCCATTTATTCATCACATTACAATTGTCAATATCCAACACACATATATGTACGTATACACTATATATCTATGTATGCATTAAGTATTGTATGAGTTTTCCTTGAAAACATCTCAAAATGAAAGTGCCTTATTTGTTATTTCTTGATTTAATAAATAGATTATCTATCACCTATTTAATTCGCCTTTACTGATCAGATTAAAGCTGCATATCCCTTTAATCCCAAATAACTTTACTTTTTATTTATTTATTTTGGTTAAGGGGGCAAGCTAGATAATTTATTAACTGTTTTGCAAATTATTGAAGGTTGTAATTTTTCCCAGATAGTCCAAAAAGTCTTTTAGTCAAACAATGAGACTAAGACATAATTCTGTAAAGCAAAGGCTAATGTTAGTAAATGAATATAAAAGATAATTTATGTTTGTATAAATGACAAGTTGATTTAGCTGGTCCCCAAATTCAACCAACAAAAAAAATGTTTATAATAGCAAGCCAAGTTGACAGCCTAAAATTTATCATCAAATTTTGTCCTTTTTTGATAAAAAATATATTATTTACATATGTTAAAAGTCAAATTAATATGGATACTGATTGGATAGGGTGGATAGACCATGATTATCCTAGTTGGCTTTGACTGTTGCTTAAGAAAAGATACAAATTTTGAATTAATACATATTTTTTTGCTGGGAATGAATTTATACATTTTAATAATGTAATATGGGTTATATAGAATAATAATCAATGAGTGTGTGCATGTGATCCTCATTAACTACCATTTTATATTTTAGATTAAATTCAATTTAATTCAAATTAGTGCAGATTAAATAGTTATTTTACATTAATTATCTTTTAATATTAAATTATTTAATATTTATTAATAATTATATTTTTACATAATTAAAAATAAAATAACATAAAGTATTATTATTTTATATCTCTAATAATAAAATAAAATAAATAAAATAATAAATAACAAATTCAAATAAAAAATATAAGTAGAAGAAAATATTTAATTTTGTTCTAAATTATATTTTATATATATATAAAAATAAAATATATATGTGATCTGTTTAAAATATATTTATACAATATGCATTAGATTTTTAAATTATTATTTTATAATAAAATATTAATTGTATGCATATATTTACATTCATATATATAAATATGTGTATTAAATTGGATCGGCTACTTTTACATATCAAACGTACAGGTATATATTTTAGATTTTTAAATCCAATACAATTCGTAAACATATTAGTTTAAATTTGATCGTGCGAATTAAATTAAATTAGATTGACATATTAATGGAGTAATTTTGGTTTTCACTAAAGCTTCATTGTCATTTTAGTAAACGTACATTTATTTATTTATTTATTTTTACATAAATGTTTGTATAGGTTAGGTACACACTAACTTTTTCTTTTTTTGAAAATAAGATGAATGAAGACATTAATAAAAATTAAAAAATAGGTTAGGATAATGACTATATAGGAGACAATGAGTGTCATATGTAAGAAAAACAACTATAGAAATAATAGTTACTACCAAAAAAAAAAAAAAATTGATTATATGGGTCCTCTACTAGATTTGGAGGAAATCATCTCCTAAAAATGACTTTTTAAAATTTACATATAAAAAATCAACTTTATAAAATTTACAAAAAAAAAAAAAAATTATAATAATAATAATAAAAAATACAAAATAATAAAATAAATTTTGTGGCATATTTGTTTGGTATTCAAATTACATTTTATATTTTAATTTGAATTTTTTAGGGATATTTTCATAATTACATGTTGAGGGTAAGAACTCGCCAACTAAATTTTAGTTAGAAAATCAAATGCAAAGAGCTAAAGATAAAAAGCATAAAAGAAATTAAGAACACTTCGCCATTCAAGGAGAAAAATATTGTTATATTAAATAATTAAGCTCTCTTATAATTAATAATTTTCCAACGCTCTTTTCAATAGAAGAGAAAGGTATTTATAGGGAGCTGTAATGACTCCAAAATATAAGTGGTCCTGAAATTTAGGGGACAAAATTCATTTTGTACCATAAAAATCAGCGAGTCAGAGGGGTAGTGGAAAAGTGCTAGTCGGGTGTCAATTTATGTAACGCCCTAATGCTAAGGCACGCTACAGTGCTTTTTCAATTATTGTGCAAACTTTGCTAATCAAAGAAGTTTCTCGAAAAACGTGTCAAATTAAAACTTTTGCATTAAATATTAAACTTTGTAATATAATAAAATATTTACAAATTCCGGGATCCCGTTTTCAAACTTTGTAAAATTTACTTTTCAAAATATACATTCCAAAATACACAAATTTACTGGTCACACAGCGACTTTCAAAATACAACTCCCAGATGTCCCGAGACCGAACACTCCAGGTCGCGCTGCTTTACATGTACAATCTCACCCGAGCTCAGGTTCACTCCTGTTCAGCCTTCGCCTTTCCTTTACCTACACAAGGAAGCAGAAACTGTGAGTCAACAGACTCAGTAAGAAATGCATATAACATATCATATAATTTCCAACCTGTAAATAGGCGCCCATACACCTATTTACAGAGCTTAACAGATGAGTATGAACGTTCTAACTAGGATACGACCATGTACCATGTACCACATGCACTCGGTATACCTTCGTATTAGTGTAGGTAAGGTATGACCGCACCTTGAGTACTATCTAGTGTTGTACCACAGACACCTTGTACCTTCCCGTACAAGTGCTGGTAACACTATGATGTACTTCCAAACATCATACACCTTACCAATGCACTCCGTACCGCAACCGTACAAGTGTTGGTAGTGTATGAATCACAACAAATAAGCATGTACACATATTAACACATACATACATTCAGATAATCACATCATACATTATACACAGTTCTTACCTGTTTTCCGAATTCAAGTGTGTTGGCCGACCTGAACAGAATTCTCGTGCTAGATGGATGCCCTAATCACATATTGAAACCGGGTAAGTCACATGATTAAAACCCTAATCCTGGGAAACCCAAAACCGAAACCCTAGGTTCTGTTATACTCTTAATGGGCTATTTTAATTCTGGAAATGGGGAAACACCCAACTGAGGCATCAAAATGGCAAAAATTGAGAAAATGAAAGGCCCGGGGAACCCTGCCAAAACCGGCTAGCCGGTTTTTGTGGCACTGCAAACCGGCTAGCCGGTTTGCACCAGTTTCCCCAAAGCATTTCATTCAATGCTCAATCTTCCACCAAATGCCATGAAACCTTCCAGAGTACCTAATTAGGGCATAAACAACATATTCCAGCCAACAATTCACAGAACAAACCATTATAATTCAAGTTGCCATTAAAGCTCAAAGCTTGAGTTTCAAAACTCAAGCTTGCTTAGAACTAACATCAAGCATCAAAACCAGCTGCTAGGGACTTAAATTAACTCAAATAAACTAAAAAATTCGAACCCTAATCATTTCTAACCCTAACAACCCCTGAAACTCAATTTCACATACTCAACCTAAGCTTAAATTCAAGAATTAGGGCTAGGAGTTGCTAGAGCTTACCTTGGCTTGACTTCCTCTTGAATCCCTAGCTGCAAACACAACAATCCAGCAACAAAACCCCTTCGCTTCTGCTGGTTCGAAGAGAGAGAGGGAAGGAAAGGAGAGCTTCTTGATTTTTTTGTATTTTCTTAAGTTTCTTTCTTTTTCTTTTTTCTAAAAAAGCATAAGGGATTATTTTTTTCTATTCCTTGCTGAATACTTAGAGTGATAGGTGTCACAAACCTAGGATGCCACTTAACTCTCACCAAAAGAAATGACTAAAATGCCCTTTGACTTAAAACATAGGTATTTTCAAAAGCTAGGGGTAAAATGGTCAATTTCCATAACCCCGCTCAATCTCGATAATTTATTTTCTCTAAAATATTTCCCACTATGAAATAAGGTTCTAAACTTACCCATGTGATCAATCTAGCCATCCATCGCATTTTTCGTTGTCGCCGAACAAAAATTATAAAAATAACATATTTCACATATAAGCTAAATAATACCCCTAGAGTTTAATAAAATCTCCGGAATTGAGAAATTATAACTCTAATATTTATTTCTAAATATTGGGGTCCATAATTAAATAAATTCACAAATAATAGTAAAATAATAAAAATTAGTGCTAATTGCCTTTACTAATTTACATTACTACAGCGGTCATTACAATTATCCCCCCGTTAATAGGATTTCGTCCTCGAAATCTAACCTGAATAGCTCTGGATGTTGAGTCCTCATATCTGACTCCAATTCCCAGGTGGCTTCTTCCACCTTACTGTTCCTCCAGAGCACCTTAACCAGTGCAATAGTCTTGTTCCGAAGAACTTTTTCCTTTCTATCCAAAATCTGTACAGGTTGTTCTTCATAGGTTAAGTCTGGCTGCAGTTCAAGGGCTTCATAACTCAAGACATGAGTTGGGTCTGATACGTATTTCCTTAACATAGAAATGCGAAATACGTCATCAATAGCCGATAATGCTGGTGGTAAGGCTAGCCGATACGCTACCTGCCCGACCTTCTCGAGTATCTGAAATGGCCCAATGAACCTAGGGCTTAACTTACCCTTCTTCCCGAAGCGCCTAATACCCTTCATCGGTGAAACTCGCAGGAAAACATGTTCCCCTGCCTGAAATGTAACATCTCTGCGCTTCGGATCGGCATAACTTTTCTGCCTGCTTTGAGCAGCAAGCATCCGAGCCTTGATCTTATCAATAGCTTCATTGGTCCTCTGCACCAACTCTAGACCCAAGTACTTTCTTTCTCCCGTCTCGTCCCAATGAATAGGAGAACGACATTTTCTACCATATAACATCTGTTGGATTTTATTTTACCAGGATCTTAGATCTACTCACAAGTATGTTTATTAACACCCTAAATATGAATATTTCTAAAACGATGAAATAAACACATATAAAGTTTAGGAAACCTTACATTGGGTGCAGCAGAATAATATGACTCCTTCCGTTCAGATATCTAGCCCTTGATTCCTTTCTGTAGCAGAGCATTATCAATATCTGAACCTGGATCTCTTTCTCTGAATCTTTGATGCTGAAACTCCTTCTCTGATGATCTTTCTTCACGATCTTCCTCACTATGATTGAGGTATCACTTGCTGTGTGTGGGCACTACTCTTACACTAAGAATTTCGAAATCTCAATGAGGAAGAGAGAGAGAGTGGGTTCGGCCAAAGATAGGGAGAGAGAAGGCTCAGTTTTTTCTGAATGAAAAAGTAGAAAATTTAAGTGTAAATTTCCTGAAGCCTTCACTATCTATTTATAGCATTCCACTAGGGTAAGGTTTGAATTATTTGGCGTTAAAATAATGAAAATATCATTTTAAATTGCCTACAAAAGTGGCGGGCCATGCTTAGTGGATTTGGGCCTCACTTTTTGCAATTTTGCAATTTTATCAATTCTGCATCTGATTTTCTCAAAAACGCCAATTTTAATAAATTCAACCATTTAAATGCCAATTCTAACTATTTAATAACTATAAATAATTATTAAATAATATTGTCATTTATCATATTTATTAATTGAACCATACAAAGTATCAAAATTAACAAATATGCCCCTATAAACTCTTTCTTTACAATTTCGCCCTTACTTAGTGAAAATTTCACAAATAGACATAGTCTAATTTGAGAATTATAATTGATTAATCAAAACCAATTACATGAGTCTTACAAGCAATATTATCTCAACTAGTGCGGGGACCATGGGTCTATATAACCGAGCTTCCAATAAGTAGATCAAGAATTTAGCACTAAAATTCACTAACTTATTAATTCTTTGTTGAATCCACGCATAGAACTTAGAATTGCACTCTCAGTATATAGAATGCTCTATATGTTCCACCATATAGACACATCATTAGTTATCCATTGTTATAATCCTAATGTGATCAATGATCCTCTATATGAATGATCTACACTGTAAAGGGATTAAATTACCGTTACACCCTACAATGTATTTTATCCTTAAAACACTTAACCCTGTATAAATGATATTTCAGCTTCTGTGAAATGAGTACTCCACCATTTCTGTTCGTTTGGTCAAGCTCGAAGGAGATCATCCTTTGCTTACTATTCGCCAAATAGAAGCTATAGATTCCATGTTTATGCTAGCGCTCCCACTCAATTGCACTACCGTGTTCCCAAAATGTACGTATCACCCTGACCCAAAAGTAGGCTTAACTAACAAATCAAAGAACACGAATAGCCTTTCAAGATTGAGCCTAATCATAACAGGATTAAGAACATTTGATCTAGGATCAACTAGGCGATATTGACTTGAATAGATATTACGGTAACTTTAATAAATCTAAGTCAAAGTTCAATATCGGTCCCTTCCGATGCATACTCCATGCATCCAACCTGAGCTTTACTTTAACCAATGCTTTGGAAAGAACATAGCATTTCTCCAAATGCAAGTAAACTCTGTTGTAGATTATCATATCAGTAAAACCCTATGTTTGATAAATCTTGGAAACTTTATTCACATAGTCATGTTTACTTTCCAATGTGTTGACGACACAATAAACAGGATCAAGTATGTGAAAAGGGTTTTAGATGAATTTATACATTATGTACATATAATCATGAAATAAATCATGTGAACCATGCAACATTAAATGTTATTTCTGATCTATATTAATAAGTAAATCTGATTATATTGAAATGAGTTTTATTTAGGGCATAAAACCCAACAACATCTCATAGGGAGCCATCCCTATTGTACTCTGGTAGCTGTTGTTGTAGGAGAATTCAATTAAAGGCAAGTACTTACTCCATGAACCTTCAAAGTCCATGACACAGGCTCGTAGTAAGTCTTCCAAAATCTGAATAGTTCTTTCTGACTGACCATCGGTCTGAGAGTGAAAGGCTGTGCTAAACTTTAACTTGGTACCCATAGCCTTCTGAAGACTCTCCCAAAACTTCGATGTGAACTTTGGATCCCTATCTGACACAATAGATTTAGGAGCTCCATGGAGACGAACTATCTCTTTCACATACAATTCAGCGTACTGATCCACTGAATATGTAACTTTCACTGGTAGAAAGTGAGCTGATTTTGTGAATCTGTCCACGATGACCCATACTGAATCATACATCCCCGTAGTTCTAGGAAAGCTAGTTACGAAGTCCATTGCAATGTCCTCCCACTTCCATTCTGGAAGGACTAAAGGTTGCAATAACCCTGCCGGCCTCTGATGTTCAGCTTTAATCTGCTGGCAGGTTAAACACTTGGACACGTAGTCCACCACATCTCTTTTCATCCCATACCACCAGAAGTAGGGTTTCAAATCCTGATACATTTTGGTGGTTCCCGGATGCAACGAATAAGGTGTGGTATGAGCTTCATCTATTATTTCTTTCTTAAGCTCATCAACACTAGGAACACAAACTCGAGCTTTATATAACAACATTCCACTGCTCGAGACTGAAAAGCCTCTAGGTCGACCAGCCATTACTTCGTCTCAAACCTTGACTAGCTCGGGATCTTCCAGCTGTGCCTTTCTGATTCTCTCCAACAGATCAGATTGGAGTGTTAAATTATGTAATTTCCCGACCACGAACTCAATCCCTGCACTAACCATTTCCGAGGCTAGTTGAGGGGCTATCATAACTGTAGTACAAACTTGCCCGGGACCTTTTCTGCTTAAAGCATCGGCCACAACATTGGCTTTCCCGGGGTGGTACAGTATTTCACAATCATAATCTTTAACCAACTCCAACCACCTTCTCTGCCTCATATTCAAATCTTTCTGGGTGAAAAAGTATTTGAGACTCTTATGATCTATATAAATTTCACACTTTTCACCGTAAAGATAATGTCGCCATATCTTTAAAGCAAAAACCACAGCAGTGAGCTCTAAATCATGAGTTGGATAACGCTGCTCATAATCTTTCAATTGACGAGAGGCATAGGCTATGACTCTGTCAGCTTGCATCAAAACACATCCCAGACCCTGTCTGGAGGCATCACAATAAACCACAAATTTTTCTTGATCTGATGGCAAAGCTAACACCGGAGCTGTTATCAAACGTTGCTTCAACTCGTGAAAACTTGTTTCACACTTATCTGACCACACAAATCTCTGATTTTTCTCGGTCAATTCAGTTAGGGGCATAGAAAGTTTAGAAAATCCTTCGACGAAACGTCGATAATACCCTGCTAACCCGAGAAAACTTTGAACTTCCGTCACAGACTTGGGCCTCGGCCAATTCTTCACTGATTCTACCTTGTTTGGATCAACCATAATTCCATTCTTTCCAACAATATGACCTAGAAAGGACACCTCAAACAACCAGAATTCGCACTTTTTAAACTTTGCATACAACTTGTAATCCCTAAGTCGCTGCAATACCATTCGGAGATGATACTCGTGCTCCTCTTCTGACTGAGAGTATACAAGAATGTCATCGATAAACACTATAACGCAGTTGTCGAGGAAATCCTTGAATACCCTATTCATAAGATCCATAAAGGCCGCAGGAGCATTAGTCAATCCGAATGACATTACCAGAAACTCATAGTGCCCATATCTGGTTCTAAAAGCAGTCTTTGGTATGTCCTCCTCTCGAATTCTCAATTGATGATAACCAGACCGTAAATCAATCTTCGAAAACACTGTCTTTCCCTGAAGCTGATCGAACAGATCGTCTATCCTAGGCAACAGGTACTTGTTCTTAATCGTCAGCTTGTTAAGTTCCCGATAATCGATACACATTCTGAGGGAACCATCCTTCTTTTTCACAAAGAGAACCGGAGCTCCCCAGCACGATACACTGGGTCGAATAAACCCAATATCAAGCATCCCTTGAAGCTGCAACTTAAGCTCCTTGAGTTCTGCTAGAGCCATCCTATATGGAGCTTTAGAAACAGGTTTGACTCCAGGTGCCAGATCAATAACAAAGTCAATCTCTCGCTGTGGCGGCAATCCCGACAACTCCTCGGGAAACACATCAAGAAAATCTTTTACCACCCGGACTACCTCAGGCCCAAATGTTTCAGGTCTACTGGAGTTAAATACCACCGCTAGAAATCCTACACAACCATTGCATAGTAAATCCCTAGCCCTTAATACCGAAATAACCGGAATTCGAGACCCCTGAACTGATCCAACATAAACAAATGGATCTTCACCTTCTGGCTGAAAAATCACCATTTTCCGCTTACAATCTATACTGGCCGAATACTTGGATAAAAAATCCATTCATAGTATAATATCAAACTCAGTTAATTTTAATTCTATGAGGTCAGTACTCAATTCTCTATCTTCGATCCTAATTGGCATAGACCTAATACGCCTATTAGAGATAACCAATTCCCCGCTAGGCATTAGGATTCCAAACCCTCTTTCTAAAATATCACAAGGCCTACCCAAAAGATCAATTACTCTTGTAGCTACATATGAGCGTGTAGCTCCCGAGTCAAATAATACTGTAAACAATAAGTTGTTGACGGGAAGCTGACCTGTCACAACAGAAGGACTGGCTGCAGCATCAGCTTGGGTGATGGAAAACACTCGAGCAGGAACCGGTTTCACTTCTGCTTTCGGCTCCTCTTTCTTTGCCTGGGGGCAATCTTTCTTGAAATTCCCCACCATGCCACACAGGAAGCATGTCTTCCGGTTACATTCTCCCGGATGATGTTTCTTGCACCGTGGACACTCAGGGTAAGAGTAACCCTGGCGTCCTCCTCTGCCTTGGTTCCCACGGAACCGCTTACTTTGCCCCGAGCCACCAGAAGCTGGAACAACTTTTCTTTTTTGCTCGGTGGTGGAGTCACCACCATCCCTACCATAAACAGGAGTAGGAACAGTGGGGGTTTCACCAACTCTCGGAGTCACCCGGGGCTCGTGAAGGAATTTCACCGCACCCTCGGCTCTCAAAGCCTTTTCAACCATCTAGCATAAGTGGTTGCCTCGGAAGTAGTAATAACCAGATCATGTCTAATCTTTGCACTCAAACCCGCCAAATATTTTTCTTTCTTACTGAAGTCGGTTGGGACAATCCCCGCTGCAAGCTTGGCCAAACGGTCAAACTTTGTCGTATACTCTGTAACCGACATTCCCTCAGTTTGAACTAGTTCAGTGAACTCTTTCCGCTTTGCACTGCGGACTGCTTCATTGTAATACTTGGAGTTAAACAACTCCTTGAATTCTTCCCAGGTCATCAGCGTGACGTCTCGAGTGAGGGTTATCAACTCCCACCACACGAGAGCGTCTTCCTGAAACTGAAAAGTGGCGCAGGTCACCCGGTCATTTCCAACCACTCCCATAAAATTGAGGATACGATCAATCACTGAAAGCCACTGCTCAGCCTTCATCACATCAGGACCTCCCAAAAACACTGGAGGTGCTTGCTTCCTGAATCTTTCGTACAACGGCTCCATACGGTTGCCAACAACAGGTTGTTTTGCTGGCACTGCTAGAACCGCCACGGCCTGAACCACTTGAGGAGGCACGGCAGGAGGACCCTGCTGCCTCAATCTTTGGATCTCTTCATCTTGTTGGCGGATTCTATCTTGCATCTCCGCAAATCTTTGCTCCCAATCAGGAGGAGCTTGAGGTGGATTTACAGGGCGACCACCCTGAGCTCTGCCACAGCCACGGCCGCGACCACGAGGATTTTGGGGATTCCTCTGACCGCCTCCAGTCTCAACCATATCACCCTGACTTCTTTTATTTCGCGGGGCGTCCATTTAATAGGACTTAGCTTGGGAATCCATAAGCCAGGCAGGTTAGACAGCGATCAAAACTTAACACCGCTCTTAATAACTTAAAAGGCATCACACTTTCTTTTCTTTTTAAAGAAATATATTTAATTGAAATCTAATATGCTTCCTAACATACTTTCACATTTACATTTATATAAAGTACTAAACAAGTACGGGCTTACTGAACCGTGAATCGAGCTTTCTCTGATGAAGATTGTACATGTCATAGCAAGCTTTGGTAGACAAACCTGGCGGCTCTGATACCAAAATTGTAACGCCCTAATGCTAAGGCACGCTACAGTGCTTTTTCAATTATTGTGCAAACTTTGCTAATCAAAGAAGTTTCTCGAAAAACGTGTCAAATTAAAACTTTTGCATTAAATATTAAACTTTGTAATATAATAAAATATTTACAAATTCCGGGATCTCGTTTTCAAACTTTGTAAAATTTACTTTTCAAAATATACATTCCAAAATACACAAATTTACTGGTCGCACAGCGACTTTCAAAATACAACTCCCAGATGTCCCGAGACCGAACACTCCAGGTCGCGCTGCTTTACATGTACAATCTCACCCGAGCTCAGGTTCACTCCTGTTCAGCCTTCGCCTTTCCTTTACCTACACAAGGAAGCAGAAACTGTGAGTCAACAGACTCAGTAAGAAATGCATATAACATATCATATAATTTTCGACCTGTAAATAGGCGCCCATACACCTATTTACAGAGCTTAACAGATGAGTATGAACGTTCTAACTAGGATACGACCATGTACCATGTACCACATGCACTCGGTATACCTTCGTATTAGTGTAGGTAAGGTATGACCCCACCTTGAGTACTATCTAGTGTTGTACCACAGACACCTTGTACCTTCCCGTACAAGTGCTGGTAACACTATGATGTACTTCCAAACATCATACACCTTACTAATGCACTCCGTACCGCAACCGTACAAGTGTTGGTAGTGTATGAATCACAACAAATAAGCATGTACACATATTAACACATACATACATTCAGATAATCACATCATACATTATACACAGTTCTTACCTGTTTTCCGAATTCAAGTGTGTTGGCCGACCTGAACGGAATTCTCGTGCTAGATGGATGCCCTAATCACATATTGAAACCGGGTAAGTCACATGATTAAAACCCTAATCCCCGGAAACCCAAAACCGAAACCCTAGGTTCTGTTATACTCTTAATGGGTTATTTTAACTCAGGAAATGGGGAAACACCCAACCGAGGCATCAAAATGGCTAAACTTGAGAAAATGAAAGGCCCGGGGAACCCTGCCAAAAATGGCTAGCCGGTTTTTGTGGCACTGCAAACCGGCTAGCCGGTTTGCACCAGTTTCCCCAAAGCATTTCATTCAATGCTCGATCTTCCACCAAATGCCATGAAACCTTCCAGAGTACCTAATTAGGGCATAAACAACATATTCCAGCCATCAATTCACAGAACAAACCATTATAATTCAAGTTGCCATTAAAGCTCAAAGCTTGAGTTTCAAAACTCAAGCTTGCTTAGAATTAACATCAAGCATTAAAACCAGCTGCTAGGGACTTAAATTAACTCAAATAAACTAAAAAATTCGAACCCTAATCATTTCTAACCCTAACAGCCCCTGAAACTCAATTTCACATACTCAACCTAAGCTTAAATTCAAGAATTAGGGCTAGGAGTTGCTAGAGCTTACCTTGACTTGACTTCCTCTTGAATCCCTAGCTGCAAACACAACAATCCAGCAACAAAACCCCTTTGCTTCTGCTGGTTCGAAGAGAGAGAGGGAAGGAAAGGAGAGCTTCTTGATTTTTTGTATTTGCTTAAGTTTCTTTCTTTTTCTTTTTTCTAAAAAAGCATAAGGGATTATTTTTTTCTATTCCTTGCTGAATACTTAGAGTGATAGGTGTCACAAACCTAGGATGCCACTTAACTCTCACCAAAGGAAATGACTAAAATGCCCTTTGACTTAAAACATAGGTATTTTCAAAAGCTAGGGGTAAAATGGTCAATTTCAATAACCCCGCTCAATCCCGAGAATTTATTTTCTCTAAAATATTTCCCACTATGAAATAAGGTTCTAAACTTACCCATGTGATCAATCTAGCCATCCATCGCATTTTCCGTTGTCGCTGAACAAAAATTACAAAAATAACATATTTCACATATAAGCTAATTAATACCCCTAGAGTTTAATAAAATCTTTAGAATTAAGAAATTATAACTCTAATATTTATTTCTAAATATGGGGGTCCATAATTAAATAAATTCACAAATAATAGTAAAATAATAAAAATTAGTGCCAATTGCCTTTACTAATTTAGATTACTAAAGCGGTCATTACAATTTATACCCTGAGTAGGATAAAAAGTAGTGTTCCCACTACTTGTACCTTTTTATCAGTTGGAATATATTTAGCATATATTCTATCATTATTTGTATATATATATATATATTTATTTTTGTTGTTGTTGCACCCTTTGTTATTTTTGTTGTTACATTTAGGAGCAAAGGAGGAGTCATTGCTAGTTACTGCAACCATGTTTGTGCCACCGCGGATTCTGGATTCACTTGAAACACGTGCTTTGATGATGTGTTTTGCCATTTTCAACCTTCATCGACAACTTTTGAACGAAGGTAGAGGCTCTTGATTTTGGATGAAATCAACTGTACCATTGTACGTCTCTGGCAAGGAACCTATGAGACGTAACACGAGCTGCCCATTTGACACCGGGGCATCAACATCTGCAAGAGATTGAAGGTAATTGTAGTAGTTGTCGATGGTATGGTGTTCCTCAAGAACGACACCAGTGAAGTCTTCTTTGAGGTTGGTTGCTTGTGAAGCCTTATTATCGTAAAATAAAGCTTCGAGTTGTTTCTGTGCTCCCTCAGTTGTGTCATCACATTGTTGGATAGCAAGGAGAAGGTCCGAGGAAATGGTGCCATATGTCCACTGGAGAATCATAGCGTCAAAATGTTTTCACTTGGCAGGGTTAGCTATTTTTGTAGCAAGGTATGTTGCTTTGGCAAGTTCCTCTGTGGGTGGAACAATATGATCGTAAAGATTGTGAACCTGAGTAAGGTTGGTAAACAAGGCAGCCCATGGGTGATATAGAGCCTGCAAGTTATCTAATGTGATAGGAATAAGAGATTTCACATTTGTGATAGTGAGGGTAGGGTGAAATTTGGTGCGTTCGGCCTTGCTTGAGAGTGAGAAGAAGAATGGGAGAAGAAGAAAAAGATGAGCGGATAGGGTTCAAGAGATAGGATGGAAACTATATCTGATACCATGAAGGAAATTGATTTTATGAGAATTGCATTACAAGTCAAAGAAATATATACAAGTTACAAGCATAAAGTTAGGCTACAAATTAGCTAAATGATGCATTCATTTGGTATCTTTCTCTTCAAAGTTTACACTCATGGTGTGAAGAAGACATTTAGAAAATTTAGCTTAGTGTTATGTTCATTAAAATCTCATTGTCTATGTGAGGAGCATGAAGGAGCATGAAGGAGTGAGTTAGGGAGAGTGCTTGAGCAAGAGAATAAAATTAGGAAGTGAGACAGGGAAGTTGAAAGATGGCGATATGGTGAGACAGCATAAAAGAGCGGGGAGCCAAACTCCCATTGGGCGTACATGGTGGGAGCAAGGAGCTAAGCTCTCATTTGGTGTACATGGTGGGAGCGGGGGGCTAAGCTCTTATTGGGTGTACATGGTGGGAGTGGGGAACTAAGCTGCCCTTGGTGTGCACATGGAGGGATCGGGGAGCTAAGTTCCCATTAGTGTCTGCATGGAGGGAGCGGGGAGCTTCCGGTTGCATGCGAGGAGCTCCTCAGGTCTGAGCAGACAGTGGACAGCTTTTCGCATGGGGAGCTCAACCCGTGCCTTGGCTCCTCCTCATGTTGGCTCTTACACTCATGTGGTGTCTCACATTTGTTAGGGTTTATATCTTAAAAATGCATATAAAGACATTTCTTTTATAAATAAAAGTTGAACATTTTCATATATGCTTGAATGTTAAATTATTTAATATTGAATAATTTACATAAATATCAAAACATTTCTAATTCATACATAAGGTCGTGACTTGTATTGTAAGGAGAATTAAGATCACTTAGCTATGAATAAAACAGTCAACAACATATTAAAGTTATTGAATCTTTAATCAATAGTTGTTAGTACGGTTCACTGATGCTCGTTATTCAGTGTAAGTAATCTCGATTCAGATTGTTGATGTAGTATGACATCTAAATGAATGTATTGTATATAAAAGATATTATATATGACATGGACCGATATAAAATTAAGTTATCTTTACCAAACATATCCTTTAAAATATAGACCTGATTATATCATAAAGATGATCAATAGTTATTATCAGTTTCTTTGATTCACTCGTTAAAGTTTCTCAGAGAAGATGATTCTTACAACTTCTATTTTGGAAATCTAATACTATGGATGACTGGAACACGATCTACAATTATAGAATCCTGACTTTCCTAACGGATCGAATGTTGGTTCCCTTTATGTGTTAATTCTAGAACTAAAAAACTGTGCACAAATTTAGATTTTGATCTAAATTTTACTTTCACTAGTGAATTAATGGTACTAAAGGATAAAGAAGTAATTAGAAGGGTAAAATAGTAATTTGACCAAAACTAATTATGAACCAAGACAAGGAGGGGTAATCATTGGAATTGATTATATAATAAGACACTGCAGTAAAACTCAATAAATATAATTCTATAATAATTAAGACTTTAATTCCATATTTATAGTGGAGTAATCATGGAATTAATAAACATGATTATTTGGTTAGAATTATAGGTCCATGGTTTCCAAATCGCAACCTTGAAACATTGTCAAAGGAAGGAATAAAAGTTGTATATTGATGTTGAGAAAAAACTTATTTTAATTTGTCAAAATAGTAATTAATTATTTTGTAATAAATAATTTATTTTTAAATTTATTAATTAAATAAATTTTAGAAAAAATAAAAGTTATCTGTACAAAAGACACCACTATTTTCTGGTTATAAAGGTGGGTGCCACCTACACTGTGTTAAGACACAGTGATAGGCGCCCCTAATGTAGGGATGTCCCCAGTGGACTTATTTTTAGGTTAATTAATTATTTTAAATGATTAATATTCATTTATATTTGAATTTAAAAATAATTATAGATATTTATAGTGGTTGAGATATTCTCTCAAAGTAGTTGAGAGATTCTCTCCAAGTGGTTGAGACATTCCCTCAATCACTTATTAGATATTCAATTCAAACCTGAATATCTAATGTAATATAAATATTTATAACAGATTCAGTTATAAATATTTATCAAATAATTACATATGATTTAATTTATAGAAATTATCCCATATAATATCTTTTAACTTTTTTTTTTGTCAAATTTACGAGTTAGGTTGTTCTGGTGGTTGCTCCATTAGTTTCTATGTGGGTTGCTATATAGATTTCCGTAAAAATACAAGAAAAAAAAATTATTTTGAAGTGTTAAAATTAAAAAATTCTTTTAATTTATTATTTCAAATTCAAATATTTATTTAAATAAAATATTTTTAAACCGTATAATTTTTTTTTAAAAAAAAGACGTATAATTTTTAGGAAACCTAAAAATAATTAATCTAATCAAACCTTTTTCCATCAGCACATCTAAAAGTTCTTGCACATGTGTTGAGAATAAACAAGAACACAATATGTAATACATATTCTAATAGCCCACACTATTCCTTGTGTGTAGTAAAAGATTCAGAACACTATGGTGTGAGTTCTTAATCATCATCCAAGGATACAACTTACAAAATTCAATAAGGATGCACTGATATGTTTTAAGAGGTAAATTTTCTTTTGTCAATTTATTTCAGATTTAATATATATACATATGGTAATTCTAAGAATATCGTACGATGATATTAAAAAATTATTATTCCACTACGTACTTAATTAAGTACCACAAAACCAACAGATAGTACCAGAGTGATTCCATTATGTATATATAAATATATTAAATATTGTATTGATTTTTATGCATTTATATATATGTGATATGTATGTGAATAGATAGTTATTGTTATACCCGAAATTCGGCTGGAGGACACGTGTCAAGTTAAAGGGAATATGATTCGGTGCAATATCTTTTATGGAATAACTCATTAATTACGTAAGTATCAGAGTATATTTGTAACCCGCTGGCTGTAAGGTCTTAGGCGAGGAATCAATGTACAAACTGGAAATTAGTGTATTAACGAGAAACCATATGTCGCTAAAGGTGAATAGTGAGGCACTGGAGAAAAGTGACACATACCTTAGCTTGCAATGAGCAAACTAAGTGTAAAAGTCAGATCGACTCGAAGAATAAGTATGCGAGATGATTATCTCGCTATGAGGAAACTTCCTATAGTTTCATCCAACTAACAAGAGTGAGGCTCATAACCCTGGCAAGTCAAAAGATTTCTGTATACCCGTGATCGACGTAAGACATACATTGTCGACCTCGGAAAGAAGAATGGTCCCAACTCGCTATTGGGATCACTACAATCAAGCATTTGTCGAGACATCTCCAGATTCAGCAATTAAAGACGTGTTTAATACACAATATTCTTGACCCAGTAAAAGCGGGAAAATCACAGCTATACAATTTTCAAAATCATACACCGCATTTACATTTTGTGATATGTAATCAGATACCACGATTTTAGGGATAAGGGTAGTAACACATATTTTGGTCAGCTTTGTAATTAAATGTCGCTATGCAATTATAAATAGTGGCAAACAATCTCAAAAATGGGATGAAAAAACTCTTATGAAAGAGGCCCTAAAAAAATACTCAGAAATCTGAATAAGATTGACTCGTGGACTATGCAGAATTTTAACTGCAAAACCACGTAAAAAACCATGTGTTCATATATTATTTTTCTATAGCTTTTATTTGTTTTGTATTGAATTATCATCGTGAGGCTCAAATTTGGTTAACAAAAATCTACGTTAACAGTTTGGTTCTTTCATTGAGAGCTTCTGTAAAAATGCTCAGAGAAAACACTCCCTTCTTTTAAAGAAAAACCTTTTCCTTCATGGCTGAAAATCCAGAGAATATTAACACCCCACATGAGGAACTACCTGTTGGGTTTTATGCCCTAAATAAAACTCATTTCATATAATCATATTTACTTATTAATAAAGATTAGAAATAACATTTTATGTTGCATGGTTCACATGATTTATTTCATGATTATATGTATATAATGTATGAATTCCTTTTAAGTCCAGAACATATGTGTTTGTTAAAGATTATAGTGTTGTCAGCACAGTGGAATATAATCTTTATTATATGTTCAAAAGTTTATTCCGTGATTTGTCAGAACACTGGATTTAGACTGACATGGTATAATCAGTGATAGGTATTCTTACACCTTGGAAAAGTGTTATGTCCTTTCCAGGACATTGGCAAAGTTTACCAGTATCGGATGTATGGAGTATACATCGGAAGGTACCGATATTGAACTTTGATTAGATATGTTAAAATTTACCGTAATATCTATTCAATTCAATATCACCTGTTGATCCTAGATCAAATGATCTCAATCCTGATATGGTTAGGCTCAATCTCAAGAGTGTTATACGTGTTCTTTGATTTGTTAGTTAAGCCTAGTTTTGTGTCAGGGTGATACGTACATTTTGGGAACACGGTAATGCAATTGAGTGGGAGCGCTAACATAAATATGGAATCTATAGCTTCTATTTGGCAAATAGAAGTAAAGGATGATTTCCTTCGAGCTTAATTAACCAAACGAAGATAAATGGTGAAGATCTCGTTTCACTTAGGTGAAATATCATTTATACAGGGTTAAGTGTTTTAAGGATAAAATACATTGAAGGTGTAGCGGTAACAGTAGTGCCTTTTCAATGTAGATCATCTATATTGAGGATCAATGATCACATTAGGGTCATAACAATGGATAACTAATGACGTGTCTATATCGTGGAACATATAGAGCGTTCTATATGACTGAGAGTGCAATTCTGAGTTCTAAGTGTGGATTCAATGAGGAATTAATAAGTTAGGGAATTTACTTGGTAAATTCGGTTCGACTTATTGGAAGCTCGGTTATATAGACCCATGGTCCCCATACTAGTTGAGACCATACTGCTTGTAAGACTCAGTTAATTGATTTTAATTAATCAATTAAAATTCTAAAAGTTAGACTATGTCTACTTTATGAATTTTCACTAAGCAAGGGTGAAATTGTAAAGAAAAGAGATTTTAGGTTTATTTATTGATTAAGAGACTTTATATGTCTAAATTAATAAATATATTAAATGGCAATATTATTTGATAATTATTTCCAAGTTATTAAATAATTAGAATTGGCATTTAAAAGGTTAAATTGGAAAATTGGCATTTTTGAGAAAATGGAAATGGAAAATAACAAAATGGGAAAGTTTCAAAGTGAGGCCCAATACCCTTTGTATGACCGGCCCTATGCATAGTAAATTCTATTTGTAGTTTCCATTATTTTAATGTCATGCAATTCTAACCTAAACCTAGAGGGAATTCTATAAATAGAAAGTGTTGGCTTGAGGAAATACACACACATCTTTGATCACTTTGTTTCTCTCAGAAAAAGCCTCACACGCCTCTCTCTCTTTTCTTCTCTCTAAATTTCGAAACTTTGAGTGAATGAGTAGTGCTCACACACATCAAGTAGTATCTCAATCATAGTATGTAAGACTATGGAATTTCTGCATCAAAGAATGAGAAAAGAAGATCCAGGTTCAGATCTTGGTGATGCTCTGCTACAAAAAGGAATCAAGGGTTAGAGATCTGAACGGAAGGAGTCATATTATTCCGCTGCACCCACTGTAAGGTTTTCTAACTTTATATGTGTTTATTTTCATTGTTTTAGAATTCATATTAGGTTGTTAATTCAACATACTTGTTAGTAAATCTAGATCCTGGTAAAATAATTTCCAACAACTGGCACCAGAGCCATGGTAATGATTTACTTTCATGTAATATGAATTAAAACGATGATTTGCATGTTTTTGTGTTGATTTGGATGGTTTCATGTGGTTTATGTGTTAGTTGATGAATATATATGTTGTATAGTTTCGTTTTCCATGAAAAATATTTTTTCAATTTTTGAAAATATTTTATTTGGATTCCTTGTGAAAAATTAAGCAATTTTGTTTTTTACGGAACTTGATTCCGATAAAAATTGAGAAAGATATGAATATTGGAAAATCGGGATTCAAGGCTGTCAAGGGTGGTGCTCATGCGCACCAGACCCTCAGATCAGCCTCCCCATCCGCGCGCGTAAGCCTAGGCGTGCACCCTGCATTCGCCCCATGACGACCCTACAAACGCCGACGTTTCTCGGCGCCTTGGTCCCTGTCCACGCGCGTAGGAGGCTGCGTGCAGCCTTCCTGGGCTGCACGTGCAGCCTCCTGGGCAGTTTCCCAAAAAGTTGTGATTTTTTGGGTTTTTCCCCAAAAATCTAATTTTTTCATGGGATTGTTTCCCAAAATTTATTTTTCCAATTTTAAATATTTTCAATTTGGAATTTTTTCAATTTTTAAATATTTCTATTTTAGAATGTTTTCAATTTTAAATATTTCCTATTATGGTCAGATTTAAAAATTTGTTAACTTCTTTAATATTTATTTATTATTTAATTATAAGATTAGATATTTTGATATTTAAGATATTTTAAATTAAAAGATAACTTTGTCTTTTTATTTAAAATATCATATTAAAATTATCTTATATGACAAATTAAATAATTAATAAATTTGAAATTAACATAGATATTTTTATAGATGTACTTACCATAATAATTTCAAATTCAAAATTTGTTATTTTGTTAAATATTTAATTATTTATAAATTATAAGTTTAAAAATGATATTTTTCTATATATATCATTTTTTTATTAGAAATTTATAAATCATATCTTAAATATTTAAATAACATAGATATTTTTGTAGAGATTTGAATATTGCTTAATTTGAGATATTTTGACATATAATTATGGTAATTATTATTCATTTATTATTTTATTCCTAAAATAATAATTATCTAACCAAATCTATTTTAAAATTAATTTATTTTATTAAATTATAAGATCTGAAAGTGATATTGAAGATTCTTTCCTTTCAAATCATTTATCTTATTAGATATTTAATTTAATTTGATTTAAATAAACCTAGATATTTTAAAATTAGTTTCCTCTATTTGGTTAGTTTAAGAATAATAATTTAATTATATTAATATCTTATTTTCACATCTGTTACATGGACAATGTTTGTTTATATTGTTTATTCAAAACTCTTTTTAACAAACCTATTATTTATCTGATCTAAATTAGTATGATTAACTTGTTGACAGATCCCATGATCTGATTTTAATCATAGTCCAATTGTCAATAGATCTTATAAATAATTTGTAACAGGTAAATTTTGTACTTCATTCATCTGTGTAAACCTAGTAACATGATAGGGCCTATCCGAATCATTTGACCTGTGTGAGCCTATATGTTTGCTTTTGGGCTTAGATGCATATAGGAAGCCCACTTAAGTTTTTACTAAGTAAATGGACTAGGTTGCTAAATTAAATTTTGACATAAGGAAATTTATTTAGGTCCAATTAGACTTGGGCTTATTCAATGAATAACAATTGTTTATTTTAAGGTCAAATTCCTTTCTTTTGGGCCTTGTGTGAGAGTTGGGGGCCATAGAAGTGGGTACGACATACTGAACCCAGCTCCCCCTCACATGAACTACCCCAATTGTGAATGCCCATTTGCCTTATTTAAATAATTTTATTAGGTTAATTATATTAGTCTAACCTAATTAAAATTAAATTAGCAACATAGTTAACTTTTAAAATATATAAAATTTATTTTTCATGTAATATTTTAAAGTTAATTTTAGAAAAACACTTAGTCAATGATATATTCTAGATAGTTATTTCTAGTACTAGTTATTATTTCTAATATTAAATAGGAAAATATCATTGATTGTGAAATTAATTGTCTCATAATTAATCTTGGTACAATCTAAGTTTAGAATATTTTCTTAGTATTAAACTAGAATTAATAATTAAGTTTCCTCTTTACTTAATTATTTGTTTCTTGAATTTAATACATTTAATTAAATTGAAAATTTCAATATCTAAGTTGATTTTCATCATGATACTTTAATATTGTTATTTTCATGTTATTTAATTAAAGTTGAAAATTATTTTAAGTTTGGAATCTTATTTCAAAATAACTTAAGTTTGAATAATTTTCAAAATATATTTTATTTTATTTTATTAATCATTTCCCAAAATTTCGAAATTGCATTTCTTGGATGCAGAAATTTTGAATTTTATTTGAAAAATAGATTAAAGTTGAAAATTATTTATTTAATTTTGGACCAACTTAAATCATTGATTTTTTCATTTAATGATTAATTAAAATAAATGAACTAAAATATATTATAATTAGAAATTGGATTAATTAGTCAATGAAAGTCTAGATAGATATTATCTGTTTTGCTTGAAGTATTTTTCTAGTGTATTTAATTAAATAGAAAATTAATGTTTAAGTTGATTTTTAATCATGATACTTAAATATTTGAATTTTTTCTTAGATATTTAATTAAATAGGGAAATTATATTTGTTGAAAATTAATTTTTTATTAATTTTGGGCCAACATAGAATTAGAGTAATTTTCCAGGATTTATTTTATTTTATTTTAAAGCATTTTCGAAAGTAGTATTCTTATACAGTTCATTTTTCGAAATGCAATATATATTTATAGAAAATTAAATTTGAGTTGTAAATTAATTTAAATTAATTTTGAAACAACTTAAATTGAATAATTTTCTAAATATTTATGGAAATTATTACTGAGATGGAAATAATTCACGTTATTTTCATATCCATCTAAGTATAATTTATAAATATTAAATTAAAATTTATATTTGAAATTTTTAATTCTAAATTGGAAATTTTAATTAAATAAATATATATTTAAAATAAATTGATTAAAATAAATATTAGAAGAAAATACAACCCTTCATTAAATAATGAGCTTTATTGTTAAAAGGATATTCGATCTCCATTGTTGGTTTTACATAGCTATTGTTTTAGTGAGTAATCCTCCCTAATGGAGGAACGTTCATTAGCAAGTTAGCACCGTTTAATCTCGAAAGATAAGTAATCTTGTAAGTTTTTTATATAGTTTATGCTCACCCTAATGGTGGCGACTGTATAAGACTTGCAAGAATATGAAACAATGGTGGAAGCTCATAAGATAGAATAGCCTTGACTCTCGCCTAAACGGGACAACGCGGATTCACATCTTGATCGAATAAAAGGTTACTAGAATGTTAGACATTTTAGACGAGCTGACAACTCTGTTCAATGAATGGTAGCTTTGACTCTCGCCTAAACGGGACACTGATATCAGTTTGTTGAAAACCTTGGAAATTATTTAGGATTGTATGTTTTAGTATTTTCACTTGTCATTCCTACTTGCTATGTGCTTCATAATTTCTGAATTGTGTATGAATTTGTATTGAACCATGTTATTTTCTGTTATTAAATTGTAGTTTAATTTCGAATCTTCATTGTTGGTCTAACTTGATTTGTTTTTCTAATGAGATAAATCCCTAATGGATTTTCACCATTAGACTAACATAGTAGTGTTAGATCTCGAAAGATAAATATTGTATATGCAACATCTAGCTGTTCATCAATTGATGACACCTTAGACTAGTATTTTACAATATGAAACAAGAAGATTGAATAAATAAGATTACTTTGACTCTCGCTAATCGGAGCATCATTGGATTCTTATTTAAAACGAAATTATCCTAATTCCTCTTAGCTTATTCATTTCGAATTAGCTTAATGACATATCATTGGATGAATGGTCTATAAATCATATAAAGTCATATTTTCTCTTAAGAAATTAGATGACGCATATGATTATACTCCCAGAATTCTATCCCTAAATGATATAAATCTTCAATCTTAGATATCTTCTACTTGTATAGGCAAATCATAGAGTTAGATTAGTAGTGGTGGTCCAAGAAAGAGTTACTAATTATACAATTACACTTTCAGAAGTGTTTAATAACTATTTTCTTTCAATAGATTTAAACTGTATGAGTTTAGTATTCTGTGACCAAAATCCACTTGCACTATTCTAAGAACTTTTTGATGTAACTAAACTTAAGTCATCAAAAGATACAACCACATATTTGATAAATCTATGGCATTTGTATCTTGTTCATAGTGGTTTTGACAAGATCATTCTCTGCAAAGAGTTAATATGCCTATATCCACTGAAAGTAAGTTCATCTCATTCGCAGATGGATGTACATTCAGGGGTGGATATGAGTTTTCGTTGTATTCTTAAGACGATCACTCTAGATTTTACCTTATGCAAAAGAAATTTGAAATGTTTGAAAAATTTCATGAATTTCTAGCAGTGGTGAAGGTAAGTGGTTAAAGATCTTGCGAACTGATAGGGGTGGAGAAAAAGTTAGTATATATGCATGTTGGAAATTATTTTACCAGGATCTAGATTTACTAACAAGTATGTTGGATTAACAACCTAATATGAATTCTAAAACAATGAAAATAAACACATATAAAGTTAGAAAACCTTACAGTGGGTGCAGCGGAATAATATGACTCCTTCCGTTCAGATCTCTAGCCCTTGATTCCTTTCTGTAGCAGAGCATCACCAAGATCTGAACCTGGATCTTCTTTTCTCCTCCTTTGATGCATAAATTCCATAGTCTTCCATACTATGATTGAGATACCACTTGATGTGTGTGGGCACTACTCATCTCACAAGGATTTCGAAAATTCTCTCTCTTTTCTCTCTTAATTTCGTGGCTTTATGCTCCATATGATATATAAGAGAAGAGAACAAGGGCTGCTATATATAGGGAGAAGGGAGAGCACAACTTTCCAAATAAAACAGTTTCCTCTTTTACTGTGTAATTGATTAACTGCCTTATTTAGTGTGATTCACCACTTTTCTATTATAGCTAGGCTTTGATTAGCAATTACATGACAATTAAAAAATAAAAATAATAATTGGAAAACACAAAGGAGTGCTCGGCCATAGAGGGAAATGGGCCTCACTTGGATTTTGCAGTTTCCTCAATTTTATTTCTATTTCTCCAAAAATGCCATTTTTCCAATTCTAATCATTTAAATGCCAAAACTAATTATTTAATAACTAAAATAGATTATTAAATAATATTGTCATTTAAAATAATTATTAATTAGGCATACAAAGTCTCTTAATTAATAATTAAACCTAGAAACCCTTTTCTTTACGATTTCATCCTTAAACTGTGAGAATTCATAAAGTAGACATAGTCTAACTTTTAGAATTATAATTGATTAATTAAAATCAATTAACTGAGTCTTACAAGCAGTATGACCTCAACTAGTATGGGGACCATGGGTCTATATAACCGAGCTTCCAATAAGTCGAACCAAATTTACCAAGTAAATTCCCTAACTTATTAATTCCTCATTGAATCCACACTTAGAACTTGGAATTGCACTCTCAGTCATATAGAAACGCTCTATATGTTCCACGATATAGACACGTCATTAGTTATCCATTGTTATAACCCTAATGTGATCAATGATCCTCTATATAGATGATTTACACGTACAGGGATTAAATTACCGTAACACCCTACAATGTATTTTATCCTTAAAACAGTTAACCCTGTATAAATGATATTTCACCTAAGTGAAATGAGATCTCCACCATTTATCTTCGTTTGGTTAAGCTCGAAGGAAATCATCCTTTACTTCTATTTGCCAAATAGAAGCTATAGATTCCATATTTATGTTAGCTCTCCCCCACTCAATTGTATTACCGTGTTCCCAAAATGTACGTATCACCCTGATACAAAACTAGGCTTAACTAACAAATCAAAGAACACGAATAACACTCTTGAAATTGAGCCTAACCATATCAGGATTTTGATCATGTGATCTAGGATCAACTTATGATATTGAATTGAATAGATATTTACGGTAAGTTTCAAAATCTAATTCAAAGTTCAATATCGGTCCATTCCAATGTATACTCCATACATCCGATACTGGTAAACTTTGCCAATGTCCTGGAAAGGACATAACACTTTTCCAAGGTGTAAGAATACCTATCGCTGATTATACCATGTCAGTCTAAATCCAGTGTTCTGACAAATCAGGGAATAAACTTTTGAACATATAATAAAGATTATATTCCACTGTGCTGACAACACTATAATTTTTAACCAACTCATATGTTCTGGACTTAAAAAGAATTCATACATTATATACACATATAATCATGAAATAAATCATGTGAACCATGCAACATAAAATGTTATTTCTGATCTTTATTAATAAGTAAATCTGATTATATGAAATGAGTTTTATTTAGGGCATAAAACCCAACAAACTCCCACTTGCACTAATATAAAACAAAAAGTGCATTTCAAATAATCATTAACACCTTGATATACCAATCAAGTGTAATAGTAGTAAACTCCTCGTAATGGGATCTGACAGGTTGAATTAAACACAACCTCTTCTCCACCATTACTCTTCCTTAATCACAAAATCCTTGATAATGTGAAATTCCTCTCTATATGTCTACTCTTTTGGGATACTGGATTCTATACTTTTGGGCAACTACTCTTTCGTTATTCAGGAAGTAACCCTAGTAGTTAAGGCAAGTTGGAACACTGCCACAAATGTATAGAACTTTCCTTAGACTGAAAAAGTATCTTTCTTGCAACTTTTAACATTCAGTCTCTCTCTGGTAGACCAAGAGATTTCAGATAGGTTTTCACACTTCTCCAAAATCACTACTCCACCCCCAAAGTAATCACCATCTCATCAGCAGACTTTCTAGCACAAAGGCAAGTCTTGAAATCTAATGTGGTGTAGTCTAAGAGTTTCAAAACCACCCTTATTGACTAACATATAGTTCCTCTTCTTAATCTTAAGATTTACTTGATTGTCTTCCAATGTTCCTCTCCTGGATTAATCTGATACCTACTCATTACTCCCACTCAACAGCAGGTGCCTGGTCTAAGGCATACTAAAGCATATCTGAGACCTCTCACTTTTGATTTAAGAAATTCTTTCATGGCTTTATCTTCTCTGGAATAGTTGAGAATTTTCCTTAGATAAATAAAATCTATGTCTAAGAAGTTTGTGAAGCTTCTATAGATTGCCATTGGAAAGAAAAATGCTCTAGCATCTTACTAAAGTAAGTTGCTTGCATTAGAGTAAGTAATTACCAGGTATACCACAAGCCATAGGTTTAGATAAACTCAAACCTACAATACTAGGAACAGGAAGTTTTGTTAAGTCCATTGAATAGACTTATGAACGAAAATTTCCTTTCATGTCCTTGTAATAGAAAACCTTAGGTTACTCCATGTGAATGGATCAAACTATAGTTCTCTTGGCTTTCTTCTTAGTTTCTTATCTTGACAATCCATTACTTGTTTAAACTCACAATGGATTTTAATCACTAGTGTCTTCCAAGTCATAAGAAGAGTGAGTTCCTAGAAACTCTCCCACTACGACAAGGTACCGTGAACTATGTCTAAGAAAACTAAATGGTATAGACCTCTTCAGTTGTGTTAAGACAACAGAGGCTGTGGGATCATCTTGTAAAATAAGATGATAGAACACTTTTGGAATCAAGAAAAAATATCTCCTTTATTTGCTACTTTATTTTCAGACTTAGTCATTTTCTTAGAAAATTAGTATTTGTTTAAAGAAACACTTTCTTATCTAATGACTACGCGATGCTCCACCCCTAATCACTTAGAATAGTTAACAAACATGCAAACCAAGGTTAGCAGTTCTAGCTTTTCTTAAGATTTCGATTAGGTCATCCATGAATCTAGTAATGATTTACATTAAGTATACAACCATTGCATCATTCTGAAATTTTATTTCCACAGAAGGATTTAGGCAACGACTAGTAACTAATCATCAATATGCAACTCGAATTTCTGGGGAGGTAAGTTTGGATATAATTCAAAAATCAAATTAATGATCTTTGAACTGCATATCTACTAACTTTTTCTCCACCCCTATCAGTTCGCAAGATCTTTAACCACTTACCTTCACCATTGCTAGAAATTCATGAAATTTTTCAAACATTTCAAATTTCTTTTGCATAAGGTAAAATCTAGAGTGATCGTTTTAAGAATACAACGAAAACTCATATCCACCCCTGAATGTACATCCATCTGCGAATGAGATTAAATTACTTTCAGTGGATATAGGCATATTAACTCTTTGCAGAGAATGATCTTGTCAAAACCACTATGAACAAGATACAAATGCCATAGATTTATAAAATATGTGGTTGTATCTTTTGATGACTTACTTTAGTTACATCAAAGAGTTCTTAGAATAGTGCAAGTGGATTCTGGTCACAGAATACTAAACTCATACAGTTTAAATCCATTGATAGAAAATGGTTATTAAACACTTGTGAAAGTGTAACTGTATAATTAGTCATTCTTTCTTGGACCACCACTACTAATCTAACTCTATGATTTGCCTATACAAGTAGGAGATATCTAAGATTGAGGATTTATATCATTTAGGGATAGAATTCTGGGAATATAATCATATGCGTCATCTAATTTCTTAAGAGAAATTAAGACTTTATATGATTTATAGACCATTCATCCAATGATATGTTATTAAGCTAATTCGAAATGAATAAGCTAAGAGGAATTAGGATAATTTCGTTTTAAATAAGAATCCAACGATGCTCCGATTAGCGAGAGTCAAAGTAATCTTATTTATACAATCTTCTTGTTTCATATTGTAAAATACTAGTCTAGGGTGTCATCAATTGATGAACAGCTAGATGTTGCATTCACAATATTTATCTTTCGAGATCTAACACTATTATGTTAGTCTAATGGTGAAAATCCATTAAGGATTTATCTCATTAGAAAAACAAATCAAGTTAGACCAACAATGAAGATTCGAAATTAAACTACAATTTAATAACAGAAAATAACATGGTTCAATACAAATTCATACACAATTCAGAAATTATGAAGCACATAGCAAGTAGGAATGACAAGTGAAAATACTAAAACATACAATCCTAAATAATTTCCAAGGTTTTCAACAAACTGATATCAGTGTCCCGTTTAGGCGAGAGTCAAAGCTACCATTCATTGAATAGAGTTGTCAGCTCATCTAAAATGTCAAACATTCTAGCAACCTTTTATTCGATCAAGATGTGAATCCGCGTTGTCCCGTTTAGGCGAGAGTCAAGGCTATTCTATCTTATGAGCTTCCACCATTGTTTCATATTCCTGCAAGTCTTATACAGTCGCCACCATTAGGGTGGTCATAAACTATATAAAAAAAACTTACACGATTACTTATCTTTCGAGATTAAACGGTGCTAACTTGCTAATGAACGTTCCTCCATTAGGGAGGATTACTCACTAAAACAATAGCTATGTAAAACCAACAATGGAGATCGAATATCCTTATAATAAAGCTCATTATTTAATGAAGGGTTGTATTTTCTTCTAATATTTATTTTAATCCATTAGTTTAAATATATATTTATTTAATTAAAATTTCCAATTTAGAATGAAAAATTCTAAATATAAATTTTAATGTAATATTTATAAATTATACTTAGATGGATATGAAAATAACGTGAATTATTTCCATCTTAGTAATAATTTCCATAAATATTTAGAAAATTATTCAATTTAAGTTGTTTCAAAATTAATTTTAATTAATTTACAACTCAAATTTAATTTTCCATAAATATATATTGCATTTCGAAAATGCTTTAAAATAAAATAAAATAAATCTTGAAAAATTACTCTAATTTTATGTTGGCCCAAAATTAATAAAAATTAATTTTCAACAAAAAATATAATTTCCCTATTTAATTAAATATCTAAGAAAAATTTCAAATATTTAAGTATCATGATTAAAAAATCAACTTAAATATTAATTTTCTATTTAATTAAATATCACTAGAAAAATACTTCAAGCAAAACAGATAATATCTATCTAGACTTTCATAGACTAATTAATCCAATTTCTAATTATAATATATTTTAGTTCATTTATTTTAATTAACCATTAAATGAAAAAGTCATTGATTTAAGTTGGTCCAAAATTAAATAAATAATTTTCAACTTTAATCTATTTTTCAAATAAAATTCGAAATTTCTACATTAAAGAAATGTAATTTCGAAATTTTGGGAAATGATTAATAAAATAAAATAAAATATATTCTGAAAATTATTCAAACTTAAGTTATTCTGAAATAAAATTCCAATCTTAAAATAATTTTCAACTTTAATTAAATAACATGAAAATAACAATATTAAAGTATCATGATGAAAATCAACTTAGATATTGAAATTTTCAATTTAATTAAATGTATTAAATTCAAGAAATAAATAATTAAGTAAAGAGGAAACTTAATTATTAATTCTAGTTTAATACTAGGAAAATATTCTAAACTTAGATTGTACCAAAATTAATTATGAGACAATTAATTTCACAATCAATGATATTTTCCTATTTAATATTAGAAATAATAACTAGTACTAGAAATAACTATCTAGAATATATCATTGACTAAGTGTTTTTCTAAAATTAACTTTAAAATATTACAATGAAAAATAAATTTCATATATTTTAAAAGTTAATTATGTTGCTAATTCAATTTTAATTAGGTTAGACTAATATAATTAACCTAATAAAATTATTTAAATAAGGCAAATGGGCATTCACAATTGGGGTAGTTCATGTGAGGGGGAGCTGGGTTCAGTATGTCGTACTCACTTCTATGGCCCCCAATTCTCACACAAGGCCCAAAAGAGAGGAATTTAACCTTAAAATAAATAATTGTTATTCATTGAATAAGCCCAAATCTAATTGGGCCTAAATAAATTTTCTTATGTCAAAATTTATTTTAGCAACCTAGTCCATTTACTTAGTAAAAACTTAAATGGGCTCCCTATCTGTATCTAAGCCCAAAAGCAAACATATAGGCTCACACAGGTCAAATGATTTGGATGGACCCTATCATGTTACTAGGTTTACACAGATGAAAGAAGTACAAAATTTACCTGTTACAAATTATTTATAAGATCTATCGTCAATTGGACTATGATTAAAATCAGATCATTGGATCATGATCTGTCAACAAGTTAATCATACCAATTAGGATCAGATAAATAATAGGTTTGTTAAAAAATTTTGAATAAACAATATTAAATAAACAAACATTGTCCATGTAACAGATGTGAAAAAAGATATTAATATAATTAAATTATTATTCTTAAACTAACCAAATAAAGGAAACTAATTTTAAAATATCTAGGTTTATTTGAATCAAATTAAATTAAATATCTAATAAGATCAATGATTTAAAAGGAAAGAATCTCCAATATCACTTTCAGATCTTATAATTTAATAAAATAAACCAATTTTAAAATAGATTTGGTTAAATAATAATTACCATAATTATATGTCAAAATATCTCAAATTAAGCAATATTCAAATCTCTACAAAAATATCTATGTTATTTAAATATTTAAGATATGATTTATAAATTTCTAATAAGAAAAAAATGATATATATAGAAAAAATATCATTTTTATACTTATAATTTATAAATAATTAAATATTTAACAAAATAATAAATTTTTGAATTTGAAAAACATTATGGTAAGTATATCTATAAAAATATCTATGTTAATTTCAAATTTATTAATTATTTAATTTGCCATATAAGATAATTTTAATATAATATTTTAAATAAAAAGACAAAGTTATCTTTTAATTTAAAATATCTTAAATATCAAAATATCTAATCTTATAATTAAATAATAAATAAATATTAAAGAACTTAACAAATTTTTAAATCTGACCATAATAGGAAATATTTAAAAATTGGAAACAATCTAAAATAGAAATATTTAAAATTGGAAAAAATTCCAAATTGAAAATATTTAAAATTGGAAACATTTCAATTTAGAAATATTTAAGAAAGGAAAATTGAATTTTGGGAAACAATCCCATGAAAAAATTGGATTTTTGGGGAAAAACCTCAAAAAAACGCAATTTTTGGGAAACTGCCCAGGAGGCTGCACGTGCAGCCCAGGAAGGCTGCACGCAGCCTCCTACGCGCGCAGACACAAGGCACCCAGCCGAGGTTTCTCGGCGTCAGCAGGGTGCATGGGCGAGGCTTACGGGCGCTGGCAGGGTGCACTCGGACGTGTCACACGCGTGCGATTGAGCACCCTGCATACCCAAAATCCCTATTTTTCCAAAATTCATAACTTTCTCAATTTTTATCGGAATCGAGTTCCGTAAAAAACAAAATTGCTTAATTTTTCACAAGGAATCCAAATAAAATATTTTCCAAAATTGAAAAAATATATTTCATGGAAAAATTTCGTACAACATTAACATTCATCACATAAGCACATAAACCAACATGAAACCATCCAAATCAACACAGAAACATGCAATCATCGTTTTAATTCATATTACATGAAAGTAAATCATTACCATGGCTCTGGTGCCAGTTGTTGGAAATTATTTTACCAGGATCTAGATTTACTAACAAGTATGTTGGATTAACAACCTAATATGAATTCTAAAACAATGAAAATAAACACATATAAAGTTAGAAAACCTTACAGTGGGTGCAGAGGAATAATATGACTCCTTCCGTTCAGATCTCTAGCCCTTGATTCCTTTCTGTAGCAGAGCATCACCAAGATCTGAACCTGGATCTTCTTTTCTCCTCCTTTGATGCAGAAATTCCATAGTCTTACATACTATGATTGAGATACCACTTGATGTGTGTGGGCGCTACTCATCTCACAAGGATTTCGAAAATTCTCTCTCTTTTCTCTCTTAATTTCGTGGCTTTATGCTCCATATGATATATAAGAGAAGAGAACAAGGGCTGCTATATATAGGGAGAAGGGAGAGCACAACTTTCCAAATAAAACAGTTTCCTCTTTTACTGTGTAATTGATTAACTGCCTTATTTAGTGTGATTCACCACTTTCCTATTATAGCTAGGCTTTGATTAGCAATTACATGACAATTAAAAAATAAAAATAATAATTGGGAAACACAAAGGGGTGCTCGGCCATAGAGGGAAATGGGCCTCACTTGGATTTTGCAGTTTCCTCAATTTTATTTCTATTTCTCAAAAAATGCCATTTTTCCAATTCTAATCATTTAAATGCCAAAACTAATTATTTAATAACTAAAATAGATTATTAAATAATATTGTCATTTAAAATAATTATTAATTAGACATACAAAGTCTCTTAATTAATAATTAAACCTAGAAACCCTTTTCTTTACGATTTCATCCTTAAACTGTGAGAATTCATAAAGTAGACATAATCTAACTTTTAGAATTATAATTGATTAATTAAAATCAATTAACTGAGTCTTACAAGCAGTATGGCCTCAACTAGTATGGGGACCATGGGTCTATATAACCGAGCTTCCAATAAGTCGAACCGAATTTACCAAGTAAATTCCCTAACTTATTAATTCCTCATTGAATCCACACTTAGAACTTGGAATTGCACTCTCAGTCATATAGAAACGCTCTATATGTTCCACGATATAGACACGTCATTAGTTATCCATTGTTATAACCCTAATGTGATCAATGATCCTCTATATAGATGATTTACACTGTACAGGGATTAAATTACCGTAACACCCTACAATGTATTTTATCCTTAAAACACTTAACCCTGTATAAATGATATTTCACCTAAGTGAAATGAGATCTCCACCATTTATCTTCGTTTGGTTAAGCTCGAAGGAAATCATCCTTTACTTCTATTTGCCAAATAGAAGCTATAGATTCCATATTTATGTTAGCGCTCCCCCACTCAATTGTATTACCGTGTTCCCAAAATGTACGTATCACCCTGATACAAAACTAGGCTTAACTAACAAATCAAAGAACACGAATAACACTCTTGAAATTGAGCCTAACCATATCAGGATTTCGATCATGTGATCTAGGATCAACTTATGATATTGAATTGAATAGATATTTACGGTAAGTTTCAAAATCTAATTCAAAGTTCAATATCGGTCCATTCCAATGTATACTCCATACATCCGATACTGGTAAACTTTGCCAATGTCCTGGAAAGGACATAACACTTTTCCAAGGTGTAAGAATACCTATCGCTGATTATACCATGTCAGTCTAAATCCAGTGTTCTGACAAATCAGGGAATCTACTTTTGGACATATAATAAAGATTATATTCCACTGTGCTGACAACACTATAATCTTTAACCAACTCATATGTTCTGGACTTAAAAAGAATTCATACATTATATACACATATAATCATGAAATAAATCATGTGAACCATGCAACATAAAATGTTATTTCTGATCTTTATTAATAAGTAAATCTGATTATATGAAATGAGTTTTATTTAGGGCATAAAACCCAACAATGCAGTTCAAAGATCATTAATTTGATTTTGAATTATATCCAAACTTACCTCCCCAGAAATTCGAGTTGCATATTGATGATTAGTTACTAGTCGTTGCCTAAATCCTTCTAAGGAAATAAAATTTCAGAATGATGCAATCCCATAGTCATGGATGACCTAATCGAAATCTTAAGAAAAGCTAGAACTGCTAACCCTGGTTTGCATGTTTGTTAGCTATTCTAAGTGATTTGGCGTGGAGCATCCCATAGTCATTAGATAAGAAAGTGTTTGTTTAAACAAATACTACTTTTCTAAGAAAATGACTAAGTCTGAAAATAAAGTAGCAAATAAAGGAGATATTTTTTCTTGATTCCAAAAGTGTTCCATCATCTTATTCTACATATGATGATCCCACTGCCTCTGTTGTCTTGTCACAACCGAAGAGGTCAATATCATTTAGTTTTCTTAGACATAATTCACGGTACCTTGTCGTAGTGGGAGAGTTTCTAGGAACTCACCTTCTTATGACTTGGAAGACACTAGTGATTAAAATCCATTGTGAGTTTAAACAAGTAATGGATTGTCAAGATAAGAAACTAAGAAAAAAGCCAAGAGAACTATGGTTTGATCCATTCACATGGAGTAACCTAAACTTTTCTATTACAAGGACATGAAAGGAAATTTTCGTTCATAAGTCTATTCAATGGACTTAACAAAACTTCCTATTCCTAGTATTATAGGTTCGAGTTTATCTAAACCTATGGCTTGTGGTATACCTGGAAATTACTTACTCTAATGCAAGCATGAGATGCTGATACATTTTCTTTCCAATGGAAATCTATAGAAGCTTCACAACTTCTTAGATATAGATTTTATTTATCTAAGGAAAATTTTCAACTATTCCAGAGAAGATAAAGCCATGAAAGAATTTCTTAAATCAACAGTGAGAGGTCTCAGATATGCTTTAGTATGCCTTAGACCAAACACCTGCTGTTGAGTGGGAGTAATGAGTAAGTATCAGATTAATCCAGGAGAGGAACATTGGAAGATAATCAAGTAAATCTTAAGATTAAGAAGAGGAACTATATGTTAGTCAATAAGGGTGGTTTTGAAACTCTTAGACTACACCACATAAGATTTCGAGACTTGCCTGTGTGCTAGAAAGTCTGCTGATGAGATGGTGATTACTTTGGGGGTGGAGTAGTGATTTTGGAGAAGTGTAAAAACCTATCTGAAATCACTTGGTCTACAAGAAAGAGACTGAATGTTAAAAGTTGCAGGAAAGATACTTATTCAGTCTAACGAAAGTTCTATACTTTTGTGGCACCGTTCCAACTTGCCTTAACTACTAGGGTTACTTCCTGAATAACCAAAGAGTAGTTGCCAAAAAGTATATAATCCAGTATCCCAAGAGAGAAGACATATAGAGAGGAATTTCACATTATCAAGGATTTTGTGATTAAGGAAGAGTAATGGTGGAGAAGAGGTTGTGTTTAATTCAACCTGTCAGATCCTATTACGAGGAGTTTACTACTATTACACTTGATTGGTATATCAAGGTGTTAATGATTATTTGAAATGCACTTTTTGTTTTATATTAGTGCAAGTGGGAGTTTGTTGAGTTTTATGCCCTAAATAATACTCATTTCATATAATCAGATTTACTTATTAATAAAGATTAGAAATAACATTTTATGTTGCATGGTTCACATGATTTATTTCATGATTATATGTATATAATGTATGAATTCTTTTTAAGTCCAAAACATATGTGTTTGTTAAAAATTATAGTGTTGTCAGCACAGTGGAATATAATCTTTATTATATGTTCAAAAGTTTATTCCATGATTTGTCAGAACACTGGATTTCGACTGACATGGTATAATCAGCGATAGGTATTCTTACACCTTGGAAAAGTGTTATGTCCTTTCCAGGACATTGGCAAAGTTTACCAGTATCGGATGTATGGAGTATACATCGGAAGGGACCGGTATTGAACTTTGATTAGATATGTTAAAATTTACCGTAATATCTATTCAATTCAATATCACCTGTTGATCCTAGATCAAATGATCTCAATCCTGATATGGTTAGGCTCAATCTCAAGAGTGTTATACGTGTTCTTTGATTTGTTAGTTAAGCCTAGTTTTGTGTCAGGGTGATACGTACATTTTTGGAACACGGTAATGCAATTGAGTGGGAGCGCTAACATAAATATGGAATCTATAGCTTCTATTTGGCAAATAGAAGTAAAGGTTGATTTCCTTCGAGCTTAACCAAACGAAGATAAATTGTGGAGATCTCATTTCACTTAGGTGAAATATCATTTATACATGGTTAAGTGTTTTAAGGATAAAATACATTGAAGGTGTAGCGGTAACAGTAGTGCCTTTTCAATTTACATCATCTATATAGAGGATCATTGATCACATTAGGGTTATAACAATGGATAACTAATGACGTGTCTATATCGTGGAACATATAGAGCATTCTATATGACTGAGAGTGCAATTCCAAGTTCTAAGTGTGGATTCAATGAGGAATTAATAAGTTAGGGAATTTACTTGGTAAATTCGGTTCGACTTAATTGAAGCTCGGTGATATAGACCCATGGTCCCCATACTAGTTGAGACCATACTGCTTGTAAGACTCAGTTAATTGATTTTAATTAATCAATTAAAATTCTAAAAGTTAGACTATGTCTACTTTATGAATTTTCACTAAGCAAGGGTGAAATTGTAAAGAAAAGAGATTTTAGGTTTATTTATTGATTAAGAGACTTTATATGTCTAAATTAATAAATATATTAAATGGCAATATTATTTGATAATTATTTCCAAGTTATTAAATAATTAGAATTGGCATTTAAAAGGTGAAATTGGAAAATTGGCATTTTTGAAAAAATGGGAATAGAAAATAACAAAATGGGAAAGTTTCAAAGTGAGGCCCAATACCCTTTGTATGACCGGCCCTATGCATAGTAAATTCCATTTGTAGTTTCCATTATTTTAATGCCATGCAATTCTAACCTAAACCTAGAGGGAATTCTATAAATAGAAAGTGTTGGCTTGAGGAAATACACACACATCTTTGATCACTTTGTTTCTCTTAGAAAAAGCCTCACACGCCTCTCTCTCTCTTTTCTTCTCTCTAAATTTCGAAACTTTGAGTGAATGAGTAGTGCCCACACACATCAAGTGGTATCTCAATCATAGTATGTAAGACTAAGGAATTTCTGCATCAAAGAAGGAGAAAAGAAGATCCAGGTTCAGATCTTGGTGATGCTCTGCTACAAAAAGGAATCAAGGGCTTGAGATCTGAACGGAAGGAGTCATATTATTCCGCTGCACCCACTGTAAGGTTTTCTAACTTTATATGTGTTTATTTTCATTGTTTTAGAATTCATATTAGGTTGTTAATTCAACATACTTGTTAGTAAATCTAGATCCTGGTAAAATAATTTCCAACACTAACCATCGTACTGGAAAAGAGCCCATGGGCTGCAAAAGATCTACTAATCCGCAGTCCAGAAGGACTACCCATTCCAGGAGGGCTCAACCTGAGGTTGGCCCCAGTGCTTGGACCAAACGTTCCTGGAGAACTGAACCCGACATTGGTCCTAGTACGCGGACAACCCACTCGAGGAGAAGTCAGCGTGGGAATGGTCAGAATCCCGGGGCGAGGGGTGAAGAGCTCAACCGTGGAGGTGCCCAATCCATGGGAGAAAGAACTTATGAAACGGAAAGTCGCCGCCTGAGACGCTGTTTGGAAGAGGCGCAGTGTTGAAACGTTGAGTTAGAACGTGAGACAGATTCAGCCAGGGCGGCGCAGGGGACAAACGCTTAAAATTAACCTGAACCTGGAGTGAGAAGACCACAAGGTAGACCTCGTGGCTCACAAACCAGGAGACAGGAAAAGGCCCAGGAAGAACAACCCAGGGAAAATGAGACACCCCTTGAGAATCAAGTTGAACAGCCTGAAAGGAGATGACCAGAAACTGATGAACGAGAAATCCCTCATGAAAATGAGGAGGATCTTGGAACTCAACCGGGAGAACGAAGATCACCTGCTAGAAATCACCAACGTTCTTCCTAAACCCATAGAGCGAGGACTCGTACAGATCCTGATGGGGGAAATACAACAAACCGCTCTCAGGAGGTTAGAACAGAGCGTGAAGAAGCAAGTGTGACTTCGAAGCGATCTAGAACCTATAGCCGATCAACTTGAAGAGGAGAAAGTACTCAACGAGCTAATGATCGAGAAAGTATGGGAACCAGTAAATCGGTAAGCCACTCAAAGACAACGTCTATGAGTAGGACGCGGTCTATGAGTAAGACGAGATCTGCCAGCAATTACTCCCAACTAGATCTGCGAGAGCACTTGAATCGGAAGAAACCTGACTTTCGCCAACGGCTTGGTCCAAAGCAAGAGGATCCAATCCAATTGCAGATAAACGAGCTGAAGGACAAGTTCAGGAGATATCAAGTGGGGGAATTAGGGAAATTATCTGGATACGACTCTAACGAGGAGCTTGAGCCGTATCACCCAGATATTATGAATACCCATTTTCCTTCAGGATTCAAAAACCTGCATGTCTCATCCTATGACGGAACCACAGATCCGGTCTCGCATTTGAATAACTTTAACACGATAATGGGAGCGAGTAACATGACGAACAATTTATGCTGTATTTTGTTCCCCCACCTCGCTTGTTAGAGCAGCGAGTAGCAGGTTTAAAAAGTTTACTCGTCATTCAATAACTTCCTGGGAGAAGTTGTCCAGGGATTTGAAGAAGCAATTTCAGGCCGCTAGGGATAGGCGACCCGAAACGGCCTCACTAACTAATATAAAGGAGCAGCCTGGCGAAACACTTTAATAATTAAGTTTCCTCTTTACTTAATTATTTGTTTCTTGAATTTAATACATTTAATTAAATTGAAAATTTCAATATCTAAGTTGATTTTCATCATGATACTTTAATATTGTTATTTTCATGTTATTTAATTAAAGTTGAAAATTATTTTAAGTTTGGAATCTTATTTCAGAATAACTTAAGTTTGAATAATTTTCAAAATATATTTTATTTTATTTATTAATCATTTCCCAAAATTTCGAAATTGCATTTCTTTGATGCAGAAATTTCGAATTTTATTTGAAAAATAGATTAAAGTTGAAAATTATTTATTTAATTTTGGACCAACTTAAATCATTGATTTTTTCATTTAATGATTAATTAAAATAAATGAACTAAAATATATTATAATTAGAAATTGGATTAATTAGTCAATGAAAGTCTAGATAGATATTATCTATTTTGCTTGAAGTATTTTTCTAGTGTATTTAATTAAATAGAAAATTAATATTTAAGTTGATTTTTAATCATGATACTTAAATATTTGAAAATTTTCTTAGATATTTAATTAAATAGGGAAATTATATTTGTTGAAAATTAATTTTTTATTAATTTTGGGCCAACATAAAATTAGAGTAATTTTCCAGGATTTATTTTATTTTATTTTAAAGCATTTTCGAAAGTAGTATTCTTATACAGTTCATTTTTCGAAATGCAATATATATTTATAGAAAATTAAATTTGAGTTGTAAATTAATTTAAATTAATTTTGAAACAACTTAAATTGAATAATTTTCTAAATATTTATGGAAATTATTACTGAGATGGAAATAATTCACGTTATTTTCATATCCATCTAAGTATAATTTATAAATATTAAATTAAAATTTATATTTGAAATTTTTAATTCTAAATTGGAAATTTTAATTAAATAAATATATATTTAAAATAAATTGATTAAAATAAATATTAGAAGAAAATACAACCCTTCATTAAATAATGAGCTTTATTGTTAAAGGGATATTCGATCTCCATTGTTGGTTTTACATAGCTATTGTTTTAGTGAGTAATCCTCCCTAATGGAGGAACGTTCATTAGCAAGTTAGCACCGTTTAATCTCGAAAGATAAGTAATCTTGTAAGTTTTTTATATAGTTTATGCTCACCCTAATGGTGGCGACTGTATAAGACTTGCAAGAATATGAAACAATGGTGGAAGCTCATAAGATGGAATAGCCTTGACTCTCGCCTAAACGGGACAACGCTGATTCACATCTTGATCGAATAAAAGGTTACTAGAATGTTTGACATTTTAGACGAGCTGAAAACTCTGTTCAATGAATGGTAGCTTTGACTCTCGCCTAAACGGGACACTGATATCAGTTTGTTGAAAACCTTGGAACTTATTTAGGATTGTATGTTTTAGTATTTTCACTTGTCATTCCTACTTGCTATGTGCTTCATAATTTCTGAATTGTGTATGAATTTGTATTGAACCATGTTATTTTCTGTTATTAAATTGTACTTTAATTTTGAATAGGACAACGTCTATGAGTAGGACGCGGTCTATGAGTAAGACGAGATCTGCCAGCAATTACTCCCAACTAGATCTGCGAGAGCACTTGAATCGGAAGAAACCTGACTTTCGCCAACAGCTTGGTCCAAAGCAAGAGGATCCAATCCAATTGCGGATAAACGAGCTGGAGGACAAGTTCAGGAGATATCAACTGGGAAAATTAGGGAAATTATCTGGATACGACTCTAACGAGGAGCTTGAGCCGTATCACCCAGATATTATGAATATCCATTTTCCTTCAGGATTCAAAAACCTGCATGTCTCATCCTATGACGGAACCACAGATCCGGTCTCGCATTTGAATAACTTTAACACGATAATGGGAGCGAGTAACATGACGAACAATTTATGCTGTATTTTGTTCCCCCACCTCGCTTGTTAGAGCAGCGAGTAGCTAGTTTAAAAAGTTTACTCGTCATTCAATAACTTCCTGGGAGCAGTTGTCCAGGGATTTTAAGAAGCAATTTCAGGCCGCTAGGGATAGGCGACCCGAAACGGCCTCACTAACTAATATAAAGCAGTAGCCTGGCGAAACACTTTAGGCGTACTTAAGTCGTTTTAGCATGGCTGCCGCTAGGGTTAGATATTTGGATGATAGCACGCAACTTACAACCCTTCAGGCGGGGATCTCCACTTATCCATCAACTGCCGGGGGCGAGTTGTGGGATGATTTACAAGGACGTCCGGTAAAAAACATCACTGACTTCAACGAGAGGGCTCAGGTGTTTGTCCGAAAGGAAGAAGCCCAAAAGGAAATGAACTTGTTGAAAATAAGCTCGGGAGGTAAACCCAACAATGTTTCTTCAAGGACTGCTTCCACGAGAATTGATAACTCGGGGGTATTTGGTCCAAAAAGAAAGGACAAAATTAGGGAATCATCGAAGGATAGAAAAAATAAAAGAAGCATGAAAAATACGTGTTAGTGTGTACTATTTATACCGAGCTTAATGAAACTCGGGAAAATATTTACATCGCACATGAGCAGAAGGTAGCCTTCGACAAGCCCGAAACTATGAGGAATTCGAGGAGCAAAAAAGATCCTAACAAATATTGTAAATTCCATAAAGATATTGGGCATACGACCGACGAATGTCCCCAATGGAAAGATGAGATAGAGAGTCTCATCGCTAGAGGCCATTTTAAATAGTATGTGAAAAGACAGGGCCAGGGATACAACCAGCCCAGTCAGCCTAATAATCCAAACAACCAGGGGTTACAACCTATTCTTGTGGAAGGAGAGGACATCCTGGTTATTTCGAGAGGGCCGCATATCATAAGGGAAAGCAATAACGCTCAAAAATGATATGTGAAGGAGATAAAGAACGAGCAGTTGGTCTTTGCCCCAAAACCTTCCAAGAAGGTGAAAACCGAGGAACCCCCCATTACATTCAAAGAGGAAGACAAGAAGAACGTGAGATACCCTCTGTTGGAATTTATTTACCAGGATCTTAGATCTACTCACAAGTATGTTGATTAACAACCTAAATATGAACTTCTAAAACGAACATAAATAAACACATATAAAGTATGAGAAATCTTACATTGAATGCAGTGTAATAATATGTCTCCTTCCACTCAGATCTCTAATCCTTGATTCCTTTCTCTTGCAGAGTATAATCAAGATCTGAGCCCGAATGTCCTTCTTTGTTGACTCTGAATTCTTCACAGTCTTCCTCACTATGATTGAGGTATTACTTGATGTGTGTGGGCACTACTCTATCACTTAGAGGTTTTGAAACAGAGAAGAAGAAAGAGAGAGTGAAGGTGGCGGCTCAGGAAGAATTTTAGTGAAAGGAAAATAATGCAATTGTGTTATGTGTGTTTCCTGAAGCCTTTACCTTCTATTTATAGAATACCACACAGGGTTAGGGTTGAATTACTTGGCATTAAAAAATGAAAAATTAAATGATAAAAGGCAACTATAGTGGCCGACCATGGCATTATGGAAACAAGCCTTTCACTTTTGCAACTTTCCTATTTTATCATTTATGTTTCCCATTTTCTCAAAAACTGCCAATTTTCACATTCAACCATATAAATGTCAATTCTAACTATTTAATAATTATAATTAATTATTAAATAATATTATCATCTATTATATTTATTAATTAAACTAATCAAAGTTTCTTAATTAATAAATATACCCTATACTCTCTATTTACAGTTTCGCCCTTAATAAGTGATAAATTCACAAATAGACTTAGTCTAATTTGAGAATTATAATTTATTAATTAAAACCAATTAAATGAGTCTTACAAGTAATATTGTCTCAACTAGTGTGGGGACCATGGGTCTATATATTCGAGCTTCCAATAAGCAGATTAGGAATTTACATCTTAAATTCACTGACTTATTAATTCTTCGTTGAATCCACGCATAGAACTTAGAATTGCACTCTCTGCTATATAGAACGCTCTATATGTTCCACCATATAGATACGTCATTAATTATCCATTGTTATAATCCTAATTTGATCAATGATCCTCTATATAGATGATCTACACTGTTAAGGGATTAAATTACCGTAACACCCTACAATGTATTTTATCCTTAAAACACTTACCCATGTATAAATGATATTTCAGCTAAGTGAAATGAGTACTCCACCATTTATTTTCGTTTCGTTAAGCTCGAAAGAAATCATCCTTTACTTTCTATTCGCCAGATAGAAGCTATAGATTCTATATTTATGTTCCCACTCAATAGCACTACCGTGTTCCCAAAATGTACGTATCACCGTGACCCAAAAGTAGGCTTAACTGACAAATCAAAGAACACGAATAACACTCTTGAGATTGAACCTAATCATATCAGGATTAAGATCATTTGATCTAGGATCAACTAAGTGATATTGAATTGAATAAATATTACAGTAAGTTTAATAAATCTATGTCAAAGTTCAATATCGGTCCATTCTGATGCATACTCCATGCATCCAACCCAAGCTTTACTTTAACTAATGCTCTGGAAAGAACATAGCATTTCTCCAAATGCAAGTAAACTCTGTTGTAGATTGTCATATCAGTAAAACCCTAGTGTTCTGATAAATCTAGGAATCTTTAATCACATAGTCATGTTTACTTTCCACTGTGTTGACAACAGAATAAACATGTTTAAGTATGTGAAAAGGGTTTTGATGAATTTATAAATCAAATAAACAAATAATTGATAAGGTGAACCAAAACATACACAAATGAATGAAAAATACTTCTGTTTCTTTACTGATATGGAATAATCTGGATTACATTGAAATAGAGTTTTATTTAGGGCATAAAACCCAACACCCTCATGTCGATCCGTTGGTCATAACCATTCAACTCTCCAATAAGAGGATCAAGAGATTGTTAATAGACAATGGTAGCTCGGTAAATATCATATATAAGGAGACTCTAAAGAAAATGGGGCTCGAAAAGGCCAAATTAAGGCCTTTCATGGTGAATCTTTGCGGATTCACCGGAGATAGCATCGGTAACCTTGGCATAATCGAGCTCGCATTAACTTTAGGCGAGGCACCTTTAACTGCTATTGTCATGCAAGACTTCTTGGTTGTCGACCTACCCTTGGCCTACAACATATTGTTGGGTCATCCAGCACTGATCGGACTAGGGGCGGTCAGTTTGATCAAGCACCTATCTTTAAAATTCCAAACACCAGATAGGGAGTGGTGTGTGGCGACCAGTGTTGGGTTTTATGCCCTAAATAAAACTCATTTCAATATAATCAGATGTACTTGTTAATATAGATCAGAAATAACATTTAATGTTGCATGGTTCACATGATTTATTTCATGATTATATGTATATAATGTATGAATTCATCTGAAACCCTTTTCACATACTTGATCCTGTTTATTGTGTTGTCAACATATTGGAAAGTAAACATGACTATGTGAATAAAGTTTCCTAGATTTATCAGACACAGGGTTTTACTGATATGATAATCTACAACAGAGTTTACTTGTATTTGGAGAAATGCTATGTTCTTTCCAGAGCATTAGTTAAAGTAAAGCTCAGGTTGGATGCATGGAGTATGCATCGGAAGGGACCGATATTGAACTTTGACTTAGATTTATTAAACTTACCGTAATATCTATTCAAGTCAATATCGCCTAGTTGATCCTAGATCAAATGATCTTAATCCTGTTATGATTAGGCTCAATCTCAAGAGGCTATTCGTGTTCTTTGATTTGTTAGTTAAGCCTACTTTTAGGTTAGGGTGATACGTACATTTTGGGAACACGGTAGTGCAATTGAGTGGGAGCGCTAACATAAACATTGAATCTATAGCTTCTATCTGGCGAATAGTAAGTAAATGATGATCTCCTTCGGGCTTGACCAAACGAAAATAATTGGTGAAGTACTCATTTCACATAAGCTGAAATATCATTTATACGGGGTTAAGTGTTTTAAGGATAAAATACATTGTAGGGTGAAACGGTAATCTAATCCCTTTACAGTGTAGATCATTCATATATAGGATCATTGATCAAATTAGGATTATAAAAATGGATAACTAATGATGTGTCTATATGGTGGAACATATAGAGCATTCTATATACTGAGATTGCAATTCTAAGTTCTATGCGTGGATTCAACGAAGAATTAATAAGTCAGTGAATTTAGGTTATAAATTCTTGATCTGCTTATTGGAAGCTCGGTTATATAGACCCATGGTCCCCCCAATAGTTGAGATAATATTGCTTGTAAGACTCATATAATGGGTTTTGATTAATCAATTATAATTCTCAAATTAGACTATGTCTATTTGTGAATTTTTCACTAAGTAAGGGCGAAATTGTAAAGAAAGAGTTTTAGGGGCATATTTGTTAATTATGATACTTTGTATGGTTCAATTAATAAATATGATAAATGACAATATTATTTATATTAGTTTGAATTGGCATTTATATGGTTGAATTAGAAAATTGGCGTTTTTGAGAAAATCAGATGCAAAAGTGATAAAACTGCAAAATTGCAAAAAGTGAGGCCCAAATCAACATTGTCTAGGGCCGGCCACTTTTATAGGGTTTTTCATCTGATATTTTTATTATTTTAATGCCAAATAATTCAAACCTAACCCTAGTGGAATGCTATAAATAGATAGTGAAGGCTTCAAGAAATTTACACTTAACTTTCGACTTTTTCCTTCAGAGAAAAACCTGAGCCTTGTCTCTCTATACCAAGCCGCCACTTCTTACTCTTCTTCTTCCTTATGATTTCGAAACACTTAGTGATTAGAGTAGTGCCCACACACAGCAAGTGATACCTCAATCATAGTGAGGAAGATCGTGAAGAAAGACTTTCAGCAAGAAGGAGTTTCAGCATTAAAGAAGGAGAGAAAAAGATCCAGGTTCAGATCTTGATAATACTCTGCGTCAGAAAGGATACACGGGTTAGAGATCTGAATGGAAGGAGTCATATTATTCCGCTGCACCCAATGTAAGGTTTACTAAACTTTATATGTGTTTATTTCATCGTTTTAGAAAGTTCATATTTAGGGTGTTAATCAACATACTTGTGAGTAGATCTAAGATCCTGGTAAAATAATTTCCAACAACCAGATCCTGGCTCGCGATTGCTATCGCATAAAGTTGCAGCATAGAAAGGTCGGTCAATAGTTAATGACGATCTTGGCAGGAGAAAATGAGAAGAAATATGAAGATCTTGATCCTCGAGTTCAAGATGAAAGAAGCCTGCTAAAACCAATTGAAGAATTGGAAGAGGTTATTCTCGATCCAGGAAATCCCACAAAATGTGTGTAGATTGGGAAGAACCTGGACGAGCATCTCAAATAGCAGTTAATAAGCTTTTCGAAGGTGAACCAAGATCAATTTGCCTGGAGTCATGGGGATATGATTGTTGGAATTATTTTACCAGGATCTAGATTTACTAACAATATGTTTCATTAACATCTATGAATTTCTAAAACAATGTAATTTAAACACATATAAAGTTTGAGAAATCTTATAGTGGGTGCAGCGGAATTAAATGACTCTCTGTTCAGATCTCTAGCCCTTGATTCCTTTCTGTAGCAGAGCATTATCAAGATCTGAACCTGGATCTCTTTCTCTCCTTCTTGAGCCCGATTCTCTTTCTTGTTGATTGGATTCTTCACAGTCTTACACACTATGATTGAGATACCACTTTATGTGTGTGGGCACTCACTCTATCACTCAAGGTTTGAAATTATGAAGAGAAGAAAGAAGAGAATGTGGTTTCGGCTTAATAGAAAGAAGGCTCATGAAATTTTTTCTGAAAGTGAAATTGCATCAATCTTTAAGTGTGAGCCATCACTATCTATTTATAGGTAACCACCTAGGTTTAGGTTAGATTTAATTAGCATTAAAATAATAGAAAAATAAATGGTAAAATCCATGCATAGTGGCCGGCCAAGGGTTGGATAATGGGCCCCACTTTGCAATTTTGCCATTTTGTCATTTTCCCATCTTATTTTCTCAAAAACGTCAATTTTGCAATTTAACCACTTAAATGCCAATTCCAATTATTTAATAACTAAAAATTAATTATTAAATAATATTGTCATTTAATATATTTATTAATTAGACTTAATAAAGTCTCTTAATTAATAAATAAGACCTAGGATCTCTTTTCTTCACATTTAAGCCCTTGCTTAGTGAAAATTCATAAACTAGACATAGTCTAATTATAGAATTATAATTGATTAACTAAAATCAATTAACTGAGTCTTACAAGCAGTATGGTCTCAACTAATATGGGGACCATGGGCCTATATAACCGAGCTTCCAATAACCTGATCTAGAATTTACCAAGTAAATCCACTAACTTATTAATTCCTCATTGCATCCACTCATAAAACTCATAATTGCACTCTCAGTTACATAGAATGCTCTATATGTTCCACAATATAAATACGCTATTAATTATCCATTGTTATAATCCCAATAATCAAAGATCCTCTATAGATGATCTACATTACATAGGGATAAAATTACCGTTACACCCTTTCAATGTATTTTATCCTTAAAATACTTGACCACCTATAAATGATATTTTAGTGAATTAATATAATCACTAAAATGAGATCTCAATCATTTATCTCTATTCAGTCAAGCTCGAAGGAAATCATCGTTTCACTTCTAAATACCTATAGAAGCTATAGATTCCATATCTATGTTTAGCGCTCCCACTCAATTGTACTATCATGTTCCCAAAATGTACGTATCACCCTGACCAAAAAGTAAGCTTAACTAACAAATCAAAGAACACGAATAACACTCTTGAGATCGAACCTAATCATGTCAGGATTAAGATCATTTGATCTAGGATCAACTAGGTGATATTGAATTGAATAGATATTACGGTAAATTTATCATATCTAATCAAAGTTCAATATCGGTCCCTTCCAATGTATACTCCATACATCCGATACTGGTAAACTTTGCCAATGCCCTGGCAAGGACATAACTTATCCAAGGTGTAAGCATACATATCGCTGATTATCATGCCAGTCTAAATCCAGTGAACTGACAAATCAAGGAATTAAACTTTTTGAACATATAATCATGATTATATTCCACTGTGCTGACAACACTATAATCATGAACAAATACATATGTTCAGGGCTTAATAGAATTTATAATCATGAAATAAATCATGTGAACCATGCAATATAAAATGTGATTTCTGATCTTTATTAATTAGTAAATCTGATTATATTGAAATGAGTTTTATTTAGGGCACAAAACCCAAGGGATCGACCCTAAGGTTATCTGCCATCATTTAAATGTTGATCCAAACTACCCAGGGAAGAGAAAAAAAAGGAGGCCCCAGGATTCTATGAGGCAAGGGGCACTAAAACAGGAAGTTGACAAGTTATTAGTCAACAATTTTATACGCGAGGTGTTTTATCCGTCGTGGATAGCCAATCCTGTTCTCATCCTGAAACCTAACAGAACTTGGAGAACTTGTATTGACTTCTCCGATCTGAATAAGGCGTGCCCAAAAGACTATTTTCCATTTCCCCGGATTAACCAACTAGTGGATGCAACTTCTTGGCACGAGCTTATGTCATGTATGGACGCATATTATAGATATAACCAGATAAAAATGTACGTCGCAGATAAGAACATATAAGCTTTGTAACCAACATGGGACTCTATTGTTATAAAGACATGCCGTTCGGACTGAAGAATGTTGGGGCAAAGTATCAGCGACTAGTAAACGAAATGTTCGCAAGCCATATAAGGCGAAACATGGAGGTTTAAGTCGATGATATGTTGGTGAAATCGATAAAGAGTAAGGATCATACCTCAGACCTCGCGGAAGGCTTTAAAATATTAAAAAAGTATAACATGAAGCTAAACCCAAAAAAATGTTCCTTTGGAGTTTTCTCGGGAAAGTTTTTGTGATTCATAGTTAATGCGAGGGGTATTGAGGAATATCTTGAAAAAATCAAGGCATTAATAGACATGCCATCCTCAACAAAGCCTAATGAAGTATAGGCCCTGATAGGAAGAATGGCAGCAATTAATAGGTTCATTTCGAAGTCAACTGATAAGTGTGTGCCGTTCTTCAACATATTGCGAGGCAACAAAAAGTTCGAGTGGACAAAAGAGTGAAAAGAGGCCTTTCAGAGCATAACAAGGCATCTCGCAACGCCTCCGATTTTAGCGAAACCAATAACTGGAGAGACGTGATTTCTTTATTTAGCCATCTCGGAAGATGCGATTAGTGCAGCTATAGTGCGAGAAGAGGGCAAGCACCAGCAAACTATTTAGTACGTAAGTAAAAGGTTACTAGGGGAAGAATCCAGACATCCCCCTCTAGAAAAACTCGCGTTATGGCTAGTCCATGCGTCTTGCAAACTACGGCCATACTTTCTGGCTCACCCCATAAAAGTGTTAACCGATCAGCCCTTGAGACAAGTTTTATCAAAACCAGATGCTTTTGGAAGATTGATAAAATGGTTGATTGAACTGGGGTAGTTCGACATAACATACCTGTTGGAAATTATTTTACTAGGATCTTAGATCTACTCACAAGTATGTTGATTAACACCCTAAATATGAACTTTCTAAAACGATGAAATAAACACATATAAAGTTTAGGAAACCTTACATTGGGTGCAGCGGAATTAAATGACTCCTTCCGTTCAAATCTCTAACCCTTGTATCCTTTCTGTCGCAGAGTATTATGAAGATCTGAACCTGGATCTCTTTCTCTGAATCTTTGATGCTGAAACTCCTTTTGCTGAAGATCTTTCTTCACGATCTTCCTCACAATGATTGAGGTATTACTTGCTGGGTGTGGGCACTACTCTAATCACTAAGGGTTTCGAAATATGAAGGAAGAAGAGAGAGAGAGAGTGGCGGCCAAAGGTGGAGAGAGAGGCTCAGGTTTTTCTGAATGAGAAGTGTAATTTTCCTGAAGCCTTCACTACCTATTTATAGCATTCCACTACGGTTAGGTTTGAATTATTTGGCATTAAAATAATGAAAATATCATAGGATAATACCTTAAAAAGTGGTCGGCCATGGCTTATTGGATTTGGGCCTCACTTTTTGCAATTTTGTAGTTTTATCACTTTTGTATCTGATTTTCTCAAAAACGCCAATTTTCTAATTCAACCATTTAAATGCCAATTCTAACTATTTAATAATTAAATAATATTGTCATTTATCATATTTATTAATTGAACCATACAAAGTATCATAATTAACAAATATGCCCCTAATAACTCTTTCTTTACAATTTCGCCCTTACTTAGTGAAAAATTCACAAATAGACATAGTCTAATTTGAGAATGATAATTGATTAATCAAAACCAATTACATGAGTCTTACAAGCAATATTATCTCAACTAGTGGGGGGACCATGGGTCTATATAACTGAGCTTCCAATAAGTAGATCAAGAATTTATTACTAAAATTCACTAACTTATTAATTCTTCGTTGAATCCACGCATAGAACTTAGAATTGCTCTATATGTTCCACCATATAGACACATCATTAGTTATCCATTGTTATAATCCTAGTTTTACCAATGATCCTCTATATGAATGATCTACACTGTAAAGGGATTAGATTACCGTTACACCCTACTATGTATTTTATACTTAAAACACTTGACCTCGTATAAATGATATTTCAGCTTATGTGAAATGAGTACTCCACCATTTATGTTCGTTTGGTCAAGCTCGAAGGAGATCATCCTTTGCTTACTATTCGCCAGATAGAAGCTATATATTCCATGTTTATGTTAGAGCTCCTACTCAATTGCACTACCGTGTTCCCAAAATGTACGTATCACCCTGACCTAAAAGTAGGCTTAACTAACAAATCAAAGAACACGAATAGCCTTTCAAGATTGAGCCAAATCATAACAGGATTAAGAACATTTGATCTAGGATCAACTAGGCGATATTGACTTGAATAGATTTTACGGTAAGTTTAATAAATCTAAGTCAAAGTTCAATATCAGTCCCTTCCGATGCATACTCCATGCATCCAACCTGAGCTTTACTTTAACCAATGTTCTGGAAAGAACATAACATTTCTCCAAATGCAATTAAACTCTTGTTGTAGATTATCATATCAGTAAAACCCTGTGTCTGATAAATCTAGGAAACTTTATTCACATAGTCATGTTTACTTTCCAAAGTGTTGACAACACAATAAACAGGATCAAGTATGTGAAAAGGGTTTAAGATGAATTTATAAATCAAATAGACAAGAAATTGATAAAGTGAACCAAAACATACACAAATGAATGAACAATACTTCTGTTTCTTTATTGATGTTAAATAAAATGGATTCTATTGAAATGGAGTTTTATTAGGGCATAAAACCCAACAAACTCCCACTTGCACTAATATAAAACTAATCAGTATATATCAATTAATCCTAAATTCTGACGGTGCTTTTCAAATGTTGTCATGTCCAAGACTTTGGTAAATGGATCAGCTAGGTTGTCCTCTGTGTCAACTTTCTCAACTAGTACATCCCCTCTTGCCACGTATTCTCTGATAATGTGATACTTCCTTTCAATGTGTTTGCTTCTCTTGTGGCTTCGAGGTTCTTTACTGTTTGCTATTGCTCCATTGTTATCACAAAGTAGGACCAGAGACTTTTCCATTCCACGAACGACACCTATACTGGTGAAGAACTTTCTTAGCCAGACAAGTTCTTTAGCAGCTTCGGCTGCAGCTATGTATTCATCTTCCATAGTCGAGTCCGATATCGCGGTTTATTTTGCACTTCTCCAAACCACTGCTCCACCCCCAAGAGTAAACACCATCCCAAATGTAGATTTCCTGTCTTCAAGACTTGCCTGGAAATCTGAATCAGTGTAGCCTATGGGATTTAAAGCACCACCCTTCTAGACTAACACAAGATTCCTTGTACTCTTTAAGTATTTCAGAATATACTTAACTGCATTCCAATGTTCATATCCTGGATTAGACTGATACCTGCTCACGATTCCAACTGCATAGCAAATGTCAGGTCTAGTGCACAACATTGCATACATTAGACTTCCAACTGCGGAAGCATAGGGAATTTTCGCCATGTCCTCTATCTCTTGAGGATCAGTCGGAGACTGTTCCTTAGATAGACGAATACCATATCTAGAAGGCATGTTTGCCCCATTGGTGTTGTTCATGGAGAATCTCTCTAAAACTTTGTCAATGTAGGTTGTTTGAGAGAGAGCACGAGATCTGTTGTTCCGGTTTCTGATAATCTGAATACCAGGAACATAGGCTGCTTCACCCAAATCTTTCATATCGAATTGAGTGTTGAGCCATGTTGGGTTTTATGCCCTAAATAAAACTCTATTTCAATGTAATCCAGATTATTCAATATCAATAAAGTAACAGATGTATTTTTCATTCATTTGTGTATGTTTTGGTTCACTTAATGAATTGTTTGTCTATTTGATTTATAAATTCATCCAAACCCCTTTTCACATACTTGATCATGTTTATTGTGTTGTCAACACAGTGGAAAGTAAACATGACTATGTGAATAAAGTATTCCTAGATTTATCAGTTCACTGGGTTTTACTGATATGACAATCTACAACAGAGTTTACTTGCATTTGGAGAAATGTTATGTTCTTTCCAGAACATAGGTTAAAGTAAAGCTCAGGTTGGATGCATGGAGTATGCATTGGAATGGACCGATATTGAACTTTGAAATAGATTTTTGAAACTTACCGTAAATATCTATTCAATTCAATATCATAAGTTGATCCTAGATCACATGATCGAAATCCTGATATGGTTAGGCTCAATTTCAAGAGTGTTATTCGTGTTCTTTGATTTGTTAGTTAAGCCTAATTTTTGGTCAGGGCAATACATACATTTTGGGAACACGGTAGTACGATTGAGTGGGAGCGCTAACATAAATATGGAATCTATAGCTTCTATCTGGCGAATAGTAAGCAAAGGGTGATTTCCTTCGAGCTTAACCAAACGAGATAAATGATTGAGTACTCATTTCACTTAGTTGAAATATCATTTATATAGGGTTAAGTGTTTTAAGGATAAAATACATTGTAGGGTGTTACGGTAATTTAGTCCCTTTACAGTGTAAATCATCCATATAGAGGATCATTGATCACATTGGGATTATAACAATGGATAACTAATGATGTGTCTATATGGTGGAACATATAGAGCATTCTATATACTGAGAGTGCAATTCTGAGTTCTATGTGTGGATTCAACGAAGAATTAATAAGTCAGTGAATTTAAGTGGTAAATTCTAGATCTGCTTATTGGAAGATCGGATATATAGACCCATGGTCCCCCCACTAGTTGAGATAATATTACTTGTAAGACTCATTTAATTTATTTTAATTAATCAATTAAAATTCTCAAGATAGACTGTGTCTATTTGAGAATTTATCACTTATTAAGGGCAAAACAGTAAATAGAGATTTTGAAGGGCATATTTATTAATTAGGAAACTTTAATTAGTTTCATTATTAATAAAATAAATGACAATATATTATTTGATAATTAATTTTAATTATTAAATAATTAGATTTGACATTTATGTGGTTGAACAAAGGAATTGGCAGTTTTTGACAAAACAGGAAACTATCAGTGTAGGAAAAGGAAAGTTGGAACAGTGGCAAGCCTTGTTTCCACAATGCCTAGGCCGGCCACTTAAGTTCCCTTTTCCCTTTGATTTTTTTTCAATATTAAATGTCAATTAATTCAATCATAGCCCTGGGTGGTTTTCTATAAATACAAGGCAAAGGCTTCAGATTTTAACATAACTGATACACAACATTATTCTGACAGAATTTTCTCTTTGAAAATTCTCTCTGAGCCGCCACCCTCTCTCTCTCTATTCATTCACTATTTCGAAACCTATAAGTGCTAGAGTAGTGCCCACACACATCAAGTAATACCTCAATCATAGTGAGGAAGGCTGTGTAGAATTCAGAAACAACAAAGAAGGACTATCGGGCTCAGATCTTGATTATACTCTGCTACAGAAAGGAATCAAGGGTTAGAGATCGTAGTGGGAGGAGACATATATTCCGCTGCACCCAATGTAAGATTTCTGATACTCTTATGTGTTTAATTTTCTATCGTTTTAGAAGTTCATATTTAGGTTGTTAAATCAACATACTTGTGAGTAGATCTAAGTTCCTGGTAAAATAACTTCCAACAAGCCATTCCTTGATGTGAGTCATTTTCTTGACATAGTTTCCAATAATCAAAATGCCATCAACATAAAGGACCAGGAATACTACTACTTTGTCTTCCTTGAGTTGGTAAACACAAGGTTCATCTTCATTCTGAAGAAAGCCGTAGGTCTTGATGATTTCATCAAACCTTTTATTCCATGAGCGAGAAGCTTGCTTAAGTCCATAGATAGACCTTTTTAATTTGCAAACTTTCTTTTCCTGCCCAGGAAGAACATAGCCTTCAGGTTGCTCCATATAGATGGTTTCTTCAAGTACCCCATTAAGGAAGGCAGTCTTGACATCCATTTGCCAGATTTCATAATCGAAAGCAGCAGCTATGGAGAGAAGAATTCGGATGGATTTGAGCATGGCAACAGGACTAAAAGTTTCCTCATAGTCCACGCCTTCTCTTTGGGTATAACCCTTGGCTACAAGTCTAGCTTTAAAAGTTTCGACTTCGCCTCCAGCTCCTCTTTTCTTCTGGTAAACCCACTTGCATCCTATCGGATGATAGTCGTCAGGTGCGTCTACATATTCCCAGACTTTGTTCTTTTTCATGGAATCCATTTCTGAATCCATGCCGTCCGACCATCGTTTCTGTTGCGGACTAGCCATTGCCTGTTTATAGGTTAATGGATCGTCTTCAATACCGTCACCAACGACCATATTGATTTCACCATCCAAGCCATAACGAGCTGGTTTTGTTGAAACACTCCCACTACGACGAGGTGCAGTGATCTTCTGAACAGAAACTTTAGTAGTAGATTTCTCAGTTGGTTCAACTGAGGGAGTGGGATTGTCTTCTTCACGAGTGGAAGAGGACGGAACATTGGAAGGACTTATATCTGAAAGCAATTCCTCTATAACAACTTTACTTTTCGGTTTGTTGTCTTTAATATAGTTCTCTTCAAGGAAAGTAGCATTTGTAGAAACAAACACTTTGATATCATTGTGACTATAAAATAGTCCACCCCTAGTCTCTTTAGAATTTCCGACAAACATGCATACTTCGGTACATGATTCAAGTTTGCCTTCTTTCTTTCTTAAGACATGAGCAGGGCATCCCCAAATTCTATAGTGGCGTAAACTAGGTGTACGACCATTCCAAAGTTCGACGGGTGTCTTAGGGACTGCTTTAGATGGAACAACATTTAAAATGTCATTTTCCATCTGTATAGCATATCCCCAAAAGGACGTAGACAGAGTTGAATAACTCAGCATAGACCTAACCATTTCCAAAAGAGTGCGATTTCTTCTTTCTCAACTCCATTTTGTTGTGGAGTGCTTGGGGCAGTGTATTGGGATTCAATTCCAAGTTCAATTAAATGATCTTTGAACTGCATATCCATATATTCTCCACCCCTATCAGTTCACAAGATCTTTAATGATTTACCTAATTGGTTTTGAGCCAAAGCATGAAACTCCTGAAACTTTTCAAACGTTTCAGATCTCTTTTGCATTAGGTAAAGAAAACTATATCTAGAGTAATCGTCGATGAAAGTGACAAAATACTCATAACCACCTCGGGCTTTTACATTCAAAGGTCTGCAGACATCAGAATGCACTAACCCTAGGGGGATTTGGGCACGCTCTCCCTTTGCAGAGAAAGAACGTTTAGTCATTTTTCCTTCTAGGCAGCACTCGCATACTGGCAGTTCACCTAAGACGATATTTTTCAATGGACCGCCTTTGGTTAGCCTATTGAGTCTATCGAAGCCTACATGACCTAAACGTAATTGCCATAGATACGTTTGATCATCATTATCAATCTCTTTTCTTTTGAGGTTTCTAGGTTTAGCTACATTGAAAAGTTCACTGTTTAGTGAAATTTATGTATTCGGTCTTAAAACATAAAGCCCTTGTTCCATGGTAGCAACACATATTTGAAATCCATTACGAGAAATTAAACAATTTGTACTCGAAAAATTCAATATATAAGATTGTGTTTGCAAACATGAGACACTAATCAAGTTTCTACTAAAGTTTGGAATAAATAAAACATTTTCTAAAATTAAAAATCTTTGTTGAAACTTGATGCGGGCTTTTCCTCTAGCTTTGACTGACACTAACTCGCCATTGCAAACTTTAAGCTTTAACTCTCCTAGAAGCAGATTTTCCCAAGTTTCAAGCAACTGCAGTGAAGAACATACATGGTTAGTAGACCCAGAATGAACAATCCAGACGAATTTGTCATTCTCTAAAACACATGATTCAAAAACAAAAGCATTACCTTCGTTTGAATTGTTTAGAAGCCTGGGACATCGTTCTTCTTGATGTCCCTTTTCATTACAATTCGAACATAGAAGATTATGTTTGATAATTGTACTTGAAGTAGCAGTTTTGCTAGAGCCTTCATGCTTAGTCCTTTTCCTCTGATTATGAATTGCAAACCCAGAGGGACCCATTGCAATCATATTCCGTTCATGGGCTTGTAATTCTGCTTCGAGCTTGTCCATGTCGGAGGAGTTGAAATTGTTGATCATATAAGAAATAACAAATTCATTATACTCCGGAGGAAGACTATTAAGAATGAGTTGGACCCATAGTTCTCTTGATAAATCAATTCCTAGTAGATTTGCCTTTTGGAACTTCAGATTCATCATCAACAGGTGCGAGTTTAGGCAACTACCAGGATACATTTTCACACTATAGAGTTCTTTGGCTAAGATATTAACTAGGAGAGGATCGGGGTGACAGTTATTCATAATGACACTACAACACATCAATAAAACAGAAGTAAGGTTTTGGTTCATAAATTCATACACAAGTTCAGAAAATAACAAATAATCACATATGTTATAGAAATACTAAATCTAACATAGTTTATTTTCCAAGGTCTTTCAACAAACTGATACAGTGTCCCGTTTAGGCGAGAGTCAAAGCATCATCCATTGAATAGAGTTGTCAACTCATCTAAAATGATAATCATTCTAGCAACCTTTTATTCGATCAAGATTGGAATTCAGCGTTGTCCCGTTTAGGCGAGAGTCAAGGCAATTCTATCTTATGAGCTTCCACCACTGTTTCATAATTTGCAAGTCAAGTATGGTCGCCACCATTAGGGTGATCCATACCATACAAAACACTTACAAACTACTTATCTTTCGAGATTAAACGGTGCGAAATTGCTAATGAACGTTCCTCCAATAGGGAGGATTACTCACTAAAACAAACGCGATGTAAAACCAACAATGGAGATCGAATGTCTCTTGATTAAAAGCTCATTATTTAAAAAAAATATGTATTTTGTATAATCATTTTATTCGATATTATAATAATGAAAAATTACAAATTAAAGTTGGTTTAAATAAAAAATCAACTTTAATTAATTTTCAATTATTATTTAATTCGAAAAATAAATTCGAATAAATATCGAACAAGTTCCATATAATAATAATGAAAAATTACAAATCAAAGTTGGTTTAAATAAAAAAATCAACTTTAATTAAATTTAAATTATTATTTAAATTCGAAAAATAAATTCGAATATATAATGGAACAAATTTGAAAATATCTTGTTTAAGTTGTTTTAGAAGAATCTAAAAAAAATCAACTTAAATATCTTTCAAATTAGATTTAATTAAATTAAAATTAAGTTGTAACCACTTAATTTAAAAATATTCCATTTTAAGTTAATATTCGAAATGATATTAACTTAAAAAATATCTAAAGAATCTTAATCACCAATGCCTAAAATTCCTCAACTTAATTTTGAAATTTTAAATCCAAAAGATATTCAGATTTAAGTTGGTTAGTTATAGATAACTAAATATCAACTTAAATAGGAATATTTAATGAAAAATTTAAATTAAAGAAAGAATCTAGATGGTTATAATTCTATATTTAATTAAATACAAGAAAATACATATAGTTTAGCTTAGAATATAAAATTCTTTAAACTATGGTTTTCTTAAATTAATTTCAAAATAAATGAAATTAATTATGTTGCTAATCAATTTTATTAGGTTAAACTAATTTAATTAACCTAGTACAGTTATTCAAATCAAGCAAATGGGCCTTCACAATTGGGGTGGTTCATGTGAGGGGGTGCTAGGTTCAGTATGTCGTACCCACTTCTATGGCTCCCAACTCTCACACAAGGCCCAAAAGAGAGGAATTTAACCTTAAAATGAACAACTGTTATTAATTGAATAGGCCCAAGAAACTAAATGGGCCTAAATAAAATCTATCAAGAACTATGATATTTTATTTAGCAACAACAACCTATATGCATCTATAATGAAATTAAACACATAGGCTCACACAGGCACACTTTGGATGGATCCTATCATGTTGCTAGGTCATACACAGATGAAAGAAGATTGTAAATATACCTGTTACAAATTATTTACTTGACCAAGGGAGCCATGAGTTAAAATCAGATCATTGGATCTGTCAACAAGTTAACCATGGCTATTTGCAATCAAGCAATAATAGGTTTTAAAAACTTACAAACAAGCTAAAACATATACTCTTGCAACAAGGTTAGGTGGATAGTTGGATGTAGGATTTATTTAATTTAAATAAATAATTTTGAAAAAATAATTAATTAAATAAAAAATTATTTTTGAAAATTTAAAAAAAAAATTGAAAAATTTCGAAATTAAAAAATTGAAATTAAAATTAAAATTAAACCTACAATTTTGAAAAATTAGGTTTCAACCAACCTAAATATCATTTCAAAATTTGCTAACTTTTAAAAATTTAATGTTATTTTATAAATAAAAATTAAAAAAATTAAAAAAGATAAATGAATATCTTTTTCAGATTTTAAATGTAATTTAAATAAATAAAATAACAAAATTTAAAAGTTAGCAAAATATCTTACATCTATTTAAAATTACATGATTATAGTTATCTTATTTTAAATTTAAATAAGGTCAAATTATTTAAAAAAGAATTTAATTTAAAAAATTTAATATCTGACCTTAAATTTAAAAATAAGATAAGATATAATCAAATTTAAAAATAAGATAGATAATTAAGCAAAAAAAATAGATATTGACTATTTCAAATTCAAATTACACTAATATCATGAATCAAATTTAAAAAATATTAATTAATTTAATTATGATAATTAGAATTGAATTAGGAATAGTAAATGTATAAATATAAAATGTGATTTCTGATCTTTATTAATTAGTAAATCTGATTATATTGAAATGAGTTTTATTTAGGGCACAAAACCCAAGGGATTGACCCTAAGGTTATCTGCCATCACTTAAATGTTGATCCAAACTACCCAGGGAAGAGAAAAAAAAGGAGGCCCCAGGATTCTATGAGGCAAGAGGCACTAAAACAGGAAGTTGACAAGTTATTAGTCAACAATTTTATACGCGAGGTGTTTTATCCGTCGTGGATAGCCAATCCTGTTCTCATCCCGAAACCTAACAGAACTTGGAGAACTTGTATTGACTCCTCTGATCTGAATAAGGTGTGCCCAAAAGACTGTTTTCCATTTCCCCGGATCGACCAACTAGCGGATGCAACTTCTTGGCACGAGCTTATGTCATTTATGGACGCATATTATAGATATAACCAGATAAAAATGTACGTCGCAGATAAGAACATATAAGCTTTCTAACCAACATGGGACTCTATTGTTATAAAGTCATGCCGTTCGGACTGAAGAATGCTGGGGTAAAGTATCAGCGACTAGTAAACAAAATGTTCGCAAGCCATATAAGGCGAAACATGGAGGTTTACGTCGATGATATGTTGGTGAAATCGATAAAGAGTAAGGATCATACCTCAGACCTCGCGGAAGGCTTTAAAATATTAAAAAAGTATAACATGAAGCTAAACCCAAAAATATGTTCCTTTGGAGTTTTCTTGGGAAAGTTTTTGTGATTCATAGTTAACGGGCGGGGTATTGAGGAATATCCTGAAAAAAATCAAGGCATTAATAGACATACCATCCTCAACAAAGCCTAATGAAGTATAGGCCCTGATAGGAAGAATGGCAGCACTTAACAGGTTCATTTCGAAGTCAACTGATAAGTGTGTGCCGTTCTTCAACATATTGCGAGGCAACAAAAAGTTCGAGTGGATAAAAGAGTGAAAAGAGGCCTTTCAGAGCATAACAAGGCATCTCGCAACACCTCCAATTTTAGCGAAACCAATAACTGGAGAGACGTGATTTCTTTATTTAGCCATCTCGGTAGATGCGATTAGTGCAGCTATAGTGCGAGAAGAGGGCAAGCACCAGCAAACTATTTACTACGTAAGTAAAAGGTTACTAGGGGAAGAATCCAGACATCCCCCTCTAGAAAAACTCGCGTTATGGCTAGTCCATACGTCTTGCAAACTACGGCCATACTTTCTGGCTCACCCCATAAAAGTGTTAACCGATCAGCCCTTGAGACAAGTTTTATCAAAACCAGATGCTTTTGGAAGATTGATAAAATGGTTGATTGAACTGGGGCAGTTCGACATAACATACCTGTTGGAAATTATTTTACCAGGATCTTAGATCTACTCACAAGTATGTTGATTAACACCCTAAATATGAACTTTCTAAAACGATGAAATAAACACATATAAAGTTGAGGAAACCTTACATTAGGTGCAGCGGAATTAAATGACTCCTTCCGTTCAGATCTCTAACCCTTGTATCCTTTCTATCGCAGAGTATTATCAAGATCTGAACCTCGATCTCTTTCTCTGAATCTTTGATGCTGAAACTCCTTTTGCCGAAGATCTTTCTTCACGATCTTCCTCACTATGATTGAGGTATTACTTGCTGTGTGTGGGCACTACTCTAATCACTAAGGGTTTCTAAATATGAAGGAAGAAGAGAGAGAGAGAGAGAGAGAGAGTGGCGGCCAAAGGTAGAGAGAGAGGCTCAGGTTTTTCTGAATGAGAATTGTAATTTTCCTGAAGCCTTCACTACCTATTTATAGCATTCCACTAGGGTTAGGTTTGAATTATTTGGCATTAAAATAATGAAAATATCAGAGGATAATACCTAAAAAAGTGGCCGGCCATGGCTTATTGGATTTGGGCCTCACTTTTTGCAATTTTACAGTTTTATCACTTTTGTATCTGATTTTCTCAAAAACGCCAATTTTCTAATTCAACCATTTGAATGCCAATTCTAACTATTTAATAATTAAATAATATTGTCATTTATCATATTTATTAATTGAACCCCACAAAGTATCATAATTAACAAATATGCCCCTAATAACCCTTTCTTTACAATTTCGCCCTTACTTAGTGAAAAATTCACAAATAGACATAGTCTAATTTGAGAATTATAATTGATTAATCAAAAACAATTACATGAGTCTTACAAGAAATATTATCTCAAGTAGTGGGGGGACCATGGGTCTATATAACCGAGCTTCCAATAAGTAGATCAAGAATTTATTACTAAAATTCACTAACTTATTAATTCTTCGTTGAATCCACGCATAGAACTTAGAATTGCACTCTCAGTATATAGAATGCTCTATATGTTCCACCATATAGACACATCATTAGTTATCCATTGTTATAATCCTAATTTGATCAATGATCCTCTATATGAATGATCTACACTGTAAAGGGATTAGATTACCGTTACACCCTACTATGTATTTTATCCTTAAAACACTTGACTTTGTATAAATGATATTTCAGCTTATGTGAAATGAGTACTCCACCATTTATGTTCGTTTGGTCAAGCTCGAAGGAGATCATCCTTTGCTTACTATTCGCTCGATAGAAGCTATAGATTCCATGTTTATGTTAGCGCTGCCACTCAATTGCACTACCGTGTTCCCAAAATGTACGTATCACCCTGACCTAAAAGTAGGCTTAACTAACAAATCAAAGAACACGAATAGCCTTTCAAGATTGAGCCTAATCATAACAGGATTAAGAACATTTGATCTAGGATCAACTAGGCAATATTGACTTGAATAGATTTTACGGTAAGTTTAATAAATCTAAGTCAAAGTTCAATATCGGTCCCTTCCGATGCATACTCCATGCATCCAACCTGAGCTTTACTTTAACTAATGTTCTGGAAAGAACATAGCATTTCTCCAAATGCAAGTAAACTCTTGTTGTAGATTATCATATCAGTAAAACCTTGTGTCTGATAAATCTAGGAAACTTTATTCACATAGTCATGTTTACTTTCCAAAGTGTTGACAACACAATAAACAGGATCAAGTATCTGAAAAGGGTTTAAGATGAATTTATAAATCAAATAGACAAGCAATTGATAAAGTGAACCAAAACATACACAAATGAATGAAAAATACTTCTGTTTCTTTATTGATGTTAAATTAAATGGATTACATTGAAATGGAGTTTTATTTAGGGCATAAAACCCAACAATACTATCCTCGAACATCCATCAAGGGCCAAGCTTTGGCTGACTTCTTGATAGAAAGTATAACTCTAGAAGAAATCCCACCTGATCAGCGAAACGCGAAAAACTGGAAGTCATATTTGGATGGCCCTGTTAACTCAAACTTATAGGTCTCCTTGTTTTTATGATTAACAAATATTTGATTATTATTTGATACTAATGATTTGTTGATTTTGTAGCAAAATTAATAGAGAAAATAAATCTTTCATGATAAATTGGTATTTTTACCAAACTTTTGAAAGCAACCAAAAATGGATTCAACAAGCTTATCAAGAGCAAAAATATTCTTCAAGGGATCAACAACTCAAGACCTATTCAAAAGAGGTCTTCAAAAGCGCAAAGTCAAAAGTCAACCCGAAAGTCAAAGTCAAAGTCGAAAGTCAACTCTCGGGAAAAGTCAACATGGGATCAAAAACATGCAAATCAAGCTAGGAGGCTCATCTACATCAAGACTACTCAAAATCAAATGGTATAAATTTACTTTAGTCTTGTTAAAGTGATTTGGATAGCACACTAAGTTTTATAAATTTAAATTTTGGCTCATTCACGAACTTGTGCAACAAGTTTTCTCACACGATAGTTCAAAATTTTTTTTGATTGAATTTCTAAATCACATTTTGTTTAACTAACAGAAAAAAGTTGGAATTTCTTAAATCGAATAATCGAGTAAGAAGTTATGCGCGTTTTAGTCCCAAAAAATGGCATTTTTGCCTCTGTTAGCCATCCGGAATTCCGGTTGTCATCAATCCAGAATTCAGATTCCCATCCAGAATTCCAATTCACGGCTGACTTTATCTCGGGAAGCGTGCTAACGGCTATAAATGGCTATTTTTCTCTTAAACACTATATAAACTCGATTTTTCTTTCAAAAAGCAAGTTGGTTTAACATTTATTTCAAATATCTAACCTATCTAAGTGAGATTAATGAGCTTCTAAGTTTGAAATCCAACAAAAACTTTTCACACACTTTGAGCCAAAATTTGTGTTTATTCATCTTGAGTGTGCTTGCTTTTCACTCTAGGTTTCCATTGTATCATTATATTTCTAGAGTAATTTTGCTTGTAATATCAAACACATTTTCATATTGTGATTGAGGTGAGGTTGGCACCGGTATTGTAAACAACCCGATTATAGTGAGATTGGCACTTCAACAATCTGAGAAATAGGTTAATAATCCTCGGGGGTGCGAAACTATTGTAAGAGATTTGGAAATACCTTGGTGAAAATTTCCCGGTTGTAAGGGTTAGTCAAGCCCGTTAACTTGGCTCGATATTGTAACTCAAAGCTAGGTCCATAGCTTTGAAGACCAAGGACGTAGGTGGCATAGCTCTACCGAACCTTGTAAAAATTGAGAGTTTGCATTTTCTAATCCTTAAACTCTTTACTTTACAAGTTTGATTATTTGTCATAATATATTGCTTGCCATATTACTTGCTTTTATTTGATTAAGTGACTAATTGCTTAATTTTGTGTTAAAAGTTTTAATTTACCGAAATTAGTTTAAATTTCCAATTCACCCCCCCCCCCTCTTGGAAACATATCCTGGGCTAACAGGCACATCCAACAAACAGGGTTCAGGTGCATGGGTAATATTAATATTGCCGGAAGGCTTTAAGTTTCACTACGCTCTGAGGTTCCAATTTGATGCATCAAATAACGAGGCGAATATGAAGCCTTGATCACCAGCTTAAAGATAGCAGAGGCCTTGAAAGTCAAAAATCTCATTTGTCATAGTGATTCGCAGCTGATCATGAACCAGGTCCTCAGGGAATGCCAAGCCAAAGGCTTAAAAATGGCAAAGTATTTAGAGAAAGTTCAAAAGAATTTGGAAATATTCGATTACTTTAAAATCGAACAAATTCTGAGAGAACAAAACTCCAACGCCGATGCCTTAGCAAAGCTGGCCTCGCAGAATGACCTGGATTAACTAAATCTAGTTCTTGTGGAAATGCTGAGCGAGCCAAGTATATGTGAAACTGAAGACGTTGAGATGATAAATCACTCTCCAATATGGATGACGCCTATTATCAACTATTTACTTGATGGGCAACTTCCAAATGATAAAAACAAGGCGTAAAAACTATTGTATACAATGCCTCGCTACATAATGATCGAAGGCAAACTATGTAGAAGAGGGTATTCAATGCCCCTACTTTGGTTTGTTCCTCTCGCAGAAGCAAACGAAATCATTAGAGAAATTCATGAAGGCTTCTGTTGGGATCATGCAGGTTGGCAAAGTCTGTCTAAAAAGATCATTAGACAAGGATGTTACTGGCTAACGATCAATAAGGACACACATGAGTTTGTCAAGAAATGTGACAAGTGTCAGAGGTTTTCACATATACCTCGCGTACCGCCAACAGAACTTAGAATGATGACCTCGCTCTACCCATTTTCTATACGGGGGATCGAACTAATTGGGGCATTACCCACTGGGCGAGGAGGAGCTAAGTATGCGGTGGTAGCAGTCGACTTCTTCACTAAATGGACAGAGGCCGAGCCCCTTGTCTCCATAACCTGCAAGAAAGTCCTTGACTTTGTCATCAAGAACATTATCTGTAGGTTTGGAATTCCCATGAAAATAGTATCCGATAATGGAACCCAATTTGATGGCGACTCTTTCACTGAATTCTGCGAGAGGAATAGAATTATCAAAAGCTTCTCGTCAGTATCCAGGCCTCAGGCAAATGGACAAGTAAAAGTCGTCAATAAAACCCTAAAGGATACTATCAAGAAGAAGTTAGACGCTGCCAAAGGCAGATGGGTTGACGAGCTACCTCAAGTACTCTGGGCCCATAGAACTACCGAGAAGACAGCCATAGGACACACTGCTTTCTCGCTAGCATTTGGCTCAGAAGAAATGCTTCCTGTTGAAGTGAACATATCGACTCACAGAAGAGAGTTTTATAATCAAGAAGAAAACCAGGAACTTTTAAAATTTTCCTTGGATCTACTTGAGGAAAAACAAACTGAGTCGCAAATCACCAATGCCGCATACCAACACCGAGTTGCAAGATACTTCAACAAAAAAGTCAAGAAAACACTATACAATGTTGGAGACTTGGTGTTAAAACGAGTGTTTGCAAATACGAGAGATGCATCAGGAGGAGTGTTCAACCCAAACTGGGAGGGTCCATATCATCGAAGCAGTAGTTGGAGTCGAAGTCTATAAATTGGCTCGACTTGATGGCTTGCTAATAAAGAGCTACTAAAACGTAGAAAATTTGCGACCCTACTATCAATAAATTAATGATGTAACTCGCATTACTAATGTACACTTTAAACTTCAGTTATGAATTAACAGAATCATTTATATTAAGTAATTACAAAGTTTTAATCTTTAAAAATTACTTAAGGGGCATCAATGTATGATTAACCAGAATTCATCTGGAAATACATTGTATAATGCAAACCCGTCATTTTGATTTTTTTTTAAATTCAAAGGTTCTCGACTAAACCTCTTTGACGAAAGTGGAGTCGAACTGTTATAACTCCCTGACCAAACCTTTTTGACGAGAGAGGGGTCGAATCGTTTTAACACCTTGATCAAACCTTTTTGACGAAGAAGGGATTAAACAACTATAATTTTTTATTTATAACCTATCCGACGGGAGAGGAAAATCAAAAGTTATAACTCGCGTATAAAACTAAATACTAACGGTTCTCGCGAGCTAAGAAAGTACTAAACGAGGCATCACGACAACTTAATAGAAGTACTTAAACTTAGAAAATGAATAGATAATATAACTATTCATATGAGAAAATTAAAAATATACAAAGTGATAAAATCCTTAAAGTATATTTGAGTTTGCTTAAGGCAGATTATAACTGCAATTACGAAGGAGAATTGACAACCGCTCAAAAATCATAAAGTTTGGTAGATTACTAACTACTTAAACAAGAAGATTACGAGCAATGGAAAAACCCAAAAGTACTGTACATTTGATCAAAATATAGTTTCTTACACTGTGAATAAAAACGCAAGCAGATACAATTGTATTAAGTTCGAATGAAAACAATACAAGGCATTTAAGATAAGAAAAACCTAAGATTGGTTATAAACTTGTCTTTACAAAAATGCCACTAGGGGCAAACCATTAAGTCATTCTCCTAAACAAAGGATGAGAGGGGAAGCCGATGAACTTGAGAAAGATTGTCTGCATATAGCTTGAAAAAGATCGTCTACACATAGCTCGAATAAAGACCGACTACACATATCTTGAGAAAGACCGGCTACACGTAGAGAGCCTTGATCTCTACACAGACCTCATTCCCCTCATCATCAGAAGATCCCATTTCTTGAAGCCGAGATCTTTTTCCCAGCCTTAGGAAATTTCTCTACACTAGAGAGAGGTTGACGCAAAGATCTCCTGGCACAGGTTAGGGTCTTGGGTTGGCTGAATTCTCTGATAGAAACCACGCCAACTTCCTTCCCAGATCAACCTGAGACCATGCCAATCTTCCTTTGGAATTCTTCATCAGCCTGAGGAGGACCTTTGAGATCGCTCACAAGATTTATACCCTAGTTTGGGATCACTTGTGAGGATCGGCCATGGCAGGCTACGGGGTTCCCCTAGTCTGGATTGGTCGGAAGCTCCTCAGCCCTGAAATCCATCGTTTTTTACTCCAGTTGAGGCTTGAAGTCTGTAGGGACAAATGGAAAATGGTTGGTGCATTTGGGTATTATGTGTCTGGAAGGACGAACCTCTGAACTCAGAAGAGACATTTTGGGAGGAAGGAAATAATCCATTCTGAAAATGGATTTCACTAAAGAAGCCAGAGGTTTATGAAACATGAACAGCTTGAGCCGCACTTTTATACATGAAGTTCATTGATAAGAAAGGATTTTGGCAAAAATGCCCTCCGAAATTATTAAAAAGCTCTTTTTACTATAAAAAAGAACTTTTTAAGGGGCAATTGTTATACCCGAAATTTGGCTGGAGGACACGTGTCAAGGTAAAGGCAATGTGAATCGGTGCAATATCTTTTACGGAATAACTCATTAATTACGTAAGTATCAAAGTACATTTGTTACCCGCTGACTGTAAAGTCTTAGGCGAGGAATCAATGTACAAACTGGCACTTAGTGTATTGACGAGAAACCATATGTCGCTAAAGGTGAATAGCAAGGCACCGGAGAAAAGTGACACATACCTTAGCTTGCAATGAGCAAACTAAGTGTAAAAGTCAGATTGGCTCGAAGAACAAGTATGCGAGATGACCATCTCGCTATGAGGAAACTTCCTACAATTTCATCCAACTAACAGGAGCGAGGCTCATAAACCAGGCAAGTCAGAAGATTTTTGTATACCTGCGATCGACGTAAGACATACATTGTCGACCTCGAAAAGAAGAATGGTCCTAACTCGCTATTGGGATCACTACAATCAAGTTTTTGTCGAGACATCTCCAAATTCAGGAATTAAAGACGTGTTTAATACACGATATTCTTGACCTAGTTAAAGCGAGAAAATCACAGCTATACGATTTTCAAAATCATACACCGCATTTACATTTTGTGATATTTTGGTCAGCTTTTATAATTAAATGCCGCTATACTATTATAAATAGTGGCAAACAATCTCAAAAACAGGACGAAAAAGCTCTTATGAAAGAGGCCCTGAAAAAATACTCAGAAATCTGAATAACATTGACTCGTGGACTATGCAAAATTTTAACTACAAAACCACGTAAAAAACCATGTGTTCATATATTATTTTTCTATAGCTTTTATTTTTTTGTGTTGAATTATCATCGTGCGGCTCAAATTTGGTTAACGAAAATTTGCGTTAACAGTTATAATATTATGAATGTATGTGAGATGGTGATGTTAATTATATGGTAAAAATTGGGTGTAGGATTTGTTTTTAATTTTATAGAAAAATTGTGTAAGCCATAATATGGCATAGGAATTTTATGTAATTTATTCCTTAAAATAATTTTTACGTAACTTTTACGGTTTAATGTTCGCTAGCACGGAGCTCCGGTTCTATGGAGCCCTAGCCGTGCACTGCCATTTTACCACCGTGTGGAGCTCGAGTTACAAGGACCCCGACCATCCATGACGTCAATGACAATAAAGGTAGTTTCCTCATTTCATGTCGAAGCATGCATGGGATGTTAGTCCCTCTAACGTGCGGACGGGACAATAAATTAAGACCCATTTGGGTCTTCGTTTTGACCATTCAAGTGGTCGAAGACCATAGTGGTTTGACCACCATTCAAACCACCTTAGAACCCATCGGTCCATTCGAAGCATGCAGAACATGCTAAGGGACTTCATGTCCCTATCTTTGTCATGTTAGAGAACAAAGACCCTCACGGGTCAAGGGTCTCTTCGTGTTCCTATGTGTGTATATATTATATAATATATAGTATATATAGTATCTATATGGTGTATATATAGTGTATGTACATTGTATATATACTATAAATTATTATTTTACTAGAATCTTGATTTACTAACATGTATGTTGATTACATAACTATAATCTAACATCCTAAATATGAATATCCTAAAGGATAAATAAACATATAAGGGATTACGAAATCCTTACCCAAGTTCAAATAAACATGTATGTTCAGATCTCTAACTCTTGATCCTTTTCGTCGTAGAGTATGATCAAGATTTGAACCTGGGCTCTCCTTCTGATGATAATTGAACTACATAGTCTTTCTCACTATGATGAGTATTGATTTGATATGTGTGACACTCAATTTCTAATATTGAGGAATAATATCAACTCTCAATTCACCAATCTCAATAATTATATCAACACCATGAGGAGTGACATGGTCCATGGGTTTGAAAATATTCAAGATGAGATGGCACAATGGAGGGTATACATGGATCGTTTTGGCCCTCCACCAAACTAGTTTTCTTGCATTTGTTTTTTTGCATCTTTACTCTTGTTTCATTTTGTTTTGTTTGTGTGCAAAGGCTTAATGCCTCTTGACTTTGTGTTGGATTGTATTTTCTTTATTTTTTTTAGTTTGTTGAATGTTATTTGTCTTAGTCATTATTGGATGTAATGGTTTTAATTTTTTTTTCTAATGCATGCGAAGTGTTTCTTTATTTTTCTCTTTATTTTGTGAATTCGAATTGCCACCCTTTTTGATGAATCAAAAGGGGGAGAAAATCCATGATTATTTTTATTTTTGTTACAACCTCAATTTTTTTTGGATATCTAATATTTTAATCTTAAGTATAAAATTGAAGGGGAGTTTACAAAAATATGCAAGGTAAAATTAAAAGGTAATTTTTTTTTTTCTTGCACACGTTAAGGGACGTTAAGGGGGAGCTAATCCAATATACATTGTTTAAATTTTTTCCTTTCCCTTTTCAAAATAATTAAATATTTGATATCATCAAAAAGGGGGAGATTGTTAACTCAAACTTTTAGGTCTCCTTATTTTGATGATTAATAAATATTTGATTATTATTTGTTACTAATGATTTGTTAATTTTGTAGCAAAATTAAAAGAGAAAATAATTTTTCAGGACAAATTGGTATTTTTACCAAACTTCTTAAAGTGACCCAAAATGGATTCAACAAACATATTAAGAGCAAAAGATTCATCAAGGGATCAACAACTCAAGACCCTATTCAAAAGAGATCTTCAAAAGCCCAAAGTCAAAAGTCAACCTAAAAGTCAAAGTCAACTCTCGAGAAAAGTCAGCTTGGGATCAAAAACATGCAAATCAAACTAGGAGGCTCATCTACATCAAGACTACCCAAAATCAAATGGTATAAATTTACTTTTGTCTTGTTAAAGTGATTTGCATAGCACACTAGGATTTTTAAATTCAAATTTTGGCCCACTCACTAACTTGTGCAACAAGTTTTCTCACTTGATAGTTCAAAATTTTTTTAATTGGATTTATAAATCACATTGCATTTAACTAAGAGAACAAAATTAGAATTTCTAAAATCGGATAATCGAACAAAATTGGAATTTCTAAAATCGGATAATCGAGTAAGAAGTTATACAAGTTTTAGTTCGGAAAAATGCTAATTTTCCCACTGTTAGCCATCCGAAATTCCGGTTCCCATCCAGAATCCCAGTTCACGGTTGAATTTGTCTTAGAATGCGTGCTAATGGCCATAAACGACTACTTTTCACCCTAACACTATATAAACTTGATTTTCACACAAAGTTGGCTGAGCATTTATGTCATGCACCTAACCTATCCAAGTGAGATTAATGAGCTTCCAAGTTTAAAATCCAACAAGCACTTTCCACACACTTTTGGCCGAAATTTGTGTTTATTCATCTTGTGTGTGCTTGCTTATCACCCTAGGTTTCCATTGTATTATCATAATTCTAAAGTGATTTTGCTTGTAATTTCAAACATATTTTCATATTGTGATTGAGGTGAGGTGTTGGCACCAGTATTGTAAACAACCCTGTTATAGTGAGATTGGCACTACAACAATTTGATAAAGAGGTTAATAGTCCTCGGTGGTCGAAACCATTGTAAGAAGTTTCGAAACACCTTGGTGAAAATTTCTCGATTGTAAGGGTTAGTCAAGCCCGTTAACTTGGCTCAATATTGGAACTCAAAGCTAGGTCCATAGCTTTGATGACCAAGGACGTAGGTGGCTTAGTTTTACCGAACCTTGTAAAAATCGAGAGTTTACAATTTCTAACCCTTAAACTCTTTACTTTACAAGTTTTATTATTTATTATAAATATTGCTTGCCATTTCACTTGCTTTTATTTGATTAAGTGGTTAATTACTTAATTTTGTGTTAAAGGTTTTAATTTACCAAAATTAGTTTAAGTTTCCAATTCACCCCCCTCTTGGAAATATATCTTGGGCTAATAGCTAAATGTTTTAAGAATAAAATACATTGAAGGGTGTAACGGTAAATTAGTCCCTACTCAGTGTAGATCATCTATAGAGGATCGTTGATTATTAGGATAATAACAAATGGATAATCTCATAGCGTATCTATATCGTGGAACATATAGAGCGTTCTATATAATTGAGAGTGCAGTTCTACATCTATAGTGGTGCAATGAGGAATTAATAAGTTAGGGAATTTACTCGGTAAATTCTAGATCTACTTATTGAAAGCTCGGTTATATAGGCCCATGGTCCCCATACTAGTTGAGACAAACTTCTTGTAAAACAAAATAAAATTTCGGTGATCATTAATTACTAATTATCAAAATATTAGAGGAGTTTGAATATATTAGATATTTATCTGTAGTGATGTAGGTTTTGAGATATACTATACTGTGGTGAACGAAGAATTTATATATGCATATTAGAAAAATTTGAATACCTTAAATATTCATCCGTAGTAAAGTAGATTTTTTAAATAAATGTATTATGGTCGAATGTGTGGCAAATTATTGTATTGTTAAATGCTATTATGAATTTTTGTCTAGCTTTCCAATTTGTTGTGTTGTTTTTATTGTATTGTTACGTACGTGTGAAATTGGAAAATGTCATAGAAAGAAGGAAAACTCTATCCATTTTTTTAAAAAAATTGTTAAATGAACATTTTTTTTATTATTTTATTAATAAGCATGCTTAGGCACTACAAAAAATCTTACTTTTAGTCACAACAAAACTGTGACTAAAAGTGAAAAAATTGTGACTAATTATAAATCATGATTCTTATGTTGTGACTACAAGGTCCGTGGCTAAATGTATTTTTAGTCACAATACTTGTTGTGACTAAAACTGTAAAGACCGCCTAAGATTAATGTTATGGATTATTGAGTTAATTAGGATTTATCCATGAGATTTACTTAATATTTATGAAATACATATTTTAGAAATATATTTAGTATCATATATGTTTATTATGCTATTTATGTAAATTACTCAATTTCTGTGTTTGTGTTCGAAAGCTGTGGAATGCGACATTGGGCCTTTAGAGAGTCGTATTTTATATGTTTAGAATAGTACTATCGGGGTATCATTGTTGGGTTCTGGAAGTGTTGGAATTTTGTCGGGATTTTGGTTTGACCATTTTGCCCATGATGCATATGGTTATTTTGTTTTATTACTTTAGGGGTATATAGGTCTTTTGGTTAGTGGAATTTGTCCTTTTGTGAGAATGTTATTAGCTGAAAATAACATTAATATTAAATAAAGGAGGGTTTTATTCTTTTGAAGAATATCATAGAAATTTATCATTTCACCTATTCTCCTTCTCTCTCATTTTCGAAGCATCAAGAACCTAGCCTAGGGTTGGATTTGCTTGCTGATTTTTGGGGTTACTAGCAGTGTTGGTGAAGCTTTGATCCAAGGTAGTGTTCCCTAGCTCTTCCCTTTTGATTTTAGTTGAAACTTAAGTTAGACAAACTCTTGAATTTTGTAATTGGGGGGCTGTGGTAGAGTTTATTGTTTGAATTGAAGTTCTGAAGCTTAATTAAGGTTACTTGAGTTGTTTCATGTTGTTTTTGTGAATTGTAGTGAGGTTTTGTCAAGGTTTGAGTTTGAGAACTCAAACCTTGACCTCTAATGGTGTTTTTGAATTTGGTGTGAATTATTGAGTTCTGTTGCTTGGTTTTGATTCATTATGGTGTGAGCAGGTGTTCTGGAAAGTCTTGGAAAGTTTGGGCTTGATTTAAATTAAAGGGATCGAATTTTTGTTCCTAGCTCAGAACCGGTCGACCGGTTCTGGGAAGCCTCTAGCAACCGGTCGACCGGTTGGTACCCAGGAACTGGGGTTCCGGTTGGGAACCGGTCTGCCGGTTGGGGATTTTTCCCGAGCCCTAGTTTTTCCCGTTTTTACATAATTTAGGGTATTGGCATCCTAATTATCGATAGGGTTAATCTTAGTTTCAATTTTAAATCCCCGATAAGTGTTTTAGCGTGTCTCTCATCGAATTCTGAACATTATGGTTTAGGGCCCTATAAAGCGTCAAGCTGCGTTTCCACTCAGGCTGACCGGCACACTTGAGCACGGAACGAGGTAAGATAGCATAAGAATATATATATATATGAATGTATGCTTGTTTTGGATGTTTGCACTACTAGCGCTAATATGAATGTGATTTAAGAGTGTTAGTATAGTGTGACATATTAGTATGGCTACAGTGTTACCAACACGAGTACTAAGGGATACGTCGTGCATGTGTACAACACTTAGGATGGGAAACATGCTCAATATCATTTGATGGGTTGGTATTATAGTGCATTTGGTACAGTGGTCGTACTTCCCTTAAGAACGTTCTTATCCATTTGGTGAGCTTAATTATTGAGCTCAGGGCGGCTTAATCATAAAGTTGTCATCGCATTATTTACATATATATCTTGCATATCTTACTGAGTCTGTTGACTCATCAGTTTGCTACCTTGTGTAGGTAAAAGAAAAGCAAAGCTAGAGGAACAGTGAGATGGAGCTCGGCAGTGATTGTACATATCGCGGCAGTGCAACCTGGAGGGTTTCGGTCTTTTGCTATTTTGAGTCTGTATTTTGAAATTGCCTGTTCGCATGTCTAAAAAAAATATATATAATATATTTATATGTTAGTAAAATACTTTTATATCGTATTTTGATACTCGGGATCTCGACCTATATGTTAATAAAGTTATAATATAATCAAGCTATCTTTTGAGTTTAGAAATATTTAAATACGGGCGTCACAAAAACTAAATTAGTGACAACTTGTAACTAAATACTATGTTTTAGTAACAAGTAATATTTTGTTGTGACTAAAAGTCACATTTAGTCACAAAAAAAAGTATGTTGTGACTAAAAAGTTGTCACTAAAAGTAACATTTTTTTTGTAGTGAGGAATGTATTTGAAACTTTTGCTATAATATTTTACTTTCATATTAATTAACATGGTTATATGTTAGCCACCAATGGATGTTGATCATAGGTATTGTTGGAAATATTTTTACCAGGATCTAGACTTACTACCATGTATGTTTCATTAACATCCTAATATGAATTCTAAAACAATGAAATAAACACATATAAAGTTTAGAAAACCTTACATTGGGTGCAGCGGAATATAATGACTCCTTCCGTTCAGATCTCTAGCCCTTGATTCCTTTCTGTAGCAGAACATAATCAAGATTTGAACCTGGATCTTTTTCTCTCCTTCCTTTGATGCTGATTCTCCTTCTTGTTGTTTGGAATCTCCTACAGTCTTACACACTATGATTGAGATACCACTTGATGTGTGTGGGCACTCACTCATTCACTCAAGGTTCGAAATTGAAGAGGAAAAGAGAAGGGAAGTGGCGGCTATAGAGAAAGAATAGGAGGCTCAAATTTCATCTGACAAAGTTAACAAAAGTTAAGTGTGAATGAGAGCCATCACTATCTATTTATAGGTAACGACCTAGGTTTAAGTTAGAATTATTTGGCATTAAAATAATGAAAAAATAAATGATAAAAGCCTATAAGAGTGGCCGGCCATGGGTTTTGGATAATGGGCCTCACTTATGCAATTTTACTGTTTTATCATTTCTGCATCTCATTTTCTCAAAAACGCCAATTTTCAAATTCAACCATTTAAATGCCAATTCTAATTATTTAATAACTAAAAATTAATTATTAAATAATATTGTTATTTAATATATTTATTAATTAGACATATAAAGTTTCTTAATTAATAAACAAACCTAGAATCTCTTTTCTTTACAATTTTGCCCTTGCTTAGTGAAAATTCATAAAGTAGACATAGTCTAACCTTAGAATTATAATTGATTAATTAAAATCAATTAACTGAGTCTTACAAGCAGTATGGTCTCAACTAGTATGGTAACCATGGGCCTATATTTTCGAGCTTCCAATAAGTCGAACCGAATTTACCAAGTAAATTCCCTAACTTATTAATTCCTTATTGAATCCACACTTAGAACTTGGAATTGCACTCTCAGTCATATAGAACGCTCTATATGTTCCACGATATAGATACGTCATTAGTTATCCATTGTTATAATCCTAATTTGATCAATGACCCTCTAATAGATGATCTACATTGAATAGGCACTAAGTTACCGTTACACTTTCAATTTATTTTATCCTTAAAACACTTAGCTGCGTATAAATGATATTTCAGCGAAGTGAAATGGGATCTCCACCATTTATCTCTGTTTAGCCAAGCTCGAAGGATATCATCGTTTCACTTCTAAATTCCTATAGAAGTTATAGACTCCATATTTATGGTAGCGCTCCCACTCAATTATACTATCATTATCCCAAAATGTACGTATAACCCTGACCGAAAAGTAGGCTTAACTAACAAATCAAAGAACATGTATAATACTCTTGAGATCGAACCTAACCATATCAATATTAAGATCATTTGATCTAGGATCAACGGGTGATATTGAATTGAATAGATATTACAGTAAATTTTAATATATCTAATCAAAGTTCAAAATCGGTCCCTTCCGATGTATACTCCATACATCCGATACTGGTAAACTTTGCCAATGCCCTGGAAAGGACATAACACTTATCCAAGGTGTAAGAATACCTATCGCTGATTATCATGTCAGTCTAAATCCAGTGTTCTGAAAAATCAGGGAATAAACTTTCGAACATATAATCAAGATTATATTCCACTGTGCTGACGACACTATAATCATTAACAAATTCATATGTTCTGGACTTAAATAGAATTTATACATTATATATATAATTATGAAATAAATCATGTGAACCATGCAACATTAAATGTTATTTCTGATCTTTATTAATAAGTAAATCTGATTATATTGAAATGAGTTTTATTTAGGGCATAAAACCCAACAGGTATGATATTGGGAAGAATCATTTTCTTAAACCCGGTTAAAAAGCCACCCCAAAGCTAATTTTATCAATATTGAAAGGGTAAGTTTAGAGCTTTAGATTACTATGTACTAACTTATATTCGTAATATGTTTCAACATTTAAATCCTATTGAAGTTATAAAAGAAAATGTAAGTATGTACTCATCTTCACTATAAATACAAACATATAAAAGTATTTTCCTTTTAATTAGTTTTAAATTTTTGATTTGACAGTTTGGCCACCTATCCCAATATTGTGAGGCAGAACATCAAGTAGCGCAGTGGTTAAGTCAATTGCTTCCTTACTTATAAATATTGATTAGTTGTATTTTATTGTATAGAAGTTTAGAGATTTGTATACAATATAAAATGTTATTTATTAATTAAAGTTACTAATTACTATTGTTATTTTTAAAAATTATTTTAATTATGTAATTTTTTTTTTATACATATTCAAATTGGGATAAAAACCATGATAAAATGTACCCTTTTATCCCGCTTTTATGAGAAAACTAGGATAAAAGGGTACTTTTTATCCCAGGTTTCTGATAAAAACTAGGATAAAATAGTACTTTTTATCCCAGTTTTTTCAAAGACTTTTTAACCTATTGGCATAGATCCCGATTTTCATTTTAGCGAAAACTAAGATAAAAGGCCTTAAAAACCGAGATTAAAGGCCTTTGTTTGTGGTAGTGACATATATACGACAAAAAAATTGTGTAGAAAAAACTTAAAATATACACCATAAAAAATACACATAAACTAAACAACAACTTTACAAAAGAAAACACATAAAAATAACTATAAAATATCTAAAGTAACATAAAAATAACTATAAAATAATAAAAAGATATCTATAAATCAATAGAAAAATACGAAGACATCAACCTTAAATATGCAAATTATTAATAAATCAACTTCGAATAAACTACAAAATATTTCAAAAAATACTATTTTTATTAATCATATAAAACAGAGAAAGATATAGGAGGAGTTCTCTTAATTTTTTTCTAAGATATAGTAAGAGAGTTAAAAAAATATGAGAGAAAATGGGAAAGTAAAAGAATCGTATTTTAGTTAAGGTTAAAAGAAATTAATTAAGATTGTATTTTATAAAATATGATTAATTAAAGAGAAATAGTATGAAATAGTTTGACTGTGAATAGTAAGAAAATGTAATAGAGAGAAAAAAGAAATATAAGAAGTGTGTATTTTAAAAAAAAATAATAAAATAAAATTTTATGAGAGAGTGAAAAAGTATTAGAATAGAAGATATAAAAATATACATTTATTATATATATTTAAAGATAAATAAATTAGTGTAAGATAAAAAAGAGATATATATATATATATATATATATATAGAGGGTGAGAAAAGAAAAAGATAAATAAAGAGAAGAAAAATAAAAGGATACATAAGAAAAAGAAAAAAAAAACAAAAAGAGAAGTCAGCTAAAAAAATCAATAAAAAAAAAAAGAAAAGGGTTAATTGCGGCAAAACTTCCAATATTTTTACTTTAGTTGCATTTAATCCCCAAAACTTAAATTTTGACGGTAAAACCACCAAAACTACAATACCGTTAGCAAATTACTACTTCTATCCAAATTTAGCTATTAACTGCCAAGTCAGATTGTTCACATGGACACAGTGTACACGTGGCACAATTTTATTAGCCCACGTAAATAATTATATTAAAAAAATTAAAATAAAAAATAAAAAATATATATTTCTTTCAACCGTAAAATATTTTTCTGAAAAAATATGTTTTTTTTTTCTCTAATATTTTTCTTCTTCACACTATCAGATGCTAAGGCACGCTACAGTGCTTTTTCAATTATTGTGCAATCTTTGCTAATCAAAGAAGTTTCTCGAAAAACGTGTCAAATTAAAACTTTTGCATTAAATATTAAACTTTGTAATATAATAAAATATTTACAAGTGCCGGGATCCCGATTTCAAACTTTGTAAAATTAACATTTCAAAATATATATTCCAAAATATACAAATTCATTGGTCGCACAACGACTTTCAAAATACAACTCCCAGATGTCCCGAGACCGAACACTCCAGGTCGCACTGCTTGAGATGTACAATCCCATCTGAGCTCGGGTTCACTCCTGTTCAGCCTTAGCCTTTCCTTTACCTACACATGGAAGCAGAACTGTGAGTCGACAGACTCAGTAAGAAATGCATATAACATATCATATAATTTCCGACCTGTAAATAGGCGCCCATACACCTATTTACAGAGCTTAACAGATGAGTATGAACGTTCTAACTAGGACACAACCATGTACCATGTACCACATGCACTCAGTATACCTTCGTACTAGTGTAGGTAGGGTATGACCGCACCTTGAATACTGTCAAGTGTTGTACCACAGACACCTTGTACCTTCCCGTACAAGTGCTGGTAACACCATGACATACTTCCAAACATCATACACCTTACCAATGCACTCCGTACCGCAACCGTACAAGTGTTGGTAGAGTATGAATCACAACAAATAAGCATGTATACATATTAACACATACATACATTCAGATAATCACATCACACATTATACACAGTTCTTACCTGTTTTCCGAATTCAAGTGTGCTGGCCGACCTGAACGGAAATCTCGTGCTAGATGGATGTCCTAATCACATTTTGAAACCGGGTAAGTCACATGATTAAAACCCTAATCCCGGGAAACCCAAAACCAAAACCCTAGGTTCTGCCATGCTCTTAATGGGTTATTCTAACTCTGGAAATGGGAAAACACCCAACCGAGGCACTGAAATGGACAAAAATTGAGAAAACGAAGTGTTCGGGAATCCTGCCAAAACCGGCTAGCCGGTTTTTGAGGCATTGCAAACCGGCTAGCCGGTTTGCACCAGTATTCCCAAAACACCTCCTCCATTGCTCAATTTTCCACCAAATATTACCAAACTTTCCAGAGCTCCTAAATAATGCATACACAATAAAACCCAGCCAGTATTTCACAGAAAAACACACCAAATCAATTTATGCCATTAAAGCTCAAAGCTTTGAACTCAAAGCTCAAAATTGCATACAACCTAATCCAACCATCAAAACCAGCCACAAGAAGCTAATACCAACTCAATTAAACCCTATGATTCGAACCTTAAGCAAGCCTAAACCTAACAGCCACTAAATCTCAAAATTACAAGTTCAAACTAACTTTAAAGCTTCAAAACATAACACTATAGTTCTAGGGTTACCTTTGATTGCTCCTCCTTGAATCCCTAGCTTAAATTCAGAGAATTTGGAAGGAAAAATTGATCATTGCTCTGGTTTTGTCTCAGCCGAAAAAGAGAAAGAGAGAGTGTTCAAGAGAAATGCAATTTCCTTTAATTTTTGACTTTTTCCTTCAAATGAAAAGAATTAACCTAATCTAATAGCTTGCTGAATAAAATGGACAGGTGTCCCCACCCTAGGGAGCCACCAAATCACTTAGCAACAAATTACCAATTTGCCCTTTAAGTTAACCACTTAGGTGTTTCAAAAGCTAGGGGTAAAATGGTCAAATTCCATAACCCCGCTCAATCCCGATAATTTATTTTCTCTAAAATATTTCCCACTAAGAAATAAGGTTCTAAACTTACCCATGTGATCAATCTAACCATCCATCGCATTTTCCGTTGTCGCCGAGCAAAAATTACAAAAATAACATATTTCACATATAAGCTAAATAATACCCCTAGAGTTTAATAAAATCTCCGAAATTGAGAAATTATAACTCTAATATTTATTTCTAAATATTGGGGTCCATAAATAAATTAATTCACAAATAATAATAAAATAATAAAAATTAGTGCTAATTGCCTTTACCAAACTAAATTACTAAAGGGGTCATTACATAAAAACCCTAAATTTATTTTCACACAACCATTATTTTCTCTTAGATCTGAAAACAAAGAACACAATAATATTCAAATACACTTATACACAGAAATATCAGCAAGATTGCAAAAAAAAAAAAATTATGGAAATCCCTAGATCGGGGCAGATCGAGAGAGAGAGAGAGAGAGAGAGAGAGAGAGAGAGAGAGAGAGAGAGAGGAAATCGAGATTGGGATGGAGGAGCTCGGGGGTCCTCGGCAATGGCGCCTAGCTCAGTGGTCCTTGGCGACGGAGTGGGTACATGCATCGAGAGAGAAAGAGAAGAGGGTTGAGAGAAAGAGAGAGAAAGAGAAGAGAGTCGTCAAAGAGAGAAAGAGAAGAGGGCTAAGAGAGAGAAAGAGAGACACAGACAGAGGTGATAGACTAACCTTGGTTGGGGGTCCTCAGTGACGGCAGCAGGCAGGGTGGTCATCGGCGACGGGTCTAGGTTCTTGGCTCCTTGCATCATCAACAGAAAGAGCAATGAAAAGAAAAAGAAGAAACGGAGGAAAAGAAGAAAGAAAAAGGAGAGAACGAAAAAGAAAAGAAAGAATATGAAAAAAAAAAAAAGAAAAGAAAGAATAGGAAAAAAAATGAAAAGAAAAAAAAAAATAGGAAAAAAAATTGATCTTTTTATTTGATTTTATTTTTTAAATTAATTATTTACGTGGACCAATAAAATTGTGCCATGTGTACATTGTGTCCACGTGGACAAGCCAACATGGCACTTAACAGCTAAATTTTGATGGAAACAGTAAATTGCTAACGGTATCGTAGTTTTGGGAGTTTTACCACTAAAAATTGAGTTTTGAGGGTTAGTTGCAAGTAAACTGAAAGTATTGGGGGTTTTGCCATAATTTACCCAAAAGAAAATTACCATGTATAGTATTTTTTTTAAATTTACAGTTTGGGTTTCTAAAATAGTTTTTTCCGGTGGTTTCCATGTGTGTTGCTATATAATTTTTGGTTGCGATTTAGTTTGCTCTGTTAGTTGCAATAGAGATTTTTATGTAGAATTCTATAAAAATATATATGTATAAAAAAAAAAAAACTGTTTTAAATGTAAAAATAAAAAAATCTCTCCAAAAAATACAAAGGGTTATAAGAAAGGCAAGAAAAAATAGAAAATTTAATAAATAAAGAAAGTAAAGATGAAAAAAAAAAAGAGTAAAGAAAGTATAAATTTAAAAATTTCCTTATTAAAATATAAATGTAATCTTTGAAAAAAAAAGTTAGTATAAGTAGTAAATATCCTTAAGAAATATAAAAGAATTTTAGAACAAAATGAGGCAAAACCATGGTTATGGAGCAAATTGTGGTTCGAGCTGAGTATGGTGGTTGTGTCGGTTATGAAAAGTTAATGTAAATTTTGGAGGAAAAGTAGTATGTAGTAAATATTTCTAAGAAATATTAAAGATTTTTAAAAAACATGAGGCATAATCAAGGTTTATGGAGCAAAGAGTGGTTTGAGTTCAGTGAAATTTTTGGTTCAGAAAGAGAATGACAGTAGAGAAAATGAAAAGTTTATTCGATCATCTTTTTCCAAAGAGATAAAAACATAATAACTGAAGACATAGGTTTGTATGTATAGGTCTATGTCTTTGACAACTTTTTGTTTATTTATTTATTTTCTTTATAACCAAAAATAAAGGTTAAGTGCTCAACTAAAAATGATATAAAACATTTTTATCTTCGTTTTTATTCTTTTCATTCAAAAAAAATGGGAAGATAAAAGTCGAAATTGTAGTATAGTCCATTATTAATCTACTCGTTTTTAGTCGGTCAATCATTCCAGCAAAAACTTGAACCAAATAAAATTTACAGTAGAGAATGTGCAGAATATATAAATATTAACCATGTGCAAGGTTCTTAATACAGAGAGTAAAATGGATTTACATTAATTCTAGGGAAAATAGTACTGGCCTGGACTATATTTATATATATAATAAAATAAAATTAATAATAATATTAATCTGCTTTTTTTTTTTTTGATAATTAATAATATTAATCTGCTGCTTTCTCAATTTTAGTTTTAAATAATAAAATGTGGAGTTTCTCTATTGAGAAGTAGAGGAAACAACCAGTTCCATGGGTCACAAACGACCCAAAACTTGAGCCCACAATGCAGTGCCACGCTGGCCCATGTACTTTGTCAAATTCCTGCATCAAAAATCACATTACTCTGCTGTTCAATATACTATATTATATCTATGGCTGTAAATACATTTTTTTTATGAGATAAGTTCGATAATTAAACTTTATTCATTAACTTTATCAGGACATAGTATTTATAAATTTATAATCACAATAAATTTATCAAAATGTATACTCTACTAAGCATTACATGGACCATTTATAATTAAGTGTGAAAAGCCAGAGTGGTAATTATATTTATAAAAAAATAAATGATTTAGTGCCTTTTGTAACTACTTTTGTAGTCAATTGAATATAATTAGTTGTTGGTATAGATGATTAGAGATGAAATTAATATTATGTATTTTTTTATTATTACAGCCACATGGGTTGTTTGAAGAAGTTTGTAACATTTGATCCTGACAAAATTTGTAATCTAATAGAAAAATGAAATGAATAAGGCGATGATAGATAGATAGATCCAAATTCCAAGTTATATATTTTAACACAAAACTCTGCAGTGAAAATCTTCAGAATGGAAAAGCTTCTCATCATAAGCTAGCTGCCCCATACTCAAAAACACATGGCATTTATATACAATGAAAGAGATCCAGATTCAATACACGTACTTCTAAAAAGCATTCTTACAATCTTTTCACAAAAACTGTAATATATAGCTAGAGATATTATTCATGACTCATTATAGTCTTTGACTTTACGAATATGTAATAATTGAATGAATATGCAATAGCCAGCTTCTGCAGCTTCATATTATCATATATGCACATAATGCTAGTAATTATAGTCTTTCTGTTAACATATATGTTAACAGAAATTATATTTGCAGAGAATGGGGAGAAATGTAATTAGTAATTATTAATTAAGTACCTTTTTGATATTATAAGCCATGTGTTTTGCACTAAACTTTTCCAAGGTATCATGAGTACGCCTAGCACATCTAAAGGCATGCACTTGCATGAAACTAGGCATGTCACTCACCAAAACCTTCACTTGTAGAAATCCAACAACTGATCTCAAATTGGTTTCAACATGTGACACTGATTTTCTTCCCTGATCAGCTACCACTGGCACCACTTCTCCACCACCACAACCACCATCGCCACCACCGCCACCGCCACTGCCTCCTTGTTGGATGGCCTTTTCAACTTGATCATCTTTATTACTACGTACTCCTCCTCCTCCTCTTGGTTTTCTCATGAAAAACCAGCTTCGTGAGATGTAATTGCCACCCTTATCACTGCCCTTCTTTGGCTCCGGCAGATGAAATTGATACGTCGCGGTGGTGGTGGCTGCCGCCGGCTTATAAAGGGACATGAATCCGGCCTTCTTCTGCTTCTCATTTGTGGCAGCCATTTTTTAAAGTACAATAGTATACTCTCAAATCTCTTAGACAGGTTTTTGGTTTCTTCAATTTACAAGTAGTGTGTATAAATAATCATAATATATATAAGCTTGAAATAGGTGTGGTCCAATTGAGAATCATTGTAAGAAAATAAATAAGAAGTGACACAATTTAATAGAATAATGTTTAGTAAGAATGGTATTAATAAAAGTTTAATTAAAGCCGCAGACCATGTGTTACTGCCTGTGATCAAGAAATAAATTGTAATAAATTTGAGAAATGGGATTTGACATATTTTTGTATTTTGGGCTACATAGATATGAAAATATATCTATATGGTAGTAAGGTTATTATAATATATGGTTGGTTACAAATTATTATTAATGTTTTGGGGCATAATTGTCTCCAATGGTTATCTGCTTCTGGACAACCAACACAGAAGGACCCCTACCCTTATTTCACCACCCACCGCTTCTTCTGTTGGGGTTCCCCACAAATGGGTTGCTGTGTCCATTATAATTTATATATATATATATACATACAAAAGTACACATATATATATTATATGTATACTTGATATATAGTCATCGAAAATAAACTGTCATGTAGAATGTAACTCCTTGACTTTTCATAATATAGCTATATTCAATTGGTTTACTGTGGTTGGAGGAATACATCCAACAATTTAGTTCTTTTCTTTTCTTTATTTATTATTTTAGTTATTATTGGGGTACACTACATATAAATATATAATTCTTACTTTGTCTAACATGTTACTCTATCTACTAGACTAGACTTGGGGTCTGTGAAATGTATAGTCCATTTATGTATAATAATTTACAATGTTGAAGGTATTCTTTGCATATTTTATAATGTAATTAATAATCATTTGGAAGAAACGATATTGATTTTTTTTTTCCTTCTCATGCAATTTAAAATTGTGAATTATAGTGTTTTAATTGCAGAAATTAATGAAAATTGTTGTGTAACGCTGAACTAAAGGACCTTGTTATCCTCATTTGTGCATATTTTACTTAGCTTTCGGAATGTAAAAGTTGATTTGATCAAATCTAAGCATTGATTCAAGCCATATTTTTTTATTAAAAAATATGCATCATTATTTTACAAGGTACTTTTAAAAATTGTAAAAATTCTTAAGAATCCTATTCAATTTACAGGTTGAATTGCAAGTGAATAGTGATGGATTGGCTTCTTTTAAAATTTGTGCAGAGAGTGTGGTCTTATACAGACTCACACAACTTTACATCCTTCTTATGTACTCTAGAATAACTCTATTGAAGATAGTGTCCTTTACATTTACACAGTACACTCTTGATTTAATACTAGCCTTGAGGGTCATATTAACACATTCCGGAGTAAGACATTTCTTCCCGTAAAAGGCATATAGATTTCTGTTGTGCCAAATACCATACACTACACCAGCCATTGCTTCATGAAAGACCACTACTATGAGAAAGTTGTTTATTTATTTATTTAGAGAAAATACTAAGCTATGATAAATAAAAAATGTAAATCATTTACAATAGCAAGTATTTTATTAGTGGAGGAAAATTTTCTAATTAAGTGTTCATTCAACTGATCTAAAGTATCTTGAGGGCCAATCATATTAGCTGAACGTTTAATATGAGTAACATTAATTCTAAAAAGAAAGGATAAAAGAGTATAAATATCTATAATTAGATAATTGAAAGAAGAAATTGCAAAGAAACGTACATTTAAAGCATTCAAAACTATTAGGGCATCTGTTTTAAGAAGAGTGATCTGCTGTTGCAATTGGAGAACCCAATTTAAACTATGAAAAGTAGCCTTAGACATTTATATGAGGAGAGTTTCCCATCAATGGTTTTAAGAGTGCAGTGACAACTGGTTTTAAGAATGAAGTGATGACAACTTCACCATGAGCATCTCGAATGTTATTATTATTATTATTATTATTATTTAAAAGGGTTGTTAAAATGAATTAATGTCATATTTTTTCTCTTTTTGAATACGTGATAATTTGTTTGTTTTGCAAATAAATTTATGGGCTGAGATGCAAAATGACTAAATTTAAAAATTAAAATAGTAAATGTTTCTTTTTATAAACATTTAGCAAAATAGCTATTTGGATAAAAATTTAATGATGAAATTATAATTATAACCTTGGATAATTAACCCTAGCTTTCTACTCTCTTTTCATTCTCTCGTCTCCAGACTATCTCGCCTCCTACTTAGTAAATGTCTTTTGTTTTTTTTTTTTGAATCAAATAAGCTATAAATTATCAAGTTGAGTAAAATTTTAATGGTTACACTGTGTTTTTTTTTTTTTTTTTTTATCTTTTTTAAGTTGCACTGAAGGGATCTTAATTTTCAAGGAATTTTTATATTACAGTATCTTCATATTCCAGTATATTACCTTAATAGTGTGGTATATTGTTTTTATGTGGTTTGGTGCATGAAGAACGAAAGATAAAGATATTCGAGTATATTACTTTAATAGTGTAGTATATTATTTTATATAGGGTGGTATATGAATAACGAAAGATAAAATATATTATAGTATATTCATATTCGAGTATATTACTTTAAGAGTGTGGTACATTGTTTTTATGTGGAGTGGTAGAACGAAAGACAAAGTATATTACAGTATATTCATATTCGAGTATATTACATTAATAATGTGGTATATTATTCTTATGTTGGTTGGTATATGAAGAACAAAAGAAGGAAAAAATATGGAATAGTAGTTTACGTTTGAGGTATGGTTATATTCATTGGAGTATATTCTTTTTATTTTTTTTATGGTATATGAAAAAATGAAAGGAAAAAAATTGTGGAATATTAAACTAAATTTTTGGTATTTTTATTATATTAAACTAAATTTTTGGTATTTTTATTTCTCACTATGATGTTATATTAATTTTTAAATGTGATTACGTTAAAAAAAAAAAAAAAAAAAGGTGATACATCTACTTTGAATTGTGGTATATATTTTTATATGAATAAAAAATAAAAATAAAAAAAATAGTATAGGTCTTTTATGAATATTAATTGAAAGAATAAAGAAAACTTATTAATTGATTGGTATATTAATTAAAAGGATTGGTATATCTATTTTACGTGATTTAGTATATCATGAAGGAAATGAAAAAAATTAAGTGCATCACTAATATTAGTTTTGTGGTATATTTATATTGCTGTAAAGTATATCACTTTTATGTGATATAGTATATATTGAGTGAAATTAAAGAAAACTTAGAATATTAGTTTAAATTTGAGATATAGATATATTTGATTGGGGTATATTATTTCCATGTTAAAAATTGTACATATATACGTATATATTTTTTTTGGAATTTTTTCCTTAACAGACTTTTTAGGCCCAAAATTTATATTTTCATCTTGTTAAGAAAAAATAAACAAAAAAGGAAATTAAAAACATTATTTTTCAAATATACGGAATGAAACAAAACAACCCCCATCTTCATCTCTCCTTCTTCTTTGTTTCCAGCCACACCAAAGCTTCCATATCTCCTCCATTTTCGTTCTCAACCAAGGCACGATTTCAAGTCCAAAAAAATTATACAAAAGAAAGGTGCAATGAAGATCTCAACAACAAAATAAAATAATCCTGACAAATTTAAAACCAAAAGGTAAACCAAAAGAAAAAAAAAAGATTGCAACCTCTATCAATTTGAAATCACACAAGAACAAAACAAAAATAATAATTCAAATTCTATTATGCAGAGAATTTAATGACAACCCAAAAGGGATTCAACTTGGAAGAATCTGAAAAAAAAAAAAATACAAGGTACCAATACTTTAAATGTTTTTCTTCATAATAGGTTGTTATTTAGTGTTTATGAAGCAGATCAAAGCAAATTCATACCAAAAATTGGTTGATCTAAATAAATTAGTGTAAATAATTCACATTTGAAAAAATAGTGATACATTTAAGGTCATATACTGAACACTGTTATGGAACAGTTGTTTATATGTTGTTCTCGTGTATTAAAATGGTTGTTTAATAATATTAAAAAATCGATACGCTAGTTTTATGTATGGAATCTCTGCAATTTGGGTACAAAACAATGGTCATTGGGATGACAACAAGTACTATGTTGATTGCGAATCAAGTGGAGAATTAAAATCAAGAGATTGCACTTTTGCTGAACTAATGCAGATAATGATGGATGAACTACAATGCAACCGTGAAACAACTTAAATACAACTGAAACACTTAACTCAACAAAATGTAGTAGCCAGGCAAACACCAGTAACAACATTGTTCGAGTGCTTGCGTACACAAATACAATAATGGACATATAATAGCAGAAAAGAGGCACAAAAGTGCACGACAAGATTGACCCCATCCTCCTAAAAAAACTCATAGACAACCATGTATACTCGTTGCAATTAACTGTAACTTAAAATTATATGTAGCATCAGTTATACTAAAGCCGTTTTTTTTTATAAAGCTTTTTCGATATTCGTAAGTTGCTTTATATAATTCTGCACAAAAAATGATATGCCTATACAAAACGTATCAAAATATGTACAAGTGAAGCCAACAAATAAAAACTTATTTGAGGTGCTAGATGAAGACAGAACACACATTGTAAACTTGCAGGACCGAACATTCGCATGCAATAGATTTCAAAATGATGAAATTCCATGTGGGTTGTGATGAAAGACATGAACATAGACACATACTAATATTGTGCACACAACTACACAACAAAATCATGGGTACAACATATCAAGAAATAATTGACCCAGTCGGGAACCAACGAGAATGGGATCTACCAAAAATTTTCCAAGACATCGTAGTGCTGCCTCCTATAGAAAGAGTCAAATCTAGAAGGCCAAGGAAAATAAGGCTGACTGTGACTTGAGAAATAAAAAAACAATACAAGTGCACCAATTGTGGACAAAAAGAACATAACAGAAAAATATGTAGGGACATTACAAATGAAAACTAAGAAACAACACTTCAACAACTATAAAACTACTACACTTATATATTTAGATGATCAAACATAATTTCATTGGTTATTTCATATTTTTTATATTTTTTTTTATTGTGTAAAAGATGGTTGGGACAAATGAATACTGAAATTATTAATATAGATATTACATAAAAGTAACATTTGAATCAATAAGAGTTGATTTTGTGAATATGTTGCTTAATATTATATGGTCATAAAACAACTATGTGAAAAAATAAGTTCTTTTAGAAAAAAAATTACTCACTTTTCTTTTTAACAAATAATTAGAAAAAATCAACAATATGCAAAACAGATTCCTGCTTAGTTGATTAAAAAAGTATTGTAGTTAGGTTCTTTTTATGTTGTTTTAGTGTATAAAATTTATGTTAACTAAACAACAAAAGTTAACTAAAAAATAAATACAATTATCATAAAATTACACTTTCAATCAAACTAAAACAAATAAAAAAGTCTCGGGAAAATAAAAAAAAAAAAAGAACAACTACATTGAAATGTGTGTATCTATTAAAAAAAACACTTTCTTCATCAACTAGAAATAACAACTATAAACAAATTTGGGTCTAAAACAAAATCTTCTTTGTGTCCTTTCGAGGAGCCTCATCATCACTATCAACATTATTCATTTCTTCCATGGGAGCATACATACTTGTAGAACATCACAATCAGCCTATCACAGTGTTTCTCAACATTGAATTCAGAGGGAATATGTTTCATGTCAATAAAGTATTCAGCAAACGATACTACAAAACATCTGCAATCACTATAAAATAACATTAAAACAACATAAAAGCAACAACAAAATAACATAAAAATATCATAATTTTCAAAAAATTTCAAGTTGCTTAGGTGATAAGAAAACCTTGAGCTCTTGGATAATTTTGAAGGTACTTATAGACAAAGCTTTTGCAACGAATAAATTTTTCTGATCATAAATATAATCTCATTCCTATAGCATTTAAAACAACATTACACAAACTATAAAACAACTTTCTACTATGAAATATTTTTTTTAAATGAATGAACTACAACCAGAGAATATTTCAAACAACACAAAATAAAAAAATAATATGTAAACCTTGGCAATATTTTTCTTTGGTAGCTTGAACTCGTCAACAACATTAGAAGTCTTACCATGAACATGAAAATATTAGGATGACAAATATTAATAAAATAATGAACTGCTAAAAATACAATTAATAGTTATACAAACTATAAGTATATCACGAACTGAACAACATAAAAACAACAATATAATAACTAAAAAATAATGTTATTGTAAAAATTAATAAACATGCAACTAAAAAAAATCTAATTAAAACTCAAATACAACTGATAAATGTAAGACCTAATTCAATGATATAGTTTTTTTTTTTTTTTAAAAAAAAAAAAAAAAAAAAAAAAACTCAAGAATCCTAGAATAAAAACTGTATAATAACTCAATGAAAATTAAAAAGTAACTAATTAGAAACAAGAAAAGTGAAAGACATAAACTCACGAACTATTATTTAAAAAGGAAAGAAAACTCAAAAAATCGTAACATAACTAAAACACTCAATTAAAACTCAAATACAAATCAAAAACAACTGATAAATGAAAGATCTAATACAATGATCAAGTTTTTTTTTTTTTAAAAAAAAAAAATATCTCATGAACCCTAGAATAAAAGTCGTATAATAGCTCTATGAAAACTAAAAAATAACTAATTAAAAACAGAATAGTGAAAGATATAAACCCATGAACTATTTTTTCAGAAAGGACAACAAAATTTAAAAAAAAAAAAAAAAATCCAAAATAATAACCGCATAAGAACTCAATCAATACTAGAATATAACTTTGTTGCCCCTGATTTTGCCCAATATACGTGGACCAACCAGACAGGGACACGTGGACCAAAAGATCTTAACATTTGAATTAATTGCTAAGTTTTTATGAAGAAAGGTAGCATCCGGGACCTGCCTCCCGGAGAAGGCATACGAAGTCCCCTATGCTCCCAGAGGCCTAAGTACCATCAAAGCATCTTCGCGAGGTGTCAGGCTTCCCCTCAGCAGTCATCTCGCATTTAATGCCGCATGGGAGGAAACGTGTTGGGACTGCCACACGCAATAAAGTTTGTCGACACAACCCCCGATCTGCACCTGCAAGGCTATGATCACTTAAGCCTATTGACGGCTACACTGCGAAGAGTCACGTCAATCAAAAGGCAATAAGGACATTCCACATAAAAGTCCTACAACACTTAGGGATTTGACCATGCATTACCCATGGTATATTCATTGGGAACACCCAACTTTATTGATAGTTACAGAAATACATGTACTATGATTCTGGGAATCACCCCACCAAAAACACTATAAATACCCCCTCAAAGCTCATTAATCGAGTCGAGAATTTTGGGTTGCATAAGTGCAAGAAGAGTAAATACTCACCAAGAACATTCTCTGTATTAAATACACTCATAAATACACAGACTCGTGGACTAAGGCTCATTAACGCCCCAAGCACGTAAAAATCATTCTCTTAATTTCTTACAGCTCTTTAATCTACTATTATTTTATTGGTTGCCGAAAACCTCGGTCAACAACTTTTTTTAACTGGGCATTGAAATAACTAAAACACACACAACAGAAAAAAAATACACACACACAGCAGGAAAAAAAAAAAAACACTCGAAATCTTACATACTTGACGTTCTTCAAAGATTTGATCATTTTGGTCGTTCGAGCCTCTACCTTAGATGGTAGATGCCTTTTTTTCTAAAACTAGAGCCCTCTGGTACATCACATTCAATTGACCTTCCCTTTTTTCCAATACCTTTCAACCTCATTTTGGTATTAGCTTGAACCTAAGCTTTGTTGCTCTTCTGAGGAGTTTTTTAGTTTTCTTAGGAAACCTTTTAGCAGGTGAAGGGGAGTTCGAACATGACCTCATTGTGGCTATTTATACAGTTGGAAAATACAATCGGTTGAACAAAAATAGAGGATCGTGAGTATAACAGACAGGAAAGAGAGAGGTTAAAAATGATAGATGAATCGTGGCTGAAATAAATATTGGGAAAAGGCAAGGGTTAGGACTTCAGCTTCAACAAAACTATCCAAGGAAGGAAAGGTTTTGTAAAAATGTTTAAAAAATCGATTGGTATTAAAAATGTAAAAAAAAATAGCTAAAGATGAAACCTAATGTAAAAATCCCTATTTTTTTTTTACTATGCTAGTATATTATTTTTTTATAGTGGTATAGTAGGTTAGGATTGGGGTATATTTTTATACAATCTAAATTTTATTATTTTATTTTGCTGAATGTTAAATTTTTGTACACAAAATGTATATACTATAATTAAAATGTATATACCACAAACTAAAAATTAATATTCCATCAATTTTTTTTTATCTTAGTACAATAATTGATATATCATAACTTTTCTCTCTCTAAGTTAGTATGAAATATATAATTCATATTCATATATATACAATAACTAGTTTTGTAGTTATTGTATATCAACACTTGTTGATAAAAAGTGAACAACCAAATTCATTCAATAGAATATATATACACATCCATTACAGTATATAACATACTCCAACTATAATTGAAAAATAAACTGATGTACCACAATATGATAACACCTTATGTATAGTCAAGGGTATTTAAGGTAGCAAAAAATAAAAAAGAATATTTGCTTTATTATTCTAAAAATAAGGAGACATTAACTTTTACTAGAGAGAAAAATAAGGCTATTTACTAACATTTCTCTAAATTTATACGCGTTGTTACGGATTGCATGGTATAAAGCTAGGTATGTAATGTGATATGATAATAATAAGATTATTTATATATGGCACATCCCTTCACTGTATGTTTATGATAAGTTGGTCTCTATTTTTTTTTTTTTTCGTAAGTTGATCTCTTAATTTTAATTTTTAGGCAATTATTCTTCCACCGTTAGTAATTAATGGTAGTCTGGAGAACTATAATACATTTTTTGCATCATAATTAAAAATTGTTTAAAAAATATATAAAAAATTATTTTTTGAGAATAATTAGACATGTTTAGCCTTATTTTCAAAAACAATTTCAGAAAATAAAGTTACACAAAATAAGAATATTGCTAACAACAAAATATTGTTTTCTTTTTAAAAAATAATTCACTTTTTATCAACATTTTTTCTCCACTCTATCTCACATCATTTTTCTCATCACTTTCTTATATTATTATCTCTCTAATCACTTTCCTTTCATCATTTTCTCACATTAGTTTTTCTCTCCTCGCTCTCTCTCCTCAGTCTCTCTCACCACTTCCTCTCTCATCATTTTCCCACATTATTTTCTCTCATCTTTTCTCACATCATTTTCGCTCTCCCTATTTTTCTCTCACCACTTTCTCTCTCATCCTTTTGTCCATCATTTCCTCTCCCACTAATTTCTCACATTATTTCTCTGTCATCACTTTCTCACATTATTTTATCTCCCATTACTTACTCTCTCAAGGTCAAGGTCTGGGGCCGGGGTCTAGATTAGGATTAGAGCTGGGGTTGGGGTCGGGGCCGAGGTCCAGGATTTAGGGTCGGGGTTCATGTTCCGAGGCCAGGTTGGGATTAGGCATCTAGGTTAGGGTCTGAGGTCTAGGGTTTGAGGTTTGGATCTGGGATCCATGTTTGGGGCTCAGTCTGGAACTTATTTTACCAGGATATTAATTTACTAACATGTTTGTTGATTATAAACAATATACTCTAACATCCTAAAATATAAAATTCATAAAACGATAATAAACACCTTAAAGATTAGGATTACTTACAAAAATAGTAGCATAATATAATGACTCCTTTAATTCAGTACTCTAACCCTTGAATCATTTCCGTAGTAGAGTATCACCAAGTAATGAACCTGGATTACTTCCTTAATATAACAAACAATTTCTTTTGCAGAGTCTTCCACACAGATCTATGTATTACCTTGAATTGTGTGGCCAATTACTCAATACTATAAGACCCAAAAATTTGAGAGTGAAAGAGAGAAAGAGAACTCAAAATTACTTTAGAGAAAAGAAGGCTTTTTCCGATTTAGTTTTTGTTATTTTGGCAGACAAACACTGTTATGTGTTACAAAGCCTTAACATTCCTTTTATATGGTCACTTTCAGGGTTAAAGTAAGAATAGAATGGGCTTTAGGAAAAGATAATGACTCTCAAAATCAATCCCTTGTCCGAAACCCTCCATAGGCCCAAATAGATTTGTGTTTTGCCATATTTATTTCATTTAATGAAACTTTCCATCTTTTTCTAAGGTGCTATTTTTCTATTCTAATTATTTAAATGCTAATTTAATTTGCTCAACAATTATAAATAACTACCCCAAAAATTACTATTTTAATATATTAATTAGCATTATAAAGTATCTTTATTAATAAATAAACTATTTCTTTACTTTTCTTTTCAAATTTTCCCTTCCTTATTAAAAATTCATAAATAAGATATAGTCTTCTTTAAAATTCTAATTAATTTACGATATCAACTAACTAAATCTAAAGTCAATATTATCCCATATAATATGAGGACCATATAGGCTTATGTAACGAATATCTTATTAAGCAGTTTCCAAAATTTATGAATAAATTTTCTAACTTATGAATTTCTCCTAACTCCACTATAGATTCAAAATTGCATTCTTGATTACAAAAACTACTCTATATACCAAATACATATATGGTATGATTCTTCATTATTTTAATCTAAATAGTCATTAATCCTCTATCGACAGTTTACATCAAGTAGGGACAAATTTACTATTTTACATACCCTTCAATGTATTTTATTCTTAAAATACTTAGCTTGTAAAGCCCGCTTAGTTAATTTGGAAATTAACAGTTGTTTATGATTAATTATGAAATTATTTATAGCTATTTAAATAATTTATTATACTGTTATTTATGTTATTCAGTAGCTTGCATATTTTGCATTTCCGGTGTCCGGTATTTTGGAACTCGGCGTTTGGCTCAGTAGAAATCACAACTTAGTATGTTAGTAGTTTGGGGACGGGTTTTAGACATTGGGAATGTCGGGAATGGCCGGGAATTTAGAATGTCCCAAAAATACCCCTTTAGTATGATTTTCATGATTTTATGGTGGAGGGGCAAAATGGTCTTTTTGCCCTATTAGTGTTTTGTCTTATGTGAGTTTATTATTTGAAAAATAAATATTTATTTAAGTGTTTTTTTGGCTGAAATGGATTTATTATAGGCTATGTGATTTATATTCCTTTTCACACAAAAGTTCAACACTTAGCAAAAATAGAATTTTCAAAAAGAAACTCTCTCTTTCTTTCCCTTCCATTTTCGGCCAAGCATTGAGCAGCAAGGAGTGGGTTTTCTCCTTTGATTTTGGCTTGTTAATTCATCATCTCTTAAGGTCCTTTACAAGCTAGGTTAGCTCACCTTCTCCCTTCTTTAATTTCTTGAGTTTTGATGAAAAAATTGTTGAAATGCATGCTTGAATAATTGTTGTTGTTGCTGCTGATATCTGGTTGTTGTTTCTGAGTTTAAGCATGTTAATTAATGTTAATTGAGCTATGTTGAAAGCATGTTGGATAGATTGTTTAAAGCTTTGAGTTTCTATGCAAAAAAATGTGATTTTTGGAGGAAAATATTGTGATTCTGTTTCTGTGTTGTTGCTGTAGTTTCTAATAGTTTTCAGAGGCTTATTCATGCTTAATTAGGTAGAATTAACCTGATTTTATTGCATGTTTGTGGGAATTGCTCAAGTTTGAGTTTAGAACTCAAAGCTTGAGCTTTAATGGCAAGTTGTGTATCTGTGGATTCTGGGTTTGTTTGATGCCTTAGATTTGTTCTTTGGGGTATTTAGAGCAGGTCTGGAAGGTTTGGAACCATTTGGGTTTGATTTGGTTGAGTTAGGAATTTTTGAAAAATTCCTGCGAGGAACCGGAATTCCGGTTGTGCAACCGGAATTCCGGATGGGTGTCCAGTAATTCCCAGAACCGGAATTCCGGTTGGGCAACCGGTCTACCGGTTGGGGAATTTTCCGAAACCCTAGTTTTCCTCGTTTTTATGTTTTTGGGGGTATTGCCATGCTTTTTATCGATAGGGAAACTTTTAGTTCCTAGTTTTAGTCCCCGGGAAGTGATTTAGCGTGTCACTTATAGCGTTGTGATTTTTATGGTTTAGGAGCCGATGTCCGTAGCCGCTCGGCTTCGATTCCAGTCAGGTTGACCGGCACACCTGAAATCGGAATCCAGGTAAGATTAGTATAACAGTATGCATATGTAGATTACATGTTTAGCGTGCATGTAGGAAGCCTATTAGATTACATTAGTTGTATATAGGCTTCGAACCATCCAACCCTGTCACGTCGGTACAGGCTGGAGTATGACCAGCAGCCGGAGTATGACCGGTTTGACCGATCAAGCTGACACTTGGTTGGTGGTTCCGTACTATTGACGTATCCAGTCGGTACAGGCTGGAGTATGACCAGCAGCCGGAGTATGACCGGTTCGACCGATCAGGAGGATATAGGAACACGTCGGTACAGGCTGGAGTATGACCAAGACGGAGTATGACCGGTTCGACCGATCGAGTTGTTACGTGTCAATAGTACCGTCCCTATGAACGTTCGTAACTCGCACCATGTTGGACATGGCAAGAAGTGGCTCGCACCATGTTGGACATGGCAGTAGCGGGACTCAGTATCGTGTTGGACACGGTAGTTAGTATTATGTATGAGTATTATTATGCTTTTCTTACTGAGTCTGTTGACTCACAGTTTATGTTCATGTGTAGGTAAAGGCAACGCTATAGCTGATGGACCGTGAGCGAGCTTATGAGATTGTACATGTCGGGGCGGTTAGGCCTGGAGCGTACGATCCTCGGGACAGCAGGGCTGAATTTTGTAACTGGTCGTTAGACGACTTTTAATTTTATGTAACAGTTGAACAGTTAAACTTTTTGTAAATATTTTTATAATCGGGATCCCGAGTCTTTTGTAATACTGTTTTATAAGTTTATTTAAAAAGCAAAATTTTAATTAATCACGTTTTTCCATAAACCTCGTTGATTAGCAACGAGCTGCACAGTACGTTTAAAAATCACGTAATACGCCTAAGTTAGTTAGGGTGTTACAATTTGGTATCAGAGCCGCCAGGTTGTCTTCCGAAGATCGTCACGACATGTACAATCGTCATCAGCAGTTAGCTCGGTTCACGGTTCAGTAAGCCTTTATTGCTTTAGTAGTATTCAGTTGTGAAAAAGAAAAGCCTGTTAGGAAGCATGTTAGTAGCCTGATAGTAGAATAGGCGCATGTTTCGTTTTTAATTTCCAAATTAAGCGGCATTAGTAAGCTCGCCTTGAATACGACCTGATATGCCAACTCTTGGTTTCGCAGGCGGTTCTAATCAGATGGACGCCAGGCGGACTACCAGGAGTCAGGGCAACTCCGTAGGGTCGAACCAAGGACAGGGAGCTCAGTTTCCCCCACCTGCTAGGGGCCGAGGCAGAGGTCCCCGAGGCAGGGCTCGTGGTCGGGGTGATGAGAACCCGCCACAGGCTGCCGCCTGTGCTCCCCGCCCGATCGGGGAGCCCCGCCGGGAGTTACGGTTTGCGGAAATGCAAGCCGGATCGAAGAACAAGACCTCGAGATTCGAGAGGTTGAGACGGCAGGGTGCTCCCGCAGCCCGGTGCCCATAGTTCCGGTGGCACCGCCCTCGCCGCCTGTGCCGAAATAGTGGTGGCGGCCCATAGATTGGAACCATTGTATGAGTGGTTCCGGAAGCAAGCACCTCCGGTTTTCCTGGGAGGTCCGGATGTAATGAAAGCCGAGCAATGGCTGACGGTGATCACCAAGATACTGAATTTCATGGGTGTCACCGGTAACGACAGAGTGGTGTGCGCCACGTTTCAGTTCCAGGAGGACGCGTTGGTATGGTGGGACATGGTGTCTCAGATCCATGACGTCACCACCATGACCTGGGAAAGGTTCCAGGAACTCTTCAACGCAAAGTATTACAATGAGGCGGTCAGAAGCGCCAAGAGGAAAGAGTTCGTTCACCTGACCCAGCGGGAGAACATGAGCGTCACTGAGTATACTACTCAGTTTGATCGGTTGGCGAGGTTAGCCTCGGGAATTGTGCCGACCGACTTCAGCAAGAAGGAGAAGTATCTGGACGGGTTGAACCCCAAGATCAGGCATGACCTGATGATCACCACAGACGACAGCACCACCTATGCTCAGATGGTGGAGAAGGCACTGCGAGCTGAGGGCGCAGTGGGGTGCATGTCAGAATCAGCCAGTACTCCAGTGAGTGGCGGAGCTCCTACCCCTCCTGCATCAGGCTATAGCAGGGGGAGTAGTGGTTCGGCCATTGATCAGAGGAAGAGGGCACCCACTGCTTAGGTGGCTCGAGTCAGAACAAGAGGTTCCGGGGGAACCAGAATAGAGGGAGTCGTCCTGGTGGTACTGAGACCCGATTCTCCTATCCCGAGTGCCCTAGCTGCAAGAGGCACCATCGGGGTGAGTGCAAAGGTCAGGGATGCTTTCATTGTGGCATGCCCGGACACTTCAAGAGGGAATGTCCCCAGCTCCGATCAGAGGCACCGAGAGCTCCAGCGATACCCACTCCAGCCAGGGTGTTCGCTATCACGCAGGCTGATGCAGATGCCAGCCCATCAGTAGTCACAGGTCAGCTTTCTATTAACAACTCGCTATATTCAGTGCTGTTTGATTCTGGGGCTACACATTCTTATGTGGCGGCCAGAGTCTTTAGTAAGTTGGGTAGACCCTTTGATAGATATGAATCAGGGTTTGGAACCCTGTTACCTGGCGGAGAATTGGTTATCTCCAATAGGTGGATTAGGTCTATGCCGATCAGGATAGATGATAGAGAGTTAAGCGCTGATCTGATAGAGATGAGCTTAGTCGAATTCGATATTATTTTAGGAATGGATTTCCTATCTAAATATTCGGCGAGCATTGATTGTAAAAGGAAGATGGTTGTCTTCCAACCGGAAAGTGAAGAACCGTTTGTATTTGTGGGTTCAGTTCAGGGATCTCGGATCCCGGTGATCTCGGCTATGTCAGCGAGAGAATTGTTGCACGGCGGGTGCTTAGGGTTTCTGGCCGTGGTGGTGGACTCCACTCGGCCAGAGGACATCAGAGTGGTTCGGGAATTTTTGGACGTTTTTCCCGAAGAACTTCCAGGGTTACCACCTCAGCGGGAGATTGATTTTGTGATTGACTTGGCACCAGGGGTGGATCCGGTTTCCAAAGTCCCGTATAGGATGGCTCCAGCTGAACTTAAGGAATTAAAGATTCAGCTCCAAGGGTTGCTTGACATAGGGTTCATTCGGCCCAGTGTGTCACCCTGGGGAGCCCCGGTTTTGTTCGTCAAGAAGAAGGATGGATCTATGAGGATGTGCATCGACTACAGGGAGTTGAACAAGCTGACGGTGAAGAATAAATATCCATTAGCTAGGATCGATGACTTGTTCGATCAGCTTCAGGGGAAGACGGTCTTTTCTAAGATTGATCTCCGTTCGGGTTATCATCAGTTGAGAATCCGAGAGGAGGACATTCCAAAGACGGCTTTCCGCACTAGATATGGACATTACGAGTTTCTGGTTATGTCATTCGGACTAACCAATGCTCCTGCAGCATTCATGGACCTGATGAATAGAGTATTCAAGGATTTCCTCGATATCTGTGTGATTGTGTTTATCGACGACATCCTCGTGTACTCTCAATCAGAAGAGGAGCATGAGTTACATCTTCAGATGGTACTGCAACGGCTTCGAGAACATAGACTTTATGCCAAGTTCAAGAAATGTGAGTTCTGGCTATCTCAGGTGTCCTTCCTAGGGCACATTGTGAGTAAAGATGGGATCAAGGTGGATCCCGGGAAGATTGAATCCGTCAGGGATTGGCCGAGACCGAAGACAGTGACAGAGATCAGAAGCTTCTTGGGATTAGCTGGGTACTACCGTAGGTTCGTGGAGGGGTTCTCCAAAATTTCAATGCCCCTAACCGAGCTTACAAAGAAGAATCAGCGATTTATCTGGTCAGATAAATGTGAAGCTAGCTTTCAGGAGCTGAAGCAGAGATTGATTACTGCTCCGGTGCTAGCTTTGCCTTCGGACGAGGAGAAGTTCGTAGTCTACTGTGACGCATCCAAACAGGGTTTGGGGTGTGTATTGATGCAAGCCGACCGGGTTATCGCTTATGCCTCTCGTCAGTTAAAGGATTATGAACAGCGATACCCGACTCATGATCTAGAATTGGCCGCAGTGGTTTTTGCACTGAAGATTTGGCGGCATTACCTTTATGGGGAGAAGTGTGAGATCTATACCGACCATAAAAGTCTCAAGTATTTCTTTACTCAGAAAGATTTGAACATGAGACAAAGGCGTTGGTTGGAATTAGTGAAGGATTACGATTGCGAGATCCTCTATCATCCCGGAAAAGCCAATGTAGTGGCCGATGCCCTGAGCAGTCTGGGGCCCGGGCAAGTAGCTAGTATGATTCAGATCTCTCCTCAGCTAGCAGAGGATATGGTTAGATCCAGCATCGAGTTTGTGGTAGGTCAGCTTCACAACTTAACGCTGCAATCTGATCTGTTGGAAAGAATAAAAGTCGCTCAGATGACAGATCCGGAGTTAGTGAAAATCCGAGATGAGGTATTAGCTGGTCAAGCCAAGGACTTTTCAGTGTCAGATAGTGGGATGCTTTTGTATAAAGCCAGGGTTTGTGTTCCGAGCAGTGCGGAACTTAGAAATGAGATCTTTGAGGAGGCTCATTCTACCCCATATTCTCTGCATCCCGGCACCACCAAGATGTACCAAGATTTGAAACCGTACTTCTGGTGGAGCGGTATGAAGAAGAATTTGGTAGAATTCGTATCGAGATGCCTCACTTGTCGGCCAGATTAAGGCCGAACATCGGAGACCGCGGGGTTGTTGCGGCCTCTAACCCTACCGGAATGGAAATGGGAGGATATTACGATGGATTTTGTGGTCGGGTTACCTAGGACCACGGGTTTGTATGATTCCATCCGGGTAGTGGTGGATCGATTTACGAAATTCGCTCATTTTCTCACGGCCGAACAACGTTCACAGTGGATCAGTTGGCAGAACTGTACGTCAGAGAGATAGTAAGACTTCACGGGGTACCGAAGTCTATAGTTTCGGACAGGGATCCGAAATTCACCTCCAAATTTTGGCAAAGTTTGCAACGGGCAATGGGTACAAAGCTAAAATTTAGTACAGCATTCCATCCTCAGACAGATGGTCAGTCCGAAAGGACAATTCAGATATTGGAGGACATGTTGAGAGCCTGTGTTATGGACTTTGAAGGCTCATGGAGTAAGTATCTACCGTTGATAGAATTTTCTTACAACAACAGTTATCAGAGTACGATAGGGATGGCTCCCTATGAACTGTTGTACGGTAGGAAATGTAGATCCCCTATCCACTGGGATGAGACAGGGGAGCGGAAATATCTAGGTCCAGAGTCAGTTCAGCGGACCAATGAGGCAATAGAGAAGATAAAAGCTAGAATGCTTGCCTCACAGAGCAGACAGAAGAGTTATGCAGATCCGAAACGCAGAGATGTTGAGTTCCAAGTAGGGGAACATGTGTTTTTACGAGTATCTCCGATGAAGGGGATTAAACGTTTCGGGAAAAGAGGCAAGTTATGCCCTAGATTTACAGGACCTTTCGAGATTCTCGAGAAGATAGGTCAAGTGGCATATCGGTTAGCATTGCCTCCAGCCTTATCAGTAGTTCACAACGTATTTCATGTCTCAATGTTGAGAAAATACGTTTCAGACACCTCTCATATACTCAGTTATGAGAGTCTTCAGCTTCAGCCAGACATGACCTATGAGGAACAACCAGTGCAGATCCTGGATAGAAAGGATAAAGTCCTTCGGAATAAGACCATAGCGTTGGTCAAGGTTCTCTGGAGAAACAGTAAGGTGGAAGAAGCCACCTGGGAGCTAGAGTCAGATATGAGAGCTCAATATCCAGAGTTATTCAGGTTAGATTTCGGGGTCGAAATCCTTTTAAGGGGGGGATAGTTGTAAAGCCCGCTTAGTTAATTTGGAAATTAACAGTTGTTTATGATTAATTATGAAATTATTTATAGCTATTTAAATAATTTATTATACTGTTATCTATGTTATTCAGTAGCTTGCATATTTTGCATTTCCGGTGTCCGGTATTTTGGAACTCGGCGTTTGGCTTAGTAGAAATCACAACTTAGTATGTTAGTAGTTTGGGGACGGGTTTTAGACATTGGGAATGTCGGGAATGGCCGGGAATTTAGAATGTCCCAAAAATACCCCTTTAGTATGATTTTCATGATTTTATGGTGGAGGGGCAAAATGGTCTTTTTGCCCCATTAGTGTTTTGTCTTATGTGAGTTTATTATTTGAAAAATAAATATTTATTTAAGTGTTTTTTTTGGCTGAAATGGATTTATTATAGGCTATGTGATTTATATTCCTTTTCACACAAAAGTTCAACACTTAGCAAAAATAGAATTTTCAAAAAGAAACTCTCTCTTTCTTTCCCTTCCATTTTCGGGCAAGCATTGAGCAGCAAGGAGTGGGTTTTCTCCTTTGATTTTGGCTTGTTAATTCATCATCTCTTAAGGTCCTTTACAAGCTAGGTTAGCTCACCTTCTCCCTTCTTTAATTTCTTGAGTTTTGATGAAAAAATTATTGAAATGCATGCTTGAATAATTGTTGTTGTTGCTGCTGATATCTGGTTGTTGTTTCTGAGTTTAAGCATGTTAATTAATGTTAATTGAGCTATGTTGAAAGCATGTTGGATAGATTGTTTAAAGCTTTGAGTTTCTATGCAAAAAAATGTGATTTTTGGAGGAAAATATTGTGATTCTGTTTCTGTGTTGTTGCTGTAGTTTCTAATAGTTTTCAGAGGCTTATTCATGCTTAATTAGGTAGAATTAACCTGATTTTATTGCATGTTTGTGGGAATTGCTCAAGTTTGAGTTTAGAACTCAAAGCTTGAGCTTTAATGGCAAGTTGTGTATCTGTGGATTCTGGGTTTGTTTGATGCCTTAGATTTGTTCTTTGGGGTATTTAGAGCAGGTCTGGAAGGTTTGGAACCATTTGGGTTTGATTTGGTTGAGTTAGGAATTTTTGAAAAATTCCTGCGAGGAACCTAATTCCGGTTGTGCAACCGGAATTCCGGATGGGTGTCCAGTAATTCCCAGAACCGGAATTCCGGTTGGGCAACCGGACTACCGGTTGGGGACTTTTCCGAAACCCTAGTTTTCCTCGTTTTTATGTTTTTGGGGGTATTGCCATGCTTTTTATCGATAGGGAAACTTTTAGTTCCTAGTTTTAGTCCCCGGGAAGTGATTTAGCGTGTCACTTATAGCGTTGTGATTTTTATGGTTTAGGAGCCAGTAATCCGCCGTCGCTTCGGCTCCGATCGGGTTGGCCAAGACACCTGAAATTGGAATCCAGGTAAGATTAGTATAACAGTATGCATATGTAGATTACATGTTTAGCGTGCATGTAGGAAGCCTATTAGATTACATTAGTTGTATATAGGCTTCGAACCATCCAACCCTGTCACGTCGGTACAGGCTGGAGTATGACCAGCAGCCGGAGTATGACCGGTTTGACCGATCAGGCTGACACTTGGTTGGTGGTTCCGTACTATTGACGTATCCCGTCGATACAGGCTGGAGTATGACCAGCAGCCGGAGTATGACCGGTTCGACCGATCAGGAGGATATAGTAACACGTCGGTACAGGCTGGAGTATGACCAGCAGCCGGAGTATGACCGGTTCGACCGATCAGGTTGTTACGTGTCAATAGTACCGTCCCTATGAACGTTCAGAACTCAGTACCATGTTGGACATGGCAGTAGTGGCTCAGTACCATGTTGGACATGGCAGTAGCGGGACTCAGTATCGTGTTGGACACGGTAGTTAGTATTATGTATGAGTATTATTATGCTTTTCTTACTGAGTCTGTTGACTCACAGTTTATGTTCATGTGTAGGTAAAGGCAAAGCTATAGCTGATGGACCGTGAGCGAGCTTATGAGATTGTACATGTCGGGGCGGTTAGGCCTGGAGCGTACGATCCTCGGGACAGCAGGGCTGAATTTTGTAACTGGTCGTTAGACGACTTTTAATTTTATGTAACAGTTGAACAGTTAAACTTTTTGTAAATATTTTTATAATCGGGATCCCGAGTCTTTTGTAATACTGTTTTATAAGTTTATTTAAAAAGCAAAATTTTAATTAATCACGTTTTTCCATAAACCTCGTTGATTAGCAACGAGCTGCACAGTACGTTTAAAAATCACGTAATACGCCTAAGTTAGTTAGGGTGTTACATAGCTACTTACAAATGATATTTCAGTAAACTAATATAATTACCGAAATAAGAGCGCTTTCATTCATGTCGTTTTAGCCAAGTTTTAAGGAATCCATCGTTTCACTTCTCAATAACTATTGAAGTTATACATTTAATATCTATGATTAATAATCCCACTCAATTGTACTACCGAACTCCCAAGATTTATGTATGGGTTTGTCCTATGGGTAAGCTGGTAAGAAACAAGTTAAAAAACTTGTATACTACAATTAAGCTACAACTTAAATATCTCAATTAAATATCTCAGGATTGAGATCAATTGATCTAAGATCAACTAAGTGACATCGGCTTAGAAAAGACATAACTGTAAGTTTATAATATCTTTCCACTGTCAATATCTGTCCAGTCCAATGTATAGCCAATACATCTAATACAAGTTTACTTTTCTAATGCACTGTGAAGGACATTTCACTTATACAAGTGTAAGCAAACTACATCACTGATTATCACGTCAATTTAAATCTAATGCACTGATTAATAGTGGGGCTAAATATTTGAAACATATAATCATGATTAATTCTACTATGTTGACAACACTATAATCATGAGTAACTATATATTCGAGATTTATTAGAATTTATATATTAATCATATAATTATTAAAGTAATATGGGAACTAAGCAACATAAAATTATTTATGACCTTTTATTAATTAGTAAATAAGATTACATTAAATTGGGTTTTTATTAGGGCATAAATTCTAACAAACTCTCAGTTGCATTAATATAAAACTAAATGTACATTTTAATTAATCTAAACTTCTTAATGTTCTAATCAAGGGTAGTATGTAATGTTACCTTTTAATAGGATCTGACAAGTTGTATTCATTGTCAATCTTCTCAACTATTACATTCTCTTTAGTTACAAAATCCTTGATATTGTTGAAATTCCTATTTATATGTTTACTCCTCCGAGGGTTCTGGATTCTTTATTGTTTGACAACTACATCTATGTTATTGTGAAGTAACATTAGTAGTTAACCCATGATTGGGATAACACCAACCGTAGAGAAATTTCTTTAGGATGAATAATTGTGTAGTAGCCTTCAAGACTACTTTAATATTCAGTTTCACTGGTAGAGTTAAAGACTCCAGATAGATTTTTACACTTCTTCCAAAATCACTACTCCAACTCCAGAGTAATCACCATCCTAAATGTAGACGCATTTATGCAAGTCTTGAAATCTTAGTTAGTGTAGCCTAAAAGGTTGAAAGCACTACCCAAATAGACTAACTTATAGGTCCTCTTTTATTCTTAAGTTTTATTTAATTCTCTTACAATGTTCCTATACTGATTAAATTGATACCAACTTATAACTCCAAAACTCAAGTGTATACTGGAACATAAATGAGACTTCTCATTGTTGATGCTTAAGGAATTCTTCCCTTAACTTTTATCTTTTCTCGAATAGTTAAAATTTTACCTTAGATAAATAAACTCTATGTCTAGAAGTCTAGTGATTTCCTTTAAAGTTAGTCATTAGATAGCGTTCTAGCATCTTACAAATGTAAGCTACTTGTGAAGGAGTAAGTAAATTACCAGGTATACCAGAAGGCATGTGTTTAGATGTTCTCATCAAACCCATGTTACTAAGAACGGAAAGTTTACTTAAGTCCATTTAATAGATCTATTAAAGTTTCCCTTCTTGTCCTTATAATCAAAACTTTTGGTTGCTCCATGTGATTGGTTGAATCAAAAATCGATGTAAGAAAAGTGTTCAAATGCACATGTGCACATATTTAGTACATTTATTATATTGCCTTGTAGCTAGTATATTAGAAGTAGCAGTATGGGTGTACATAGAGTTTCTCTAAGATATTGACATCTAATATGTTAGTCAATGTTGAATAGTATGGATTAATGCTACTAACATAAGTGCGACTAGAGTGCTAAGATTAGGATGGTATTATGGTTAATCATATTATAGGTACGAATGTTCAGATCTCAGTACTCTCGTTTGATGAGATTAGTAGACTTATGATAATTGGGTGTATGGGTGCTCATTAATAGGTCAAGTAAGTATGTTGTATGCATGTAAATACTTTTCTTATTGAGTCTGTAGACTCACACACACACACATATATATATATATATATATATATTTATGTGTAGAAAAAGGCAAAGCCAAGGTTGAATCGCAGTGAGAGATGAGCTTGGTGAAGATTGTACATATCCAGTAGTCTAAGCCTAGAGATTTGCAAACTTCGAGACAACACTAACATCTTTTTGGTTAAGTCGTTAGATGACAACTTTTGATACTTTATATTACATATGTGTTTCGTAACTAGATTTCAGGATTCTAGATTGTAATATTTTATAAAAGTGGTTTTGTTTAGTAAAGTTGTAATTATCTCAAAAAAATTATTAAATATACTTTATATGTTGAAACCATTTAATTAACAAAAGTTAGCACAATAATTAAGAAAAACACCATAACGTGCCCTAGCTATTAGGGTGTTACAGTAGGGCATTTGTTCCAAGGCTTCAGCAAAGGGAGTGTTGATATGTTGCTTTTTAAACACCTCCGAAAACTTAGAAAAATGTCTATCAAGTGTAGTTTTCCTAAGCCTTTGAGGATATGGCACATGCACATGCTAATCAAACATAATAGGTGGACTCTTAAGTTTTTACTATCTTCAGTTAGCTCTTCTTCAATTGTACCAAATTTTTTAGGTACATCTTTACTTTAACCCTCTTTTTGTTGTAACACAGGTTGCTCGATTTGTTTACCACTCCTTAACTTAAATGCTAAGTTGTGTGCCAATGGGTCCCTAGTAGGCTTGTCATAGTAGACTCCTCTCATGAGTTATCCACTACTGATCTCATCAATTATCTCGGTCGGCAGCGATGATGGAAGGGATATCCATCTTCACTTCTTCCCCAGCTCAAGAATCCAAGGCTTGGGAGCCTCCTCCAAGACATGGTCTATCTTGACCTTTGACGGGCAACCAAGAGCATTCAAAGGCCTCCCAGCCTCATCATAAGAACCCAAAGGGTTATTCAAAATACGGTACAAGTCTTTTACCGCCTCCCAACGGGTACAACCTTTTTGACTTCAGATGCACTATTTGTCCCAGTCGAAGCATCTTCTTCTTGACTAGCCACAGTTAGCTCGACCATCAGTTCCTTAACCTGGCTGACCCTTGGCTGAACATTTTGAGGCTATTCTGCCTCCTCAACAATACTAATCCAGCCTCTTATCATTAGCTCAACGATGTGAGGGTCGTGAGGGGGTGCCTTATGGCATGTCTATTTGGTCCTTGCCATTACAAACTCAGAGTGTCTAGTAACAGTATCCACAATCTCTATGGCAGGGAGATCTCTAGCTAGTGAAGTTTCCCGACTAGTGGGCAATGTATCGGGTACTCCTTCTTAAACAACATAGGTCCATGAACTAGGGAGTAATGGCCTCCACTCTTGGTTCAACTCCCAAACGAATCTCCAGTAAAATTCATTGCCTATTCGCTTCGAATAGCAGTGATGCTGGACTTTAGGCTCTGTGGAAGCACTGCTAACCTCAAGATCACTCGAGGAACTACTCGAAGAACCAGCTGGATGGTGGCCTTGAAAGAAAGACTGAGAAAATCTTCGTCTATTCGATTTTCCCCTCCCCAAAGTCACGTAGATTCATCTACATATAAAAGACAAGGGAAGGTGAGCAACTAGACAAAGTGACAAGATTTAGATGAAATAGTGGTTAACTAAACCTAAAGATACTAGCCTGGAAGTTCTATTTTAAAAAGTTGAAAATTAGCAGAGTACGAGTTCCAAGTGCAAGAACATAGATGGAAATTGAGTCTTAAGTTGTTAATTGAATAAGATAAAATCACCCTAAGAAGTTCCATACAAAAGTCCTAAGGGAACCAAGTACTGGACGAGGGTTGAACAAGATTATAAGGCCATCGTAAAGTCCTTGCTAGAGTCAAAAGATGATCAAAAACTTGCCATTACCTTAGGATTTAAGTTGTGTGTCGGCCAGGGTCCCAAGGGATTAGCATGTGCTGGCCAGGGTCCCTGATCAAAGAAAGAACTGACCAGGGTTCCAGGCTGAAGCCCAAAACTGCCCAGCTCCCCAAAATGGTACCATGTGCTAGCTAGGGTCACAAGCAGACCCCATAGGCTGACCAAGGTGTTCTATGGATCGAAAAATATATTTTTTCAGAAACTTTAATGTGTTCTTTGTGTTCTTCGTGACTCAAAGAGCAAGAATCAAAACGAAGCTCAAAATCGAATCTTTTTCATTAGGAAATAATACATTATGTATCCTAAAGATATCATGTGAATCATAATGCAAAAAAGATTACAATCTAACGTGAGAATAAAAAATATAACAACAATGGTAGATTCAAGAAAACAAATGGAAATGGGATTTTAAAGCTTAACTACTAATGAAGTCCACATAGGATGCTTCTGGAGCTTGGATTATCGAAACGAATTGAAAATCTCAAGAGTTGGAGACCTTAGGGGCATCTGGTTGCAAGAGAAGATGAGGAGTCTTCTTTTTCCTTTTTCTCAAGAGGAATTTAGAGAGAGAGAGAGAGAGAGAGAGAGAGAGAGAGAGAGAGAGTGAGAGAGAGAGAGAGGAAATAGCCACTGTGGAAATGAAGGGTGGCCAAAATGAACCTTATATAGGTTCTTACATGCTCTTCCCTCTGAAAATTTAGTGGGTAGTTAAACTGCCTACAAAATGGCCATGCAGAAGATTAATAGTGCCTAAGTGGGAACATGTGGAGAAAAAAAATTGAAATGATTGGCAAAAATCTATTCTTTGTCATGAGGCGGGTCATATAAGAGGCCAAGTATCTGGCTGGCCATAAGCTATCTAATTGAGACTTCAATAGTCAAAGGGACTTGGAGGGCAAATGTTATCCCAATTTTTACCACATGACGTGACTGTTGGAAATTATTTTACCAGGATCTTAGATCTACTCACAAGTATGTTTATTAACATCCTAAATATGAACTTTCTAAAACGATAAATTAAACACATATAAAGTTAAAGAAACCTTACATTGGGTGCAGCGGAATATAATGACTCCTTCCGTTCAGATATCTAGCCCTTGATTCCTTTCTGTAGCAGAGCATTATCAATATCTGAACCTGGATCTCTTTCTCTGAATCTTTGATGCTGAATCTCCTTCTTGCTGAAAATCTTTCTTCACGATCTTCCTCACTATGATTGAGGTATTGCTTGATGTGTGTGGGCACTACTCATACACTAAGGATTTCGAAATTCAAGAGGAAAGAGAAAGAAGAAGTGGCAGCTAAAGATAGGGAGAGAGAAAGCTCAGGTTTTCTGAATCAGAAGAAGTGTTTTTCCTGAAGCCTTCACTATCTATTTATAGCATTCCACTAGGGTTAGATTTGAATTATATGGCATTAAAATAATGAAAAAATCAACTTAAAATAGCTACAAAGGTGGCCGGCCATACACTTAGTGGATTGGGCCTTGTTTTTTTGCAATTTTGCAATTTTAACACCTTTTGTATCTGATTTTCTCAAAAATGCCAATTTCCTAATTCAAACATTTAAATGCCAATTCTAACTATTTAATAACTATAAATAATTATTAAATAATATTGTCATTTATCATATTTATTAATTGAACCATACAAAGTATCATAATTAACAAATATGCCCCTATAAACTCTTTCTTTACAATTTCGCCCTTACTTAGTGAAAAATTCACAAATAGACATAGTCTAAATTGAGAATTATAATTGATTAATCAAAACCAATTACATGAGTCTTACAAGCAATATTATCTCAACTAGTGGGGGGACCATGGGTCTATATAACCGAGCTTCCAATAAGTAGATCAAGAATTTAGCACTAAAATTCACTAACTTATTAATTCTTCGTTGAATCCACGCATAGAACTTAGAATTGCACTCTCAGTATATAGAATGCTCTATATGTTCCACCATATAGACACATCATTAGTTATCCATTGTTATAATCCTAATGTGATCAATGATCCTCTATATGAATGATCTACACTGTAAATGGATTAGATTACCGTTACACCCTACAATGTATTTATTCCTTAAAACACTTGACCCCGTATAAATGATATTTCAGCTTATGTGAAATGAGTACTCCACCATTTATGTTCGTTTGGTCAAGCTCAAAGGAGATCATCCTTTGCTTACTATTCGCCAGATAGAAGCTATAGATTCCATGTTTATGCTAGCGCTCCCACTCAATTGCACTACCGTGTTCCCAAAAAGTACGTATCACCCTGACCTAAAAGTAGGCTTAACTAACAAATCAAAGAACACGAATAGCCTTTCAAGATTGAGCCTAATCATAACAGGATTAAGAACATTTGATCTAGGATCAACTTGGCGATATTGACTTGAATAGATTTTACGGTAAGTTTAATTAAATCTAAGTCAAAGTTCAATATCGGTCCCTTCCGATGCATACTCCATGCATCCAACCTGAGCTTTACTTTAACCAATGTTCTGGAAAGAACATAGTATTTCTCCAAATACAAGTAAACTCTTGTTGTAGATTATCATATCAGTAAAACCCTGTGTCTGATAAATCTAGGAAACTTTATTCACATAGTCATGTTTACTTTCCAATGTGTTGACGGCACAATAAACAGGATCAAGTATGTGAAAAGGGTTTCAGATGAATTTCTACATTATGTACATATAATCATGAAATAAATCATGTGAACCATGCAACATTAAATGTTATTTCTGATCTATATTAATAAGTAAATCTGATTATATTGAAATAAGTTTTATTTAGGGCATAAAACCCAACAGTGACATGTCCATGTAGGCAAGATTGATGCCACGTGGAGTACAGTATGTCAATAGGTGAACCAAGTCACTATGCACAACTTATCAATTGACGAAGAGTCTAAATGCTCAAGCAGAATAAAGATACATTAAAATGGCCAACTAAGAGGGTCTATCTAGACCACCCTTGGCCAGCCAAGGAAAAGTGTGTGCCGGCCAGACCTAAGCAAAGGGTAGGCTAGCCAGCTTTTGTAATAACAACCAAAAAGAAATCCGTACCATTGGTGTACTTGGAACCGTCACCTTGGACGAAGCACGACTCACTCTAAGCTGCGAAACCATTCCAACAACCCATAAAAAATAGGGGTTGAACTTCAAATATCTACCTATTCATTAGGAGCAATTAAGTGGTTATTTTTGTATAATTAAATGTGAGAAGAAGAGGTAATATCTCCTCATTTTAAGAGATATTAGCTTATTTTGAATTAGACCTTTTATAAGCTCTCACATATATAAAGAGCATTAGGCTAGGCTATAAACCTAAGTCCTATGTTCTGAGTTTTAACTCTTGAAACCCTAGAGCACTAGTGTTCTCTCTCTCTCTCTCTCTCTCTCTCTCTCTCTCTCTCTCTCTCTCTCTCTCTCTCTCTCTCTCTCTCTCTCTCTCTCTCTCTCTCTCTCTCTCTCTCTCTCTCTCTCTCTCTCACACACACACACACACACACACACACACACCATCTGCCTACACAAGACACTAAGTCTATTTCTCATTTCATTCATTCAAGATTTGCCTTACATTATTCTTACTATTATCATATTCATAGAGAACCACACTAAAAATTACAAGGTAAAAGCCTTCAATCTGAGTAGTATTATCTCTCGAATCAATACAACTAAAAAGGGAGTATATCATTACCCGTTAACCAAGGTGGTCGAACCTCTATAAATTACTTTGTTATTTTCTTTACTCGCTTTTATTATTTAGACGTGGTGATCTCAATCATAAATAAGGCTCCGCTGTTAGTTGACTAAATTTGAGGTCAACATTTAGTCATACTCGAAAGTTAGATCAACCAAAGCCAAAGATAGGGTACCAAGTGTGCAGAATTTGTAAATAAAGAGTATCAAGTAATTATTTTTAAAAACATAAGATACTAAACTTATATCTTGGTAAAATACAAGATACCAAATATGTATTTATTATTTGTAAATAAATAAATTAAAAATATTAAAACAATAAAAAAAATTAGTTAATTAAAAAACAAATAAATATAAATATTAAAACAATAAAAAAATATTTTTCATTTGAATTTTTTTAAAAAAAGAATAAGATCAAGACTTTTTCAACTTAAAATAAATAACAAATTCAATATTTATATTTGTAAGGACCGTCGGACACTAACTATTTCTCCATTGGTATGATATTGTCCGCTTTGGGCCAAGCCTCACGAATTTATTTTTGGGCACCTTCCCAAAAGGCCTCATGGAGATAGTGTTCATCCTTATATACCCAAGATTCTTCCCATTTCTAGCCAATGTGGGACTTTGGATGTACACCAAAAAATCATCCCCTCAAACTAAGGACCAATTTACCTCCCCTCAGATGATTACAGATCTAAACATGAATCCCTCGATTCCAACACTCAAGATCTCCTTGAGTAAGCTAGATGAATCCCTTCACCAACTAGATTCGAAATCCCTTCGAATACAAGAATCCCTCGATTCAACCACTCAAGATCCCCTTGAGTAAGCTAGATGAATTCCTTCACCAGCAAGATTTGAAATCCCTTCGAAGCAGATCTAAACCTCTGACGGCTCTAGCAGCAAGCTTCACCTTCTTTTTTATTTGGCAGTCCGGGGATACATTCACATGGCTAATTTTGAGATTTGGCTCTGATACCACCTGTAAGTCATTGTGTTCTTTACTGCTTACTCTTCAATCCGATTCTTGAATGTTTAAGTTGAAATTAATCAATCTAATCTTGAACAACTCGGTAACTTGAATCATGAAATTTGGATAAGTTGTTCTTTCATTTGGTATCAGAGCTAACACAATAGTTTGTGCTTATTTGAGGGAGTGGTCTAGAAGATCTTTTCTCTTCCTAAACCACATGAGGACACTTTACACACACTTATGGACAAGGTCTTGTGTTGTTTGGTTTGTCATTGGAGTTTGGTGTGCTTATATAATTCAAAAATTTTGTTGCTCATGTTTTGCATTTTTTTTTTTGTGCTCAGTGGCTTCATTCTCGTTATTGTCCAGTTGTTGACTTTCATATTTTTACTAAAAGCTCTTGAGTATCTCTAAGAGTCTATTTCTTATCTCTGTTGACAAGTTTGGGCTGTTGGTCTATATTGCTGGCATATTTGTAGTTGTTAGTTCATTATGCTCACAATACCAAAGGTCTATGTTTTATTTCAGTTTTTCTGCCAAAACGTGTGGTGAAAATTAGTCTATTTGGTCGTGTATATCTGATTTAGCAATGTTAAATTTTTTTAATAAATATCATTTTTTCCTTTTCATGGTCAAACTTTGTCAAAGGTATACTCTACTTACGGCCTAAGAAAAGTGAATAGGCTCTTTCACTTTACTCTCAAGAAACCCTAATCATTGTAGTCCTCAAATCTCTCTATCTATAATGGAGAATATTTCTCCCATGGTGGTGTCCCCTAAAGGCATTCTCATTCCACCATCAATACCTCCTGTCGAACCTGCAGTCAAACCTGCAGTCGTGACTAGTATGGCCAATCCATGTCGTGCCATTATCCCTTACCAGTTGGAGTTTGATGATTCTACTTGCTTTCCAAGTCCATTGTTGTCTTCGTCTCCTCCATTGTCTCCACTCACTCAAAAGCCTCACACATTTCAAGGTAAGAGCTCTCCCCTTTCTAAAATGGCTTCTTCTTCATCGTCACACACTCAGTCTATTTCAAAGAGAGTCACTCGTTCCTCTTCGAGTTTAAAGTCTCCTGTGTCCCTTGCCTAGCCTTCGTCGTTGCCTAAATCGAACCCCATAGGACCACCTCGTCCTCCATCTAAGGTTTTTATACCTTCCCAAAACCAAGAAAGGGTTCAGCCAAAAAGAAAATCATCGCGTGATACCACTTATCAACCACCTGTCAAAAAGTCCAAGACAAAGTCTATTCCTGTCCCCACTACAAACTCTTCTCCAACACAGTGTCCAAAGGCTCCAAAAAGACAAAACCTCCAAAAGCCCCTATCTCAAATGTCAACCCATCCTCTGTTCAATGCTTTGTTGATGCCTCCAAAGCATTTGTGTACCAACGATGGTTTAGTAGTCGTGAGCTATGGTTCGAATAAATAGTGATTTTAGATGACTATCCTGACGTGCATGAATTTTTAAAAATTAGGAAATGGGCTCACGCTGTCTCTAAGTTGTCTGCACCTCATCCCATTTTAGTTCGTGAATTCTATGCCAATCTAGATAGAACTGTTATTGCTGAGGGTCATCCATGTTGTGTGAGTGCATTTGTCAGGGGTACTCGTATTCCTTTTGGTCAATCTACTATTTCAGGCATTTTGAAGGTTGAGTTGATCAAAAATCCAACATATGGAAAACAGTTCAATCCAGATCAAACTATGATGGGTAGAGTGCTAACTTGCAGGGATGACTATCTATGAGAAAAGCAAGAAATTTTAGCTACTCATCTAACTCCATTCTATAGGGTTCTTCATCGGGTTGCTTTGTACAATTGGTTTCCTAATTCCCATTTGTCCTCAGTCACACTTAGGAATGTCAATGGGGCAGGTCGGATCTGATCCGACCTGATCCAGATCATATACGGATCTGCCCCGCCCCACCCCGTATGATCAGATACTCGGATCGGATGTGATCCGACCCGCCTTATACGGATCGGATCTGATCCGACCCAACCTTTTTTTTTTAAAAAAAAAAAATTATTTTATATCTAAATTTATATTTTTTTTTCCAAAATTTATTTGTTTAAGAACTAATAATGCATCATTTTTTTCTTATATATTTTTATTTTATTTGTCAAAATCAAGAAAAAAAATATATCAAATTCTTATCACATAAAAATGTAATTTTACTATTGAAAAATTAATTTAACAAATTTTAGAAATTCCACTAATATAATTATCAATAATAATATAGTATGATGATTACATGAAATAAATTTCCTCTAAAAAAATACATGAAATTAACTATAAACTTTTTATATGCTGTTCTTCTAATCTTCAAGATTTACTTTGTACGGCTCCTACAAAAAAATAAATATGTTAATAATAAAAGTAAGATTTTTTATACTGAGACACAACAAATTGTAATTTTTGTAACTAATACTTTTAGTGATGGACCTATTTTAGTCACAACATAAGAATGATGATTTATAATTAGTTATAACTTTTTACCTTTGTCACAAATTTTGTTGTGATTAAAAATAAGATTTTTTTGTAGTGATATTTTTCTTATCAATTTTTAAAATTAAAAAAAAAAAACAAAAATGGTTATAGAACACACATATTTTTTAAAAACAAAAAATTACTGTTATTTTTATGATTAAAAAATAAAATAAAATAAAATATTAGCAAATGCCCCTTAAATAATTAAATATTTAAGAGTCAAATAATAGTATTAATTACTCATTATTATAATATTTAATTAATTAGTATTTTTATTTGATAAACAAAAATTAAATATTATTCTTATTAATTAATAATATGTTCATATTAAATGTAAATTATTGTTGCATACATATATAAAAGTGATATAATATAAAAGTGTAAATTATTGTACAGATAAATATATTTAACAGTGCCTATACATAAATCGATCTATTGTGTATAACATTTATTACATTATTTTCTTATTATAGGGAATTTTGCAAATAATAATAATTATTATAATCAAATAATTAAAATATAGAGTGGTCAGTATGCATATATATTTTTATTTTATATATATATATGTACGCATATATATATAAGAATTAAATTAAGAGAGTAATTAATTAAAATAATAAGATATAGTGTGATCTATGGGCAGATCATATATGTCTAATGGTATTCCACTGGCCTTACACCTTAAAAAAATATATTAAAAAGTAAACTTTTTTTTTAAAAAAAAATATATATTTAAAACGGGTCGGGTCAGATCCGATCCGTCAAAAAATTAAGCGGGGCGGGTCGGATCTGATCCAAGATCCAATAACTATCCGAATGTTTCGGATCAGTAATGATCCGTCGGATCGGATCACTGATCCGATCCGAATGAATGGATCTTTTTGCCATGCCTAGTCACACTTGAGATTGGAAAGTTCTTGTTGTTGGGTTTTATGCCCTACAGAAAACTCATTTCATATAATCAGATTTACTTATTAATAAAGATCAGAAATAACATTTTATGTTGCATGGTTCACATGATTTATTTCATGATTATATGTATATAATGTATGAATTCTTTTTAAGTCCAGAACATATGAGTTTGTTAAAGATTATAGTGTTGTCAACACAGTGGAATATAATCTTTATTGTATGTTCAAAAGTTTATTCCCTGATTTGTCAGAACACTGGATTTAGACTGACATGGTATAATCAGCGATAGGTATTCTTACACCTTGGAAAAGTGTTATGTCCTTTCCAGGACATTGGCAAAGTTTACCAATATCGGATGTATGGAGTATACATCGGAAGGGACCGATATTGAACTTTGATTAGATATGTTAAAATTTACCGTAATATCTATTCAATTCAATATCACCTGTTGATCCTAGATCACATGATCGAAATCCTGATATGGTTAGGTTCAATCTCAAGAGTGTTATTCGTGTTCTTTGATTTGTTAAGTTAAGCCTACTTTTGGGTTAGGGTGATACTTATATTTTGGGAACACGGTAGTGCAATTGAGTGGGAGCGCTAACATAAATAAGGAATCTATAGCTTCTATCTGGCAAATAGAAGTAAAGGATGATTTCCTTCGAGCTTAACCAAACGAAGATAAATGGTGGAGATCTCATTTCACTTAGGTGAAATATCATTTATACCGGGTTAAGTGTTTTAAGGATAAAATACATTGTAGGGTGTTACGGTAATTTAATCCCTGTACAGTGTAAATCATCTATATAGAGGATCATTGATCACATTAGGGTTATAACAATGGATAACTAATGACGTGTCTATATCGTGGAACATATAAAGCGTTTCTATATGACTGAGAGTGCAATTCCAAGTTCTAAGTGTGGATTCAATGAGGAATTAATAAGTTAGGGAATTTACTTGGTAAATTCGGTTCGACTTATTGGAAGCTCGGTTATGTAGACCCATGGTCCCCATACTAGTTGAGACCATACTGCTTGTAAGACTTAGTTAATTGATTTTAATTAATCAATTATAATTCTAAAAGTTAGACTATGTCTACTTTATGAATTCTCACAGTTTAAGGATGAAATTGTAAAGAAAAGGGTTTCTAGGTTTAATTATTAATTGAGAGACTTTGTATGTCTAATTAATAATTATTTTAAATGACAATATTATTTAATAATCTATTTTAGTTATTAAATAATTAGTTTTGGCATTTAAATGATTAGAATTGGAAAAATGGCATTTTTGGAGAAATAGAAATAAAATTGAGGAAACTGTAAAATCCAAGTGAGGCCCATTTCACCCTATGGCCGGCACCTCTTTGTGTGTTTCCCAATTATTATTTTCAATTTTAATTTCCATGTAATTCCTAATCAAAGCCTAGCTATAATAGGAAAGTGGTGGATCACACTAAATAAGGCAGTTAATCAATTACACAGTAAAAGAGGAAACTGTTTATTTGGAAAGTTGTGCTCTCCCTTTTCCCTATATAAAGCAACCTTGTTCTCTTCTCTTCTATGAAGCCATAAGCCACGAAATTCAAGAGAGAAAATGAGAGAAAATTTCGAAATCCTTGTGAGATGAGTAGTGCCCACACACATCAAGTGGTATCTCAATCATAGTATGTAAGACTATGGAAATTCTACATCAAAGAAGGACAAAAGAAGATTCAGGTTCAGATCTTGGTGATGCTCTGCTACAGAAAGGAATCAAGGGCTAGAGATCTGAACGGAAGGAGTCATATTATTCCGCTGCATCCACTGTAAGGTTTTCTAACTTTATATGTGTTTATTTTCATTGTTTTAGAATTCATAGTAGGTTGTTAATCCAACATACTTGTTAGTAAATCTAGATCCTGGTAAAATAATTTCCAACAACTAGTATCAGAGCCATGGTAATGATTTACTTTCATGTAATATGAATTAAAACGATGATTGCATGTTTCTGTGTTGATTTGGATGGTTTCATGTTGGTTTATGTGTTGTTTGATGAATGTTGATGTTGTACAGTTTCATTTTCCATGAAAAATATTTTTTCAAATTTTGAAAATATTTTATTTGGATTCCTTGTGAAAAATTAAGCAATTTTGTTTTTTACGGAACTCGATTCCGATAAAAATTGAAAAAGTTATGAATTTTGGAAAATCGGGATTTCGGGAATGCATGGGTGCTCAATCGTGAGCACCAGGCACTCGGATCAGCCCCCCTTGCGCACGCGTGTGACGAGCCTCACGCCCGTGTGCACCCTGCACATCCGCCCGAGGAGATGCTGCACCTGCCGAGAAAACTCGGCGTCCCACCCTACAGCTCCCTTTGTCCGCGCGCGTAGGAGGCTACGTGCAGCCTTCCTGGGCTGCACGTGCAGCCTCCTGGGCTGTGTTCCCCAAAAGTGCGATTTTTTGGATTTCTTCTCAAAAATCCAATTTTTCCAAGGGATTGTTTCCCAAAATTCATTTTTCCATTTTTAAATATTTTTAAATTGAAATGTTTCCAATTTTAAATATTTTCAATTTGGAATTTTTCCAATTTTAAATATTTCTATTTTGGAATGTTTCCAATTTTAAATATTTCCTATTATGGTCAGATTTAAAAATTTGTTAACTTCTTTAATATTTATTTATTATTTAATTATAAGATTAGATATTTTGATATTTAAGATATTTTAAATTAAAAGATAACTTTGTCTTTTTATTTAAAATATTATATTAAAATTATCTTATATGACAAATTAAATAATTAATAAATTTGAAATTAACATAGATATTTTTATAGATATACTTACTATAATATTTTTCAAATTCAAAAATTTGTTATTTTGTTAAATATTTAATTATTTATAAATTATAAGTTTAAAAATGATATTTTTTCTATATATATCATTTTTTCCTTATTAGAAATTTATAAATCATATCTTAAATATTTAAATAACATAGATATTTTTGTAGAGATTTGAATATTGCTTAATTTGAGATATTTTGATATATAATTATGGTAATTATTATTCATTTATTATTTTATTCCTAAAATAATAATTATCTAACCAAATCTATTTTAAAATTGGTTTATTTTATTAAATTATAAGATCTGAAAGTGATATCGAAGATTCTTTCCTTTCAAATCATTGATCTTATTTGATATTTGATTCAAATAAACCTAGCTATTTTAAAATTAGTTTCCTTTATTTGGTTAGTTTATGAATAATAATTTAATTATATTAATATCTTGATTCACATCTGTTACATGGACAATGTTTGTTTATTAATATTGTTTATTCAAAACTTTTTAACAAACCTATTATTTATCTGATCTAAATTGCTATGATTAACTTGTTGACAGATCCTATGATCTGATTTTAATCATAGTCCAATTGACGATAGATCTTATAAATAATTTGTAACAGGTAAATTTTGTACTTCTTTCATCTGTGTAAACCTAGTAACATGATAGGGTCCATCCGAATCATTTGACCTGTGTGAGCCTATATGTTTGCTTTTGGGCTTAGATGCATATAGGAAGCCCATTTAAGTTTTTACTAAGTAAATGGACTAGGTTGCTAAAATAAATTTTGAGATAAGGAAATTTATTTAGGCCCAATTAGATTTGGGCTTTTTCAATGAATAACAATTGTTTATTTTAAGGTTAAATTCCTCTCTTTTGGGCCTTGTGTGAGAATTGGGGGCCATAGAAGTGGGTACGACATACTGAACCCAGCTCCCCCTCACATGAACTACCCCAATTGTGAAGGCCCATTTGCCTTATTTAAATAATTGTATTAGGTTAATTATATTAGTCTAACCTAATTAAAATTGAATTAGCAACATAATTAACTTTTAAAATATATGAAATTTATTTTTCATTGTAATATTTTAAAGTTAATTTTAGAAAAACACTTAGTCAATGATATATACTAGATAGTTATTTCTAGTACTAGTTATTATTTCTAATATTAAATAGGAAAATATCATAGATTGTGAAATTAATTGTTTCCTAATTAATTTTGGTACAATCTAAGTTTAGTATATTTTCCTAGTATTAAACTAGAATTAATAATTAAGTTTCCTCTTTACTTAATTATTTATTTCTTGAATTTAATACATTTAATTAAATTGAAAATTCAATATCTAAGTTGATTTTCATCATGATACTTTAATATTGTTATTTTCATGTTATTTAATTAAAGTTGAAAATTATTTTAAGTTTGGAATTTTATTTCAGAATAACTTAAGTTTGAATAATTTTCAAAATATATTTTATTTTATTTTATTAATCATTTCCCAAAATTTCGAAATTGCATTTCTTTAATGCAGAAATTTCGAATTTTATTTGAAAAATAGATTAAAGTTGAAAATTATTTATTTAATTTTGGACCAACTTAAATCATTGATTTTTTCATTTAATGATTAATTAAAATAAATGAACTAAAATATATTATAATTAGAAATTGGATTAATTAGTCCATGAAAGTCTAGATAGATATTATCTGTTTTGCTTGAAGTATTTTTGTAGTGATATTTAATTAAATAGAAAATTAATATTTAAGTTAATTTTTTAATCATGATATTTAAATATTTGAAATTTTTCTTAGATATTTAATTAAATAGGAAAATTATATTTTTTGTTGAAAATTAATTTTTATTAATTTTGGGCCAACATAAAATTAGAGTAATTTTCCAGGATTTATTTTTATTTTATTTTAAAAGCATTTTCGAAAATGCAATATATATTTATAGAAAATTAAATTTGAGTTGTAAATTAATTCAAATTAATTTTGAAACAACTTAAATTGAATAATTTTCTAAATATTTATGGAAATTATTACTAAGATGGAAATAATTCACGTTATTTATCTATCTAAGTATAATTTATAAATATTAAATTAAAATTTATATTTGGAATTTTTCATTCTAAATTGGAAATTTTAATTAAATAAATATATATTTAAAATAAATGGATTAAAATAAATATTAGAAGAAAATACAACCCTTCATTAAATAATGAGCTTTATTATAAGGATATTCGATCTCCATTGTTGGTTTTACATAGCTATTCTTTTAGCGAGTAATCCTCCCTAATGGAGGAACGTTCATTAGCAAGTTAGCACCGTTTAATCTCGAAAGATAAGTAATCTTGTAAGTTTCTTTTATATAGTTTATGACCACCCTAATGGTGGCGACTGTATAAGACTTGCAAGAATATGAAACAATGGTGGAAGCTCATAAGATAGAATAGCCTTGACTCTCACCTAAACGGGACAACGCGGATTCCAATCTTGATCGAATAAAAGGTTGCTAGAATGTTGATCATTTTAGATGAGCTGACAACTCTGTTCAATGAATGGTAGCTTTGACTCTCGCCTAAACGGGACACTGATATCAGTTTGTTGAAAACCTTGGAAATTATTTAGGATTGTATGTTTTAGTATTTTCACTTGTCATTCCTACTTGCTATGTGCTTCATAATTTCTGAATTGTGTATGAATTTGTATTGAACCATGTTATTTTCTGTTATTAAATTGTAGTTTAATTTCAAATCTTCATTGTTGGTCTAACTTGATTTGTTTTTCTAATGAGATAAATCCCTAATGGATTTTCACCATTAGACTAACATAATAGTGTTAGATCTCGAAAGATAAATATTGTATATGCAACATCTAGCTGTTCATCAATTGATGACACCTTAGACTATATAGTGTTTTACAATATGAAACAAGAAGATTGTATAAATAAGATTACTTTGACTCTCGCTAATCGGAGCATCGTTGGATTCTTATTTAAAACGAAATTATCCTAATTCCTCTTAGCTTATTCATTTCGAATTAGCTTAATGACATATCATTGGATGAATGGTCTATAAATCATATGAAGTCTTATTTTCTCTTAAGAAATTAGATGACGCATATGATTATATTCCCGGAATTCTATCCCTAAATGATATAAATCCTCAATCTTAGATATCTCCTACTTGTATAGGCAAATCGTAGAGTTAGATTAGTAGTGGTGGTCCAAGAAAGAGTTACTAATTATACAGTTACACTTTCACAAGTGTTTAATAACCATTTTATTTCAATGGATTCAAACTGTATGAGTTTAGTATTCTGTGACCAGAATCCACTTGCACTATTCTAAGAACTCTTTGATGTAACTAAACTTAAGTCATCAAAAGATACAACCACATATTTTATAAATCTATGGCATTTGTATCTTGTTCATAGTGTTTTTGACAAGATCATTCTCTGCAAAGAGTTAATATGCCTATATCCATTGAAAGTAATTTCATCTCATTCGCAAATGGATGTACATTCAGGGGTGGATATGAGTTTTAGTTGTATTCTTAAAACGATCACTCTAGATTTTACCTTATGCAAAAGAAATTTGAAATGTTTGAAAAATTTCATGAATTTCTAGCAATGGTGAAGGTAAGTGGTTAAAGATCTTGTGAACTGATAGGGGTGGAGAAAAATTTAGTAGATATGCAGTTCAAAGATCATTAATTTGATTTTGAATTATATCCAAACTTACCTCCCCAGAAATTCGAGTTGCATATTGATGATTAGTTACTAGTCGTTGCCTAAATCCTTATATGGTAATTTCAGAATGATGCAATGGTTGTATACTTACTATAAATCATTACTAGATTCATGGATGACCTAATCGAAACTTAAGAAAAGCTAGAACTGCTAACCTTGGCTTGCATGTTTGTTAGCTATTCTAAGTGATTAGGGGTGGAGCATCCCATAGTCATTAGACAAGAAAGTGTTTGTTTAACCAAATACTACTTTTCTAAGAAAATGACTAAGTCTGAAAATAAAGTAGCAAATAAAGGAGATATTTTTTCTTGATTCCAAAAGTGTTCTATCATCTTATTTTACAAGATGATCCCACTGCCTCTGTTGTCTTAACACAACTGAAGAGGTCTATACCATTTAGTTTTCTTTGACATAGTTCACGTTACCTTGTTGTAGTGGGAGAGTTTCTAGGAACTCATCTTCTTATAACTTGGAAGACACTAATGATTAAAATCCATTGTGAGTTTAAACAAGTAATGGATTGTCAAGATAAGAAACTAAGAAGAAAGCCAATAGAACTATGGTTTGATCCATTCACATGGAGTAACCTAAAGTTTTCTATTACAAGGACATGAAAGGAATTTTTCGTTAATGAGTCTATTCAATGGACTTAACAAAACTTCCTATTCCTAGTGTTATAGGTTTGAGTTCATCTAAACCTATGGCTTGTGGTATACCTGGTAATTACTTACTCCAATGCAAGCATGAGATGTTGGAGCGTTTTCTTTCCAATGGCAATCTATAGAAGCTTCAAAACTTCTAAGCATAGATTTTATTTATCTAAGGAAAAGTCTCAACTATTCCAGAGAAGATAAAGCCATGAAAGAATTTCTTGAATCAACAGTGAGAGGTCTCAGATATGCTTTAGTATGCCTAAGACCAGACACCTGCTGTTGAGTGGGAGTAATGAGTAAGTATCAGATTAATCCAGGAGAAGAACATTGGAAGACAATCAAGTAAATCTTAAGATTAAGAAGAGGAACTATATGTTAGTCAATAAGGGTGTTTGTTTAAAACTCTTAGACTACACCACATCAGATTTCAAGACTTGCCTTTGTGCTAGAAAGTCTGTTGATGAGATGGTGATTACTTTGGGGGTGGAGTAGCGATTTTGGAGAAGTGTAAAAACCTATCTGAAATCTCTTGGTCTACCAGAGAGAGACTGAATGTTAAAAGTTGCAGGAAAGAAACTTATTCAGTCTAAGGAAAGTTCTATACTTTTGTGGAACTGTTCCAACTTGCCTTAACTACTAGGGTTACTTCCTGAATAACCAAAGAGTAGTTGCCCAAAAGTATAGAATCCAGTATCCCAAGAAAGTAGACATATAGAGAGGAATTTCACATTATCAAGGATTTTGTGATTAAGGAAGAGTAATGGTGGAGAAGAGGTTGTGTTTAATTCAACCTGTCAGATCCTATTACGAAGAGTTTACTTCTATTACACTTGATTGGTATATCAAGGTGTTAATGATTATTTGAAATGCACTTTTTGTTTTATATTAGTGCAAGTCGGAGTTTGTTGGGTTTTATGCCCTAAATAAAACTCATTTCATATAATCAGATTTACTTATTAATAAAGATCAGAAATAACATTTTATGTTGCATGGTTCACATGATTTATTTCATGATTATATGTATATAATGTATGAATTCTTTTTAAGTCCAGAACATATGAGTTTGTTAAAGATTATAGTGTTGTCAGCACAGTGGAATATAATCTTTATTGTATGTTCAAAAGTTTATTCCCTGATTTTTCAGAACACTGGATTTAGACTGACATGGTATAATCAGCGATAGGTATTCTTACACCTTGGAAAAGTGTTATGTCCTTTCCAGGACATTGACAAAGTTTACCAGTATCGGATGTATGGAGTATACATCGGAAGGGACCGATATTGAACTTTGATTAGATATGTTAAAATTTACCGTAATATCTATTCAATTCAATATCACCTGTTGATCCTAGATCACATGATCGAAATCCTTATATGGTTAGGTTCAATCTCAAGAGTGTTATTCGTGTTCTTTGATTTGTTAAGTTAAGCCTACTTTTGGGTTAGGGTGATACTTACATTTTGGGAACACGGTAGTGCAATTGAGTGGGAGCGCTAACATAAATAAGGAATCTATAGCTTCTATCTGGCAAATAGAAGTAAAGGATGATTTCCTTCGAGCTTAACCAAACGAAGATAAATGGTGGAGATCTCATTTCACTTAGGTGAAATATCATTTATACAAGGTTAAGTGTTTTAAGGATAAAATACATTGTAGGGTGTTACGGTAATTTAATCCCTGTACAGTGTAAATCATCTATATAGAGGATCATTGATCACATTAGGGTTATAACAATGGATAACTAATGGCGTGTCTATATCGTGGAACATATAGAGCGTTTCTATATGACTGAGAGTGCAATTCCAAGTTCTAAGTGTGCATTCAATGAGGAATTAATAAGTTAGGGAATTTACTTGGTAAATTCGGTTCGACTTATTGGAAGCTCGGTTATGTAGACCCATGGTCCCCATACTAGTTGAGACCATACTGCTTGTAAGACTCAGTTAATTGATTTTAATTAATCAATTATAATTCTAAAAGTTAGACTATGTCTACTTTATGAATTCTCACAGTTTAAGGATGAAATTGTAAAGAAAAGGGTTTCTACGTTTAATTATTAATTGAGAGACGTTGTATGTCTAATTAATAATTATTTTAAATGACAATATTATTTAATAATCTATTTTAGTTATTAAATAATTAGTTTTGGCATTTAAATGATTAGAATTGGAAAAATGGCATTTTTGGAGAAATAGAAATAAAATTAAGGAAACTGCAAAATCCAAGTGAGGCCCATTTCACCCTATGGCCGACACCTCTTTGTGTGTTTCCCAATTATTATTTTCAATTGTAATTGCCATGTAATTGCTAATCAAAGCCTAGCTATAATAGGAAAGTGGTGGATCACACTAAATAAAGCAGTTAATCAATTACACAGTAAAAGAGGAAACTGTTTATTTGGAAAGTTGTGCTCTCCCTTTTCCCTATATAAAGAAACCTTGTTCTCTTCTCTTCTATGAAGCCATAAGCCACGAAATTCAAGAGAGAAAATGAGAGAAAATTTCGAAATCCTTGTGAGATGAGTAGTGCCCACACACATCAAGTGGTATCTCAATCATAGTATGTAAGACTATGGAAATTCTACATCAAAGAAGGACAAAAGAAGATCCAGGTTCAGATCTTGGTGATGCTCTGCTACAGAAAGGAATCAAGGGCTAGAGATCTAAACGGAAGGAGTCATATTATTCCGCTGCACCCACTGTAAGGTTTTCTAACTTTATATGTGTTTATGTTCATTGTTTTAGAATTCATATTAGGTTGTTAATCCAACATACTTGTTAGTAAATCTAGATCCTGGTAAAATAATTTCCAACACTTGTATGCTGTGGGAACTCATGTATCCATTGATCTGCCAACTCTCATCTTTAAAAGGATTCTCGAAACCTCAGAAATAACTGGCACTCGTAACAAACTCCCATTTCCAAGTCTCATTTAACAAGTGCTCATGGCTGCTCACCCTCCTCTTACAACTCATGGTTATCAAGTTCCAAATCCATGAGGGCTTGGCCCAAAGCAGACAATATCATACCAGTGGAGAAATAGATGGTGTCTGACGATCGTTAAAACATTTGTTGACCGAGGTTTTCGGCAACCAATTAAATGAGATAATGATAAGAGCTTTGGGATAGTTAATGTAGGTAATTTTTATGTGGTTCGGGCTTTAATGAGTCGTAGTCCACTAGTCTCTGTTATTAATGAGAGTACTTCTTTTACAGAGAATGTTCTTGGGGTATTTTTCTCTCTCCCTTTTTTTGATTCCCTTTCTGATTTTTCTCAGGGGTATTTACAGAGATTGGTGGGAATAGTTGAAAAGAGGTAACTTGTCTTTGAGTGCCAGCTATGGATAAGCACAAGTTCCCCAAAGATACAAAATAGGGCATGCATTACCTACATAGTAGGTATCATAGAGGTTAGGTGAGATTAGCCTTCCTCCTTCCTTGATTGATGTGATTCTTCATAATGGACCCGTCAGTAGTCCCTTTGATTATCGTGTAATCACCCTAAATCAGGCTTACGATATCTGATATGTCCTCTTATGGGCCTTTCCAGACATTTTCCCCATGCTGCATTAAATGCGAGGTGACTGTTCGAATAGGTCTTTCTTGTCCCAGAGGTGCCTTACTATATCTTAACTACGGGAGAAGAAGGTGTGCCTTTTGCACTTGTCCGGGAGCTAACTCTCTAAACCATACTTATTGCCTCTTTTACTAAGGTTGTACATAAGTTTTTGTAAATCGCCCAAACCGAATAATCTACCCAAATCAAATTGACATAACCCGACAAATAATGCAAACCGAATAACCAGACGAAAATATAACCTGCCTAATCTTTATATTGGGCGGGTTAAAAATAATACCAACCTGTCCAATCAACCCGAACTAACCCGATCAACCCAATTAAGAGGGTGTTATATATATATTTTATTATATATATTTACATTATCATATAACTTATATAGATATTTAAAAAAATATAAAGTTCAAACTACTATATCTTTTTGATGGTAATTGTAAGGTTTATTATTTTGACAGATTATATTAATAGTGAGTTCAGTCTTATTTGTGGTTTTAATTTGTTATAACTGCATACCAGTTTTTTGTTAAAGTCCTCGTGTGTTTGTTATGTTTTAACTGTTGGTATAAATTGTTCTTAGGTCGGTTGAACTATTGTCTATAAATAGCTAGTTTCATTTTTTTAAACGAGTTAGCTAGCTAATTCATAATCTTGGTTAGTTCAGATATATCGTGTGGTATTGTGTGTGGTATCTTGTATTGTTCGTTGCTGTTTTTCAGGTCTGATTGCATAGCTTGATGATGGATATCCATAGCAGAAAGATCAAAGCCTGGTGTTGCTGAGTTCAACAAAAGGGAGTTTAGTGTCATCTTCGTCATCAGATCTAAAGAGATTTCAGATTGAAGAAAAGTGTTAAAGAAGAACTTAGTTGCTGCATAGGAAATCTTGTGCATACAACCAAGAATCTTGGTTGTTGTTGGTAATACATTACTAATTGTTGTAAAGATTGTATTAAATTCCTAATTGTGAACTGGAGATTGTAATACGAATCTTTTGGATTTAGTGAATGTTATTACCCTAGTTTGGGGAACCCAAGCACTAGTCGGCTGAGATTTATTCTCAGTGCAGACGAAGCTTGTAAGTTATTGTGTTCTTTACTGCTTACTCTTCAATCCGATTCTTGAATGTTTAAGTTGAAATTAATCAATCTAATCTTGAACAACTCGGTAACTTGAATCATGAAATTTGGATAAATTGTTGTTTCAGTAATTGATTTGAACTTTAAATTCATTCTATATATAATTATCTTATTATCACAATTAACTAAAATATAATAATTGAATAAAAAAAAATAAAACATTAATTTTCGGTTTGGACGAGATAACCCAACCCAAGCGACCAATTTCATTGGGCAGGTTATTAATTTCTTTTTTCTTAATTGGACGGGTTGCACTTAATTTTTGCAACCCAATTTTTACATTGGGTTGAATAAAATATAGCATAAATTGACCAAAATCGACCGACGTACACCCCTATCTTCTATACAACCCTTAACTGATCTCCGGGTGAAGTGTCTTCTTTATCGACGTGTCATACATAGCAGCGGCCACGTATTTTGGCTCCTTTTGCCTCAGAAATGGTAAGCCATTTTGCCGCTGATCTAACCCAACTTCCCACCAAGTGGTATGCGGCCTGCGCTTCTTCCAACCCCGTGTACTAGATTCAAGATATGAGTGTCGCCCTTACCGTAGTAAGTTACAATCTTCTAAGTTTCTTTTACGTTTTCACTTTCGCAGTTCTAACTTTTTCCTGTTGGTTGCACGATTATTGCCGAGGTCGATTGTCTTTCCAAGACTTTGATCGACCATGTGTTTACCATGTCTGAATTTGATGGCATGGAGGAGGTGATGAAGAAGCTCTGAGAATCAGAGGAATAGAAGGAGGCGATTCGAAATGAAGCCCAAGAGAAAGAGGCCCTCATGGAGCGGAACCATCAGGAGGTGCTGAAGGCCAGGGATGACATCATAGCTTCGGCTAGGAGGGATCTTTGAGACTCCAAGGAGTAGATCCAGGAACTTATTGCGAAGCTTAAGTCTTTAGAGGAGCTGCACCAAACCAATTTGGAGGCAACAACCATTTTGACTGTTGAACTAAAAGAGCTTCGTGAATTCTGGGATCAGACTCATAAAGAGGGTACCGAGGCCAAGAGGGATGCCCTTCTGGCCTCAATCACTTGCCAGCATTACGAAAAGCGTTTTGATGACAGGGTGTTCATGTGCTCGAAAGCTAACAATTTCGAGCCCCGTCTTCCCTTCTATTCCAATCCCAAGGTTGTTCTAGCTAAGTTTCGGGAGAAGAACAAGAAGCTGGATGTTGTCCTGGATGAGCGTAGGGGTCCCCGTCTTCCTCCTTAGATTGATTGATTAATTAAGTTCTTATCTTTTGGTTCTTTTGTTTTGCCTTTCCCCCCACTTTTAAGACAATTCTATTTATTTTTGTGTTTTAAGTGAGGGGAGATTTTTAATGGCCCGGCCCCAGGCCTTTTTCTATTTACATTCTAGACCACTTATATAAGTTTATATCTATTTTATTTTCTTTTTTATATATTCGTCCTATTTTTGCGTGTATGTTATGCCTCACTACCCCCCTAAGTGACATAAAAGTGTATTTTGGATCACTTAGCTTGAAGTCGCATAGGATATCGCATATATTTGTCTGGCACAGATTATTTTATAGAATATAAACTAACATTCTCCTAACTATTGATAGTACTTGCAGAGGTGGTTAGCATTCCAGGCCCGAGGTACTGTGGATCCGTCCATCCTTTTTAGCTTATAGGTCCTAGAGCCTATTTCATCTTCAATTGTATGCTCCTTCCCAATTTTGCCCAAGTACCCGCACTCCTGGCTCTTGGGTGGCCGGGAAGACCCTTCCTAGGACTAGGTCCCCAATGGCAAATTTCTTATCTTTGACTTTGGAATTGAAGTATTTTGCTACCTTTCTTTGGTACGCTGCCATCCGTATTTGAGATTCCTCTCAGAGCTCGTCTATTTGATCCAACACCTCTGGCAACAAGGGTTGGTTCGTTACTGGATCATACGTGGTCCTCTCTGTGGACGGGATCAAGGTTTATAATTGTACCATGGCTTCACATTCGTACACAATTGAGAATGAGGAGTATCCGGTTGTGGTCCTTATGGTGGTCCGGTAGGCCCATAACATTCGTGCCAATTCTTCAGGCCAACAATTTTTTCTTTAGGGTGACCTTTAGTATTTTATTGACCGCCTCTGCCTATCCATTTGTTTGTGGCCTTGCAACCGCAGAGAAACTCTTGATTACTCTGTGTTGGTTGCAGAAGTTTGTGAATTCATCGCATTCAAACTGCTTTCCATTGTTTGAGACTATCTTGTGGGGTAGCCCGTATCGACACGATGTTTTTTTTCCCATAAAATCCAAGGCTTTCTTGGTCGTTATGGTCTTCATGGGCTCAGCCTCTGTCCACTTTGTGTAATAATCCACCGCTATTGTGGCATACTTTACCTAACCCTTTCCCATTGGTAAGGAGCCAATGAGATCTATTCCCCAAACTGGGAAGGGCCAGGGGCTAGTCATCAAAGTAATTTCATAGGGTGGAGCTCTTGGTATGTTCGCGAATCATTGGCATGGATCACACTGAAGGACGTAGTGTACACAATCCTTCTTCATTGTAGGCCAAAAATATCCTTGTCTCAGTAATTTCTTTGAGAGACTCAGACCTCCGGTGTGGTCACCACAGAACCCCTCATGGACCTCCTGCATGATCCGTCTAGTTTCAGGATCTGACTCACACCTTAAGTACGACATGCTGAGCCCCCTCCGATAAAAGACACTGTCCATCATCACATATCGATTAGCCTAATACTATAGCTTTCTGAACATAGCCCTTTCTTGGGGCAACTCTCCTTTTGTTATGTACTTGATGATGGGGTCCATCTAGTTCGGCTCTTGCTTATTAGTAGCCACTGTCTCTTTGGTTTTGATGCTAGGTTCCATAAGGTGTTCGACAGGTACCACCTTACCTTTCTATCTCGCCGTCCGAAGCTAGCTTAGCTAAGCAATCTGCCTGAGCATTCTTTTCTTGCAGGACTTGCTCCACTTTGTATCCTTTAAATTTGTGGAGCAATTCCCTGACAACCGCCACATAAGCAGCCATTTTTTCTCCCCGAGTTTGGTATTCTCCTGACACTTAGTTGACAATGTTGGAAATTATTTTACTAGGATCTTAGATCTACTCACAAGTATGTTGATTAACACCCTAAATATGAACTTCTAAAACGATTATAAATTAAACACATATAAAGTATGAGAAACCTTACATTGGGTGCAGCGGAATAAAATGTCTCCTTCCGTTCAGATCTCTAACCCTTGTATCCTTTCTGTCGCAGAGTATTATCAAGATCTGAACCTAGATCTCTTTCTCTCCTTTCTTTAGTGTTGAATCTCCTTCTTGTTGAATGTCTTTCTTCACAATCTTCCTCACTATGATTGAGGTATCACTTGCTGGGTGTGGGTGCTACTCTATCACTAAGAGGTTCGAAATTATTCAAGGAAGAAGAAGAGAGTGAAGGTGGCAGCTAGGTTTAGAGAGAAGGCTCAGGTTTTTCTCTGAAGGAAACAAGATGTGAAAGTGTTTAGTGTAAATTTCCTAAAGCCTTCACTATCTATTTACAGCATACCACATAGGGTTAGGTTTGAATTATTTGGCATGAAAATAATGAAAATATCAGATGATAAACCCTATTAAAGTGGTCGGCCATGGCATATTGGATTTGGGCCTCACTTTTTGCAATTTTGCTGTTTTATCATTTCTGCATCTCATTTTCTCAAAAACGCCAATTTTCAAATTCAACCATTTAAATGCCAATTCTAACTATTTAATAACTATAAATAATTATTAAATAATATTGTCATTTATCATATTTATTAATTGAACCATACAAAGTATCTTAATTAACAAATATGCCCTAAAAACTCTTTCTTTACAATTTCGCCCTTACTTAGTGAAAAATTCACAAATAGACATAGTCTAATTTGAGAATTATAATTGATTAATCAAAACCAATTAAATGAGTCTTACAAGTAATATTATCTCAACTAGTGGGGGGACCATGGGTCTATATAACCGAGCTTCCAATAAGCAGATCAAGAATTTATAACCTAAATTCACTGACTTATTAATTCTTCGTTGAATCCACGCATAGAACTTAGAATTGCACTCTCAGTATATAGAACGCTCTATATGTTCCACCATATAGACATGTCATTAGTTATCCATTGTTATAATCCTAATGTGATCAATGATCCTCTATATGAATGATCTACACTATAAAGGGATTAGATTACCGTAACACCCTACAATGTATTTTATCCTTAAAACACTTAACCCCTTATAAATGATATTTCAGCTATGTGAAATGAGTACTCCACCATTTATTTTCGTTTGGTCAAGCTCGAAGGAAATCATCCTTTACTTTCTATTCGCCAGATAGAAGCAATAGATTCCATATTTATGTTAGCGCTCCCACTCAATTGCACTACCGTGTTCCCAAAATGTACGTATCACCCTTACCCAAAAGTAGGCTTAACTAACAAATCAAAGAACACGAATAACACTCTTGAGATTGAACCTAATCATATCAGGATTAAGATCATATGATCTAGGATCAACTAGGCGATATTGACTTGAATAGATATTACGGTAAGTTTAATAAATCTATGTCAAAGTTCAATATCGGTCCCTTCCGATGCATACTGTTGGAAGTTATTTTACCAGGAACTTAGATCTACTCACAAGTATGTTGATTTAACAACCTAAATATGAACTTCTAAAACGATATGAAATTAAAAACATAAGAGTATCAGAAATCTTACAGTGATTGCAGCGGAATATATGTCTCCTCCCACTCAGATCTCTAACCCTTGATTCCTTTCTGTAGCAGAGTATAATCAAGATCTGAGCCCGAAAGTCCTTCTTTGTTGTCTCTGAAATCTACACAGCCTTCCTCAGTATGATTGAGGTATTACTTGATGTGTGTGGGCACTACTCTAGCACTCATACATTTCGAAACAGTGAAGGGATAGAGAGAGAGAGGGTGGCGGCTCAGAGAGAATTTTCTGAGAGAAAATTCTTTCAGAATAATGCTGTGAAAAGGTTGTACAGATGTGTGAAACTCTGAAGCCTTTGCCTTCTATTTATAGAAGACCACCAAGGGCTATGATTGACATTTTGAACTGAGAAAATCAAAGGGAAAAGGAAGCTAAGTGGGCCGGCCTAGGCAATGTGGAAACAAGGCTTTCCACTTTTCCAACTTTCCTTTTCCTACACTTGATAGTTTCCCTTTTTGTGAAAAATTGCCAATTCCATTGTTCAACCATATTAATGATAAATCTAATTATATAATAATTAAAAATAATTATCAAATAATATATTATCATTTACTTTATTGATAATGAAACTAATTAAAGTTTCCTAATTAATAAATATGTCCTTCAAAATCTCTATTTACTGTTTTGCCCTTAATAAGTGCTAAATTCTCAAACTGACAAGTCCATCTTGAGAATTTTTAATTGATTAATTAAAATCAATTAAATGAGTCTTACAAGTAATATCATCTCAACTAGTGAGGGGACCATGGGTCTATATATCCGAGCTTCCAATAAGCAGATCTAGAATTTACCACTTAAATTCACTGACTTATTAATTCTTCGTTGAATCCACACATAGAACTCAGAATTGCACTCTCAGTATATAGAATGCTCTATATGTTCCACCATATAGACACATTATTAGTTATCCATTGTTATAATCCTAATGTGATCAATGATCCTCTATATGGATGATCTACATTGTAAAAGGACTTAAATTACCGTAACACCCTACAAAGTATTTTATCCTTAAAACACTTAACCCTGTATAAATGATATTTCAACTAAGCGAAATGAGTACTCAATCATTTATCTCGTTTGGTTAAGCTCGAAGGAAATCACCCATTGCTTACTATTCGCCAGATAGAAGCTATAGATTCCATATTTATGTTAGTGCTCCCACTCAATCGTACTACCGTGTTCCCAAAATGTATGTATTGCCCAGACTAAAGTTTTAGGCTTAACTAACAAATCAAAGAACACGAATAACACTCTTGAAATTAAGCCTAACCATATCAGGATTTAGATCATGTGATCTAGGATCAACTTATGATATTGAATTGAATAGATGTTTACGGTAAGTTTCAAAATCTAATTCAAAGTTCAATATCGGTCCATTCCAATGCATACTCCATGCATCCAACCTGAGCTTTACTTTAACCTATGTTCTGGAAAGAACATAACATTTCTCCAAATGTAAGTAAACTCTGTTGTAGATTGTCATATCAGTGAAACCCAGTGTTCTGATAAATCTAGGAATACTTTATTCACATAGTCATGTTTATTTTCCACTGTGTTGACAACACAATAAACATGTTCAAGTATGTGAAAGGGGTTTGGATGAATTTATAAATCAAATAGACAAGCAATTGATTAAGTGAACCAAAACATACACAAGTGAATGAAAAATTACTTCTATTACTTTATTGATATAGAATAATCTGGATTACATTGAAACAGAGTTTTATTTAGGGCATAAAACCCAACACATACTCCATGCACCCAACCTGAGCTTTACTTTAACCAATGCTCTGGAAAGAACATAGCATTTCTCCAAATGCAAGTAAACTCTATTGTAGATTGTCATATCAGTAAAACCTCGTGTCTGATAAATCTATGAATCTTTATTCACATAGTCATGTTTACTTTCTAATGTGTTGACAACACAATAAACAGGATCAAGTATGTGAAAAGGGTTTCAGATGAATTTATAAATCAAATAGACAAGCAATTGATAAGATGAACCAAAACATACACAAATGAATGAAAATACTTCTGTATCTTTATTGATGTTGAATAAAATCGATTACATTGAATTGGAGTTTTATTTAGGGCATAAAACCCAACAGGGGAATCATTGTAAACTTCTACTCTTTGGGCTCCTACAACCTTGGCCAATCTCAACCCTGGAATTAGGGCTTCATATTCGGCTTCATTGTTGGCAGTTGGAAATGTGAACCACAGAGTGGCTTAGAGTCGTAACCCGTCGGGTGAGATCATTGCTATTCCGGCACCAGACCCACTTTCATTAGATGCCTTATGAACATATACCTTCCACGCTGACATTTCTTGGGCTGGCTTTCTGGCGTTGGCCTCTATCTCGTTACACGCTACGATGAAGTCTTCCAATGCCTGACCCTTTATAGAGATGGGTGGAACGTAATGTATGTCGAACTGGCTTAACTCCATGGCCCACTTAAGGAGTCTTCCTGAGGCTTCAGGTTCTTGCAGGACCTGCCGGAGTGGGTGGTTCGTAAGTACTTTGATGGAATGGGCCTGGAAGTAGGGCCTTAGCTTTCTTGAAGCAATCAGGAGGCAAAAAGCTAGCTTTTGATCAACGGATACCGAGTTTCGACCCCTAACATGCGTTTGCTAACATAGTATACCGGGTGTTGAACTTTTCCTTCCTCCCAGACCAGGGGTGCACTGACAACGCTCATGGAGATAGCTAAATATAAGAACAAGTCTGCTCTGTGAATTGGTTGTGAAAATATTGGTGATTTGGCCATGTGTTCTTTCAATTTTCTGAATGCCTCCTCGCATTCTTTAGTCCATTCAAATTTCTGACATTTCTTACAAATATTGAAGAGCGGGATGCATTTGTCAGTCGAGCGGGAGATGAATCGACTCAAGACAGCAACCTTCCCGGTCAAACTTTGTACATCCTTCTGTTTTTTTGGGGAAGGCATGTTCAGCAAGGCCTATATCTTTTCAGGGTTCACCTCTATCCCGCACTAACTTACGATGAATCCTAGAAATTTTCTTGATTTGACGCCAAAGGTGTATTTTTTAGGATTAAGTTGTTGGAAAATATTTTACCAGGATCTTAGATCTACTCACAAGTATGTTTATTAACACCCTAAATATGAACTTTCTAAAACGATAAACACATATAAAGTTTAGGAAACCTTACATTGGGTGCAGCGGAATAATATGACTCCTTCCGTTCAGATATCTAGCCCTTGATTCCTTTCTGTAGCAGAGCAATATCAATATCTGAACCTGGATCTCTTTCTCTGAATCTTTGATGCTGAAACTCCTTTGCTGATGATCTTTCTTCACGATCTTCCTCACTATGATTGAGGTATCACTTGATGTGTGTGGGCACTACTCATACACTAAGGATTTCGAAATTCAAGAGGGAAGAGAAAGAAGAAGTGGCAGCTAAAGATAGGGAGAGAGAAAGGCTCAGGTTTTTCTCTGAAGGAAAAATAAAAAATTTAAGTGTAATTTTCCTGAAGCCTTCACTATCTATTTATAGCATTCCACTAGGGTTAGGTTTGAATTATTTGGCATTAAAATAATGAAAATATCAGTTTAAATTTCCTACAAAAGTGGCTGGCCCTATACTAGTGGATTTGGGCCTCACTTTTTGCAATTTTACAGTTTTATCTTTTCTGCATCTGATTTTCTCAAAAACGCCAATTTTCTAATTCAACCATTTAAATGCCAATTCTAACTATTTAATAACTATAAATAATTATTAAATAATATTGTCATTTATCATATTTATTAATTGAACCATACAAAGTATCATAATTAACAAATATGCCCCTATAAACTCTTTCTTTACAATTTCGCCCTTACTTAGTGAAAAATTCACAAATAGACATAGTCTAATTTGAGAATTATAATTGATTAATCAAAACCAATTACATGAGTCTTACAAGCAATATTATCTCAACTAGTGGGGGGACCATGGGTCTATATAACCGAGCTTCCAATAAGTAGATCAAGAATTTATTACTAAAATTCACTAACTTATTAATTCTTCGTTGCATCCACGCATAGAACTTAGAATTGCACTCTCAGTATATAGAATGCTCTATATGTTCCACCATATAGACACATCATTAGTTATCCATTGTTATAATCCTAATTTGATCAATGATCCTCTATATGAATGATCTACACAGTAAAGGGATTAGATTACCGTAACACCCTACTATGTATTTTATCCTTAAAACACTTGACCCCGTATAAATGATATTTCAGCGTATGTGAAATGAGATCTCCACCATTTATTTTCGTTTGGTCAAGCTCGAAGGAGATCATCCTTTGCTTACTATTCGCCAGATAGAAGCTATAGATTCCATGTTTATGCTAGCGCTCCCACTCAATTGCACTACCGTGTTGCCAAAATGTACGTATCACCCTGACCTAAAAGTAGGCTTAACTAACAAATCAAAGAACACGAATAGCCTTTCAAGATTGAGCCTAATCATAACAGGATTAAGATCATTTGATCTAGGATCAACTAGGCGATATTGACTTGAATAGATATTACGGTAAGTTTAATAAATCTAAGTCAAAGTTCAATATCGGTCCCTTCCGATGCATACTCCATGCATCCAACCTGAGCTTTACTTTAACCAATGCTCTGGAAAGAACATAGCACTTCTCCAAATGCAAGTAAACTCTGTTGTAGATTATCATATCAGTAAAACCCTGTGTCTGATAAATCTAGGAAACTTTATTCACATAGTCATGTTTACTTTCCAATGTGTTGACGGCACAATAAACAGGATCAAGTATGTGAAAAGGGTTTCAGATGAATCTATACATTATGTACATATAATCATGAAATAAATCATGTGAACCATGCAACATTAAATGTTATTTCTGATCTATATTAATAAGTAAATCTGATTATATTGAAATGATTTTTATTTAGGGCATAAAACCCAACAAACTCCCACTTGCACTAATATAAAACAAAAAGTGCGTTGCAAATAATCTCAACACCTTGATATACAAATCAAGTGTAGTAGTAGTAAACTCCTCGTAATAGGATCTGAAAGGTTGAATTAACCACAACCTTTTCTCCACTATTACTCTTCCTTTAATCACAAAATCATTGATAATGTGAAATTTGTCTCTATATGTCTACTCTCTTGGGATACTGGATTCTATACCTTTGGCAACTACTTTTGGTTAATCAGGAAATTAACACTAGTAGTTTAGGCAATTTGGAATGGTGCCAAAGATGTATAGAACTTTCCTTAGACTGAATAAGTACATTTCCTGCAACCTTAACATTCAGTCCCTCTCTGGTAGACCTAGAGACTTCAGATAGGTTTTTACACTTCTCCAAAATCACTATTCTACCCCCAGAGTAACCACCATCTTATCAGAAAGATTTACTAGCACAAAGGAAAATTTCGAAATCTGATATGGTGTAGTCTAAGAGTTTTAAACACACCCTTATAGACTAACATATAGTTTCTCTTCTTAATCTTAGGATTTACTTGATTGTCTTCCAATGTTCTTCTCCTGGATTAATCTGATACCTACTCATTACTCCCACTCAACAGCAGGTGTCTGGTCTAAGGCATACAAAAGCATATCTAAGACCTCTCACTGTTGATATAAGAAATTCTTTCATGGCTTTATCTTTTCTGGAATAGTTAAGACTTTTCCTTAGATAAAATCTATGCCTAAGAAGTTGTGAAGCTTCTATAGATTGCCATTAGAAAGAAAATGCTTCAGCATCTTACTAAAGTAAGTTGCTTGCATTAGAGTAAGTAATTACCAGGTATACCACAAGCCATAGGTTTAGATAAACTCAAACCTATAATACTAGGAACAAGAAGTTTTGTTAAGTCCATTGAATAGACTTTTAAACGAAAATTTCCTTTTATGTCCTTGTAATAGAAAACTTTAGGTTACTCCATGTGAATGGATTAAACCATAGTTCTATTGGCTTTCTTCTTAGTTTCTTATCTTGACAATCCATTACTTGTTTAAACTCACAATGGATTTTAATCACTAGTGTCTCCCAAGTCATAAGAAGGTGAGTTCCTAGAAACTCTCCCACTACGACAAGGTACCGTGAATTATGTCTAAGAAAACTAAACGGTATTAACCTCTTTGGTTGTGACAAGACAACAGAGGCAGTGGGATCATTATATGTTATATAAGATGATAGAACACTTTTGGAATCAAGAAAAAAAATATCTCCTTTATTTGCTACTTGTTTTTCAGACTTAGTCATTTTCTTAGAAAAGTAGTATTTGTTTGAACAAACACTTTCTTATCTATTGACAATTGGATGGTCCACCCCTAATCACTTAGAATAGCTAACAAACCATGGTTAACAGTTCTAGCTTTTCTTAAGATTTTGATTAGGTCATCCATGAATCTAGTAATGATTAAGTATACAACCATTACATCATTCTGAAATTGTATTACCATAGAAGGAATTAGGCAACGACTAGTAACTAATCATCAATATGCAACTCGAAATTTCTGGGGAGGTAAGTTTGGATATAATTCAAAAATCAATTTAATGATCTTTGAACTGCATATCTACTAACTATTTCTCCACCCCTATCAGTTCGAAAGATCTTTAACCACTTACCTTAATGGTTTTAACCATTGCTAGAAATTAATGAAATTTTTCAAACATTTCAAATTTCTTTGCATAAGGTATAATCTAGAGTGATCGTTTTAAGAATACAACGAAAAAACTCATATCCACCCCTGAATGTACATCCATCTGCGAATGAGATGAACTACTTTCAGTGGATATAGGCATATTAACTCTTTGCAGAGATTGATCTTGTCAAATCCACTATGAACAAGATACAAATGCCATAGATTAAAAAAAAAGTGGTAGTGTCTTTTGATGACTTAGGTATAGTTACATCAAAGAGTTCTTAGAATACTTCAAGTGGATCCTGGTCACAGAATACCTAACTCATATTCCATACAGTTTTAATCCATTAATAGAAGATGGATGTTGAACACTTCAGAAAGTGTAACTGTATTGTATTCTGGAATTAGAAATATAAGAAAATTTCTATTTGGAATCTAAAATTAAAGTCAAAGACTTAAATTTATACCAAATATTATGAGTAATTCTATCTTGGACCAGCACTACTAATACAAACTCTAAGTCAGATTTGCCCATACAAGTAGGAGATTTCTAAGATTGAGGATTTATATCAATTGGGAATAGAATTTTGGGATTATAATCATATGCGTCATTTAATTTCTTAAGAGAAAATATAATGACATGAAATGATTTATAGACCATTCATCCAATGATATGTTTTTAAAGCTAATTCGAAATGAATAAGCTAAGAGGAATTAGGATAATTTCGTTTAGAATAAGAATCCAACGATGCTTCGATTAGCGAAAGTCAAAGTAATCTTATTTATACAATCTTCTTGTTTCATATCGTAAAAATACTAGTCTAAGGTATCATCAATTGATGAACAGCTAGATGTCGCATATACAATATTTATCTTTCGAGATCTTACACTATTATGTATGTCTAATGGTGAAAATCCATTAGGGATTTATCTCATTAGAAAAACAAACATGTTAGACCAACAATGAAGATTCGAAATTAAACTACAACTTAATAACAGAAAATAACATGGTTCAATATATATTCATACACAATTCAGAAATTATAAGCACATAGCAAGTAGGAATGACAAGTGAAAATACTAAAACATACAATCCTAAATAATTTCCAAGGTTTTTCAACAAACTGATACAGTGTCCCGTTTAGGCGAGAGTCAAAGCATCATCCATTGAATAGAGTTGTCAGCTCATCTAAAATGATAACCATTCTAGCAACCTTTTATTCGATCAAAATAAGAATCCAACATTGTCCCGGTAGGCGAGAGTCAAGGTTATTCTCATTTTATGAGCTTCCACCATTGTTTCATGTTTTATGAGTTTATCTCTAAGTAGTCACCGTAGGGGAGAGTCTAAATAGAGACGAAAACTCACAAAACACTTATCAAATGAAATCTTACGGTGTTAAATGCGTTCAACGAATAACCATCCATAGGGGGACGAAGTCTAGCGTCTCGATGTTATATTGAAAACATTTAACTTTTGTAAGACCAACAATGGAGATCGAATATCTTAATAATAATCAAGCTCATTATTTAAAGTGAGTTGTATTTTCTTTGATTCTCTTTATTTAATTTATTTATTTTAAATATATATTTATTTAAAATTTTCAATTTAGAATGAAAAATTCTAAATATAAATTTTAATTTAATATTTATAAATTTTACTTAGATGGATATAAAAATAACATGAATTATTTCCATCTTAGTAATAATTTCCAATAAATATTTAGAAAAATATTCAATTTAAGTTGTTACAAAATTAATATAAATTAATTTACAACTCATATTTAATTTTCTATAAATATATATTGCATTTCGAAAAATTAAAGTATTTAAGAATACAATTTTCGAAAATGCATGTTAAAATAAAAAATTAATCTTGGAAAAATTATTCTAATTTAATGTTGGCCCAAAATTAATTAATAAAATTAATTTACAACAAAAAAATATAATTTTCCTATTTAATTAAATATATATAAGAAAAATTTCAAATATTTAAGTATGATGATGAAAATCAACTTAAATATTAATTTTCTATTTAATTAAATACTCTAGAAAAATACTTCGAGCAAAAATATCATCTATCTAGATTTTCCTTTGACTAATTAATTCAATTTCTAATAATATACTTTAATTCAATTTAATTTAAATTAATCAATAAATGAAAAAATCATTGATTTAAGTTGATCCAAGAATTAATTAAAATAAATAATTAATTTACAACTTAATCTATTTTTCAAGATAAAATTCGAAATTCTAGCATTTAAGAAATGCAATTTCGAAAATTGATTAATAAAATAAAGAAAAAAAATATATTTCGAAAATTATTTAAATTTAGTTGAAAAAATAAATTTCAACTAAAAATAATTTTCTATTTAATTAAATGTCATGAAAAAGAAATATTTAAGTATGATGATGAAAATCAACTTAGATATTTAATTTTTAAATTAATTAAATGTATTAAATTCAAGAAATAAATAATTAAGTGTAGAGAAAGCTTAATTATTAATCTCTAGTTTAATACTAGGAAAAATATACTTAAAATAAATTGTACCAAAATTAATTAATAAATAATTAATTTCACAATGTATAATATTTCCTATTTAATATTAGAAATAATAAGTAGTCTAGAAATAACTATCTAGAAAATATCTTATTTGACTAAGTATCCTTTCCACAAAATTTAAAAAAAATATCTAATTTAAGTTGTACTAGAAAAAATCTAGAACTTAAATATTTTTCAAATTTAAATTTACTTAAATATCAAAAATTAAGTTGTAACCACTTAATTTGAAAATATTCCATTTTAAGTTAATATTCGAAAAGATATTAACTTAAAAAATATCTAAAGAATCTTAATAACCAATGCCTAAAATTCCTCAACTTAATTTTGAAATTTGAAATTCAAAAGATATTCAGATTTAAGTTGGTTAGTTGTAGATAACTAAATATCAACTTAAATAAGAATATTTAATGAAAAATTTAAATTAAGTTCCAGAAAGAATCTAGATGGTTATAATTCTATATTTAATTAAATACAAGAAAATACATATAGTTTAGCTTAGAATAAAAAATTCTTTAAACTATAATTTTCTTAAATTAATTTCAAAATAAATGAAATTAATTATGTTGCTAATCAATTTTATTAGGTTAAACTAGTTTAATTAACCTAGTACAGTCATTCAAATCAGGCAAATGGGCCTTTACAATTGGGGTGGTTCATGTGAGGGGGTGCTGGGTTCAGTATGTCGTACCCACTTCTGTAGCTCCCAACTCTCACACAAGGCCCAAAAGAGAGGAATTTAACCTTAATAAGAACAACTATTATTAATTGAATAAGCCCAATAACTAAATGGGCCTAAATAAATTCTATCAAGAACTATGATAATTTATTTTAGCAACAACTTATATGTATCTATAATCAAGTTAAACACATAGGCTCACACAGGCACACTTTGGATGGGTCCTATCATGTTGCTAGGTCATACACAAATGAAAGAAGATTGTAAATATGCCTGTTACAAATTATTAACTTGACCAAGGGAGCCATCAGATCATTAGATCTGGCAAAAAGTAACCATGGCTATTTGCAATCAAGTAATAATAGGTTTTGAAAACTTACACATAAGCTAAAACACATACTCCTGCAACAAGGTTAGTTGGATAGTTGGATGTAGGATTTATTTAATTTTAAATTAAATATTTAATTTCGAAAATAATTAATTAAATAATAAAAAAAAATCGAAAAATTTAAAAAAAAATTTGAAAAATTCGAAATTTTTAAAAAATTTAAATTTAAAATTAAACCTACAATTTTTGAAAAATTAGGTTTCAACCAACCTAAATATCGTTTCAAAAATTTGCTAACTACTTTTAAATTTTAAATGTTATTTTATAAATAAAAATTAAATAAAAAATTAGAAAAGATAAATAAATATCTTTTTTAAATTTTAAATGTAATTTAAATAAATAAAATAACAAAATTTAAAAAATTAGTAAAAATATCTTATATCATTTAAAAATTACATGATTATAAATATCTTATTTTAAAATTTAAAATAAGATAAGATATAATCAAATTTTAAAATAAGATAGATTTTTAAGCAAGAAGATAGATACTAATTCTATTCAAATTCAAATTACACTAATATCTTGAATTAAATTTAAAAAATATTAAATTAATTCAAAATGATAATTAGAATTGAATTAGGAATAGTAATAGTATAAATACAAAACTATACCAAAAATCGGAAGTTAATTTCATGAAAAAGCATGAAAAATCGAAGAAAAACGAAAAAATTGTGAACTGTACGGACAGATTTGCGATCGCAGGAAAATTTCAGCAGACCCCGATTTTTTCAAATCTTTAAAAATTCATAACTAATTCAAATAAAATCGAAATTGAGTTCTGTAAAAGGCTAACTTGCTTAATTTTTTCCATACTATCCAATAAAAATAATTCCAGAAACAAAATCGCAATTATTTTTCACGAAAATTTACAAACATCAATCAATCATCAAATAACACTCAATACAACATGATACCATCCAAAAATCATACAAACAATCGTTTTAAAGTCCAAATTTCTTGCAAGTAAATCAATTACCATGGCTCTGAGGCCAGTTGTTGGAAATTATTTTACCAGGATCTTAGATCTACTCACAAGTATGTTTATTAACACCCTAAATATGAACTTTCTAAAACGATAAACACATATAAAGTTTAGGAAACCTTACATTGGGTGCAGCGGAATAATATGACTCCTTCCGTTCAGATATCTAGCCCTTGATTCCTTTCTGTAGCAGAGCATTATCAATATCTGAACCTGGATCTCTTTCTCTGAATCTTTGATGCTGAAACTCCTTTGCTGATGATCTTTCTTCACGATCTTCCTCACTATGATTGAGGTATCACTTGATGTGTGTGGGCACTACTCATACACTAAGGATTTCGAAATTCAAGAGGGAAGAGAAAGAAGAAGTGGCAGCTAAAGATAGGGAGAGAGAAAGGCTCAGGTTTTTCTCTAAAGGAAAAATAAAAAATTTAAGTGTAATTTTCCTGAAGCCTTCACTATCTATTTATAGCATTCCACTAGGGTTAGGTTTGAATTATTTGGCATTAAAATAATGAAAATATCAGTTTAAATTTCCTACAAAAGTGGCTGGCCCTATACTAGTGGATTTGGGCCTCACTTTTTGCAATTTTACAGTTTTATCTTTTCTGCATCTGATTTTCTCAAAAACGCCAATTTTCTAATTCAACCATTTAAATGCCAATTCTAACTATTTAATAACTATAAATAATTATTAAATAATATTGTCATTTATCATATTTATTAATTGAACCATACAAAGTATCATAATTAACAAATATGCCCCTATAAACTCTTTCTTTACAATTTCGCCCTTACTTAGTGAAAAATTCACAAATAGACATAGTCTAATTTGAGAATTATAATTGATTAATCAAAACCAATTACATGAGTCTTACAAGCAATATTATCTCAACTAGTGGGGGGACCATGGGTCTATATAACCGAGCTTCCAATAAGTAGATCAAGAATTTATTACTAAAATTCACTAACTTATTAATTCTTCGTTGAATCCACGCATAGAACTTAGAATTGCACTCTCAGTATATAGAATGCTCTATATGTTCCACCATATAGACACATCATTAGTTATCCATTGTTATAATCCTAATTTGATCAATGATCCTCTATATGAATGATCTACACAGTAAATGGATTAGATTACCGTAACACCCTACTATGTATTTTATCCTTAAAACACTTGACCCCGTATAAATGATATTTCAGCTTATGTGAAATGAGATCTCCACCATTTATTTTCGTTTGGTCAAGCTCGAAGGAGATCATCCTTTGCTTACTATTCGCCAGATAGAAGCTATAGATTCCATGTTTATGCTAGCGCTCCCACTCAATTGCACTACCGTGTTCCGAAAATGTACGTATCACCCTGACCTAAAAGTAGGCTTAACTAACAAATCAAAGAACACGAATAGCCTTTCAAGATTGAGCCTAATCATAACAGGATTAAGATCATTTGATCTAGGATCAACTAGGCGATATTGACTTGAATAGATATTACGGTAAGTTTAATAAATCTAAGTCAAAGTTGAATGTCGGTCCCTTCCGATGCATACTCCATGCATCCAACCTGAGCTTTACTTTAACCAATGCTCTGGAAAGAACATAGCACTTCTCCAAATGCAAGTAAACTCTGTTGTAGATTATCATATCAGTAAAACCCTATGTCTGATAAATCTAGGAAACTTTATTCACATAGTCATGTATACTTTCCAATGTGTTGACGGCACAATAAACAGGATCAAGTATGTGAAAAGGGTTTCAGATGAATCTATACATTATGTACATATAATCATGAAATAAATCATGTGAACCATGCAACATTAAATGTTATTTCTGATCTATATTAATAAGTAAATCTGATTATATTGAAATGAGTTTTATTTAGGGCGTAAAACCCAACATAAGTTTCGTCCCATATCTTCGGACTACCTCAAAACACTTCGTGAGGTCATCTGCATGGCCCATGTACGTTCTAGATTTGACCAACATGTCGTCTACATATACTTCCATGTTCCGTCCTAGGAGGACCATGCATTGGTAAGTTGCTCTGACGTTCTTTAATCTGAAGGGCATGACCAGGTAGCAGTATACCCCATTGTCGGTCCTAAAGCTAGTACATTCTTGATCTCCAATATACATTTTAATTTGATTGTATCCTGAGTAGGCCTCCATAAAGGATAGCAACTTGAAAACCGAGGTGGCGTCCACCATCTGGTCAATCTGGGGGAGTGGGAAGCAGTCCTTTGGGCAAGCTTTGTTAAGATCGTTAAAGTCTATGTAGACCCGCCATGTCCCATTTGGTTTAGGTAACAAGACCGGATTGGCCAACCATTCTGGGTAATACATGTCCCGGATAAGGTTGTTCGACAATAACTTATCCACTTCATTTTTTAGGGTGTCAGCCTTTACTGGGTCAAGCGGGCATCTCTTTTATTGCACCAGAGGCATATCTCGGTTGACGTTCAAAACATGGGTGATTACATGGGGGCTTATTCCGGTCATGTCCCCCTGGCACCATGCAAAGACATTCGTAGTCGCCTTTAGTGTGTCTATGATCTTGCTCCGTCCCTCCGGTTCTAGATTTTTTCCTAGGCGGATAATTTTGGACGGGTCGAGGTCGCACACCCTCACTTCCTCGATGTCCTCCATAGGCTCTAAAGTTATTTCGGATCCAATATGGGGATCCAATTCGTCTTGTCCTGCTGCCATGGGATCCTTGCCCCTTCGCACCATCAGAACTGATAGATGTACTACAGCCTTGTAACATTGTCTTGCTTCTCCTTGGTTCCACCTCACTGTTCCTACTCCGGCCTCCTGAGTAGGGAATTTAAGGCACAAGTGTCGAATGGAGGTAATTGCTCCAAAATTGACTAGAGCCGGCCTGCCGAGGATGGCATTGTGGCTGATGGGGAAGTCCACCATAACAAAGGTGCAGTATTTGAAGGTGCTTTGTGGGGTGTCAGGACACAGGGTGACGGGAAGTCTCACTTTTCCATCGGGATGAGAGTTGTCCCGTTTAATCCCGTGAGCTATGATCCGCTGGGCAAAAGGTCCCTATCCGTGAGCCCAATGGCCGTGAAAGCATCTTTAAACAACAGATTCATGAAGCTTCCATTATCCATCAGTATCCTAGCCACTACCTTATTGGCAATGGGAGTTTTTATGACTAGGGGGTCATGGTGAGGGAAATGCATTGGCTTCGTATCTTCCTCCGTGAAAGTAATGGGTTGATCCATGAGCCTGGGCCTCTGAGTTGGGAGTTGAGTGACCTCCCATACCTCTTCGTCATGCTTTAGGCCCCCAGCGTAGCGCTTCAATTCATTCTTGGTGGTTCCTCCAATGTGAGGCTCGCCAGAGATCATGGCGACTCTCCCATTGGCCGGGGTGGCAGTCCGGGCGTCTGCTAAGGAGTTACCCCTCTCGGAGGTACTTTTCCCTCGAGCATACCCCCGGCTCCTCCTTGATGTAAGGGGCCTCTCACTTGGGCTGGGTTTAAGTGCGACAGCCTGTTCTTGATCCACTCGTACAAATGACCCAATCGAATTAGGTTTTCAATTTCGTCCTTCACGTTTTTACACTCGATTGTGGTGTGACCGCTGTCGTTGTGATAGTTGAATCTTTTGTTGGGGTCTCTCTAGGAGCTATCCTTATACAAGGGTGGAGGCTTCCGGTAATGCGTATTTTGCCGGGTGGCAAAGTACACACGTTCCTGAGAATCTGTTAATTCAGTGTACTGTGTGTATTGTGGGGTATACCCCCTTCGCTACCTTTTCTCCTTAGTCCACGTGCTACCTTTAGAAGATCTCTTGCTCTAGGAGCTTTGTTGGGCTCCGGCCATACTAGTAGCTGGTGCGGATTGGGACGAAAGTTGGACGCTTACCCCAGAGGGGTTTCTTACAGGCACATTAAAATGCGACAACGCTAGAGTTAAGGCGAGGCTCTGGTTGTACGTTGGGGTAGCAGAGAACTGTATTCCGCTCGTTTGGGGAGTGGCAGGAGGTGGAGCTCCTGGCGCATATCTCGATACTCCTGTCGGGTAATACCCTCTGTAATCCACTATCTGGGTTTCTTCCAGATTAATGTATTTTTAGACTTTCCTCTAAAAGTCTTGGAGGCAGGCTGCTCCAACCTGCTACAATTCGTTCCAAAAAGGGGTTCCCGTACGGATCCCAGCCTGAAGCAAGGCCAACTGTTGTCCGTCTTCCACCTTCTTTATTTTCGAGGCCTCCTCCTTAAATCTCTTTATGAAGTCCTTTAGGGTCTCCACATGCAGTTGTTTTAATGTTGGTTAGGGCACTGACCTCGAGGTTGATCTTTCTTGCTGCAACAAACTACCATCGGAAACTCACTTGTACCTTGTTCAAACAGTCTGCCGATCTTGGCTCCAATTTTTTGAACCATTCTTTGGCAGATCTGCTCAGTGTTAGGGGAAAGCATAGACACTTTGCGTCATTACGGACCCTCATGACGGTCATTACCCTGTTAAATCGGGACAGATGGTCAATGGGTCTGAGTCTCCTGTGTAGGTCGCCATTTCGGGCATTTTGAAATTTTTAGGGAGTTCTGCCTCTAAGATGTTTCGGGCACAAGGCTCACGGTCCTCGCAATTAGAGTCTGAGTCATCCCCTTTTTGTCTCTGGGAGACTCTAGCAATGTCTTTGCGGAGGATCGCCAATTCTGCTAAGATTCCCTTATTTAAGGCATCACCTGATATTAGTACCGCGTGCTTCTTCTTTTTGAGATGGTTTCTCAAGTCACCATGTTTCTCGTTAATTTTTTTGCCGTAAATCAATCGGAGGATGGCGACCTTTTCTTTCTCTTTCCCCGGGCTCGTGGTGCAGAAACACGCTCTTTCGGTCCTCTCGGTCCTGAGGGCCAAGACTCCCTTGAGGAAGCTTGCCCCTCTGTGGACCTTTCCCTCTTGGGAAATCTGAGCAGACGTTTTGTGGATCTTGAGCCTTTTTGTTTCTCTCGAGGATCGAAGTGGGATTTTTCTTAGGGTCTTCCTCGGAAGGATATCATATGGGGCTTGGCCTCCTAGTTTTAGGCCTTTGGGTGCTTGGCGAGGACTCCTCTTGTGTTTCCTCTAGTCCTGCGGGCACGGCTTTGGGATGCACGTGGATTCAAGTTGTTTCCATGGCCTTTTGCATGGCAACCATTATTTATTGCATCCTTCTATTCTGTTCTTTTTGGGCAGCTAGTTCGGCCTCGTGATCAGTCGCTTTTTGCCTTAGGACCAGTAACTCAGTGTAGCTACCTCCTCATAAGCATCATACCCTTAAAGATTCTCTTCGTATTCCTCGTCATTTAACTCGTCTCATTCCTCAGAGGCCACATTTACTTGTGTAGCAGCCTCTTCACCTTCTGGGTCCCGAGGATCCTCGGGGGGACGAGGTTGGTGTGTGTTGTTCTGAGTTTCCACCATCGTAGCTTTGAGTCTTGATTGTCGTTTTTCAAACAACGCTTCCCACATCTCTCAATGAAAGCACCAAAATATTGATCGAGGTTTTCGATAACCAATTAAATGAGATAATGATAAGAGCTTTGGGATAGTTAATGCAGGTGATTTTTACGTGGTTTGGGCATTAATGAGCCGTAGTCCACGAGTCTCTATTATTAATGACAGTATTTGTTTTATAGAGAATGTTCTTGGGGTGTTTTTCTCTCTCCCTTTTTTCGACCCGATTTCTCATTTTTCTCAGGGGTATTTATAGAGATTGGTGGGAATGGTTGAAAAGGGGTAACTTGTCTTTGAGTGCCAGCTATGGATAAGTACAAGTTCCCAAAAGATACAAAATAGGGCATGCATTACCTACATAGTAGTTATCATAGAGGTTAGGTGAGATTAGCCTTCATCCTTCCTTGATTGATGTGATTCTTCATAATGGAGCCATCACCAGCCCCTTTGATTATCGTGTAATCGCCCTAAATTAGGCTTATGATGTCTGACATGTCCTCTTATGGGCGTTTCTAGACGTTTTCCCCATGCTGCATTTAATGCGAGGTGACTGTTCGAATGGGTCCCTCTCGTCGCGGATGTGCCTTACTATATCTTAACTCCCGAAGAAGAAGGTGTGCCTTTTGCACTTGTCCGGGATCTAACTCTTCGAATCATACTTATTGCCTCTTCTATACAACCCTTAACTGATCTCAAGGTGAGGTGTCTTCTTTGTCCACGTGTCATACATAGCAGCGGCCACATATTTTGGGAAAAAATCAGGGCAACAATATGTATATCGTATGTGATAAAGTAGAATTAATATATGGATCTATTCCTTCCTGATCTCAGTGATCTAGCATTGTTGTGGGCATTGATCTTGGATAATCTTTGTCGACGAGTAGCAATTTAGATTGAGAGAGCAGTTAAAGGAAATAAGGAAAATTGAAGTCTACATATTTATTTTTTTATTAATTTTATTTACTGTTAAGGTAAATAACATTAAAAAGAAAGCTATGGATGGATGATAACAATCGGTGAGGAGAAAATAGATTGGATTGACACGTGATGTGTAAAATTATAAAAGATAAAAATACATTAAACTTAACTAAAATTAATAAAGTTATAAATTAAAAATTCAAATGAGATATAAACATGACACCTTATAAAAAAAATAGAAGAGTACAATCCACCTCAGCATTCTTCATTACTTTTATAATTATTTTTTTTTAATTTTTTTGTTAGATTTTAAACTTGTTTGTATTTACATTTTTAAATAAGTCATTAAATAAAAACTAAATAATAGATGGAATAATTTTAAATTAAGGTTGTAGTTATAATTTCAAATTATAAGGAGCTTTACGTCAAATATTAAAATAATTTAAGTGAAAAAAAATAATTACTAAAAAAACTTTATTTAATAACAAATTACAAAAATAATTAATAATTATAATTAATTTAATTTAATTTAAATAAAATATTATATTGCTATTAAGTTACAAGTTATTTTGATATAATTTTTAAACTAATAACAATATTTATTTAATAATGATTTAATGATTAAAAATAAATATAATTACTATGATTATATATATATATTTGATATAGTTATTGAAATTTTTTATATATTAATTTTATATTAAGGGTAATTGTAAATTCATTTTTTTACATTCTTAATATTATTTATAGATAGTTTAAAGTAGAGGCCACATAACTTTTCATAATACATATCTAACTTATATGCGTCACAATATATTTTGATAGATAGAACAAGTGAATAGGGACACGAGATTTAATGCTGCTTATTTAATGTTTTACTAAGCTGAGATAAGTCCACTAGCTAAATTCTAGTAAGAGTAGGAGAGTCAAGGTCATATAAACCCAGTAAGGCAAATGAAGGAATAAATGTTTGGATAGAAAGAAACTCCAGCTCACCATCATATCATATCAAATAATGGTAAATCATGGGACAGACAAGAATAAATAGTTGTATTCCTTAAAGGGAAATAGAGTAATAACAACAGTTACTTTTTCAATATTGCTATTGGACACTAATATTATTCACACTTTATGATTAGTAAGTGAATTTTTTTGAAATCTATTTTCTTAAGTTACATGACACCCACATCGAGAATGACACTAATAATACTTTTAGCAATTCTCTTACTTTTATCATCGTATTGGTTCAATAATATTATATTCTAAGTCTATAAAGACTACAAGCAAGTAAGATAAAATTAATAACTCATCACTAACACCCAAAAGGGACCACAAACAAAAAAAGGTTTAAGCTCAATGACATTATTAACTATTGTTGCGTACCTTACATTTGCATTTTTCATGCAAAAGAAGTACTCAAAATTTGACATGAAATTGCATTTAATATTGCTTTTATGTGTTTGAGGTCTGTCTTGTTAGATGTCACATACATAGACCAATAAAGGGTTCAATATTAATCATTTAATGAAAGCTATGGAAGAAACTCCTGTGTTTTCACAAAGATGAAAGGTTGTTTTAAACCCCCTTTGGAAAAGGACTGAAATGAAAGCAAAACTGAGTATAAATGCAGATACACATAGGTCTGTGTTTGTAGCAGAAGATAATCTTTCTTCTGCAAAAGACCAACCTTATTAATTGTGGGCTGTTTAGAATTCTTGCCAATCATTTCGTCATTTTTTGCTGTCATGCATTTATACTTATACCCTTTAGTTGGTTTAAAGATTAAATAGGTTCAAACCCAGTCATGAGCCAGATTAAATAGGTTCAAACCCAGTCATGAGCCATACTCTTATGATGTTTGGACCATGTGCTCTTAATAGCCAAAACCTCCTTTTAACTTGAGAAGAAAAAGGAAAAAGAAAAAGAAAGAGAGAACACCTTTCTTGTGTGATTTGTGAAGTAGTACTCTTTCAGAACTAGGGGAAAGCTTATTCTCTTATAAATGCAAACCAGCCTTAATTTTCTTAATATTGCCTCCACATTCAATTTTTCCCCTCTTCCATGATGAGTTTCATGATTATATGTGAAAATTGTAGAAATGGGTGTTCCCTGCAGCCCAAAACATTGTCTTGATGTTTAAACAACACTTGAGCCATTTGTTTTGGACTGAAGGGAGCTCCTAATTCTTTTATTTTCCCTTCTCTAGTTTCCAAGCTTCAATATTGGTCCATGGTCATCTCATTCGTAGTGGGTAAGTTCTCTTTTACTCAAATTTGTTACTAAATTTGAATGATTAAACAACCCATTTTCTATTATTTTTTGCAAAAACTATTACAAACCCATTTTATATACAACTTTTTGATTCTAAATCTATGTTTGTGTGTGTATCCTTCTTGCTTGTGGATTGGTCAAAATATTTGATCATTTAACAGTGTGCTATGTAATAGTACACTAGGCTCCAATTATTAGAAGTGCAATATTTAAATCGTGTAAAATCTAAATAAACCCTTTACTGTTATATAAAGCAAAGGTTCAAAAACATGTTCCTTTCTGAAAAATCAATGACATGTACAATTTAATAGTACCTTTAATTCTTTTTTCCTTATTATAAGGTAAGAATCATGAGACTCCATTTTTTTTAATTTTAATTAAGATCCACCTTTACCGCAAAATAATAACAAATAATAAAAATTTCAAAAAAAAAATAACAAATAATAAAAAAAACTTTTCTAACACACCGATAAATAGTACAACAGCTCACTAATGGATTAGATAAGCCCACTTGTATGTCGAAAATGAATATTTTTTTTTAATCTTTTTCTTTTAATCTGGCATTGTATTGAATCAAATGAGTTCTTTTGAATTCTATTTATGTTGACTTTTCTTTGTTGTGTCTTACATCTGTGTTAAAATATATGCGTCCACCAGTAATTTTGTTCAACTATGCATTAATTTAGTTTTGTGATCGAATAGAACATTCCCAAGCTTATTTTATAATACGAGTTATGATTTCATTATATTTTTAAATTAATTTTAATATACATATTATTTTAACCTATTCACGGTTGTTAAAAACATAAAACAATTTGGTAAACTGGAAAAGTTCCTTCTCCTCATTTCTTTTTCAGGAAAAAAAAAAAAAATCGAAGTTCAATTATGGGATTTTTATGTTTTTAGAATCATCAAAATAAACCAACAATTTTGATTACAATGAATCGGATCAAATTTGTAAGTCTTAAGTACTAGAATAGTAGAAATTCATAATCTTTTAGAATGTAATTCATTAACAAAATTAAAGACCGAGAACAAAAAATGAAAACAAAAATAGATATATCCAGTTTACAAGGAGAGCTAATCCAGAAAGATTAACATGAGAAACTCAATTGGTACATCCAAAAAAATGAGAAGTGAGATAAAAGCTAAAACAATGGCACAAACAAATAATGTTGTTCAAAGGCTTATTTTGACTGGTTGTTGTTGTTGTTGTTGCATTTGATTTACATTGCAGCTGATTCTTGAACATGATTGGACTGACTCTTCTGTTAATGGAATCACTGGAAGATTGTCACAGTTGCAAATCTCAATCATTAGTCCATCTGGGTCATGGAAGAAAAGTTGGTCAACAAAGATACCTCCTTCTTCTACTCTCCTTTTCTCATACTTAATATCCATTTCTTCAAGCTTGTTTTCTACTGTTGACATGCTCTCACACTGCCCGCCAATTCAAAATATGAAAAAAATAAAAACTTTAGTATTCATTTCACCAAAGAAAATGCATACAAAAACATGTTAGAGAATGGGAGAGATTTACTTGGAAAGATATGTGGTTGTGCTTGGGGTTGATCCCAGTAATCTTGGGCATGTTGTCAGGATCGTCAGATTGGAGTAGATGTATCCCAATGCCATAGTTGAATAGCCTAATAAATCACAACCAGAAATGTGTAAATATTACAAAAAGCCATGCATGATTGTAATAAGGAAACAATAGAAAACATTTCCTCTGTTTTTCTTTTTGACCTTTTTTTGATATGGAATTTTGAATTCTTACCATGCACCATCAAAGTTAAAGGAATCGGGTCTTCTAATTGGGAAAAACCCAAGAACAGACTTGTAAAAATGAAGGGATTTCTTCACTGATCTACAAACTATTGAAATGTGATTCAAGGATTTGAGTTGCAAAGGATTTCCTCTGCTTTCCACCATATCTCTTTCTTGGTGTCTAAACAAATTAAGGCTTAAAAAGTCTTCTGTTCAGATAGTAAAATAAGAGAGACCAAAAGGGTTTGAAGAGCAATAAATGGTTGTTTGGATGAATTAATGAAAACTCAAAGAGTGAAAGGATACAAAAAGATTGATGAGATTAGAATTCTACTTGGGAAAAGGTATTGATTTGAGTGTTTATATAGAGACGAGAGAAGTGTTGACAGATAATCTGCAGTGACATTTCTGAATTTTCAAGTTGTTTTTGGTTTTGGATTGTGATTAATTCTTTATTACACGTAAGTTCCACGTTTGCTGACTCATAACTAGATTACTATAACTATAGTCTATATGGCGGACACGTTAATTTTCCTCTTCCTTCATAATTTTCTTTTGGTTATCTTTTCCTCCATAATTTTTATGAGAAATGGTAAGCCACATTTTATAATACTAAAAATTAGTAATATTTTAATATTAAAACTTTGCATATTTTAAATTTAATAAATAATATAAAAACCCCTAATTAATTATAGATGTGTATCTTAAAACAAATTTACTATACCCTATTTAGAATTATAAAAATACTAATAAATTTCCTTTATTAGGAAACATGAAATGTAATCAGAATGCATAATTAATTGATTAAAGTACCTTTTATAGTTAAATTATAGTAAATGTTTTTTTTTTCAGAGAAATTACAATATATGTTAGTCATTTAGACATATTTTTTTAAGGATTGTAAGATATATTTTAAAAGATAAAGTTTTTATTGCATATTTAATTTTTAAAATTAATATAAAAATAAATAAAAATTATTACCCTCAATGACATTCTTTAACAAAATAGTGGGAAAAGTATTTCTTTTCTTTTATTAACAAAGTTGTAATATCCCGAAAAATATATTGATATTTTAATTGGACATATTTTATTAAATATGTGATTAAGTGGGTATTAGAGTAGGATTATAATCCTACTTAAACTAATTACGAGTTGATTAGGAAAATATGAGTAAATGAATAATAAAGCGTAATTGATTAATTACGGAGATTGTATTGAAATATGTGGGTATCGTAGATACCATAATTCGAATAAAATATTTTCGGGCCTGGCAATTGTGGAACTCGACAGAATGGTCAGAAATGTCACGATTGTTGAAATTGTGTTATATTGTAAATTATACCGGACTAGGTTAAGATGTTGAGAACTAGGTTAAATCGGGAAAGTTAGAAAATTACCAAAATGCCCCTAGGTTATTTTAAAGTTTAATTTCTTTGGGGGTAAATTAGTCATTTTGTATAATAGGTATTTTGACTTTCTAGACTTTGTGGGCTGCCCACTATTATTAAAAAAAAAAAAAAAAAAAAAAGAAAGAAAGAAAATAATAAGAAACCCTATTTAAGGGAAAATCTTCCAAGGCAAGAAACAACTTTTTCTTCTTCTCCTTCTTCTTCCCTTCGTGTGAACCAAAAACCGACGGCAAAGGATCAAAACTTCACCATTTCTTTTGAATTGAAGTAGCTTGTAGAACCTAAGCACAACCTAGAAGCAATCAAGGTAAGTTCTATGCTTTGTTCTAAGAATTCAATTGGTTTTGGAGTAAGGTTTTGTGTTTCAGTAGCTGTAGGAGTTAAAGTAAGTTAGGGTTATGTTTAGTTTAGATTTTTGAGTATGCTGAAAATTGATTTGGGTGGTTTCCATGGCTGGTTGAATTGAGTTGCATTGGATGAAGCTAAAAATTAAGTTTTCTTCACTTGAACATGTGATTTTGAGTTAGAGATTGAATTGTTGTGTTTTGAAGCTTGGAATATGTTGTCTTATGGTTATTATACTGCTCTGTAAAGTTTGGGATCAATTGGTTAGGTTTGGAGCAACTTTCGGGACTTTGAAGAGCTGAAATTTTCGAGTTTCTGCTGTTGTGAACCGGAATTCCGGATGGAACATGGCTGCCAACCGGAATTTCGGATGGTCAATTTTCTGAAATTGCCGATTTTCGTATTTTAGCCATAACTTCTCACTCGGGTGTCCGTTTTAGACATTCTATATACCGTTTCGAAGCTTATGAAGAGCTCTACAGTATGAGACATAGATTAGAGCCAAAAGATGTATTTTATTTTAGGGTGTTTTTACCATAAGATTTGGTAGAAAACCCTAAGTTATTTTATGCGGGTTTTAGACAGTGTTTTGGAATGGACCCTTATTGATTTACCTTTATCGTGACATAGGACTCGAAAGTGTCGGGCATCATTCCACTCAGGTCGGCCCACATACTTGACTTTGGACTTGAGGTAAGAAAAGTACTATATACCGTTTGTAGTTAACAATTATAATTGTGATAGTCTTGATTATGTTCGAGGGAAATATTATGAAACGATTATTATCGTTTGACTCGATTATGATCGAGGGAAGTATTATGAAACGATTATTATCGTTTGACTCGATTATGTTCGAGGGAAATATTATGAAACGATTATTATCGTTTGACTCGATTATGATCGAGGGAAGTATTATGAAACGATTATTATCGTTTGACTCGATTATGTTCGAGGGAAATATTATGAAACGATTATTATCGTTTGACTCGATTATGATCGAGGGAAGTATTATGAAACGATTATTATCGTTTGACTCGATTATGATCGAGGGAAGTATTATGAAACGATTATTATCGTTTGGCTCGATTATGATTGAGTAAAAGAAACGGTTATTACCGTTATGAGTAATTACTCCTGAAATCGCGGATAGGTTTCTTACTTATCGTTTGTTGTATCGGACAACGATAGTGACATATACAGCTCGTGGTTAACGAGTGGTAGGGGTACTTTATGAAGTACCTAAATTATGTGGTTATGAAGTTGTGGAACGATCAAGAGTGTTATTATGTGATGAGTTGTAATTGAATACATTTTTGTTAAGGTAGGATTGAATAAATGTTAAATTGCTTATGAAATTGGTCATTTTTCTTACAGTCTCTGTGGCTTAGGGATGTAAGAAAACAGGTTGTAATGATGTATGATTGGAGTGCTTTATGAAGCACTGAAATTGTGTGGATATGCTAATGTGTGAACTAGGGTGCTTTATGAAGCATTGAAAATGAATATTTATGATAATGCATGATTAAGGTGTTTTAGGAAATGCTGAGATTGTTGATTATCTATAGCTATAAATACTCTTAATTTTGTAATGAGTTGCTCATATAGACATTGAATTGTAAATATACGTTGAAAGAGTACAATCTACTGGTATGAATAATCTGTTGAAAAGAAATCTACTATCACTTTCCATAATTTTCTTTTGTCTAATAGCTTTCTTGCTGAGTCATTATGACTCACGTGTGCTTCATGATGCAGGTAAGAAGATTAGCGGTTCTTTTTGGCCACGAGTCAGAGGTCTCCCAGCAATGTACATATCAAACGTGTTGTCTTGGCTTCCAGGAAGCATGATCACCCTTTTTTTTTCTATGATTGGATGTATAACCTACTCTTGTATTAATGGTTTTATAATTGGTTATAAAAGAATTTTATTAGCAGGGGATCCCCATATTACGACAGTATTTTGAACTAAAGTTTCTATTTTTAAATTTAATTAAAGATAATATTTTTTTTTTGAATTAAACCACACTTTTCCTAAACTAATAGATTATTGATAATAAGATTATAAAAGCACACACGTGGCGTTCCTGAGGTTCAGGATGTTACAACATGGTATCAGAGCGACCAAGGTTTAAAGATCCTGAAGACTGGTTTGATATGTACTTTGGCTGCGAAGACTCGTTCGACTCTTGGTTTAGTAAGTGTTGATTGTTAGTTGATTAGTGGTTTATTTACTAATTATTTGAATTGTCTTCTTATTTGATATGTGTAAAGTTGTTAGAGAAGCGTGATAAGTTTTTGATATAAGGTTGCTAAGTATGTCTATGCATGTGAGGTAATGCTTATTAGCATTAATTCTAGTTAGAAAGATTTTAACTATGAGAAAGGATTGATCACGGGTATACTAGGAGGTATACCTGAGGTGATCTAGTAAGTAAAATTGAGAGCCTACTAGGCTCGGGGTAGGTAGTGTGGGTATAAATCTTCCTACCACAGGGCTGAGAGCAAATGAATGCTATGAAGTAAGAGATTATCTGAGTGACACTATAGTAGAACTTGTATGGTTGATTTCGGGCAGCGCAATAATGGAGAATGGTACTAAGCTAGACCGATTGGCAAAGTTTTGTTAAAATGCAACGACTACTAAGGCCGCTAGGAAGGCTTTAAGGTGGAACAGGTATATTGTTCAGAATGTAGATATTATGGTTAAATAATTAGGAGTTTTCTAGTTTTATGCTCAGGTGATTGAGCTAACCCTTACTGTTGAGGGTATAAGGATTAGATCACAAAAGAAATAATATGAAGAGAGATATTCATGAAAGTAAATGTCCAGTGTTGGATTGGCTAAATGATGTTAACTTTAATGATCTTGACAAAAAAAAAAAAAAACAACAAACCCATTGGTTACGGGTCCTAGTAAGAGAATGGTTGGTTGTTTTGGTTGAGTTAAATTTAGATGATTTGAGGTAATGTTGAGGATTGGATTGACTTGTAAAGTATAGTGCAAATATTAATTAGGAAGGAAAGATGGTAACTTTTGAATCAGAAGGTGAGGACCTTCGTGTTCTTGGGCAAGGATCAAAGGTCCTGAAATCTATTGATCATGGCGTTTAAGGCTGAAGGTTTATTATGGGATGGATGCACCAACCTTTCAGTTAGTGTGGCAAATATTGCAAAGGAAACATCGGGTGGAACTGGGACACAATTTTTGGCTCAAAGGCTTCTAGATGCCTTTTTAGAAGAGCTACCAAGATTATTGATGAAATGGGAAATTCATTATGAATTGAATTGATACTATGAGTAAAACCTGTACCCAAAGTTCTGAGTTGGATGGTAACTGCAGAATTGAAAGGGGTGAATAATCCATCACAAGAAATATTAGGCTTGAAATTTCTAGCACCGAGTAGGTTTTGTTTGTGAGGAAGAAGGACGAAACCTTATGAGTGGGTGTTGACTGCTGGGAGATTAAACCAATTAACGGTGAAGAACGAGTATCCTTTGTCAAGGATAGATGTTATGTTGATTAATTTTATGAAAGGATCATTTTCTCTAGGTTCGGTCTTCGATCTGGTTATTACCAGTTGAAGACTCGAAAGGAGGATGTTCCTAAAACAGTTTTCGTACCGATGACTTTGTAATTGTTTTCATTAAGGGTATTGTGATTTCTTTGGATCCAAGGGAGCCATATGAGAGACACCCTTGGATGATTTTGTAATGTCTCTAGAAGCATAAGTTTTGTGCTTAATGTAAGAAATGCGAGTTTTGCTGATCCCAAATTTGCAATGAAGGTTAGAGATTTTCTAGAATTAACAAGATACTACAGAATATTTGTTGGGGGTTGGCAACGCCCTTAGTGGAATCAAATCGAAAGAATTGAAATAGAGATTAACCATTATACCAATGTTAACATTGTTAGTCAGTGAGGGGAAAAATGTGATTTGATGTGATACTTCTATACAAGGATTAGATTGTATTCTGACACAGTTTAGGAGAGTTGTTGCCTAATTACTTAGACCAATTGAAGGAGTATGCGAAGTGGTATTTTAGTCATGATATTGAATTGGCAGTAATCGTTTTGCCTTTGAAAGTTGGGAACCATTTTCTATATGGTGAAAATGTGAAGTCTTACAGATCACGAAAGCCTCAAATACTTTTCTTTTGGAAGAATTTAGATGGGAGACAATGGTGACGGTTAAAGTTGATTGAAATTTTTAACGGTGAGATTCTCTATCAATCTAGGAAAGAAAATTTGTAATGGATGCTTTAATTTGGAGAGGTCTAGGACAAGATTTTACCAAAGTTGGATGAAGATTTAAATAGAGTGGGGATCGAGTTCGTGATTGGAGAACTTGTTACTATTACACTATAGTCTAATGTATCAGCGCAGGGTTACTCTGAGCTACAAGGGTACAAAGAAAGACTTGAAACTAGGTCAACAAAGGACTTTTTCTTTTAATTTCATCTGAAGGGATTTTTTTTTTTATACAAAGACACGGTTTGTGTACCGGTCGATAAGGATATCAAACAGAAGATTCTAGATGAGTCTCGTACTACACCATACTCTTTACACCCGGGAACAGGCCGAGGAGTATCACGATGTAAAATGTCTTCTACTAGGCATGAAAGACGACATTATGGAGTATGTGTCAAGTGTTCAATACCGGCAAGTTAAGGCAGAGTGTCAGAGACCAGTAGGAATATTTCAAACCCTAAAGATACTTGAGTGGAAATGGAAAGAAGTAACCATAGACTTTCTGGTTGGAAACTATAGAATTGTAGGGTTCTATGATACTATTTGAGTAAGTAGGAATAAGTGTACAAAGTCAATATAGTATTTCTTATCAGTTAAAGCGGATTACTGTGCTAATCTATTTGACAAAAAACTAGATCAACTCTGTCATGCTTCAAAAGTAATTATCTCAGATTGAGATTTAAAGTGTACATTTAAAGGCTGAGAGAGTCAGTGACAAGCATATGTGATAGATTTTGAGGTTTCTTGAAGTAAACATCATTCACTGAATGAGTCTTTATATAATAACAGTTATTAGAGTACTGTGAATGTGGCACTGATGCGATTTAAAGTTTCAAGTTCGCACGTTGCTTTATATAAAGGATGAAAAAGCTATACTGATCTAAAGTATAGAGGCATTAAATTTCAAGTGGGGAATTTTATCTTTCTTCAGGTTGTTCCAATGAGGGGAATTCAGAAATTGGGAAGAAAGGAAAGTTAAGTCTCAGGTTAACCGGTCCGTCAGAATTTCTGGAAAGGGTAGGTCGGGTAGCTTATTAGCTAAACATACTCCCTGCTTTATCTAGGGTTTCTAATATGCACTTCAATGTTTCAGAAGTATGAGGTAGAAGCAATCTATATATGGAGTTATGAAAATATTGAAATACAAAAAGACTTGTCATATGAGGTACAATCGGTATAGATTTTCTGAATTGAAAGAGAAAGTGTTGCGAAGTAAAGACTATACCGTTAGTTTTAGTGCCCTGAGAGAATAACAAAATTGAAAGGCAATTCGAGAGTTAAATTCGTAGTTGCGGGAGCTGTATCCTGACTTATTTGAATAATTTTGAGGACGAAATTTCTATAAGGAGGGGATAGTTGTAATATCCCAAAAAATATATTGATATTTTAATTGGACATATTTTATTAAATATGTGATTAAGTGGGTATTAGAGTAGGATTATAATCCTACTTAAACTAATTACGAGTTGATTAGGAAAATATGAGTAAATGAATAATAAAGCGTAATTGATTAATTACGGAGATTGTATTGAAATATGTGGGTATCGTAGATACCATAATTCGAATAAAATATTTTCGGGCCTGGCAATTGTGGAACTCGATAGAATGGTCAGAAATGTCACGATTGTTGAAATTGTGTTATATTGTAAATTATACCGGACTAGGTTAAGATGTTGAGAACTAGGTTAAATCGGGAAAGTTAGAAAATTACCAAAATGCCCCTAGGTTATTTTAAAGTTTAATTTCTTTGGGGGTAAATTAGTCATTTTGTATAATAGGTATTTTGACTTTCTAGACTTTGTGGGCTGCCCACTATTATTATTAAAAAAAAAAAAAAAAAAAGAAAGAAAGAAAATAATAAGAAACCCTATTTAAGGGAAAATCTTCCAAGGCAAGAAACAACTTTTTCTTCTTCTCCTTCTTCTTCCCTTCGTGTGAACCAAAAACCAGCCAGCAAAGGATCAAAACTTCACCATTTCTTTTGAATTGAAGTAGCTTGTAGAACCTAAGCACAACCTAGAAGCAATCAAGGTAAGTTCTATGCTTTGTTCTAAGAATTCAATTGGTTTTGGAGTAAGGTTTTGTGTTTCAGTAGCTGTAGGAGTTAAAGTAAGTTAGGGTTATGTTTAGTTTAGATTTTTGAGTATGCTGAAAATTGATTTGGGTGGTTTCCATGGCTGGTTGAATTGAGTTGCATTGGATGAAGCTAAAAATTAAGTTTTCTTCACTTGAACATGTGATTTTGAGTTAGAGATTGAATTGTTGTGTTTTGAAGCTTGGAATATGTTGTCTTATGGTTATTATACTGCTCTGTAAAGTTTGGGATCAATTGGTTAGGTTTGGAGCAAGTTTTGGGACTTTGAAGAGCTGAAATTTTTGAGTTTCTGCTGTTGTGAACCGGAATTCCGGATGGAACATGGCTGCCAACCGGAATTCCGGATGGTCAATTTTCTGAAATTGCCGATTTTCGTATTTTAGCCATAACTTCTCACTCGGGTGTCCGTTTTAGACATTCTATATACCGTTTCGAAGCTTATGAAGAGCTCTACAGTATGAGACATAGATTAGAGCCAAAAGATGTATTTTATTTTAGGGTGTTTTTACCATAAGATTTGGTAGAAAACCCTAAGTTATTTTATGCGGGTTTTAGACAGTGTTTTGGAATGGACCCTTATTAATTTACCTTTATCGTGACATAGGACTCAAAAGTGTCGGGCATCATTCCACTCAGGTCGGCCCACATACTTGACTTTGGACTTGAGGTAAGAAAAGTACTATATACCGTTTGTAGTTAACAATTATAATTGTGATAGTCTTGATTATGTTCGAGGGAAATATTATGAAACGATTATTATCGTTTGACTCGATTATGATCGAGGGAAGTATTATGAAACGATTATTATCGTTTGACTCGATTATGTTCGAGGGAAATATTATGAAACGATTATTATCGTTTGACTCGATTATGATCGAGGGAAGTATTATGAAACGATTATTATCGTTTGACTCGATTATGTTCGAGGGAAATATTATGAAACGATTATTATCGTTTGACTCGATTATGATCGAGGGAAGTATTATGAAACGATTATTATCGTTTGACTCGATTATGATCGAGGGAAGTATTATGAAACGATTATTATCGTTTGGCTCGATTATGATTGAGTAAAAGAAACGGTTATTACCGTTATGAGTAATTACTCCTGAAATCGCGGATAGGTTTCTTACTTATCGTTTGTTGTATCGGACAACGATAGTGACATATACAGCTCGTGGTTAACGAGTGGTAGGGGTACTTTATGAAGTACCTAAATTATGTGGTTATGAAGTTGTGGAACGATCAAGAGTGTTATTATGTGATGAGTTGTAATTGAATACATTTTTGTTAAGGTAGGATTGAATAAATGTTAAATTGCTTATGAAATTGGTCATTTTTCTTACAGTCTCTGTGGCTTAGGGATGTAAGAAAACAGGTTGTAATGATGTATGATTGGAGTGCTTTATGAAGCACTGAAATTGTGTGGATATGCTAATGTGTGAACTAGGGTGCTTTATGAAGCATTGAAAATGAATATTTATGATAATGCATGATTAAGGTGTTTTAGGAAATGCTGAGATTGTTGATTATGTATAGCTATAAATACTCTTAATTTTGTAATGAGTTGCTCATATAGACGTTGAATTGTAAATATACGTTGAAAGAGTACAATCTACTGGTATGAATAATCTGTTGAAAAGAAATCTACTATCACTTTCCATAATTTTCTTTTGTCTAATAGCTTTCTTGCTGAGTCATTATGACTCACGTGTGCTTCATGATGCAGGTAAGAAGATTAGCGGTTCTTTTTGGCCACGAGTCAGAGGTCTCCCAGCAATGTACATATCAAACGTGTTGTCTTGGCTTCCAGGAAGCAGGATCACCCTTTTTTTTTCTATGATTGGATGTATAACCTACTCTTGTATTAATGGTTTTATAATTGGTTATAAAAGAATTTTATTAGCAGGGGATCCCCATATTACGACAGTATTTTGAACTAAAGTTTCTATTTTTAAATTTAATTAAAGATAATTTTTTTTTTTTGAATTAAACCACACTTTTCCTAAACTAATAGATTATTGATAATAAGATTATAAAAGCACACACGTGGCGTTCCTGAGGTTCAGGATGTTACAAAAGTTCTCCCTAATTAAATTTTAATAAAATAAGTAAACAAATATATAACTGTGTTTATTATTATTATTATTATTATTATTAATAAAAATAATTAGTATTTTTTTCATTGAACATTTTACATTATTAAATTGTGTTTCTTCTAGCATATACCTTTTTAATAATAAAATTTTCACATTAATATGATCTTTTCATCATATATGATATATTATATATTCAATTTTATCCTCAAACAAGTAATACAGTTGATGATAATAAATAAATAGATTCAAATTAAATATATTTCACATTTTGTTACTTTAACGATTAAGAAATGAAAAAGAAAAATATGAATTATTATATATAATTTTCTTTTTCTATTTTTCGTTAACATAAAAAGAATAAAGAGTATTTAATTTTATTCATTTATTAACTATCACTCATCATTTTATTTAGTTCCCGATAAAATAAGTAGAATGTAATGAAAAAACTGCACATGTTCCTATAAAAGTTATATTTCAAGAAATTTTATTAACAAATTTTATATTATAACATATACACAATAACTTGATAGTGTATAAAATTCGGTGCTACAAAAATACTAATTTATATAACTTTATACCAAATTCCCAAGTTAGATACTAAATATGCCCATTTTCATGTTTTCATTTAGGAAGATAAGAAAAGTGCTATTATAATATAATATATATGTGACACGATAAGCTTGGAAGAGTTGATTACGCGTTTAAAGTTTAAACTAATAAATTAGAATTAATGATGATCTATCTTATGTGATTTAATCTCTTAATAGAAGAATTAATTGTTTTGGTGCCTGTTCAACTCTTTGCTTAGAAAATTTCAGCTGACTGAGTTGGCATTCTTGGAGCTGTCTTTTATAATATTTTGTTTGTATAAATATATATAATAATTAGCCATCTCTATTTATCGAAACATGCACGTTTGGAATATAGAACAAGTAATATATTTATAAGGTTAGGTCAGTATGGAATGTATAACTTGTCCTGGATTTAGTTAGTTTCTTCTGAATTTGTAATGATCTAATGAAGATGGTAAGATAAGAACGGTTGAAATGTAATAATGTGTTATTTTCTTTGTATTTGTTTTGACATTATGCTATTTTCTTTGTATGTATATATTTTTTTTTTTATACTGTTATTTTCTTTGTATTGATCCTTCCTCGTTATGAAATAAAGTGTATACGTATATATTATCCTATAATTAATTAACCTATATGTCTATTGACACATTTACTTGATTTTGTACTTGTACGCAGGGACGGATCGACTTTGATTGATGTGGGGCTATAGCCCCACTACTAAAAATACTGTTTTTTAAAAAATTAAATGCAATTTTTTTATTTTATAATTATAGATTAAATAGTAAAAAAAAACCTCACAAAATTAAATAAATCTAATAAGAGTAATTATAATATAAATATAAATATTTTTAATAATAAATAAACCCCCCACAAAGTAAAAATTCTGGGTCTGTTACTCTTATACATTAATACTTTTATTAGGATATACCTACGAGACACACTCACACATAATCAAATTCTACATTACTTTCCACTTTAAACTATAGAGAAAAAAAAAAGTTACTTTATTGCTAGATATATGTGTCTCAATCGTTATTTTATTGTTCATATGAAAATAATATTACGTGGTCACTTTCAAAAAAAAATAAATAAATAAATAAATAAATAAAAACTCTATACGTGGTCAAACTTATATTTATTTAAAGACCATTCACATTCATTTACATATTTTGTTTATAGCTAAATTCTTGTCAATTCTTTTGATAAATTAATTAATAGCAGCCAAACTTTAATTTAATTACAAACATATAAAATTTATTAAAGAATATAAAAGATAGTTTAATAAATTTATATGTTTAAATAATTGATAATAATTTGAGTTTATTTAAGGTAAAATTGAAATAGGCTATAAAAGAATTAGAAAAAGGATTATTGTGGTATAGTTCTTCCAAATAAAAAAGTTCTCCGTGATCCTCATTTTTAGGAAGTTGTTCACTCGCTATTATCGATCCCAAAATGATAGTCGAGTCCAGAAGGAAGTTTCTAGATGAGTATCATGTCCACTGCAAGTCTAGACTTCAGAATATGCTAGTCCTTCCCTGGAGAGGAGGTCCAACTGGCTGAGTTGTCCCTCCTAGAATGGTAGTTCTCAATAGTCGACTACGTAGTCTTATATATCCGGAAGCGTCTTCAGTAAGGATTTATGGCCCTCGAGTCTGGAAGCTCATATATGTTCCCAGAGGCTCTGGTACTTAAGCTGAAGACTTCACTCGAAGAGGAGTTGGTTAAGTTAATTATTTCTAACTAACTTAACAACCTCGTTTCTTGCAGCCACCGAGTTTAGGATTTTGATCCTAAACCTATAAATACCACCTTGACTTTATCATTTGAACAACACAAGATTATGTACGAAAAGGAGATGAGATTGACTGTTTGAGAGAGAGAAGATTAAGAGGTAGAGAGAGAGGTCCAGAGAAAAGAGAGAATATGGGTTTGGGTTTTATAAGAAGAATCTTCTATAGATGAAGAAGATTCTTCGGTGTAATGTGTGAGAGTTGAAACACTTTGTGAGAACTCAATAGAGAATCTCATCTCGACTTTACTGTACATATTCTTGTTCAATCAATAAAGAAGGATCACGGAGGTGTTCCAAAACTGGAGTAGAGCCATATATCATATCGATCTATAGGACTTGCACCAGAATATATTTTGGTGTTAATTTTTTTATTTCCTGCATTTACCGTTTCTGGTTTAAATACTATATTTGCTCCTGTTTTTATCTGATTGTTGTTCTTGATTGTTAATCTTGTCATTACTAATTGTTTAATTATTTAAAGATGTGATCATCTTGATTTTGCACCATTCGTCTTAATTTTCTCACAAATCAGAGCACGGTAATTGATCAAGATCGCAAAATTAAGATTTTTTCCGCTGCAATCTTAAAGAAACTTAAATGTCATCAATGTAGAGATTCGAGTTGGAGAAATTCGATGGAATTGGGGACTTCGCTCTATGGAGAGAAAGTCTGAAAGGGATCTGAAAAACCGTGTTTTTGTAAATGTCAGTTGTATATAAGAAAATATAAAAACTGTAAGCGTTTGCGACGGCGAAAGTAGTGCACTCTGGCCAAAGCGAACGAGCGAGAATATAAAATATTTTGCAGAAAAATAAATAACTTGACACAAGAGATTTATACGTGGTATCAGTGTTCTCACGAACACTCTAGTCCACGGGGCCACGCCCAGAGAATGAAATCAATTAATAAAGTATCAAAATTACAAAGACAATTGACTTAAACAAGTTTAAACTCCCTCTAAAGTATTGCCACAATCCTTTGTAATCCACTTTATGAATCTGACTTCTTGAAACACCTTCAAGCCTGAACTCCCTTCGTCTTTGAAGTGTGAGTGCTTACTTCCTCCCGAAGTAAGGCTTCAACAAGTCTTCTCCCGAAGACCAAGTGCTTACTTCCTCCCGAAGTAAGGCTTTATCAAGTCTTCTCCCGAAGACCAATCTCTTGTTCAGTCAAGTAGTGCTTCACAACCTCTAGGATAGAGTAAGAACAGAAATAGAACAACTAGAACCTAGATGAACAACTAGGCTCTCACAAAACAAAGAAAGACTCTCTTCTCTCAAAAGATAAATGCAAAAATGAATAATGGAAGAGGTAATTCGAATGGTTGCTCTCTAGGTTCTATTTATAGACCATAGAAACCAAAGAGGCAACCACAAGTTCGAATTAGCAGCTGTACAAAAACTTTCCAAAAGAAACACGATCTGCTACATCAGATTCGGATGCTGACGCAGCAGATCTGACCAGAAACGGCACACTTACTAAAATCGGGTCCGATCTTCTATCAATGCTAGATTCCTGCCAAAAACAGATTAGATATTCTGATTGTATCAAGATACAATCGAAATCAATAAGGAAAAGGCAATAAACAAAGTTTCCCTAAAAAAGACAAGTTTCCAAAAGAGAATTCCTTCTCTTTTGAGAAGTTTTCAACAAAGGAAAGTTCAGCTGAAAGTGCAACTTTCCAAACAAGGAAAATGGCAACTAAAAACCGAATTTAAAAGGTAAGAAATCGAAAATGAATGCATAGCAATCTTACCATAAAAAGGAAAAATTATTTTGTCACCTAACTTGCCAAAAAAGGACTTTACAATCTCCCCCTTTGGCACTTTAGATGAACAAAATAATTTTTAACATAAAGTACCTGCAAGGTAGAGTTAGCAAGAGCAAAAGATACTACTCCCCCTGAGCAACACAATCGAATATCACAATAAAAACAAAAACATGCTAACTTTAAACATTATGTTCACAAGTACTGACCAACCACAACTCCCCCTGGAAAAAGGGTCCAGAGTTGGGCAACAAACAAATTAAAAATAAATATCTCTCCCCCTTTTTGTTTATCGGAGTGCCAAAGTAAACAAAGAAAGAAAAATAGATATAAGTTCAATGAAAGAAAAACAAAGGAGAAACACTTTAATCCTTGTTGAGTTTAATCAAAGAGGACAGTTGCTTGGACATGCTATGCTGGACGTCTGCCATTGCTTCAAGGCGAGTATACACATTCTGAAGTTCAGATTTGACTTCCAGGAGTTCTGCTGCAGCAGAACCTGAACTTGCGACGGCGAAGCGGCGGCGGCACCCGGCCTTTGGCCGTTTTTGAAACACACCATCAAAGTATTCAGAGGGTTGGAATGTAGGACCAGTGATGGGAGGCTCAAGTGTTTCATGTGATTGGGCCACATTCTTCTGAGAAGATAAAACCTTATAGATTAGATTTGGAAATACAAGTTTAAAGGTTGGCTTTTTACCTCTTCGGAAGGAGACAATCTGGTTAAGAATGTGTGAGGCCAGATCAATGGAAGTTCTAGAAGTGATGCGGTATAGGAGTGTAGCCACTTCTTGAGATACCACGGTCTTGTTAGAATTTGGAACCCAATTGCTTAAGGCAAACCGCATAAGGGAAGCATGAGCAAAAGTGAGGTGAGTGATTCGAAGACTCTCCCCTGGTTTCAATTCTGAACGAGCACCGGTGAGTTCAGAGTGCATCAACTCACGATCCATGGACATCACAGCATTGGATACATTCTCGGGCAGTTGCAAAGCTTGAGCAATATCCTTTTCAGAAAAAGAGAACCAATGACCCCTAACATAAACTCTTCGATAGAGTCTAGAATTCTCATCAAGGAAATCATCAGTGAGATTAGCATAAAAATCCTTAACAATGTTTGCAATGTATCCAATGAAACCAGTAAGAGTGTTTTCCCATTGATGAAATTGAATGTACTTTACAATACCATAAACACGATGGGCAAGCAAATCATAATTCCTCTCACTTTCAAACTTACGGGTTGCATATAAATTCCAGTCATGCTCATTGTCTCGATAATAAAAACGATGACAGCCAGAAAGAGAGGAAGGGATATTACCAGATGAAGGATCTTCCATGGGCTGCTTGCCTTTGGCAGCAGCAGGGGCCTTTGCTGCAGAAGCAGATTTTGAACGTGGAGGTTCTGGCTCGAGTTCTGTGTCCTCACTGTCCTTCTCAGTATGCAGAGACACTGATTTGTCTGAAGAGACTTCCATTGGATCCTCTTCTTCTGAACTGGAACTTGATGAGGTCGAGGGAGGATTAGTCTTGAGTTTCTTCTTGGCTGGAGGGACAGTCTTCTCTCGAGATTGAGAGGCTCGAAGTTCTTTCTCAGCCGAGGCTTGCTGGGCTCAAGTTCGAGTAGAAGGGCCTGTTGGAGTGGAGCCAAGCATTGATGCAGCAGGAGGTGGAACAGCCAATGGAGGAGGAGATTCCTTTGAAGATTCAGACGAGGAAGTCCAGGTGCGATAGGGCCTTACCAATTTGCGAGCAACTTGCTTGGGTGGACGTTTTGGCTTCTCGGTTTGAGATTCACGCTGGGGAAGCGATGAATCTCCAAGCTTTGCAACAGCAAGAGGATGAACTGAGGCAGCAGGGGGTGCATTGGAAGGAGTTGGAACGGTTTCTTCTAACTTTTTGGTGTGCCCTAGATTCTTGGTTCTCACCATTTTGGAACTGAAAGAGAAGATGAACAGTGACAGAACAAGAAACAAGAAAGAGGGTTGGGTAGGTGGTGAATTAAGTGTCAAAGATTGGTTTATATAACCTTGGAATCAAAACAAGAAAAGGAAACTAATTTTGAAAATTTAAATGGTAACCGCCAGCCCATGAACACATAAAAGGAAACCGCCCACTTCTCAACTCCTTTCCCCAAAAAAAAGAATAAAAGGAAACTAGAATTGCCAATAATTTTTCCAAAAATAAATCAATCTTTCAAGAATAAAGGCACATTACCATATAAAGATTAATCTTTACTTGGAAAAATATCAAAATAAATCAAAGAAGAATGAATGTTGATACTTACCATTTAGGCACAAGATTTCCTTAACCCATGAAGCAAGTCACACGCCTCCCTCCTTTTTTATTTTTTTTTTATTTATTATTTTTATTAAATTAAAACCGAAAATAAAATACAGTGTGTACAATAGATATATGTGATTCGAATCCAGCAGAGAAATCAAATGTAACACCCTAACTACCTTAGGCGTATTACGTGATTTTTTAAACGTACTGTGCAGCTCGTTGCTAATCAACGAGGTTTATGGAAAAACGTGATTAATTAAAATTTTGCTTTTTTGATTAAACTTGTAAAACATATTATAAAAGACTCGGGATCCCGATTATAAAAATATTTACAAAAAGTTTCACTGTTTAACTATTACATCAAAATAAAAGTCGTCTAACGACAGTTACAAAAATCTCAGCCTTGCTGTCCCGAGGATCGTACGCTCCAGGCCTAACCGCCCCGACATGTACAATCTCATAAGCTCGCTCACGGTCCATCAGCAATAGCCTTGCCTTTACCTACACATGAACATAAACTGTGAGTCGACAGACTCAGTAAGAAAAGCATAATAATATCATACATAACTAACTGCCGTGTCCAACACGATACTGAGTCCCGCTACTGCCATGTCCAACATGGTGCGAGCCACTTCTTGCCATGTCCAACATGGTGCGGAGTTTTGAACGTTCATAGGGACGGTACTATTGACACGTAACAACTGATCGGTCGAGCCGGTCATACTCATTCTTGGTCATACTCCGGCTGTCAGACGTGTTACTATATCCTCCCGATCGGTCGAACCGGTCATACTCATTCTTGGTCATACTCCAGCCTGTACCGACGGGATACGTCAATAGTACGGAACCACCAACCAAGTGTCAGCCTGATCGGTCAAACCGGTCATACTCCGGCTGGTGGTCATACTCCAGCCTGTACCGACGTGACAGGGTTGGATGGTTCGAAGCCAGCATACAACTAATGTAATCTAATAGGCTTCCTACATGCTCGCTAAACATGTAATCTACATATGCATCTTTGTTATACTAATCTTACCCGGATTCCGATTTCGGTGTGTCTTGGGTCAACCCGATTTGGGCCCGAAGGTGACGGCGGATTGCGGCTCCTAAACCATAAAAATCACAACGCTATAAGTGACACGCTAAATCACTTCCCGGGGACTAAAACTTGGAACTAAAAGTTTCCCTATCGATAAAAAGCATGGCAATACCCCTAAAAACATAAAAACGAGGAAAACTAGGGTTCTGAAAAATCCCCCAACCGGTAGACCGGTTGCCCAACCGGAATTCCGGTTCTGGGAAATTCAGGACCCCCATCCGGAATTCGGATGCACAACCGAATTCCGGTTCCTCGCGAGCGACAACTACAAAAATTCATAACTCGACCAATTCAACCCCAATTGGTACCAAACTTTCCAGACCTGCTCTAAACACCCCAAAGAACAAATCTAAGGCCTCAAATCCACCCAGAAACCACATATACAAAAATCACCATTGGAGCTCAAGCTTTGAGTTCCAAACTCAAGCTTGAGCAAATCCACCTAAACATGCATTCCACTAGCTTAATTCTACTTAAACTAGCATAAAATTACCTCTGAAAACTAATAGAAACATCCAGCAACATCACAGCAACAAATAGAACCATTTCATTCAAAAAATCACATATTTTAACATAGAAACTAAAAGCTTTAAACAACCTAACTAACATGCTTCAAACAACTCCATTAACATCAATTAAACATGCTTTGAACCACAGAAAACATCAACAAAACACAGCAGCAACAACCTTAATTAATCATGCATGCATCATCACTTTTTTACACATTTTTTTCAAGAAATTAAAGAGGGAAAGACAAGAACCAACCTAGCTTGCAAAGGACCTTAAGAGATGATGAATTAACAAGCCAAAATCAAAGGAGAAATCCCCCTCCTTGCTGCTCAAAGCTTGGCCGAAAATGGAAGGGAAAGAAAGAGAGAGTTTCTTTTTATTTTTGAAAATTCTATTTTTGCTAAGTGTGAAATGAGAGAAAATAAAGGAATAAGTCATTTAAACCATTTTACTTCAGCCATTAAATAAACAATTAACATTTATTTTCCATTAATAATTTCACTAGAAGACAAAATACTAATGGGGCAAAAAGACCATTTTGCCCCTCCACCATAAAATCATGAAAATCATACTAAAGGGGTATTTTTGGGACATTCTAAATTCCCGGCCAATCCCGACATTCCCAATGTCTAAAACCCGTCCCTAAACTACTAACATACTATGTTGTGATTTCTACTGAGCCAAACGCCGAGTTCCAAAATACCGGACACCGGAAATGCGAAATATAAAAACTACTGATGACATAATCATGCATTTCTGAATTCCATAAATAACAGTATCATAAATTATTTAAATAGCTATAAATAATTTCATAATTTAAACATAAACAACTGCTAATTTCCAAATTAACTAAGCGGGCTTTACAACTATCCCCCCCTTAAAAGGATTTCGTCCCCGAAATCTAACCTGAATAACTCTGGATATTGAGCTCGCATATCTGACTCTAGCTCCCAGGTGGCTTCTTCCACCTTACTGTTTCTCCAGAGAACCTTGACCAATGCTATGGTCTTATTCCGAAGGACTTTATCATTTCTATCCAGGATCTGCACTGGCTGTTCCTCATAAGACATGTACCGAAAGTGAAGACTCTCATAACTGAGTATATGAGAGGGGTCTAAAACGTATTTTCTCAACATTGAGACATGGAATACGTTGTGCACTGCTGATAAGGCTGGAGGCAATGCTAACCGATATGCCACATGACCTATCTTCTCGAGAATCTCGAAAGGTCCTGTAAACCTAGGGCATAACTTGCCTCTTTTCCCGAAACGTTTAATCCCCTTCATCGGAGATACCCGTAAAAATACATGTTCCCCTACTTGGAACTCAACATCTCTACGTTTCGGATCTGCGTAACTCTTACATGCCTTTCTGTGAGGCAAGCATTCTAGCTTTTATCTTTTCTATTGCCTCATTGGTCCGCTGAACTGACTCTGGACCTAGGTATTTCCTCTCCCCTGTCTCATCCCAGTGGATAGGGGATCTACATTTCCTACCGTACAACAGTTCATAGGGTGCCATCCCTATCGTACTCTGATAGCTGTTGTTGTATGAAAATTCTATTAACGGTAGATATTTACTCCATGAACCCTCAAAGTCCATAACACAGGCTCTCAACATATCCTCCAATATCTGAATTGTCCTTTCGGACTGACCATCTGTCTGAGGATGGAATGCTGTACTGAATTTTAGCTTCGTACCCATTGCCCGTTGCAAACTTTGCAAAAATTTGGAGGTAAATTTCGGATCCCTGTCCGAAACTATAGACTTCGGTACCCCGTGAAGTCTTACTATCTCCCTGACATACAGTTCTGCCAACTGATCCACTGAAAATGTTGTTCTAACCGGCAGAAAATGAGCAGATTTCGTAAATCGGTCCACCACTACCCAGATGGAATCATACATACCCGTGGTCCTAGGTAACCCGACCACAAAATCCATCGTAATATCCTCCCATTTCCATTCTGGTAGGGTTAGAGGCTGCAACAACCTGTTGGTCTCGATGTTCGGCCTTGATCTGGCGACAGGTGAGGCATCTCGATACGAATTCTACCAAATTCTTCTTCATACCGCTCCACCAGAAGTACGGTTTCAAATCTTGGTACATCTTGGTGGTGCCGGGATGCAGAGAATATGGAGTAGAATGAGCCTCCTCAAAGATCTCGTTCCTCAATTCCACACTGTTCGGAACACAAACCCTGGCTTTATACAAAAGCATTCCACTATCTGACATCGAAAAGTCTTTGGCTTGACCAGCCAATACCTCATCTCGGATCTTTACTAACTCCGGATCTGTCATCTGAGCGACTTTTATTCTTTCTAATAGATCAGATTGCAGCGTCAAGTTGTGAAGCTGACCTACCACAAACTCAATGCTGGATCTAACCATATCCTCAGCTAGCTGGGGTGAGATCTGAACCATGCTAGCTACTTGCCGGGACCCTTTTTTTCTCAGGGCATCGGCCACTACATTGGCTTTTCCGGGATGATAGAGGATCTCACAATCATAATCCTTCACTAATTCCAACCAACGCCTTTGTCTCATGTTCAAATCTTTCTGAGTAAAGAAATACTTGAGACTTTTATGGTCGGTATAGATCTCACACTTCTCTCCATACAGGTAATGCCGCCAAATCTTCAGTGCAAAAACCACTGCGGCCAATTCTAAATCATGAGTCGGGTATCGCTGTTCATAATCCTTTAACTGACGGGAGGCATAAGCGATAACCCGATCGGCTTGCATCAATACACACCCCAAACCCTGTTTGGATGCGTCACGATGAGACTACGAACTTCTCCTTGTCCGAAGGCAAAGCTAGTACGGAGCGGTAATCAACCTCTCGTTTCGGCTCACGAAAACTAGCTTCGCATTTATACGACCGGATAAATCGGCGATTCTTCTTTGTAAGCTCGGTTAGGGGCATAGAAATTTTGGAGAACCCCTCCACGAACCTACGGTAGTACCCGGCTAATCCCAAGAAGCTTCGATCTCCGTCCTTGTCTTCGGTCTCGGCCAATCCCCGACGGATTCAATCTTCCCGGGATCCACTTTGATCCCATCTTTACTCACAATGTGCCCTAGGAAGGACACCTGAGACAACCAGAACTCACATTTCTTGAACTTGGCGTAGAGCTTATGTTCTCGAAGTCGTTGCAGTACCACCTGAAGATGTAACTCATGCTCCTCTTCTGACTGAGAGTACACGAGGATGTCGTCGATAAACACAATCACACAGATATCGAGGAAATCCTTGAATACTCTATTCATCAGGTCCATGAATGCCGCAGGAGCATTGGTTAGTCCGGATGACATAACCAGAAACTCGTAGTGTCCATACCTAGTGCGGAAAGCCGTCTTTGGAATGTCCTCCTCTCGGATCCTCAACTGATGATAACCCGAACGGAGATCAATCTTGGAAAAGACCGTCTTTCCACGAAGCCGATCGAACAAGTCATCGATCCTAGGTAATGGATATTTATTCTTCACCGTCGGCTTGTTCAACTACGTAGTCGATGCACATCCTCATAGATCCATCCTTCTTCTTGACGAACAAAACCGGGGCTCCCTAGGGTGACACACTGGGCCGAATGAACCCTATGTCAAGCAACCCTTGGAGCTGAATCTTTAATTCCTTAAGTTCAGCTGGAGCCATCCTATACGGGGCTTTGGAAACCGGATCCACCCCTGGTGCCAAGTCAATCACGAAATCAATCTCCCGCTGAGGTGGTAACCCTGGAAGTTCTTCGGGAAAAACGTCCAAAAATTCCCGAACCACTCTGATGTCCTCTGGCCGAGTGGTGTCCACCACCACGGCCAGAAACCCTAAGCACCCACCGTGCAACAATTCTCTCGCTGACATAGCCGAGATCACCGGGATCCGAGATCCCTGAACTGAACCCACAAATACAAACGGCTCTTCACTTTCCGGTTGGAAGACCACCATCTTCCTTTTACAGTCAATGCTCGCCGAATATTTAGATAGGAAGTCCATTCCTAAAATAATATCGAATTCGACTAAGCTCATCTCTATCAGATCAGCGCTTAACTCTCTACCATCTATCCTGATCGGCATAGACCTAATCCACCTATTGGAGATAACCAATTCTCCGCCAGGTAACAGGGTTCCAAACCCTGATTCATATCTATCAAAGGGTCTACCCAACTTACTAAAGACTCTGGCCGCCACATAAGAATGTGTAGCCCCGAATCAAACGACCGAATAAAGCGAGTTGTTAATAAAAAGCCGACTGTAACAACTGATGGGTTGGCATCTGCATCAGCCTGCGTGATAGCGAACACCCTGGCTGGAGTGGGTATCGCTGGAGCTCTCGGTGCCTCTGGTCGGAGCTGGGGACATTCTCTCTTGAAGTGTCCGGGCATGCCACAATGAAAGCATCCCTGACCTTTGCACTCACCCCGATGGTGCCTCTTGCAGCTAGGGCACTCGGGGTAGGAGAATCGGGTCTCATTACCACCAGGACGACTCCCTCTGTTCTGGTTCCCCCGGAACCTCTTGTTCTGACTCGAGCCGCCGGAAGCAGTGGGTGCCCTCTTCCTCTGATCAATGGCCGAACCACTACTCCCCCTGCTATAACCTGATGCAGGAGGGGTAGGAGCTCCGCCACTCACCGGAGTACTGGCTGGTTCTGACATACACCCCACTACGCCCTCAGCTCGCAGTGCCTTCTCCACCATCTGAGCATAGGTGGTGCTGTCGTCTGTGGTGATCATCAGGTCATGCCTGATCTGGGATTCAACCCGTCCAAATACTTCTCCTTCTTACTGAAGTCGGTCGGCACAATTCCCGAGGCTAACCTCGCCAACCGGTCAAACTGAGTAGTATACTCAGTGACGCTCATGTTCTCCCGCTGGGTCAGGTGAACGAACTCTTTCCTCTTGGCGCTTCTGACCGCCTCATTATAGTATTTCGCATTAAAGAGTTCCTGAAACCTTTCCCAGGTCATGGTGGTGACATCGTGAATCTGAGACACCATGTCCCACCATACCAGGGCGTCCTCCTGGAACTGAAACGTGGCGCACACCACTCTGTCGTTACCGGTGACACCCATGAAATTCAGGATTCTGGTAATCACCGTCGGCCTTTGCTCGGCTTTCATTACATCCGGACCTCCCGGGAATACGGAGGTGCTTGCTTCCGAACCGCTCATACGGAGGTTCCAATCTATGGGCCGCCACCACTATCTCGGCACGGGCGGCGGGGGCGAGGTGCCCGCGGTACTATAGACACCAGGCTGCGGGGAGCACCCCGTCGTCTCAACCTGCGGATCTCGATGTCTTGTTCTTCGATCCGGGCTTGCATCTCCGCAAACCGTAACTCCCAGTTCGGGGCTCCCCGATCGAGCCGGGGGAGCACGGGCAGCTGTGGCGGGTTCTCATCACCCGGCCACGAGCCCCGCCTCGGGGACCTGCTGCCTCGGCCCTAGCGGTGGGGGAAACCGAGCTCCTGTCCCCGATTCGACCTACGGAGTTGCCACGACTCTGGTAGTCCGCCTGGCGTCCATCTAGTTAGAACCGCCTGCGAAACCAAGAGTTGGCATATCAGGTCGTATTCAAGGCGAGCTTACTAATGCCGCTTAATTTGGAAATTAGAAACGAAACATGCGCCTATTCTACTATCAGGCTACTAACATGCTTCCTAACAGGCTTTTCTTTTTTCATAACTGAATAAAATAAACTACTAAAGCAATAAAGGCTTACTGAACCGTGAACCGAGCTAACTGCTGATGATGATTGTACATGTCGTGACGATCTTCGGAAGACAACCTGGCGGCTCTGATACAAAATTGTAACACCCTAACTACCTTAGGCGTATTACGTGATTTTTTAAACGTACTGTGCAGCTCGTTGCTAATCAACGAGGTTTATGGAAAAACGTGATTAATTAAAATTTTGCTTTTTTGATTAAACTTGTAAAACATATTATAAAAGACTCGGGATCCCGATTATAAAAATATTTACAAAAAGTTTCACTGTTTAACTATTACATCAAAATAAAAGTCGTCTAACGACAGTTACAAAAATCTCAGCCTTGCTGTCCCGAGGATCGTACGCTCCAGGCCTAACCGCCCCGACATGTACAATCTCATAAGCTCGCTCACGGTCCATCAGCAATAGCCTTGCCTTTACCTACACATGAACATAAACTGTGAGTCGACAGACTCAGTAAGAAAAGCATAATAATATCATACATAACTAACTGCCGTGTCCAACACGATACTGAGTCCCGCTACTGCCATGTCCAACATGGTGCCGAGCCCTTCTTGCCATGTCCAACATGGTACCGAGTTTTGAACGTTCATAGGGACGGTACTATTGACACGTAACAACCCGATCGGTCGAGCCGGTCATACTCATTCTTGGTCATACTCCGGCTGTCCGACGTGTTACTATATCCTCTGATCGGTCGAGCCGGTCATACTCCGGCTGCTGGTCATACTCCGGCTGTACCGACGGGATACGTCAATAGTACGGAACCACCAACCAAGTGTCGACTGATCGGTCAAACCGGTCATACTCATTCTTGGTCATACTCCAGCCTGTACCGACGTGACAGGGTTGGATGGTTCGAAGCCAGCATACAACTAATGTAATCTAATAGGCTTCCTACATGCTCGCTAAACATGTAATCTACATATGCATACTGTTATACTAATCTTACCTGGATTCCAATTTCAGGTGTGCCGGTCAACCTGACTGGAACTGAAGCTGAGCGGCGGATTACTGGCTCCTAAACCATAAAAATCACAACGCTATAAGTGACACGCTAAATCACTTCCCGGGGACTAAAACTTGGAACTAAAAGTTTCCCTATCGATAAAAAGCATGGCAATACCCCTAAAAACATAAAAACGAGGAAAACTAGGGTTCTGAAAAATCCCCCAACCGGTAGACCGGTTGCCCAACCGGAATTCCGGTTCTGGGAAATTCAGGACCCCCATCCGGAATTCCGGATGCACAACCGGAATTCCGGTTCCTCGCAGGCAGCAACTACAAAAATTCATAACTCGACCAATTCAACCCCAATTGGTACCAAACTTTCCAGACCTGCTCTAAACACCCCAAAGAACAAATCTAAGGCCTCAAATCCACCCAGAAACCACATATACAAAAATCACCATTGGAGCTCAAGCTTTGAGTTCCAAACTCAAGCTTGAGCAAATCCACCTAAACATGCATTCCACTAGCTTAATTCTACTTAAACTAGCATAAAATTACCTCTGAAAAGTAATAGAAACATCCAGCAACATCACAGCAACAAATAGAACCATTTCATTCAAAAAATCACATATTTTAACATAGAAACTAAAAGCTTTGAACAACCTAACTAACATGCTTCAAACAACTCCATTAACATCAATTAAACATGCTTTGAACCACAGAAAACATCAACAAAACACAGCAGCAACAACCTTAATTAATCATGCATGCATCATCACTTTTTTACACATTTTTTTCAAGAAATTAAAGAGGGAAAGACAAGAACCAACCTAGCTTGCAAAGGACCTTAAGAGATGATGAATTAACAAGCCAAAATCAAAGGAGAAATCCCCCTCCTTGCTGCTCAAAGCTTGGCCGAAAATGGAAGGGAAAGAAAGAGAGAGTTTCTTTTTATTTTTGAAAATTCTATTTTTGCTAAGTGTGAAATGAGAGAAAATAAAGGAATAAGTCATTTAAACCATTTTACTTCAGCCATTAAATAAACAATTAACATTTATTTTCCATTAATAATTTCACTAGAAGACAAAATACTAATGGGGCAAAAAGACCATTTTGCCCCTCCACCATAAAATCATGAAAATCATACTAAAGGGGTATTTTTGGGACTCTAAATTCCCGGCCAATCCCGACATTCCCAATGTCTAAAACTCGTCCCCAAACTACTAACATACTAAGTTGTGATTTCTACTGAGCCAAACGCCGAGTTCCAAAATACCGGACACCGGAAATGCGAAATATAAAAACTACTGATGACATAATCATGCATTTCTGAATTCCATAAATAACAGTATCATAAATTATTTAAATAGCTATAAATAATTTCATAATTTAAACATAAACAACTGCTAATTTCCAAATTAACTAAGCGGGCTTTACATCAAATATCATTGACAATTGACAAAATACAATACATGTTATGCTTTTAAAGATAATAACTAATCAATATCTCAGGAACAAATCATACTTAATTGATGTTGAGGAAAAAGATATGCATGTTACTAAAAATTGTGAACCAGGATTTTCAATTTAATTTTAATAGAGGAGACTTACAAATTTGAACACACTTGTCAGACATAAGTGTGTGCAGTGAAAATAGGATCATTGTCCTTGGCAAGATTTTTCATTTTCGCCTTTTTCAATTTGATCCCGCAACTGGATGCTTTCACACCATACTGAAGGTAGCCTTTTTCTATGGTAGTGCATCCTCATCATAGTTGCTAATTACAATGTTCCAGCTTACTCAACAGATGGCTTTCACACCTCAGTATGGGTAGCTCTATTCCAGCAAGGGGCCTGACAAGACTGAAACAAAAATTGCTCAACTCTGTATAAGAACATTATTTAATCCTAGACACAAATAAAGAGTAACATGAATCTTTTAACACAACATCACAAAGTATGATAAGAATGAGATCCTAACTAATTATAATCCAAAAGCATAAACATGATTTGTCAAAATACAATGATAGAAGATTAAAAGCAAGAGAAGAATCACATAATACTATTGTACAAAAATTATGAACATGATAAAATTAAACAATGCACACTCCCAAAGACTTTCTGAGGGAGTCAAAGCGACTTGCATCTAGGGCCTTTGTGAAAATATCAGCTACTTGTTTTTCAGTATCAACATATTCTAATTGCAATGATTTATTTTCAACAAGTTCCCTGATAAAGTGGTGTCTTATATCAATGTGCTTTGTTCTAGAATGTTGAACAGGATTTTTGGAAATATTTATGGCATTAGTATTATCACAAAAAATAGTCAAAACACCCAATTCAAACCCATAATCAATCAACATTTGTTTCAACCACAATAGTTGAGTACAACAACTGCCAGCAGCTATGTACACAGCTTCGGCAGTGGATAAGGAGATGGAATTCTATTTCTTGCTATGCCAAGATACTAGATTATTCCCAAGAAAGAAACACCCTCCACTTGTGCTCTTTCGATCATCAGCATTGCCTGCCCAATCTGCATCACTAAAACAAGCAAGATTTGAATTAGTATCTTTCGAGTACCGAATTCCATAATCAGGGGTGCTATTAACATATCTAATAATCCTTTTTACAGCTGATACATGAGATTCCATAGGATTACTTTGATATCTAGCACACACTCCCACACTGTAACAGATATCAGGACGACTAGCAGTTAAATACAAAAGACTTCCAATCATGCTACGATAGAGTGTAGTGTCTACCTTTACTCCATTCTCATCTTTTGTTAATTTCAGAGTGGTGCTCATTGGAGTACTTACCTGCTTAGCCGATTCAAGGCCAAATTTCTTGACAAGGTTCTTAGCATACTTACTTTGAGATACAAATGTACCTCCTTCCATTTGGCTCACTTGAAGACCCAGAAAGAAATTAAGCTCACCAACCATGCTCATTTCAAATTCACTTTTCATTTGATCAACAAAAACCTGCACTTCATGGTTAGATGTAGAACCAAAAACTATATCATCAACATAAATTTGAGCAATGATAAAATCAGATTTTATATGCTTGATGAAAAGAGTTTTATCCACACTACCTCTGTGATAGTCATGAGAAAGTAAAAATTGAGTCAACCTTTCATACCAAGCTCGAGGAGCTTGTTTCAGACCATACAAAGCTTTTTCAAGCTTGTATACTTGGTCTGGAAATTGAGGATCTTCGAATCCTTTTGGTTGCTCAACATAAACTTCCTCATTCAAAATACCATTTAGGAAGGCAGATTTCACATCCATTTGAAACAATTTAATATTCAAAATACAAGCAATACACAAAAGTAAACGAATTGATTCTAATCTTGCAACAGGAGCAAAAGTTTCATCAAAATCAATACCTTCTACCTGTGTGTACCCTTGTGCCACCAAACGAGCCTTGTTTCTCACAATTGTACCGAACTCATCACTTTTATTTTTAAATAACCACTTTGTTCCAATTACATTTCTACCTTTTGGTCTTCGGACCAAAATCCATACCTTGTTGCGAACAAATTGGTTGAGTTCCTCTTGCATTGCATTGAGCCATTCCTCAAAGGTCATGGCTTTCTTCACATTTTTCGGTTCATATTGAGAAACAAAACAAAGAAAGCTGATTAAATTAACATACCTTCTGCGAGTTACCATGCTTTCTTCAGGATTTCCAAGAATGAGATCTTTTGGATGATTCAATTTGACTCTGGTGCTTGGTTCTTTCTGAATAGAATCAGTGATGATGTTTGGATGAGTCAAGATAGACGGTTCTGGTTCTCCAGTTTCAGTTGCAGTAGCAGATTCGTCATTTGCAGCATCAGAAATGGGTTCTGCTGCATCAGGATGCTTTTGCGCTTACGGAGGAGCATCCATGAGACTATCTATCTTGGCTTCTGTGGAAAACTCTGAAAAATCTCTAAAATCATCAACAACCACATTAGCTGATTCCAAAACAGTTTGAGCTCTCATGTTATAAACACGATAAGCTCTACTGTTTAAGGAATATCTAATAAACACACCAACATCACTTTTAGCATCAAATTTACCAATATGCTCACGATCTCTATAGACATAACACACACATCCAAAAACATGAAAATGACTTACATTGGGGCGCTTACCTTTCCAGATTTCATAAGATGTTTTTGAGGTACCTGGACGAATAAACACTCTGTTTATTATGTAGCAAGCTGTGTTAATAGCTTCAGCCCATAAGCGCTTTGTCAACTTCTTGCTATTTAACATCACTCTTGCCATTTCCTGCAATGTTCGATTCTTCCTCTCAACAACTCCATTTTGTTGAGGAGTTTTGGGAGCTGAAAATTCATGAGTTATACTTGTAGACTTGCAAAAATCATCATACACCAAATTTTCAAACTCCTTACCATGATCACTTCGAATTCGAACAATTTTCCCAATATTACAACCTTTCTCAACTCTTAATCTCAGACAAAGAGTTTTAAAGGCATCAAAAGTGTCAGATTTTTCTCTTAAGAAATCTACCCAAGTAAAATGAGAGAAATCATCAACACACACAAAGATATATCGTTTACCATTCAAACTTTCAACTTGGATTGGACCCATAAGATCCATGTGAAGCAATTCCAATACTTTTGAGGTATTGATATCAGACACAGGCTTGTGAGTGATTTTTAATTGCTTCCCAAGTTGACACGGTTCACACTTACCTTCACTTTCCTTACCAAGCTTGGGAAGTCCTCGAACAATACCTGCATTTGACAATTTTTTCAGGTTTTTAAAATTAATATGCCCAAGCTTGGCATGCCACAGATCTGTGGTGTTGTTGATAGCTGAATGACAGGTAAACACAGGGGTTAGAGTGTAACAGTTATCATTGGATCGAAAACCTTGCAAGATACATTCATTGTCATCATTCAGAACATAACAATGATCACTATCAAAAGAAACAGTAAACCCTTGATCACAAATTTGACTGATGCTAAGTAAATTAGCCCTCAGTCCTTCAACTAACATCACATTTTTCAGTCTAGGTAACCCTTCAAAATTTAGAGTTCCCATACCAACAACTTTTCCAGATAGGCCATTACCAAAAGTGACTTCTCCACATTGCATAGGCCGAATGTTAGTCAAAAAGTCCTTGTCACCTGTCAAATGTCTAGAGCAACCACTGTCAAAATACCACATTTGAGATGCAGCAGTTTTATCTAAAAAAACCAGCTAGACAATTCTTTTTCACCCATATTTGTTTCAAACCTTTATGTTTCTTTTGAGATTTTTCCAAATTATCAAAATAATTTGTTTTAAACAGATTTTTCAACGTGAAACATTTAGGTCTGATATGTCCTTTTCTACCACAAAAATGACAAGTGGGAACAAATCTTTTTACCTGAGATCTTACTCTTTTCAAAAATCCTGGAGATTTTGCAGCATCGAAGCGCTCTTCTTTGCGACAGGTAGTGAAAGCTTGTTACGACGGACTTTGTAGCCTCAGAGTGATTCGTTGGAACACTAGATTTTACAAACTTCGTGACTCCAGAACTTTCCATTCCACTTGAACCAAGGCCTGCGAACCCTCTTTGACCTGCATTCTGAGCTTTTTCAAAAATAGAAGATCCAGGGTTAAGCATTTGAACATTTTTCTTAAAATTTTCAAGTTCCTTCTTTAAGAGAGTGATTTTTTCATTTTTTTCACAAAAACTTGTCTCATACTCTTTTATTTTCAAATCACACATTTCAATCTGATGAGACAATTTTTTATTCAATTTATTCAACTCTCTATTTTAAGAAGCAACCTGAATCCATTTTTCATACATGACTTTGTATGATTCAGCAAGAGACTCTTCACAGATTTCAGACTCATCTGAATCTGATTCCTCTTGTTCGGTGGTATTATTCAGACATACCAATCTGGCTTTCACCTGTGAATCACACAACACATTAGACATAACAGAGGTTAGGGCAACATTTTCAGAATTATCTTCATCACTTTCGGTTTCATCATCACTCCAAGTGACATTGAAACTTTTCTTATTCTTTTTCAAAGTGTTTGCACACTCAGCTTGAATATGCCCAAAACCTTCACATTCCCTGCACTGAATTCCCTTTTTGTTAGAGACAGATGGTTTAATAAAAGTATTACCTTTTGAACCTTTCGATATGTTCTTTTTATTTCCCATCTTTTTCATATATTTCTGAAAATTCTTAGTTAATAAAGCAATCTCATCATCACATTCACTATCAGAATTTTCATTATCAGCAACTTTCAAAGCAATACTTTTACCTTTATCAGCAATGGATTTGGGTTTGTCCTTTTGTTTAATCTGTTGATTTAATTCAAAAGTACGTAAGGAACCCATCAATTCTTCCACCTTCATAGTGCTAAAATCTTTAGCTTCCTCCATTGCCAAAAGTTTAGTATCAAACCTTTCTGGAAGTACTCTAACAATTTTTCTCACAAGAACAGAATCATCAAGCTTTTCTCCAAGAGCAAAATATTCATTAGCAATGTCAGATAATTTTTCATAAAATTCAGTTAAAGTTTCATTATCAGACATTCTAAGCTCATCAAATTTAGTTTGAAGCATGATAAATCTAGATCTTTTCACATCAGAAGTTCCTTCAAACTGAGTTTGAAGGATCTCCCAAGCTTCCTTAGCAGAAACACAAGATGATATAAGTTTAATATAACCCTCACCTACACCATTAAAAATAGCATGCAAGGCTTTGCTATTGTAGGCAGAAAGTTTATCATCTTCAATAGACCATTCCAGTTCAGATTTTATAGTAGTATTACCTGAAGAATCTGTCTCAACTGGAAGAGATCAACCTGATAGAACCATTCTCCAAGCCTTCTCATCTTGAGATTTGATGAAGGCCCTCATTCTAACTTTCCAATAAGGATAGTTAGAGTCATTAAGCAACGGTGGTCTAGAAATAGAACTTCCTTCTGCAAAAAATGACATTTTAACACAAAAACGTTATAGGACCACACTAAGAGTTTAGTGTCCCGCTCTGATACCAATTGAAAAATCGTGTTTTTGCAAATGTCAGTTGTATATAAGAAAATATAAAAACTGTAAGCATTTGCAGCAGCAGAAAGTAATTCTGCTACAGCAAAACTGAACAGGCAGAATATAAAATATTTTGCAGAAAAATAAATAACTTGACACAAGAGATTTATACGTGGTATCAGTGTTCTCACGAACACTCCTAGTCCACGGGGCCACGCCCAGAGAATGAAATCAATTAATAAAGTATCAAAATTACAAAGACAATTGACTTAAACAAGTTTAGACTCCCTCTAAAGTATTGCCGCAATCCTTTGTAATCCACTTTATGAATCTGACTTCTTGAAACACCTTCAAGCCCGAACTCACTTCGTCTTTGAAATGTGAGTGCTTACTTCCTCCCGAAGTAAGGCTTCAACAAGTCTTCTCCCGAAGACTAAGTGCTTACTTCCTCCCGAAGTAAGGCTTTATCAAGTCTTCTCCCGAAGACCAATCTCTTGTTCAGTCAAGTAGTTCTTCACAACCTCTAGGATAGAGTAAGAATAGAAATAGAACAACTAGAACCTAGATGAACAACTAGGCTCTCACAAAACAAAGAAAGACTCTCTTCTCTCAAAAGATAAATGCAAAAAATGAATAATGGAAGGGGTAATTCGAATGGTTGCTCTCTAGGCTCTATTTATAGACCATAGAAACCAAAGAGGCAACCACAAGTTCGAATTAGCAGCTGTACAAAAACTTTCCAAAAGAAACACGATCTGCTACATCAGATTCGGATGCTGACGCAGCAGATCTGACCAGAAATGGGAAACTTACTAAAATCGGGTCCGATCTTCAATCAATGCTAGATTCCTGCCAAAAACAGATTAGATATTTTGATTGTATCAAGATACAATCGAAATCAATAAGGAAAAGGCAATAAACAAAGTTTCCCTAAAAAAGACAACTTTCCAAAAGAGAATTCCTTCTCTTTTGAGAAGTTTTCAACAAAGGAAAGTTCAGCTGAAAGTGCAACTTTCCAAACAAGGAAAATGGCAACTAAAAACCGAATTTAAAAGGTAAGAAATCGAAAATGAATGCATAGCAATCTTACCATGAAAAGGAAAAATTATTTTGTCACCTAACTTGCCAAAAAAGGACTTTACAGGATCCTAGTGGACCAGAAAGTTTCCAATGTTCATGGAGATGAGAAGTTATTGGCAGAAACTAGAGGAAGAAAAGAAGAAACGGAGAAGATGGTGTACTACACGATCATCATGTATCTATCAAACAGTGTTCGAAGAAAATTCATCGCAGAGAAGACGGCGAAAGAAGTTTCGAATAAATTGAAAGATTTGTACTTAAAGCCATCAATTGTTAGAAAGATTAATTTGCTAGAAAGATTATATGGGTTTAGAATTATTTCTTCCCTTTCTTTAAATGACTCCATCACTCTTGGATCTATGAACTTCTGGACCAAGTATCTTCTTTACTTGTCCCAATTCTTTCATGTCAAATTCTGCTTTGAGTTTATCTTTAATTCCTTTGATTACTGCCTTGTCTTTGCCCATTATTAACATATCATCTACATAGAGTAGAAGATACACAACCGTTGACTCTTCTAGGTGCTTGAAATACAAACAATGATCAAACTTGGACCTTGTGAGACCAATCTCCTGAACACAGCATGTCAAATCGTTTGTTCCATTATCGTGGTGATTGCTTAAGGCTGTATAGGGACTTATCAACTTACAAACCATCTCTTTTCCATCTTGTTCCACCTAAAATCTAGGTGGTTGCTCCATGTATATCTCTTCTTTTAGATAACCATTTAGAAACATGATTTTAACATCAAGCTACTCCACTTCTAAACCTTACTGAGTTGCCATTGACAACATAAGTCTAATGGTCTTATACTTCACCACAGGTGAGAACACCTCGATGTAATCTATCCCTTCCACCTGAGTGAAACCTTTGGCAACTAATCTTGCCTTAAACCTTACTGGCTCATCTTTTGTCACCCCTTCTTTAATTTTTAGAATCCATTTGCATGAGATCACCTTCTTGTCCTCAAGTCTTGGAACCAATACCCATGTCTTCTTCTTTCTAAGCAAGCTTAATTCATCATCCACAGCCTGAGACCACTCCTTCTTGTACTTTCAATTTAAAGCCTCTTCTATACTCAATGGTTCTGATATGTCACATGAATGATCTATTAACAAAGCGTGTGCAATCAGATCAGCTTTCGCAAACCTTGCCGGTATATGGATTTCTCTTCTGTATTTATCTCTAGTAAGCTGGTAGTCAGACAGATCTGGTCGTTCCACAGTCTCATCTGGATATGTGTCTTTGTTGTAATTATTCTCACTTGTTGGTTCAAATATTTGAGCTCAATTTCAAACTCTTCCCTCTTTCTAGATGAATCTGCGTCAGGTAACACACTGCCTTTCTCAGCTTTCAAGTGAGAAAAATCATTTTCATTAAACACAACATTTCTAGAAATAATCACCTTAGGTTTTCCATTCTGGTTTATCCAAATTCTATAACATTTTGTGCCTATAGGATATCTAGAAACGTTCCTTTGACAGATCTAGCATCAAGCTTATCATCGGATTGATGTGCATATGCTGAACATCCAAACACTCTCAAGTGTTTCAGGTTTGGTATCTTCCCATACCACATCTCATAAGGTGTCTTCAAGTCTATGACTCTATTAAGACTCTTATTAACAAGGTAACAAGCAGTAGCTAAAGCTTCTCCCCAATAAGGCTTTCCCAACCCCAACCTAAGAAGTAAACATCTCACTTTGTTCAAAAGGGTTCTATTCATACGCTCAACAACTCCATTCATTTGTGGAGTTTTCACAACTGTCTATGCCTAGTTATCTCATGCTCATTATACAACCTATCAAACTTATTGTTGATGAATTCTAGACCATTATCAGTTCTAAGTGTCTTAACCTTTAAATTTATTTTGTTTTCTATTAGATTTTTCCATATCTTAAATTGTTCTAGACACTCATCTTTGCTTTTAAGTAAATAGGTCCAAACACATCTACTAAAATCATTAACAATAGATAGGAAGTAGTGTTTACCTGATTATGTTGGGATTCTACTTGGCCCCCAAAGGTCAACATGCACATACTCTAGGACTCCCTTTGTGTTGTGAGTTGCTGCTGTAAAATTGATCTTGTGTTGCTTGCCCTAAACACAAGTCTCACAGAATGGTAATGCACATGTCTGAATCTTTTCAATGACTCCCTTCTTCAGTAATTCCCTCATGCCTTGTTCACTCATATGTCCAAGCCTTTGATGCCATAGTTGCATATCACTTTCTAAACCTTTTACTGTTTCTTCCTCAGCCACAGATACAGTTTCACCCTCGAGTACATACAATCCATGTACTCTCTCTCCTTTCATCACAAGCATTGAACCTTTTGTGATCCTTAGGCTCCCATTCAAGGACTTTGTTAACGTAGATTTTCGTTAACCAAATTTGAGCCTGAATGATAAACTTGCACAGAAAAATAAAAATAGTAAAGAAAAAAAATGAACACAAAGGTTTTTTATGTAGTTTTGCAGTTAAAATTCTGCATAGTCTACGAGTCAATCTTATTAGATTTCTGGGTGTTTTTCAGTGCCTTTTTTCTTATGAATTTTTTCGTCCCTTTCTCAGTCTATCTTGCATCTTCTTATAATCACATATAGGCAGTTAATTACTGAGTTGACTGATATTCTTACAATAATTATCCCCTAAAATTGTGGGATCTGATTACATATCACGTAAAATAAATGCGGTCATTGTTTGAATATCAGCTGTGATTAGTCTGCTTTTAATGAATCAAAATAAAACATGTATTAAATACATTGCAAACCGTATTTTTTTGGGATGTCTTGCTGGGAATAGAGCAACGGTAACCTTGATACCGAGCTGGAGCTTTTCCTATTTCTTTTCAAGGTTGATAATGTAAATCTCGTCGCTTTTACTCTAGAAACATAAAACCCTATCTCACAATTGCAATTTTTGGTGAGGAGGTGATCTTTTTCGTGTGCATGTCTTCCTATGGTGAGGTGGATGCCTCGCTATCACTTGCTTTGATTCACCCGTCTGTTACACTTTGTTTGTATACTGCATATTATACGCTAAGTGTATTCACATTCAGTATATCTCATCCACGTAATCGAGGTTAGTGCCTCGTCTTATACACTTAAAGTTACATGGTTTCTCGTTGATGCGCAAGGCAATAGTTTGTATAGTCTTTATCTCGCATAAGACTATTCAGTCAGCCGAGTTGTAAATATACTCTGTCAATTATGCTTTTAATGAGTTATTCCACCTCAAATGTAATTATAATTTCGTGCCTTGGTTTGTATTCTTCCCAACTTGACACATGTTTTCTTCTAATGTGCTAGCCAAATTTCGGGTATAACAATTGCCCCTTAAAAAGTTCTTTTTGATAAAAAGTGCTTTTTAATGATTACAAAGGGTATATTTGTCATATTTCCTTTTGAGAAAACGCATGTCCTCTAATTTTGGCAGTTTTGCGGTTTCGAGGTACATCAACATTAAATGACCATCTTTTCCACTTATACTTTGAATATTGTCTGTAGGATCAAACATCTCTCTGATCCGACGAAACTGACTTCAAGGGTATAAAGTAAGAAAAAGGAACCACCTTTGCATTATTTCCTCCATTTTAAAAATTCTGAGAAACTCTTAAGCTTCTTTGCTAAGAAACAACTTCGAGTTTGCCTGAGAATTTGCATGGCATCCCTGTCCTTGACATTTTTTCTGCGAGTTTCCTCTGACTTCACATTCTCAAAGAGATCCTCACTGCATTCAAAGATTCGCAGGCCGAAGAGCTATCTATCGCCTTAAATCCTAACTTCAAACAGTAAGTAGTTTTTCTTCTTGATATCTTACAAGCTTGTTACGTTGCATTTTTGGGTTTAATTGCTGCATCATTTGTTTGTATCGTCACCATCTCATTTGGTTTTAGCAATTTTTAGGGTTGAAATGTATTTGTGTCAACATTAGGGTTCAGGCAATACGTAGGTTTTCTCAGAACCTTCAACTCGCCACCTTTAGGTTTGATAAAATTCTTTCCAGGGATTGGGATTGCTTTCTTCTTGCAGCAATGTCCCAATCTCGATCATAAATTTATCGTCCAGAAGATTTAGAATTTGAAGTTCCTACAGAATCAGTCGTCCCTTATAAACCTAACCCTTCAAAACCCACATCCAAATTAGAGTTAAACGATTCTAGGGTTAGGGAACATTTAGTGAGGGCCTATCAGGAAGACAATGCTAGTCGCCACAGGCGCTTCTTGCAAGAAATCATTGAAGGCAAATGCCGTTTCTTGTGAGATGCGGCTTGACCAGAACCTCCCAGTGTGTCATTTATTCATTTGGATAAGCCTTTAATTTTACCCAAAGTCATGATTGCTTTTGAACCAGGTGACTTAGATTTTGAAATAATGTCTCCCAAGCCACGTACACCAAAGACTCCCCAGGATCCTAACGTCACCTTTGACGGCGAGTTAATAGAATCGAAGGTGCGAACTATCTCAGGCTACACAGGTGATATACTGAGGACCTGTGGAATCGAACTTGGGCAAGTATGCCAAGTTAGGTAAGTGCAAGCTGGTGAGTTTAGTTGTTACCCCCTGCGCACCTTACAGGTGAGACCCCTAAGGGAGCCAGTGGTGAAACTAGTACCAGCGGCTCCACTGGCATAGGTGTCTGGAGTCTTGAACACATCAGTGCATGTGCCATAAATCCCCTCTATGACTACTTCAAGGATTACATAAACCACCTCGGGCTTGCCCCATTCTAACTAAATCCCATCTCCTACAGAATCCTTACCAGTTTGAAGGTCATGTATAAAATTCTGAAGTGGGAGTGCCCTACGCCTATTGCAATCGAGTATCTTTACTCTATTGAGGTTGTTCCAGTGAGGAAGAATGCCGCAGTGGGTTTCTATTATCTCAGTACTCACTCCAGCAAGCCTAAAATTATTGTAGACTTGCCAAACAAAATATCTTTCAAAGATAACTTCTTTTGGACAACTGGTCTCTCCCCAATCGGCACAACCACCTTCCGTAAAATTCGTAAGTAATTATTTTCATCAGGCTTGGTTGGATTAATCCTTGTCTTTTCATTCTAAGTTTTCTAACTAATGTTTTATTTTTTACAGCCCTCTCGAAAAGATCCATCCCTACTCTCGAGATGGTCAATCGGCACAACTCCTGCTAAATCTTCCCCACAGCCTTAGGTCGTGCGACATCCTTCTAAACGAGGCCAATCTGAGATCTGTGGACTTCCTTACTGAAAAGGAGTATACTTGTGATTATAAGTTTCCCAAGTATTCTTCTTGGCAATAGGTTCTTGTTCAAGAGGAGGATAAGGCCTTAGATCGCGTGGCTCGAGCACAATACCTTCAAAACACTGTCCCTCGGGAAGTCGGTGAAGGAGAATCCCGAGGTAATTAATGTGGTTGGTCACCCATAATACTTAGGGCTAAACGTAACACATTAGTTACTTTCTGAGATAGTCGCCTTAATTTTTATATTCGGAATTTCGTTCTCGTAAACTGAATTGCACATAGGTTTGACAGTTGGTACCCTAGATTCCACGTTCAGATTAACTATAACGAGTCATACTATGCTATAGCTGAACAATATGGCACCATGACTGATAGGGCAAGTCATATAAATGCGAGCTGGGATTTAGAACCAATCGAGCCCTTTGATATATTCAAGATTACAGGCTATAGGGTTTTTAGTGGACACAACGGTCCTTCTACCCCCTCTTCTAATGATAGCTCACCTTCTAATGGTTTTGGTAAATTTCTTAGGTGGAAAATTACACTCCACGCTTCCCTTTCATTTGTCTTTAAATAATTTTAACACTTTAATTTGCCTCGCTAACATGCGTTTTGAAGATGTTATGGACCGGAAAGGGAAGAAAAGGGGAACCAACTTAGGGGTTTCTATAGAAACCGAGGTGGAGCCTTCTAAAAGGCCAAAGAAAACCACTGCCCATAAAAACAAGAAAGTGTTTGAGCCTATTGACCTCGAGGTCTCTGAGACCAACACCCATGAGCTGACTTCTCCTCCGGTTGATCCCAACACCAAAGCACCTCCTCCTGAGACAACCCATGCCTCTGCCTCTTCGAGCCAGGCCATTGAAATACTGTCTGTTGTCGTAGGGAAGGCTGGTTCGGAATTTGCCCAGGTGTTTGGGACTACCTGCTGGTGCCAACTCAAGGCTCTCCTCCCCCATGATTGGGATATAATAAATCTTGCGAATCCGCAAGAGACGCTTTCGAGGAACTTGCATTATGCCCTCATGGTAAATTTGTTGTATTAATCCATACTATTTTTTCTTTCTTTTTTCTCCCTGTTTCTTATATTCATTTGCTCGTAATTCTCCAGACTTCTTTTCTTTCTTTTTCCTCCCATTGGTGAACCTTGCATTGACTCAAATACCTAGAGGGTGAGGTCCAAAAGTCACTAGCCCAACGCGAGGTCGTGATTAAACAATGGAACGACGCTTAGCAGGAAATCACCCATCTCAAACAGGAAGCCAAGAGGTCGAAAAAAAGCCTTGAAGAAGCCGAGAAGGCCAGAAAGACCAAGACTGATGAATGCAATGAACTTAAGAAGGTGCTCGCAGAAAAAGAGGCTGAACTCAAAGGGAAAGAGGTCGAACTCGAAGGGAAAGAGGTCGAAACCACAGAGCGATGCAACAAGGTCGGCCTTCGTACCGTTTATCGAGCCTTGATGGCAAATCCCAACATGGGCACAAGCTTCTTGGAGGAGGATGAAGAGAAAACTTTGGCTTATTGTGAAAAGTCTAGGAAGGAGGAGGAAGAGGCCGAGGCAGTGGAAGAAGAAGATCTATCCAAGTCTCCCACAATGTAGGCTTGGTTTTTATTTATCTCTTTATTTTTTCTTTTGTGTAAGGAAATGGCCTTAGGGCCGAGACAATAGTTTGCCCCTTGTGGCACTTTTTGTAAAGACAAATTTGCGAAGTTGAATGGCCAACTTTGCTTTTTTTTAATGCCTCGTCTTTATGTTTGAACTTCGATATGTAGTTGTTTGCTTGCATTTCATTCACAATTTAAACAATGATATTTTGATCATGCACAAAGTTTTTTAGGGGTTTCCCTCGCTCATATATCCCTTGGACATTAAGTAGTTAATAGCTTACTTTACGTACGAGCAGTTTATCATCTGAAATGCACTCGATTTGCGAGCAGTCATTGATTCTGCCTCGCCATAATCAGTGGTAATTTGTTTCAAGAAAACTTGAATATATTTTCAATGACCTTGTCACTTTGTACATATTTTTATTGCTTACATGAGTAGTTAGTGTTGGAAATTATTTTACTAGGATCTTAGATCTACTCACAAGTATGTTGATTAACACCCTAAATATGAACTTTCTAAAATGATGAAATAAACACATATAAAGTTTAGGAAACCTTACATTGGGTGCAGCGGAATATAATGACTCCTTCCATTTAGATATCTCGCCCTTGATTCCTTTCTGTAGCAGAGCATTATCAATATCTGAACATGGATCTCTTTCTCTCCTTCTTTAGTGATGAAACTCCTTCTTGCTGAAAGTCTTTCTTCACGATCTTCCTCACTATGATTGAGGTATCACTTGCTGTGTGTGGGCACTACTCTAACACTAAGAATTTCAAAATCTTTAGGAAGAAGAGAGAGAGGGAGTGGTCGGCCAAAGATAGGGAGAGAGAGAGGCTCAGATTTTTCTGAATGAGAAGTCAGAAGAAAAGTCTAATTTTCCTGAAGCCTTCACAATCTATTTATAGCATTCCACTAGGGTTAGGTTTGAATTATTTGGCATTAAAATAATGAAAATATCAGTTTAAATTCCCTACAAAAGTGGCCGGTCATGCATAGTGGATTTGGGCCTCACTTTTTGCAATTTTGCAGTTTTATCTTTTCTGCATCTGATTTTCTCAAAAACGCCAATTTTTAAATTCAACCATTTAAATGCCAATTATAACTATTTAATAACTATAAATAATTATTAAATAATATTTTCATTTATCATATTTATTAATTGAACCATACAAAGTATCATAATTAACAAATATGCCCATAAAACTCGTTTCTTTACAATTTCGCCCTTACTTAGTGAAAAAATTCACAAATAGACATAGTCTAATTTGAGAATTATAATTGATTAATCAAAACCAATTATATGAGTCTTACAAGCAATATTATCTCAACTAGTGCGGGGACCATGGGTCTATATAACCGAGCTTCCAATAAGCAGATCAAGAATTTATAACCTAAATCCACTGACTTATTAATTCTTCGTTGAATCCACGCATAGAACTTAGAATTGCACTCTCAGTATATAGAATTCTCTATATGTTCCACCATATAGACACATCATTAGTTATCCATTGTTATAATCCTAATTTGATCAATGATCCTCTATATGAATGATCTACAGTGTAAAGGGATTAGATTACCGTTACACCCTACAATGTATTTAATTCTTAAAACACTTAACCCCGTATAAATGATATTTCAGCTTATGTGAAATGAGATCTCCACCATTTATTTTTGTTTGGTCAAGCTCGAAGGAGATCATCATTTGCTTACTATTCGCCAGATAGAAGCTATAGATTCCATGTTTATGTTAGCGCTCCCACTCAATTGCACTACCGTGTTCCCAAAATGTACGTATCACCCTGACCTAAAAGTAGGCTTAACTAACAAATCAAAGAACACGAATAGCCTCTTGAGATTGAGCCTAATCATAACAGGATTAAGATAATTTGATCTAGGATCAACTAGGCGATATTGACTTGAATAGATATTACGATAAGTTTAATAAATCTAAGTCAAAGTTCAATATCGGTCCCTTCCGATGCATACTCCATGCATCCAACCTGAGCTTTACTTTAGCCAATGTTCTGGAAAGAACATAGCATTTCTCCATATGCAAGTAAACTCTTGTTGTAGATTATCATATCAGTAAAACCCTGTGTCTGATAAATCTAGGAAACTTTATTCACATAGTCATGTTTACTTTCCAATGTGTTGACAGCACAATAAACAGGATCAAGTATGTGAAAAGGGTTTCAGATGAATTCATACATTATGTACATATAATCATGAAATAAATCATGTGAACCATGCAACATTAAATGTTATTTCTGATCTATATTAATAAGTAAATCTGATTATATTGAAATGAGTTTTATTTAGGGCATAAAACCCAACAAACTCCCACTTGCACTAATATAAAACAAAATGTGCATTTCAAATAATCTCAACACCTTGATATACAAATCAAGTGTAGTAGTAGTAAACTCCTCGTAATAGGATCTAAAAGGTTGAATTAAACAGAACCTTTTCTCCACCATTAGTCTTCCTTAATCACAAAATCATTGATAATGTGAAATTCCTCTCTATATGTCTACTCTCTTGGGATACTGGATTCTATACCTTTGGCAACTACTTTTGGTTAATCAGGAAATAACACTAGTAGTTTAAGGCAATTTGGAATGGTGCCAAAAATGTATAGAACTTTCCTTAGACTGAATAAGTACCTTTCCTGCAACTTTTAACATTCAGTCCCTTTCTGGTAGACCTAGAGACTTCAGATAGGTTTTTACACTTCTCCAAAATCACTATTCCACCCCAGAGTAATCACCATCTTATCAGAAAGATTTTCTAGCACAAAGGCAAATTTCAAAATCTGATGTGGTGTAATCTAAGAGTTTTAAACACACCCTTATAGACTAACATATAGTTCCTCTTCTTTATCTTAAGATTTACTTGATTGTCTTCCAATGTTCTTCTCCTGGATTAATCTGATACCTACTCATTACTCCCACTCAACAGCATGTGTCTGGTCTAAGGCATACAAAAGCATGTCTAAGACCTCTCACTGTTGATTTAAGAAATTCTTTCATGGCTTTATCTTTTGTTGGAATAGTTGAGACTTTTCCTTAGATAAATAAAATCTATGCCTAAGAAGTTGTGAAGCTTCTATAGATTTCCATTAGAAAGAAAATGCTTCAGCATCTTACTAAAGTAAGTTGCTTGCATTAGAGTAAGTAATGACCAGGTATACCACAAGCCATAGGTTTAAATAAACTCAAACCTATAATACTAGGAACAGGAAGTTTTGTTAAGTCCATTGAACAGACTTATAAACGAAAATTTCCTTTTATGTCCTTGTAATAGAAAGTTTAGGTTGCTCCATGTGAATGGATTAAACCATAGTTCTATTGGCTTTTCTTCTTAGTTTCTTATCTTGACAATCCATTACTTGTTTAAACTTACAATGGATTTTAATCACTAGTGTCTTCCAAGAAGGTGAGTTCCTAGAAACTTTCCCACTACGACAAGGTACCGTGAATTATGTCTAAGAAAACTAAATGGTATTAACCTCTTTGGTTGTGACAAGACAACAGAGGCAGTGGGATCATCATATGTCATATAAGATGATAGAACACTTTTGGAATCAAGAAAGATATCTCCTTTATTTGCTACTTTATTTTCAGACTTAGTTATTTTCTTAGAAAAGTAGTATTTGTTTGAACAAACACTTTCTTACCTATTGACTATGGGATGGTCCACCCCTAATCACTTTGAATAGCTAACAAACCATGGTTAACAGTTCTAGCTTTTCTTAAGATTTTGATTAGGTAATCCATGAATCTAGTAATGATTTACATTAAGTATACAACCATCATTCTGAAATTGTATTACCATAGAAGGTCTTAGGCAACAACTAGTAACTAATCATCAATATGCAAATCAAAATTTCTGGGGAGGTAAGTCTGGATATAATTCAAAAATCAATTTAATGATCTTTGAACTGCATATCTTCTAACTATTTCTCCACCCCTATCAGTTCGCAAGATCTTTAACCACTTACTTAATGGTTTTTACCATTGCTAGAAATTAATGAAATTTTTCAAACATTTCAAATTTCTTTGCATAAGGTATAATCTAGAGTGATCGTTTTAAGAATACAACGAAAAACTCATATCCACCCCTGAATGTACATCCATCTGCGAATGAGATGAAATACTTTCAGTGGATATAGGCATATTAACTCTTTGCAGAGATTGATCTTGTCAAAACCACTATGAAAAAGATACAAATGCCATAGATTAATAAAAATGTGGTTGTGTCGTTTTGATGACTTAGGTTTAGTTATTTCAATGAGTTCATAGAATAGTGCAAGTGGATCCTAGTCACAGAATACTAAACTCATATTCCATACAGTTTTAATCCATTAATAGAAGATGGATATCAAACACTTGGAAAGTGTAACTGTTGCTTCCTTGAAAATAGAAATATAAGAAAAATTCTGTTAGGATTCTAAAATTAAAGATTAAGACTTAAATTCAACCAAATATAATGAGTAATTCTATCTTGGACCACCACTACTAAAATAACTCTAAGTCTGATTTGCCCATACAAGTAGGAGATTTCTAAGATTGAGGATTTATATCAATTGGGAATAGAATTTCGAGATTATAATCATATGCGTCGTTTAATTTCTTAAGAGAAAATATAGAATGACATGAAATGATATATAGACCATTCATCCAATGATATGTTATTGAGCTAATTCGCAATGAATAAGCTAAGAGGAATTAGGATAATTTCTTTGTTTAAATAAGAATCCAACGATGCTTCTATTAGCGAAAGTCAAAGTAATCTTATTTATACAATCTTCTTGTTTCATATCGTGAAAATACTAGTCTAAGGTGTCATCAATTGATGAACAGCTAGATGTCGCATATACAATATTTATCTTTCGAGATCTAACACTATTATGTATGTCTAATGGTGAAAATTCACTAAGGATTTATCTCATTAGATAAACAAGCCAAGTTAGACCAACAATGAAGATTCGAAATTAAACTACAACTTAATAATAGAAAATAACATGGTTCAATATAAATTCATACACAATTCAGAAATTATAAACATATAGCAAGTAGGAATGACAAGTGAAAATACTAAAACATACAATCCTAAATAATTTCCAAGGTTTTCAACAAACTGATATCAGTGTCCCGTTTAGGCGAGAGTCAAAGCTACCATCCATTGAATAGAGTTGTCAGCTCATCTAAAATGTTAAACATTCTAGCAACCTTTTATTCGATCAAGATTGGAATTCAGCGTTGTCCTGTTTAGGCGAGAGTCAAGGCAATTCTATCTTATGAGCTTCCACCATTGTTTCGCAATTTGCAAGTCAAATATGGTCGCCACCATTAGGGTGATCCATACCATATAAAACACTTACAAACTACTTATCTTTCGAGATTAAACGGTGTGAAATTGCTAATGAACGTTCCTCCATTAGGGAGGATTACTCACTAAAACAAACGCGATGTAAAACCAACAATGGAGATCGAATATCTTAATAATAAAGCTCATTATTTAAAGAGAGTTGTATTTTCTTTTATTCTCTTTATTTAATCTATTTATTTTAAATATATATTTATTTAACTAAAATTTCCAATTTAGAATGAAAAATTTTAAATATAAATTTTAATTTAATATTTATAAATTTTACTTAGATGGATATGAAAATAACATGAATTTCTTCCATCTTAGTAATAATTTCCAATAAATATTTAGAAAAATATTCAATTTAAGTTGTTACAAAATTAATTTAAATTAATTTACAACTCAAATTTAATTTTCTATAAATATATATTGCATTTCGAAAAATTAAAGTATTTAAGAATACAATTTTCGAAAATGCATGTTAAAATAAAAAATAAATCCTGGAAAAATTATTCTAATTTAATGTTGGCCCAAAATTAATTAATAAAATTAATTTACAACAAAAAATATAATTTTCCTATTTAATTAAATATATAATAAAAATTTCAAATATTTAAGTATGATGATGAAAATAAACTTAAATATTAATTTTCTATTTAATTAAATACATTAGAAAAATACTTCAAGCAAAAACACATAATATCTATCTAGATTTTCCTTTGACTAATTAATTCAATTTCTAATTAAATATATTTTACTTCATTTATTTTAATTAATCATTAAATGAAAAAATCATTGATTTAAGTTGGTCCAAAATTAAAATAAATAATTTACAACTTTAATCTATTTTTCAAATAAAATTCGAAATTCCAGCATTTAAGAAATGAAATTTCGAAATTTGATTAATAAAATAAAGAAATAATATATTTTGAAAATTATTTAAATTTAGTTGAAAAAATAAATTTTAACTAAAAATAATTTTTTATTTAATTTAGTGTCATGAAAAAGAAATATTTAAGTATCATGATGAAAATCAAATTAGATATTTAATTTTCAAATTAATTAAATGTATTAAATTCAAGAAATAAATAATTAAGTGTAGAGAAGGCTTAATTATTAATCTCTAGTTTAATACTAGCAAAAATATACTTAAAATAAATTGTACCAAAATTAATTATTTAAATAATTAATTTCACAATGTATAATATTTTCCTATTTAATATTAGAAATAATAAGTAGTCTAGAAATAACTATCTAGAAAATATCTTATTTGACTAAGTATCTTTTCCACAAAATTTGAAAAAAATATCTAATTTAGGTTGTATTAGAAAAAATCTAGAACCTAAATATTTTTCAAATTTAAATATAATTAAATATCAAAAATTAAGTTGTAACCACTTAATTTAAAAATATTCCATTTTAAGTTAATATTCAAAAAGATATTAACTTAAAAAATATCTAAAGAATCTTAATAACCAATGCCTAAAATTCCTCAACTTAATTTTTGAAATTTTAAATCCAAAAGATATTCAGATTTAAGTTTATTAGTTAGAAATAACTAAATTTCAACTTAAATAGGAATATTTAATGAATAATTTAAATTAAGCTTCAGAAAGAATCTAGATGGTTATAATTCTATATTTAATTAAATACAAGAAAATACATATAGTTTAGCTGAGAATATAATTCTTTAAACTATGATTTTCTTAAATTAATTTCAAAATAAATGAAATTAATTATGTTGCTAATCAATTTTATTAGGTTAAACTAGTTTAATTAACCTAGTACAGTTATTCAAATCAGGCAAATGGGCCTTCACAATTGGGGTGGTTCATGTGAGGGGGTGTTGGGTTCAGTATGTCGTACCGACTACTATGGCTCCCAACTCTCACACAAGGCCCAAAAGAGAGGAATTTAACCTTAAAATAAACAACTGTTATTAATTGAATAGGCCCAAAAACTAAATGGGCCTAAATAAAATCTATCAAAAACTATGATATTTTATTTAGCAACAACAACCTATATGCATCTATAATGAAATTAAACACATAGGCTCACACAGGCACACAATTTGGATGGATCCTATCATGTTGCTAGGTCGTACACAGATGAAAGAAGATTGTGAAAATTACCTGTTACAAATTATTTACTTGACCAAGGGAGCCATGAGTTAAAATCAAGTCATTGGATCTGTCAACAAGTTAACCATGGCTATTTGCAATCAAGCAATAATAGGTTTTAAAAACTTACAAACAAGCTAAAACATATACTCCTGCAACAAGGTTAGCTGGATAGTTGGATGTAGGATTTATTTAATTTTAAATAAATAATTTCGAAAAAATTAAATAAAAAAAATTATTTTCAAAAATAATAAAATAAAATAAAATTTATTTTCGAAAAATAATAAAATAATATTTAAAATTAAACATACAATTTTGAAAAATTAGGTTTCAACCAATCTAAATATCATTTCAAAATTTGCTAACTACTTTTTAAAAATCTAATGTTATTTTACAAATAAAAATTAAAAAAGATAAATAAATATCTTTTTCAGATTTTATGATTTAATTTAAATAAATAAAATAACAAAATTTAAAAGTTAGCAAAATATCTTACATCTATTTAAAATTACACGATTATAGTTATCTTATTTTAAATTTAAATAAGGTCAAATTATTTAACAAAAAAATTAATTTAAAAAATTTAATATCTGACCTTAAATTTAAAAATAAGATAAGATATAATCAAATTTAAAAATAAGCTAGATAATTAAGCAAAAAAGATAGATATTTACTATTTTTCAAATTCAAATTAAACTATTATCATGAATTAAATTTAAAAAATATTAATTAATTTAATTATGATAATTAGAATTGAATTAGGAATAGTAAATGTATAAATACAGAACTACACAAAAAATCGGAAGTTAAATCCATGAAAAAGCATGAAAAATCGAAGAAAAACGAAAAAAATTCGAGTTGTACGGACAGTATGCCAAGCATACTGTCCATGGGCGCGCAAGGGGCTGCATGGGCGAGGGGTGTGGGTGCAGGAGGCTGCATGCAGCCTGTTCCGCGCGCGTATCCCTGTTGTTCAACCCCGATTTTTTCGAAACTTCAAAAAATCATAACTAATTCAAATTAAATCGAAATTGAGTTCTGTAAAAAAGTAACTTGCTTAATTTTTTTCATACTATCCAATAAAAAAAAATTCAGAAACAGATATTCAATTATTTTTCATGAAAATTCACAAACATCAATCAATCATCAAATAACACTCAATACAACATGGTACCATCCAAAACATCAAACAATCGTTTTAAAGTCCAAATTTCTTGCAAGAAAATCAATTACCATGGCTCTGAGGCCAGTTGTTGGAAATTATTTTACCAGGATCTTAGATCTACTCACAAGTATGTTGATTAACACCCTAAATATGAACTTTCTAAAACGATGAAATAAACACATATAAAGTTTAGGAAACCTTACATTGGGTGCAGCAAAATATAATAACTCCTTCCGTTCAGATATCTAGCCCTTGATTCCTTTCTGTAGCAGAGCATTATCAATATGTGAACCTGGATCTCTTTCTCTCCTTCTTTAGTGCTAAAACTCTTTCTTGTTGAAAGTCTTTCTTCACGATCTTCCTCACTATGATTGAGGTATCACTTGATGTGTGTGGGCACTACTCTAACACTAAGAATTTCGAAATCTTTAGGAAGAAGAGAGAGAGGGAGTAGTCGGCCAAAGATAGGGAGAGAGAGATGCTCAGATTTTTCTGAATGAGAAGTCAGAAGAAAAGTCTAATTTCCTGAAGGCTTCACTATCTATTTATAGCATGCCACTAGGGTTAGGTTTGAATTATTTGGCATTAAAATAATGAAAATATCAATTTAAATTCCCTACAAAAGTGGCCGGCCATGCATAGTGGATTTGGGCCTCACTTTTTGCAATTTTGCAGTTTTATCTTTTCTGCATCTGATTTTCTCAAAAACGCCAATTTTTAAATTCAACCATTTAAATGCCAATTCTAACTATTTAATAACTATAAATAATTATTAAATAATATTTTCATTTATCATATTTATTAATTGAACCATACAAAGTATCATAATTAACAAATATGCCCCTAAAACTCTTTTCTTTACAATTTCGCCCTTACTTAGTGAAAAAATTCACAAATAGACATAGTCTAATTTGAGAATTATAATTGATTAATAAAAACTAATTATATGAGTCTTACAAGCAATATTATCTCAACTAGCGCGGGGACCATGGGTCTATATAACCGAGCTTCCAATAAGCAGATCAAGAATTTATAACCTAAATTCACTGACTTATTAATTCTTCGTTGAATCCACGCATAGAACTTAGAATTGCACTCTGAGTATATAGAATGCTCTATATGTTCCACCATATAGACACATCATTAGTTATCCATTGTTATAATCCTAATTTGATCAATGATCCTCTATATGAATGATCTACAGCGTAAAGGGATTAGATTACTGTTACACCCTACAATGTATTTATTCCTTAAAACACTTAACCCCGTATAAATGATATTTCAGCTTATGTGAAATGAGATCTCCACCATTTATTTTCGTTTGGTCAAGCTCAAAGGAGATCATCCTTTACTTACTATTCGCTAGATAGAAGCTATAAATTCCATGTTTATGTTAGCGCAGCCACTCAATTGCACTACCGTGTTCCCAAAATGTACGTATCACCCTGACCTAAAAGTAGGCTTAACTAAAAAATCAAAGAACACGAATAGCCTCTTGAGATTGAGCCTAATCATAACAGGATTAAGATCATTTGATCTAGGATCAACTAGGCGATATTGACTTGAATAGATATTACGGTAAGTTTAATAAATCTAAGTCAAAGTTCAATATCGATCCCTTCCGATGCATACTCCATGCATCCAACCTGAGCTTTACTTTAACCAATGTTCTGGAAAGAACATAACATTTCTCCATATGCAAGTAAACTCTTGTTGTAGATTATCATATCAGTAAAACCCTGTGTTTGATAAATCTAGGAAACTTTATTCACATAGTCATGTTTACTTTCCAATGTGTTGACAGCACAATAAACAGGATCAAGTATGTGAAAAGGGTTTCAGATGAATTCATACATTATGTACATATAATCATGAAATAAATCATGTGAACCATGCAACATTAAATGTTTTTTCTGATCTATATTAATAAGTAAATCTGATTATATTGAAATGAGTTTTATTTAGGGCATAACACCCAACAGTTAGATCTTATACCCACGTGTTAGGTTTAAGTACTTTTTTCAAGACACCTTGATATCTCGTTTAATACTTTCCTTTAGTGCGAGCCATTAGTATTCAGCTTTACACGTGAGTTATGAGTTATATCTCATTTATAACTTTTAATTTTCCTTTCCCGTCATATAGGTTTTTAATCAAAAAATTATAATTTTTTTGATCCCTTTCTCGTCAGAAAGGTTTCAAGAGGAAGTTATAACAATTTGACCCCTTTCTCGTCAAAAAGGTTTAGTCAAGAAGTTATAATAGTTGGACCCCTTTCTCGTCAGAAAGATTTGGTCAGGAACCTCTAAAAAATTTTAAAAAAATTTATTTTTAAAGTAGTGGGTTTTCATTATGTCATATATTTCTAGATAAATTTCGGTTAAATATACATATATGCCCCTCAAGTAATTTTAAAGGGCCATGCTATATAATTACTTGTCGAAAGAAATAATTATCTTATTCACGACGGAAGTTCAAAATATTACATCAGCGATGCAATTTACAATCATTAATTTACCATCGATTTACTCCCATGAGACTTTTCCCGGTTCAATTGCTTATTTTATCGATCTTTCAGAAGCATCTGGTTTGATAAAACGGGTTTTAATATTCAGGGTTAATCCCTAGCATATTCCCACAGGGGTTTTGATATTCAGGGTCAATCCCTGCCATATCCCCACGGTTCCAGGTGAAATGATCTTGGTTATTTGTTGCTGCTCGAACAGCCATTGGTCGTCGACTGGCTTTTCTGTGTTGCAGCTCTATACGGCAGCCATTGCGAGCCGGTATTTGATTACTTTACAATACTTTTACTTAATTGCTTGACCGAACTAATTGTCCCTTGTCCAATTTTTCTTGCAATATGTTCTCCTCCCGAGATAATTAAGGTACCCTTTCCTCCTACAAAAGAAGGTTATGGTTCCTGGTCTCTTGGGTTACTGGGTAGATTGGGTTGGTCATGGACATTGTCCTGTCCCTTCACATATTGTTGGAAGTGTCCTCGCGCTATGAGGCCTTCTATCTCATCTTTCAACTGACAACACACTTCCGTTGTATGCCCAATATCTCCATGGTATTCACATCGTCTGGTTGGGTCCCTTTTACGTCTCGCGTGTTTCATGGGCTTTGGTTTATTGAAAACGACCTTCTGTTCATGCGAGAGGTAGATACTTTCCCGAGTTTCATTAAGCTCAGTATAGACAGTATAAATGGGTACGTATTTGTCGTGTTTCTTTTGTTTCTTATCTTTGGATGACCTTTTAGAGTCGTCTTTCCTCTCTGACCCTGAAGCTTTCGACTTGAATTCTTCAACAGAATCACATCCCGATTGTCTTCCTAGCTCCCCGACTTGATGTCTCTTGAACTTATTCTCTAACTTGTCTATTCGCAAATGGATTGAATCCCCTTGCTTTGGACCAAGTTGTTGGCGAAGATCAGGTTTTTTCTGGTTCAAGCTGTAATACCCTAAAATTATGAAATAGATTAGCAAAACCCTAATTACATAATTATGTATTATTGAGCAATTATATTATTATATAATTTAATATATGTGAATTTACATGATTTATGACATGTTAAGACCCCGTTGGAGAGCCAGGGGCATTTTAGTAATTTTGACTCGAGGAGGGTAAAATAGTGAAATTAATTTACTAACGTGCTTATAGGACTATATTATTGTATAGTATGCATGTGTTGTCTTTTTCAGGTGTGTTCTGATAGGTTGGCGCAGTATACTCACAATTGAGTTTTCGGGCCGAACTGGGTTCGGGGCCGAAATACAATTTTTGGATTAATAATTAGAATTTTAATTATGTGTGAATAATCTGAATTTTATTTGAGAATGTTCATGTATGAAATGACCTTTTTACCCTTGATTGTGCATGGGTGTGCTTAATGGCCATAAGGGCATTTTTGTCTTTTCGGGCATTCGAATTATTAGCAAAAGAATGGGATTTTTCTTACAATTTGGAAAATGAAATTTTGCTTTACCCTTGCTTCAGTCGACCCCTCTCTCTCTCCCTAAACCTATTTTTTTCCCAAACTTTGATTTTTGTTGGAAATTAGCTTGATTTGGTGCTACCTTTGGAGCTTGATACTTGAAAGTTGTTGAGCTTGGCATGGAAATGGATTAAGGTAGTTTTCTTGCTAAATTTTAATAGAATTGCTGCTGTATTTTAGTGTTTAAAAGCATGAAATCGTTGGAGTTGTTTTTGAGGTGCATGTTTGTGATTGTAGAGGATATTCTTGTGGTTGTGAGCATGTTTGGTGCTTGAATCTTCTAAGTTTGTTTTTGTTGGCTTGAGAAAGAATTTAAAGGATTTTATTTGGGTTTCACTCAGTTATTAAGCTCTGAAATTAGCTTTGTGAAGCTTGTGTTTGACTTGATTTTATAAGTGTTGGAAGTAGAATTTTATGAAATTAAGCTCAAGTTGGAGCTTTGATTTTTTTCATGTTGTGTAATCTGGAATTTTTAGGGTATTTGGTGGATTTTGATGCATGTTATATGTATTTTAATGCCCTTTATTAATTTTGGTAATTTGTTGGCTATAACTTTGACTTATATGTTAATTTGGGGTGAAATGGTTGTGTTTGGCTGCTGAAATTCGAAGTAAGCTTGCTGGTTTCGTGGGTTTGGAACCCAGGTGCCGCGGCATGGCTTTCGCATGTCGTGGTTCGCCCCTTTGGATGAGACCTGGGAGTTGGTCCCAGGTGCCGCAGCATGGCTTTTGCATGCCGTAGCCTGCCCTCGAGTTTCTGGGCTATTTCAAGTGTTGACTTTAAAAATGCATTACTTTGTGATTCGAACTCCGTTTTGGAAGTTCTATATACCGTTGGAAAGCTCACTCTAAGCTCTTTGTGATTATTTATATTTTGATTGCCATGTGTATACTTTATAAATGTGAAATCAGGGGTTAACCCTATTTGTGTAAATCTTGGAATTGTGACTAGGATTACCGGCACCTAGTCAGAAGCACCCAGGGATTTGGAATCTCTACTATTGCAGGACATCGAGTAAGACAATAGTTAGCACGTAGAGTTATGTACGGTGACGCTTATATTGTAAATAATATATGTGAGTAATTAGTAACTGGGATTAGGGTTATTACCCTAACATGTGCGGTTTAATAGCCTAGGGTTATTACCCTAGTGATATATGTTATGTAAATGCTATGCCATGTTGAATATATGAATATATTGAGATTTAGGGTTATGTGTTCAAGGCATAACCAGGTTGGACTCGGTAACTAGAACTGAGAGGAACCGTTCTAATGCCTTATTGTATTTAGACGTGTGAGCGCAACACGTAGGTCTATGTTATATAGACATAAATAGGCATGTGAGCGTAACATCCAGGTCTGTGTCACACAAGCATATGAGAATGGCATTAATATTTATATAGTGTGATAAATATGTTATTGATAAATTATACTGTCTTGCTGGGCTTGGCTCACGGGTGCTCTACTGTGCAGGAAAGGGTAAAGCTGTTTCTGATCAGCCATGAGTATGAGAGCTAGACAGTGCATGTACATGTTCAGGCCACACTAGACCAAGCAGATTGGGGTCTACCAGTGATGCATTTTTAGGACTCTGTTTTGCCGCCTAGGTCAGCTTGTGAAAACGAACTTGTAATAACATTTTGTAAAATGTTTTCTTGGGATCCCAATACATGAAACTTTTAGTTTATAAAGTTTAAATTATTACAAGTTTACTTTCCTTCTATTTGTAATTAAAGTTTAATTTGCGCGCTAATTTTATTAGTAATCTCGTTTAGGGGATTAGGGTTTCTTAAGCGTTTTGGGTAGCGTGCCTAATAGTTAGGGCGTTACACAAGCGTTCTCTTAGGTTCAATTTGCCATGACAGTTGGTGGATCTTGTTGCACCCATAGACCGTATTTTTCCTTCTTGATCATTGTTGCGACGACTATTCTCTCCTGCTTGCATGGATCAACTATGAGTTATCGTGCACCTAGCGGTAACACTTGCCTCTTCATGCCTCGCTCTTCTCTCTTGGGTATGATTCCTCGCGTTCTCCCTATTGAGATTTGTGTGAGCTCCTTTCTTATAAGTTTGGAAAGAATGTTGGCAATCTCTTAGTGATGACCCATGTACCCCAGGTTGTGTCCCCAGACTTCCCTTATTTCTATGGGGAATTTCCAGTTCCCTAGTTCCTGGTCAATCACATGGCATCTCACTTTTAAGGTGTTACCCAATTTACCCAGGTTGTCTTTCCTGAGCGTTTTATGGATTCCTTCCGGCTGCCTCCTGCCCCTAGTTTGCGAGTCTCGAGGTTTGCCTTGCGGTTCTCTCTCTCCAGGGTTAGGTTGATTTTGGGAGTTATTCCATTGTGCCACTTTGGCTACAGCTGCCTCACTCTCTAATTCAGCATTACACCAATTTGCCTCTTCCAATCGACGCTTGAGATGGCAGTTTTCTAATTCAACGATTGATATATACTTTGTTGGGTCATAGGCGCCATCCTCATTAACTAGATTGGGACGAGACATGTCATTGTTCATTCTAGGCCCTTCAAGTCTGGTTCCCAAATTCTGGGTTTTCCTAGACCTTGTGGTCTGTTCAAATGATAAGTCAGATGATCCTTGGGGACTCATTGGCTCTAATTCGGGACGATGAGTGGTTTCTTCATAAGGATTAATTTCTTCGTTGTCAGCCATAAGAGGAATATTATTTTTTTATGGAAGGAGGATTTTTTCTGAGCTTTTTCACGAAGGCTCTTAATGAAAGCACCAAACTGTTAACGCAGATTTTCGTTAACCATATTTGAGCCTGAATGATAAACTTGCACAAAAAAATAAAAACATTAAAGAAAAGAAAATGAACACAAAGGTTTCTTACCTGGTTTTGCAGTTAAAATTCTGCATGGTCCACGAGTCAATCTTATTAGATTTCTGATGGTTTTTCAGGGCCTTTTTCTTATGAATTTTTTCGTCCCTTTCTCAGTCTATCTTGCCTCTATTTATAATCACATAGTAGACAGCTAATTACTGAGTTGACTGATATTTTTACAACAATTATCCCCTAAAATTATGGGGTCTGATTACATATCACGTAAAATAAATGCGGTTATTATTTGAATATCACATAGCTGTGATTAGTCCATTTTACTGGGTCAAAATAAAATGTGTATTAAATACATTGCAAACCGTATCGTTTTGGGACATCTCGCTGGGAATAGAGCAGAACTAACCTTGATGGCGGGATGGAGCTTTTCCTATTTCTTTTCAAGGTTGATAATGAATCTCGTCGCTTTTACTCTGGAAACATAACACCCTATCTGACAATCGCAGATTTTGGTGACAAGGTGATCTTTTTCGTGTGCATGTCTTCGTATGGCGAGGTGGACGCCTTGCTATCACTTGCTTTGGTTTACCCGTCTGTTATACTTAGTTTATATGCTGCATATTATACGCTAAGTGTCTTCACAGTCACTATATCTCATCCACGTAATCGAGGTTAGTGCCTCGTCTTATACACCTGAAGTTACATGGTTTCTCGTTGAAGTGCAAGGCAACTATTTGTATATCTTTATCTCGCATAAGATTATTCAGTCAACCGAGTTGTAAATATACTCTGTCAATTATGCTTTTAACGAGTTATTCCACCTTAAATGTAATTATAATTATGTGCCTTGGTTTGTATTCTTCCCAGCTTGACACATGTTTTCCTCTGATGTGCTAGTTGAATTTTGGGTATAACAGACTTATAGTCATAACCTTCATCTTCCAAGATTTCAAGTGATATCAGATTCCTCCTTAATTCTTGAATGTGCCTCACATTATACAAAATCTTCACTGCACCATTGAATTGCCTTATAGCCACCTTACAAATTCCAACAACCTGCAAGAAACATCATTACCCATTAGTACTCTACCACCATTATTAGTTTCCTAATAATCAAAGAAAGATTTTAAGTTGAGACACATATGATAAGTGCATCCTGAATCAAGGATCCACTCTTTACTCTTATTATTTTTCGAAATAGAAAATAATTCCCCATCTGAACTTCCATTTCCACTACTCTCAGCCACAACTGTAGAGTCTTTTCTTTGACTTCCATGATCATTAGATTTTGAGTACTGGTTCTGGTTTTTGTTGCATCCTTTATCATCCTAGTTTGATCTAAACCAGATTGCGTCTTTAATTGACTGCATAATCTTTTAATGTGGCCAATCTTTCCACATTGATATCATTGTCGATTGTCTTTAATATTCAACTTTAATCTTGATGGTGACTGGTTGTTACTTGATGATCCTCTTTTTGGACTTCTTCCTCTTGCAAGATAGGCTTCTTCTTTCCTAGTCTCCTTCTCGAGTTGCAATTCAAAGTCCTTTGATTTTAATGTCGCATTAACACCGTCCAACGAGATCACATCCCTTCCATACTTGATTGCTGCTTTAACTTCTTGATATGCCATTGGCAATGATCTGAGCAATATGATTGCTTGACTTTCTTCATCTACCTTACGATCAATGTTAGCTAAACCAATAATTATTTCATTAAATTTATCAATATTATCATCTAAGGAAAGAGAAGAGTTCATTCTAAACTTGTATAATCTTTCAATAAGATTAATCTTGCTTGATATTGATGGTGCCATGTGCAGCTACTCTAGTTTGTTCCACAATCCTTTTGCAGTCTTTTCTTGGATTAGCTTTTTTCTAACTCCATTGGACAGGTACATGATGATGGTGTAGTATGCCATCTCCTCCATCTCTGCAATTTCCTCTAGTTTCTTCTCAGCCAACAACTTTTCATCTCTAAGTACCTTTGCCACCTTTTGGTACACAAGTATACCCTTCAAACTTTCTTGCCATAGTGCAAAATCCATTAATCCATTGAACTTCTCTAGTTCAAACCTTGCCATCGACATTCTCCTTCAATATGTGTTCTTGTAGAATTCCTTGATGAATTCTTGATGAGTTCTTGGTGCGGAAGCAAGTGATCTTTGAATCTCCCTTGATGATCGAAGAACCAAGCTCTGATTTGTATGAAATTTAGCTCTTATACATAGGAATTAACCTCTGTAATTCCAGATTCAAGATCACACTTAAACAAACAAAAGTTAAATCAAAATAAACAAATCAAGAACAAAAAACCAACAAACACATTAAACCAAAAAAATATAACACAGATAAATCTAAATGGCTGTCACACACAATAACACAGAGATTTATACCGATTCCGATCCTAAGTTCAATGTGAACTTGGTCATACTCCAGTTTGAAAGTATTTCCACCAATCTTTATTTATAATGAGAATAAAAGATATCAATCTCAGGAGCTACAAAGAAATAGTCACAGCAAGTCATCCATAGTGTAATCCCTCAACACTCATTAACTCACTAACCCGAGCCAACATAATCAACAATGTTGCTCAATACAATTTCCTAATCCTAGCTCTCTCTTTCTTAGATATCTCTCTCCATTTCTCACTCTAACTTCTCTCTCTACTGTATTATGTCTCTCTACTTTCTTCTTCTTGTGTTTGACTTCACTCTTTTGCAATGAGATGAGTCGTCAACTTCATATTGGCCAAGGGATTCAATATGCAAGTTTTTCTTTTTGATAGTTAAGTTAGTTAAAGACTAACTAACTAACCGAATCTTGGTTGGGGGTTTAAGGAATAATACCACAGCAAAGTTTAGTTGCTTGATAGCCCAATCGGCTCTATGTTCTAACTCAACGGGTAAATGGTATGCCTTCCCATAAATAATTCTATAGGGAGACATTTCGATGGGTGTTTTGTATGCAGTATGATATGCCCATAATGCATCAATGAGTCTTAGGGACCAATCTTACCTAGTGGGGTTGACAGTTTTCTCTAAGATGTGCTTAATCTCCCTATTTGATATTTCAACTTGGCCACTAGTTTGTGGGTGAGAAGGTGTAGTGACTTTATGTGTAATGCCATATTGTTTCATTAAATACTTAAAAGACCTACTACAAAAGTGTGTACCATTATCACTAATGATAGCACGTGGTGAACCAAATCATGAGAAACTCTTTTCTTTCAAAAATTTAAGCACAACTTTATGGTCATTTGTGTGGCATGCAATAGCTTCAATCCATTTAGATACATAATCAACACCAACAAGAATGTACAAATCACCAAAATAATTAGGAAATGGACTCATAAAATCAATGCCCCAAACATCAAATATTTCAACAATAAGAATAGGATTCAAAGGCATCATGTTTCTTCTAGTTACACTTCCTAATTATTGACAATGCTTACAAGATTTGCAATACATATAAGTGTCATGAAAGATAGTAGGCCCACAAATAATCCACATTGTAAAATTTTCAAAGCAGTTTTCTTACAACTAAATGTCCACCACATGCATGATCATGACAAAAAGATATGATTTTAGATTGATCACAGTTTGGAATGCATCTCCTTATTATTTGATCAGGGCAATATTTAAACAAATAAGGATCATCTCACATGAAATTTTTCACTTCAACATAAAATTTAAAATTATCTTGTTTAGACCAATGAGAAGAAATTTCACCAGTGACCAAATAATTGACAATATCAGCATACCAAGGACAAGAAGATACATGCATGAGTTGTTCATCAAGAAAAGTTTCAATGATAGTGGTGGAATCATGATTAGTTTCAACAACAATTCTAGACAAATGATCAGCTACAACATTTTCAGAATCTTTTTTATCACGTATCTCTAAATAAAATTCTTGTAAATGCAAGACCCACGAATTAAGCGAGATTTAGCATCTTTTTTTGGCAAGAGATATTCAATGCAACATGATCAGAATAGACAATTATTTTAGATCCTAACAAATGAGACCTAAATTTCTCTAATTCAACCATAACAGGAAGCAATTCTTTTTCAGTTGTAGACTTGTAGTGTAATTCAATTAAGCTTCATTTAAAGTTTCTCTAGCATAGTATATTACATGCGGTACCTTGTTAATTCTTTGTCCTAAAACAGCACCAATTGCATAATCATAAGCATCATACATTATTTCAAAAGGAACATTCCAATCGGGAGGGCGAATAATTGGTGCACTAGTCAAAAGGGATTTCAATTTTTGAAAGGCAACGTGGAATTCATGATCAAAGACTAAAGCATTTTCTTTTCCAAGAAAATGACATAAAGGGCATGAAATTTTGCTAAAGACTTTTATCAATCTTTTATAAAATTCGGCATGGCCTAAGAATGATATATATTCTTTTACTGTCTTAAGTGGAGGAAGTTTTGAAATAAGATCTACTTTTGCTTTATCAACTTCTATTCCTTTTGAGATGAAATCACATGACCTAAGACAATTCCCTTTTTAACCATGAAATGACATTTTTCCCAATTGAGAATTAAATTCTCTTCTTTGCAACGAATTAAAACAAGAGACAGATGGTGTAAACAATCATCAAAAGAATTTCCAAACACAGAAAAATCATCCATAAACACTTCAAGATTTCTTTCAACCATATCAGAAAATATTGCAATCATACATCTTTGAAATGTTGCAGGAGCATTACAAAGACCAAAAGGAATGCGACGATATGCAAAGGTTCCAAAAAGGCAAGTGAAGGTAGTCTTTTCTTGATCTTCGGGGGCAATGGGGATTTGGTTATATCCCAAATACCCATCAAGAAAGCAATAATAAGCATGGCCAGTTAACCTTTCAAGCATTTGGTCAATGAAGGGTAATGGTAAGTGGTCTTTCCTAGTGCCACTGTTCAACTTTCTATAGTCTATACACACTCACCACCATGTTTGGACTCTAGTAGGGATTAACTCATTTTGTTCGTTTTTAACAACAGTGATCCCAGACTTTTTTGGAACAACTTGAACTAGACTAACCCATGGAGTGTCAAAATAGGGTAAATGATCCCTACATCTAACATTTGAATTACCTCATCTCTTACTACCTCTTTCATGTTTGGATTTAATATTCTTTGGCTTTCTCGGGAGGTCTTTGCATTTTTTTCTAAATGAATTCTATGCATGCAAACAGCTGGGCTAATTCCCTTAATGTCTCCTATGGTCCAACCTATGGCCTCTTTATGCTTTCTAAGGATATCTAACAACTTTACTTCTTATTTTTCATCTAAATTAGATGCAATGATAGCAGGATAAGTGTTAGACTCTCCTAGAAATGCATATTTCAAAGTATCAGGCAAAGGTTTGAGATCTAACTTTGGTGGCTCAGGAGTTGACTCAACAGACTCTAATGGAATAAATTGTTCAATTTTGGCTTTCTATTTTTCAGTATCCATTAGTGGGGTAGACTCAAGCAAAGAATTGACATCATGAATAGAATCATCAACATTTACACACATTCCAAACAATTTTGCGTAAGTTTCAAAAGATTCATTGATGTCCATTTGAAAAATATTTTTCGTCTTAATCATGTTCACTTCATGTATTTCTGGACACTCAATAGATTTAGCAACATTAAAAACATTTAATTCAACAGTCATGTTTTTAAAAGATAATTTTAATACACTATTACGACAGTTAATAATTGCATTAGATGTAGCTAAAAATGATCTACCTAAAATGATGAGCATTTTCAACAGATTGAGTATCAAGAATAATGAAATCAACAAGAAAATAGAATTTATCCACTTTAATTAAAACAACTTCTATAATACCTCTAGAAATTTTCATAGATCGATCAGCTAATTGAAGTGTTATAGAAGTTGGTGTTTAATTCTCCTAGACCAAGTTGCTTATAAATAGAATAAGAGAATAAATTCACACTAGCTCCTAAATAAAGTAAAGCTTTGTTAATAAAATGATCACCAATGATGCATGAAATTATTGGACAACCAAGATCTTTATATTTCACAAGGCTTTTATATTTAATTATGGAGCTAACTTGTTCAGTTAAAAATGTCTTTTTTTAGAACATTAGTGTTTCTTTTAATAGTGCAAAGGTCTTTCAAGAATTTGGAGTAGGCAGGAATTTGTTTAATGGCATCTAAGAATGGAATGTTGATACTTGTTTGAACACTTCTAAGATGTCACTATATTAGTTGCCTTTTTTGAGTGAAAGTAATCTTTGTGGAAAATGAGCTTTTGGAATGCAAGGAAGAATTTGATCATTATCTTTTGATAAGTCATTTGTGTTGGAACTTTGAGGTTGGCTTTGGTCTTTTTCAACTTGAGGTATGTAATCGGATTTGACAATTTATTTTCCGAACCTAAGAGTTAAAATAGACTTAGCTTCTTCTTTATGACTTAGAACTCCTACTTCATATTGGCCTTTAGGATTTGGGATGGGTTGGCTAGGAAATCTTCCTTTTTCTCTCTCAGTTACGGCATTAGCAAGTTGACCCAATTGTGTCTCTAGTTTAGTAATAGATTGAGACTGATTTTGCATGATTTGTTGGGTAGATTGCATGAGTTGTTGTAAAGTTTCTTCTATGGAAGGTTTTCTTTGTGGAGGGTAAGGTTGACTTGGTTGGGCATGATTGGGATTTGGCATGTTGAATTGATTTCCTTGGTTTATTTGTGGTTGATTTTGTCTCCATGAAAAGTTGGGATGGTTTCTCCAATTAAGATTGTATGTGTTAGAAAATGGACTATCATTTAGTTTACCATAAGAATGTAATACATTAGCCTCTTCAGAAAATATTTCAAGAACAGAAGGACATGATTGAGCATTATGACAAATACTAGCACAAACATCTTTTTTAGGTTGAACATGAGAATTCATAGTTTGACTTGTGGCTAAGGCTTCTACTTTTCTTGCTAATTTTTCAAAAGATGTTCTCAAATCAATTTATTCTTTTATTTCATATTTTCTTCCTCTTTTAGGTGAATTATTTGCTAGACCTAGGCCCAGAATAATTTCATTGTTGTGAATTAATAGATAATTCTTCAAGAGCTTCTCAAGCCTCTTGCCCTTGTAATTTCAAAAAAATTCTCGTATGCATAGATTGAATTATTTGTCAGTTTGAAGGGGTTAAACCATCATAAAAATATTTTACAAGTCTCTATTTTTTACAACCATGATGGGAACATTTTAATAATAAATCTTTAAATCTTTCCCAATATTCCTAAAATTCTTCATTATCTTTTTGATAAAATTCAGAGATTTCTCTTCTTAAATTATCAATTTCGGACGTGGGGAAAAATTTGGCAAGAAATTTATCAAAAAGTTGATCCCAAGTTGTTATGGTTCCAGTTGGAAGTGAGTTTACCAAGCTTTGACTTTATCTTTTAAAGAAAAAGGAAACAACCTAAGTTTGACCGATTCATCCGAAAAATTTTAAAAATAAAAAGTTGAGCAATATTTTTAGGTGTGAGAGGATTAAGGGTTGTAAATATAGAATGTTCCTCCTAGAGGAGCCTTCTATCAGTGTGAGATTGATTGTTATAAGAGCAAGACTCCTTTGTTTGTGCTCAATTAATTATCACTGAAACAATTGAAGCTTATCAATAAAGATTTCCAACCTAGTTTATGGTTGTGCATGTCCTTAGGGTAGGTAGCTGAGTTCATTGCTCAGTTACCGAACCAAGTAAAATCTTGGTGTTCTATTTTATGTTTTCTGCATTAATTTTGTTGTTTTAAGTTCAATCATATGTTGGTATTTTCATAACAGACATAAATGTCTAGGGTACTATTTTGGTAAGAGCAAAATAGTTTTAGTAGTATTTATAAAACTCCATTACATATGTAGTATTTTGCTTAAATAAGGTCATCTCTGACAGGAAAAGTAAAAATTGTGCTATATTTGACACAAAAAATAATTTGTAATATACTTCAATATATTTTTGGCATTGTACTCCAACACACAACTATAAAACTTGATGCAAATGTTAATATTTAAGTAATACTTTTATGAATAATATATATAAAACTTTTATTTTATCACTACTTCATTATGTAAGAACATAAAGAAATATATAAATAGTTCATAATTTAATGATATTGTTATATACTAATAAAATAATAAAAATAGTATAAAAATAAATAAAAAAATAACATATGATGTAAATTACACATCATAGTAAATATTGTTTCAAATTTTGCACAATATTTATTATGTGTCAAATTAATATATTACACCATTGAAGTACAATAAAAAGTTTACTAAAATACGGTCGTACGAAATTTTAAATAATTTTTAAGACTTTTAAGATTTTATTTACAGAAAATATGGTATTTTTAATGTATTTTTATGTTATAATTTTGTTAATTTTTTGTTATATATATGTATATATTATTTTTTTTATGTTGTTCTGTTGTTATTTTGATGTGATTTTCTTGTAATTAGAATAACGTAAACATATTAAAAAAAAAAAATTGAACATAAATGTGTAAATATTTTACCATAAATAACGTAATTTTCTGTATTTTTTTTCTAAGTAAACTATATTTTGATTTGGCATTACTTATTTGTATCTCTGTAGAAATGATCTAAGAGGATCAAAATTAATGGTATATTCCCCTGATCTATCTTATGTTTATTCTTTCTTAATCACATTTCTTCATCTTCACTATTGTTTGTTACTGCAATTGCGCATCCACGATCATCTATAGATATATATGTTTTAATTGTGAGCTATATTTAAAATATTTATTTCACAATATAATTTTGTTTAAATATTAATTAAAAGAAAAAGAAAAACTATATTTCTTTTAATTGTTATTATATTAACAATACCAATTTCTTTTCTGAACTAACGGTAAGTTATATCATTTAAAAATAATAATAATAAAAAAGTTGAAAGTAGTATATATATTGCGATAAAATTTCAGCAAAAATTTACAACTTTAAAAGTATATAAACCATTTAAAAATACAAAATAGAAAAATTAAATTGATGCTGTATCACAAGGCAAATATGCCAAAAACCCTAGAATCATGCATGGATTACGATTGTTTATACATATATAGAGATTCATAATAAAACAAAATCAGTGTTAGGTATAGTAGTCTAGTGTAAGATTATATTATTTATTCAACATATACATAAAATAGTAAACGTAATAAAAAAATGAGGCATTAAAATAACTTTTGGAAAAACAAAAAATAAAAAAGACAAAGAAAAAAGAAAAAACAATTTGTTATAAAATAAAATATAAAAAATAAAAAATTAGCATGTGTTATGCTGACAAATTCATGAATCTCTCAATATTAATATAATTATTACAATAAGAATCTATTATTTCATCAAGATATTAATTAAGCTGGCAGTTGGCATAAGATGGTGACATTAACAATAACCAAAACCTCACATGCATATAATGCATGTGTTAATTATTAATTAATTATTGAATGGTCGAATAAGTACAACTTTCTTCCTAAAAAAAATGCAGTGCATATATGATGCATATATATTATTATTATTATTATTATTATTATTATTATTACTATTAAAAAACTACCGTCTTATAGTTATGTATGTCCATGATTAGTATAATGACTCAAAAGAACTAATTTAAAAAAAAAAATAATGACTCAAAACAATTGTTCAAAAAAAAAAATTAAAAAAGATGACTTGATCATTATGATCATACTTTCATATTAAAAAAAAAAAACATATTTTCATGATACTTTTAAAGTCATAAGGTAATTCTAACCTAACACTTTTTCATTAATAAATAAAGTTATGATATATAATACTTCATGTCTTTTCCACGTCCCCTAAATTTTATATATATTCTTAAATGATTAATCTTAACCACCATATATAATTAAGAAATATGATTCTTGGGTTCATTTTTTTTTCTTTGGCATAGCAGAATCATGTGGTGATTAGATATTAATAGATTCCTCTTCTCAAAGCTGTATTAATTGCATCAAAGCGTAGATACTGATCCTATACAACAGTTAGCTAGCCTCGTACATATATTTTAGACTTTAATTTTAAATTACTTCTTTTCTTAATGTTTATTGGTTCTTTCTATTTTCACTTCTTAATTTTCTTGAAACTGATACTTATGTTATTACCATAATTATCAAATCATCAATTTTTTTATTATTTAATTATAAAATAGATAAATGGTTACTAATATATAAAGTTTTACATATTTAAATTATTAATTTTAAACATATGAAATCTATACTAAATCGCACCATATGGATAATTTTTTTATAATGAGCAAGTAAGAATTTTATTTTACTAACAATCAACCAAAATAATGATGTACAAATACAAAACCAAAGCCAAGAAAAGGCAAAAGCTCACTTGTTGCAATTAATTGCAAAGCCAATCCTTATCAATTTGACTAACTTTTTCTCTATTTATTTTTGAGAGATTTTGCTTCTAACTATTTGTTTGGTATTATTATATTTATAACTTTACAAATTGTATAAACTTGTTGGTTCCAATGAGCATTATTTCTAACTGCTTGCATTGAGTACTGCTATGAAAATTTGTTTTCTGGCTCTAGTTTGTTTGCTCCAATTATACTATTTGAGAAGGCCATCAAGCCTATAGTGATTAGTACCAAAACCTGCCCAAGACAGCATTTATGAAGCAATTACCTTACTATAACAGCATTGAAAGAAAAGATGAGAATAAGTTTCAATCTCAATAGCACAAATCAGATACGTATCCTCATTCCTAATACTAAGTTTGGCCAAATGATCCCTAGTTTAAAGACAGGAATTAAAAGCTAACCAAGTTATAAATTGATGCTTTAGGAGATTGAACCTGTTGGCAGGGACGGCCCTGGGCCTAGGCAGACTAGGCCCGTGCTTAGGGCCCACTCCAACCCAGGGCCCAAAACCAGCCAGCCATTTAACCCTTAAAAAAAATTAGACCCCACAACACCCATTTCTTCCAGCGGCCCAGCCCAGCCCAATTACCCACTTCCTCAGCCCGTCCAAATTCCAACCACATATCTATTGACGTGAAGAAAAAAAAAACTGAAAGGTCACTCTCTCTCTCTCTCTCTCTCTCTCTCTCTCTCTCTCTCTCTCTCTCTCTCTCTCTCTCTCTCTCTCTCTCTCTCTCTCTCTCTCTCTCTCTCTCTCTCTCTCTCTCTCTCTCTCTCTCTCTCTCTCTCTCTCTCTCTCTCTCTCTCTCTCTCAATATTCTATTCTTTTCCACCAAGCTCCACCAACCCTCCCTCTTTCTCTAAAATTCTTTCTCTTCTCAAGACTCTAAATTTCCAATCTCTCAAAAAAAAAAAAATCACCTTTACAATTTACAATTTACCAACTATCCTAATCCTCCCCATCCTCAATCCTCAATCCACATCACTCATCAACAATCAATATACAATATTATAAGAAAAAAATAATCTTTTCAATTTCTATCTCTTGTATTGTAATGGTAAGCTTTTAATTTTCAAAATTAATATTTTATTAATTTTTATGATCAATTGCTATATTTATTTAAATTAAAAATTATTGACAAATTATTTAAATTAAAAATTATTTACTTGTTGTTATTTACTTATTATCTTGTAGTACATTGTTTGTCATCATATATTTTTATATATTAGTAGAAAAGTGTTAGTGGGTGGGCTTTTTAATTATTATTTTGTTTGCTTTGAAATTTTCGTAGTAGTATAGCGTTTTGTGTATTTTAGTATTTATATATTGTTATTGTTGTTGTATAAATATTAGAGATAAACTAAAATGAATATTGAATTTTATCTTCGTAGCTCAATTTCACTATTGATTCACTCATAGTCACAAATCAATTCACATAAAAAAATGATCACTATTTGATTTTCATTGCATTGCTCATTGCTTATATATTGATATACATATTTTATTTTATTTGCAAAAAAAAAAAAAAAAAAAAAAAAACTCCTTTTTAGTAGTTCCCTTTTATTTCTAAAGTTATGTGACTAATGTCTTGTATTTTTTTTTTATGATTTTGATATACCATATATTTTTCTATATCATATATTTTGTAATAATAAGATAAACATTGTCTTGTCTATATCATATTTTTGTACTCATATCATTAATTTTGTTTGCAATTTTTATAGGGTCCTATTAGAAATTACAAATACAAATCAGGAGCTCAAAAAAGAAAAGAAAAATTAAGGAAAGAAGTCTTGCAAAAAAGTCAGGTTGGTTCTCTTAATAAGTATTTCAATACAAATAATGTAGACAATTTTGTAGTGAATGACATTGAGAATCAATTTGATATTGAAAGTAATGAGAATGAGAAAACTTCAAGTAATGTGAATGAAAATGAAGAACTGAATCAAACTGTTAATGAGAATGAGAAAAGTTCAAGTGATGTGAATGAAAATGAAGAACTGAATCAAACAGTGAGTGAGAATGAGAATGAGAAAACTTCAAGTGGTGTATTCAATTTTCCTTTTGATATTGATGATCCAAGAAATTGGGATAGGATTGGTCATATTGATATGACAAATTTTATAGTTGAAAGAGGTCCAAAAAGAGTCATTAAGGATGCGTTTACTAGGGATGCTTTCGGTAGGAATTTTTCTTCGTGGCATTATATTAGAGAATTACCAAATAGAGAGAAACAAGATAGGAAGTGGTTGATTTATTCAATTTGTTTAGATAAAGTATTTTATTTTTGTTGTAAATTGTTTGCAACAAAGAAGCATCTTGTGGGTTTTTTACCTGAGAGAGGTTTTAATGACTGGCGTAATATTTCTGATCGATTAAAAAGTCATGAACGAAGTACACAACATATTGAGTCAATTGCTAGTTGGGTGGAATTAGAAAAACGACTGAAAATGAAGTTAACAATTGATGCATGTTTAGAAGAACAAATGAATCAAGAGAAAAAACACTGGGAACAAGTGTTAGAGAGAATTCTTGCTATTGTAAAAAGATTTGGACAAAATAATTTGGCATTTCGAGGAGATCGTGAAAAACTATATGAGAAAAACAATGGGAATTTCTTACAAATTATAGAATTACTTGTTGAATTTGATTCAACTATGCAAGAACATGTTCGTCGTATTTTAAGAGGTGAGACTCATTATCATTATTTGAGTCACAAGATTCAAAATGAAATGATACGACTACTAGCAACTGAGGTGAAAAGCTCGATAATTAGTAGAATTAAAGAAGAAAAATATTTTTCAGTCATACTAGCTTGTACTCCAGATGCAAGTAATGATGAATAAATGTCTCTTGTTTTAAGATGTGTGAATGTTTCAAAAAGTCCAATATTTGTTGATGAGTATTTTCTAGGATTCATAAAAGTTCATGACACATCAGGGCTTGGTTTGCTTAATGAACTTTTAGATGCGTTGAATACTCTTGGACTTGATGTTGATAATGTTAGCCCAAGATATGTTTCCAAGAGGGGGGGTGAATTGGAAATTTAAACTAATTTCGGAAAATTAAAACTTTTAACACAAAATTATGCAATTAGTCAATTAATCAAGTAAAAGCAAGTAGTATGGCAAGCAATATATTAAGACAAATAATTAAACTTGTAAAGTAAAGAGTTTAAGGATTAGAAAATGCAAACTCTCGATTTTTACAAGGTTCGGTAGAACTATGCCACCTACGTCCTTGGTCTTCAAAGCTATGGACCTAGCTTTGAGTTCCAATATCGAGCCAAGTTAACGGGCTTGACTAACCCTTACAACCGGGAAATTTTCACCAAGGTATTTCCAAACCTCTTACAATAGTTTCGCACCCCCAAGGACTATTAACCTCTTTCTCGGATTATTAAAGTGTCAATCTCACTATTTCCGGGTTGTTTACAAACCCGGTGCCAACCTCACCTCAATCACAATATGGAAATGTGTTTGATATACAAGCTAAAATCACTCTAGAAATATGATGATACAATGGAAACCTAGAGTGAAAAGCAAGCACACTTAAGATGAATAAATCAAATTTTGGCTCAAAGTGTGTAAAATGTGTTGGTTTGGATTTCAAACTTAGAAGCTCCTTAATCTCACTTAGATAGGTTAGATATATGTAATAAATGCTCAACCAACTTGTTTTTTGAAAGAAAAATCGAGTTTATATAGTGTTTGATAAAAAACTAGCCGTTTATAGCCGTTAGCACGTTTCCCGAGGTGAGGTCAGCCGTGAACTGGAAGTCCGGATGGGAACCGGAATTCCGGATTGATTACAACCGGTTGCCATCCGGAATTCCGGATGACTGACCAGAGGCAAAAATGCCATTTTTCGGGACTTAAACGCGCATAACTTCTTACTCGATTATCCGATTTCAGAAATTCCAACTTTGTTCTCTTAGTTAAAAAAAATGTAATTTAGAAATTCAATCAAAAAAAAATTTTGAACTATCGTGCGAGAAAACTTGTTGCACAAGTTAGTGAATGGGCCAAAATTCAAATTTATAAAAACTTAGTGTGCTATGCAAATCACTTTAACAAGACTAAAGTAGATTTATACCATTTAATTTTGAGTAGTCTTGATGTAGATGAGCCTCCTAGCTTGATTTGCATGTTTTTGATCCCAAGTTGATTTTTCCCGAGAGTTGACCTTGACTTTGACTTTGACTTTGACTTTCGGGTTGACTTTTTGACTTTGGGATTTTGAAGACCTCTTTTGAATAGGGTCTTGAGTTGTTGATCCCTTGATGAATCTCTTGCTCTTGATATGCTTGTTGAGTCCATTTAGTGTTGCTTTTAAAAGTTTGGTAAAAATACCAAAATATTTATTTTCTCTTTTAAATTTGCTACAAAATCAATAAATCATTAGTAACAAATAATAATCAAATATTTGCTAATCATCAAAACAAGGAGATCGAAAAGTTTGAGTTAACAATCTCCCCCTTTTTGATGATATCAAATATTTGATTATTTTGAAAGGGAAAGAAAAAATTTAAGCAAAGTAAGTTGGATTAGCTCCCCCTTAATGTGTGCAAGAAAAAAATTTACCTTTTAATTTTACCTTGCATGAATTTGTAAACTCCCCCTCAATTTGCATTAAAAAAAACATAACATCCAAAATAACATTCAACACAACAAACAAACAACAAAAAAAAAAAAACAAAGAAAAAGGACCAACTAACACAAAGTCAAGAGGCATGAAGCCTTTGCACACAACCAAAAAAAATAAAAAGAAACTAAATAAGCCAAAAAAAAAAAATAATGCAAGAACTAGTTTGGTGGGGGGCCAAAGCGATCCATGTATGCCCTCCATTGTGCCATCTCCTCTTGCACATTTGCAAACCCATGAACCATGTCACTCCTCATGGTGTTGATGTCATTGTTGAGGTTGGTGAGTTGTGAGTTGAGATCATTCCTCAAGGTTTGAAATTGGTTGTCAACCAAAGTGTGAAGACGAGTAAAAGCTTCCTCAAGGTTGAATTGGGGAAAAGTAGGCATGGGAGGAGCTTGAGGAGGCATCTCTTCTTCTTCTTCTTCTTCTTCTTCTTCACTTTCACTTGCGGGCAAATTAATTTCTTCATCATCACTCTCCAAATCAATTTGCATTCTTTGCCCTCTTTTGGGTGTGAACACCCACTCATTGTTAAGGAATTTGTAACCCATAGCCTTGAAAGTTTTGGATCCTAGAATGTCACTAGAGGTAGGATCATTTTTCTTTTCTTGTAGGGTAGGGATTCCTAAGAGAGGAAAAAGGTAGCTAAGGAGAAAACCAAAGGGAAGTGCCTTAATCATATTAGGCTTGTCCACATCAATTATGAATTTTAAAATAAGATAGCCTAAGTTGATGGGTGTAGTTTTGGCTATGATGAGATGCATGAGTAATTGATCAATGGAATTGATCTCATCTTGGTGGCCACTTCTAGGAGCAAGATTTGCAACAATAAATTTGTGGAGAATTTTAGCCTCTAAAGTGAGTTGGTGTCTTTTTGGTCTCATAATAAAAGGGCCATCACCACAAATATTCCTAGAACACTCATCAAAATTAAAAATGGCATCATTTTTTAGAGAAAGTTTGGGTTCAAGTAATATGCCACTATTTAGTGCTCCTAACATGTCATTGAGAGATGCTACATTGAGTTCAAAAGCTACTCCTCTAAGGGTTCCTCTAACACCTAAAGGTTCTAAGGTAGGTTTAATGCAAGCATAAAAACCTTGGACTAGCCTAGGATACAATGGAGTATTAATTTGAATAAAAGATGTTCATCCTAGGGTATCAAAATGATGACTAAAATCAACACAATCAAGGCTAGGGAGATCACAAATTTTACCTTTGAGAATTTTCCTAGAAGAGAAATCACTGACAAACTTGTTGTGATCTTCATCATTGAAGAAGAGAGTGGGCTCTTGCCTTGCTTTTGCCCTTATTTCCCTTTGTTGAATTGCACTAGCCATTCTCTTGGGAGCTCTTGATGAGGAAGCCATTGAAGAACACACTTCTCTTTTTCTTTTAATTATTGGAAGATGAAAGTGAGGAATTGAAAGAGAGAATTTTAGAGAAAAGGAGAGGATGGCTGCTGTATTAGGGTTGAAAAAACTGAATGGGGGAGGAAAAATTCGGTGGTAGGGTTTAAAAAGGGAAAAAATCGCATTAAAAAGACAAAAACGCCCCTTTTGTTGATCCTGTGCCATCCGGAATTCCGGATGGTACAACCGGAATTCCGGTTGGTACAGGACCAGAAAAAAAAAATCCCTAAAAACGTGCTAAAAAATCCAATTTTGACCCAAATGACCCCAAACCAATTCTAATACCTTTAATATGATAAAACAAAATTGCTCAAACAAGAAAATCTGAAAAATAATGAAAAATGACGATTTACGGTAAGTTTTTCGAAAATTGCCAAGAAAACTAGAACCGTACCGAAAATGAGTTTTATGCAACGAAATTGAAAAATTCTTTTTCCAGCAGTTTTATAAAATAAAATGTGAGGTGTACAAACTTACAGAATCGAAAAATGTTGAAAAATGAGAGAGTTTGGCGAAAAACACTCTTTTAGGCCTAAAAATCTAAAAATTCAACAAGTGAGGTACCAAAAATTTGTTTCATGCAAATTTCAATCAAGGCAAACCTATAGGCATACTAAATACACTCTATTTCACATATTCAAGCATATAGACACATAAGAAAATCAAATATGCAAAAATTCACATGTTCACTTGTTTAAAAACAAGTCCAAAGTTCACCAAAAATCCACATTTTGACCTATAATTTTAAGTTTTTCAACAAGGATAGTTCATATAGGTCAAGTATCAATAAATTTTCTCATCTATGCATATAAATCTCATTAATATCATATTTGGAACAATTATGCATAAATAAGCGAGTAAAGAGATATGAAATTTTTGTATAGCTAACAAACCTTATATTTCATTTAAGTTGGTCATGCCTAGCTCTCTTCTAATGAAACTAAATCTCTCATCACTAAGAGGCTTGGTGAATATATCCGCTAATTGGAATTCGGTGCTTACAAAGTCTAGCATAATATCACCTCTTTGGATATGATCTCTAAGGAAGTGGTGCCTTATGTCAATATGCTTGTCTCTAGAATGCAATATTGGATTCTTAGAGAGGTTAATGGCACTAGTGTTATCACATTTTATGGGTGTACATTCAAAATCAATATCAAAATCCTTAAGAGTTTGTCTCATCCAAAGTATTTGTGCACAACAACTACCCGCGGCTATATATTCGGCTTCGGTTGTGGATAGAGCTACCGAGTTTTGTTTCTTGCTAAACCATGACACTAAGGAATTTCCTAGAAAGTGACAAGTTCCACTAGTACTTTTTCTATCCGTCTTACAACCGGCAAAGTCGGCATCCGAGTAGCTAACTATTTCAAAGTTTGAGTTCTTGGGGTACCAAAGTCCTAGATTCATTGTGCCTATCAAGTATCTAAATATTCTCTTAACGGCACTCAAGTGGGATTCTTTAGGACAAGATTGGTACCTAGCACAAAGACCAACACTAAACAAAATATCCGGTCTACTAGCGGTTAAATATAATAAAGAGCCAATCATACCTCGATACTTGGTGATGTCTACATTCTTACCGCTTTCATCTTTGTCCATCTTTATGAATGTGCTCATCGGTGTATTCATGGACTTTGCATTTGCCAAGTCAAACTTTTGAAGAATATCCTTAATGTACTTAGTTTGACCTATGAATATGCCATCCTTTTGTTGCTTGATTTGAAGTCCAAGAAAAAAGTTGAGTTCTCCCATCATGCTCATCTCAAACTCACTATGCATACACTTAGAAAATTCTTCACAAAGAGCATCATTAGTAGCACCAAAAATAATATCATCAACATAAATTTGTACTATAATAATGTCTTTAGATTTTCTTTTTATAAAAAGTGTATTATCCGCTTTACCCATTGAAAAACCATTTGAAATAAGAAAAGTGCTTAATCTTTCATACCAAGCTCTAGGAGCTTGCTTTAAACCATATAAAGCCTTTTTCAATTTGTAAACATGGTTAGGGTATTTATGATTTTGAAAACCGGGTGGTTGAGAGACATAAACCTCTTCCATAATGTACCCATTTAAGAATGCGCTTTTTGCATCCATTTGATACAAGATAAAATTCTTGTGGCATGCAAAAGCTAGCAACATTCTAATGGACTCAAGTCTTGCTACCGGGGCAAAGGTTTCCTCATAATCAATTCCTTCTTCTTTGGGCCACTAATCTAGCCTTGTTACGCACAATGACCCCATGCTCATCTACCTTATTTCTATAGACCCATTTTGTTCCAATCACCGATTGATGTGACGGTCTTGGAACTAACTCCCAAACATTATTTCTTATAAATTGATTTATTTCTTCTTGCATAACTAGAAGCCAAAATTCATCAACTTCGGCCTCTTTAAAATTCTTTGGTTCAATTTGAGAAATAAAAGCAATGAAATTACACAAGTTTCTAAGGGAGTTTCTAGTAGTGACACCTTGAGAAGGATCACCTAGAATTTGGTCTATAGGATGAGCACTTTTGAATTTCCACTCATGTGGAAGGTTAGAGTTCATACCTTGGCTTTCATTTACCTTTTCCACGGGTGGTTCCTCTTTGGGAGTTTGTGAAGGAGCATTGGAAGTCTCTCCAATTTCGAGATTTTGAACCTCATCTCCCAAACCTACAACATCATCATCTAAACTTTTGCTTGTAGGCGGGTTAGTCTCATCAAAAGCAACATGAATAGATTATTCAACAACATTAGTTCTTTTGTTATAAATTCTATAAGCTTTACTATGTGTTGAATACCCTATAAAAATTCCAACATCGGATTTAGCATCAAATTTTCCAAGGTTGTCCTTGGTGTTTAAAATGTAACATTTGCATCCAAAAACTTTAAAATAGCCAATGTTGGGTTTTCTTCCTTTCCAAAGCTCATAAGGGGTTTTATTCATGTTGGGCCTAATGAAAACACAATTCAAAATATAGTAAGAGGTATTGACGGCCTCGGCCCAAAAATATTTTGGTAATGAAATTTCATTTAGCATTGACCTAGCCATTTCTTGAATTGTTCTATTCTTCCTTTCGACAACTCCATTTTGTTGTGGAGTTCTTGGTGCCGAAAAGTTATGGTTAAAACCATGATCATCACAAAACAATTCTAAGGCATCATTGTCAAACTCACCACCATGGTCACTCCTAACGGAGGTAATAGAATATCCTTTTTCATTTTGCACATTTTTACAAAATTTGACAAAGTTTTCCAAAACATCACTTTTAAGAGTCAAGAAAATAACCCAAGTAAATCTTGAAAAATCATCAACAATTACAAATGCATAGTATTTACCACCAAGACTAGCAATTCTAGAAGGACCAAATAAATCAATATGAAGCAATTGCAAAGGTCTAGTAGTTGAAATTTCTTTCTTGGAATGAAAAGATGTTTTAATTTGTTTTCCAAATTGGCATGCATCACAAAGTTTATCTTTAACAAACGGAATAGATAGCAAACCAATAACAAGATCTTTTCTAACCAATTTTGAAATAGAATCCATACTAGCATGTCCTAATCTTCTATGCCACAACCAAGAATTATCATTCATAACGGTTAAACATTTATTTTTACTATCAAAAGAATCAACATCAATAACATACACATTATCCTTCCTTACTCCAAGGAAAATAACTTCATTGGTTGAAACATTTTCAATGGAGCATTTTGAGGATTCAAACACAACACGAAAACCTATATCACATAATTGACTAATACTAAGCAAGTTATGTTTAAGATTATCAACAAGAAGCACATTTTTAATACATGGAGAGTATATGTTACCGATATCACCAATGCCCAAGATTTTTCCTTTTGAATTGTCTCCAAAAGTGACAAAGCCACTTTCCTTGCTTTTAAAGCTTGAAAATCTTGATGGATCACCGGTCATATGCTTTGAACATCCACTATCCAAGAACCATAAGCTTTGGCTCTTTCTTGTTGATTCCTACAAAAACAAGTTCATTTGTTGGCTTTTGGTACCCATATAACTTTGGGTCCATTCATGTTAGTTCTAGAACCCTTTGGTACCCATTTAGTCTTGCCTAGATATGAAAATTTCTTTACATGACAATAGGAAATAGTATGACCATCTCGGTTACAATATGTGCATGTAAAGTGAGGTAGACTAGATGATTTCACAAAAAAGTTTCTCAAAAATTTTTGTTTCTTACTAGGATCATAACCAATACCATTTTTTGAAAAACCACATGATTGGTTTCCCACCATGAGATCATAGCCTTCCTTACCTCTAGTGAAGGTATATATGTCATTTTTTAGGCTTCTCAGATGGGCTTTCAAATCAATAATTTCTTTCTTATGTGAAGCACATGTAGCACATTGAGATTTAGCTATAAGTTCTTTTTCATTTATTTTCAAAATCTCAATTTCTTTTAAAAGCATGTTGGTCTTCTCTCTAAGGGTTTGGTTTTTAATAAGCAATTTTCCAAAATCATCAAATAGTTCCTTAAATGAATTAGACAACTCATCATATGACATATCTAAGTTATCATCATCATTTTCGCTATCACAATCATTTTGGTTAGAAATGCTTACCCCATCATCAAGTGCCATCATGCACATGTTTGCCACTTCATTCTTTCCTTCTTCTTCGGAGTCCTCTTCGTCACTATTGAGCCAATCCGCCAACATTGCCCTTCCTTTGTATTTGTTCTTCTTTCTCATTGGACAATCCATCTTCATATGTCCGGGCTTCTTGCACTCAAAGCAAATTGGTGGATCATCTTTGCTTTTTCTTTCTTTTGAGTCACTCCCTCTTTGTGGCTTCTTCCCAAAGTTCTTTTTGAATTTCATGAACTTTTTGTATTTCTTAGAGAAGAGTGCCAAGTCCTCCATGTCACTACATAAGCTTTCCTCATCTTCTTCACTAATGGCATGGGAGGAGGAAGACTTGAATGCAATAGTCTTCTTTTTCTTCTCAACTTCCTCTTCTTCTTGAGCACTCATGAAAATTTCATGGTTCATGAGTGAGCCAATTAGTTCTTCCAAGGGAAGTGTTGAGAGATCCTTGGCTTCTTGAATGGAAACCACCTTTCCTTGATAAGCCTTGGTGAGACTTCTCAAAATCTTGGTCACCATATCCTTTTGAGTAAGTACCTTGCCAAGAGAGTTCAAACCATTAGTAATTGTAGTGAAGCGAGTATACATATTAGCAATGGTTTCATCCGATTTCATCTTAAAGTTCTCATATTGAGTGGAATAAATTTGAATTTTAGTTTCCTTCATAGCACTAGTTCCTTGATGAGTAACTTCAAGCATTTTCCACATATCATAAGCGGTAGAGGCTTGTTCAATATTTTTAAAAATATCTCTATCCAAACCACATATAAGAGCATATTTAGCTTTAGCATTTTTAGAAAGCATTTTCTTATCATTTTCATCATATGCTTCATAAGTCTTAATTACTTCAACACCATTTATGACATGTTTAGCAACATAAGGACCACTAGACACAATATGCCACAAATCATAGTCAATAGATTGAAGGTAAGTTTCCATTCTAATTTTCCAATAAGGAAAATCTACTCCATTGAAGTATGGTGCTCTATTTGTGCTAAAACCTTCTAACATGTTATTTTGTGAATTACTTGGAAACGCCATGCTCTAGATTGTGAAATCTAATCAAATAAGTTGAGCCCTTGCTCTGATACCAATTGTTAGCCCAAGATATGTTTCCAAGAGGGGGGGTGAATTGGAAATTTAAACTAATTTCGGAAAATTAAAACTTTTAACACAAAATTATGCAATTAGTCAATTAATCAAGTAAAAGCAAGTAGTATGGCAAGCAATATATTAAGACAAATAATTAAACTTGTAAAGTAAAGAGTTTAAGGATTAGAAAATGCAAACTCTCGATTTTTACAAGGTTCGGTAGAACTATGCCACCTACGTCCTTGGTCTTCAAAGCTATGGACCTAGCTTTGAATTCCAATATCGAGCCAAGTTAACGGGCTTGACTAACCCTTACAACCGGGAAATTTAAACCAAGGTATTTCCAAACCTCTTACAATAGTTTCGCACCCCCGAGGACTATTAACCTCTTTCTCCGATTGTTAAAGTGCCAATCTCACTATTTCCGGGTTGTTTACAAAACCGGTGCCAACCTCACCTCAATCACAATATGGAAATGTGTTTGATATACAAGCTAAAATCACTCTAGAAATATGATGATACAATGGAAACCTAGAGTGAAAAGCAAGCACACTTAAGATGAATAAAATCAAATTTTGGCTCAAAGTGTGTGAAATGTGTTGGTTTGGATTTCAAACTTAGAAGCTCCTTAATCTCACTTAGATAGGTTAGATATATGTAATAAATGCTCAACCAACTTGTTTTTTGAAAGAAAAATCGAGTTTATATAGTGTTTGATAAAAAACTAGTCGTTTATAGCCGTTAGCACGTTTCCCGAGGTGAGGTCAGCCATGAACCGGAAGTCCGGATGGGAACCGGAATTCCGGATTGATTACAACCGGAATTCCGGTTGCTATCCGGAATTCCGGATGACTGACCAGAGGCAAAAATGCCATTTTTCGGGACTTAAACGCGCATAACTTCTTACTCGATTATCCGATTTCAGAAATTCCAACTTTGTTCTCTTAGTTAAAAAAAAATGTAATTTATAAATTCAATCAAAAAAATTTTTTGAACTATCGTGTGAGAAAACTTGTTGCACAAGTTAGTGAATGGGCCAAAATTCAAATTTATAAAAACTTAGTGTGCTATGCAAATCACTTTAACAAGACTAAAGTAGATTTATACCATTTAATTTTGAGTAGTCTTGATGTAGATGAGCCTCCTAGCTTGATTTGCATGTTTTTAATCCCAAGTTGATTTTTCCCGAGAGTTGACATTGACTTTGACTTTGACTTTGACTTTCGGGTTGACTTTTTGACTTTGGGATTTTGAAGACCTCTTTTGAATAGGGTCTTGAGTTGTTGATCCCTTGATGAATCTTTTGCTCTTGATATGCTTGTTGAGTCCATTTAGTGTTGCTTTTAAAAGTTTGGTAAAAATACCAAAATATTTATTTTCTCTTTTAAATTTGCTACAAAATCAATAAATCATTAGTGACAAATAATAATCAAATATTTGCTAATCATCAAAACAAGGAGATCGAAAAGTTTGAGTTAACAGATAATATAAGAGAACAAGGATATGACAATGGATCTAATATGAGAGGAAAGAATAAAGGTGTACAAACTAGGCTACTTGAAATGAATCCTAGAGCATTTTACACTCCTTGTGCTTGTCATTCTCTAAATCTTTTACTTTTTGATATGGCTCATTGTTGTCCCAATGCTGCATCTTTTTTTTTTGGTGTGGTACAACGAATATACTCATTATTTCTAGCTTCTACAAAAAGATGGAAAGTATTTAGAGATCATGTACCTAGTCTCACTGTTAAGCCATTATCAGAAACGCGTTGGGAAAGTCGTGTTGACAGTGTTAAAGCAATAAGATTCTAAGCTCCACAAATAAAAGAAGCTTTAAATTACTTGGCAGAAAGTAATGAAGATGCCAAAACAAAAAGTGATGTTGAGACTTTAGCAACATATAATATTCATAATTTGAGTTCTTGGTGAGTATGACTATTTGGTATGATTTGTTGTTTGCTGTTAATACTGCTAGCAAGATCCTACAAAATGAAGATATGCAAATTGATGTTGCTATCAAAGAGTTAAAGATTGTACTTTCATTTCTTCAAAAGTATAGAGAAACTTGTTTTGAGAATGCTTTGCTAAAACTACTGGGATTGCAAGTTTGATGGAAGTTGAACCTGTGTTTATTGAAAAACAAAAAGTTTACAGGAAAAAGTAATTTGATGCAAGTGTCAATGAGGGGGTGACACAATCAGCAGTAGAGTCATTTAAAATTGACTATTTTCTTTGCATAATTGATCAAGCTATTTCATCATTTAAAACCAGGTATGCATACTTTTATAGTGCTTTATTTAAAATTATATTTCACTTCCTACCATAATAACTAATAAAAATAATTATTGTTCAACTAGGTTCGAACAATTTCAGAATTTTGAGGAGAATTTTGGACTATTGTTTGATTTTGAGAAATTAAAGTCTGCAGATGATGACACTTTGAAGAATTTTTGTATCAATCTTACAAACTTAATGAAGCATGGTGAGATTTCAGACCTTGACAATGATGACCTATACCAAGAGTTATATATGTTGCGTCAAAGTCTACCAAAAGAGCTATCGATGTGTTGAGCTATATAAAAGAAGTGGATGGTAGTTATCTAAATGCTTGGATTTCTTCTAGGATTTTTCTAACTATTCTGGTCACCGTTGCCCATGCAGAACGGAGTTTTTCCAAATTGACCTTGATCAAATCTTATCTCCGTTCAACCATGTCTCAAGAAAGATTAAGCGGATTAGCTATGTTATCCATTGAACATGATTTAGTTGCAAAACTTGATCATGTAAATTTAATTAATACTTTTGCATCTAAAAATGCAAGACGTATAATATTTAAGTAATACATTGAAATTTATAAGTTTATGTGATGGTTTGGAATGTATTTATATTACTAAATATTAGTTTAATTTTATTTAAAATTACATATATAAAAAAAATACATATACAAAAGGGCTCATTTTTTCTTAATTTGCTAAAACCGTCTTGGGCCCATATTTTTTCAGAGCCGGCCCTGCCTGTTGGACACAACCGAGTTCCAAATTTTTATATTCTCTATTGGCCAACGTTCATAGCAAGGATACTACATATTTCATTTTTCTCAAGTCAGCTAGATCTATTTTTCTTTTTTTCTTATCTTAGACCATTACTATTTTTCTTCAATGCCAACTAATATCCTATGGAGTCACGTAGCACCACTAATCTCCATTTTTGATATACACTGAATGTATCTATCGCACCCAAAGATTATCATTTTTCATAGCTAAGTTCCAAACATACCTGCCAATAGCTGCTATATTCCATCTCTCAATGTTTCTTGAACCCAACCCTCCTTTTTTAGATTTTCACAACTTTTCCCAAGCAATTTATCTCGGCCCTTCATTTTCCGAGCTATTTCATAGAAAGGCTTGACAAATTCTATTAATCTTTTGTAAAATAGCTTTGGGAAGGATAGTTATTTGGGACCAATAAGAGTTAATTGAGATGAGAACAAAGTTAATGAACATGCACCTTCCAGCATAGGAAATATTCCTCGTGCCCCACAACTTGATTACAGCAACCTTTTTTTCAACAATACTATCACATTCTTTTTTTTGAAATCCTTTTAGCACATATTGTAATCCCTAAATAGCAAAACGGCATTCCACTAAGTTAGAAACCAGAGCAATCAGTGATATATTGAATATCGTCACTCCTCATTCTAGAACAATATATAGCGGTCTTGTTCCTGTTGGCATGAAGACCCGAAGTTTTTGAAAAACGGGTGAAGAACATCATTGGCAAAATACAATTAAATCTATTTCAAATCAGCATATCTTGGGTGAAATTTAAAATCTGGAAGAGAGGCGACTTTCATGAGCAATCTACAGAAATACCCTATGCCGATAAAAAATAGGTAACATCAGATCACTTTGCCTTAAGCCTCGATTAGCTTCAAACTAACCATTCATTTCTATATCAATTAGTAGAGAAAATCTAGGAGTGGACACACACATCATAACTAATTTAATAAAGGGACCGGGAGATTCTAAAAAAGACATCATCTCCTCATTGAAACTACATTTCAACATATCATAAGCTTTTTTAGATCTATTTTAATCATACAAGATGGAGCATTATTGCTTCTACCATAAAGGCGCACCAAATCTTGACAAATCATAATGATATCAGCAATAAGTGATATCACCCAATTTGTTACACTGCGATCGTGTTAGTAAACGGGCTATGTCGTATTAAAAGGAAGGAAAATTACCACTAAAGATTACTATAAATAGAATATGGTAGAAATTGGAATAAATTAAAATAATAAAATGATGAGTGATAAAGAGAGGATGATCAGATAAAGAGTTTGATAAGGTAAAAAATATAGTTATGCAAATCTTATTCTAATACCGATATCAATTCAAAACACAATTGTAACTCTACATCATTAATTACAACTGGAAAACATATATGTTAAAAGCACAAAATAATTAATCTTACATAAATTGAATCTCACTTCTAATTTAACAACATATCATATTGTATATCATAAATCGATAAAATACCACTATTGGTAGAATGCAGTAATAAACATTCAATATAATAAATACCAAATTAATAATCTAACTTACATAAGAAAACATAACTAAACTTATATAAAATATACTATAAATTTTGGAATAAAAACTAGAAGATGAAAAACAACTTAATAAATGAGATATGGAGATGGAGCACAAAAGAATCAAAACAAATAATTAAAATAGGAAGTACAATAGCTACAGTCTAACCTCACCAATATTACTATTCTAATACACTCATTTCTGTCACTAAAATAAGTATAAATAAAATAGTAATAAGAAACAATAAGGAGACTATATTCTAAAAATCTAATGTCTTTTTACTACAAATGCTGCCTATTTATAGAGCCAAAATGGCTCTCTAAATTAGTATTTTCGTACTCCAATAAGTGGAGAAAGTGGCACAAAAATTTAGGCAAAAAGTAGTGGAATTGATTGAGATAACGGCCATGGGATCTGTGCCTAAAAGGTGGAGTGGGGGAATTTGTGAACACAAAATTTTGTATAAGGAGAGAGTGGAAAATTGATGGTTAAATATTTATAGTGGTTCAATGAGAAATTAATAAGTTAGAGAATTTACTTGGTAAATTCTAAATCTACTTATTGGAAGCTCGGTTATATAGGCCCATGGTCCCCATACTAGTTGAGACAAACTGCTTGTAAGACTCAGTTAATTAATTTTACTTAATAAATTATAATTCTAAAATTAGACTATGTCTAGTTTGTGAATCTTCACTAAGATATGGCTTGATTGTGAAGAAATATGATTTTTGGGTTTATTTATTAATTAAGAGACTTTATGAAGTCTAATTAATAAATATGTTAAATGACAATTTTATTTGATAATTATTTTAATTATTAAATAAATAGTTTTGGCATTTATAGGGTTGAAAGTGCAAAAAGTGGTTTTGGTGAAAAATAGATAAAATAGTTGAGAAAAATGGAAAAAATCTAAGTAGTGTAGGGCCCACTAAGTGGCCGGCCACTAGGTGCTATTTTTGCTCTATTTTTATTATTTTTTTTATTCCAAATAAATCAACCCTAGGTGAAATTAGTATAAAAGGAAAGCTATGGTCTCATTATCCAACTAATGCTTCTAAAGCTAAAAACCTAGTTTTCTCTCTTTGGCAACTAGGTTTATGAGACTTCATCTTCTTCCTTCTTCTTCTAATTTCGAAATCATATAGCCATCTTCACAAACCAAATTCAAGCCTTAGTGATTGAGTGTATGCCCACACATAACAAGTAAGTCCTCAATCATAGTGTGTAAGACTATGAAGAATCCAATTCAAGTGAAGGAGTTTCGGGCTCAGATCTTGGTGATATTCTGCTACAGAAAGAATACAAGGGTTAGAAATCTGAGCGGAATGAGTCATTTAATTCTGCTGCAACCAATGTAAGGTTTCTTAAACTTTATATGTGTTGAAATTACATTGTTTTAGAAATTCATATTTAGGATGTTAAATAACATACGTGGTAGTAAATCTAGATCTTGGTAAACAAACCCCAACACTTTATACCACTCTTTATCCCTACCCTTGATAGTGTTTCAAGGTGGCAATTTGGGAAACACGGGCCTATAATAAGTTCTAATAAACTAAATTATTTATTGAGTCTCATCAACCAAATAATCCTTGTTTATTAATTCTATGATTACTCCACTAAAAATATGGAACTAAATTCTTAGTAACTATAGAATTATAGTTATTGAGTTTAACTACAATGTTGATTGATATAATCAATTCCAGTGATTAGCCTTCCATGTTTTGGTTCATAATAGCTTTGGTCAAATTACTGTTTTACTCTTCTAATTACTTCTTTATCCTTTATTACCATTGATTCACTAATTGAAGTATAATTTAGATCCCATTTAAATTTTGTGCACAACATTCTAGTTCTAGAATTAACACTTAAATGGAACCAGCATTCGATCTGTTAGGAAAGTCAAGACTTCATAATTGTAAATCATGTTCCTAGCCATCCACTATTGGGAAATTCAACGAGTGAATCAAAAAAACTAATAACATGAACAAGAGTTCATGATTACTCAAAATTTAGGTCGATCTACTATTGATCATTGTTATGATATGTATTAAGTCTTTATGATTAACGACGTGTTAATAAAGACATTGTGTTAAGCATTTGGTGAAGAATTTTATCAAAGTATTCAAAGATAAAACATTAAAGGACCTTTTGTGGAAGACTGCAAGAGAGGTTACTATTCCAATGTTTGAGGCTGTGATGGAAAAAGTAAAGAAGATCGATCAGGATGCCTATGACTAGTTAATGGAAGCAAGGCCTCAACATTGGAGTAAGCATAACATTCTTTTGAATAACTTGTGTGAAACATTTCATGGTGATCAGCAATATTATCACCAAGAGACTGACCAATATTGTCAGTGTTAGAAAGGATTAGAATTTATCTACTCCAAAGGCAACAAATGAATAGGCATTCGATGTACATGTGAGAACCGAACATTGCTCCAAAGATAGAAGAAATTCTTAAGAAGAACAAGGACATAAGTAGTGGCCATATCCCACTGAAGTCTTTAGACTTTGTTTACCAAATTCAAACCATGTATGGAAGCTTGTATTATGTAGACTTGAAGAAGATGAAATGCTCTTGTAAAAAGTGAGATTTCATTGGAATTCCATGCAATCATGTAGTAGCTGACATATGGAAAAAGCATGGAGAACCATAGAGTTATGTAAGTAAATGGTATGCAAAGGAGTATTTTTATTAAGGCTTATAGACATTAAATATTCCCAATTAGGAATCAAGGTCAGTGGCCTAAGAGTGGTAAGGTTAGAATGGTGAAGCTTATGTCCAAAGTTTAACCATGTAGATTAAAAAAAATAAAAAACTTGAGCTTGATGAACTAGTGCCCCCAAAGAGAACTAAAATGAAGCAAGGATGCATATACTGTATCATAATTAAATTTCAAGATGTGGTGCAAAGAATCACAATTTAGAAAGTGTGCCAGAAATATGAAAAAGAATTCAGTAAGTTTTATCATTTTTAATGAGATCGTTTATGATTTATAGCTGGTTTGTAGCTTTAGTTTTTTAAAGTTTTGCAGGACGTTAACCATATGATTGTACGCAACAAATCAAAAACATATGTCGTTGTACTTTTTCTAATTTTAAAACTAATTTGACATGTTTATTTCATGATTTCTTTTTGTTCTTATTATTATTATTATTATTATTATTATTATTATTATTATTCATTTTCTAGTTTTTTTATTTCACTACCTTGTTTATGATAGAATAAGCAAAAAGTAGAAAATGAATAAATTATGACATCACAAGTTGGGTAGCCAACTAAAGAACTTACACACAAAGCTAATCAATTATCCAAACATCACCCATGAGAGGGTAATAGGATTGCACCATGGCCTCTGCCAAATTGATAAGGAAATAAGATTAAGGATGATTGTAATTTTGAAGCCATATTTTTTAAGTCATTTGGAATTTTTTTTATTTATTTATTATTATTATTTTACGATACATCAATTTACATGTATTATCTTTTTAGAGACTTATGACCATATGAACTTACTTTATCATAGACATCAAATTTGGTAAATGATCCTAGATATTTTGTGGAATATTGTAATAATTTTGCAACAGCTTGTTGGTGTGTAATTTTTAAAAGTTCTATTTCAATATATCAAACTAAACTCAAGAAAATTATTTAATTTACCAGTCTTTGTCTTCTATTAGCTACTTGAGAGTTAACAAAAATAATTTAAATCATGTATTTCAACTTCTTACTATGTATTTCAGCTTCCAAAATTTTGTATACAATAAAATGTCATCACTTGTTATATCAATTCATAATTGAATATGAATTGACACTTGTCATAATGCTTCTAGTGCCCACAATTTCTAGTACTATGCTTAATGATCACTCACTCTTAATGAGACTTTGATAATGGCAAGCTTTACCCTGTAACTGTTAGACTTGTTGTTGCATCTTCTTATGATATTTGTTTCCTGCTTTGCTGCTTTGTTCTCTTTGTTTCTTTTGTTCAAACTTATTTGTTATTTGGAGTTTATGACTCAAAATGTTGAAATACATAATTAACTCAACAACTCATATTTATCATTCAAAGGGAATCAAATTACATCCAAAAATAAAAATTTGATTAATCACCTGATTTTCAGATTGAGAACCATTTCTAAGGTTGGTTATTATCTATCTTACATAATCAAACAAAAACAAAACTTTGAAAACTCCGTCTTCTATGACAGAAGGATTCCTAGTAAGGGTTGGAGATCAAATCTGGTCGGATCTCGTCGGAGAAACTGCTGCTGCTATGGCCGCCGCCTCAATTGTGTTCCGGCGATCCAACCCCGCCTACTCTAGCGAGCTCCTCCGCCACACTCACCAGGTCATTCTATTTTCAGATTTTCACATTTTTATTGCATACCTCTTAAATCATATATAATTAAATATCAGTCTCACATGGTATGGTTGGTATGTTTTGACTAATTGTACCACTTTGGAGATTTTTTGTGCCTCTGTTGGAGGTTTTTGTACCTTCTTAGGTGATTTATCTACTTTTTTATGATTATTGTATTTGAATTGTATCAATATTATACTTTTCTTTCTATGATGTCAATATTTCAAAGATCAAGTCTCAAAAATTTGTTCTTCTTCTTTCGAAATCTCACTTGTCAATTCCTTTATATAGATCCAATTTAACTCTTACGTTTTATATTTAATCTGAATATATTATATATGGGAAATTTGATTTTTTATACTTAAATATACCTAATATTTTTTTTTCTAAACACATAACATTTAATATTTGTGGGATATGACACATTTTAGAATATTCCTAAAATACTTCCATTTACATTACTGCCTCCCCACTCTCTTCTTCTCTCTTTGTTATAAAAAAAAAAAATAAAAGTGGGCATCGGGCCCTACATCGGGCCCATCGGGCCAGTCATTTGACCATCGGGCCCTACATCGGGCCCTACATCGGGTCCATCGGGCCAGTCCTATAAAATGAAAAAAAATTAAAAAAAAAAATAAAGTGGGCATCTGACCATCGGGCCGACCATCGGGCCCTACATCAGGTCCATCGGGCCAGTCCTATAAAATGAAAAAAATTAAAAAAAAAATTAAAGTGGGCATCTGACCATCGGGCCGACCATCGGGCCCTACATCGGGCCCATCAGGCCAGTCCTATAAATAGAAAATTTTTTAAAAAAATCCAAAATGGGCATCAGACCATCGGGCCCGACATCGGGCCCTACATCGGGCCATGCATCGGACCATCGGGCCATGCATCGGGCCTTCATCTTCAAGCTCATATCAAACCAGAAAATCGGATTTTCTTGCCCAGAAAGATCACAGACCCTAGATCTACTCCATCTAACCCTAGATCTAATCAAGAATGCACATATCCAACCTAAATCTATCAATTAACAACATTTTCACCATAATCAATAAGAAAAAAAAAATTAAAAAACCGAAAGGGGACAGGCTCGTCGCGTGCTCTGTGGATGGGTTCCCTCCGTGGGGTGGTGGGTTCGGTGGGTTCTTCATTCGAGTGGGGAATCGTGGATGGTGCGATTTCAAACGCGAGAGAGAGAGAGAGAGAGAGAGAGAGAGAGAGAGAGAGAGAGAGAGAGAGAGAGAGAGAGAGAGAGAGAGAGAGAGAGAGAGAGAGAGAGAGAGAGAGAGAGAGAGAGAGAGAGAGAGAGAGAGAGAGAGAGAGAGAGAGAGAGTTTAGAAATGAGGGGGTAAAATTGGGTTTAAGTAAAAGTTATCCCATTTTACAAATTATGTATAGTTTTAGATTAGGATACCAATTTTAGTCTCTAATATGCATATAATTTCAAATTTCCCTTATATATTTGTAGTTTTATTTTACGTTGTAATAGTGATGGCCATCAAACAATGGAGTGTTGAGAGTTGAGACTATTATTTTTTCTAGTTCCAGCCCTTCCCAACTGCCGGAGGGGAAGTGTGTGGCGGAATTCTGGACTAAGGCGGTTATGGTTTGCTTTTTTGGTCATTAATTTGTTAATTACGTTTTTTTCTTGTAAGTCCTTAATTACAATTTATTTAATTGCTTGAATGGTGGAGTTTTTGTTTTGACTTTAATGATATTTATCATTTTAATTATTTCTTTTTCTTTTCTTTTATTTACATTACAGAGGAGGCGTTTGGTTGGGAGGAATGAAAATATGGGAATAGGAATGGGAATGGGAATGAGAATAGGAATGGAATGGAATAAAATTTGAAATGGATAAAAAAAATTGATAAAAAAATAATTAAATTTTTTTTCTTGTTACATTGGAATGGTCATTCCTTCCTTTTTAAAATGGAATAGCCATTCCACCAAAATGGTGGAAAGAGCATTCCATTGGAATGCCATTCCAATACTTTAAAATGCAACCAAACAAAGGAATGGAATGAAAATTATTTCCTTTCCATTCCATTCCATTTCATTACCTCCAACCAAACGTCACCTAAGTTCCTATTTTAGTTGTTCTTCTTTTACTTTTTAGGGGTCAAATGCTCTTAATTTAGTATTAATGATTTAATTTTTATTGTTTTTATTGTATTTAAGGTTAGTGAATTTTTTTGTCTTTAATTTATTAATTACGTTTTCTTCTTTTAAGTTCTTATTTACAATTTTTAATATGATTTGTATTATTTATGATCTTTATTATTTTAATTATTTACTTTTTCATTTCTTTTTATTTACATTATAGTAAGTTTTTTTATCATTAATTTTATTAATTATTATATTGGTTAAGTCTTTAATTACAATTTATGTAATTGCTTGAGTGGTGGCTTTTTTGTTTTGATTCTTAAATATTTTTTGGATTATTTATGATTTTTTATTATCTTAATTACATGATTTTTCTTTCTTTTTATTTACATTACATAAAATTCTCTATTGTAGTTGCTCTTTTTATGAGTCAAATTATCTTTATTATTTTAAAGGTATTGTAATTTATTATTTGATTGTTTTTAAGATTAGTAATTTTATTTGATTGGTTACTTTTTAGATTGTGATTTTCTTTTTATAAATTATTTTTTACAATATGAAAATGTTAACTTTTTTACAAACTTTTATTTGTTTTATTACTATATTTCTATTTATATTAATTAGATTTAGTGTCTTTGTTTTGACTTGTTTATATTAATTTTTTTTTTCTTTCATTTATTTTAATAACTTATTTTATATGTAGATTTTAATGAGATTACGTGCTTTTTTAAGCTGCTCAAAAATTATATTGACTTTTTCTTTCAGTAACATTGTTTGTTGACTTCTGTCTCAAGGAATCGTGTAGAATTTTTCAGATAAGTTTTCTTTATTCAAATATAATTTGTGTATTTTTTTCTTCGTAATTAGTTTATTTATTTATTAATTTTATAATAATAAAATTGTTATAAATATTAATAATTATGTGGATGTCCAAATCTTTTATTTATTACCATGAATTGTAATCAACATTCCTCTTTTCCTTAGTTTCCCTTTTTCTTAGTTTCTTAATATCTCACTCTTGTATTTGTATAAATAGGGGTTCACCCCATTGGAATAAACAACTCAGAAATTCTCATTCACTTTCTCTTTCTCTCTTCATCTTCTTCTTCTTTCTTCTCATCTACTTTATATTATTTTATAACACGTTATCAGCACGAGTCTCTGCCCAAGCTTCAAGCATGAATCTCTGTCTAAGACCCAATGTAAGTATTTTGTTAAAGTTCTTGAATTGTTTCAAAGTCACGATACACTAAATATATATTTATATATATACTAATCTGACTGAAACAATTTCAAGAATCATTTGGTTTCCTTTTTCTTTTTATCTATACATCTATATATTATATATTTATGTATATGTTTTTATATATTTATTATTAATTTTATATATATTATGTTCTTATCATTCATAATATTTACAATATATGTGTACCTATGATATGATAGAGAAAATTTATATAAATTATACATATATCCAAAAGATTATGTATTATCGATAAAATATTGCATATATCCTAAAGATTATGCATCATCGATAAAATATTGCATATATCCTGAAGATTATGCATCATCGATAAAATATTGCATATATCCTGAAGATTATGCATCATTGATAAAATATTGCATATATCCTGAAGATTATGCATCATCGATAAAAAATTGTATATATCCCGAAGATTATGCATCCTCGATAAAATATTGCATATATCCTGATGATTATGCGTCCTCAATAAAATCTTGCATATATCCTGAAGATTATGCAAACGTAATATTCATTATATAGTTGGTGGATATATAATGAAAGAGATGAATACATATTTATATATATGTTCTTGTATTCTTTGAGGACAATGAAAAGTAATCTAATATCGATATAGATTTTGACAAACATTTCCAGAAGTAAATGTTTTATATTTGTCAAAAAAAAATGATTGTATTTATGTGAATACAACTAAAGAATCATTAAAAATGATTATTATTGATGCAATTTTATAGTGGGTGTTGAATATCCAAAAAAAATATTAAGAAAATTGCATTGAAACATCAAAGTATAAGAATAACAATGAGCATGACTAATGTTATTTAAATACATGAGGCATGTATTTATTGTTCATCATTCCCTGCAGAGAATGATACGAATTGAAGTCAATTACTTTTAAAGATTCCTCGTATTAGTCATGTTATTATACATTGTTATTACTTGCAATGTTGGAAATTATTGAATCTGACATATATTAAAGATTAAATTTTGCATACATCTTGGAGACTATGCAAAAGTTGCATTCATATATTCTTTGAAATATCGTAAAAGAAATTGTTGAATAATTTCTTATATTTTTATGGATGAACAAGTAATAAATTTTTAAGAAATTTATAATAATGTTCTACTTGTTCAACGTCATTCCCCGAAGTGAATGTAATGATTTTAAATAATCAATGATATTATTTACTACTCAAATATTTCCAGAAAAAAGTAGAAACAACCAAAAGATGAGATACCACACACAATCAAAGTGCATGAAATCTATATATCATGTGTGGAATTGAATAATAGTGGTCGCGTACTTGTAGTACGGACACACTTATAATCAAGATAAAAGTATACTTGATTATTTAATAGAATGTGAATTGTACAAACTTATTGTACATTTAGAATATTTAAATATCATTACCTAAAGAGAATGAATAGGCATGAAATTCTATTTCAAAGAATGTAGATTTCACATATATTGGTAATGCCAGAAGCAAATTAATATATACATATTTTATTATTTCTTGAAATCAATAGTTTCAAACTATTGTTGGTACATGATTTGTAAATATATAGTTACCATATAATTCAGTTTGCATATTCCCAAAAGTGGATATATAATTTACTAATATTTGTTAGTGATCCAATATAATCAAAGTGATAAAGAATCACAAAATGATTAGTTGAAAAGCTCAAAGTGATAAAGAATCACAAAATGATTAGTTGAAAAGCTTCCTGAAGAAGTCTTACATACAATTGCTACTTTGAGTAGTAAAATGTCTTTGTATGTACCTAGATGTGTAACTTTTATCTAGTTATGAAAGTGATAATAAATAACTTATTATATGTACTTGTTGTACATTTAAATATATAATATATCAAGTCATGATAATTAGACTGATGAATAGTCTATTAATAAATTAGACGACTTGTTAAAAAGATACCAGGAAAAATGAATGATATATTATGGTTATATCTATTTGACCATTACAATAACATGATGAAGTTGTCATGTATCTTTTAAATTATACACATCATTGAATTGATGATAGTGATTCCTGAAGAAATATAAAGTTTGATAAACATAATAGTGACTCCTGAAGAGTGTATATGTTTTGGAGAATAATATAATTATATTATTCGTGTATATAAAATGAAACTTGTAATGATTATGTTGTAATGAATTTATATTACATTTTGAAAGTTTCATTGAAATACAAATTATAGTGAACCTGAAGTTCATGAATTGAATTATTTTGACATGATCAATCATATGCAATAAATTGTCAAAGAATTTGACTAAATTTTGTTGAAGAACCAGAAGATTCTTCTCATTGTTAATTTATAAGGCTCAAAAGAAGAATGTGCATATATTTGCACATAGAAAATATTTAAATTATATTTCCTTAACAATCTTGAGCTATTGTTAGATTTTTATTGCATAGTTTCTTATCGATGTGATAAGATTATATATAATCATGCATTTACAAAATGTGTAAATTTATGTATTTCTAATTATACACGTATGACTCATTCTTAGAAATGAATTAAGTTCATAAGGATTGAACTTGAAACTAAAGTTTATTGAACCTAAAGTTCAATGTCATATAGTATATATGAGTTTAAACAAATATTGATTCATTGTGATATATTGAAATCCCTACAGGTGTATTAATATTATTAGATATCACAATTTTTAAAAATTCTCTCGATCAGGGGGAGAGAAGCAGTTGGGATCGATGATAATTTTTGAAAAATGATCATTGCACAAAGTATATAAGAACAATATAGTTCAAAATGATATATACCAACTGCAAATCAATATTATTCAAAGTTGAGATAGAATGAGTTGAAAACGCCTGAAGCGTAAATGAACAATGTAGAAATTATTAATAAATGTTCATTTAATTTGCCCTGAAGTTGTTAAATCTAGAGGTACTCATGGAGATACCTTAATGTTATAAAGTATTAAAATGATAACCGTGATGAAAACGGTACTCGAAAAGACTCCCAAGAGAAGTTAGACATAATACATTTGATCATAATTGAATCCCTGAAGTGATTCTATATAGGTACCTATAAATGATAAACATATTTGAAAAATATGTAATTTAAAGAGATCTCTATAAGTTATGTCAATATGGGAGGAAATTATCATTTATTGAAATTTTTGTGGACAATAAATATTGAATGTTTGCATATGCAATAAACTAACATGAGATAGCAAGGATCATGGTATTAGATTTGTCGAGAATCATCGACTTACATTTTGATTTTTGGCCAAAATATTATGACGCAATCCAGGCAAATTTACTCACATAAAGTGAAGTAAGACCTGTAGGGTGTGCAAATAAATATTTCTAATGAGAAATTTGCATATATGTATTTGTACGTAATGAATTATTGTACAAAGTTTGCATAGACATGAGATTGATTGAAGTAAGGCTTAAATATTGAGAAAATATAATCATGATTTGATTATAGCCTGGAATATATTTTATGAGGATTTATAAGCGTCACATAAATGTTGCAACAAAAGATTATTTATTTGGAGCTCCTAATATAGTGAGAATTTGAAATAAGCCTTATCTAAAAATTCTAGAAGAATTTAATACATGTCTTAAGTGATATAAATTCTAAGTCGCGCGCACTATATGACAAAGATCTTTGTATGAAATAAAGACATGTAAGTAAATTATTGTTTGAAAAATACGTATGGTTGTCTATGCAGTATAAATACGTAAATTATATGTTGTGATAGGCTCTTGAAGAGTTTTTGATTAATTGAAGAACAAACTTTTATTTCTTTTGTATTTCGAGAAATATTAATGTATAAAGTTTGTTCATTAGTATTGAAGTCCTGAAGTACTTCATATGTATCAAGAATTATAGATATATGATCATTTGATATGGAAATTAAGATCATAAAACAAGATGGAATAAATATATGGTCTTGGAGTACCATCATTGTCACAAATGAAAATTTGTAGTACCATTAATGTGTTATGTTCATATCTACTTGAAATTTTAAATTTTCGTATGAACAAAGTTGTGTACACACATGAATGATACAATTAGTTGGATAAAGACTAATGTTCCACGAACCCCTCATCTATAATTTAGAAGTCCATGCATACTCTGGAAGAGTTATAGAAAATATATGATCAAAGATTATATATGGTGATATTTTAAAAGTGAATGAGAATAATCTTATGAGATATATTATCACCAAAAGAATTATGGATCATATGTGCATGAGGGGGAGACATATTCATGTTGCACTCTTTTTCCCTTAGTTCAGGTTTTGTCCCAATAGGTTTTCCTGGCAAGGTTTTTAACGAGGCAACTTGCAAATAATTATGAATATGAAATATACATTATACTCTTTTCCCTAGCTCAGATTTTGTCCCACTGGGTTTTTCTGGCAAGGTTTTTAACGAGGCGACTATAAATCATGTTAACATACTTGCATTTTATGAAGCAAGTAGGGAATGTGTGTGAGTGAGATCATTGGCATAGCATATTCGAGAAACATATGGATTGCACTCAATAAAGAAGTATCAACCCAAGCAATTCTCTATGGATAATACTGCTTGCATCGTTCAACTAAAAGGATGTACATTGAAGGAGATAGAGTTAGAACACATTTCACGAAATTCTTCTTTATACGCTTCAAGAAAATGCATATTGGTGTTCAACATATTCAATCAAGTGTAATCTTACAAACTTATTCACAAAGTTATTACCAACATCAACATTTGAGAAGACGGCAGACAAGATCGAAATTCGTCGATTAGAAGATCTCCACAAATGCCTAAATGAGGGGGAGTTAGTTTACACTATACTCTTTTTCCTTTGATCAAGTTTTCAGCAAGATTTTTAATAAGGCAGTTATATTATGGACATCCAAGGGGGAGTGTTATAAATATTAATAATTATGTGGATGTCCAAATCTTTTATTTATTACCATGAATTGTAATCAACATTCATCTTTTCCTTAGTTTCTCTTTTTCTTAGTTTCTTAATATCTCACTCTTGTATTTGTATAAATAGGGGTTCACCCCATTGGAATAAACAACTCAGAAATTCTCATTCACTTTCTCTTTCTCTCTTCATCTTCTTCTTCTTTCTTCTCATCTACTTTATATTATTTTATATTATTTTATAACAAAAATGTACTTGTTATATTTTGACAGGGACGAATTTTTTGGACTGAGAATTAGTTGGTCTCCAAGTCGTCAAAGATAAGTTTATTTTTAAATAAAATTATTTTTTTTTTATCATTTTCAATTTTGTGTTTTTCTCATTTTTATATTAGTTTTTGTGGTTGTAGGCATTTCTTTATTTTAATACAACTATTAACAAAGGAATGGTAAATTTTAATGAGCTGGGGGTGCTATTTGTGGATGTTATAGCTTTATTGTCTAAATTTTCGGGGGCAGTTTTGTCCTATGTTGCTCGCAATAAGATTTTTGCAGCTCATGGTTTGACAAAGCATGCCCTTCGGTTAGACAATGAGCTATCCTGGTTCGAGGAGGAACCACTGCCGATTGTGGATTGCTGCATCGTTAATCATGTGTGATTTTGATCACCGCGTCAAAAAAAAAAAATTACATCCAAAAATAACTTACAAGCTTAACCATAATTGTTATTTCTTTGTGATAAGTTAAACAATGACATACAAAAAAAAAAAAACAAATTAGAAGACTCAAATTTTACAAGTTTCATACTACTTAAAATATTTATAGGGTTAATTTCACAAATGCACAAAAACAACAAAAAAAAAACAACAAAAATACGGTTTCACGGAATTTTAAACATTTTTTTTGATTTTTTTTATTTTATTTACATAAAATACGGTCTTTTTATGTTGAAATTTTGTTAATTTTTTGTTATATGTATGTTATTTTTTGTTGTTTTTTTGTTGTTATTTTCATGTTACTTTTATGTTGTTTTCTTGTTGATTTTATGTTGTTTTCGTGTTATTTTTTGGAAAACCGTAAAAATGTAAAAAAATATTCTTTGAACGTAAAAATGTAAATATTTTACAAAAAATGGTGCCTTATGTAATTATTCCATATTTATAATATCTTTATATTTTTTATGAAAAATCTTGTACAACTATCTAACATCATCATCAAGTTCTTCTAATTTTATAACTAAACCACCTAAATTTTAATTGAATCCTTGTTAAGAAACAGCGTCTACCCAAATGAGAAAGTCACAACATTTTTCAACATACATTTAAAATAAAAACAACAAAAAATCTAAAATGAAGTAAAAGTTACAAATTCTAATTGAAACAAATTCAGAACTATTTCTTAAAAAAAAATAATAATAATAATTGATTACCTTGTATCTAGGAAGGGTTGTTCAAAAAAATTTACAAACCGCCAAACTCAAATAAATTGCCCAAACCAAACCAAACAAAAAACACAACTCGAATAACTTTACGAAAAATTTAAACCGCCCAATAAATATATTGGACGGGTTGCATATTATTCTATTCCACCCAAATAACCCGAATAAACCGAATAAACTAATTTACATATTTTTTACTAAAATTATCTATAATATAATATATAATTACGTTTAACAGTTAAACTATTTTACATTTAAAGTTTAAATTTTATAGTGTTTAATTTGAAATTTAGAATTTATAATTGATAATTTTGATTATATTAAAATATAAAAGTTAAAATTTAGAATTTACCTATGACTGTATTTTTTTTAAAAATAAAAAATATTGTTTAATACTTTAATGTTTATTCAATTTATATTTGATTTTTAAGATTAATTTAAATTATAACCGTTTTAATCTTGAAAGGCATATATTATAAGTTTATTTTTTTTGAATTAATTATTTAAATACAAAAAACTAACAATAAAAAAAATAAAAAATAAAAATTGGTTTAAACAGGTTAACCCGACTAAATTGACAAAAATCAATGAGCAAGTTACACTTTTTTTTATTTTTTATTGAACGGGCTACAATTAAATATTTGCAGCCGACATTTATATTAAATTGGTAAAAATACATTATAACCTGACCAAACCGACCAATATCCACCTCTATTTAGAACATCGATAAAACTTTCAACCTTGATAGTCTTTAGTTCAAGATGTGTGTATAATCGCCACTTGCTCACAAATAAGATTATTACTCTAATCTTGAACTTCATCATTTTTTTACTAGGTAATGATTTGCTTGAAGAAGAAAATGAAGACATAATTTTTACTGAAAATCGGGGACAATTTGAATGACACAAAACCAAGATCAATTCTAGAAATTTTTTTTTTTTTTTTGAAAATGGTTGCAAGTTGCAGAAAATTGAGAGAGAGATTAGAGTTTGAAGGATGAAGAATATGTTAAATTTTCTTGATTATGAACTATCCAAATACACATTAAATACTAATTATCATTACTCATAATTATTAACCAAGATCTATATTTTATTTAGAGCATCACAAAACAAAGATAAACATACATACCTCCCATTGATGATCCATCAATGTGATCCATATTAGAGCATCCAAGAATCTTCAATATGAGGACAAATACAAACTCAAAGTGATATTAGAGAGAACACTATGTGGAGTTATCCCCTCTTTCACTCATTACCATTAACCCCTAAAACCTCTTCACTTAAGACATATACATAAATATAGAACACTTCTTAATGGGTATTACCCATGAATGGTTACTAAACAAATTTAACTGTAAATATTAATTTTAAAAATATCAAATTATCGAATTTTGATCTAATAACGAATAATGAAATGACAAATTTAAATTTCTATGCTTAATTTAACTACTTAATTAAAAAATATATATCAAAAAATATCTATTTTTACACTATATCAAAAATATGTTCACACAAAAATATTTAACTCAAACTCAACTTTTTCTGTTCTTATTTTTCTTGCTAAAAAACTTTTTAAAATTTTTTTTTTTACCGATGGAACAATCTCAGCCCATATGATATAAAAATGAGAGATTTTTTTAATTAGATAGAAAAATTAAGCATAAAAACTAAAAAATTTCTAATTTTACTCATTCATGGGTAATACCCATTAAGAGTGCACCATATATATATGTATATATATATATATCTCATACCCTTATAACCCTAAGGGGTTATATACTAATTTGGCTTAAGTGGTTCAATAATGGTATACTATAATTTAATGGGCCAATTATAGTTTTAAAGGATGCTCTCATGTGTCACTAACATAATATATAATTATTAACCATCCCATTATGGTAGTGAACAAATATTGGGCACATAATTAATGATTGTGTTTATGGTATTAAGCTTATAATTATATTAGTCCACAATATTAATTATAACATTCTTCAACTTGGACAATATAATCAACTACCATAACATTGTCTATCACACATAAGGTAACCAATTCAGACATGCATAATGTCATATCGACATGATACATATATTATGTATGAATTGACCTTGAAGACATTTATCCATTAACAATCAAACCAAACATGCATGAGTTGTTCAAAAAAAAAAACCAAACATGCATGAGGTACAACAAAATTGAGACTATGCGCATTCATCTCTTTTTGTACATGTCACTTCAGTAAACAACACATACATGCATACATATGACAACAATAACTAGAAGACTAAAATATCATTATGCATGTTCAAAATACAAGTTATAAGCATTCCATACAAGATATTAGCATGTTCGATACATAATAATAAAACTTCTACTGAGCTCAACAAGCTAGGCTCTTAACAATCCCATTCGAGCAACATGCTCCAAAAATACACATATGGGTAAGCCTTTCGTTAGTGGGTCTGCTAACATGCCAGTGCTAGGTGTGTGTTCAATGGAAATAAAAGACTCTGTAACTTTTTCTTTAATAAAATAGTACTTTATGTCAATGTGTTTAGAGTGGAAAGTACTTTTAACATTTTTAAAGAAAGCTACTACTGTGGAATTATCGCAATACAATTTCAACGGCCTCGAGATAGAGTCCATAACACCCAATGCTGAAATGAAATTCTGCAGCCATATTGCTTGACATGTAGCCTCATAACATGCCATATACTCTGCCTCCATTATTGAGGATGTTGTGAGTGTCTGTTTGACACTTTTCCACGAAATAGCTCCCCAAGCAATCATGAAAATGTAGACTGATTTGGATTTCTTATCATCCACGCATCCTACATAATAGGCGTCACTAAAACCAACTATATCAAGAGTATTAGCTCGCCGATAAGTCAACATATGATCCTTGGTACCCTGAAGATACCGCATGACCTTCTTAGCCGCTTTCCAATAGCTAAGTCCAGGATCACTAAAGTATCTACCCAACACGCCAACAACAAAAGCGATATCAGGGTGTGTGCATACTTAAGTGTACATCAGGCTACCCACAAGTGACGCATAAGGACTAATTTCATTTCATCTCTCTCTTTATCATTTTGTGGACATTGGCCCTTTGAGAATTTGTTACCTTTTACTATTGGTGCATTTCCAAGTGAACAAGCATGCATATTGAATCTTTTCAAAATTCGATCAATGTAAGTACTTTGAGACAACCAAAGAATACCTTTAGTTCTATCCCGAAGGATCTGTATCCCAAGTACGTATGAATCCTCACCAAGGTCTTTCATATCAAAATGGTCAGATAACAATTGCTTTGTCTCAGACAACATATTTTTATCATTAGAAGCAAGCAAAATATCATCAACATACAGCACCAGGAAGTTGAAGTTGCTCCCACTGACCTTCCTCATATATATACATTAATCAACTTTATTCTCCATGAAACTATTTGCAGTGACAACTGCATCAAACTTGAGATACCACTGTCTTGATGCTTGTTTAAGTCCATAAATAGACTTATTGAGCTTGCAAACCATATGTTCCTTGCCAGGCTTCTCAAAACCAACAGGTTGAGTCATGTAGACATCTTCATATAGATCTCCATTTAGAAAGACAGTTTTCAAATCCATTTGTTCAAGTTCCAAATCAAAGTGAGCAACCATGGCCATGATGATTCGCAAAGAATCTTTGGTAGAGACAGGTGAGAATGTTTCTTTGAAATCAATACCTTCTCTCTGGCTATACCCTTTAGCAACAAGTCTAGCCTTATACCTAACTATTTGCCCACTTGAGTCATGTTTGATCTTGTAAACCCATTTGCACCCAATGGGTCTGTAACCTTTCGGTAGGACAGCTAAATTCCATACTTTATTTTGCGACATGGAACTTGACTCATCTATCATTGCATTCAACCATAACTTAGATTGAGGACTCCTCATGGCTTCTTGATAAGTAACTGGTTCGGAAGCGTCTCCCACATCATAATCATGTTCTTGCAAATAGACAAGGTAGTCATCATGAATAGCAGGCTTGCGAGCTCTTTCTGATCTTCTCAACACAACTTCACCACCCTCAATATCATGATCTTCATCTTGCATATGATTCTGAGATTCATCATGAGCTCCTGTTGGAATTTGTTCAATCACATGATCATTAGTAGGAGCATAAGCGGAAGCAACAGGTACAGGGACATAAATATTCTTCCCTGAATACAATTTCTCTTGACCCTTGACTTGAACCAAATTCATCTTCAAAATAGATAGCTCTATCTGATTTTATCACCCTGGTGGTGTGAGAAGGACAATAGAACCTAAAACCTCTCGAACCAATAGTGTAGCCTATAAAATAGCCACTGATAGTCTTCGGATCAAGCTTCTTAGATTGTGGGTTATAGGGCCTTACTACAGCTTTACATCCCTAAACATGAAAATGACGCAAACTCGATTTCTTTCCTGACCACAACTTGTATGGTGTCTTTGGGACAGACTTGCTAGGCACTTGATTCAAGATATAAGCAGCAGTCCTTAATGCCTCACCCCATAAAAATTCTGACAAGCTAGCATGAATCAACATACAAACGTACCATGTCAAGAAGTGTGTGATTCCTTCTTTCAGCAATTACATTTTGCTGGGGTGTCCATGGCATTGTATATCTTGCATCAATACAACATTCCAGCAAGTATTTGGCAAAAGGCCTGGGGTTCCTTCCAGTTTCATCATAACGCCCATAATACTCCCCACCTCTATCAGAATTGACAGCTTTAATCTTCTATCCCTTTTGAAGCTCAACATCCGTCTTGAAAATCTTGAAAGCATCTAAAGATTCAGATTTTTCACGAATGAGCTCATCATGGCCATATCGGGAAAAATCATCGATGAAGGTGATAAAGTACCACCCATAGCAGGTGGAACAAAAGGCCCACAAATATCAGTATGAATAAGCTTTAACACATCTGCGCATCTGTCTGACTTACTCTTTCTAACCTTGGCAGTCAACTTTCCTTTTATACAATCAACACAGGCAGTGAAATCAGAGAAGTCAAGATCCTGTAGCGCACCATCTTTCACCAATCTCTCCATTCTATCTTTAGAAATATGGCCTAAACGTTTGTGCCAAAGCATGGAAGATTTCATATCTGATCTTGCACGTTTAGAACCAACAACAACATTAAGAGAAGAAGAAGAAGGAAAAGAGGGAGAAGTAATAAGAGCAACATCAAGTAAATCAAGCTTATATAAGTTTCTACACGAAGTTCTATTACCAATCAACATAGAGTCATGATACAAAGTCAGTTTTTCAGTTCCAAAATGAAGACTATAATCTAGTCTATCTAAAATAGATACATAGATCAAATTCCTCCTAATAGAGGGTAAATAAGCAACATCATGCAACTCCAAAAAATGCCCAGTATTCAACTTCAGATTAACAGTCCCAAAAAATTCAACTCTGACTTTAGTATCGTCTCCCATGTACACATACTCCTCCAACCTACTCGGTCTTCTTCGACTTGTCACTGCTTGCAAAGAATTCGTAACATGAATTGTAGCACCAGTATCTAACCACCAATTGTTTAAGGGCACATCAATAATATTGGATTCCAAACAAACCATCACAAGACAATTACCTTTCTTCTTATGAAACCTTTGGTCACTAGAGTTGTTGGGAGTGAACTTTGGCAATCAGCTTTCTTATGCCCGAAGTATTGACAAAAGTTGCAAAAAACTCATTCTTATGACCAGTTGAAGAAGATCTTGCCTGTCCATTTCCCTTTGGATTGGTGGCTTTCTTCTTATGAAACCTTTGGTCATTAGAGTTGTTGGGAGTGAACTTTCTCTTATGAGAATTGCTTAGATTGGTCACCATGGAGATACTTCTTGCTCTCCCCTTTTTCATGTCCTCTTCTTCTTTGGCAAGAATAGCAGTCATCTCCTCAATGGTCCATTGCTCCTTTTGAGCATTGTAGCTTGATCTGATCGAATCAAATTGAGAAGGAATGGTTTCCATCACAAACCACACCATGTGATCCTCACCAAGATCCAATCCCATGCCCTTGAGCTTTTGGTTACAATCCATGAGCTTGTCGATGTGACCTCTAATATCACCCATATCAGCATAATTAGTGTGATGGAACAATGTTAAGCACTCATTTTTCTCATTCTTTGAGAATTTCTTGTACTTTTCCTTAATGGCAGCAAGAAAATCCTTTGCATTTTCAATCTGAGAAATACTATCACGAATGGATTCATCCATGTGATACTTCATAAGCATCAAACAACAGCGATTGGAATGCTCCCAATCCTCATAGGATTTCTTATCCTTTTCAGTGGCATCATCAGCATGTTTAGGCGGTGCATCCATTCTCAAGGCCAAATCCACTCTCATAAGAGTCAAATTCAACATGAAAGATTCTACCCACTGTTTATGGTTGGTTCCATTCAGTGTCAACATGGCAGAGGTTCTTGGAATGCTTAAAGCTGAATGAGAAACAAGAGCAATAGCCATTAAATGCATGTTATAACAAAATCATGTCAATTGTGCTCTTTTTCTCATAAATAAATGATCGCAAAATAACAAATGATCATCATATATGTGTTGGAAATTATTTTACCAGGATCTTAGATCTACTCACAAGTATATTGATTAATACCCTAAATATGAACTTTCTAAAACGATCAAATAAACACATATAAAGTTTAGGAAACCTTACATTGGGTGCAACGGAATTAAATGAATCCTTCCGTTCAGATCTCTAACCCTTGTATCCTTTCTGTCACAGAGTATTATCAAGATCTGAACCTGGATCTCTTTCTCTGAATCTTTGATGCTGAAACTCCTTCTTGCTGAAAATCTTTCTTCACGATCTTCCTCACTATGATTGAGGTATGCCTTGCTGTGTGTGGGCACTACTCTAATCACTAAGGGGTTTCGAAATATGAAGGAAGAAGAGAGAGAGAGAGAGAGAGAGAGAGTGGCGCCCAAAGGTAGAGAGAGAGGCTCAGGTTTTTCTGAATGAAAAGTGTAATTTTCCTGAAGCCTTCACTACCTATTTATAGCATTCCACTAGGGTTAGGTTTGAATTATTTGGCATTTAAAATAATGAAAATATCAGAGGATAACACCTAAAAAAGTGGCCGGCCATGGCTTATTGGATTTGGGCCTCACTTTTTGCAATTTTGCAATTTTATCACTTTTGTATCTGATTTTCTCAAAAACGCCAATTTTCTAATTCAACCTTTAAATGCCAATTCTAACTATTTAATAACTATAAATAATTATTAAATAATATTGTCATTTATCATATTTATTAATTGAACCATACAAAGTATCATAATTAACAAATATGCCCCTAACAACTCTTTCTTTACAATTTCGCCCTTACTTAGTGAAAAATTCACAAATAGACATAGTCTAGTTTGAGAATTATAATCGATTAATCAAAACCAATTACATGAGTCTTACAAGTAATATTATCTCAACTAGTGTGGGACCATGGGTCTATATAACCGAGCTTCCAATAAGTAGATCAAGAATTTATCACTAAAATTCACTAACTTATTAATTCTTCGTTGAATCCACGCATAGAACTTAGAATTGCACTCTCAATATATAGAATGCTCTATATGTTCCACCATATAGACACATCATTAGTTATCCATTGTTATAATCCTAATTTGATCAATGATCCTCTATATGAATGATCTACACTGTAAAGGGATTAGATTACCGTTACACCCTACTATGTATTTTATCCTTAAAATACTTGACCCCGTATAAATGATATTTCAGCTTATGTGAAATGAGTACTCCACCATTTATGTTCGTTTGGTCAAGCTCGAAGGAGATCATCCTTTGCTTACTATTCGCCAGATAGAAGCTATAGATTCCATGTTTATGTTAGCGCTCCCACTCAATTGCACTACCGTGTTCCCAAAATGTACGTATCACCCTGACCTAAAAGTAGGCTTAACTAACAAATCAAAGAACACGAATAGCCTTTCAAGATTGAGCCTAATCATAACAGGATTAAGAACATTTGATCTAGGATCAACTAGGCGATATTGACTTGAATAGATTTTACGGTAAGTTCAATAAATCTAAGTCAAAGTTCAATATCGGTCCCTTCCGATGCATACTCCATGCATCCAACCTGAGCTTTACTTTAACCAATGTTCTGGAAAGAACATAGCATTTCTCCAAATGCAAGTAAACTCTTGTTGTAGATTATCATATCAGTAAAACCCTGTGTCAGATAAATCTAGGAAACTTTATTCACATAGTCATGTTTACTTTCCAAAGTGATGACAACACAATTAACAGGATTAAGTATGTGAAAAGGGTTTAAGATGAATTTATAAATCAAATAGACAAGCAATTGATAAAGTGAACCAAAACATACACAAATAAATGAAAAATACTTATGTTTCTTTAGTGATGTTAAATAAAATAGATTACATTGAAATGGAGTTTTATTTAGGGCATAAAACCCAACAAACTCCCACTTGCACTAATATGAAACTAATTAGTACATATCAATTAATCCTAAATTCTGACGGTGCTTTTCAAAGGCTGTCACGGCCAAGACTTTGGTAAATGGATCAGCTAGGTTGTCCTCTGTGTCAACTTTCTCAACTAGTACATCCCCTCTTGCCACGTATTCTCTGATAATGTGATACTTCCTTTCAATGTGTTTGCTTCTCTTGTGGCTTCGAGGTTCTTTACTGTTTGCTATTGCTCCATTGTTATCACAAAGTAGGACCAGAGGCTTTTCCATTCTAGGAACAACACCTATACTGGTGAAGAACTTTCTTAGCCAAACAAGTTCTTTAGCAGCTTCGGCTGCATTCCAATGTTCATGTCCTGGATTAGACTGATACCTGCTCACGATTCCAACTGCATAACAGATGTCAGGTCTAGTGCATAACATTGCATACATTAGGCTTCCAACTGCAGAGGCATAGGGAATTTTCGCCATGTCCTCTATCTCTTGAGGATCAGTCGGAGACTGTTCCTTAGATAGACGAATACCATATCTAGAAGGCATGTTTGCCCCATTGGTGTTGTTCATGGAGAATCTCTCTAAGACTTTGTCTATGTAGGTTGTTTGAGAGAGAGCAAGAGATCTGTTCTTCCGTATTCTGATAATCTGAATACCAAGAGCATAGGCTGCTTCACCCAAATCTTTCCTATCGAATTGAGTGTTGAGCCATTCCTTGATGTGAGTCATTTTCTTGACATTGTTTCCAATAATCAAAATGTCATCAACATAAAGGACCAGGAATACTACTACTTGGTCTTCCTTGAGTTGGTAAACACAAGGTTCATCTTCATTCTGAAGAAAGCCGTAGGTCTTGATTATTTCATCAAACTTTTTGTTCCATGAGCAAGAAGCTTGCTTAAGTCCATAGATAGACCTATTTAATTTGCAAACTTTCTTTTCCTGCCCAGGAAGTGTTGGGTTTTATGCCCTAAATAAAACTCATTTCAATATAATCAGATTTACTTATTAATATAGATCAGAAATAACATTTAATGTTGCATGGTTCACATGATTTGTTTCATGATTATATGTACATAATGTATCAATTCATCTGAAACCCTTTTCACATACTTGATCCTGTTTATTGTGCCGTCAACACATTGGAAAGTAAACATGACTATGTGAATAAAGTTTCCTAGATTTATCAGACATAGGGTTTTACTGATATGATAATCTACAACAGAGTTTACTTGCATTTGGAGAAGTGCTATGTTCTTTCCAGAGCATTGGTTAAAGTAAAGCTCAGTTTGGATGCATGGAGTATGCATCGGAAGGGACCGATATTGAACTTTGACTTAGATTTATTAAACTTACCGTAATATCTATTCAAGTCAATATCGCCTAGTTGATCCTAGATCAAATTATCTTAATCCTGTTATGATTAGGCTCAATCTTGAAAGGCTATTCGTGTTCTTTGATTTGTTAGTTAAGCCTACTTTTTTTTTGAATAATAAGCGTATTATCATAAAAGGAAATAGTTAGACCACATGGTCATTACAAAATAAGTTCTCCGGTAAGGAGGGAACCGAAATAGAGCCGTTCAAATGGTGGGTAAAAGCCCACTTAGCGACATTGTGGGCAACAAAATTACAGGATCTACTAACATTAATAAAATTACAACTAATAAACGAGGGAGAAGACTTAGAGCAAAAGGAGACATAGTTCTCAAGAGCCCAATGAGACTCCTTCCCATTGAGCACATTGATGACTAGTCTCGAGTCACTCTCCACTATTATAAATTTGGATCCCATTTCTAAAGCCACCGAGATGGCTAAACAACAGGCCGCAGCCTCTCCACACAGTGCATCCGAGAAGTCTAACTGAGTCGAGTGAACCCGGATCACCTCACTCAGGTGATTCCTTGCGACAACTGCGATACACATACTCTCCAGGCCCACTCTAACATCACAATTAAGTTTAATCCAGTCCTGAGGCGGAGGATCCCAAAACTCTCGCCGAATCTGATCATGATCAGGCAAGATAGTAGGATGAATATCTGCAAATGAGTAACAAACAGAGTCAATGCATCTTTTCACATCAGGCAGACAGTCATTGTGAACCACCTCGTTTCTTGTCCTCCAGATGGTGTCGACTACAATTGAAGCATAAAGAAAGACCTCTTCAGCTCGTATACCCCTGTCCTTGAGACTCCAAATAAACTTAACCCAATCCCACATGTGAATTCCGTTATCACACACCGGGTAGATACCCCAAGGCGAGGATCTCCAAACATGTGACGCCAAATCACAAGTAAGAAACAAGTGTTCGATAGATTCCTCCCTTAATCCACATAGCGGACAAGTCATAGTCTCAATCTGAAACCTGCTTCCGATTAAAGATCTAACAGGGAGTGCGTTGGACAGGATGCACCACCACAGAATCTTATGTCGCTCCAAAATTTTGCTGTTCCATAGTTTATTCCACAGAGATGGAGCCACCTCACAATGAGGCGCTCTTTCCAAATCTTGAGTTAAATAGGCCGATTTGCAAGAGAATCGCCCATTACTCTCTAATGTCCAAATCCATCTGTCCTCACCTTGCCCAGAAGGATTGCCACCTTTTAAGATAGCAGAGACAGTATCATGATCAAAAAGGCTTCTTAATTTGTTAACATCCCATCTGCCACATGTTAATAAGAGATCGGCCACATAGATATGACCCTGAGTGCCATTACCAATCGGTTTCGGAATGAAACCTTTAAATGAGGAATCCAAGGATCCCTCCAAATGCGTGTATCCCTCCCATTGGCAATCTTCTTGCAAACTCCTTTCCGTAAGGTTGCATTGGCTTTCACAATGTTCTTCCAAAACCAGGAATCAGAATCCTTATAATTACAGCTGAGAAAATCCTTTCCTTTAAGATACTTGGCCTCCAAGATCTTACAACAAAGAGATTGACATCCATTTAAGAGTTTCCACTCCCATTTTGCCAGGAAAGCCTGATTCATTTCTTTAGATTTTCGAAACCCCAAGCCACCCCGAGATTTAGGAAGGCAAAGTTTGTCCCACGCTCTGAGATGAAGACCACGATTACCTTTCTCAAAACCCCACCAAAAGTCCCTCACCAAACCATCTATTCTGTTGACAAGACGATTAGAGAGTTTGGTAGTTTGCATAGTATAGGTGGGCAAAGACAGACCCACAGATTTTATGAGTGTAGCACGACCCGCCTTGGATAACGTCTTTGCCTTCCATCCCTGCAATTTAGAAGTGAGATTATCCAGTATAAAGTTGAAGTCAGCATCCTTCTGTCTTGATCTGAACAGAGGAAGTCCCAAGTATTTGATGACACCCTCCGGAGAATTAACCCCCAGGGCCTCCTTAATACCTCTTCTTACACCATTGGGAGTATTCTTACTGAAAAAGATTGACGTTTTAAGCTTATTCACTTGTTGTCCAGACCAAGAGCAGAACTTTTCGAGACAATCCCATAGACCTTTTGCCTCATTCAGATTGGCTCTACCCACCAGGATAAGGTCATCCGCAAAGAAAACATGGGATAAAACCGGTCCACTTCTACTCAATCGAATACCCTTAATAGTGCCCAAACCAAGAGCCTCTTCCAAAAGCCTAGATAAAACATCAGCGGCACATATAAATAGGTAGGGTGAAAGCGGGTCCCCTTGTCGCAGACCGCATGTAGGATTAATCTTACCAACCTGACCCCCATTAAGACAAATATTCAGAGAAGTGGTAGTTATACACTGAGATACCCAGCCGCAGAATTTCTGAGGAAAGCCATAGCTCGAGAGAACATGATCAATAAATCTCCAGCTTAATCTATCGTAGGCTTTTACAAGATCAATTTTTACTGCAAAAAACCCTTCTTTGCCTCGTTTCCTATTAAACGAGTGGATGATTTCTTGAACAATGACATTGTTATCCTGAATATTTCTACCTGGGACAAAAGCAGCTTGAGTGGGATGAATGAGGCTAGGTAGAATAGGTTTAACCCTATTGGCCACAATTTTGGATATAACATTATAAACCACATTACAAAGTGATATAGGCCTAAAGCGATTACGTCTCTTTGGGTTCTGGACTTTTGGAATTAGAACAATATTCGTGGCATTAATGCCCTTGTGCATTTTGCCATTCACAAAGAAATCAGAAACCGCTTCACAAAAATCATCTCCAACAGACTCCCAGTAATGCTTGTAAAAAAGCACTGACATCCCGTCCGGCCCCGGCGCCTTATGATTGTTCATATCAAAGAGGGTTTTCCTAATTTCCTCAAAAGAAGGAGTCTGGATAAGCTCGTCCTGATCCACTTGAGATATCCTTTCTTGAAACAAATGTCTACAATCAAATCCTTGTCCATCATCAGGCCTCAAGAATATATTAGAGAAGAAATTCATGAATTCCCGTCCGATTAATTCTCGATCAGAAATCCAGACATTGTTCCGATCCAGAATACTCTCAATGGCATTTCTTCTTCCTTTAATAGCAGCCGAGAGGAAAAAAAATTTCGAGCACTTGTCACCTTCTTTCAGCCAAGAAATTCTAGCCCGTTGCTTCCAATAAATAGCTTTTCTGGCCAAAGTCTCATTCAGGGAGCACCGAATATCACGTTCCGTGTTCCAATTCCTCTCTCCCGCCGGTAAACGCTGCAACTGATCAAGTTGTTGTTCCAGTTCCTTTATGGTCGAGTCCACTTTACCATATTGCAATCGATTCCAATTGAGAAGAGCAACACGAGTCGTTCCAACTTTCTTGTAGACTCGCGCTGGGGCCCAGGGGTGAACAACTGACACCCACGCATTGGCAACCACCAGTTTACTCCTTTCATCTCTCGTCCAGCCTTCCTCAAATCTGAATCTTCTTTTAAATTTCGGCTCCACACCACTCGAGATAAGACAAATAGGTCTATGATCAGAATTACAAGTCTGGGAGGAGCAAAGAACAGCTTTAGGGAACAGATTCAACCAAGCTCCATTAATCAAACCTTTATCGAGGGCAGATTTCACATGGCTCCTACCAGAACGGTGATTATCCCAAGTCATCTTATCACCTTGAATGGGCATATTAATAAGGCCTCTAGAATCCACAAGGGTGGTAATAAAGGGGATAAAGGGGTCTCTACTCGAGGATCCTTCCCGTTCCGAGCTACTTAAAACAAAATTAGTATCTCCCAATATCAACCAGGGCCCGCCAAACCTATCCCCAGTGTCCATCAGCTCAGACCAAAACTTCTTCTTAGCATTTTGGTAAGGAGGGCCATACACACACGAGAGGAGCCAAGGGTGTGACGGAGGATCCGAATAAACAAGACCAGTGATATGGTTATGAGAGCAATCTATACACTCAAAATCAAATCCAAACTTCCAAGCCAAGAGAATTCCCCCAGCTATACCAATAGGCGGCACAATAATATTAAAATAAAAGTGGAGAGATTTTAGCATACGTACCAGAGGTGTAGCATCCACTTTAAGCTCGGATAGGAAGACAAAGTCAGGGGTGCGAGCTCTAATCAGGGACTTCAGTTCAAGAACTGTAGAGGTCTGCCCTAACCCTCTACAGTTCCAAGCGATGCCTCTCATGGCTCCTGTGGAGGAGATATGACATTCTCCTCCACAGGGGTTTGCGAGCGCACAGACAAGCTGGAGCCAGCTTCCTCAATCATAAACGGACCCAACAAATGGTTCCTCGAAATTCCATTGTTGTAGCTCGGGAAACTGGAGATGTCATCAGATGGCTCTTCAGAAAATTCTTCATAAGCCACCTGGGATTCAGAGTCCCGCTCCTTTGTATCCCACTGAAAACCTCTAACAATTTTTGGGTGCCCTCTAAAAATTTTATGAGGTCGAGAACAAAACGAAGCCGAACCTTCAGATTTCCTTTTCTCAAAAGGCGTAGTTCTCTCATTAGTATCCGAGGTGGGCTTCACACCAGTGTCACCTCCCAACTTTTTTATTTCAAATAAGTCCATCTCCCCAAAATTTTTAAGATCATAGAGCAACTTTCCTTGGGTTTGAAAAAACTTTGATAAAGCCATCTCCTCATCTTGCCAAGGTTCGGCTTTATGGCCCCATAAATTATCCATAGAAGTACCCTTATTTACTAGAGGCCCATCTCTCCCCATAAAGGTTACTTCTTCTCGAGAAAACCCACCAAAATGAACCACAATAATTGACTTGATTGGGCTCACAAAATCACCTCTATATATAACCTCTTGACTACTACCAACCCCAGGCCTCACGACAGGGTTGGAAGAAGTCAAAGGCCCAACCAAAACACATGGCCCACTACTCTCCAAAACACCCTTTGGATTACTTAGCTTATTCGGCCCCAAAGTGCCTTTTGACCCACTGGCCCAATTGCACATATCTCCCACTCCCAACACAGGCCCATTACCCCTCTTACAACCAACAACAACTTTCTCCTTTAAATCCAACTTCTCAGGCCCACCCACATCAATCAACCTCTCCATAGGCCCATTTGCAATTTTATTCAAAGGTAGTTGATGTGGCCCACAAACCCATGAGTCAACCCTAGTACAAATAACGTTAGAGACCAATGGGTTTGTCAACTCAAATTTGGGTAAAGACACAGAATTCTTTTCCCCATCATTCAAAAATAGACCAACCTTATTACCAATTCCAGAAAACCTCCTATCACGCTCGGCTGGCAAAAACTTGGGCACCCAAACCTGTTGCAAACCATGGCCATGTCCAGACAAAAAACGACTTGTCACTATCTTCATCCATCTCGAACCACGAAACACGCTGGACGACAAACGACCTTCGGCCCCACCCACGCCCTTGACGGACGACGGGCCACCCCGAGTGCCACCGCCAGCCGAACTTATAGAGGGCGAGACCAAGAACCGACCAGAAACCAGTGGGGTGTAAATGTTAATATCAATGAGAAATCTAAGAAAGCCACCCCGATATACTGGTTTATTTTCATCCAAATCCACTTTAAGAACGTTATCAATCATATCTCCCAACAAATTACCATTGGAGATTGAGTGTGAGTAGGATTTCATTCAAAGAGATCTCACAATAAAGAAGAGATGAAAACTATAACAAAATAACAGCTCTCTCTCTCTCATCTCCTTTCTCTCTCTCACTCAGTCCCGATCTAAGGCTCTCTCTCTCTCACAAACTCGATCTCGACTCACTCTTTTTCTCTCACTTTAGTCTCGAAATGGGTATTCAAAACCCATGGGCAGCTACTCGGATACAGAGACCAAAAAATTCGGTCAGTCGACGACAGCGCGAGAGAGAAACCCAGAAGCTTCTATTAACCTGTTGAAATCGGCACCGTCGCACCGTCTTCACCCTCACCATCGTCGCATCACCCTCACCATCTTCACCCTCACCATCGTCGCATCGATCTGTCAATTTTTTTTTTCTGCTAATTGCTTTTTAACAACATACAAGACTATCAGATTCTACTGCCGATAGTTTCTGTTGGATTTTAATAAACTAAAACTTTTGTGAGCACTCTATTTATCTATGACAAGCCAAATGATACAGAAAATGATTTCTAATTCATCCAAAGATTCCGACGACTAATAACACATATATCATATATGCCACTCGACTACTTTTAGGTCAGGGTGATATGTACATTTTGGGAACACGGTAGTGCAATTGAGTGGGAGTGCTATCATAAACATGGAATCTATAGCTTCTATCTGGCGAATAGTAAGCAAAGGATGATCTCCTTCGAGCTTGACCAAACGAACATAAATGGTGGAGTACTCATTTCACGTAAGTTGAAATATCATTTATACAGGGTCAAGTGTTTTAAGGAATAAATACATTGTAGGGTGTAACGGTAATTTAATCCCTTTACAGTGTAGATCATTCATATAGAGGATCATTGATCACATTATGATTATAACAATGGATAACTAATGATGTGTCTATATGGTGGAACATATAGAGCATTCTATATACTGAGAGTGCAATTCTAAGTTCTATGCGTGGATTCAACGAAGAATTAATAAGTTAGTGAATTTTAGTGCTAAATTCTTGATCTACTTATTGGAAGCTCGGTTATATAGACCCATGGTCCCCGCACTAGTTGAGATAATATTGCTTGTAAGACTCATATAATTGGTTTTGATTAATCAATTATAATTCTCAAATTAGACTATGTCTATTTGTGAATTTTTCACTAAGTAAGGGCGAAATTGTAAAGAAAGAGTTTTTAGGGGCATATTTGTTAATTATGATACTTTGTATGGTTCAATTAATAAATATAATAAATGACAATATTATTTAATAATTATTTATAGTTATTAAATAGTTAGAATTGGCATTTAACTGGTTGAATTTGAAAATTGGCGTTTTTGAGAAAATCAGATGCAGAAAAGATAAAACTGCAAAATTGCAAAAAGTGAGGCCCAAATCCACTATGTAGGGCCGGCCACTTTTGTAGGGTTTTACCCTCTGATATTTTCATTATTTTAATGCCAAATAATTAAAACCTAACCCTAGTGGAATGCTATAAATAGATAGTGAAGGCTTCAGGAAAATTACACTTTTCTTCTGACACTTCTGATTCAGAAAAAAACTGAGCCTTCTCTCTCCCTATCTTTGGCTGAACCCACTCTCTCTTTCTTCCCTCTCAAATTTCGAAATCCTTAGTGTATGAGTAGTGCCCACACACAGCAAGTGATACCTCAATCATAGTGAGGAAGATCGTGCAGAAAGACTTTCAGCAAGAAGGAGGTTTCAGCATCAAAGATTCAGAGAAAGAGATCTAAGTTCAGATATTGATAATGCTCTGCTACAGAAAGGAATCAAGGGCTAGATATTTGAACGGAAGGAGTCATATTATTCCGCTGCACCCAATGTAAGGTTTCCTAAACTTTATATGTGTTTATTTCATCGTTTTAGAAAGTTCATATTTAGGGTGTTAATAAACATACTTGTGAGTAGATCTAAGATCCTGGTGAAATAATTTCCAACAACTGGCCTCAGAGCCATGGTAATCGATTTACTTGCAAGAAATTTGGACTTTAAAACGATTGTTTGTTTGTTTGTTTTTGGATGGTATCATGTTGTATTGAGTGTTATTTGATGATTGATTAGTGTTTTCGTTAAAAATAATTGAATATCTGTTTCTGGAATTATTTTTATTGGATAGTATGGAAAAAATTAAGCAAGTTACTTTTTTATAGAACTCAATTTCGATTTAATTTGAATTAGTTATGATTTTTTGAAGATTCGAAAAAATCGGAGTTGTGCTGAAATTTTCCTGCGATCGCGAAAACTATCCGTATAGCTCACAATTTTTTCGTTTTTCTTCGATTTTTCATGCTTTTTCATGGAATTAACTTCCGATTTTTTGTGTAGTTCTATACTTATACTATTACTATTCCTAATTCAATTCTAATTATCATTATGAATTAATTTAATATTTTTTAAATTTAATTCAAGATATTAGTGTAATTTGAATTTAATAGTAGTTAGTATCTATCTTATTTGGTTAATAATCTATCTTATTTTTAAATTTGATTATATCTTATCTTATTTTTAAATTTAAGGTCAGATTTTAAATTTTTAAATTAAATTTTTTTTAAATAATTTGACCTTATTTAAATTTAAAATAAGATAACTATAATCATGTAATTTTAAATAGATATAAGATATTTTGCTAACTTTTAAATTTTGTTATTTTATTTATTTAAATTACATTTAAAATCTGAAAAAGATATTCATTTATCTTTTTTAATTTTTTATTTAATTTTTATTTATAAAATAACATTTAAATTTTAAAAGTAGTTAGCAAATTTTGAAATGATATTTAGGTTGGTTGAAACCTAATTTTTCAAAATTGTAGGTTTAATTTTAAATTTTTTTTAAATTTCGAAATTTTTAAAAATTTTTTTACGAAAATAAATTATTTATTTAATTAATTATTTTTCGAAATTATTTATTTAAAATTAAATAAATCCTACATCCAACTATCCAGCTAACCTTATTGCAGGAGTATGTGTTTTAGCTTGTTTGTAAGTTTTCAAAACCTATTATTACTTGATTGCAAATAGCCATGGTTACTTTTTGCCAAATCTAATGATCTGATGGCTCCTTTGGTCAAGTAAATAATTTGTAACAGGTATATTTACAATCTTCTTTCATCTGTGTATGACCTAGCAACATGATAGGACCCATCCAAAGTGTGCCTGTGTGAGCCTATGTGTTTAATTTCATTATAGATGCATATAGGTTGTTGTTGCTAAATAAATTATCGTAGTTCTTGATAGATTTTATTTAGGCCCATTTAGTTTTTGGGCCTATTCAATCAATAACAGTTGTTCATTTTAAGGTTAAATTCCTCTCTTTTGGGCCTTGTGTGAGAGTTGGGAGCCATAGTAGTTGTGACAGTCAGTAGTCCCGTGATCCGTAAGGGGAAATACCGGGTAAGCTGTGCAATCCCACATCGTCTGGGGAAGGTCTAGTGGGATGATTCTGAGATTGTGTAGGTATGGGACTACACAGTTAAAGAGAGCTTAAATGGATTGATTGGTACTACCTATATCAACAAGGTGCATCTTGTTTTTCGGTAGCCCATCTCGAAAGAACTCCACAGTTAAGCGTGCTTGACTTGGGAGCAATTTTAGGATGGGTGACCTCCTGGGAAGTTTTCCCAGGAAGCGTGCGAGTGAGGACAAAGCACGCTGAAAACACTCGTGTTGGTCTGTAGGGCCAGTCATCAATCCAGGAAGCAGCCAGAGTGACGTACTCGTGTATAAGAGCCATTAGTCCGTGGGTGTAAGGACCCAATGGAGGCTTGAAGCGGGGACGTTACAAATGGTATCAGAGCCTTGACCCAGCCGGAAGTGTGGTCGACGAGGACGTCGGACCCCGTAAGGGGGGTGATTGTGACAGTCAGTAGTCCCGTGATCCGTAAGGGGAAATACCGGGTAAGCTGTGCAATCCCACATCGTCTGGGGAAGGTCTAGTGGGATGATTCTGAGACTGTGTAGGTATGGGACTACACAGTTAAAGAGAGCTTAAATGGATTGATTGGTACTACCTATATCAACAAGGTGCATCTTGTTTTTCGGTAGCCCATCTCGAAAGAACTCCACAGTTAAGCGTGCTTGACTTGGGAGCAATTTTAGGATGGGTGACCTCCTGGGAAGTTTTCCCAGGAAGCGTGCGAGTGAGGACAAAGCACGCTGAAAACACTCGTGTTGGTCTGTAGGGCCAGTCATCAATCCAGGAAGCAGCTAGAGTGACGTACTCGTGTATAAGAGCCATTAGTCCGTGGGTGTAAGGACCCAATGGAGGCTTGAAGCGGGGACGTTACAGTAGTGGGTACGACATACTGAACTCAGCACCCCCTCACATGAACCACCCCAATTGTGAAGGCCCATTTGCCTGATTTGAATAACTGTACTAGGTTAATTAAACTAGTTTAACCTAATAAAATTGATTAGCAACATAATTAATTTCATTTATTTTGAAATTAATTTAAGAAAAATATAGTTTAAAGAATTTTATTCTAAACTAAACTATATGTATTTTCTTGTATTTAATTAAATATAGAATTATAACCATCTAGATTCTTTCTGGAGCTTAATTTAAATTTTTCATTAAATATTCCTATTTAAGTTGATATTTAGTTATCTACAACTAACCAACTTAAATCTGAATATCTTTTGAATTTAAAATTTCAAAATTAAGTTGAGGAATTTTAGGCATTGGTTATTAAGATTCTTTAGATATTTTTTTAAGTTAATATCTTTTCGAATATTAACTTAAAATGGAATATTTTAGATATTTTTTTTAGGTTAATATCTTTTCGAATATTAACTTAAAATGAAATATTTTTAAATTAAGTGGTTACAACTTAATATTTGATATTTAATTAAATTTAAATTTGAAAATATTTAAGTTCTAGATTTTTTCTAATACAACTTAAATTAGATATTTTTTCAAATTTTGTGGAAAAGATACTTAGTCAAATAAGATATTTTCTAGATAGTTATTTCTAGACTACTTATTATTTCTAATATTAAATAGGAAAATATTATACATTGTGAAATTAATTATTTAAATAATTAATTTTGGTACAATTTATTTTAAGAATATTTTTCCTAGTATTAAACTAGAGATTAAAAATTAAGCCTTCTCTACACTTAATTATTTATTTCTTGAATTTAATACATTTAATTAATTTGAAAATTAAATATCTAAGTTGATTTTCATCCTGACACTTAAATATTTCTTTTTCATGACACTTAATTAAATAGAAAATTATTTTTCGTTGAAATTTATTTTTTCAACTAAATTTAAATAATTTTCAAAATATATTTTTTTTCTTTATTTTATTAATCAAATTTTGAAATTGCATTTCTTAAATGCTGGAATTTCGAATTTTATTTGAAAAATAGATTAAAGTTGTAAATTATTTATTTTAATTTTGGACCAACTTAAAACAATAATTTTTTTCATTTAATGATTAATTAAAATAAATTAAATTAAAGTATATTATTAGAAATTGAATTAATTAGTCAAAGGAAAATCTAGATAGATGATATTTTTGCTTGAAGTATTTTTCTAGTGTATTTAATTAAATAGAAAATTAATATTTAAGTTGATTTTCATCATCATACTTAATTATTTGAAATTTTTCATATATATTTAATTAAATAGGAAAATTATATTTTTTGTTGTAAATTAATTTTATTAATTAATTTTGGGCCAACATTAAATTAGAATAATTTTTCAGGATTAATTTTTTATTTTAACATGCATTTTCGAAAATTGTGTCCTAGGATTAATTTCTCAAAAACGCCAATTTTCTAATTCAACCATTTAAATGTCAATTCTAACTATTTAATAACTATAAATAATTATTAAATAATATTTTCATTTATCATATTTATTAATTGAACCATACAAAGTATCATAATTAACAAATATGCCCCTAACAACTCTTTCTTAACAATTTCGCCCTTACCTAGTGAAAAATTCACAAATAGACATAGTCTAGTTTGAGAATTATAATCGATTAATCAAAACCAATTACATGAGTCTTACAAGCAATATTATCTCAACTAGTGTGGGGACCATGGATCTATATAACCGAGCTTCCAATAAGTAGATCAAGAATTTATCACTAAAATTCACTAACTTATTAATTCTTCGTTGAATCCACGCATAGAACTTAGAATTGCACTCTCAGTATATATAATGCTCTATATGTTCCACTATATAGACACATCATTAGTTATCCATTGTTATAATCCTAATTTGATCAATGATCCTCTATATGAATGATCTACACTGTAAAGGGATTAGATTACCGTTACACCCTACTATGTATTTTATCCTTAAAACACTTGACCCCGTATAAATGATATTTCAGCTTATGTGAAATGAGTACTCCACCATTTATGTTGGTCAAGCTCGAAGGAGATCATCCTTTGCTTACTATTCGCCAGATAGAAGCTATAGATTCCATGTTTATGTTAACGCTCCCACTCAATTGCACTACCGTGTTCCCAAAATGTACGTATCACCCTGACCTAAAAGTAGGCTTAACTAACAAATCAAAGAACACGAATAGCCTTTCAAGATTGAGCCTAATCATAACAGGATTAAGAACATTTGATCTAGGATCAACTAGGCGATATTGACTTGAATAGATTTTACGGTAAGTTTAATAAATCTAAGTCAAAGTTCAATATCGGTCCCTTTCGATGCATACTCCATGCATCCAACCTGAGCTTTACTTTAACCAATGTTCTGGAAAGAACATAACATTTCTCCAAATGCAAGTAAACTCTTGTTGTAGATTATCATATCAGTAAAACCTTGTGTCTGATAAATCTAGGAAACTTTATTCACATAGTCATGTTTACTTTCCAAAGTGATGACAACACAATAAACAGGATCAAGTATGTGAAAAGGGTTTAAGATGAATTTATAAATCAAATAGACAAGCAATTGATAAAGTGAACCAAAACATACGCAAATGAATGAAAAATACTTCTGTTTCTTTATTGATGTTAAATAAAATAGATTACATTGAAATGGAGTTTTATTTAGGGCATAAAACCCAACAATATGCTAGAGTTCTTAGACAAATTAATAAAGTAGAACTCATACATAGGTAAGAATAATCTATTAAATATTATAATCAAATACATTAATTTACTATCGAAATGATAGATAAATTGCGATTCATAATATTTAATAAATTTTCTTCACCATATTAAGCATCCTTAGCAAGCAATTATTATCGATAAGATAATTAATTACTTATAAGGATCTTAATCTAATATTGGAGGAAGATACAATATTTAAATAAATTAATATTTAAGTGTTCCTCATTACCAAACAATTTTCTATGCTTAATCTTACGATAGGTAAGAAAATAAGCACTAATTGTTTAAATAAACATTAATTTATGTCGTAAGAAAATAAGTACTAATTGTTACGACATAAATTGTTAAGAAAATATAGATTTGATAGCTCTGATACCAATTATTAAATTTTTTTTGATTATGAGCTATCAAAATACACATTAAATACTAATCATCATTATTCATAATCATTAACCAAGATCTATATTTTATTTAGAGTATCACAAAACAAAAACAAACATACATACCTCCCATTGATGATCCACCTATGTGAGCCATATTAGAACATCTAAGAATTTTCAATATGAGGACAAATACAAAACTCAAAGTGATATTAGAGAGAACACTACGTGGAACTATCCCATCTTTCACTCATTACCATTAACCCCCAAAACCTCTTCACTTAAGATATATATTTATCTCAGAGGCTTAAGTGGTTCAATAATAGTATACTATAATTTAATGGGCCAATTATAATTTTGAAGGGTGCTCTCATGTGCTTCTAACATAATATATAATTATTAACCATCCTATTATAGTAGTGAACATATATTTGACACATAGTTAATAATTATACTTATGATATTAAACTTATGATTATATTAGTTCAGATTAATAATTCTAACTGACTAAAAAGGGAAGATGGTGATACATGAAAAGTGCACAACTTTATGTTAAGAGTGTTAATATATTTCAGAGAAAACAGACCAGAAGGGAACTTCTCAAGGTTTGTCGTAGACCGGGGAATTTTTGCCAACTAAAAAAGCTTGGGGAGTGTTAGAGAATTAGCTGTATATTAGGTGTAAAAGAATTAGGGTAACTTGTATTTAGTAGTTTCCTATTTTGTTGGTAGTTTCCTATTTCCTAGTCTCCTAGCTTTGTATATAAATATGTACTATTCTATGAAATATACACATAATTCGATTCACTATTTTCTACATGGTATCAGAGCCATTGTGATTCAAAATTCGAAATTCGAAATTAGGGTTCTGAAAAAAAAAAAAATAAAATAAAAAATTAGGGTTTGAGTTTAGGGTTGTTTTTTCGAAAACCCTATTTGGAGTGACCATTTTTTCTCACCGCCCACATAGGAAGACTGCCCAGCCGCCGGACTGCAAAACCCAAAAGTCCGGCGTCCAGATTCACCGCGCGTGGGGCCCACGCGCCGTCGTCCGCCGCTGCCACCCTTCCCACGCGCCGGCGCGTGAGGGCGCGTCCGGCGTCTTCTCCGGTGTCGGTCGACGCCCGTCCCACTCCTTCTCCTTTCTCGTCCTCCTTGCTTCGGTTTTCGGCGGTTCTTCGCATTTTGTGGTTTGATACTTTTGTCTTCTTTGTGTTTGGGTATCTATTCCTTTGAGTTTGTTCTCTTCCTTTTTCTGTCAATTTTTTTTTGGTTTCGAGATTATGGCAGAGATAAAATCAGATTCGAAGTCAATCGTTGTTTCTGATGTGGTTCCCGTGATGTCTAAAATCACGGACCATAAGTTGATTGGTTCGAATTATTTGGAATGGAGTAAGACGATTCGACTGTATTTGAGGAGTATTGACAAAGATGATCACTTGACTGACGATCCTCCTGAAGAAACAAACGATTCAAGGAAAATATGGCTCCGTGAGGATGCTCGCTTGTTCCTTCAAATTCGAAATTCTATCGATAATGAGGTAATTAGTTTGATTAATCATTGTGAATTGGTTAAAGAACTAATGGGTTACTTGGAGTTTTTGTATTCTGGCAAAGACAACATCTCTCGCATATATGATGTTTGCAAAGCTTTTTATCGTGCGGAAAAACAAGATAAGTCTCTTATGAATTATTTTATGGCTTTCAAGAAAACATATGAAGAACTTAATGTGCTATTACCCTTTAGTCCTGATGTAAAAGTTCAACAGCGCCAACGAGAACAGATGGCTATTATGAGTTTTCTTGCAGGACTCTCATCCGAATTTGACTCGCAAAGTCACAAGTTCTCTCTCGGTTCCGATGTCTCCTCTTTACAAGATGTGTTTACTCGTGTTCTTCGCACAGACTACCTCTTCAACTCCTCTTAATAGCGCCTTGGTGAGTCGTAATAATTTCGCACCGTAAAGAAACTCTACTCCAAGTGGATTTAAAGGAGGTAATTCACAAGGACTCGATAACCGCACACCAAATTCCGGGAGCATCATGTGCAATTATTGTAAGAAACCTGCCACACCAAGTTTGAGTGTAGGAAGTTACAATTTAAGAATCGACAACAACACTCGCCAATATTGCAAGCACTAGTGATGCATCCGACAAATCGGTCCTTATTTCGCCGATGAATTTGCCAAGTTCTCACGGTATCGGGAAACACTTAAGTCTTCATCTTCTTTTCCTTGCGATTGCCGATTCGGGTAACTCTAATGCATGCCTTCTTTCCAAATCCTCGAAATGGGTCATTGATTACGGTGCCACGAGATCATATGACAGTAATTCCCGTCTCTTTTCCACTTTTCGGTCTCACGGTCCCACTTCGTTGTCACCTTAGCCGATGGGTCAACGGCGTACCGTTCTTGGATCCGGCACTATTATTCCTACACCTATGCTATCTTTATCATCGGTCTTACATTTACTCGATTTGTCCTTTAATTTGCTTTCTCGTTAGTCAACTCACTCGTAATCTAAATTGTTGCATCTCATTCTTTCACGATTATTGTTTGTTTCGGGATCTTATGACGAAGAAGATTATTGGTAAAGGACATGAATGCGGTGGCTTGTATGTTCTTGACCCACTTCCGCCAACCTCTATTGCTTGTTCGAGTGTTGCTTCCGCTTTTGAGGCTCATTGTCGTTTAGGTCATCCATCCCTTCCTTTGCTCAAGAACCGTGTCCCCAATATAGTAGTTTATCTTCGTTAGAATGTGAGTCATGTCAGTTTGCCAAACATCATCGTGTTAGTTTGAGTCCACGTGTCAATAAACGTGCGAGTGTTCCTTTTGAGTTAGTTCATTCTGATGTTTGGGGTCCTTCTCCTATTTTGTCTCAACTCGGATTCAGTATTTTGTTACTTTTGTGGATGATTATTCTCGTTTAACTTGGTTATATTTAATGAAAATCGTTCGAGTTGTTTTCTATATTCGTGCTTTTTGTGCCGAGATTCAAACTCAATTTAATGTATCTATTCGTACTTTGAGAAGTGATAATGCCAAAGAGTACATGTCCGCTCAATTTCAATCTTATATGACCTCTAATGGCATGCTTCATGAAACTTCTTGTGTTGATACGGCACCTCAGAATGGTGTTGCAGAACGTAAACAGACATCTTCTTGAAACTGCACGTGCTCTCTTGTTTCAAATGAAAGTCCCTAAACCTTTTTGGGCCGATGCAGTTTCCACGGCATGCTTTCTTATTAATCGCATGCCCTCTTCTCGTTCTTAATGGTGAAATTCCATTTAAAATTCTTTTTCCTAATAAGTCATTATTTCCGGTTGCTCCGCGAGTATTTGGTAGTGTTTGTTTTGCTCGCGATGTCCGTCCATCCGTCACCAAATTAGACCCTAAGGCACTAAAGTGTGTCTTTCTTGGTTATTCTCGTCTTCGAAAGGGTATAGGTGTTCTTGTCCCGATCTCAACAAATATCTTGTTTCTATTGATGTTACTTTTGTAGAAAATACACCTTATTTTTCATCTTCCACTACTTCTACTAGTCAGGGGGAGGATGATGATTTGTTGGTTTATTCTGTCACATCCTATGCGCCCGCTCCATGTTACGGCGGGTCTCTTGTTCCTTCACCTCGCCTCGGTCCGTCACCCCCACAATGTCTACACCTCCACCACCTCCACCACCTCTACCACCTCCACCACTCCCTCGGCCTCCTATAGTGTACACCAGGCGCCCCCTCCTCCACCTCCTGTTTCATGTCCTGCACTTGCATCTTCGTCATCAGATCCGGAAATCTCAGATGATCTTCCCATTGCACTACGTAAAGGTAAACGTCAATGAACTTTTCCTATTACTTCTTTTGTGTCTTATAATCATCTCTCCTCTTCTTCTTGTTCTTTTATTGCTTCTCTTGATTCTATCACTATTCCTAAAACTGTTCGAGAAGCGATGTCTCATCCTGGTTGGCTTGCTGCAATGATAGAAGAGATGAATGCTTTGGTTGCAAATGGTACTTGGGTCTTGGTTGATTTACCTTCCGGAAAACAGGCCATCGGGTGTAAATGGGTGTTCACGGTTAAATTCAATCCGGACGGCACGCTTGCTCGCTTAAAGGCCCGTCTTGTTGCCAAGGGTTATGCTCAAACCTATGGAGTGGACTATTGTGATACTTTTTCTCCGTTGCTAAACTCACATACGTTCGACCGTTCATTTCCATGGCGCCTACTCATCATTGGCCTTTGCATCACTTGATATTAAAAATGCTTTTCTTCATGGAGATCTTGAGGAAGAAGTATATATGGAGCAACCTCCGGGTTTGTTGCTCGGGGAGTTAGGGCATGTTTGTCATCTTCGCAAATCTTTATATGGATTGAAACAAAGCCCTCGTGCTTGGTTTGGTAAATTTAGTCGATTGAGAAGTTTGGTTTGTTGAAAAGTAAGTCGGATCATTCGTGTTTTATAAAAGATCAACTCGTTGGTATCATTTTGTTAGTGGTGTATGTTGATGACATCGTTATTACCGGAAATGATGCGAAGGCATCTCATCCCTTAAGTCTTTCATTCACACCCGAGTTTAACACGAAAGATTTAGGGGAACTCAAGTAGTTCTTGGGGATTGAAGTTACTCGGAGTAAACAAGGTATTTTTCTGTCTCAAAGAAAGTATGTACTTGATTTGCTAACTGAGACAGGGAAATTGGGATCAAAACCTTGCAATGCTCCAATGAATCCAGCTGTGCATCTTACACGTGATGGGAAACCATTTGAAGATCTTGAGAAATATCGCAGGTTAGTTGGAAAGTTGAATTATTTAACTGTGACTCGTCCAGATATTGCATTTCCAGTTAGTGTTATTAGTCAGTTCATGTCTTCCCCAACAATTCATCATTGGGCAGCATTAGAACAAATTTTATGTTAAAAGGAGCACCAGGACGAGGTATAGTTTACAAGGATCATGGACATACCCAGATTGAGTGTTTTTCTGATGCAGATTGGGCAGGCTCCAAGGTAGATAGACGATCCACTTCAGGATATTGTGTATTTGTTGGTGGCAATCTGGTCTCTTGGAAGAGTAAGAAACAAAATGTTGTATCTAGATCTAGTGCTGAATCAGAATATAGAGCTATGGCCCAATCCGTGTGTGAGGTAATATGGATTTATCAGCTTTTGACTGAATTCGGGTTTAAGACTTCTATTCCAGCAAAATTATGGTGTGATAATCAAGCTGCTCTTCATATTGCCTCGAATCCCGTATTCCACGAGCGAACTAAGCACATTGAGATCGATTGTCATTTTGTTCGTGAGAAAATTCAACAAGGTCTGATCTCCACAGGATATGTGAAAACCGGAGAACAACTAGGAGATATTTTTACAAAAGCTTTGAATGGGGTGCGGATTGACTATCTTTGTAACAAGCTGGGCATGATTAACATCTATGCTCCAGCTTGAGGGGGAGTGTTAGAGAATTAGCTGTATATTAGGTGTAAAAGAATTAGGGTAACTTGTATTTAGTAGTTTCCTATTTTGTTGGTAGTTTCCTATTTCCTATTCTCCTAGCTTTGTATATAAATATGTACTATTCTATGAAATATACACATAATTCGATTCACTATTTTCTACAGGGAGCAAATTAATTACTTTAACCGAAATGTTTTGAGAGCAAACGACACGTAATTTACAAACTATAAGTCGTTTATTGACTGATAATGTAGAGCAGAACTGTTCCAGTTTCGTGTTGCTGCTAATTGATAAACCCTCTCATTTCTCTTCTTGGCTTCAGCCCTAAATTTTCTCTCCAATTTTCCCAGCGAATTCAGAAGCATAAAATGAGCGAGAAATTGCAAATTTCCCTCGACAAACTTCCCATCAAGCGCTTAGAGGCCATTGAGGAAAATGGCTTCGAACGATTTCCCTCGTACGACTCTCTACTTGAACTATTTACTACCCTGTTTGGTTTCCGGGCAAATGCATGCGAACTATTTACTTGAAAACAGTATTTCCTATACTTTTAGTTGTTACCAATCTGACCCAATTGTATTTTGTTTTGCGCAGTGATGTGGGATATGACGAGAAGCGGCTTTCTCTGATTCGCCGAATCGATTTCGCTTGGGCTGTGGAAAAGGACGACAACAAGAAGCAGAAGAAGAGCGCAAAGGAGAGCTCAACGCCATGGCCATGGCAGAGCATGGTGGAGAATTTGCAGTTGGCTCAACAGGAGCTGAGTGTCATTGTAGATCTCATCAACACCGTAAGTCTCTTTCATCCCTCCTTGAATTGGATACTCTATCAATGATGATTTTGGTATATTTATCTATGTAGATCCATTTTGAATTGGAATAGTTGGTTTTTGTTTCAGTTGTGTAAATTTTTTTATGGGTTTTAATAAATATTTTGAATCGGTATAACTAGGTTTTTCAACTAGCATAATTAGGTTTTTGAACGTTAAAAAACAATAAAATGTTATTTTTTTGAAGGTGGAAGCTAATGATGCAGTTACAGTGGCTAGCATGACTAGGCCAAAGCCATTACCTAATGAAGTTCTTTCTGATCTAGCTGTCTCTGCTGCAACTAAGTTACAATGCTTTCGGGTAAATACTTTTTCCTCTCTTTGTAATACCTCTTTGCATAGTCTCATTGAGATTTATATGGCCTGAGTTTATGCCCCTGCTTCATGAAACTACAACATAGCAACTCCTACATACTTAATCTCATTTTTCAGTTTGTAGATTGAACTCTAACATGTCTTTAGATTGATCTTATGCGGTTGAAGTTTAAATCTTTTTCTATATCCTATTTGTGTCAAGGCCCTCCAATATTATGATTATAGTTGTGTGATTAAAAGTATAAACTTCTGTATCTTGAACTATGCACACTCAAAAATCAGAAATAACCTTCTGTAACATTTGTCACGAACATATTTATTGTGTATTAACAATTGATTCTGTAGGAGGGTAGCTGATTATCTGCATTTTAAAACTTAAATATTGGCCTTTAAATGTTGCATAAGCAACCTTATTCACCAGCATTTTGTCTGAGCTTGTATTCCGCTTTAATAAAATTTGACATCCAATTCTTGGCTGATCTTCGGATTGATTGCACACATATGCGCGCTGGGTCTACATCTACAATTATATATATATTTCTTTTCATTTTTGTATTTCACATGATGTTGTTGAAATCTCTTCTGAAGCGTTCTTTGCTTCTGTTGCAGAATCTTGGTAAATATTTTAAACAATCTGCCAAATCCTTGGAACAACAGATAGCTAGAGAAGCAAGATTTTATGGTGCTTTAATCAGGTTGGCTCTTCTTTCGAGACTTTGATTTCACATCCCTTACTTCGCTGGAAAATTTGGAAATGTTTAGAGCTTGTTTGGCATTGTTTTTTGTTTTCCTGTTTCAAAATTGTGTTATAAAAAATGAGAACACAAAATAGTTTTTGTAGTTTTCAAAAAAAAAAAAAAATAACAAAAACAAAAGTGTTTTGGTTGATGTTTTCTAAAAACAATTTTTAGATTTTTCCTTAAAAAAATAGTTCAATAAAAAAATTAATAAATTTATTTATAGAAGGATAAATATTTTAAAATTTTTAAATAATAATAAGATAAGATAATTTGAAAGAAAGAGTTATGAAAAATCCATAAAACAACTTTTTGTTCTTAAAATTTTCTGTTTTTTGTAATTTGGTTTTTAAATTGTTTTCTGAAAACAATGCCAAACATCACCCCTACTTGTGTTCTAAATAGTTTATAGTTTTCAAAACAAATATGGTGCCAAACACACTGCTTGTCTTGCTAATAAAAATGTACTATCTTACTCTTTTCTTTTTGGGAATTTATTTTTCATGTGTTCCATTTTTAGAAGTAATCACTAATTCATTAGCTTTATGTTTGCATGATAGAATTTAGTTCTAAGAAGATGTGTAATTGAATAATTAAATTTACTCCATTTGCATTTATACAAGTCAAAGGAAGTTTGAAAGATTAACAGCTAAATGTATAATTTTCTATGATATCCCTTATCTCATTTCTTGACTAGTGTATAGATTGCAGCAGAACTGGAAAGTTAAACGGCAGCGTGTCGCAGCTCCATCATCTGGAAATGAAGGCTTCACCATTGATCTTTTTGACAATTTATTGTATGATCCAGCTTCTGTATACCGCTCTTCTTCTCTGTCAATGGTTCGTGTTGAACATGACCCAGCTGGCATGCTAGCAATAAATTTACCTTCAAATTCATGTCGCTCTCTTCAGTTTGGTTTTTTTGGTACTCATTCATGTGATAGTACTGAAACCAATAATGTAAAAGTCCGTACCTCAGATAAGCATCACTCCAGGGAAAGTGAAAAGGATGCAAGCAGTGATGATGAATGTATTATTAAAGAGACACATTTACTTCTTCGTCAAGTTCATCAAACAATTTTTGATGAGCAGGTAGAATTCTTTCTTACTTTTACTTTCTCTCTCTCTCTCTCTCTCTCTCTCTCTCTCTCTCTCTCTCTCTCACACACACACACACACACATTATATATTCATATATATATATATATATCTATAGATGTAAATATATAGGGAGATTCTTAGATAGGGAATCACTTTTGGCCCTACGGCAGAGACAGGGGCGTATTCTATTTTCGGCAATGAGAGAAATTATCTCCTGACTTTTTATATAACGTTGTATATTGTAGGTTTTTTTTTTCTTGAGGACCGTTGTATATTGTAGTTATAACAGGCATTTTACTTGTTTTTTGAAAAATTCTGAATAATTTATGGCATTGAAAATAATATTCATGCACACATAAGTGCAACTGATGGTTTGAATACTACTTTAGGGTGCTTAATATAAGTATATTGTGCGCAGTCATATATAGAGAATTGGGATTTAATTTCTATAGGTGCCAAAAGTAGAAAACGTTCCTATGGTAGGAGCAAAAGTACCTAAGAATTTTCCTGTATATATTTATTTATATATATTATATAGATAGCTGACCTACTGTCTATAATGTGAGACATTTTGTTTTTCTTCATGTTTCTTCTTAATGTTTTCTCTCTTTGGTTTGTATGTTTTTAGGTATTTGATTTGGTGAACCGTGAAGCTTTCAACCAATCATTTGGAGTCAATGTGACTGGAATTAGAGAAAACTATTTGCAACTTAGTGTAGGTCAAGGAAACTCTGTGTTTATATCACTTGTGTCATCTGGTCAAAATGATCAGACAGTTGATGGTTCAGGAAACCAGGATTTAGAGAATACAATCTTACCTTTAGACACATTAGATGGTGTAGAGTTACCAGATCAGGAAAATTCTGATGGATTTACAAGGGAGTCAAGCATTCCTGATCGTACTAGCTGTGAAATATATCTCCAACAGATATTTCATGAGAACGTATTTTCAAAAACAAAGGACAAACCTGTTTCTGCTATCCCTCGTGTATCTAGTCAACGGGCGAAGGAAGGGTCCAGTCTTCTTGGTCATTTCTGCACATCTTTGGCTCATAGGATCTTTTCAAAAAAAGTTCTCAGGGTGCTAGAAAATATGGTATATTCTAATTCTATTCAACTTAACAGATTTTTGCTTTTCTTTTTCTTGTAGTTGATTTTTTTTTTCTTAACTACCAATAATATCTGTAGGTTTCTGGGGTGCCATACCTACAGTTGCTATCTCATCCCACTTGGCATTCTCGCACATCGTCATGGACTCTCTTCATGAAGATTCCTCAATCTATTTTATTTGCAGGCACCCAACCTATATCAGACTTGCGTTATGTGAAGACCACCACCAAGTCTCAGTTTCGGACAAAGGTGGTTGTAACTGATGATTCCATCATTGTAGAAGGGGAAGGTGCTCCAAGCGTTGTCGGTCTCTTTAAAGGAAACTCTCAGGAAAGTTCTTCAATGAAAAGATATGAATGTAACTTGGCCGATCTTCCTGTTATAATTTTACAGCAGGTATGCCATAATAAAGATGCTTCTTCTATTTATGCAACTAAGGTTATATTTGTGGTCATCGAGACATGAATATATTTATAATCATGTTTAACTAAAACTGAATTTTGGAACTTTACAACAGGTTGCAGGCCAAATTATTCGTTGGCTACACGAAGAGGCTTTGATGGTCGGAATAAAGGTGAATCGTGACTTCCTCAGCTTGACATTTGAGCTAGATCAGGGTGAAACACTCAGTTTAACTGCACATGTGGACCCTGAGGATGCTCAAGGATGCATCTCATGGTGGTTGATTATGGAAGATGGTTTCGCAGAGGAAAGTAAGCTTAATATGGACCTTTCTGATGGTGTATCTGAATATAGGAAATTCTTAGGGCATTTATCACTGGATGTGCTATACTCAACACTAATGGACTTGGTAAGCTTATGCACTGGGGGTTCTAGCCAGTGACCAATGTATTTCTCCTTGTATTGCCTTTTAACTAACAGCTTCTGATAGTTTTTATCAAGTCAGTCACAATGCTGCAAATTACTACTGAATGTTAATAATTTACTCTTGTATCATATTAGTTTTGGGGAGTTCATTTTTGCTGGGCTGCTCTAGATTCCTTTGTTAATCTTGGGCCAAAGATGATGTGTAATTTACGAATGAGCAACACGGGCTGGGTGGCGCCTTCTAATTGGTCTGTAACTAAAAAGTGTAGCATTAGTTCCGGAGAGTCCTTCTCATAAGGGTTGTACAACACTAACACTATTGTTTACAGATACCCTTATTTTAGATTGATTTAAGACCAGAAAAATAAAACCTCATACGAGGTGTCACGTTGACAGTTACTAAGAGCAATCTATTCTATCCTTCAAAATACTTCATTAAAGTTTTATTCTTTTTATTTTATCTCATACAACTATATATTTATATATATATATATATATATATTTATATATATATAGATGATTTTTAGATGAGTACTAAAAAAACTGATAGAGGTGACAATTTGGTGACCGTTAGCGACAATTTTTTTTTAATTTTATTTATTTTTTTAATTATAAAGAATAATGATTCCAATAATTATAATTTTTTTTTCTCTCGCCCTCCCCTGCTCTGTTCACTCTCTCTGAAAATTACAGCCGCCAGCCACAGCCCAGCCGCGGCAAGCATACCTCCAGCCACCCTCAGTCGAAAATAACCCCAAAGTCCGGTTTCCCTACCCTTCAAACCCCTTGCACTCTCTCTCTCTCTCTCTCTCTCTCTCTCTCTCTCTCTCTCTCTCTCTCTCTCTCTCTCTCTCTCTCTCTCTCCTCGACGAGCAAAGAGAATTGGCCCCTTTCGACGTCCTCCATCCCTGACGACTTGAACGGCCATCACCCGGTGGTCCTCGACCGCGGAAGATTCCAGAACCCCAACCTCGCTCTCTCTCTTTTCTTGTTCTGCTCACCCGAAGGCAGCCCGCCTACGACGAGGACTAGGACCTCATATTGGTGGTTCTCCACGTCTCTTATTTTTCTATTCTACATTGAGGGATTTACATTTGGAGAGAGCAAAATAGTATGAATCATCCAGTTAATTGAATTATAAGTATAATAGTTTTGGTTTCTGTTTTATTTGTTTGTGCATGTGAATTCATATTAATTGAAAAAGAAAAACGAAGATGAATTTTAAAAAACTGAACTGTTTGGGTTAAATTTTTTATGGATCATATTTATGCAATATGTAGTTGTTTGGGACTGTTTACATGTGCATCGTATCTGCAAATGAGAAAAATGTAAATTCTGTTCATTGTACAGGTTTTCCTGAAATTTGAGGAATGCTCATTTTGCAGCAGTTATGTTGTTGAATTTTAAATTTGGTGTTAAATTAAGTAGTATAGAATTAACTATATTGATTTATAATGATAAGTTTATTGGATATTGATGGTGCTGACACCATCATGATTTGTGTTTAGGGCTACCATTCATAGTTCACACTACATCGTACGATAAGTTTGGCTGCTTTTAAAATTTATGAATTATAATTAAATGAGCATAATAAATTGATTGATGCAGAGGGTCTTCTATTTTCACTCTTCTTTCCAATATTCATTTTATTCCAAGAAATGAATTTCTCATATTTATTCGTCTGTTACAAAATAATCGAGATTTCTGTAATTATTTAAATTTTCATTTTATGTTATTGGAAGCTTAGTAGAAGATTGATTCTCTGTGTGCTCTTCCATGGCTGCGGAGTGTGGAGAGGTAGGAGACGAGGATACCAAGTGAGAAAAATGGTGGTTGATAAATTAAAGTGTTCAAATTAATTAAAACAATTATTATAAATTAATATTTTTTTAATTATAATATATTCACTTTAGAATGAGAAGGAAAAAAAAGGGAGGGTTTGATAAATAAGATGACCGCCATGTCATCAGGTAACAGGTCAAAAAAAATATTAATAACTTTAAATATCATCCATTTGATTAAATCTAACGGGCCATAATTAAATACCCATTCATGGGTAATACCCATTAAGAGCACACCCTTATATATAAAGGAGAGATATAAGATGGTAAAATCTCTCTAAAATTATTTTTGTTTCCTTAATTTTATCCTTCAAAATACTTCATTAAAGTTTTATTTTATATTATTTTAATATTTTTTTTTTAAAAAAAAAACACCTTACATATACTATCACACGATATTATTATTATTATTATTAGTAGTAGTAGTAGTTTTGAATCATATATTTTTTAGATTTATCAATTACTTTTTTATATAGATTTTTATTTTGTGTGAGAATTAGATATAATTTTCTCTATTTTTTTATTATTAATTAATAGATTTTATTTGACATATTTCTTTTATAAAAAAAAATTGTGAAGATTCACTTATTGATAAAAGTGAGTAGTTAATTCATTTATATAAACAACAAACATAGTGGGGTCAAGCCTAACATCATGTTATATAGGTGAGATATGACAATAATAATACCCTTGAATACAGGGCCGGCCCTAAACATAGGCGGGCTAGGCCCACGCCTAAGGCCCACTTATTTTAGGGGCCCAAATAAAAAAAATTCATTTTAAAAAATATACATATTGTTTTAATAATTTTTAAAAATACCATTTATCTTTATAGTAAGGACCCAAAATTCTTTTTTTGCCTATAACCCATTTCAACTCAGGGCTGACCCTGCTTGAATGTAATATTAACTACAAGTGAGACACGGTGATGAGAACGATTTTAAAATCATATGATAAGTTTTCTATAAATTTATCAATTTTTATAACAATTCGAGAGGTCAAGCCTAACATCATTTTATATAGGTCTTGTCTGGCTTCCATTATAATAACAAAATTTGGTAAATACGAGTTGAATCGGTTTGTTTGTACACACCTAATTTTTCATACAAAATTATATGAAAAATTAGATTAAAATTTGATACAATTTATTACTTATTTGTCATTAATATATAATATTTGTACTGCTACATGTAGCTGAACAAATAATTATAAGCTTTTTGAGCACTCCTAACTCGTACTTTATAATAGCTAAAATGTAAATTTTTTAAAAAATAATGCTAAATATTAACTCTATTAGATGAGGTAAACTCATCTTTATTTTAGCTCACAAGATTTTGAGCTAAATCTTTCTCCACATTAAATTACATTTATAGTGGTTCTTTAAAAAAAATTTAATATTATTTTGACTTTTCTAATCACATCATACACACATTACCCATATATATAATATTTTATTTTCATATATATAATATTTTATTCATAAATATATTATTTAAATAAAATAGAGAAGAAAAATAAAGAAGTTGTTGTATGATGTAATAGAAAAATTTGAGGTAAAATAAAAAAAGTAAAGTTTTAATGATGTATTTTAAAGGATAGAGTAAAGATTTGGTGAGTTCTCTACTTATTATTTATCTCACTTGTTGGTAACTTGGTAGTGTAATTTTACCCTATTCTTTAAAATTTAAGCTAGGAGTTATTTTACCTCTTCTATTAGTGCTAAATCAAGAATATATGTATAATACCTCACTCTTATATTGGAGCATCACATCAATGGAGCTAAATCAAGGATATGTGTGTAATACCTCACACTTTTAGCTAAAAATGTTTAAAATACCTCAAACTTTTACCTCACCATATTTCTTAGCTAAATGCAGCTCAATAAATAGTGTTGAACTAAATTTATTTTATACTTATTTTATCTCTCTTATTCTTTTAATTAAATTTTTATTCTTTTCTCTTTCATTTTTTTTTTTTTTGTTTAAAATAATAAAATGTAAAAAAAATATAGTATTTAAGTGATATAGAGAAAATTATATAAAAAAAATTGATGTATAATGTAATATAAATGTGTGAAATATAATAGAAAAAAGTAATTAGATCTTAGTAAAGTATTTTATGTTAGAGATTTTATAACAATGGAAGAAAATCAAGATTTATTACAACTCTATTGTAAAATAATACAAGGACTAAACTAAGAAATTGATTAAATATATGTTACAATACATATATATACACTTTATATTATATATATATATGAAAGGTAGAAGAGAAGATAGATTACACAATATTATATAACACATACATATATATAATATGAAGAAGAAAAAGAAGATCACTCACTCACAACCTTGAGTGTAGATTAGTGGGGATCACCATGGCTTGAACAAGGTATTACACCTTTGTCCAAAAGCTTATTTCCCCCTATCTCTAAGCACTAAGGGAACTCTCATGGAAATAGCTTTGGAAATTATCAAGCCTTTTAGGGTTTTCTAGCAAAGTGCTTTCTTGATAGAAAACTTCATCTCCAAAATGAGCACCTTAGACCTCTTTATATAGTGTTTAGGATATCATCACCATTTGAAATTCAAACTCATAACCCCATAGATGTTATGGACTCAAATGTAACTCCTACACACACCATAACTCCTATAGCATTAAGAATTTCAAATTAAGAGGTGTAACATCTTTTTACACTCTTAATGTTGGTGATGATGGTGGAGGTTACTCATAGTAACAAGTAACTCCCAAATGTTACAAAAAGATGACAACTAATATACATTGTCATATGTTACATATTATTAGTAGGGGTGTTCACAAAGTATCCGATCCAATCCAATCCGCACGATCCAATCCAATCCAATCCGCAAAATGCGGATATCCGCACTTGTGCGGATTGGATTGGATTGAAAAATTTGAAATCCGCACTTGTGCGGATTGGATGTTGTTTGACCTCAAAAAGTAACCGATCCAATCCAATCCGCACATAATTATATATTTAAAAAAATTATAATATATATAATATTATATATATATAAAATAATCTGACCTTTTTTTTTAACATTAAAATAATCTGACCTAAAAAATAATTTGACCTAAAAAATTCTAAACCTAATAATCGTATACTCTCTTTCTCCTACAGGCTACAGCCGTTTCTCCTACAGACAGCCATTTCATCTCCTACCACCATTCCTAACGATTGAGAAATCGACTGAGCCCTTGTCGACCAGTCATCGGCCTACTTCATGCACCTTAACAGCGACCATCTCTTCAATCACCTGAGAAATCGACCATCTCTTTAGCGGTATTTCTTCTCTCTCTCTCTCTCTCTCTCTCTCTCTCTCTCTCTCTCTCTCTCTCTCTCTCTCTTCAGTCCAAACTTGTGTTTTCTCTGTTTTGCTAGTTTCCCAATGCTCTTGTTTCAGTGTTAAGCGTCATTGTTCTCTATTTATTGAAAGAAATATTCTATTATGTGCTTGGTTTTTTTTATTTATGATAATTTTATGCTTTTGATGTAAAAGAAACGATCTGGTTAAAAGATTTACATGCTGGTTCTGGTTTTTAATGGTTAGTAGGCCTTGTACTTTTAAAATCAGCCAGTATTTATGTTGTGAAGAAGAAAAGTATTCACTAGTTCATCATTAACCAAGCACTAGTACAAGGCCCGTAATCATGTTCATGAGTGGGTTTGGAACCAATGCTAGTGATTGTGGGTGGCAATGAATTGTTAAGAGATAGGGTAGAGAACTATGCCATGAGGTTGAAAGATATGGGTAAGAATGTTGAATACGTTGAATTCGAGGGTCAACAACATGGCTTTTTCACCAACGACCCTTACTCCCACATTTCTAACCATGTTTTCAACTTATTAAAGGCTTTATTCTTCAAAACTCATCTAAGTAATAACTAATTAAGCAATTACATATCTTATAAATGTACATATTATATAATAACTCCATTATGGATAGTGGTTAATTATATACATATATTAATATTATATATAAGTTCACTTTTGCATAACTTGAATGAAAACAATAGTTTCATTAGATCGAGTAAGATGATTGAAACTACCAAAGAAGTAAGAAACAGAGTAAAAGAACCAAACACTGCTTGTCTGAATATAAATGTGACAATGATACTCTAATTGATTCAATTGTTTACCTGCAATGCTTGTTGTTTGTGAATCCTTATGAACTTGGCAGTGGAGTATCTTTTCATGTGTTTGTGCCATGTAATATGGAATAGAAGTTCAGATTACTGTGATTAATCATTTTGTTGATCTTGCATTTGACATTAATGTGATTAATCATTATTGGTTTGTATATTGACATATATGTATATTGATTTGTTATGTAGGTAGATGGAGATGGAGAGAGATGATTGTGTAGGAGTATCAAAACAGATTGAAATTTCATCTCCAATTGAGTCCATCAATGAAAGTCACCCTCAAGCAAATAGTTTTCAAATTAACAAAAGTGGAGCTGCAAACATAATGATGAGCTCTAATAGTATCTTCTTTTTTTTTTTTTTTGCTGAAATGGATTTGGAACATGTTTCTTTTTTTTTTTTTTTTTTTTTTTGCTGAATTGGATTTAGAATATGGAACTTGTTTTTTTTTTAGATTTGGATTATAAAATTATCCCTTATGAACTGGTTGTGTAGCCTACTGCTACCTACTGTTATTGTTATGTGTAGGTTTTTTTTTATGCATTTAATTTTTTGATGAAATATTAAATAGGTAATTTTTAACATAAAAAAAAAAGTAACCGATCCAATCCGCACTATTGCGGATTGGATTGGATCGGATTTTAACTGATATGCGGATTGGATTGGATCCAAATTTTAGGATCCGCACTTAGTGCGGATTGGATGTTGTTTGACCAAAAAAGTGCGGATTGGATCGGATGAACAGCCCTAATTATTAGTTTATTACACATATTTAATCTATATATTATATTATTATAAATAATATAACAATCCCCCACTAGATTAAATATTATCTCTTTAGTAACAAACTTGTAACTTTTGTAACATTTATTTAATCAATCAAAAATATTATATCAAAATATAACATTCCCCCACTTTGATTGACTAAATACACACTTTTAAGAAGTCTTGCTTAGGTGCATTAGATAAAATGTCTTTCGACTTGAATTTTATTTTAGTGTAATTACCACAAAATTTGATGAAATTTTGGTTGCCGTAGCATTGAACCATTATTCCTTTAATACAAACCGGTGATAACACACACACCCTCGCTAATGCTCACTTGAGACCGCATGTCTCGCTCTTGCACCGTTAATGGCCATGTGCAAATTCCAATTCATGGACTCTCTAGAGAATACTCCCAATTCTCATAAGAGGCGGCACCACCTCTAGTCCATATAGGTGGAGTTTTAGTGTCTCACCACTCTTTAGACACTTCTTAAGCTTAAGTGAGTTTTCTTAAGCTTAAGCTCCATTAAAAAACCTTTCGGTTTTAACCCTCAATTTTCACCACATGTACTCATTCATAGATGAGACAATTGAGTACCATATTCACTCTATTGACTTGTTATTACCTATTGAACTTAAGACTAGATGTTTACTAGTGTTAAGATAGGTTACCATCAATGAGCAAAACACTAAGGAAGTTTAGGTCCCATCCCTCGAAAATTCTTGCTTTAATCTTGTACGGAGATTAAGCGATTTGTTATAACCTCTCACTATTGATTCCATGTGAATCATGCATGCCAAAATATAGTGTTCACTTTGTGACCACTTTTCTCCTTAAGTACTTAAGCTTTGAAAATTCAATCATAAAAGATTAATTTTCACACAACTCAAATTCTCAATAATTTTGATACCAAGCATATCAAAAATACACTAATTTAGACACCAAATATGTCTAACCTTTCTCATATTGGAGTATGCACCCCCACATTTTCACATTTTATTATCAAGACAATATCTTGATTTTAAAATATAAAAGACCACTTTGTCTCTATAATTTTTTTTTTAAAAAAAATTTAATTTCCTTCTTGAAATTATTTTTACCAAGACTTTGACACCAAATATGTCAATATTTTCACTTATGCACATAGCCAAACTTGATTTAGAATTTGAATTCAAAATCAAATAAATTAATCAACAATGTCTCAACACATTTTGATTAAATTTGTGGCTCACCCCCACATTTTTACCATAAAGTGTATATAAAATATCACTTTTGTGTATTTTCCTCTTCAAATGACTCTTTAAAGCCACTTTAAAAATACCATTTGACATTTTTAGTTTTCTCAACAAAACTAAAATATCAAACTCACATTACTACTCATAAAATAATATGATTATTTTTACTCATAATTTTAAGGTTATCTCCTTATTGAGATTAGCCCAAAATTATACCAAAATTAACAAAATTCTCATCAATTTTGTTCACAACTTTGATCATTTAAGATTCAAAATTGCTTCTCCAATTTTGTTATCTTTTCACTATTTTTGAATCCACATTGATTCATTTACTTTTGAGTCCAAAATTGCTCTTCTAATTTATGGCTCATTTCACAAGTTTGGATTCACTTTTAATCCATTTGTTCTTGCTTATGACAATGCAAGTCCAATAAAAGTGTAACTCTCATAGTCCACTTTTTCTTATCTCAAATATGAGATGCTTATCTCTTATAACCCAATAAAAGATGTAACTTCTCAAAAGCCATCTTTTATTATCTCATAAAGTGAGATGTTCACTACTAAATTGAAAAAGAATTTAAAATATTCTTTATTCACAAAATAGATGATAATAATTTCCACATTAATAGCAATAAACAATATTATATTATTACTATCAATATTATTATCATACTATATAACTCATACATTAATATAATATGTATGTTACTAATCAACATCTTATATGTAACATACACATAATGTCAATATTAAATTCACAATATATATATTACATATCTCATATATATAACATATATACTATAATATACATATATATCATATACACATAATATATACATTAATTACACAACTATATATGTTACATACCTCACACATATATAACATATATATACACATTAATATACATGATATATATTATATACACATATATAACATATATTATGTATGCATTTCTCATATAAATACATAAAAATAATTATTTCTACATATTTAATCTCACTAATATATATTATATTACATGCTCTACATATATATAATATATATTACTCATATATATACATGTTATATATTATATATCTCACATATATACATAAAATAACATGATATAAATTTCAAATATCATATATATAATATGATATAAACACATGATCACATATATATAACTCATATATATATATATATAATATATATTACTATTATATAAAATATAGTAAATCACATAATATACACCACCATGCTCACCCATGAATGGTTTTTACATAAAATATCTTATCCTTGTATTCTCACAATCTTGATTTATCACCTCTTCCATTGAAAAGGAATAAGCTTTTGATTGTTAGAGATTTTATAACAATGGAAGAAAATCAAGATTTATTACAACTCTATTGTAAAATAATACAAGGACTAAACTAAGAAATTGATTAAATATATGTTACAATACATATATATACACTTTATATTATATATATATATACGAAAGGTAGAAGAGAAGATAGATTACACAATATTATATAACACATACATATATATAATATGAAGAAGAAAAAGAAGATCACTCACTCACAACCTTGAGTGTAGATTAGTGGGGATCACCATGGCTTGAACAAGGTATTACACCTTTGTCCAAAAGCTTATTTCCCCCTATCTCTAAGCACTAAGGGAACTCTCATGGAAATAGCTTTGGGAATTATCAAGCCTTTTAGGGTTTTCTAGCAAAGTGCTTTCTTGATAGAAAACTTCATCTCCAAAATGAGCACCTTAGACCTCTTTATATAGTGTTTAGGATATCATCACCATTTGAAATTCAAACTCATAACCCCATAGATGTTATGGACTCAAATGTAACTCCTACACACACCATAACTCCTATAGCATTAAGAATTTCAAATTAAGAGGTGTAACATCTTTTTACACTCTTAATGTTGGTGATGATGGTGGAGGTTACTCATAGTAACAAGTAACTCCCAAATGTTACAAAAAGATGACAACTAATATACATTGTCATATGTTACATATTATTAGTTTATTACACATATTTAATCTATATATTATATTATTATAAATAATATAACATTTTAAAGGATAGAGTAGAGAAGTTGATGGGAGTGCTCTAATGCTGCTCTTTTGGGGCTAAGTATTTTCCTCAATGTACCAAAATCTTAGGTATGAAATTTTATGATTTTTATATATACTAGTGGAGTCTCACGTGCTTCGCACGTGTAGCTCTGAAAAATATCTAAGCACAACTATTTTAAAAAATAATTAATTTTTTATTTACGAAATTTATAATATTATTAAATTGTATCCTCTAAAATATACATCATGGTGACAAAATTTTGTGAACTCTTCTATTTACGAAAATATAGTACTTTTGTTGACTTTTGTTCTTTTTTATTGTTTCACAGTTTATGTATCGTTGTAAATTAATTACTTTTCTCATAAACATTCACCACTACTAAATTATGTCTCTTCTTAAAAAATTAATTAATTTTTTTTCTAATAATTAAAAAAATTCAACCTAAAATATATTATTGTTGATTTAGATAAGAAATTTGCACCTTCATTTCTTATGTTTTGAGAATAGCAATTTAGTATGTAAAGAATATGAATATGATTGGTAATATGAAGAAACTTAAATCTGATTTGTTTAAGTGAACTTAATTTTTTAAAGAAAGAATTTTAAATAAAAGATTACAAAATAATTTTTTATTTTTTAAAGGATTATTAAAATATATTAATTTTTAAAATGATAGTTATTAGTTATTGATATTAAAAAATTATTTTTAGTCTTACGTTTTAATTAATAATATAATAGTATTATTTTTAAAATTTAATATTATTTCTAATACTAATAGGGAATATACGGTTTTTTTTTTTTAAAAAAGAATAATCCTAAATCACAAAATATATATGTGTTATCTCAATTTAATTATATATACACATAATTCTCTTTTATTATATTGTATGTTTAATAATATATATATAGGCATGGTTATATTAATAATAATTATTAGTAAAATTAGCTTAAAAAAATAAAGAAGCATTATTTATTTTAAAATATACTTATTGATAGCAACCTAAAAAAAATATAAGACAAAATGATCATTTTCACAAATATTCACAAAAGATAAAATGTTAATTAGAGGGGAAGCTTAGTTTAGAAGAAAAAGAAATAAGTAGTGTACATGTTTCAAATTCTTAGTTTAAATTTTTTATAATTGAATATATAGTGAGGGCTAATTGTGTAATTCAATTAGTGAAAGCCCAAAAAGCTATTCTCACTTTTATATAGGTTATAGATATATATATATATATATATATATAAATATTAGGACTGAACACGGGTCGGGTTTTCAGGTTTTCGGGTGGTCGGGTTCGGGTTTTCAGATTTCGGGTGTTTAAAATGTGTAATCGAACCTGATTTTCGGGTGGTCGGGTATGGCGGGTTTCGGGTCGGATTTGGCGGGTTTAATGTGATCGGGTTCGAGTTTTATTAGGCTAAGTCTGAATAATTCATTTTTAGGCCCAAATAAAACTACTTGATTTTCAAAAATATACCATCTTTTTTTTTTTTTTATTTTTTAACATTTTTGGGCTTTATTGAATTAATTTATAGTTTTTTAAGTATGAGTGTACTTTTACAGGGTATTATCCTTGAATGGGTCGTGTTAAAAAATTTTGAATTTTTATGCTTAATGTTTCTATCTAATTTAAAAAAAAATATATATATTTTAAATTTACATTGTATAGATTGGGATTGTTCTATCGGTTGAAAAAAAATCAAGAAAAAAAGTTTTTCGGCAAAAAAAAAATAAAAAAGTTGAGTTTCACTTAAATATTTTGTATATAAATATATTTTTGATTTAGTGTAAAAATAGATATTTTTTTATATATTTTATTAATTATGTAGCTAAATTAAGTATAGAAATTTAAAATTTTATTTTATTATTCGATGTTGGATCAAAATTTAATAGTTTAATATTTTTGAAATTAATATTCATAGTTAAATTTATTTAATAAGATAAGTGTTCAATATAAATATATATATATATATATATATGGGCATGCTCTTAATGGGTATTACTTATGAATGGATATTCTATTATTAGCCATTGGATCAAATCTAATGGTTGATATTTATAGCTATAAATTAAAATTTTAAATTAAATATTTTTTATTTTAACCTATTACCTGATGACATGGAAGTCATTTTTTATATCTATTCTTTCTATTTTTGTCCTCATTCCATATATACATTAATACATTAATACTTTACAATTTAATTATGGTAATTTAAAAACTTAATTACACCTTTAAGCCTCACCACAACAAATATTTTCATTCTAAAATATATTTTTTTTTTTTGAAAAGGCATAACATATATTATAAAATACATAATAATTTATCAATATAAAAAAATATTAATTACAATTAATTATTTAGCCTATATTGTAATAACATATTTTTCTTATAATTTTTTAGTTTAAATTTTAAAAATTTAAGTTTCTATAATAATATTATAATTAATTTTGTTTTATAAGATATGAAAACAATTTTTTTTCTTACTTATTTTTATAATTAAGTAATTCTTGTATTAAATGAAAATTTTAAGATTTTGTAATTTTTGGGGTGGTTAGTCTTACATCATTATTTGGTAATCTATATTAATTATTGCTTTAGGTAAACTATAAAAAAGAGAATTTATATATATAAAAAAAAGTACAAAAGAGAGGAATAAAATAAAAGTGGCAGTGCTATAAAATTTGGATCATCGTATATTGGATATTTGTAATAGCAACAAATGTCTTTTACTTTTTTATTTAACTTTTCTTATTTGGTTTCATAGAGTTTGACATTAGTAGATAACTATTTTCTCTCTCATAAAATATGATGTTTGTTGACACAATTTTTAGCCAACAACCAAATCACAAATACAATATCACTACAAAAAAGACCATCTTTAGTGACAACCTTTTAGTCACAATAAAAAAAATTTGTGACTAAATGTGACTTTTAGTCGCAACAAAAATTACTTGTGACTAAACATAGTATTTAATTATAAGTTGTCACTAATTTAGTTTTAGTCACAACAAGTATTGTGACTAAAAATACATATAGTCACAACATATTGTGATTTTTGTGACTAATACTTTTAGTCATAAACTTTTTAGTCACAACGTAGAAATGACAATTTATAATTAGTCATAACTTTTTTACTTTTAGTCACAAGTTTTGTTGTGGCTAAAAGTATGATTTTTTGTTGTAATAATAATTTTATAATTTTATAATTTGTGATTAAATATTTTATTTTTTATTAAGTAAAATAAATTAATTTCTAAAAATAATTTCTCAAAATCATCATTCTCTATAATTAAAAAAGGAAATATATTTTTTTCTTTTAAAAAAAAAAATAAAATAACTTGTTGGTAACCTACTCTAGCAAGTCATTAAATTGCCACCTCATCAATTTTTTTAGTACCCATTAATGGGTATTACCCATTAAGAAATAATCCATATATATATAGGGAAATTTGATTTTCTATACTTAGAAAATCAAAAATTTTTTCCCTAAACCAAAAATTTAAAACCTAAAAAAACTATTCCTTTTTTTTCAAAACCCCAAAAATACCCCCCTCACAATATTCTCTCTCTCTGCATCATCTCTCTCTCCCTCTATCTCACACCCGAACCCCAACCCCTCCGACCCCAACGCCGATCACCACCCGAACCCCAACCCCTCCGACCCCAACCCCAACCCGAAAGAGCAACCCCAGTCCGACCCCAACCCCTCCGACTGTCTGTGAAACTTTTTTTTTTCCTGCGATTTGAGAGAGGGAGGAAGAGAGAGGTCCGATGGTCGGACCTTGGGGTCCGATGGGTCCGATTGGTCGGACCCCATCGGACCCCAAGGTCCGACCATAGGTGTGAATTTTTTTTTTTTTTTTCTGCGATTTGAGAGAGAGAGGAAGAAAGAGGTCCGATGGTCGGACCTTGGGGTCCGATGGGTCCGACCAATCGGACCCATCGGACCTTGGGTCCGACCTTCTGTGAATTTTTTTTTTCCTGCGATTTGAGAGAGAGAGGGGAAGAGAGAGGTCCGATGGGTCCGATTGGTCGGACCCCATCGGACCCCATGGTCCGACCATCGGACCTGGGGTGTGGGATTCTTGGGACCGGCCGAGATAGAGAGAGAAAGAGAGATGCTGTGAGAGTTTGGGGGTATTTTTGGGGTTTTGAAAAAAAAGGTATAGTTTTTTTAGGGTTTAAATTATTGGTTTAGGAATCAAATTTTTTGATTTTCTAAGTATAGAAAATCAAATTTCCCTATATATATACTAGATATTAGTAGTATGTAATGCATGTTTTTTTAGAGTTGTATAAGAGTTGTTATTACTTAATTATTAATTTAAATAATAATAATAGTAACAATAATAATAATAAAATTAAATTTAATAGGATTCAATTATATTTTTTAAATATATAAAACTTTAATCTAGTTTTAAATTTATTTATTAAAAGATATATCTAACAAATGAATAATAAAATAAATTTATATATTTTAAACCTAACGAATAAATTTATTAAAAAGTATGATTAATTAATTAAATTAAGATTTATATATAAAAAAATAATTATTTAATTTTGTTGATACTTTTAAATAATTATTTAAGTTATATTTTAATAAATAAATTAAATTTAAATATTTAAAACTAATTTTTTTTAAAAAAAATATATAATTAATATATTGATTTAATTTTGTTAATTTTAGGGAATATACTCATTTAGTACCCTATCTTTTCTCTTAAAACACATTTGGTACCTTGTGTTTTCAATAATACTTATTTAGTATCTTATATTTTGAAATAATACATATTTGGTACCCTAAAGTAAAATTTAATCAATATAATTTTATTAATTTGGACAAATAGTTGAGTCTAAAATTTATAAAATTGAAGACAATTTAATTATATTGATAAAATTTTATCGAAAATTTTTGAGTTTAGGGTACTAAATATGTATGTTTTTAAAATACAGGGTGTCGAATAAGTATTATTGAAAATACAAGGTACTTGTATTTAAATAAAACATAGGGTACCAAATATGTATACACCCATAATTTTAAGATATATATATTTTCTCTTTTTCTTTGTACAAGTCATTTTCTGCCTCTATTGCACAAGCTTGAAAATTGAAATTGATAGTTGTGTTGATTCCCTGACGCGTATCCCCACTTCTCCATAAAGCCAAGTCTTAATTGATTACTATAGAATTGACTTGAGGTTTGGTTTAGTTTTTCTAGAAGGAAACTCCAAAACCACACCCCTGCCTAACATATATCACATAACTTTCAAATAAAAATATCAACCACAGGTTACTTTCGGCCAAAGCAACATCATTCATTAATCAACACTCCATTCCATCATCAACTCTAATAATCTTTCTTGTATGAACTGGATATGACTAAAACAAGCTTGCAACATACAATGGAATCAATTTTGAACATGGAATTAATTAAAACTTATTAGTCCATAATTTTTTTTTTCCCTAAAGTCAGATAAAAATGAGAAAAATAAGAGTTGTCTCATGTCTGTGTTACATATATTGGGAAAGCTATAATCTCTATTCTTCCACAGCTATCCCACTACATAAAAAGATTTTTATTTGTTTATTTTCAATAGTTATGGATAAATCAATACTATATGATTAGACCATTATCATAATAACATTATCTATGTGACAGTTTATGTTAGTTATTTAGTATATTCATGTACCATACTTATGCACATTCTTCCAACTCAATCCTCCTTAATAAATAAATAAATAAATAAATAAAAAGGGCAACATTCTTATTGTTTGTTTGGTAGCCTAAATTAGAAGATAAACTCATGAGCTGGAATATTGATGAAGCAAAATGCAATTATTATTATTTTTCTTAAAAAAATAATCCATATAAAAAAATGAAAATCCAGCTGCAATTCTTTTCTTGCATGCCAAACAGCCTCCACTTATTTGTATTAGTCAACTCAAACATAATGTGGCATGTATAATTTTCCTTTCTTATACAACAAGTATTGATCCAGATATCACAATGTTGCAAAAAACCGGCTATCTAATTTGAATTTTAGGAAAGGAAAATAAATATATATTAATGAACCAGGATATTTAATTATAAAAAGAAAATATAAGTAACAATTTATATATTTCATTTTTATTTAATTGAAGTTTGAAGGTTTTATTTCATTACATTCTCAATCATGATTACTAAAAAAAACCAAATGTATAATTAAAAAGTTATTTCAGAAATAAGAAAAATATAGTGGGTGACTGGGTGCCTTTTGCCCCTCCGATAGGAGTGTTTTAAATTTTTCACATGAGGATATATATTATACTTATTTACGATATCGCACCAAATTTCATAAAATTTTGAATAATATATAATGTCAAAAACTACTTAAAAAAATGACATATCTTATAAGCGTAAAATAAATTTCAAAATTACTTATTTCTCATTTTTTGATACTATAAATTATTTAAATTTTTCAAAATTTTGTGGACAATACAACATATCTACAATATACATTGTTACATAAAAATTTAAATTATGACATCCAATTATCCATGTGCCAAAAGTATGAAAAATAAGTTATTTTAAAATCTATTTTAACACTTCAAATTATTAGAGTTTCACAATAATATATGAGAGGGTAAATATCATTTTGGACTCTGTGTTTTGTAAAAGTTATCAATTAGACCCTCTGTTTTATTAAATAACAAAATAGACCATGTATTTTCTCAAATGGTACAAATAGGACCCTGAATTGATTTTTTGTCAAAATAAAATTTAATTATAATCCGATCTAAAAGTGGTATAACAAAATTGTTTACATTTTCTGTATCTATTTGTATTAGGAATTGTTTTCAAGTTGATTATATTAAAAAAAAAAAGTTGTCAAAAATTAAGCTCAATGTCCTATTTTTACTATTTTGGAAAATACAAGGTCCATTTTGTCATTTAACAAAACACAAGGTCTAATCGGTAACTTTTACAAAATACAGGGTCCAAAATAATATTTACCCTATATAAGAGCATCTCTAATAGAGATATTTTAAAGAATCCTTAATTACATGGATATATTTTTTGCATCTTTTAATAGATACTTACCGTTGGAGTGAAAAAAAATGCCAAAAAAGAATGTCATACAATGACATCTTTTATATCTTCTCTTTCTTATTTTTTTTTAATTATTTTGTCATAAAGTAAGAAAATTTAATTATTTATATATATTAAGTAATTATATAATATTATTTTAAGAATTTTTAGAAGTACTTACTATAGGAACATTTTAAAATAAAAAGTGTCAAAAATAATGTGGAATAAAGATAAAAAAAAAATATTATATTTCTAGGTGATCTGAAGGTTTTCGACACCCTTAAAGAATGGCACCATTGGAGATGTTCTATGGCTAGGGTCCTCAAGGTTGATGTCTGAAGGAATAACTCTCTCAACAGGTGGGTACAGACCATACCTCCTAAAGTTCTCCTCAGAGGCCAACGTACAAATATTACAGGTGGATGTTAGGAGAGATAGAATGTGGTTAGTCCTATCCCTCAGTCGCAGTGTGGGGAATGGCCAACTAAAAGTTGGAACCTGGTGGAAGTCCTGGCAGACATATCATATGTCATATGCCATAAAGTAGCTTCTAACGTACTTTCCAACCTAAGACATAGCTGAATCATTAGTGTTGTCCAGCCACCAGTAGCCCTGCTGGCTAAAATAGAAGTACCTAGTCCTATCCTGGCATGGGATGGACTTAAACTCTAAGAAATAACACCTTAAAATTTGAAAGTTGTGGCCAGCCTAGCTCGACATAAAGAACGAAAAGAGCTGACAAGTACTTGATCGATGCTCTTAGGTGCAATCTGAGTTGGACAAAGCCTAAAGAAATTGGAAATGTCCTTAAAGTATGGGTGTAGAGGAAGCACCCTACCCTGCTCCGTATGGGAATAAGACCACGCCATTCAATTCAGCTGTGGATTGTGAGCCAAGTGGTCTCGAGTAGGCCTAATGCACCGGACCTTCCCAATAAGTTCGCTATCAATGACGTTGTCAAACATATCCCTTGATAGTGTAGAAGGAGGAGATACCCACCTATCTCCTTCCCCCATCTGAAGAATCTAGGGCTCAGTAGTCTCCTCCTCAATGTGGTCAACCTCAACCTCCGAAGGTTAACCTCTGTTGTTCAGAGGTACACTAGCCTCATCATAGGAGCCCAAGAGATTGCCCTGGACAACATCAGCCACCTTAGAGCGCTTCCTACTAGCCCTAAGCTCAACCACAGGCTCAACCTGGTCTACATCCAGCTCCTCCTCTTGGCTGGCCATAGGCTCCTCTGCCTGGCCAGCCTCAAGCTGTTCTGCATCCTTGACTTGACAAACTCTCCCCTATCCATGAGCTCAACAATATGGGAATTGGTCGGAGGCGCCTTTAAATATGTTTACTTTGTCTATGCTAGCTTTGATTACTACTTAGAGTGTTGGGTAACAGTAACGGAAACTACTACTACAGGAAGATCTCTTAGTGCAGGAGATGCCTGCCCAACAGGCAAGGTGTCAGGAAATCCTTGGCGGACAATGTAAGTCCACAACTTAGGCAAGAACGGTCTCCACCCTTGATTCAGTTCCCAAATGAATCTCCCATAGATCTCACCCCCTATTTGCTCAGAATAGTGGTGATGTTGAATCTCAAGTTTCAGGGAATCACTGCTCGCTTCAAAGTCACTTGAAGAGCTGTCTGACGAGCTCTTAGAAGAAGAACTAGCTAAGTGTTAGTTTTCAAATAGAAGATGGAGCAAGTCCTCGTTAATCTGGTTGTCACCTCCCCAATAATCACGCGGGTTCATTTGTGCAGAAAAACAAACGGAGGTGAGAAATTAGAGATTACAAATAAAGATAAGGATGAAAAACATGGCCTAACAAGCCAATACCCATAGGTACTAACCGACCAACCTATGAGGGTCTCAGACCATGAGCCGACCAACTCATGGTTTGCCCACCATGAACCGATCAACTTTAGGGAATTTTCCCATCAACCAGCCAGCTTCATGGTCAACCACCATGAACCGGCCAGATTGAAGCTCTGCCCTAGATGAACTGGCCAAGGTTTTTAAATGGAGCAATGAACTGACTAGGTCCTCTTGAAAGAATTATGAACCAGCTAGGGTTCAAACAGACCCCAAGTGTCGGCTAGGTTCATAAACGAATCAAAAAATGTATTTCATGAAGATTCAAACTATTTTATTCGTGTTCTTCGAACCTTTAAGATCAAGATGTCTAAATAAAGATCAATATTCAATCTTTTTCATCAAGGAGTTGCACATTAAACATCCTAAAGCTATGTAACAGATTATAATGCGTAAAAACTATCCTAAAGATTCAAGGAGTTCATAAAATCTTGAAACTCAACAATGGCAGAAGTTTAAAGAACAAGAAAAAGAGAGAATTAAAGGTTTGAACTTACCCACTGGGAATAAGCAATGAGGATCGAGCTAGTCCGCGTGCCAAGTGTGGATGTTAGAAACTCGAAAATCCAAATAACTCTGTTAATTCCATTTTTGACATATTTAATTGACAAAAATATTTTATTATTTCCTATTAATTTCGGCTGGTATGTGTTTAATATGGTTTCCTATTTTGTGTATTCAAACTTGGAAGGAAAGTTGTCTAGCTTTCCGATTTTTAGAAAAAAGGTAAAAATGATAAGTTTGGTTACCCATTTCGTTTTTATCTAACTAGCTGTATAATCTGATCCTGTGTTGAGTTTCCCATTTTCTCAGATCAGATTTCTTGAAGAGAAAACCGGAGCTAAACTTTACTTTTTTATAAAAGGAAAGTTGTAGTTACTGCCCACGATTCTGTAGGTACAGAAACGGAAATTCCTGGACTGATTGAAGAATTATTTTAGGGAAGTTTCTAGTGGGCTAAGGTCTTGTTCAGACAGAATGTAAGCTGTCAATAAGATGTATATTCATTATAAATACATCTTATATCAGCTAGGTTTTGCATCTCTTTCAAACACTTAGAATTGTATTCATATCTTTAGGAAAGAGTGTCTTTGTTATGTAGAGAAGAGTCGTTCGACTCTTACTCTGTTTATTTATTGTTTGTATTGTCTTGAGTCTGTATTCAAGTCTACAACGAAGAAGAACATCAGTGGACCTTCGGGAGAAGGTATTTACAAGCTTTCGGGAGATTGCTTTTGAAGTCTTGCATCGGGAGTATACAAGAACACGTTCGGGAGAAGGGTTTTTACAAGCTTTCGGGAGATTGCTTTTGAAGTCTTGCATCGGGATGATACAAGAACACAACCTTCAGAAGATGGTTGTATAGGCTTTCGGGAGATAGCCTTTAAGCCTTGAATCGGGAGGATTCAAGCACTCTTCAAGGTGATCGAAGGGAGTTCGAGCTCTTGGAGTTTTATCAAGATTCGGTTAGTAGGTGGAATACATCAAGCTTGCGGCATACAATAAGAGGGAGTTATTTATGCATAAGTCAATTACTTTGTATTTTTGATACCGATCTAATGAATCTTATCTCTAGGCGTGGCCCCGTGGACTAGTAACAATCTGAAAGGATTGTTGAAACCACGTACAAAAATCTTGTGTGTTTTTACTTTTATGCACTGTTTATTTTTCTGGGTTTCTCTGGAGTTACAGAGTTGTATTCTGTAACTACGGAAAAATCTGTTTTCAATACCAGTTTCATTATTCCGCATTTAATTAATCACTTAATTAAATAATTAAACTGAGAATATTAAAATACAGAATTTCAAACTCTAACTCACAAAGGTTCGACTCTAAAGAGTCTTTGAGAGAAGTTTGTATTTCAAAAGTGAATAGTGAAGAATGAAGAAAAGAATGAGGCTTATATAGTTTCTGGAAAATTTTCTCCCAAAAAACTTAATGGGGAGTTAATGCCACAAAAATAGGCATCTATGGGAAAGAGAAGGCCAAGAGTTGCAATATAGGAAGATGTACAACCAACACACAATAACTTCCCACATTGATCAACATAACACATAGCATGACACATTACTCTCCTCCCTTTCAAGGAGATATATTTTACATTCAAATATAAACTTAAAATTCACATATCAAAATATCTGACATATCTACATTAAAAAATATTAAAATATTGCTTTGAATATTAAGAAATTATAAATAATCCTCAAGTCGCGAAGTTTGTTATCCTTTAGAATCTTTCTAAAAGCTTATGTGATTTTGATGAATCCCGAGAACCTAGTGATTTTTTATGGACTAGAACAAGATTAAGGCTTTCACCTTGCTTGAGTGAACCACCTTCTTACTCTTGAAAGTTGCCTTGAGGTATCTCATTCTACCCTGTTCATATTCCACTCAAATTGTGTCCCAATAGGGTTTATGATGATACTTTGCTCGAATCTTGGGACTTGGTACAAGTTTGATTTGTGTTAGACTCCCAAATGGTGCTAAACCCCTAACTTTACTTGCATTAGTCGAATAAGGTTAACCCTATTACCTTGTTCAAGCAACTAGGATTTAAGCATCTCCCTTTTGCTTCATGTTACTTGAACAGAGTTGGTCATGCCACCCTGTTCGAGTGGCTCTTCTTCAAACCCTAGACTTTGTCTTTACATACTCGAACAAGGTTGAACAATATACCTTCTTCGAGATTTCTTTCTCCAATTTCCAACATATACTCGAACAAAGTAAAGCATGATGCCTTGTTCGAGTTGAAGTCTTCAACTATTCACACCACACTCGAATAGGCTAGTCTTGACACTCTGTTCGAGTTTGTCTCTTGATCTTGCATTTATTGAGTCATTCCACGTATTTTATGTGATACTCGAACAAAGATAGCCTATTACCATGTTCGAGTACTTCATTGTGTACTCCATCCTCTTACTCGAACAAGGTTAGGCTTGCTACCCTGTTCGAGTATGTACATGTGTCATGACACGTGTCACTCGAACAAGGGTTCACCCAACACTCTGTTCGAGTGTTTTAGCACTATAGCATTAGTGTTTTGGTCCCTGCTTTATGTCACTTGGTCAAAGCATTTTGTGTTGACTTTTCTAATTTTCAAAAATTGGGTACAACATATTGTTAAAAGAAAGTTTTTCTTTAGAAAATAAGTAAAAATTCAAAATGTGAAAAAAGTTTATTTTAGAAAATAAGTTTAAATTTATTTATGGTGTTATCGTCTTTTTGGGTATATATTTGCTATATCATTAGACTCTCATTAATAAATTGGTCATTATATTAAAAAATATATATTTATAATAATAAAATCAAAGTATTAATATATTATAGGAAAATTCTATCATGCATCCCTTTAGAAAGTTGCACTGATATATCTCTATCTGTTTTAGTATCCGAAATAATTTTTTGGTCAAATTTTTTTCTCATGGTCATGTAAATTATATTTATTTAAGACATCTTGTAGAATTTTAAGAAATTCGAAAAAATTTAACACGCCGAAAACTGCATTCAAACAATGTATTGCACTCGTGTAAAATAGACTGTTTGAATATTGTTTTCTATATTGTAAAGGGAAATTTGATTTTTTATGCTTACATTTGCTTAAAAAAAATTTCTACACAAATAATAACTAATATTTGTAGGATATGACAATTTTTATAATATCCCTAAAATACCTCCATTTACATCACCCCCATTTACACCATCGGACCACCCATCGGACCACCTATCGGGCCACCCATCGGAACCATCGGACCACCCATCGGACCACCATCGGACCAGATATGTTACAATTTTTTTTTTTTTTTTTTTTTATGTTTTTGTACATACAAAAGTAGCATCAGGTGACAATCGGACCACCATCGGACTACCAATTTTTTTTTTTTTTTATGTTTTTGCACTAAAAAAAGTATGGGAAATTTGAGAGGGGTATTTTTGGGTTTTAGATAAAGTGGTCATATATTTTCAATGGTGATATGTATTAGTTTAGAAATAAAATATTAGGTATATGTAAGTATAGAAAATCAAATTTCCCATTGTAAATTATTCTAAATTTCTCAAAATTTTAATAAGATATCTTAAATAGCTATAACGTACATGAATATGAAAAAAAAAATAAACTAAATTTTTTTTCTGAATGCCGAAACAAGTAGATAGTGCATCAGTACATCTCTATTAAGGAGTTACATTGTAGAATCACCCTACATTATATATATAAAAAATAATAAAATTGAAATCTTATAGGACTTTCTTCAGTTTTAACCAAAAAAGTAACAATATTACAAAAATACTTCCAGTGGGCCAAATAAACAAATATACAGCCCCAAATAAAAAAAATTACACAAATACCACTTACACACACATTTAACCCAAGATCCATGCTTCCTGGGCAATTATCACGCAACCATCACGCAACTATCGTGTAACTACGCAGTAACCCAACGCAACTGAAACGAAAATTCAACCAGAAAGAGAACCACCATTAATTCTGGCGACTTCACCTGAGAAGACGACCAGAATCAATCAAAACAGGGAATGTTTCGAATTCATAAAAAAAAGTGTAGAAGAACTACTATGAAACTAAATTCAACTGGAAATCCAGTTTAATTTGCATAAAACTAATGTCCTGACTTCAATTTTTAGATCCATGAAAGACATATCTTAAAAAGTTGAATTAGAGTTCCCTAACAATCCAACTCAAGTATAATCTAAAAAAAATACATCAATACTATAGTAAAATGTTTATCCTGGTGCATTTTTGTTGTTTTCCAAATTTCTAATGGTGAATTTGTTCATATTAAATCATAAAGAGACATGTAGATAGAGTTACGTACGTGAAAACACTGTTTTGATTTTTAATGTTGCATTACAGTTGCATAAACATTTTGCTAACAGTTATTTTGTCTGATTGAAACCTTCGTCTGATGCAACCTTCGGCCAACCACCCAGCAACCACCCAAAAACTTTCATCTGATGCAACCTTCGGCCAACCACCCTGCAACTATCGTCTGATTGAAACTTTCGTCTGATGCAACCACCGCGCAACCACGCAGTAACCACTCTGCAACCATCGTCTGATTGTGTAAGTGATGATAGTGTAAGTGGTATTTTGATAATTAAAATTACATAAAAGGTATAAATGTTAACTTTACCTTATAAAAGTATTTTTGTAAATAAAATATCAATTTATATTTTCTATTTAATAATTCCAATGTTACAAGTGCCCAAAGCACCCTTTATATTTTGATATTTACAATTTTTTTTAAATTGAAATCGTTGGAGTTGCAAATAATAATAATAATAACTCACATTCCCAAACTTTGCCCGGTTTTCCGTTACTCAGATCATCGAGTCTCCAACAAACAACACGACATGAGCAGAGAGTAATAACAAAATTACCAAAACACCCCTTTAAGGTCTGTTGGTATATTAGAGCTCTGCTTCTTCTTCTTCCATCTTCCCCAAGAGGACTTCTGATTTTGGGTTGTTGACTGGAGCCGAGACAAAAACTACCATCTGGTAGCTACTATAGAGAAATCGAATTCAAAATGTGGGTCCGAAGAATTTCGCACTGAATATATAAATATACACGTATAAAAGGGCTTCGCCGCTTCGCCCCGAAATGGGCTTGTTCTGAAATTTCTATTTTGGTCTTCGCTATTTCGTGATCGAATTCGATATGAGTGTTTCGAGAAAATGGAAGTTTGATTTGGGTTTCGTAGACGGGAATTTTTTTTTTAAGGTGATGGTCATATTATACGTGATGATTCAAGACTGAAAGGTCTTTTCTTTTCCTTCTTCGTTTCCACTATTTTCTTTTTGGCCATTTTCAATTTTAGAGATTGTATATTTATTCGAAATGGGTGATATGTGATCGAACTGAGTAGAAATCTTTAGTGGGAATTTTCTTTTGTTAGAGAAAAGGATTGAAATTCTGTGAATAGAAACATTGCATGTGTGTTTTTTGGTTTGGTCGATATAGTAGTTTTCTGCCAAAATGTCCGGTGGAACGCCGGTTGCCGGCGGACTTATGAGACATAGGCATAGCCAGGGTTATGCGTCTAGTGGTGATGATCTTGAGGATGATGCGTGCTCTAGGATGCGATATTCAATGGAGCCAACTCCAAGAATTTGGTCACGAATGGAGATTTTGGAGAACATCCTTTGGCTTATTTCAGCAGCCTTTATTGTCTACTATGGTGATAGGCATTCCAACTTGATATACCTTCTCTGGCATGATGGTCGAATCAGAAGGTACAATTCTACTTTGTTCATTATTTTTTGTTTATGCAACTGTTGTATTGCTACTAATACTATTAACAAACTAATGGTTCTTTTGTTTATTCTTTGTTGCTTTGGTTTATTCTGCATTTTCTGACTGGACAAGATACTATTCCTCTTGTGTTGCCTTATATATTATATATTTTAAATTTGGAGTTGACTTGATTTTTTCTTGTTCTATATGGTTCATGTTAAATTTCAATTCATATAATAAGGATTCCTTAGGAAATAAACTGGAAAATATCAGTGGAATGGACATGAAGAAATGATTACTGTGGAACCCACTTGACTAATAATACAGTAACTTGAGCCAAACTATGGCCTTTCAGAAGCATTTAACACTGTGGGGATTTATTTTCGCATATTTGTGATCTTGTAATGCAATATATGTTTATCTTAAGGTGAAAAATGGTTGGAACCCAAAGCATAAGATAACATGCTATAATAGCATAGATCAATTTCTTGAAGTGGAATGTTTTTATCTTCATATTGAACTCTTGCAGATTCATTTTTTTCCCAATATGTTCTCCTGAGTTCTGCTAGATTGATAGTATTTGTTATTGGACAATTTTGTGTAATATAAATCTTGTATGCTCAATGTTGCTCTTCGTGGATTTACTCAATGCTTGCTCTACTATTTCATCAATGGGAAGCGGTTAACATTGGGGATGAGGCAGATGGATAGCCAGAAATTTGACTTGCTCCGAAGTGTTAATTCATTTTTTTAGTGTTTTATTTGTGTAAAGCTATGTCTGCACTCTGACATCAAATCAAAATTGTTAAATGATACTAAGATCCAATTTTAGATGATCGTGTGAGACAGATTCAAGGAGGTATTTAGTTTACCAATCTATAGTGAACGTGGTTTAGTTTAAGTTCACGTGCTGGGCCTTTATGATAATCTACTTTTTTAACACTTCCATTACTAAAACTATACCGTCATAGTTGTGTTGTCTCTTCAATTCACTTGATATTTGTTGCAAGTATGTCTAAACACTTCTCTGTACTTTGCAGAATGCCTTTATACATTGGGATGGTGGGGGTTGTTTTGAATTTTATCATCTTTTGTTATACAACTATACTAGCATGGAGTGCTAAGAGATTTGATGAAAAGTGGGAAATAACGAGTACATCGGCTCTGCCATTTGTCACTCTTCTTGGAATGATCTCGTATTTCTTGTAAGAAAGATTCTTGCTGTTCTTCTTTAACTTCATTAGCTGCACTGTGTGTTTGGTATTTTTTCCTTATGATGATGACATATAATGGCAGGTTCACCTTTGCTTTGTGGCCAATATGGGGTTTCTTAACACTTCCTCTTTTGGTAAGTTCTTTGTTTCCCTTTTTTTTTTTTGTTGGAAGTACATTGAATATTGGTAAAGCCTAATAAACTCTTCATATTGCTGCAGTTCACGTTGTTTATGGCATACATGATTACTTTACCTTACTTCATAATTGGGACATTTAGGCCACAAGACGACGAGTTCCGTACAGATTAAATTTACTCGAGCTCAAGATAGATTTTAGGAACATGGACAGATTTTATGATGATAAATCTGCTATAAATTCTTTATTTCGTGAAGCTTCTGGTTCTGATGCCAAATTTCCAAGACGATGACCACCGGCAACAAGTTGATTGTCTTTTAATCAATCATCCTTGATTTTTACATGTCATCCTTAATTTGATAGTAGCCTGATGACATTGTTGGGGTTTCAACCTAACTTGTACTGAAACGGTTGGCATATGATTCTGTATCAGTCTGGGATAATCAGAAAATTACAGTTGTGTTGATCAAAGAAAATTTCCCTTTATACAGCATCTTCTGTCATCTGAAGATCTTATTTCTGTAGTGTGAATGGATATTGATATTGTGTTTCGGTTTCATGTGTTTAGTGATACAATTATAAAAGAAAAAAAAAAGATCACTTGTTCCAACTGTACCAGTTTTCTCAGCATCATACCTTCAGTTTGTTTTGGTTTTTTTTTTCTTTTCTTTTTTTTTTTTCCACACTAAAATATCTTTAAAGACATTCAAGAAGAAAAGCAGGGTATGTACTATGTAGATTGGAGTTTGAGTCTCTTCCAGTCTCCACAATTTTTGGAGAACCTGAATGAAAATGCCAGCTAGGCCAACAAGCCCAATAAATATATTATGCATTCACAGCTAATTGGCAATAACATCTTCACATGCAAGCAATTGGTATCTTATGGCTATGAAAAACTCTTAAGATGATAAATTGTTGAGTCATAATAATAAATCTACAACATAATATTCTCATCTGTCTTTTGGGCCTTGTCTTCTTTAAGCAGAGAAGAAAAGGGTGAGCACAAACAACAATATAATGAGATAAAACATTAATTGTAGATGACATATATATAATATACGCACATATGTGTTTAGCACTATTAGATGAAAGATAATGTAGTTGTTGGTGAGTCGGCTGAGAATAATAGCCATAAAAGAAATCATTGCTTTGAAGATTAAAACACCTCTAACAAACAAGCATGTGATACTTTTAAAGCTAAATACACTGAGCAATAAGATTATGTTAATTCTTTATTTTACTTATTGTTAGTGATAGGAAATTACTTCCAACTTCTGAATCATTCATCAACTGATCTCATGGATGATGCAGGAAGTTAAATAATGCTCTTCTTCCCATGCACTAGTAATCATATTTGTTTTGTTACTTTAATAGAGTACTAAGCTCATGTATTATTACAAAACATAAACGAGTATCAAATTCTTCCAAAAGAAGAATATAATCCACTCAGAAATAGATTGATCACTCATGGTTCAAAATCCCCATTTTTTTTTTCTTCCCCTTTTTGCATGGTATATTGTCAATTAGGCCAATGAAGTGTGTGAGAAAAGTAAATGTGAACCCCACTTTCAATGACTTTCTTAATTCCCTCCAAGGACCTTAATCATGCCTTGTTCCCCGAGTTGGGAAAGAAAATAAGACATCCTCCAAAATCTCTATCTCCCCCCCTCTCTCTCTAAAAAGAAAAGGCCTTAAGTTTGAGTAGGGGTGTTTACGGATTGGTTTAGTCTGGATTTTCATAGTTTTTGAATCAAACCATTATAACGGTTTTTTGAATATTAAAAATCAAATCAGACCAAAAAATTTCTCAAACCAAACCATTAAGAACGGTTTGGTTTGATTCGAAACTACGGTTTAAGTGAAATTTATAATTATTCATATTTTTTTAAGTAATTATACTATTTTTACTAAGTTTTTAATTTTATTTTTCAAAATATGTATTTAACATGATAAGTAATAAATCTATAACATATAAATAATGATATAAAAACATTCTCAAAAGTTAAACATAACATAAAAATTCAAAAAAGTTATAAATAATACATATAGTCATATATAAAATATATGGGTGACTATTTAATGGTTACATTTTTATTGTAACCATATGGTTACATTTTTCTTTAACCTGCAATAGCAGGTTACCAATAGGTAAACTTTCCTTTTTTATATTTAATTAATTATAATTAACTATTTTCTTAAAATAATTAATTAAATAGACATTCCTTTTTTAGAATTATTTAATTATAATTAACTATTTTCTTAAAATAATTAATTAAATATTTAACAAGACCTCTTTTAGCAATTAATATTTATATTTAAATCCTTACTTGAATTATTTTAATAATTAAGCCATTTAATTATAATATTTACAATAAAATTTATTTTTTTACAAAAATTAAACTTCTTTTGACACAAATTAAAATTCTCTTCTTATAATAAATTTTTAAATAATTAATTATTTTGTTACAATTATATGAACTAAGTATGAGGCCTCAAGCTAATCAATCGATAACAAGTGCAGCCATTTTTTTTCTAAAAAATCCTTCAACTTATTTCATTTTTTACTTTTTAAATATTTAAATAAAAAATTAAATAATTAAGTGTAATAATTTAAAATTAAGATTACAAGAATAATAAAATTTAAATTATGAAATTATATGTGTATAATTTGAAATTATAAAAAGTTTTGCTATAAAATTCTAAATAATTTAACTATAAAAAAATAAATTGCTAAAAGATCCTTATATAGTAATAAATTGCAAAAAATTAATTAATAATTATAAATAATTTAATTTTAAAATATAATTAATCTTAATTAAAGTTTTATAAGGAAATAAATGATTAGGTTACTTTCAGGTTACAAGTTATTTATAATTTATTTTTATTTAATTTCCAAATTAATCACAACCATTTAATAGTAATCCAATGGCTTAAAAAAATGTAACCATGATGGTTACAATAAAAATGTAACCATTGAAACCTCTTCCAAAATATATATATAAATTAATTATTTATTATAAACAGTCCGGTCCGATTTAACCGTTAATTATTTATTACGAACCGCAACCGAACCATTACGCCGTAAACGGTCCGGATTGACCAAACCACCAAAAACAGTTTTTCCGGTTACAGTTTACAATGATTAGAATTGTAGTGGTCCGAATTTAAACTGCAATTTTCCAGTTTATATGAACAGCCCTAAGTTTGATATCATAAACATCATATTTTCATTCATTCTAAATTTAATGCTAAAAATAATTGGTGATTTTCACACAAGAGGAGATAGTTACCATACTGAAACTCAAAAAAAATATACCAAATTAAACCATTTGATTCAGTGGGATAAGCCAAAAAGATGCATACAATCTTTTCTTGAGCAGAAAATGACTGTGATTGAGACCCCTCTTCAAATTTTAATGGACTTAATTGTTCATCCTACACGTCTTGTTTGTCTGTAGTCTTCACCACGATATTGAATTGAAATTAAATCATAAAACATGTGAGACTTTTATCCAACGATAAGATTAACTAGAAATAATGGTATTTCATAATTTCATTTACTTATGAAAAAGATGAATTGGACAGCTCTTTTAAGCGTGGCACATGTGATTGGTTTATTTTATCCTAATATGTTCCAATTGGAATTGGAAAACCTTAGTAGTAAAAAGAATTAAATCAAATATATAATGTCACTTCAATGGATTATTTCACTATCAAGAATTGGGTTGTCTAATTTTCTTCCTCGAGCTTTATTTCATGCCATATATATTTAGAAAATGCAAACTAGTTTCCTCCTTCCTTCCGTTTGCTATTTTGGAATTATTTCATTTCTTTCTTTGACCTTTTCCTTTTAAATATACAAAATATAAATAATTTGCATGAGCTATGAAGAGCAGGTCAAGTAGTTCAGGTTGCAACTAATTGTAAACAATAGGTGGAAAAGTAAACATTATAATTTTATATAGGATGATGAAAATGTCACTCTTAAGAGATAAGTTTATTTTAATGAACATTCTAGTCTAGAGTTAACTAATCTTTATATTTTTTGTGATGATGGATTGTTCTTTCAGTAGATGAGATAAAAAGAAGAAAACAAAAATGGTTTGAGGTAGCCATGATCTTGGTATATCATCTTCATTATATTTTAATATATACATATATTAATTTTGTTAGAGATGATTAGGACCGTCCAGTTCAGCTAAATGACCTTTTTTTGGTTTGAAAGAAAGCTTTCATCTATTATGAGAGGCATAAATGTGAACAGCAAGAAATACTAGTTGATAAAAGCAAGCAATCAAATCTCAGTCTAAGATGCCATGACAAATGAGAAAGTTGACAACCTTTTTCTCTTGATAACAATCTTTTAACTGTTGAAGTGTGTTTCAAATCCCATTTGCCCTTTGATAACACACACTCACACAAGTCACAAATCCCTTCAATAAAGTTTTGAAGGTATACTATTGATTGTGCTTGTCACTTTAAGTGAACCCCATTTACCAAAAACACTCAAGTCACCACCAATTTTCATCTAAGAAAATTGAGTTTGAGGGGTCAATGTCTCATTGCTTGAAACTCATTTTAATGCCTAAGACTTACAAACAACATCAAAGTTGGTAATTTAGGAAAGTTATATAGTAGAATTAGAAATATTTTCAAATGTTGGAGTTCCTATGGCTATAAGTAGCTTTTTTATTTGATTTGATTTATTTATTACATTGTTGGTTGATTGACAATGTACCATTTGCCTTTTATTCTAAAGCCACTATTGTTGGCTATTAGAGAAGACCTTAACTTCATGAGAGTCATACTCATATGGGCATATACTATGAGAGTCTCTATTTGTATCTTTACCAATTTAGGGACATGGGTTTGAAACTAAGTTCAAAAAAGAATCTGCCCAATTATATAGTCAAATGCATCATAATTATGTCTCAAAACGATACCCTAATTTAATATATGAATCAAATTTTTTTTTTCATCAATTCCTTAGTATAACATATCTGAACACTAGCTTTCCTGCTAGTCCAAAACCAAAATCCAAAAGTAACTATCTAATTTTATTTTTTTAAAGTATATATTTTATATTATTACTAGTAAAATTGAGGGGGGAAAAGTGTAATAGATTGAAGTATATATTGGTTATCATAATCCAATCACACCACAATATGAGAACTACTAAAACTATAATAAGGGGACCAATAGAGAAATACTAAGAGCCAAAGTGAAATTTCAATCACTACAATATGTGTTATATTATTATCGGTCTATTTTAATATTAAATTTTATATAATTTAAATATTAAAAATTACTAACCAATTAAAAAGTAAGACATGAATGTCCTTAACATATGATCCAACCAATATGATCATCAAGCTCCTAAGGCTAACTTCTTTTTTTTTTTTTTTTTTTTTTTTTTTGGTGAAGAGGAGGTGCAAAGCACCAATTCATTGAAAAAACCGAAACGAAAAACAAACAAAGCCAGCGTCTAAGGACACAAAACTGCATCCAAAAAAAAAAAAAACCAAATGCAAGACCAACACTAACAGAACAACACAAACAAAGATAAAATACACAGAAAAAACTTAAGCGACAAAACACGATGCAACAGCTGCCTAGAACCTTTGCAGGATCCTCCATTGACAGGAAAATTAGCCTGGGTCCGGGAACCATTCTTGATGATCCACAAACACTTCAGGAGGCATGGAAGATAAGGCAATTTCTCCAACCACCTCAGTCAACCGCGCCCATTTTGCAACATTATGAGCCATAAAGTTCTGCTCTCTGCCGATCTTTGACAGCTGAACACTCTGCAATTGGAGAGAAGTAGATCTGAACTTAGCCGCTGCACCCGCTAAGTTGAGATGGATATTATGCGAATTTGTTTCCGAGAAATTAGACACCACCTCTGCATTATCACAGAAGAAACCAATTCTCTGAAACTGATTTTGCACTGCTACCTGGCTCGCCATTGCCAGAGTAAGAGCCTCCACCAGAGCCGGCTCAGTAGCCGTAAAACAAGCAGAATAAACACCACAAATCGGAAAACAGCAGCTCCTACCGAGAGATTTGTATCAATGGATACATTAGTACAACATGTCATCCATCCCGGAGGAGGGGTAAGATTGAGTTCAGTCTTCGATCTAGGGGGCATGATGCAAGATTGGTGGTCTCTGTATCGAACTCGAATAGCCCGGATTGCCACAGAGATCTGAGTATGGTGCCCTCCGTGCCTAACATCATTCCGCACTTTCCATATACTCTCAAAGATACACAACGCACCAGTGATGAACTCCGCAAAAGATAGAGCAACAGGTCTATTCCTTCTGTCATTGAACCAATCTATCCATTCACTCCAGTTTCCAATTTCCATTCACTAAGCTCCTAACGCTAACTTTTTTTTTTTTTTTTGAAATGAAATAGCAACTTCATTGAATTAAAAGCATTCTGAATACAAGAGAGCCTTAAGATCGGCCCAAACATTGTGATAAAAAATGCTACAACCAGAGGAAAATCGAGCATGCCTAGCAACAGCATGAGCAACTCGATTGGCTGATCGTTTAATAAATCTTATTTTAACACTAGGTAGAGAAGACAACAAATGACAACAATCCTGAATAACCAGACCGAAAATGGATGACATTCTCTGATTGTTTCGGATTGCTTGAACAGTGAGAAGACTATCAGTCTCAAGCTCTACGTTGTGCCAATTGGTGCTCTTAATCCAACTAAGAGCTTCCTTAATTCCCAGAGCCTCCACAACCTCAGGCGAATAAGAGCCTGCTTTGAAGCCTGTCTTTGCTTCAATAAGATGACCCAAACTATCTCTAGCAACTATACCGAACCCGTATGAGTTCTCATGATGAAAAAGAGCGGCGTCCACATTAATCTTGATGTGATTTGTAGGAGGTTTAGACCAAAGCTCGGCCCCATCGCCACTATTATAGAGAGATAGTGTTGATAAGGCAAAAGGATTTTGAGCTTTTCGCCAGTGATCAAGTGTGGTGGAGGCTGAAGCTAAAACATCATTAATAGTACAATTGCGTTTCTTCCAAACAACTTGGTTTCGAGATTTCCATAAGGCCCAAGTAATCATTGAAGCACGACAAACTTGTTCTGTATCACAAACTCGCATCAAGTTCTCAAGCCAATTACCGAAACTAGAAGGGGCTGCAACATTGAGAGGCCAACCGAAACTAGCCCAGCAGGCTTTGGCAAAGTCGCAGGTTATGAGCAGGTGAATGGCAGTTTCTGGATGTGCTTTACATACCGGACATTGGCTTGAAATAGGGACATGCTTGGTGACGAGATTGACACATGTGGGGAGAGAATCTGAGATGACACGCCACAGGAAATTCAGCACCTTTGGTGGGATTTTCAGGTGCCAAAGCTGTCTCCAAAAACCAGAGTTGTCGGGTTGAGGAGTTGCTGCTGGTTTGTGTTGCTGGAGCAGGGAATAGGCACTGCGCACGGTGTAGCAACCTTTATGGTCTGCTGTCCAAGACCAGAAGTCAGCCCCTGCAGAACTACTCAAAGGTATACCGAGAATAACATTAGCCTCATGTGAAGGAAACAAATCAAGCACAACTTCTTCATCCCAGTTTCGTTCGTTGACCTTGAAAAGAGAATTCACAAAGGTATTTTGAAGACTTGGGTGGCTAGACACAAGGCACTTAGTATGTTGATTCGGTAGCCAAGGAGTACCAAGGATTTTTGTGCTTAGTCCATCACCAATTGTACGAATAGCTCCAAGACGAACCACATGTTGGGCGCCCCAAATACTACGCCAAACAAAGCTTGGATTATTACCAAGTTCGGCTGATAGAAAATCAGTTTGAGGAAAATATTTTGCTTTGTAAACTCTAGCTGCGAGAGAATTTGGGTTACACAGAAGACGCCAACCTTGTTTAGCAAGCATGGCAAGGTTAAAGTCGTGTAAATGTCGAAACCCCATTCCTCCTTCTTCTTTAGGCTTAGCAAGCCTGTCCCAAGACATCCAGATGATACCTCGACCATTGCTATTATTAGATTTCCACCAAAAACTTGCCATTATTTTTTCGATCTCCTTGCAAGTGCCAAGGGGAAGTAAAAAAACGCTCATAGCGTAGGTGGGCAGTGATTGAATGACAGTTTTGAGAAGGATTTCCTTACCTGCTCGAGATAAAAATCTTCCATCCCAACTATTCACCCTAGTAATGACTTTGTTTTTTATGAAGCCGAGGATAGCATTTTTGTTGCGTCCAATGATGTTGGGGAGACCAAGGTAAAGACTACCTTCAGTAGCTTCATCCATATGAAGGGTAGAACATATTCGATGCCGAGTTGTGTTATCCGTATTGGGACTGAAGAAAATTGAAGATTTAGAGGGATTAACCTTTTGGCCAGAGGCGTTTTCAAACATAGCAAGAAGATTGTTGATGCTAGTAGCTGCATTCTCACTAGCCTGACAGAAGAAATAGCTATCGTCTGCAAACAACATGTGAGTGATTGGAGGAGCCCGATTTGCTACGCGACAGCCTTGTAAGATTCTATCAGACTCAAACTTTTGGATGAGGGCGGAGAGTCCTTCAGCACACATAATAAACAGGTAAGTCGATAGAGGGTCTCCTTGACGAATGCCACGAGAAGGTGTAATAGATTCCAGAATGTGACCACCATGAACAACCTTGTAGCGCACCGTTGAGACACAAGCCATAATCAACTCAACCCATCTACTAGCAAATCCCATTCGAATCATAACCGCTCTTAAAAAGCTCCATTCCACTCTGTCGTATGCCTTGCTCATATCAAGCTTGAGCGCCATAAACCCTTTCTTGCCTTTTCTTTTGCGCTTCAAGTAATGCATCACCTCAAAGGCTATCATTATGTTGTCAGATATAAGACGCCCCGGTATGAAGGCGCTTTGGGTTTCAGAGATGATATGGTCAATGAGATCCCGCATGCGATTAGCTAGCACTTTAGAGATGATCTTATATAGGACATTACATAGTGAGATTGGTCTAAGATCACTCATAGCAACAAAGTTCTTCTTCTTTGGAATCAAGACAAGATGGGTATCATTTAGACCAGCAGGGAGTATTCCAGAGAAAAAGAAATCTTTTACTAATTGTATAACATCAGTACCCACAACTTGCCAATGATGTTGAAAGAAACCAGGACACATACCATCGGGGCCAGGTGCTTTGTCAGGATGCATAGAGAACACAGCAGACTTAACTTCTTCATCACCAATCGGTTGTAGCAGTGCTTCATTATGAAAAGCGATCTTAGAAACTCGATATTGTCTATGTCTAACTGTCTTAGAAGTGTTGGATGATTGGAATAGATTAAGAAAGTAGTCATTGATCACTGTATCAAGGCCGGTTGACCAATTCTTCCAAGAGCCATTTGAGTCTTGCAATTGTTGAATTAAATTTGATCTTTTCCTGGCACTAGCAGTGGCATGGAAATATTTATTATTTTTATCACCCGAATGAAGCCAATATTGCTTTGATCTCTGTTTCCAGTACACTTCTTGTTGAGCAAGGATCTCAAAATAATTGGTTTTTTCTTGCACAAAATTTTCCATATCAGTAGCAGAGGATGAGCTCTTCAGTTCAACAAGCAATTTCTTACTCTTGGAAAGTCGCGACTTGAAGTTACCAGTAATGGATCGCCCCCAACTTGCCAACTGCTTTAAACACAGTTCAATCTTTTCCATGAGTTGAAGATGAGGGTTGGACTGCCATATATCAGCAACAATTTGAGCACAAAGAGGCTCTCTATTCCAGGAATTTTCGTAACGATAAAGCCCCATTAAGTTCCCATTGATCATGGTTTCGGGTTCTAGAAAAATAGGGGAATGATCGGAAGAAGAAAAAGCCAAATTAGAGAGTGATACCTCATTAAATAAATTCAGCCATTGTTGAGTAGCCATAGCTCTATCAAGTCGAATCTCCACTGCTCGGTTAGTGCCTCGGCTGCGTTCCCATGTAAATTGATAACCTCGAAGCTCTAAGTCAATGAGATGACAGTCCGAAATAGCATCCTGAAAACCAGTGATGAGTGTTGCAGGATAAGGTCTTCCCCCTTTCTTATCTTCTTGACTGATTATATTATTGAAGTCTCCTATCACACACCAAGGGAGACTTGAGTCAGCAGCCATAGATCGAAGATGATTCCATGTGTGATGTCGCAAGTTCCTGTTGGGTTCGCCATAAAAACCAGTAAGTCTCCACTTCACCATCCCAGGAATCCTAACTTCAATATCAATGTGATTATTGGAGTAGTTATTGAGATGAGCCTCCTCAGAAATACGCCAAAGCATAGCCAGCCTTCAAATAAAAAAAAAACATCGACAGAGAAACATCCCTCAAAGCCTATCTTTATTCTGAACCGCTCCACCACTTCTTTGTTACACAGAGTTTCACAGAGAAATAAAAATTTGGGTTTCTTTTGGACACAAATGTCAAAAAGGAATTGTTGGGCCCGTGGGTTCCCAAGCCCACGGCAATTCCAACTAATGGTACTCATGGCTCTTGGTGGGCTTGGAAACCAAGACCCACCATATCTACGTTTTTTGAAATTACCACTTGAGTTGAGTGATCTACGATTTTACCATCCTCTGTTTCCATTAAGTCTTTTGTCATAGAAGCTGGCCCAACATGTGTAGAAGTCACCAAACGTTTCCTTTTTAAATCAGAGATTTCAATTATCTCCTCACTATTGAAATCTGCTGAGTTGTCATTGACCAACACAACATGCTCTTTTAAGGTTGATTGCTGATTCCCATAATCACGTGATTTTGATTGACTATCATGAGGATCACAATTACCTGAATTAGTGCCCCTAAAATCCGTAGGAGCATTAACAGAGGGAGATGCTGATGTCGACTGCTTGGAGCATGACCTCCTCACTGGCCGGAGCCATGGAGAGGCTGTCAAAAAACTTTGTCGTCTCGTCGGAGCCTTCATCTCTATGCTGTATGGTTTCACTATGTTCTCAATCGGGGTATCATATATCTTCTCACAGAAACGTTCAGCATGTCCCATGACACCGCAGATGAAACAAAATGTCGGAACTCTTTCGTATTTGAAGTAAGCATAAAAAGCTTCTCCATTGCGGCTGCGGATCTTCATTCGTCTTTTCAATGGAGCATTAACATTAACTCGAACTCGAACCCGAAGGTAATCACGCCACACGCCTTGAAAATTGTTAGGATCGGACTCCACGTACTGACCGATATAGCGAGCCGCTTCCCTTATTGCCCATTCAGTTTTGAATCCAGTTCGCAGATCGTGGATTTGAACCCACATGTCTAACGTGTTTATGTCAATCGTTCTAGGATTTCCACCTGGTTCAAGCCTTTCAATGAGTAGTTGTTTGCGATCATACGTCCAAGGACTGCCATCAATCACCCTTTTGATATCTATCTCATGATAGAACTGAAAAAGAAACCTGTTTTGATCCAGAATCTTAATGAAAATACCTCTTCCAGGCTTCCATAAATCAGCAATAATATTTTGGAATATCTGGAAATCAGAGACTTTTCCAGACAGCATTCGACCCACTAGGCACCATCTGTCATCAAAATTCAGTTCTTCTTCCTCGTCGCAATCGTCAGCCAGGGAGACTTCGTGTTCTTCCTCATCTTCTAGACATATATCAGCCCATCTTTTGGTCAAAGCATGATCTTCTTTGCTAGAGGAGGCCATAGCAAAACTTTGGAACCAGTAATCAACGCTTCGACACACAAAAACAAAATCACTCTACAGGGAGGGACAAAACACTCCTAACGCTAACTTAGTGATAAGGGAGAGATAGAAAAAAAGATTGCTTCGAACCCAAAATCTTTAAACTATTAAGCTAATATATAATTGTAAAATACTATTACGCTACATTAAAAACACAAATATAATCATCATCAGGATTAGTAAAGGGCCGTCATATTAAAATAACTAAAATACCCTTGGTGGAGTAGGAAGAAAAAAAGAATGATGTGGGTGATGGTGGTGGGTCAACACATACTAGAAAATCTCTTTTACTTAATTGCATTTGGTGGGGTTGTGAAGCAATGTGACCCACCATTTTTTTTTTTGTTTGAATCTTTGTCTACTTTTCTTTCGTAGTGTTTTTTTCTTGTAGAAAAATAAGAAATGAAAACAAACTATAAACTTGTGTATGGGTTTTGACCCTTACATATATATCTCTCTACACCTTCTCTCTCTTCATCTTTCTTTCAATTTATCTCTGTGTTTTTTTTATCTCCATTTTCTTTGCTTAGAGCAACCACCAAGGCCACAAGGGTGTTATCATTTGAAATCCATTTTTTCGGTTTCGGATTTTGGCTTTTTTTTTTCTTCTTCTTTTCTTATATGTTTGAACACACATTCTCTTGTGCTTGGTAGGTTGTGCCGTTGAGACCATGGGCCCTAAACTCCACTGACGATTAATGGTCATTGGTGAAAACTGAAAGGAGTCTCCATCTAGTCTTTCAGTGCTCTCTCTCTATTTGCCCCCATTCTCCCGCTGTCTCGCATTTCTGCTTTTTCGGTTCTCTTTATTCCCCTCTATCTCTCTTCTCTCTCTTTTTTTTTTTTTCTCTTTCCCTTTGTGCGAAATTTGGGGTTTTTGAATGGTTTTCGTTTTGTTTGATTTTGTGAGGGAAATTCATGTTGGTTTTTTATTCTGAATATGGGTTTTGAAGATCGTGTGGGGAAGAGTATTGGGTTTCGTTTACTTTTGACTCCTGTGGACTGTGATTCTTGGGTTTGTACTTGCAAAGTTTTAATCTTGTGATTGTTTGAGGAACTGCCTTTGGGTGAATTGGGGTTATTTTGATGTGGGTTTCGGGGTCTGGGTTTGGATTTGGACACATTTACAGGTTACGAGTATAGAGAATAAATCAGAAGCTTCCACTAGAGATCTTAACAAACTGTAGTAGCATTGTGCAGCTGAATTGGTGTATAAATATGTGTAAGTGATGGTGAAATTGGTAGGTGATGTGTAAAGCATACAGGGTGCTTTGTCTGTTACATAAAAGACATTATGATTGAGAGGCTTGTTTTCGGTTTTTGAAATCGAACTTTTGTTGGTGAATCTGATATTGGCATTTGGCAAGTTCTTAATAGCGGAAGGAAATGGACCGAGTGATGCAGCCACCACTGGTAAAATTCTTGTCTTTCTTGTTGACTAGATATTCAGTTTTTTATCACATATTATCTCTATCCCTCTTTTGGTTTATGAATGTTTGGCCCATACAATTTGAGCTTGTTGGATGCTTATTTAATTGTCAAAGTATGCATATCTTAAAATTGTCAAAATTCATTTTCTCGGGTAACTTAGTTAGACACTTATCAGAGCTAAGCTAATTAACTTAAAGAGTCTTAAACATGAAAAATGCATTTTCTGTTAGTATTATTTTGCCATTTTAGCTTTTCTCTCCAGCTTAATAATGCTAAACTCTTCTCAATGAAAAGTTAGTTGAGAGCAGACAAAGATGAACCAACTTGTCAGCTTTTCTTCTGAACAAGGGAGTAAATTATATCTTGTCATGTCGTATGTGGGTGACAACAACTGTGGCATGAAAAATAATGAAGTTATTATATTATGAATGGTGTGGTATTGTAGTCTGTGTTTGTTCAATGAATCTTTTGAGCAAGAAAACACTTGATGCGTCTAGTCATGGTTTTTTCCTTAACAATTATTAGTACCATATTAGGATTTATGATTGAAATAGTATCAAAAGATTGAAAAAGAATAATTATTTAATTACAGATGGTATGATGTTCCTACTAGTTAAAATTGAAACCATTTTAAGTGGCTTTTGTTTTCATTGCTAAATCACAGTATGTTTCCTGGGATTAATTTAAGTACATTTCTTGCTCAGTGCAAAGCTGGGTGGAGTGGAAGAATCATGTCCACGACATTTATGCTATTTCTTGTTATATTGTTCATTGCAATGGTTTTTTTCTTTGACAAAGTCACGTACTGTTAAAGTTTTATCAGTACACCTAACCAACTGTGCTTACACGCTACTTTTTTTTTTTTTGCTTCTTTTTCTTACACGCTACATGCTATGTGTTCTTGCTTCAAATCTAGACAAAATTTATTTGAGGGGATGTTGTTTAATTTTTATACATGCGTGTATCTTGCAGGTTGATACAACAGCATGTTTATGTAGAGTAGATGCCGGACTTAAAACTGTTGCTGGAGCAAAAAGGTATGTTCCTGGGTCAAGGCTCTGTCTTCAGCCTGATATTAAACCATCTATACATCCAACAAGAAGTAAGCCGGCGCGCGGTGATAGGAGTAGGAACCAATCACCTTTGCTTCCTGGACTTCCCGATGATCTTGCCATTGCTTGTCTAATACGGGTCCCAAGGGCCGAGCACCGTAAACTTCGCCTAGTCTGCAAAAGATGGTATCGTCTTATGGTTGGTAACTTCTTTTACTCCCTTCGGAAAAACCTTGGCCTTGCAGAAGAATGGATATATATCATTAAAAGAGACCGAGATGGAAAAATCTCATGGCATGCCTTCGACCCTATATACCAGCTTTGGCAGCCCCTTCCACCAGTCCCAAAGGAATATTCTGATGCTCTCGGGTTTGGTTGTGCTGTACTCAGTGGTTGTCATCTCTATTTGTTTGGTGGGAAAGACCCTAAGAAGGGATCAATGAGGCGAGTCATATTTTATAATGCTAGAACCAATAAATGGCACCGTGCCCCAGATATGCTCCGTCGAAGACATTTTTTTGGCTCATGTGTTATAAACAATTGCCTTTATGTTGCTGGTGGGGAGAATGAAGGGATTCATAGGTCCTTGAGATCAGCAGAAGTTTATGATCCCAACAAGAACAGATGGACCTTCATTTCAGATATGAGCACTGCAATGGTACCTTTCATTGGAGTTGTATACGAAGGGAAATGGTATCTGAAGGGGCTGGGCTCTCATCGTCAAGTTCTGAGTGAGGTCTACCAACCTGAAAACAACAGTTGGTACCCTGTGTACGACGGAATGGTCGCAGGTTGGAGGAATCCTAGTGCTTCTTTAAATGGAAACCTCTACGCCTTGGAATGCAAGGATGGCTGCAAACTTCGAGTTTACGACGAAGTAACTGATTCTTGGAGCAAACACATTGACAGTAAGATGCATTTGGGGAATTCTCAGGCATTGGAGGCAGCTGCTCTTGTTCCCTTAAATGGTAAATTGGGCATCATTCGAAATAACATGAGCATATCCTTGGTGGACGTTTCAAAATCCAACGATGTAGATGGAGCTACTGCAGAACATTTATGGGAAAATATAGCAGGAAAAGGTCAATTCAAGACTTTGGTCACAAATCTGTGGTCAAGCCTTGCTGGTAGGAACCGCTTGAGGAGTCACATAGTTCACTGCCAGATCCTTCAAGCTTGAAAATAGATTTGTAAATTAAATTATATCATAATCAAACTTAAGTTTTTTTTTGGTTTTCTATCTAAATACCATATGATGCGATGAGCTATAATATACATAGGAAGCTAAAAGCTTGCCAAGGTACCCAAAGAAAGAAAAAGAAAAAGAGTATATAGTTCGCCCACTTGTGCCTTGAGAATCAATACTAGTTAGATAGGTGAGGTTGTTTGTTTCACTTTCTGTGTACCTGTCTTGTCACATATATTTTACTAAATGATACACAACGTTAGTTATGCACTAAATTTTGATTTTTTTTGAAGTAGGGGAAAGAATAACCAACCAGCTTAAAACATATTTATGAACATGTTTTGGGAAAAATCTAAAAAAAAAAAAAAAAAAAAAAAAAAAAAAAAACAATTCAGTACTCTACACCATTACTTGCAAAGTAATAAAGAAAAGAGCACATTCAAGTGAATAAATTTCAGTTTATCGCACTGATATGAAATTGGACACTCAACCCACCACGCAGTACTGTTAGGATTTTAAGCTGGTAATCTACTGACCCCTAAATTTGGTAATTATTTTATCATATGGCAATAGACTCGGCATCCTTGAACACCAATTATTAGTGTATCATTCTTGGTCTTTACATGGTTGAATCACAAAAAAATATTACACAACCAAAAAATCAAACTACAAAGAAACAAGAAAACTTCTTTAAGAAGTCACATTCTCTCATTGCCTGTTAAGTAAGATTTTGGGCTTTCCCAGATCCTAATTCTGATCCTGAGACGTATGATCTCGCTAGCGTGAAGCAATTTTCCTTCTGCCTTTTGTATTCATTGTATCGCAAGAAGAAATAATTAAGGTATTCAAAATCGATTGGGGATATCTTTGCCTGCAGATCATATTACATATGTATATGCATATATATACCCGAGTTATTTTCTTGATAGTTTTGAAGGTTATGAATAATAGAATGGGTGTGTTGCGTACCTGAATTATGCCCCATAAAGCCCAATATAAGTGTGAAGCCAACATGTAAGTATTTGTCTCAACGTACAGAGCATCAAGATCCCTCTCAGATACCTGTTATTTAGGTTAGTAGAGATATTAGCCTTCAATGGTTTTTAACATGAATTTTTTGAAGACAGTTCAAGTTTGAGAAAGCTCTTTTAACATACCTCAAGTGGATTTTCGGGTTGTAGATAGTGTCTGAAGAAATGATATTGTTCATCTTTACTTGGATATCTGCAATTTACGATTGACATCAGTGATTTGAGTAATGAGTATCAACAAACCGGAAAGTAGCTGTTCTACAAAATATTTAAGGGAATATGATAAAGAATTAGAAAATAGAAAATAAAAACAAAAACATACAAGCTGTACTCGCATTCATAGCCTGCATATTCGTTGAAGTGATTTCCAATGTCAAAGCCTCTGTAGTTGTAGGATCCATACTCAAAATCAATGAAGTAAAGTTTCTCTGAACAAGGAACAGAATGCGAAGTAGTAAGTAGATTGGAAAAGCGGAAAACAATACCGGTAAGAAAAATTAACATTATTTACTTTAGCAAGCTATTTCATTTGCCACAATCATCGTCATCATGTCTAGTTCAAGCAAGCTATGCATAGTTTCGGGTAGTTAAAAAAAGCACATTTAGAAACCAAAAGATTGATATTTGCTAAAGAACCACAGGAGTCAATAAAAAGTACCACAGAAAAAAAAAATCCATGGAATACCTTCTTCATCGTTCATCATTATATTTCCAGAAAGCAAGTCATTGTGGGCAAACACCACTGGAGCATTAAAACGGTCTGTCAGATCCTGTTTCATTATTATGGAAAACATGTAAATACATATGAAATCCTTAGAACCCTTGCTCCTCGTTAGAAAATCAGAAAATATTAACTATAGACCAGTAAGATTTACCAGAGCAAATAAAAATATACAATTCCTTCGTCCATCACCACCAGACATTGTTCAGAACATTTAGGCTGCTGGCTCCAAACAACAACAATTTAATGCTGAAGAAAAATTCACTTCATAAGGCTAACATAATTCTAACTAAGCTGGATATTAATTGAATTTTATGAGGGTCTTTCTTAATAGCTAATTTAAATTCAGCGAAAGTAAATCCCTACTTCATTAATATTATGAATTATGATGGAGAATCTCAATTGGTGATAGGTCATTTATTAAGTGCATGCAAAACATCTTCTACCTTTTACTCTCCAAGTGGTCAGAACTACAACACAACATGGATCGAACCTACATAATCAGAAATAAAGAAAAAGCACTCACGATTTTTGTGAAATACTACAGACTTAAAGACTTGAGTGCCGATTTACATTTAAATTCCAGCACCTATTCTATCACAAACCTAAGAAGCAAGTATGCCACTAAGCAGCTCACAGACATGAATGTATGTAGGAAAGACAACTAAAATATTGGTATTAAGAAAGAGCCAAATATCCTCTCAGAGCGTAAAGAAAGTGAAAAGTAAAACAATGACTACCTTGAGCTCATTAATTTCATTCTGAATCTCCTCAAAAGAAACGGTCTTGTATATCTTCTGCTTCCCAATATCATCAAATTCAATATTGGAGGCTACAAGAAGAAGGCAAGAGGACCATGAGAAAAATTGCATTCATTCGACAGATAAATTATACAGCATACTACATTAAAAAAATAAAATAATATTTATTTAAAAGAAAACCTTTCTCGAAGAACTTGAACATGTCATTCCATAGCTGGGGTTCCTTCGAACCAGGAATTTCCACTTGATGAAATCTGTTTAATTGTTTGGCTATTTCAGCGGCCAGCTTTGGCTTCCTCATGTCTTCCAAGATTGAACATAATAATGTCATTAGGCAGGTCAGAGATAACCATATGACTAATGTAAATGTGGACAGCCGAAGTTCACACTCCAGTAATAATTAAGAATGTTACTATGGTAATTGAAAACGTTGAGATGGTATAGGGTTTGGAAAGAGAACACACATTAAGCTGGCAAATAATCTTTCAAAGAAAGAGATTTCAGTACAATCAGTACAAAACATTAATTTAGGAGACATCAATTCTCATGAGAACTATGGACAAAGCAAAGTATGGTATAAACAATTAATGAAATTACAAGAAATATTTTGACTTTAGCTTGCTTGATTTAATGTAGGTTACTTCTGTTCAAGCACACTTAAGGATATTGCACTCAAGTGAAGGTTCAAGATTGTTTCCCACATTTCCATAATAAGAAGTGATATTAAACAACTAATGCACAATACAGACCCACAACATGTATCTTAACTACTGAACAATGCTGGATTGATTCACCAAAAGAAAAATTAATTAAAATTTCCCCTAAAAAGATTCTCAATAGACTCCACGTTATGTAACGTTTCTTACCTTCTGGAACAAGTGTTCGTGCATAGATAAAAGACTGCACCATGCCATTGCTGAAAACTCCAAGCAAATTAGCACCAAAGCCTGCTGCTGAGAGGTATTTGATGGCCTAAGCACAATTTGTGTTCAAGAAATTTCAAAGTGAGCGTGTGAATAAACATCATTGTGATATACAAACAAGTAACAGTAAGATGATGTGAAAGGAAAAACAGCACAAGTTAGAATATTTCATATTAAGTACAAAAAGTAAGGTCAAAACTTCACATATTAGTAAGAAAGGAGAAGGTTTGGGGTAAGTTTAAAGAAACGCATGCAACAAAATACACAAATTAATTGGTAACATACAAATAAGGAATACTAGGCTAATATGAGAGCTCAATACTTCTAATTCGAATAAAACACAACACAATACATCAAAATCAAATATTTGGACAAGAACCAAACACTAAGGATGTTAGTTCATACGTATCAAAATCACACAAAAAATATGGGAAAACCACCTGCAATTCACGTTCACGATTGATAACATAGTCGGTGTTAGGCCCATATAACCTGACTGTGACACACACGTTATTTCCATTATCTTCCTTCACTGAGACCTTCAGCACTGCATGAAATCAACAACCATTTCGGACTAAATTAGTAACGCAAATGTTATGTCCAAAACCAAAATCAAAAGCAGGGTCTCACACTAATGAAAATGATTATACCATTTACCAAATTAAGAAAACCACTCACAGAGATTTGTTATGCCACCGGAAACCGTCTCAACAGAGAAGCAAGAATTATCAAGATTAGACCATTTTTTGAACAAATCTTTGCACAACTCTCTGAAACCAATTCAATCAAATTTGTCAATATGGAGAGAGAGAGAGAGAGAGAGAGAGAGAGAGAGAGATTAAAACCCTGTTTGTTGGTTAAGAAAAATAAAAAAGACAAAGTAGATTGAATCTTTGGATTTTTATATAATACCATCTATGTCCAACCAATTAAAAAGAAAAGGAAAAAAAGTAATCGCATTCTCTGAATTATACAACCATTTGACTTCTTTGGTTTTCAAACAATTTTCGTAAAAATGTACAAGCTTCCAAAGTTAACAGAAAAGGAACCAAAAAAAAAAGGAGGAGGAGGAGGAGGAGGAAAGACTTACATGATGCGAGGTGTGATTTGAGGAAGAGGGAGGGAAGGCTCGACGGATAGAGATGAAGATTGGATCTGAGACATGGAATTTTCTGAAGCTTCTCCAGCTACTTCAATGGGGTTCCATATGTTCACAGCTCCCATTATTTTATTTAAGTCTTCCTGTTGATTTTTCCGTCACTTCCGCAAGAAATATTTAGCTTTGCCGTTTTGAGTTAGAAATGTATTAGTTTTTTTTTAGGTGAAATATGAAATAATGTATAATTGAGTGGGAGATTCTATTTCAGAGGGAGATCCAACCCAACAAGTGATAAGTCTAGGGGATATTGATGATGTCAATTGATTTGGAATTTTGTTCTATACTCAAAAAAAAAAAAAAATATGTATATAAGAACCCTCACACGCACCCCTTAATAACTCATATTTGTCCTTGGACCTTGGTTTTTATTGTAATAAGAATAATAAAAGGCATTTTAGGTAAATGTATATATTTTTTAAATAATTATAAAAAATGTGTAAAAAAATACAATTTTAAAAATGTATAAATTTGAAAATATATTTACAAAAATTCATACATATTTTTTATTAAATTATAATAGATATATTAATGATTCAACTTTCTATATTTAGATTTGTATAATTATTTTTTATGACTAATTGATATGGTATTAATGAATAAGCCTACTAATTAACAAAATTTGTATATTAATAATTAAAAAATATAATAAGATTCTAATTATAAACAATAATATTTGTTGTTATCATACAACTCACCCGAAAAACATAAATGTTATATTTTTAAAATTCAAAACATATATAATCATAATTTTAAGGAAAATAAAAAATAATTATGATATTAATTTAATAATCTGATTATGTTATATGATTATTAAAAAGCTTAGTTATACGTATATTATCATAATCTAATCATAATTATTAGATTCTAATTATGTTATATGATTATTAAAAAGCTTAGCTATACGTATATTATCAGATTTTATTGGAAAAATATTGAAAAATTGATATTAATTATACATATGATCATATCAAGCCAATTTAATATATTTTAATGTTAATTAACATATATTTTGAGTTAGTGATATATATATATGTTCCATATTTTAATTTTCATTCATTCTTTCTCTTTTATTTTATAGATTGCATTCTTGTTACATAATTTTTCAATGGTACAAACTCATTCCACTGATAATATGTCTATTGAGTCTGGTGATTTTGTTAGTAATGATGAGAAGATCTCATCCCTTGTGAGTGTGAAGAAAGTTGGGATCAAGAAAAAAATTAGTGGGAAGCAACCGGACCGTAAAAGACCCGCTAAAAAAATCTGCAAACACCCGCATGTAGATGAAGTATCCGATTCAGATTCTGGTGGAAGACTTATTCATGCTCCATTTATAAAGGTCCTTTTTTTTTGGTATTTTTATCTTTGTTAGTTGTTTTTTTTATTTTTTATTTTTTGTGGTGTTTCTTATTATGTTTTGTTGTGTATGGTATTATAATATATTTTTTTAATATTGTTTATATGTTTTTAGTGTTTTTTTTTTTAAAATTTATATATGTTTTTGTTAAACTTGATGGGTTGTTTTTGTTTATTTTTTTAATGTATTTTTTTGGTGGAAGAATTATTCATGCTCCATCTATAAATGTCCTTTTTTTTGTATTTTTATCTTTGTTAGTTGTTTTTTTTTTTTGTTTTTTTTTTGTGATGTTTCTTATTATGTTTTGTTGTGTATCGCACTGTAATATTTTTTTAATATTGTTTATTTGTTTTTAGTGTTTTTTTTTTAAAAAATTTATATATGTTTTTGTTAATTTTGATGGGTTATTTTTGTTTGTTTGTTTAATGTATTTTTTTTGGTGGAAGAATTGCTCCATCTATAAATGTCCTTTCTTTGGTATTTTTATCTTTGTTAGTTGTTTTTTTTTTCTTTTGTTGTTTTGTGATTTTTTTATTATGTTTTGTTGTGTATCGTGTTGTAATGTTTTTTTTAATATTGTTTATTTGTTTTTAGTATTTTTTTTAATTTATATATGTTTTTGTTAAACTTGATGGGTTATTTTTGTTTATTTTTTTAATGTATTTTTCGCTTTTTATTATAAATTTAAAACTGTTTATTATTTTTAATCGTTAATTATTTTTTTATGTCTTATATTTAAAATATTACATCTGTATATTTTTAATAAATCATCTTCTCATTGATGTTATTGTTTTGTTTATTTTTTGGTTTTATTTTTTTTTTCATGTGTGTATTTTAAGTACTTTTCATATAAATTTATTCATCGTGTTTATTTATATTAGGATTGGGATTTTTATTTCAAACCGGAGTCAAGGACAAAAGCAAGACTCTCTTATATATCGGATTATAGAGTTATTCATATCATAAAAGATACTCTTATAGAAGAGTAGAAAAAGTTGTTTAGGAAGTCTTGTATTGGACACATGATTGATATTCAAGAATTTGAATTTCAATCTCAACTTTTGCATCAAATGTTTATGAGGGATGTTAAGCAACCCAATAGTGAAGAGATGTGGTTCTCTATAATTAGAATCTTATTATGTTTTTTAATTATTAATATACAAATTTTATTAATTAGTAAGCTTATTCATTAATACCATATCAATTAGTCATAAAAAATAGTTATACAAATCTAAATATAGAAAGTTGAATCATTAATATATTTATTATAATTTAATTAAAAAATGTATGAATTTTTGTAAATATGTTTTCAAATGTGTACATTTTTAAAATTGTATTTTTTTGCACATTTTTTGTAATATAATTGGGAAATTGACAAATTATACTAAAAAACTTACACAAATTTTATAACTATACTACTATATTATAAAAAATTTTAAACATTTTTTTAATTCTTTTTCATTCCAAATATATCCTTTTTCTAAACTAAAAAAAACTCTCATTCATCTCTCTCTCTCTCTCTCTCTCTCTCTCTCTCTCTCTCTCTCTCTCTCTCTCTCTCTCTCTCTCTCTCTCTCTCTCTCTCTCTCAGCCGGATCTCAGCATGACGTAACACCTCAAGCTAGACGTTCATTCTCCACCACGACCTCAGGTCGGACCTCCCACACACTCAACAAACCTCCACATTCATTTTTCTCACTCAAAAGCAATAGGTAAGTTCTTTTTATGAAAAATATTGTTGGTTTTTGTTATATTTAGTGTAAGTTCTTTGTGTTCCGTTGACTAGATTTTTAGCCAACCGACGCAGAGTCGTAATAAATGAGATTTAAACCAAAATCGCAGTAATAAATGCAGTTCATAACACCGAAATTTGCAATAAATGTAAATAAAAGACACCAAAATTTAAAGAGGTTTGGCCTCGATGTTGGTCATAGCCTACTCCCCTTGTGTTTTATTAATCTGAGTTGCAAAGGCCAAGAACAGGCTCTTGATTGCAAATAATGAAAAGTGTTTATTTTTCTAAGTGTTCAAAATTGCGGATCCCCCTCTTAGGTCATAGATGACCCCTTATACAGGGGAGAGGGTCGGTGCTTCTCGCTTCAGGAGAAGCGACCAATGCGGAGCTACCTCAATCATCTCCTTGATTTTTAGAGGTAGTTGAAGTCTGATTGTTTTGATAATATCTCGCTATTTTCGAGGGTTGAGAACTGTATTTGAGCCTTCCATAGGATTTGAACATTTGAAAGAGTTATTGATGATGAGGGTCTCTTATGGGTGTGACATGGTTGTCGTCCACTTTCGGGGATGAAGCCCATACTTGGGGGAAACACCCCTGAAACCCCAACTTAAGGAGGGCGACAATCGTCATCGTGGGGTGACCCCCCGAGACCCAACTTGAAGGGTGTGACAATCATCACCTTGGGATGACCCCCCCTGAGACCCCTTGTCTGTTGTCAGTATTGATAGTGTATTGTGGATGTCCCCATATACCTTTGAGGATTTCATTGTGTCTATGGTAAAATACATGACTTGTACCATGAGGGTGTAGGGGGTAGGGGTATACCCCTAGACTAACCCTTTAGAGGGAGTGAGGGGTGTACCCCTAGACTAAACCCTATATAGTTCATTGCAGTTGAGGTAGGGGTAGTAGTATATACCCCTAGACTGGTTTGACTCTCGTAGGTGTGTGGTGATCGTTCATTCTGCTTACGAGGGTATTAATCCATCATTTATCCTTCTTGGAGACGCCCACCTTACTCAAGCTAGGGGTAAGGGTGACCGTCTGACTTCCACTCTAACGGTCATGACACCCTTCATGGTTGACGGTCATGACTTTACATATTCTTCATTAATTTAGTCTCGGTATTTTTGTTCCATGTGTTGCTACTCTTAACATGTCATCATCGTTAAAATTTGGGTAAACATTTGCCCTCCAAGTTTCTAATAGTATGACCATACGGTAGGAATTTTCTTGTATAGTTCGGGTCTCGCTTTTATTGTTGACGGCTTAGCACAGCAACATCAAAAATACTATGCCTATACTAAAATTACATTCCAAAGATCCAAAAAATATTTCCCCACCCATTACTCTTTTCACATTTTACAATATATATCCCAATCATAATTTTCCTAGAAAAATAAATTACAAAGAAGTAAATAAAATCATTTACAAAGAAAATAACCAACAAAAATAAGTAAATTGTTATTTAGTCCCCAATGATAGTGGAGGGCTATAATAGCAATTTTGGGGTAAAATGCCCTCTTTTTGCAAAAATAAAAACTTTATATATCATTTCTTCTTAGTGTCATAATATTCAAAAAATCACCAATTTTTTTCTTCTTAGTGTCATTTCGGGTTGGAGCTTCCCATCACTATTGGAGGAGATCTTGAAGCTTTTGATTAATTCTTGAAAGCTTTGTGGAACATTTCTTCATTATGGGTAAGTTTTCAACACCTCTATAGCCATTTTTTGCATAGAAATCATATTTTTGGTAGTATTTTTGAAACTTTTTCTTGGCTTTCTTGCTATGGCCGAATTTAATATGGTTGATTGGGATTCTTGGATTTTCTTATGTAATGTGAGTGTTTGATGCTTGGATTTTGTAGTATAGATGGTGGGTAATGTGTTTTTGGCTTTGATTTGGTATAATTTGGTGAAAAATGAGGAAATTTGAAACTTTTAGGTTGGTTGTGTTCTTGAATATTGAAGAACACTATGAACATGAAAAAGTTTCAATTGACCTCCAATTTTCCAATTTTGATTCTCGTAAAATGGGTAAGAATGTGTTTGTGGGGATGTGATACACTTGGATTTTTTTTTGCTTGAAAACACTTTGTATTTCGAGGAGGGTATGGAGCTTCCCCCCCCCCTCTTGCTGACCACCACTTGTGGCACCATATTGAGGGTCGGGGTGTGTACCCCGTGAATGGGTGTTACGTCGTGCCTTGAGTTTGTATGTGGCTCTTGGCCGAGGTTAGCTTATGGTGATACCCCAAGTTTAGCGTTTTTAGTTGGTAACCCGAGACACCATATAGGGGGTCGGGGTGTGCACCCCGTGATTGGGTGTAACGCCCTGATGATTAGGCGCGCTACAGTGATTTTCCAATTAATTTTCCACATTTGCTAATCAAAGAGTTTTTTTTTTTAAATTGTGTCAAATTAAATTTTTTGATCTAATAGTTAAACTTCATAAACTTTTATATATTTATTTACAAAAGTCGAGATCCCGAACTTAAACTTTTACAAACTTAATTAAAATACATTTATAATCTGGTCGTTCAGCGACTACAAAATACAACCCCAGCTGTCCCGAGACCAAACACTCCAGGTCGCGTCGCCTCGACATGTACAATCTTCATCCAAGCCCAAAGCTCATTCCTGTTTAGCCTTTGTTGTTCCTTTACCTACATATGAAAGTAGCATATGTGAGTCCACAAACTCAGTAAGTAAAACATACAACAAACCATATAATCACGACTTGTGTCTAGGCGCCCATACACCTATCCACAAGGCTTACCAGATGACTTAAGAACGTTCTTAAAAATTGGTGCTACTGACCATGATATCATTCATTATCAACACTATGATTGCACTGCGGGACTGACACTATGTTCGTGCCGCTATGACAGCATCAATAGCACCCAAAAGTATAATAGGCCACGATATCACTCTTAACCAGTACGATGCTTGTACTGCTGAACTGACACAATGGTTGTGTCGCTATGATAGCGCCATTTAATTATTTCAAAGGTGAATATCATTCTTAACCAGTACGATGCCCGTACTGCTGAACCGACACAATAGTTGTGTCGCTATGATATCACCCATACATATATATCATAAACACAACATGCACATATATCACACATACATACATTTACATATATACAATATGTTTTATGCTATTCTTACCTCGTTTCTGAATTCAAGTGAGTATGTCGACATGAACGAAAAACTTCGTGCTGGATGGATGCCCTAATCACATAACATAATGTTGGAAATTATTTTACCAGGATCTTAGATCTACTCACAAGTATGTTGATTAACACCCTAAATATGAACTTTCTAAACCGATGAAATAAACACATATAAAGTTTAGGAAACCTTACATTGGGTGCAGCGGAATAATATGACTCCTTCCGTTCAGATATCTAGCCCTTGATTCCTTTCTGTAGCAGAGCATTATCAATATCTGAACCTGGATCTCTTTCTCTGATTCTTTGGTGCTGAAACTCCTTCTTGCTGAAAGTCTTTCTTCACGATCTTCCTCACTATGGTTGAGGTATCACTTGCTGTGTGTGGGCACTATTCTCACACTAAGAATTTCGAAATTGAAGAGAGAAGGAAGAGAGCAAAGTGGCGGCTAAAGATAGGGAGAGAGAAGACTCAGTTTTTTCTGAATCAGAAGTGTAATTTTCCTGAAGCCTTCACTATCTATTTATAGCATTCCACTAGGGTTAGGTTTGAATTATTTGGCATTAAAATAATGAAAATATCAGTTTAAATTCCCTACAAAAGTGGCCGGCCATACATAGTGGATTTGGGCCACACTTTTTGCAATTTTGCAGTTTTATCTTTTCTGCATCTAATTTTCTCAAAAACGCCAATTTTCAAATTCAACCATTTAAATGCCAATTCTAACTATTTAATAACTATAAATAATTATTAAATAATATTGTCATTTATCATATTTATTAATTGAATCATACAAAGTATCATAATTAACAAATATGCCCCTAAAACTCTTTCTTTACAATTTCGCCCTTACTTAGTGAAAAATTCACAAATAGACATAGTCTAATTTGAGAATTATAATGATTAATCAAAACCAATTACATGAATCTTACAAGCAATATTATCTCGACTAGTGCGGGGACCATGGGTCTATATAACCGAGCTTCCAATAAGTAGATCAAGAATTTATTACTAAAATTCACTAACTTATTAATTCTTCGTTGAATCCACGCATAGAACTTAGAATTGCACTCTCAGTATATTGAATGCTCTATATGTTCCACCATATAGACACATCATTAGTTATCCATTGTTATAATCCTAATTTGATCAATGATCCTCTATATGAATGATCTACACTGTAAAGGGATTAGATTACCGTTACACCCTACAATGTATTTAATCCTTAAAACACTTAACCCCGTATAAATGATATTTCAGCTTATGTGAAATGAGATCTCCACCATTTATTTTTGTTTGGTCAAGCTCAAAGGAGATCATTCTTTACTTACTATTCGTCAGATAGAAACTATAGATTCCATGTTTATGTCAGCGCTCCCACTCAATTGCACTACCGTGTTTCCAAAATGTACGTATCACCCTGACCTAAAAGTAGGCTTAACTAACAAATCAAAGAACACGAATAGCCTCTCGAGATTGAGCCTAATCATAACAGGATTAAGATCATTTGATCTAGGATCAACTAGGCGATATTGACTTGAATAGATATTACGGTAAGTTTAATAAATCTAAGTCAAAGTTCAATATCGGTCCCTTCCGATGCATACTCCATGCATCCAACCTGAGCTTTACTTTAACCAATGCTCTGGAAAGAACATAGCACTTCTCCAAATGCAAGTAAACTCTGTTGTCGATTATCATATCAGTAAAACCCTATGTTTGATTATATAATCTAAAAACCAATGTGTTGACGGCACAATAAACAGGATCAAGTATGTGAAAAGGGTTTCAGATGAATTCATACATTATGTACATATAATCATGAAATAAATCATGTGAACCATGCAACATTAAATGTTATTTCTGATCTATATTAATAAGTAAATCTGATTATAATGAAATGAGTTTTATTTAGGGCATAAAACCCAACACATAAATGGGTAAATGATGTGCCAAAATCCTAATTCAGGAAACCCAAACCTTTAACTTAGGGTTCTGCCATTAATAACTAATACCCCAATACCCAAAGTATCAAGGAAATAACCAACTATGGCACTGGAAATAACACAAATTGACAACACAAAAAATTTGGGAAACCTAACCCTGATCCAGTTAACTAGTTTTACAGGGCCTGTAAAACCGGTTAACCGGTTTGCACCAAGTAACCCAAAAAATTCAAAATCATGCCCAAATCTTGTCCAAACCAATCCAAACCTTCCAGAACACTTGAACCAACCCCAAACAATATATTCCAAGCAATAACAGCAAGATACAACCCATGAATCTAATTTCACCATTAATGAGCCAAGTATGAGCTCGCAAGCTCAAACTTTCTCAAACCACAAACAAACGAACAACAAATTATCAATTCAAACATAAAACAACCTCTGGAAATACCCTAGAGTAAAACCTAAACTAAACAGCCACCACATCATAAAATCACAAGCTAAAAACCAACTAAAAAACTTAAATAGCACAAAGGTAATGTTCTAGGGTTTGCCTTGGCTTGAACAACCTCCAATCTTGTTGAAACCTTGCTGAAATTCAAAGAAATTAAGAGTTGGCTGGGTTGCTTTCTGGTTGTGTGGGAGCCGAACCAAGAGAGAAAGAAAGAGAGGTTGAATTCCTAAATTCCTTTGATTTTCTCTATTTTTTCTAAGTAGATAAACATTAGTTTTAATTTATCATATGGTGAAATAAAATTGGCTAGGTGTCAAGCCCTAAAACAGTGACCTAATCCTCCCCCTTACCAAATGACCAAAATGCCCTTGGTGCTTAAACCTAAGCTAATTCAAGCCTAGGGGTAAAATGGTCAAAAACCATAACCCCACTCAAATTCGGTATTCTATTTATCTTTAATATTAATCCCACTAAGAAAAGGTTCTAGTCGTACCCACGTGACTCAAATGGCCATCCATCGCAATTTTCGTCATCGCCGAGCAAAAATTATAAAAATAACATAATTCATATATAACATAAATAATACCCCTAGAGTTTAATAAAATCTTCAGAACTGAGAAATTATAACTCTAATACCCATTTTAATAATGGGAACCAAATCATAATAAAATCATGCATTACTATAAAAATGTCAATAATTAATGTTAATTGCCTTTGCTTATCCATATTCTAAAATGCGGTCATTACAATTATGCCCCCGTTAAAAGGATTTTGTCCCCAAAATCTAATCTGAATAGCTCTAGATATTCAGTCCTCATTCCAGATTCAAATTCTCAGGTGGCTTCATCCACCTTACTGTTCTTCTAGAGCACCCTGACCAAGGTTATGGTCTTGTTCCGAAAAACTTTTTCTTTCCTATCGAGGACCTGAACTGGTTATTTCTCGTAAGACAAGTCTGACTGTAGTTCAAGGGTATCATAGCTCAAGTTATGAGTCGGGTCCACATCATATTTCCTCAACATCAAAATATAAAATACATTATGAACAGTCGATAACGCTGGTGGTAATGCTAGCCAAAATGCTACCTGCCCGACTTTCTTGAGTATCTGAAATGACCCAATGAACCTAGGGCTTAACTTGTCCCTCTTTCAAAAGCGCTTAATACCCTTCTCTGGAGAAACTCACAGGAAAATATGTTCTCCTGCCTGCAATGTAATGTCTCTGCGCTTCAGATCAGCATAACCTTTTTGCCTATTTTGTGAAATAAACATCTGAGCCTTGATCTTATCTATAGCCTTATTGGTCCTTTGAAATAATTCCGGACCTAAGTACTTCTTTTCTCCAATTCGTCCCAGAGAATTAGGGAGCGACATTTCCTACCATACATGTAACGCCCTAACAATTAGGCATGTCACAACCACTAATTATGAAACCCTAATCCCCTAAACTGGGATTACTAGGAAGAAAAGCGCGGGAAATTTAAACTTTAAACTAAAACAGAATGAAAATAAAACTTGTAATAGCATTAAACTTTAGAATCAAAAGTGACAAGTTTTGGGATCCCAAAAATCTTTTACAAAATATTACAAGTCTTTTCACTACCTGGCCTAAGCGGCAAAAACAGAGTTACAAAAGTACATCACTGGTAGACCCCAACCCACTTGGTCTAGTGTGGCCCGAACATGTACATACATCGCCTAGCTTCCGCACTCATGGCTGATCAGAGACAGATTTACCCTTTCCTCCACAATAGAGCACCCGTGATCCAAGCCCAAAAAGATAGTATTGTTGGAAATATTTTACCAGGATCTAGATTGACTGCCATGTATGTTTCATTAACACCCTAATATGAATTCTAAAACAATGAAATAAACAGATAAGGGTTCAAGAAAACCTTACAATGGGTGCAGCGAAATATAATGACTCCTTCCGTTCAGATCTCTAGCCCTTGATTCCTTTCTTTAGCAGAGCATCACCAAGATCTGAACCTGGATCTCTTTCTCTCCTTCCTTTGATGCTGATTTTCCTTCTTGATGTTTGGATTCTTCACAGTCTTACACACTATGATTGAGATACCACTTGATGTGTGTGGGCACTACTCTATCACTCAAGGTATTTCGAAATTCAAGAGAAGAAGAAGAAGAGAGGGGCGGCTATGGCTTTTCTCTGAAAGGAACAATGTGCAAGTCATAGTTTCCTGAAACCAACACTTTCTATTTATAGAATGCCATCTAGGTTTAGGTTAGAATTGTATGGCATTAAAATAATAGAAAAATAAATGGTAAAAGCTTGCATAGTGGCCGACCATATAATGGAAATGGGCCTCACTTTGTAACGTTCCCATTTTGTCATTTTTCAATCCCATTTTCTCAAAAATGCCAATTTTCCAATTTAACCATTTAAATGCCAATTCTAATTATTTAATAACTAAAAAATAATTATTAAATAATATTGTCATTTAATATATTTATTAATTTAGACATATAAAGTATCTTAATTAATAAATAAACCTAAAATCTCTTTTTTTTTTTTACAATTTTGCCCTTGCTTAGTGAAAATTCATAAAGTAGACATAGTCTAACTTTAGAATTATAATTGATTAATTAAAATCAATTAACTGAGTCTTACAATCAGTATGGTCTCAATTAGTATGGGGACCATGGGCCTGTATTAACAGAGCTTCCAATAAGTCGAACTGAATTTACCAAGTAAATTCCCTAACTTATTAATTCATTATTGAATCCACACTTAGAACTTGGAATTGCACTCTCAGTTATATAGAACGATCTATATCTTCCACGATATAGATACGCTATTAGTTATCCATTGTTATAATCCTAATTTGATCAATGACCCTCAAATAGATGATCTACATTGAATATGCACTAAATTACCGTTACACCTTCAATGTATTTTATCCTTAAAACACTTAGCTCCGTATAAATGATATTTCAGCAAAGTGAAATGAGATCTCCACCATTTATCTCTGTTTAGCCAAGCTCGAAGGATATCATCGTTTCACTTCTAAATTCCTATAGAAGTTATAGACTCCATATTTATGTTAGCGCTCCCACTCAATTATACTATCATGTTCCCAAAATGTACGTATCACCTGACCCAAAAGTAGGCTTAACTAACCAATCAAAGAACATGTATAATACTCTTGAGATCGAACCTAACCATATCAGGATTAAGATCATTTGATCTAGGATCAATAGGTAATATTGAATTGAATAGATATTACGGTAAATTTTAATATATCTAATCAAAGTTCAATATCGGTCCCTTCCGATGTATACTCCATACATCCGATACTGGTAAACTTTGCCAATGTCCTGGAAAGGACATAACACTTATCCAAGGTGTAAGAATACCTATCGCTGATTATATCATGTCAGTCTAAATCCAGTGAACTGACAAATCAGGGAATGAACTTTCGAACATATAATAAAGATTATATTCCACTGTGCTGACAACGCTATAATCATTAACAAATTCATATGTTCTGGACTTAAATAGAATTCATACATTATATGTATATAATCGTGAAATAAATCATCTGAACCATGCAACATAAAATGTTATTTCTGATCTTTATTAATAAGTAAATCTAATTATATTGAAACGAGTTTTATTTAGGGCACAAAACCCAACAAGTATAATATAAATAATCATAACTATCAAATCACATATACAATTATGCCATTTCACATTTGTCTGTATAACACAGACCCGCGTGTTACGCGCACATGCCATTTATGTATATGTGGCATAGACCCACGTGTTACGCTCACACGTCTAAATACGATAAGACCTTAGAATAGTTCATCTCGGTTCTAGTTACCGAGTCCAACCAAATTATGCCTTGAACGCATAATTCTTAAATCTCAATATACATACACATATATCATGGCATAACAATTCACCAGGGTAATAACCCTAGGCCAATAAACCTCTTATTTTAGGGTAATAACCCTAATTCGAGTTTCTATTTACTCACATATATCATATTCAATATAAGCGCCACTGTGCATAACTCTACGTGCTAACTACTGTCTTACATGATGTCCCACATACGTAGAGATTCCAAATCCCCGGGTGCTTCTGACCAAGTGCCGGTAATCTTAGTCACAATTTCTGGGATTCACAAATATAGGGTTAATCCCTAAATCCACTTTCACATAATATAAAATTGGCATTTAAATTCCAGATAATCACATAGAGCTCGGAACGATCTTTCCAACGATATATAGAATTCCCGAAATGGAGTTCAGATCACAAAGTTACAAGGATTCGAATAATGCGTTTGAATCTGTCCAAAAATGAAGGGGGGGCTGCGGCACTCCCCACATGGGGTCGCGGCCCCGGGGTTTCAAACCCAGGATTTCCAAGGAGGCGGGCTGCGACGCCCAATGAGTGGGCCCGTGGCGCCTGGGTTTCAAACCCAGGAAATCTTAAAAACCAGCTTCGAAAATTAACCCCAAACACACCTAAAACATGTCAAATATTCCACAAACTCACAAATCATAGTCCATAAATATAACTCAACAAAACAGAGAGTTGAAATACCAATTTCATGCCTTATAACCTTCAGATTAACAATAATCCCACAAAGTCCAATACATGAACAAAATTCACATATCCTCACCTAAAGAAGCTACACATGAAAGTCACAAAAAAAAAAAAAAAAATCAAAACTCAGCATGCCTTTCTAACCAACCAACTCAAATTCAGCAACTAAGAATTCTCAAATTCACAATCTAAATCATACACAAGGCAATATCTATAACTCAAAACACAACTATGGCCATAACACCATAATCAATCTAAATCTCACAAGCATACAATTTTAAGAACATAATCCATGATTTCACATATATTTCACTATGAATTACAGCAATAAACTCAAGATAGAAATGGTAGAAACACTACCTTAAGCTCTTTCAAAGACCAAGCACAAAATTCCACAAATCTAAGCTTGAATCAAACCACTTTCACACCAATTATCAAGTGAAAGAAGAGGAATATAGTGAGAGGGAGAGGGTCAGTTATGGGGTATGAAATAAAATAGATATTCTCATTCTATTTAGTAGAAATTTCTTTTATTACAAATAACACAAACATCCAAAATGACACAAATGCCCCTAGGGCCATATAACATACATACATACATACATTCCAAGGGCAAGCATGTCATTAGCCACATGTTATTTCAAATACTTTTAGAATGTTCAATAAAATGCCAATAAATAATCCCGAAAATGAATTTCGGCCCCGAACCTAGTTCGACTCGAAATTCCCAATTGTGACCATATCGCGCCGACTTGTCAGAAAACACCTAAAAAAGGACACTACAAATATACTATATAATAATATAGTCCACAAGCACACAATTAAGTTAAATTCACATTTTTATCCTTCTCGGGTCAAAATTATAAAAATGCCCATGGCTCACCAACGGGGGGTCTTAACATGTCATATATCCAATTAATTCACATATAATAAATTATATAATGATATAATTCCATAATAATACACATTTAACTAGTTAGGGTTTGCTAATCCATTTTCTTAATCGTAGGGTATTACAATACAACATCTCATAAGGAGTCATTCCCTATTGTACTTTGGTAGCTGATGTTGTAGGAGAATTCAATCAAAGGTAAGTACTTACTCCATGAGCCCCCAAAGTCCATGATACAGGCTCGTAATAAATCTCCTAATATATGAATTTTTCTTTCTAATTGCCCATCAGTCTGAGGGTGAAAAGTTATACTGAACTTCAGCTTTGTGCCCATAGCTTTCTAAAGATTTACCCAAAATTTTAATGTAAACTCTGGATCCCTATATGAAACAATGGATTTAGGCACTCCATGGAGACTAACTATCTCTTTCACATACATTTCATCGTACTAATCCACTATATAGGTAATCTTTACTGGCAGAAAATGAGCTGATTTCACGAAAATGATCCATTATGACCCATACTGAATCATACATTCCCGTGGTTCTAGGAAAACGAACTACGAAGTCCACACAATATCCTCCTGCTCTTTTTCAGGAAGGGCTAATGGTTGTAATAACCCTGCCAGTCTCAGGTGCTTAGTTTTGATCTGCTAACGTGTTAACATCTAGTCACATAATCCACTACATTTTTCTCCATTCTATGCCACCAATGATAAGGTTTTAAATCTTGATACCTCTTGATGGTTCTTGGGTGTAACAAATAAGGTATTATATGAGATTCATTAAGGATTTCCTTCTTAAGCTCACCATCATCTGGAACACAAAGTCGAGCTTTAAATAGTAACATTCTGCTATTTGAGATCAAAAACTCTCTAGGCCGACCGGCCAGTATCTCATCCCGAATTAACTAGCTCAGGATCTTCTAACTACGGTCTTTTGCTTTTTTTTTTTCTAACAAATCTGATTATAGTGTCAGGTAGTAACTTCCAAACCACAAATTTAATTTCACTCTTAACCATTTCTAAACATAGACCTTTGTACTCAAGGCATTCGCCACCACATTGACTTTCTCGGGATGATACAAAATCTCAGAATCAGAAACCTTAACTTACTCTGGTCACTGTCTCGACCTCATTTTTAAATCTTTTTAATTGGTAAAATACTTGAGGCTCTTAAAATCTGTGTAAATCTCACATTTTCACCATAAAAGTAATGTTGCCATATTTTTAGAACGAATACTATAGCAGTAAGCTTTAAATCATGTGTTGGGTAGCGCTGCTCATAATCCTTCAGTTGACGGGAGACATAAGTTATAACTCTGTCAGCTTGCATTAGAACACATCCCAGACATTGTCTAGATGCATCACAATAAACAGTGAACCTTTCTTGATCTGATGGTAAAGCTAACACTAGTGCTGTTATTAATCGATGTTTCAACTTCTAAAAAGTCGCTTCACACTTGTCAGACCATATGAACTGTGGGTTCTTCTTAGTTAACTCGGTTAGTAGCATAGGGTTCTTAGAAAATCCTTCAACAAAATGCTAATATTTCCCTATTAAACCAAGAAAATTTCGTACTTTCGTCACTATTTTGGCCTCGACCAACTTTTCACTAACTCAATCTTCCTCGGGTCAATCATGATTTCATCTTTTTCGACAATGTGTCCTAAAGAAGACACCTTCGATAATCAAAATTCACACTTTTTAAATTTTGCATACGGCTTGTGATCCCTGAGTCATTGTAATACCATTCAGAGATGTTGCTCTTGCTCTTCCTCTGTCTGAGAGTACACAAGGAGGTCATCGATAACCACTATAATACGGTTATTGAAGAAATCCTTGAATACTCTATTCATGAGATCTGTAGAGGCCGCTAGAGCATTTATCAATTTGAATACAATTACCACAAACTCATAATGACTATACCTGGTCTAAAATGAAGTTTTCAGATTATCTTCTTCCCAAATTTTGAGCTGATAATAACCAGGTGGCAGGTCAATCTTAAAATATACAGACTTTCCATGAAGCTAATTGAACAAATCATATATCATGGGCAACAAATACATATTCCTAATCGTTAACTTGTTTAGTTCTCGATTGTCAATACACATTTGAAGGGAACCATCCTTATTTTTCACAACAAAACTAGAGCTCTCCAAGGCGATACACTGGGTCGAGTAAACCCTAAATCAAGCATCCCCTGAAGTTGTATTTTAACTCCTTAAGTTTTGCTGAAGCCATTCTGTATAGCGCTTTTAAAATAAGTCCCACACCAGGTGCCAAATCAGTTATAGAATCTATTTCTCGTTGTGGCGATAATCCCAGTAACTCCTCGGGAAATACGTCGAGAAATTCTTTTACAAACGCTAAAAATCCTACACATCCATTGTATAGTAAATCTTTAGCTCTTAAAACTGAAATAATTGGGCTTTGAGACCCCTGAACAGATCCAACATAGACAAATGGATCTTCGCTCTCTGACTGAAAAGTTACCATTTTCCGCTTACAATCAATGCTGGCCAAATACTTGGACAGGAAATCCATCCTAAGTATGACATTGAACTCCACTAATTTCAGTTTTACTAGGTTAGTACTTAACTCACTATTTTCTACTCTAACCGACATAGACCTAATCCGACTTTTGGAGATAACTAACTCCCCACTAGACATCAGGGTTCCAAACCCTTTTTCAATAAAGTCACAAGGCCTACCCAATTGATTAATTACCCTTGATGCCACATATGAGTGTCTAGCCCTAGAGTCAAATAACACCGTGAAATAGGAGTTATTAAAGAGAAACTGACCTAACGTCATAGAAGGACTGGCTGCAGCATCACCTTGAGTAATAGCATACACCGGAGCAAGTATGGATTTTGCTTCATGCTCCAACTCTTCTTTCTCCACTTGAAGGCAGTCTTTCTTAAAATGCCCAATCATGCCACACTGAAAGCATGTTTTTCGGTTGAACTCTTCGGGATGGTGTTTCTTGCAACGTGGGTACTCAGGGTAAGAATAACCCTAGCGCCCACCTCTGCCTTGATTCCATCTGAGCCGTTTGTTTCATCTTAAACCCACCACTGTCAATGCAGGTTTCCTCTTCTGCTCAACCACGTACGGAGCCCCTACCACCTCCACCATAAATGGAAATAAGGGGAGCAGTAACTCGACCTTCTGTCATAACCTCATGAGGCTTTAAAGCAGATTCTTTAGGGCTCCCAGTCCCAAAGGTGTCCTTCACCTCTAAATTTCCCTAAAGGACTGGAGATTCTTGCATCCAATTTCCCCCTTGTAATGGTTCCACTTGGCTACTAACCATACTCTGATCCGCTGGTAATACCGGATTGAAAACTTTTGGTATATAAGGTAAAAGGTACTACAGGAGATCTTTGTTGTTTCAACCTCTGAATTTCCTCTTCATGTTGTTCAATTATAACTTCCATCTAAGTGAACCTCTGCTCCGAATCGAACAGAGCCTGTGGCAGATAATCATCACTCCCGCCAATAGCCCTCCAATGGCTTTCACCTTGGTTATGGGAACAATTTAGATTCCATCCTCTCCAACCGTTACTAGCCCTAACCATATTATTCTAACTCTGCATATTGCACCAGGTGTCCCTTTTATAGGACAAACCTGTCAATTCGTAAGTCAGTCTAGTTAGGCAACAACCCAATTTGCAATCTTACTACCGCACTTATGGATCTTAAGGTAATGCATTAAAATAAACAATTATAAACTACTATGCTTCCTAACAAGCTTTTCTTATCACATACATTACTAAAAAAAGTAAAGACTTATTGAACCGTAAGCCAAGCTTTTCTCTGATGATGATTGTACATGCCTTGTTGATCTTTGGTGGACAAACCTGCTGGCTCTGATACCAAAATTGTAACGCCTTGATGATTAGGTGCCTACAGTGATTTTCCAATAAATGTGCCACCTTTGCTAAATCAAAGGGTTTTCCTTGAAAATCGTGTCAAATTAATTTTTTTGATCTAATAGTAAAACTTTATAAACTTTTATATATTTATTTACAAAATTCGAGATCCCGAACTTAAACTTTTACAAACTTAATTGAAATAAATTTATAATCTGGTCGCTCAGCAACTACAAAATACAACTCCAGATGTCCCGAGACCGAACACTCCAAGTCGCGTCGCCTCGACATGTACAATCTTCATCCAAGCCCAGAGCTCACTCCTGCACAGCCTTCGTTGTTCCTTTACCTACACATGAAAGTAACATCTATGAGTCAACAGACTTAGTAAGTAAACCATACAACAAACCATATAATCACGACTTGTGTCTAGGCGCCCATACACCTATCAACAAGGCTTACCAGATGACTTAAGAAGGTTCTTAACAATTGCTGCTACTAACCATGATATCATCCAGCATCAGCACTATGATTGCCCTGCGGGACCGACACTATGTTTGTGCCGCTATGACAGCATCAATAGCACCCAAAAGTATAATTAGCCATGATATCACTCTTAACCAGTATGATGCCTGTACTACTAAACTGACATAATGATTGTGTTGCTATGATAGCGCCAATTAATATTTTCTGAGGTGAATATCATTCTTAACCAGTACGACGCCCGTATTGCTGAACTGACACAATGGTTGTGTCGCTATGATATCACCCAAATATATATATTATAAACACACCATGCACATATATCACACATATACACATTCACATATATACAATATGTTCTATGCTATTCTTACCTCATTTCCAAATTCAAGTGATTTGGTCGACCTGAACGGAAAACTTCGTGCTGGATGGATGCATAATCACATAACATAAATGGGTAAACGACGCGCCAAAACCCTAATCCGGGAAACCCAAACCTTTAACTTAAGGTTCTGCCATTAATAATCATTACCCCAATACCCTAAGTATCAAGGAAATAACCAACTATGGCACTCTAAATAACACGAATTGACAACATAAAAAATTCAGGAAACCTAACCCTACTCCGGTTAACCGGTTTTGTAGGGCCTGTAAAACCGGTTAACCAATTTGCACCAGGTAACCCAAAAAATTTGAAATCATGTCCAAACCATGCCTAAACCAATCCAAACCTTCCAGAACACTTGTACCAACCCCAAACAATATATTCCAAGCAATAACAGCAAGATACAACCGATGAATCCAATTTCACCATTAATGAGCCAAGTATGAGCTCACAATTTCAAACTTGCTCAAACCACAAACAAACCAGCAAAACCAACAACAAATAATCAATTCAAACTCAAAACAACCTCTGGAAACACCCTAGAGTAAAACCTAAATTAAACAGCCACCACATCATAAAATCACAAGCTAAAACCCAACTAAAAAGCTTAAATAACACAAAGGTAATGTTCTAGGGTTTACCTTGGCTTGAACAACCTCCAATCTTGTTGAAACTTTGTTGAAATCTAAAGAAATTAAGAGTTGGCAAGGTTGCTTTCTGGTTGTGTGGGAGCCGAACCAAGAGAGAGAGAAAGAGAGGTTGAATTTCCTAATTTCCTTTGATATGCTGAAATAAAATTGGCTAGTGTCAAGCCCTAAAATAGCCACCTAATCCTCCCCCTTACTAAATGACGAAAATGTCATTTGGACCTTCCCATAGTCAATAGATAAGAAAGTGTTTGTTTAAACAAATACTACTTTTCTAAGAAAATGACTAAGTCTGAAAATAAAGTAGCAAATAAAGGAGATATTTATTTCTTGATTCCAAAAGTGTTCTATCATCTTATTTGACATATGATGATCCCACTGTCTCTGTTGTCTTGTCACAACCAAAGAGGTTAATACCATTTAGTTTTCTTAGTAATAATTCACGGTACCTTGTTGTAGTGGGAGAGTTTCTAGGAACTTCACTTCTTATTGTTAGGCTATTTTTAGCCTATGTTTTGGATCTATTTTATGTGCGTTTTTCGCTGTGTTGGGACGAAATTACGCTTGTTTTCTACGTTTTCAAGTTCTTTGGAATAAAAGAGGTCTCGGATGCAAAAAGTCAATAAAAGACGAGCTGAGCCAAGGAAAACACAATTTTTGAAGAATTGTGCATATCTGGCCGCGGCTAGACACATTTTGCCCGCGGCTAGATCACGAAATTTGTTAAGAAATCCTGGAGCTACAGTCGCCGCGGCGAGGGGGAGTGTCGCCACGGCCATTTAAGAGATACAAAGAGGTGCTTAATTTGCCATTATCTCGCCGCGGCGAGAGGAAGCTTGGCCGCGGCGAGATCCCGTACGGACCAGGGGTAATTTCGTCCATCGAACCCTAAAAATTAGATATAAATAGAAAACTGCGATTGAAAGTCTGAGGAAGCAATTTCGAACCCTAAAATACAGCAGAGAGCGGCAGGAAGAGCATAGAGATTCAAGTGAAGATCCAGAATTCATCCACCAACAGTTCTTTTCTTTATTCCTCGTTAATTTCTTTATGTTGAATATTGCTTTAGGAATGGTTATGGATTTGTTTCTGAACTAAATTTCCCATTTAGGGAGGATGATGATTGTTGTTTAATGCTTGCCTAGTTAATGTTTAATTACCATTCCTCCATTCTTGTTTGTGAAATTATCTTAATTCGCGTTTAATTTCATGTTTAAGATTGATCACCTTGTGCATGCTTTATGATCTCAATTCGAAATCTGAAAAGTGAGAATTGAGAATGCTAAAATTGGGATAATCGATGTTCTATGTGAAACGAGAGTATTTACATGACTTATGTGACGAATAGATTATTACTTAATGCTGATTTCATGTTAGTTTAATTAAGGAATTAATTAGATAATATGAGATTTAGAATCTAGAAGATCTGAAAAGAGCTAGGTTGTTTTATAATCTGTCATTCACTTCAAGAATAGGATAGTAATTAAGCATTAACGATTTGGGTAAACAACAACAGGATTCTCCTCCCTATCATCTCATCTTGCTTAAACTTTAACTGTGTTTTACGCTTTCTGAATTACTTTACTTTTCTTAAATCATAATTGTTTTCGATTTGCCAAATAGAATTATAAGTATAGTTTAGTGGTATTTAATCCAATTCTCTGTGGGATCGACCTCACCTGTGTGAGTGTTACTACTTGATTGCGTATACTTGCGTAGTGTTTATAAATTTGAGCAACAAGTTTTTGGCGCCGTTGCCGGGGAATTGTTTAAAGATTAATATAACATAAAATTATACTAACTTCTACTTTGGTATATTTTCTCTTGCTAAGTTTCTAACCTTTTTCTTGCAATATTTTCGTGATTCATTTCAGGATTCCTAAGTGTATGCGCCGTCAAGGACAAGCAGTCATATTACCAGTTGATCCTGAAATCGAGAAAACTTGCAGGAGGAACCGAAAGAACAAAAGGCAAGAAAGAGTTTCAGCAACTGCTGAAACATCAGAAATCATGGCTGCCAATGTGAACAATAATGCTGGAAACAATGGGGGTAATAATGGTAATAATGGTGGCGCCGTGGAAGATCAAGCTAATGGCCGTAGCTTGAGAGATTACATTCTCCCTACTCTGACGGGAGTGCAGTCATGTATCAGGCCAGCGGCAGTGGATGCGAACAACTTTGAGATTAAACCTGCCATCCTTCAAATGGTGCAGTCTTCAGTTCAGTTTGGTGGCCTCCCTTCTGAAGATCCTAATCTGCATCTCTCTAACTTCATGGAACTTTGTGAAACTTTTAAAGTTAATGGAGTTAGCGATGATGCCATTCGACTGAGACTGTTTCCATTCTCGCTCAGAGAACGAGCCAAGAGTTGGTTAAACTCCTTGCCACCCAATTCTATTGCCACCTGGAATGATCTGGCAACAAAATTCTTGTCAAAGTTTTTTCCTCTAGCCAAGTCTGCAAAGCTGAGAGGAGAAATCAACAACTTCTGCCAACAAGATAATGAATCTCTCCATGAGGCTTGGGAGAGGTTTAAAGATCTGATCAGGAAGTGTCCTCATCACGGTATAGAGAAGTGGATGCTGGTCCACAACTTCTACAACGGGTTGGTTGGTAACACTAGAACTCTAATAGATGCAGCAACGGGCGGAGCTTTTATGAGAAAGAGTGCTAATGAGGCGTATGATCTATTGGAGGAGATGGCTCTAAACAATCAGCAGTGGCCAACTGAAAGGAGTCAATCTAAGAAGGTAGCTGGTGTGTTAGAAGTTGATGCCATCACAAAGTTAACAGCTCAGGTTGAGGCATTGACAAAAATAATTGCAGGGCAAGCGAAACAAGCCCAAATTGTTTGTGAGATATGTGGAGGAAATCATCACTTTTCAGAGTGTCAAGCAGATGTGGATGATTTGCCAATGGATGAAGCTAAGGCCATTGGAAATTTTTTACAGAACAACAACAACAATTATGGGTTCAACCAGGGTAATAACCGAAGAAACAGTGGGTTCTATCAGCAACAAAATCAGAACCAGAATCAGAACCAACAGTTTAATCAGCAACAAGCCTCTGGTGGAAATTCTAGTTTGCAAACAGATTTACTGCTTCAATTTATGACTAAAACTAGATCTTCAATTAAAGACCTGCAGACTCAGATGGGCCAGCTAGAAACTCAGGTAGCAACCCGCCCTCAAGGAAATTTGCCTAGCACAACTGAAGTTAATCCCAAAGAAAACTGCAAAGCAATTACCCTGAGGAGCGGTAAGAAGTATGATGGGCCTGAGTTACCACAACCAGTTGAGGTAGATGAAGAGATAAAAGCTCAACCAGTGCAAACACCAACACCAACAGCAGAGAAGGCTACTGACAACCCAGCACAACCACAACAGTCTCCACCTATTAGCATTGATCACCGTGTGAAAATACCCTATCCTCAGAGGCTCAGAAAGTCAAGCTTAGACAAGCAGTTCACCAAGTTTCTAGAAGTCTTCAAAAGACTTCACATTAACATTCCCTTTGCTGAAGCTTTAGAGCAGATGCCAAGTTATGTGAAGTTTATGAAGGAAATTTTGTCAAAGAAGAGGAAGATGGAGGATTATGAGACAGCGGCTCTAACTGAAGAGTGCAGCGCTATTCTACAGAAGAAACTCCCTCCAAAACTCAGAGATCCAGGGAGCTTCACTATTCCTTGTACTATTGGAAAAATTGAAGGAATAAATGCACTATGTGATTTGGGAGCCAGTATAAACTTAATGCCTTTGTCAGTGTTTAAAAGACTGCAGCTGGGTGAAGCAAAGCCAACCACGGTAACTCTCCAATTGGCGGATCGATCACTAGCTCATCCTAGAGGAGTCATTGAGGATGTGTTAGTTAAAGTTGACAAGTTCATCTTTCCAGCTGATTTCATTGTTCTGGATATGGAAGAAGACAACAATGTTCCTATCATCCTGGGGAGACCCTTCTTGGCAACAGGGAAAGCACTAATTGATGTTCAGAAAGGAGAGTTAAAGCTGAGGGTACAAGGAGATGAAGTTGTATTTAATGTACTCAAAGCAATGACTTACCCTACGGCTAGTGACAATTGTTTTGCAATTGATGTGGTGGACCAGTTGGTGGAGACAAAGACGCACATTGAAGACCCTCTTAATCTGACTTTGGTACAAGGGGAGGTGGTGGAACAAGACGGTAAGGAAGCTTATGAGTATGCTATGTGGCTCGACTCTTATGGACCATTGAATAGAAGATACTATGAAGAGTTAGGAGTCATACCAACAAAGCCTACCCCATCTACTGAAAAGCCTCCTCAACTAGAGTTAAAAGTCTTACCGGATCATCTCAGGTATGAATAATTGGGAGAAAATAAGACACTTCCTATCATTGTGGCATCTTCCCTATCTTCTTTAGAGACAGACAAGCTATTACAGGTTCTAAGGAAGCATAAGAAAGCCATTGGATGGACTTTAGCAGACATTAAAGGGATCATCCCCTCAACTGTAATGCATAGAATCTTAATGGAGGAAGGAGTGAAGCCTACCATCGATGCACAACGAAGATTAAATCCACCAATGAAGGAGGTTGTCAGAAAAGAAGTCTTAAAGTGGTTAGATGCCGGGGTAGCGTATCCTATTTCAGACAGTAAATGTGTAAAGACCGCTTAGTTTAATTTGGAAATTAGCAGTTAATCACGTTTAATTATGAAATTATTTATAGCTATTTAAATAATTTATTATACTGTTATTATTGAATTCAGAGATGCATTTTTATGTCATGTAGTAGTTTTCATAATTTTGCATTCCGGTGCCCGATATTTTGGAACTCGGTGTTCGGCTCAGTAAAAATCACAACTTAGTATGTTAGTAGTTTGGGACGGTTTATTAGACATTGGGAATGTCGGGAATGGCCGGGAATTTAGAATTTCCCAAAAAATACCCCTTTAGTGTTATTTAAGTTATTTTAGTGTGGAGGGGCAAAATGGTCTTTTTTCCCCAATGATATTTTGTCCTTTAGTGGACTTAGTAAATGGATTATATGTGTTTATTTTCTTTAATTGTTGGCTGAAGTAAATAGGAATAGGTGTCATTTAATCTCATTTTCTCATTTCAAAATCAAAGTTAGAAAAATTTAGAAAGAAAAGCAAAATTTGTTCTCTCAAGCTCTCTCTCTTTTCGGCCCTCCTTGAGCAGCAAGGAAGTGGAGTTTTTCTTGGTGATTCAAGTTCATTTTGAGCAGATTTAGTGATCTCTAATTGTTAGTAAGCTTTCTTCATCTTTCTCTTTTGTTTCTTGAAGTTTTTAAAGTGAAATGGTAGGTTGGATGCTAGTTTTTGGGTGGCTGTTGTTGCTGTGTTTATATGTTGTTTTCAGAAGCTTAATTAGGTCTAAAATGAATGGATTATCTAGGTTTTAATGCATGCTTGCTATCTTGTTTAAGTTGTGTGATTTTTAGCTCAAAAATTATGGTTTTCAAAGAGAAATGGCTTAATTCTGTTGCTGTGATGTTGTTGAAGTTGTAGTTGTTTTCAGAGGGTTATTTATGCATGATTATGTAGATTTAATCTAGTAAGGATGCATGTTAGTTGATTTTAACCAAGTTTGAGTTTAGAACTCAAAGCTTGGGCTTTAATGGCAATTTTCGTTTCTGTACTTTCTGGGTGGATTTAATGCCTTAGAAATGTAATTTGGGTTATATGGAATAGGTCTGGAAGGTTTGAGGTGATTTGGGTTGGATTTGTATGAGTTATGAAATTTTGAAGTTGCTGCCTGCGAGGAACCGGAATTCCGGTTGTACATCCAGAATTCTGGATGGGGTTCTGAAATTTCCCAGAACCAGAATTCCGGTTGGGCAACCGATCTACCGGTTGGGGAAAATTCAGGAACCCTAGTTTTCCTCATTTTTATGTTTTTGGGGGTATTGCCATGCTTTTTATCGATAGGGAAACTTTTAGTTCCTAGTTTAAGTCCCCGGGAAGTGGTTTAGCGTATCACTTATAGTGTTGTGATTTTTATGGTTTAGGAGCCTGTAATCCGCCGCACAGTTAAGTTCCAGTCAGGTTGACCGGCACACCTGAATTCGGAATCCAGGTAAGATTAGTATAACAGTATGCATATGTAGATTACATGTTTAGCATGCATGTAGGAAGCCTGTTAGATTACATTAGTTATGTATGTTGGCTTCGAACCATCCAACTGTGTCACATCGGTACAGGCTGGAGTATGACTAGCAGCCGGAGTATGACCGGTTCGACCGATCAGGCTGACACTTAGGATGGTGGTTATGTACTATTGACGTATCACGTCGGTACAGGCTGGAGTATGACCAGCAGCCGGAGTATGACCGGTTTGACCGATCAGGCTGATACTGTAACACGTTGGTACAGGCTGGAGTATGACCAGCAGCCGGAGTATGACCGGTTCGACCGATCAGGCTATTACTTGTCAATAGTATCGTCCCTATGAACGTTCAGAACTCAGTACCGTGTTGGACACGGCAGTTAGGGGGATTCAGTATCGTGTTGGACACGGCAGTTAGGGTTATGATCAGGGGTATGGGCGTCTGATCATGACCGAGATTATGTATGAATATTATTATGCTTTTCTTACTGAGTCTGTCGACTCACAGTGCTACGTTTATGTGTAGGTAAAGGCAAGGCTAGGGCTGATGGACCGTGAGCGAGCCGGTGAAGATTGTACATGTCGGGGCGGTTAGGCCTTGAGCGTACGATCCTCGGGACAGCAAGGCTAATTTTGTAACTAGTCGCTAGGCGACAATTATTTTGTATGAACAGTAAACTTTTGTAAATGATTTTGTAATCGGGATCCCGAGTCTTTTGTATAAATATTTTATAAGTTTAATTAAAAAGCAAAATTTTTAATTAATCACGTTTTCCATAAACCTCGTTGATTAGCAACGAGCTGCACATCATGTTTAAAAATCACGTAATACGCCTATGTTAGTTAGGGTGTTACAAAATGGGTAAGTCCAGTCCAGGTTGTTCCAAAGAAAGGAGGGATGACGGTGGTGAAGAATGAAAAGAATGAACTCATCCCAACCAGAACTATCACAGGATGGAGAATTTGCATAGACTACCAGAAACTCAACAAAGCCATGAGAAAAGATCACTTTCCACTCCCATTCATTGACCAGATGTTAGACAACTTGGCAGGCCAAGAGTACTACTGTTTCCTTGATGGGTACTCAGGGTATCACCAAATAGCTATAGCACTGGAAGATCAAGAGAAAACGACATTCACATGTCCATATGGTACTTTTGCTTTCCGACGAATGCCATTTGGGCTGTGTAATGTTCCAGCAACATTCCAGAGGTGTATGATGGCCATATTTTCAGATCTAATAGAAAAATGCATCGAGGTGTTTATGGATGATTTTTCAGTATTTGGTTCATCGTTTGACCAATGTTTAAGCAACTTGGAATTGGTATTAACAAGGTGTGAAGATTCTAATTTGGTGTTGAACTGGGAAAAATGCCATTTCATGGTTACGGAAGGAATAGTGTTGGGACATAAGATCTCGAAAGAAGGTATTGAGGTTGACAGAGCCAAAGTATCTACAATTGAGAACTTGCCTCCTCCAGTTTCAATTAAGGGAGTTCGAAGCTTTTTGGGTCATGCCGGGTTCTACAGAAGATTTATCAAAGACTTCTCCAAAATCGCCAAACACCTTCTGAGAGGCTCAGGTAAGTTTCTCTCACCCTGGTTTATTTTCACACATTGGGGACCATGTGCATCTTTAGTTTGCGGGGAGAGACTTTAAATTTTCGTTAATTAGTTTTTTTTTTTAGTTTTTTTTAAGTCATGTGTTGATAGCTAAGTTGAAAGATTGATTGAACCACTGTTATTCACTTGTGCAATGGATTAAAACATAACTGTGTGCTTGACTTGCAACTGTTTGAATTAAGATGGATGTGTCTTAGGAAGTGGTTCATGTAGATATAAAACATTTGTTCTTGACGCATATCACTTCTGTTCTATTTGGTTTGTGGAATGATTGACTGTACATGAAATAGAATTTTGTTGACATACTCTTTTGAAGCGAAATCCTTGATAATTTTTGTTTGGAAAGTGATTTAGGCAAGTTTTCTTTGGACCGATTGAGCCTTTCAAGCTTACCTAGAAATTTTACCGTAGTATACCCAAAGTTGAGCCTTAACTTATTCTAAAAATTTCTCACCACTTACCTAAGCTAAACTCAGTATCGTTAACTCTTTTCACTCTGAACATACCTTGTTATGCCATGAGCCTTTAAGCAAGTTTGGGGGGATAAATTGTTGTAAGTGGAGAAACAAAGTGTATTGGTGAGTGATTAAAAAAAAAATATTGTGTGTTGTGCCTCTAGTAAAAAATAGAAGAAAAGGAAAAAAAAATAAGAAAAGAAAATATGTGATAATGTCTTCTTGAGAAAAAAAAGCTAAGAATAATATGAGGTACGCACATAAAGAAAAAAATCGCAATCTCTTACTATTGCCTTTGGGATATAGGGAAGAAAAGAAAGAAAAATAAATGTGGGGGCTTGCTTGGTTAATAGTGCTTATGGTATAGTGTAGCTTAAATGACTTGTCACCTACCCATGTACCTAAGCCACGTGATGATAACCGAAAAAGACCTATTGATTCCAAAGAGAAATTTGTCAACATTAGTGGAGATAGGTGTGCCATTCAAACTTATTGATCATGTGTTAGTGGCATGTCGGGAAGTTTAGAACGGTTGTGATATGGACGACAATTGCAATGTTTTGTGTTTGTATGAATTGCTTACTTGTAAATTGTACATCCAAATTAGTTCTTAGAGTTGGCAAGTTGAAATTCTGGTTATTGATGGCTTGAAGTTGTGCAGGTGGTGGTAGCAGTTCAATCATCGGAAAGTTTAGTTATCTCTGTTTGTTTGTTTTTAGTTCGAGTCTTAGTTTACTCGGGGGCGAGTAAAGAGTTAGTTTGGGGGAGTTTGGTAGGCTATTTTTAGCCTATGTTTTGGATCTATTTTATGTGCGTTTTTCGCTGTGTTGGGATGGAATTACGCTTGTTTTCTACGTTTTCAGGTTCTTTGGAATAAAAGAGGTCTCGGATGCAAAAATTCAATAAAAGACGAGCTGAGCCAAGGAAAACACAATTTTTGAAGAATTGTGCATATCTGGTCGCGGCTAGACACATTTTGGCCGCGGCTTGATCACGAAATTTGTTAAGAAATCCTGGAGCTACAGTCGCTGCGGCGAGGGGGAGTGTCGCCGCGGCCATTTAAGAGATACAAAGAGGTGCTTAATTTGCCATTATCTCGCCGCGGCGAGAGGAAGCTTGGCCGCGGCGAGATCCCGTACGGACCAGCGGCAATTTCGTCCATCGAACCCTAAAAATTAGATATAAATAGAAATTGCGATTGAAAGTCTGAGGAAGCAATTCGGAACCCTAAAATACAGCAGAGAGCGGCAGGAAGAGCATAGAGATTCAAGTGAAGATCCAGAATTAATCCACCAACAGTTCTTTTCTTTATTCCTCGTTAATTTCTTTATGTTGAATATTGCTTTAGGAATGGTTATGGATTTGTTTCTGAACTAAATTTCCCATTTATGGAGGATGATGATTGTTGTTTAATGCTTTCCTAGTTAATGTTTAATTACCATTCCTCCATTCTTGTTTGTGAAATTATCTTAATTCGCGTTTAATTTCATGTTTAAGATTGATCACCTTGTGCATGCTTTATGATCTCAATTCGAAATCTAAAAAGTGAGAATTGATAATGCTAAAATTGGGATAATCGATGTTCTATGTGAAACGAGAGTATTTACATGACTTATGTGACGAATAGATTATTACTTAATGCTGATTTCATGTTAGTTTAATTAAGGAATTAATTAGATAATATGAGATTTAGAATCTAGAAGATCTGAAAAGAGCTAGGTTGTTTTATAATCTGTCATTCACTTCAAGAATAGGATAGTAATTAAGCATTAACGATTTGGGTAAACAACAACAGGATTCTCCTCCCTATCATCTCATCTTGCTTAAACTTTAACTGTGTTTTACGCTTTCTGAATTACTTTACTTTTCTTAAATCATAATTGTTTTCGATTTGCCAAATAGAATTATAAGTATAGTTAGTGGTATTTAATCCAATTCCCTGTGGGATCGTCCTCACCTGTGTGAGTGTTACTACTTGATTGCGTATACTTGCGTAGTGTTTATAAATTTGTGCAACACTTATGACTTGGAAGACACTAGTGATTAAAGCCATTGTGAGTTCAAACAAGTAATGGATTGTCAAGATAAGAAACTAAGAAGAAAGCCAAGAGAACTATGGTTTAATCCATTCACATGGAGTAACCTAAATTTTTCTATTACAAGGACATAAAAGGAAATTTTGTTAATAAGTCTATTCAATGGACTTAACAAAACTTCCTGTTCCTAGTATTATAGGTTTGAGTTTATCTAAACCTATGGCTTGTGGTATACCTGGTAATTACTTACTCTAATGCAAGCAACTTACTTTAGTAAGATGCTGAAGTATTTTCTTTCTAATGGCAATCTATAGAAGCTTCTTGACTTCTAGGCATAGATTTTATTTATCTAAGGAAAAGTCTAAACTATTCCAGAAAAGATAAAGTCATGAAAGAATTTCTTAAATCAACAGTGAGAGGTCTCAGATATGCTTTAGTATGCCTTAGACCAGACACCTGCTGTTGAGTGGGAGTAATGAGTAGGTATCAGATTAATCCAGGAGAAGAACATTGGAAGACAATCAAGTAAATCTTAAGATTAAGAAGAGGAACTATATGTTAGTCAATAAGGGTGTATATAAAACTCTTAGACTACACCACATCAGATTTCAAGACTTGCCTTTGTGTTAGAAAGTTTGCTGATAAGATGGTGATTACTCTGGGGGTGGAATAGTGATTTTGGAGAAGTTTAAAAACCTATCTGAAGTCTCTAGGTCTACCAGAAAAGGACTGAATGTTAAAGTTGCAGGAAAGGTACTTATTCAGTCTAAGGAAAGTTCTATACATTTTTGGCACCATTCCAAATTGCCTAAACTACTAGTGTTGTTTCCTGATTAACTAAAAGTATTTGCCAAAGGTATAGAATCCAATATCCCAAAAGAGTAGACATATAGAGAGAAATTTCACATTATCAATGATATTGTGATTAAGGAAAAGTAATGGTGGAGAAAAGGTTGTGTTTAATTCAACCTTTCAGATCCTATTACGAGGAGTTTACTACTACTACACTTGATTTGTATATCAAGGTGTTGAGATTATTTGAAATGCACTTTTTGTTTTATATTAGTGCAAGTGGGAGTTTGTTGGGTTTTATGCCCTAAATAAAACTCATTTCAATATAATCAGATTTACTTATTAATATAGATCAGAAATAACATTTAATGTTGCATGGTTCACATGATTTATTTCATGATTATATGTACATAATGTATAAATTCATCTGAAACCCTTTTCACATACTTCATCCTGTTTATTGTACTATCAACACTTTGGAAAGTAAACATGACTATGTGAATAAAGTTTCCTAGATTTATCAGACAGAGGGTTTTACTGATATGATAATCTACAACAGAGTTTACTTGCATTTGGAGAAACGCTATGTTCTTTCCAGAGCATTGGTTAAAGTAAAGCTCAGGTTGGATGCATGGAGTATGCATCGGAAGGGACCGATATTGAACTTTGACTTAGGTTTATTAAACTTACCGTAATATCTATTCAAGTCAATATCGCCTAGTTGATCCTAGATCAAATGATCTTAATCCTGTTATGATTAGGCTCAATCTCAAGAGGTTATTCGTGTTCTTTGATTTGTTAGTTAAGCCTACTTTTGGGTCAGGGTTTGTTAGGTTTTATGCCCTAAATAAAACTCCATTTCAATGTAATCTATTTTATTCAACATCAATAAAGAAACAGAAGTATTTTTCATTCATTGTGTATGTTTTGGCTCACTTTATCAATTGCTTGTCTAATTGATTTATAAATTCATCTTAAACCCTTTTCACATACTTGATCATGTTTATTGTGCTGTCATCACATTGGAAAGTAAACATGACTATGTGAATAAAGTTTCCTAGATTTATCAGACACAGGGTTTTACTGATATGATAATCTACAACAAGAGTTTACTTGTATTTGGAGAAATACTATTTTCTTTCCAGAACATTGGTTAAAGTAAAGCTCAGGTTGGATGCATGGAGTATGCATCGGAAGGGACCGATATTGAACTTTGATTTAGATTTAATTAAACTTACCGTAAAATCTATTCAAGTCAATATTGCCAAGTTGATCCTAGATCAAATGATCTTAATCCTGTTATGATTAGGCTCAATCTTGAAAGGCTATTCGTGTTCCTTTGAATTGTTAGTTAAGCCTACTTTTAGGTCAGGGTGATACATACTTTTTGGGAACACGGTAGTGCAATTGAGTGGGAGCGCTAGCATAAACATGGAATCTATAGCTTCTACCTGGCGAATAGTAAGCAAAGGATGATTTCCTTCGAGCTTGACCAAACGAAAATAAATGGTGGAGATCTCATTTCACATAAGCTGAAATATCATTTATACGGGGTCAAGTGTTTTAAGGATAAAATACATAGTAGGGTGTTACGGTAATTTAATCCCTTTACTGTGTAGATCATTCATATAGAGGATCATTGATCACATTAGGATTATAACAATGGATAACTAATGATGTGTCTATATGGTGGAACATATAGAACATTCTATAAACTGAGAGTGCAATTCTAAGTTCTATGCGTGGATTCAACGAAGAATTAATAAGTTAGTGAATTTTAGTACTAAATTCTTGATCTACTTATTGGAAGCTCGGTTATATAGACCCTGTTGTAGTGAGATTTCTCTCACCTAGAAACTCGAGACCAGACTCCTCTTTAAAGGACACGTGTATTCAGATTTCCAATGAAGGCTGAATGTCCGTGAGAGACTCCTCGAAGTTTAGACCTCGCTCAGGATAAAACTAGCGAGGTATTGCAAGTGCGACTTAAGTTGCACCGCGTAACCGTAATTCTCATCATGCAGGGTAGACCCAACTCGCATGTGTCAAAGCATGTGCGAGTGTCCCCTCTATATCTCCGCGACAAGTATAGAGACCAACTCCCTATGATGCAGTTTGGTCCCAACGACTCAATAGCCCTGACAGACCAATATAAATTCGCATGTCCAGACTTTAATAGCTCCAACATGCGACGTCTACAAGGGGCGATTACCTAAGGACGCAGACGTTCCAAACGTACTGGCGATCCTGCGAGCTCAACAAACGGAACATGAACGGTCAACTCGTAGATGCGGAAGACGCATACGTTGATGAACTTAGTAACTGTCATACATTTATTAATGTTAACGTTGTTTGAGTTTAGTTATTGCAATTCAATGTGTAAATAATGGATTAACAATGAATGTGATCCTCATGTAACCGATTGGACACCTACTTTGTATATAAAGGGGTGATCCACCATGAAAAACGACCTACGAATCCTTTGCTACAGTGGACTAAGCAGATCGAAATCTGACTGAACCACTATAATTCATTGTCTTGTTTACTTTTTCCAGCCTTGTTGCTTGTTCTTGCATTCCCAGTCGAGTACTCGCCATTCTAGGTTGAATACTCGCACTTGTCATTTCCCTAAAAATTATCTTTTATATCAATTAAATAGTACTTTTTGGTGTTGCGAAATTCACTCGACAACAGACCCATGGTCCCCCCACTAGTTGAGATAATATTGTTTGTAAGACTCATGTAATTGGTTTTGATTAATCAATTATAATTCACGAATTAGACTATGTCTATTTGTGAAATTTTCACTAAGTAAGGGCGAAATTGTAAAGAAAGAGTTAATAGGGGCATATTTGTTAATTATGATACTTTGTATGGTTCAATTAATAAATATGATAAATGACAATATTATTTAATAATTATTTATAGTTATTAAATAGTTAGAATTGGCATTTAAATGATTGAATTAAGAAATTGGCATTTTTGAGAAAATCAGATACAAAAGGTGTTAAAATTGCAAAATTGCAAAAATCAAGGCCCAGTCCACCTAAGCCATGGCCGGCCACCTTTATAGGTATTTTAAATTGATTTTTTCATTATTTTAATGCCATATAATTCAAATCTAACCCTAGTGGAATGCTATAAATAGATAGTGAAGGCTTCAGGAAAATTACACTTTCTGAATCAGAAAAACCTGAGCCTTCACTCTCTTCTCTAGCCGCCACACTCTCTCTCTATTCTTCATCTATATTTCGAACCTCTCTTAGTGATTAGGGTAGTGCCCACACACATCAAGCAATACCTCAATCATAGTGAGGAAGATCGTGAAGAAAGATCATCAGCAAAGGAGATACAGCATCAAGGATTCAGAGAAGAAGATCCAGGTTCAGATCTTGATAATACTCTGCTACAGAAAGGAATCAAGGGTTAGAGATCTGAACAGAAGGAGATTATATTCCGCTGCACCCAATGTAAGGTTTCTTAAACTTTATATGTGTTTAATTTATCGTTTTAGAAAGTTCATATTTAGGATGTTAATAAACATACTTGTGAGTAGATCTAAGATCCTGGTAAAATAATATCCAACAGGTGATACGTACATTTTGGGAACACGGTAGTGCAATTGAGTGGGAGCACTAACATAAACATGGAATCTATAGCTTCTATCTAGCGAATAGTAAGTAAAGGATGATCTCCTTCGAGCTTGACCAAACGAAAATAAATGGTGGAGTACTCATTTCACATAAGCTGAAATATCATTTATACGGGGTTAAGTGTTTTAAGGATTAAATACATTGTAGGGTGTAACGGTAATCTAATCCCTTTACAGTGTAGATCATTCATATAGAGGATCATTGATCAAATTAGGATTATAACAATGGATAACTAATGATGTGTATATGGTGGAACATATAGAGCATTCTATATACTGAGAGTGCGATTCTAAGTTCTATGCGTGGATTCAATGAAGAATTAATAAGTCAGTGAATTTAGGTTATAAATTCTTGATCTGCTTATTGGAAGCTCGGTTATATAGACCCATGGTCCCCCCACTAGTTGTGATAATATTGCTTGTAAGACTCATATAATTGGTTTTGATTAATCAATTATAATTCTCAATTTAGACTATGTCTATTTGTGAATTTTTCACTAAGTAAGGGTGAAATTGTAAAGAAAGAGTTTTAGGGGCATATTTGTTAATTATGATACTTTGTATGGTTCAATTAATAAATATGATAAATGACAATATTATTTAATAATTATTTATAGTTATTAAATAGTTAGAATTGGCATTTAAATGGTTGAATTTAAAAATTGGCGTTTTTGAGAAAATAGAAATAAAATTTGTGAAAACTGCAAAATCCAAGTAAGGCTCATTACACACCATGGCCGGCCACTTGGGATGGTTTTTCAAACTGATATTTTCATTATTTTAATCCCAAATAATTCAAACCTAACCCTAGTGGAATGCTATAAATAGATAGTGAAGGCTTCAGGAAATTTACACTTAAATTTCTACTTTTTCCTTCAGATTAACCTGAGCCTTCTCTCTCTATACCTGGCCGCCCACTCTCTCTCTCTCTCTCTCTCTCTCTCTCTTCGTCCTTGAGATTTTGAAATACTTAGTGATTAGAGTAGTGCCCACACACAGCAAGTGATACCTCAATCATAGTGAGGAAGATCGTGAAGAAAGACTTTCAGCAAGAAGGAGTTTCAGCATTAAAGAAAGAGAGAAAAAGATCCAGGTTCAGATCTTGATAATACTCTGCGACAGAAAGGATACAAGGGTTAGAGAACTGAACGGAAGGAGTCATATTATTTCGCTGCACCCAATGTAAGGTTTCTCATACTTTATATGTGTTTATTTCATAATCGTTTTAGAAGTTCATATTTAGGGTGTTAATCAACATACTTGTGAGTAGATCGAAGATCCTGGTAAAATAATTTCCAACAACTGGCCTCAGAGCCATGGTAATTGATTTTCTTGCAAGAAATTTGGACTTAAAACGATTTGTTTGATGTTTTAGATGGTATCATGTTGTTTTGAGTGTTGTTTGATGATTAATTGATGTTTGTGAATTTTCGTGAAAAATAATTGAATATCTGTTTCTGGAATTATTTTTATTGGATAGTATGGAAAAAATTAAGCAATTTACCTTTTTACAGAACTCAATTTCGATTTAATTTGAATTAGTTATGATTTTTTGAAGTTTCAGAAAAAATCAGAGTCGTGCAACAGGGACACGCGCGCGGAAATCATGCTGCGTTCCCCCCTGCGCCGTGTTTCCTCGCCCATGCAACCCTATAGCGCGCATACTGTCCCTACAGCTCGTATTTTTTTTTTTTTCATTTTTCTTCGATTTTTCATGCTATTTCATGGATTTAAGTTCCGATTTTTTGTGTAGTTTTGTATTTAGACATTTACTATTCCTATTTCAATTCTAAATATAATAATTAAATTAATCAATTTTTTTTTAAAATTAATTCACGATATTAGTGTAATTTGAATTTGAAAATAGTAAATATCTATCTTTTTTGCTTAATTATCTATCTTATTTTTAAATTTGATTATATCTTATCTTATTTTTAAATTTAAGGTCAGATTTTAAATTTTAAATTAAATATATATATTTTTTAAATAATTTGACCTTATTTAAATTTAAAATAAGATAACTATAATCATGAAATTTTAAATAGAAGTAAGATATTTTACTAATTTTAAATTTTGTTATTTTATTTATTTAAATTAAATCATAAAATCTGAAAAAGATATTTATTTGTCTTTTTTATTTTTATTGAATATTTAATTTATAAAATAACATTAAATTTTTAAAAGTAGTTAACAAATTTGGAAATGATATTTAGGTTAGTTGAAACCTAATTTTTCAAAATTGTAGGTTTAATTTTAAATATTATTTTTATTAATTTCGAAAATATATAAATTTTACTATTTTATTATTTTTCCAAAAATAATTTTTTTTAATTATTTTTCAAAATTTAATTATTTAAAATTAAATAAATCCTACATCCAACTATCCAGCTAACCTTGTTGCAGGAGTATGTGTTTTAGCTTGTTTGTAAGTTTTTAAAACCTATTATTGCTTGATTGCAAATAGCCATGATTAACTTGTTGACAGATCCAATGATTTGATTTTAACTCATGGCTACCTTGGTCAAGTAAATAATTTGTAACAGGTAATTTTCACAATCTTCTTTCATCTGTGTATGACCTAGCAACATGATAGGATCCATCCAAATTGTGTGCCTATGTGAGCCTATGTGTTTAATTTTATTAAAGATGCATATAGGTTGTTGTTGCTAAATAAAATATCATAGTCTTTGATAGATTTTATTTAGGCCCATTTAGTTTTTTGGCCTATTCAATTAATAACAGTTGTTCATTTTAAGGTTAAATTCCTCTCTTTTGGGCCTTGTGTGAGAGTTGGGAGCCATAAAAGTGGGTACGACATACTGAACCCAGCACCCCCTCACATGAACTACTCTAATTGTGAAGGCCCATTTGCGTGATTTGAATAACTGTACTAGGTTAATTAAATTAGTTTAACCTAATAAAATTGATTAGCAACATAATTAATTTCATTTATTTTGAAATTAATTTAAGAAAACCATAGTTTAAAGAATTTTATTCTAAGCTAAACTATATGTATTTTTTTGTATTTAATTAAATATAAAATTATAACCATCTAGATTCTTTCTGAAGCTTAATTTAAATTTTTCATTAAATATTCCTATTTAAGTTGATATTTATTTATCTCTAACTAATCAACTTAAATCTGAATATCTTTTGGATTTAAAATTTCAAAATTAAGTTGAGGAATTTTAGGAATTGGTTATTAAGATTCTTTAGATATTTTTTAAGTTGATATTTTTTTTCAAATATTAACTTAAAATGGAATATTTTCAAATTAAGTGGTTACAACTTAATTTTTGATATTTAGTTAAATTTTAATTTGAAAATATTTAAGTTCTAGATTTTTTCTAATACAACTTAAATTAGATATTTTTTTCAAATTTTGTGGAAAAGATACTTAGTCAAATAAGATATTTTCTAGATAGTTATTTCTAGACTACTTATTATTTCTAATATTAAATAGGAAAATATTATACATTGTGAAATTAATTATTTAAATAATTAATTTTGGTACAATTTATTTTTAGTATATTTTTTCCTAGTATTAAACTAGAGATTAATAATTAAGCCTTCTCTACACTTAATTATTTATTTCTTGAATTTAATACATTTTGATTAAATTGAAAATTAAATATCTAAGTTGATTTTCATCATGATACTTAAATATTTCTTTTTCATGACACTTAATTAAATAAAAAATTATTTTTTAGTTGAAATTTATTTTTTCAACTAAATTTAAATAATTTTTAAAATATATTTTTTCTTTATTTTATTAATCAATTTTTGAAATTGCATCTCATAATGCAAGATGATTTTGAATTTATCTTGAAAAATAGATTAAGTTGTAAATTAATTATTTATTTTAATTAATATTTAGACCAACTTAAATCAATGATTTTTCATTTATTGATTAATTTAAAATGAATGAATTAAAGTATATTATTAGAAATTGAATTAATTAGTTAAAGGAAAATCTAGATAGGTGATATTTTTGCTTAAAGTTTTTATACTTTCTTTTTCAAAATACAATAAATATATTCTCATGAAAATTCATTTTGAGTTGCAAATTAATTTAAATTAATACAACTTAAATAATTTTCTTAATATTTATATATCAAAATTACTACTGAGATGGAAATAATTCAACTTATTTTAATCACCATCTAAGTATAATTTTATAAATATTAAATTAAACTCTAATTTAGAATTTTCATTCTAAATTCGATATTTAATGAATATATTTTATTATAAATAATAATGAAAATACATTTTAAAAATGAGCTTTATTATTAAGATATTCGATCTCCATTGTTGGTTTTACATAGCGTTTGTTTTAGTGAGTAATCCTCCCTAATGGAGGAACGTTCATTAGCAAGTTCGCACCGTTTAATCTCGAAAGATAAGTAGTTTGTAAGTGTTTTATATGGTATGGATCACCCTAATGGTGGCGATCATATTTGACTTACAAAATTATAAAACAATGGTAGAAGCTCATAAGATAGAATTGCCTTGACTCTCGCTTAAACGGGACAACACCGAATTACAATCTTGATCGAATAAAAGGTTGCTAGAATGTTTAACATTTTAGATGAGCTGACAACTCTATTCAATGGATGGTAGCTTTGACTCTCGCCTAAACGGGACACTGATATCAGTTTGTTGAAAACCTTGGAAATTATTTAGGATTGTATGTTTTAGTATTTTCACTTATCATTCCTACTTGCTATATGTTTAATAATTTCTGAATTGTGTATGAATTTATATTGAACCATGTTATTTTCTGTTATTAAGTTGTAGTTTAATTTCGAATCTTCATTGTAGGTCTAACTTGGTTTGTTTATCTAATGAGATAAATCCCTAGTGGATTTTCACCATTAGACATACATAATAGTGTTAGATCTCGAAAGATAAATATTGTATATGCAACATCTAGTTGTTCATCAATTGATGACACCTTAGACTAGTATTTTTACAATATGAAACAAGAAGATTGTATAAATAAGATTACTTTGACTCTCGCTAATCGAAGCATCGTTGGATTCTTATTTATAAACGAAATTATCCTAATTCCTCTTAGCTTATTCATTGTGAATTAGCTCAATAACATATCATTGGATGAATGGTCTATAAATCATTTAATGTCATTCTATTTTCTTTTAAGAAATTAAACGACACTTTTGATTATATTCCCGAAATTCTATCCCAAAATGATATAAATCCTCAATCTTAGAAATCTCCTACTTGTATGGCAAATCAGACTTAGAGTCTAAATTAGTAGTGGTGGTCCAAGAAGAATTACTCATTATATTTTGTATAAATTTAAGTCTTTGACTTTAATTTTAGATTCCAAACAGAAATTTTCTTATATTTCTAATTCCAGGATACAATACAGTTACACTTTCACAAGTGTTTAATAACCATTTTCTATCAATGGATTCAAATTGTATGGAATATGAGTTTAGTATTCTGTGACCAGGATCCACTTGCACTATTCTAAGAACTTTTTAATGTAACTAAACATTAGTCATCAAAAAGACACAACCACATTTTTTTTAAATCTATGGCATTTGTATCTTGTTTATAGTGGTTTTGACAAGATCAATCTCTGCAAAGAGTTAATATGCCTATATCAACTGAAAGTTTTTCATCTCATTCGTAGATGGATGTACATTCAGGGGTGGATATGAGTTTTTCGTTGTATTCTTAAAACGATAACTCTAGATTATACCTTATGCAAAGAAATTTGAAATGTTTGAAAATTTTCATAAATTTCTAGCAATGGTTAAAACCATTAAGGTAAGTGGTTAAAGATCTTGCGAACTGATAGGGGTGGAGAAATAGTTAGGAGATATGCAGTTCAAAGATCATTAATTTGACTTTTGAATTATATCCAAACTTACCTCCCCAGAAATTTCGATTTGCATATTGATGATTAGTTACTAGTCGTTGCCTAAGTCTTTTTATGGTAATACAATTTCAGAATGATGTAATGGTTGTATACTTAATGTAAATCATTACTAGATTCATGGATGACCTAATCAAAATCTTAAGAAGAGCTAGAACTGTTAACCATGGTTTGCATGTTTGTTAGCTATTCTAAGTGATTAGGGGTGGACCTTCCCATAGTCAATAGATAAGAAAGTGTTTGTTTAAACAAACACTACTTTTCTAAGAAAATGGCTAAGTTTGAAAATAAAGTAGCAAATAAAGGAGATATTTATTTCTTGATTCCAAAAGTGTTCTATCATCTTATTTGACATATGATGATCCCACTGCCTCTGTTGTCTTGTCACAACCAAAGAGATTAATACCATTTAGTTTTCTTAGACATAATTCACGGTACCTTGTTGTAGTGGGAGAGTTTCTAGGAACTTCACTTCTTATGACTCGGAAGACACTAGTGATTAAATCCATTGTGAGTTTAAACAAATGATGGATTGTCAAGATAAGAAACTAAGAAGAAAGCCAAGAGAACTATGGTTTAATCCATTCACATGGAGTAACCTAAATTTTTCTATTACAAGGACATAAAAGGAAATATTGTTAATAAGTCTATTCAATGGACTTAACAAAACTTCATGTTCCTAGTATTATAGGTTTGAGTTTATCTAAACCTATGGCTTGTGGTATACCTAGTAATTACTTACTCTAATGCAAGCAACTTACTTTAGTAAGATGCTGAAGCATTTTCTTTCTAATGGCAATCTATAGAAGCTTCTCGACTTCTAGGCATAGATTTTATTTATCTAAGGAAAAGTCTCAACTATTCCAGAAAAGATAAAGTCATGAAAGAATTTCTTAAATCAACAGTGAGAGGTCTCAGATATGCTTTAATATGCCTTAGACCAGACACCTACTGTTGAGTGGGAGTAATGAGTAGGTATCAGATTAATCCAGGAGAAGAACATTGGAAGACAATCAAGTAAATCTTAAGATTAAGAAGAGGAACTATATGTTAGTTAATAAGGGTGTATTTAAAACTCTTATACTACACCACATCAGATTTCAAGACTTGCCTTTGTGTTAGAAAGTCTGCTGATAAGATGGTGATTACTCTGGGGGTGGAATAGTGATTTTGGAGAAGTTTAAAAACCTATCTGAAGTCTCTAGGTCTATCAGAAAAGGACTGAATGTTAAAGTTGCACGAAAGGAACTTATTCAGTCTAAGGAAAGTTCTATACATTTTTGGCACCATTCCAAATTGCCTAAACTACTAGTGTTGTTTCTAGATTAACTAAAAGTAGTTGCCAAAGATATAGAATCCAGTATCCCAAAAGAGTAGACATATAGAGAGGAATTTCACATTATCAATGATTTTGTGATTAAGGAAGAGTAATGGTGGAGAAAAGGTTGTGTTTAATTCAATCTTTCAGATCCTATTACGAGGAGTTTACTACTACTACACTTGATTTGTATATCAAGGTGTTGAGATTATTTGAAATGCACTTTTTGTTTTATATTAGTGCAAGTGGGAGTTTGTTGGGTTTTATGCCCTAAATAAAACTCATTTCAATATAATCAGATTTACTTATTAATATAGATCAGAAATAACATTTAATGTTGCATGGTTCACATGATTTATTTCATGATTATATGTACATAATGTATGTAATATCCAGATTAAAATAGTATTTAATTTTTTTTTCTCTCCTTGGGATATTAATTGTGTGAGGATAATTATCTTATATATTTGTGTTGTTAGTGAGTTGAGATTGTTGCTTAGATTATTGTACCAATTTTGTAGAGAGAGTTAAAGTTATATTAACTACGAAAGTAAAATATTATGGTATTTTTACAAGGTAGGTAATCATTTAATTAAAGCCCAATATGAAAGTTTATTAGGGTTTTATAAATTATTTAGTGGATTTTAATTAATGGTATAAGTGATATTAAATAACATTATTATAGAATTAATGTTAAAAATTCGTAGGTTTGGATAAATTCGCAGGATTAAAAACTGTTTTACTAAAATGATCATATCTGGAGTTCTAGAGCTCGGATTGAGATGATTTCAGTGGCCTTGGAAAGATAATTCAAAGATCTATCAATTATGTAGAAATAGATTTATCGTAATTTTAACTTTATTGGGGTCAAAATTAAGCTACAAAGTGACGACCGGTTAAGTTTAGTATAGAAACCCTAAGTTTTAAATTCAAATTTTAAACTTATATCTAACAAATAAGATTTTTATTTAAATATTCTATTTAGAGTTAAATTAGTATCAGATTATAGGGGTTATTTTATTATTTTCTTTTATAGGTTTAATTAGATTATAAAACCTAAATCTATCACATTCTTGATACGTAATATGCAGAGCCTCTAACCCTGAGAAAAATAAAACTCAATCTCAATCTCTTTCTTTCAGCCTGAACACAATTCTTAGAGAAAACACTCATAAAATCCTATACCCTACAAGTTATTCATCTCGCTATCTATTAAAGATTTATAATTTTCCTTCTTGTTTCGTTCTCTTCGCCAAACAACACTCATGATTTTCATCAACATAACATTGAGATCATCATCACCATTCTAATAATTTGAGATTTCAAGATCTAGCACTGATTAAGAAGAGTCATCAAGAGGTAAGAGAGTTCTTCCACTTATTGTTGTGAACTTTTAGGTTAAACTATGAAATCTCGTTTTTTATTTTTTTTTCTAAAAATTATTGTCCTAGTAAAATAGTCATATCTCTCTCAATATTGATCCGTTTCCAGTGATTTTTGTATCGTTAGAAAGCTTATTCGATGATCTAAAATTTTATGAAGAAACTATTCACCAATTCGGTGTTCTTCTATGTCGAAAATTATCATCTTTCTGCTGTTGTTGTAATTCGTTTTTTTTTCCAGAAAAAAATACTTTCACTTAAAATACCATAACTCTCTCAATTCTTGTCCATTTTTAATGATCTATATATGGTTCCAAAGCTTATTCAATTTTTCTTAAGTTTCATGATGAAACATTTCGTTAATTCTGAGTTATACTATGTCGAAAAGTTAGTTTCCTTCTGTATCATGTAATTCGTTTCTTGAATCTTGTTCTTCCAAAACTGTTTTGGTATAATTGTAATATATCTTTGAATATAATTCCAATTTCAGAGATTTTGGTATCATTGGAAAGGGAATTTAATTTCCTAAAACTTTCATGAAGATGTTATCTTCTAGTTCTGAACCTTTCAATGCAAAAAGTTTGTATTTTTGCTAAGTCGTATAATTCTTTACTCCATATTCCTTCTCAGAAATAGTTTCAGTAAAATAATCATAGCTCTCTCAGTTTTAATCCATTTTTAATGATCTTTATATCATTGGAAAGATAATGGAATTTCCTATAATTTTTATGAAGACAACTTTTACTGAATTAGTGTAGTTGTTGGTCAAAAATAGTAATCTTTTTGCTGTACTGTAAGAGTGCGAATTTTAATATTAGGGCCTTGACCCATGTCTTATTGTAGGTAGTAGTGACGAGATAACAAGTCTTAAGCAGCGGGATTTGAGGTAAGAAAATTAAGTAGTTTTTATGTGTTGAACTGCATAATTTAAATTATTTATCTATTGAAATATTATTTGTGATGTATTATTATGAATGTGTATATAGTACTGAGAATGTGTGGTATGGACACAATATGAGTTTGTGAATCGATATATATTATGGTTGGTACGATTTGTATGTTGTATGTTGTATGATGTATGTGGTGTGATGTATGTTGTATGTTGTATGTTGTATGCTAACGTCTCAGGTACAAATGAGGGGCCATGGTGGGGTATGATACGGGGTAAGGCCGTTGAATGTAGAGATACCCTACCCTACATTTGTCTGATTCGTGTATGACATTGTTATGGTGGGGTATGATACAGTGATATTACTGTTGAATATAGAGATACCCTATCCTATAACAATGGTAGGGCTACATAGGCCCAGGTTATTATATGGGCAGATTAGGCCCAGGATATTGTAGGGCCAGGCTAGGCCCAGGTTATGTAAGTAATGGCTATGATATGCCAATGTTATGGTAAAGACATTATATGATTGAAATAATTTTTATATGTTATTGGTATGATTGTGCTATGAGTAAAATGTCAGGGTTGTGATCCCTACATATATGTAATGGTTTCGTTTAGTACAAATATATGGTATACGATATAGCTTTCCATATCTGGAGTTATTTAAATTATAATTATGAGCTAAGGCATAGAATTTTGTTAAGACTGGATACGTTAATGTTATAAAGAAACGTATTATTGTGAATTTTAAGATATGTTTAGTGTATTGAATGCTATTGTATGTTAATCATTTCCTTACTGGGCTTTTAGCTCACCCCCTTACTTTCCCCCTACAGGCAATAGACAGGGAACATTGAATGTAAGTTTGATGAGCTGGGTCAGTTCTGGTATGTATACTGCGAGGGGCTATGGACGAGCAAACGGTCTAGAACGCCGGTGGAGCCTTGGTTTTGCTTTTTTTTTTTTTATAATAAAGTAATCTGAGCTCAGTGGGATGTTGCAAATTTATTTATTTTTTTTTTAAGAAAAATACACTCAACTACTTATTTTGTTTTAATATGAATGATCATTCACCTTTTTGCATATTCATTGTAAAACCCACTGTGTATTTCCAAACATCTTTGAATCTTTTTAATTAATGCATCAAAAATAGTATTTTGTAAAATAAGGCAAAATATTGGGGCGTTACATTTGGTATCAGAGCCTTGACCCAGCCGGAAGTGTGGTCGACGAGGACGTCGGACCCCGTAAGGGGGGGGGGGTGACTGTGACAGTTAGTAGTCCCGTGATCCGTAAGGGGAAATACCGGGTAAGCTGTGCAATCCCACACCACCTGGGGAAGGTCAAGCGGGATGATTCTGAGACTGTGTAGGTATGGGACTACACAGTTGAAGAGAGCTTAAATGGATTGATTGGTACTACCTATATCAACAAGGTGCATCTTGTTTTTCGGTAGCCCATCTCGAAAGAACTCTACAGTTAAGCGTGCTTGGCCTGGAGCAATTTCAAGGATGGGTGACCTCCTAGGAAGTTTTCCCAGGATGCGTGTGAGTGAGGACAAAGCACGCTGGAAACACTCGTGTTGGTCTGTAGGGTCAGTCATCAATCCAGGAAGCAGCCAAAGTGACGTACTCGTGTATAAGAGCCATTCATTCCGTGGGTGTAAGGACCCAATGGAGGCTTGAAGCGGGGACGTTACAAATGGTATCAGAGCCGATCGTTCCTTAGCCCGAAGCATACTCACAGTATACATACAGAAGACTGAAAAGATCCCTCTCACTATAATGTAAGTGTTAGTTTTAATATGCTTAGTATTGCCATTAATAGTTTTATACGTGATACATAAATTTTTGTTAAAATATGTTTCCTAGAATTAGAGCCTCATCTGTAGTGGGTGCTTAGAGAAATTAAGAGTTTATTACCTCTTATGATTGATTACACTTTTACGAAGAAGATGAATAAATTTTATATTTCTTTATTGTCTTGAATTTAAACTAGGTGGGACAGTGTTCCTTTCTTGAAAATTTAGAATAAATTATATTATGAATTCATAAGACTTTGTTTGATAAATATAATATTACTAGTTAAGCTTGACAACATTAAGTTTAGATATGTACATGAAATCTTCTCTTTCAATAATTGAACTCTTTTGTTTCTATTAAATCAACCTTTCTTGTAAGAGCTCACACATGCAACTAGAAGATCGGTTAGAATCAATGTGAAAAGAACGACCAATAGAGGTGGGGGCTAAGGATGTGTGTTCCGCTGACCCACATATGGTTGATGTTCCAGAGAACCCAATAATAGTAAGGCTAACGATCTAATAGAGGCATTGGAAGGACTACGAGCATGATTAAGATGATTTGTTGAAGAAGTTTTCACAGGCTCAGCGCAATAGATCACCAACACTAGTAGTGAAACTTGAAGCACATAATGAAATGTACCAATAGCCAACTACGCATATATTTTCACCTATCTATGAATGGTTGAAGAAGCGGTCTCTGCACCTAGCTATGAATGGAAGCCCAACATATAGGAAGTAGGGATGACTTAGAATAGTAGACGTTATACCAGACTGGGAAAGTATATTTTATAAAACCCACTTATTAAGAAGGATGAAAGAATAGATCTTTAAGGAGCAAGTACTATCTTGTTGGATATTCTATAAGTTACACAGTCCTAAGTTAGATGGTAAGAAGTATGAATAATGTATGCAAAGACTTTAGAGAGAAGTCTGTTTTAGAAATGAGTCAGGAGAGGACGATGCCATCATATAGAAAGGAGTGTAGTGTGCTGAATAGAATCCAAAAATAAGAAGATAGAAAGAGACATGATAAAATTGCTTGAGGTAATAGCTTATGAAGGTATCTTAAACACTAAGAGATAAACAGAGCATTAACAAATAAAAGATTACCGAAGGAGAGTTGTAAACTTTAAACTCAAGGTCATCTACTTGGTGGAGGAGACAATAGAGTAAAATGTGCATAGTTTCGACAGTGACATTTTCAAAGGAGAAAGACTAAGAAGGTCTAGGCACGACTAACAATTTGGGTACAACATGAAGGAGAGGACAACTACTTGGAACAGGTCACAATTGCACAACTAATACATTGTGAATACAAATTTATGGTGGGTGGTACAACAAACAGCTATAGAGAGGAGATCACAAATTCAAAAGAGGAAGAAGAGAAATTAAATTTCACGAGTGACATACTTAGATTCTACATACCCATCGACACAACAATATAAGGGTAGTGCATAGCTTGAGGAGAAAACGTTAGGGAAGAATCCCTAATATTAGAGACATGGGAAAAGTGAGACACATATAAGGCCAAAGTGACGTATCTTAAAGAATTTCATGGCATGACAAGGGCCATACGAGTCTTTGAGAAGTGTTGGGATTAGACAATGCTCATGAAATGTAAATGGATTCAAGGCATATCGTAAGCAAACAAAACTACAATCCACTCACAGTTTGCTTTATGGACAATAGTATAAGTATGTTGGGGTGTCATCATAAAAGTCAACTAAGAAAAAAAAAAAACTCACAACGAGTGCAACTTTGATTAAAAGTGATGGTATTTCTACGCTTTACATCGCTCGAGAAGAGAATGACAATGGATCTGACAAAAGTTAAAATTACTGAGAGGAATGAATTTTTATAAATATAGATATTTTTCCCGACCTAGAGGGCTAGTAATGGAGAATCCTAGAAGAACACATCTAAGTTGGAATGAGACAATAGCCATTATCTGGAAAATAACTAAAGTTCATCTAATTGAAAGTGAGGAACTTATAAGGAAAGGGATGGATATATTGATAACATGATTGCATTCAAATATGGAATAAAATGCTTAAGTGAATTATAAATTTATTTTTAAAGGTAGTTTAGAAAATAAGAATCAAGGATCCCTCACTAAGGAATTATAAATACTGAGTCTCTAGTAGTAAATCAAATACAAGTAGGGGTATAGGAGGTATAATAGTGATGGACAGAGTAAGGTCTGTTCGACATGGTTTGCCAATTATATATATAGTATCCTTACCCTGATAACTTGGCTGATCAATACATTATGAGATTGGTATGGTTGACTTATTGTTAAAAGTCAACATATAATAAATAGTTAGGCTATGATAAGCCATGGTAGGGTTGAACTTATTTTAAAGGGGTTATTAGTGGGCTTTCTATGTTTTAATACATATATGGTATAGTCGTAAGTAAATAATCAGTATTGGAATGTATGTTTAAGAGATTTAAAAGTTTTAGAAGTACAATTAAGAAGTTGAGATTTTTTTTTTTTTGTGAATTAAAGATGGCTACAATATACAAGGCATGAATATGGCTGGAAAAATCAATGCTATGATAACTATGAAGTTATGTGATACCTCAGATGGCTAGTATTTTAGAAGAAGCAATCATTGAACATAACTATCAGAATCTATCAGCATTACAGATTCAAAGTTCACCACTATAGCAAGATAATACCAAAGTAGATAAAAGTTAGTATAGAAAACTAGCTAATCTCATAATCAAGTCAACTTGATTGAAGGGGGTACTGGAGGACCAAGCACCATAGGAGAGATTAGCAAAGAAAATACAATAGAGTGATACAAGAAAGAGACTACAAAAGAAACCGACAGCGGTTACCTAGGAAAATGTGAAGGCGTGACAAGTGCAATGAATACATGGATAAAGGATATCAAGAAGTGAATGTTAGACAAAAAGGTGGTCGAAATGGATCATTAAATATTTATATATAGAAGACCTTTTAAAGAGCTTAAATGTTTATTTCCAAGTGTCATGGAACAAGTGTCTATCGAAGAGTGAGTAACATCTATGAAATTGAAAGAATGATATTGTAGCCTTATAGTAGAAAATCAAGTAGAGAAGTAAGATTTTTATAGGTAATAACATTCAACTAAAGAATGGGAATGATTAAAGACAAGTTTGCATAAGGTCTTCTACCCTACTCTTTGTGTTTGTTATTTTGTATTTTATAATGTGCTCTCAAGTGACATGTAAGGATGTTCATTTAGAGAATAAATAGTGTTACTCTAAATGGCATGTAAGGATGCTCATAGAAGAATAAATAGTTTCACTCTTAATGGCATGTAAGGATGGTCATAAGAGAAAGAAAAACTTTTCATATATTACGAGCATGTGATTGCAAAACTTAGTATTTAAAGCATGTATATGTAAGTTATTATGATGGAGTACATTTTGGTATTTAAGTAATGTATAGAGAAATAATAATACTTAATTAAGTTGTGTATATTTTATGTGTTATGGATTGACCGATAAGACATAGGTTAAATGAATGTTTATTGGGTCCATATATATTGTAGATAAGGAGGTAATGCAGTAACTGGTGAAAGACATGAAGACTCAACACCCCGAGTGTTGGTAAGTTAAATTTTGAGGACGAAATTTCTTTTAAGGAGGGTAGAATGTAATATCCAGATTAAAATAGTATTTAATTTTTTTTTCTCTCCTTGGGATATTAATTTTGTGAGGATAATTATCTTATATATTTGTGTTGTTAGTGAGTTGAGATTGTTGCTTAGATTATTGTACCAATTTTGTAGAGAGAGTTAAAGTTATATTGACTACGAAAGTAAAATATTATGGTATTTTTACAAGGTAGGTAATCATTTAATTAAAGCCCAATATGAAAGTTTATTAGGGTTTTATAAATTATTTAGTGGATTTTAATTAATGGTATAAGTGATATTAAATAACATTATTATAGAATTAATGTTAAAAATTCGTAGGTTTGGATAAATTCGCAAGATTAAAAACTGTTTTACTAAAACGATCATATCTGGAGTTCTAGAGCTCGGATTGAGGTGATTTCAGTGGCGTTGGAAAGATAATTCAAAGATATATCAATTATGTAGAAATAGATTTATCGTAATTTTAACCTTATTGGGGTCAAAATTAAGCTACAAAGTGACGACCTGTTAAGTTTAGTATAGAAACCCTAAGTTTTAAAATTCAAATTTTAAACTTATATCTAACAAATAATATTTTTATTTAATTATTCTATTTAGAGTTAAATTAGTATCAGATTATAGGGGTTATTTTATTATTTTCTTTTATAGGTTTAATTAGATTATAAAACCTAAATCTATCACATTCTTGATACGTAATATGCAGAGCCTCTAACCCTGAGAAAAATAAAACTCAATCTCAATCTCTTTCTTTCAGCCTGAACACAATTCTTAGAGAAAACACTCATAAAATCCTATACCCTACAAGTAATTCATCTCGCTATCTATTAATGCATCAAAAATAGTATTTTGTAAAATAAGGCAAAATATTGGGGTGTTACAATGTATAAATTCATCTGAAACCCTTTTCACATACTTGATCCTATTTATTGTACTGTCAACACTTTGGAAAGTAAACATGACTATGTGAATAAATTTCCTAGATTTATCAGACACAGGGTTTTACTGATATGATAATCTACAACAGAGTTTACTTGCATTTGGAGAAATGCTATGTTCTTTCCAGAGCATTGGTTAAAGTAAAGCTCAGGTTGGATGCATGGAGTATGCATCAGAAGGGACCGATATTGAACTTTGACTTAGATTTATTAAACTTACCGTAATATCTATTCAAGTCAATATCACCTAGTTGATCCTAGATCAAATGATCTTAATCCTGTTATGATTAGGCTCAATCTCAAGAGGTTATTCGTGTTCTTTGATTTGTTAGTTAAGCCTACTTTTGGGTCAGAGTGATACGTACATTTTGGGAACACGGTAGTGCAATTGAGTGGGAGCGCTAACATAAACATGGAATCTATAGCTTCTATCTGGCGAATAGTAAGTAAAGGATGATCTCCTTCGAGCTTGACCAAACGAAAATAAATGGTGGAGTACTCATTTCACATAAGCTGAAATATCATTTATACGGGGTTAAGTGTTTTAAGGATTAAATACATTGTAGGGTGTAACGGTAATCTAATCCCTTTACAGTGTAGATCATTCATATAGAGGATCATTGATCAAATTAGGATTATAACAATGGATAACTAATGATGTGTCTATATGGTGGAACATATAGAGCATTCTATATACTGAGAGTGCAATTCTAAGTTCTATGCGTGGATTCAACGAAGAATTAATAAGTCAGTGAATTTAGGTTATAAATTCTTGATCTGCTTATTGGAAGCTCGGTTATATAGACCCATGGTCCCCCCACTAGTTGAGATAATATTGCTTGTAAGACTCATATAATTGGTTTTGATTAATCAATTATAATTCTCAATTTAGACTTTGTCTATTTGTGAATTTTTCACTAAGTAAGGGTGAAATTGTAAAGAAAGAGTTTTAGGGGCATATTTGTTAATTATGATACTTTGTACGGTTCAATTAATAAATATGATAAATGACAATATTATTTAATAATTATTTATAGTTATTAAATAATTAGAATTGGCATTTAAATGGTTGAATTTGAAAATTGGCGTTTTTGAGAAAATAGAAATAAAATTTGTGAAAACTGCAAAATCCAAGTAAGGCCCATTACACACCATGGCCGGCCACTTGGGATGGTTTTTCAAAGTGATATTTTCATTATTTTAATGTCAAATAATTCAAACCTAACCCTAGTGGAATGCTATAAATAGATAGTGAAGGCTTCAGGAAATTTACACTTAACTTTCTACTTTTTCCTTCAGAAAAACCTGAGCCTTCTCTCTCTATACCTGGCCGCCCACTCTCTCTCTCTCTTCGTCCTTGAGATTTCGAAATACTTAGTGATTAGAGTAGTGCCCACACACAGCAAGTGATACCTCAATCATAGTGAGGAAGATCGTGAAGAAAGACTTTCAGCAAGAAGGAGTTTCAGCATTAAAGAATGAGAGAAAAAGATCCAGGTTTAGATCTTGATAATACTCTGCGACAGAAAGGATACAAGGATTAGAGATCTGAACGGAAGGAGTCATATTATTCCGCTGCACCCAATGTAAGGTTTCTCATACTTTGTATGTGTTTATTTCATAATCGTTTTAGAAGTTCATATTTAGGGTGTTAATCAACATACTTGTGAGTAGATCTAAGATCCTGGTAAAATAATTTCCAACACGGGGTACACTCCGAGTAAATCTGCATTTTTGTTGTTTTTTTTTTTGCAGTTGTAGGGGCACCACTCTCAAGTGAGGGTCAGAGTGTGTCACCCTGAAACCACCTTATGGGGGTGGGGGTGGTGCACCCCGAGACCACCTTATGGGGGGTCGGGGTGGTGCATCCCGAGACCACCCATGGATGATGGTCAGTGACGACCGTAATGTGGCCTCGCGAATTGGAGATGATTGTCGTTACTCTACCTCTCGAGGTCTTAAATATATCCTTCCATGTGTTGTTTTTGCTTTTCCCACTTAATAAAATTTTAAGTGTGTAATTGTCATTGTTGCCTCCTTTATTTAGCTACACGAATGGTTGTTCTCTCGTTATAAATTTTTGTTATGCATGTTTTCCTTCCCCTTTTACCTTTGTACTAGTAGGTGAGTCCATCATGGATAGCCTACTAGCATTACTAGGTGCACTCATTGTTGGGTTTTATGCCCTAAATAAAACTCATTTCAATATAATCAGATTTACTTATTAATATAGATCAGAAATAACATTTAATGTTGCATGGTTCACATGATTTATTTCATGATTATATGTACATAATGTATAAATTCATCTGAAACCCTTTTCACATACTTGATCCTGTTTATTGTGTCGTCAACACATTGGAAAGTAAACATGACTATGTGAATAAAGTTTCCTAGATTTATCAGACATAGGGTTTTACTGATATGATAATCTACAACAGAGTTTACTTGCATTTGGAGAAATGCTATGTTCTTTCCAGAGCATTGGTTAAAGTAAAGCTCAGGTTGGATGCATGGAGTATGCATCGGAAGGGACCAATATTGAACTTTGACTTAGATTTATTAAACTTACCGTAATATCTATTCAAGTCAATATCGCCTAGTTGATCCTAGATCAAATGATCTTAATCCTAATATGATTAGGCTCAATCTCGAGAGGCTATTCGTGTTCTATGATTTGTTAGTTAAGCCTACTTTTAGGTCAGGGTGATACGTACATTTTGGGAACACGGTAGTGCAATTGAGTGGGAGCGCTAACATAAACATGGAATCTATAGCTTCTATCTGGCGAATAGTAAGTAAAGGATGATCTCCTTCGAGCTTGACCAAACGAAAATAAATGGTGGAGATCTCTTTTCACATAAGCTGAAATATCATTTATACGGGGTTAAGTATTTTAAGGATTAAATACATTGTAGGGTGTAACGGTAATCTAATCCCTTTACAGTGTAGATCATTCATATAGAGGATCATTGATCAAATTAGGATTATAACAATGGATAACTAATGATGTGTCTATATGGTGGAACATATAGAGCATTCTATATACTGAGAGTGCAATTCTAAGTTCTATGCGTGGATTCAACAAAGAATTAATAAGTTAGTGAATTTTAGTGATAAATTCTTGATCTACTTATTGGAAGCTCGGTTATATAGACCCATGGTCCCCGCACTAATTGAGATAATATTGCTTGTAAGACTCATATAATTGGTTTTGATTAATCAATTATAATTCTCAAATTAGACTATGTCTATTTGTGAATTTTTCACTAAGTAAGGGTGAAATTGTAAAGAAAGAGTTTATAGGGGCATATTTGTTAATATTGATACTTTGTATGGTTCAATTAATAAATATGATAAATGACAATATTATTTAATAATTATTTATAGTTATTAAATAGTTAGAATTGGCATTTAAATGGTTGAATTATAAAATTGGCGTTTTTGAGAAAATCAGATACAGAAAAGATAAAACTGCAAAATTACAAAAAATGAGGCCCAAATCCACTTGTATAGGGACGACCACTTTTGTAGGGAATTTAAACTGATATTTTCATTATTTTAATGCCAAATAATTCAAACCTAACCCTAGTGGAATGCTATAAATAGATAGTGAAGGCTTCAGGAAAATTACACTTCTGATTCAGAAAAAACTGAGCCTCTCTCTCCCTATCTTTAGCCACCACTTCCCTCTTCTTTTCTTCTTCAATATTTCGAAATTCTTAGTGTGAGAATAGTGCCCACACACAGCAAGTGATACCTCAATCATAGTGAGGAAGATCGTGAAGAAAGACTTTTAGCAAGAAGGAGTTTCAGCACTAAAGAATCAGAGAAAGAGATCCAGGTTCAGATATTGATAATGCTCTGCTACAGAAAGGAATCAATGGCTAGATATCTGAACGGAAGGAGTGATATTATTCCGCTGCACCCAATGTAAGGTTTACTAAACTTTATATGTGTTTATTTCATCGTTTTAGAAAGTTCATATTTAGGGTGTTAATCAACATACTTGTGAGTGGATCTAAGATCCTGGTAAAATAATTTCCAACAACTGGTATCAGAGCCATGGTAATTGATTTACTTGCAAGAAATTTGGACTTTAAAACGATTGTTTGTTTGTTTTTGGATGGTATCATGTTGTATTGAGTGTTATTTGATGATTGATTGGTGTTTGTGAATTTTTGTGAAAAATAATTAAATATCTGTTTCTGGAATTATTTTTATTGGATAGTATGGAAAAAATTAAGCAAGTTATTTTTTTACAGAACTCAATTTCGATTTAATTTGAATTAGTTATGATTTTTTGAAGATTCGAAAAAATCGGAGTTGTGCTGAAATTTTCCTGCGCACGCGAAAACGGTCCGTACAGCTCGCAATTTTTTCGTTTTTCTTCGATTTTTTATGCTTTTTCATGGAATTAACTTCCGATTTTTTGTGTAGTTCTATATTTATATTATTACTATTCCTAATTCAATTCTAATTATCATTATGAATTAATTTAATATTTTTTAAATTTAATTCAAGATATTAGTGTAATTTGAATTTAAAAATAGTTAGTATCTATCTTATTTGCTTAATAATCTATCTTATTTTTAAATTTGATTATATCTTATCTTATTTTTAAATTTAAGGTCAGATTTTAAATTAAATTTAAGGTCAGATTTTAAATATTTTAAATTTATTTATTTTTAAATAATTTGACCTTATTTAAATTTAAAATAAGATAACTATAATCATGTAATTTTAAAAAGGTGTAAGATATTTTGCTAACTTTTAAATTTTGTTATTTTATTTATTTATTTATTTATTTTTTTGAAATTAAACTCTTATTAACAAGAACTAGAGTTTAATACAAATCAATAAGAAAAGATGAAAAATTCCCAGTCTAAGCTAATTCACCATCCACCCTAAGTGCATGCACAACTAATTCATGCGAAACAGACATGAATAGGGATGCCTTAGGAAAACTGGAAAGCAAACTAGCAAAAAAACTGAAAAACCTAGCTCATTACAGAAAATCTAAAAAAACGTAGCTCAGTACTAAAGAAAGAGCGCTTCTGAAAAGCAGAAATCAAAGCTAAATAATCAGACTCCACATAACTAAGAGGAAGAGCGACGTGTGAAACCAATCCAGCACTACCACTAAGGCTAATGCTCCTGCTTGAATGACTAAGAAGTAACCAATAAGCTTAGATCTTCTGCAACGTGTGAAATTTCCATCTTTGAAGTATAGATAAACAACCTACAAAACACCCAAAAAAGATAAATGAGGGAAGGATTTAACTTATAAAAAAACTAAACTCAAAAACTAAAATTTCAATATCACAATTAAAATAAGAAGAAAGACTTATCTGTGATATTCACTGATCCTTCAATAATTTTTAAAGTCTCTAAATATATATATCTATACACTTAAAAAATAAATAACACAATAAACATAACACAACAAAAATACACTGACAAACTAAGAACTTGTTAGAATACTATATCACTCTCTTTTAAGTACGAAATAAAATAAAATAAAATAAAATAAGGTAAAAAAAAATATATTTTTGAAAAAAAAAATACAAATTTAGTAAAACTGTCCAAAAAATAATTCATTAAATGAATATGATTTCTAAATTAATAATATGAGTAAATCAAAATGAATAAAAAATCAATACAATATTTCTTATACTATTAAAATAATAGAATTTTAAAAACTAATTATAACAAAGGTAATGTATATAAATAATAATTTATTTTTAAAAATATTTAATTTATAAAGCTTTAGGAAAATAGAAAAACAATTATATAGTAAGATTATATAAAATAACTTTATCAAGATATTTTAGTTAAGTAATAAAAATAATAATAATAATAATCAAAACAGTTACTAATTAAGCGATAGTTTCTCGCCAAATCACCATCACGCATGAAAAGCGGACTACCACTTCAGCCACTATTCATTTACGCAACCGCCGATGGCAACTGACGACGAACTCAAATCTTCTCAGTGCTTGGCCTTCGGGCCTTCGTCATCGGTGATGGAGCTTCGGGATTCACCGACTCCATTGGAGTCACTCACAACAATTCTAAACTTAACCATTGAAGTCGTGAACAGATCCGGAGTGGGATTGGCTAGCCATTGAATGTTCCGATCGCGAAGCGCAAGAGAGATTGCTAGAAAATGACGTCGCTGGATAACCAGAGATCGGAGTAATCAGTTTGAAGCTCAAAGGTGTGGATTTTGGGCTGAGATTAGTCAAAGTGGAGAACCGTTTAGCCGAATCGAGAGACCCAGAAATGGCAGCAATTACGTTCAGATTTTTTGGAAAATCAAGCTCAACCATGGCTTATACTTCCACTCTCCTTCCCGCAACAAAACCATTAATTGTTCACTTTTCTTTAATTAAAAATTAAGAAGAGATGCTAATTGATCTACGATAATCCGGCACCGGCACAACCGTCCTACAACAAAGGTTATAAAACGCCCCTTGAATTGTTCATCCTAATTTTTATCTCTTTTTTTTTTCTTTTTTAAAATGGCTTAAGGCATATACGGGATTAACTACACATATATTATACATAATTTTAGCTTCTGTTATTTTATTTATTTAAATTACATTTAAAATCTAAAAAAGATATTCATTTATCTTTTTTAATTTTTTATTTAGTTTTTATTTATAAAATAACATTTAAATTTTAAAAGTAGTTAGCGAATTTTGAAATGATATTTAGGTTGGTTGAAACCTAATTTTTCAAAATTGTAGGTTTAATTTTAAATTGAAATTTTTTTAAAAATTTTGAATTTTTTCAATTTTTTTTTTAAATTTTCGAAAATTATTTTTTATTTAATTAATTATTTCAAAATTAATAATTTAATTTAAAATTAAATAAATCCTACATCTAACTATCCAGCTAACCTTGTTGCAGGAGTATGTGTTTTAGCTTATGTGTAAGTTTTCAAAACCTATTATTACTTGATTGCAAATAGCCATGGTTACCTTTTGCCAGATCTATTGATTTGATGGCTCTCTTGGTCAAGATAATAATTTGTAACAGGTATATTTACAATCTTCTTTCATCTGTGTATGACCTAGCAACATGATAGGACCCATCCAAAGTGTGCCTGTGTGAGCCTATGGGTTTAATTTTATTATAGATGCATATAGGTTGTTGTTGCTAAAATAAATTATCATAGTTCTTGATAGAATTTATTTAGGCCCATTTAGTTTTTGGGCCTATTCAATTAATAACAAATGTTCTTATTAAGGTTAAAGTCCTCACTTTTGGGCCTTGTGTGAGAGTTGGGAGCCATAGTAGTGGGTACGACATACTGAACCCAGCACCCCCTCACATGAACCACCCCAATTGTGAAGGCCCATTTGCCTGATTTAAATAACTGTACTAGGTTAATTACACTAGTTTAACCTAATAAAATTGATTAGCAACATAATTAATTTCATTTTTTTTAAATTAATTTAAGAAAATTATAGTTTAAAGAATTTTTTATTGTAAGCTAAACTATATGTATTTTATTGTATTTAATTAAATATAGAATTATAACCATCTAGATTCTTTCTGAAGCTTAATTTAAATTTTTCATTAAATATTCCTGTTGACCGAGGTTTTCAGTAACTAATAAAATATAATATTGAGCTGTAAGAAAGTGAGAGAAGGATTTTTACGTGGTTGGGGCGTTAATGAGCCTTAGTCCACGAGTCTTTGATATTAATGGATGTATTTAATACCGATTCTACACTTGAGAGAATGTCACTCTTATAAATACAGAGAATGTTCTTGGTGAGTATTTACTCTTCTTGCTCATATGCAGCCCAAGATTCTCGATCCCATTTAATGAGCTTTGAGGGGGTATTTATAGTGTTTTGGTGGGGTAATCCCTAGAATTGTTCTTACAAATATATCTGTAAGTATCCATAAAGTTGGGTATTCCCAATGAATATACCATGAGTAATGCATGGTCAAATCCCTAGGTGCTGTAGCGTTTTTATGAGGAATGTCCTTTTTGCCTTGTGATTGATGTGACTCTTCGCAGTGTAGCCGTCGCTAGACTTAAATGATCATTACTGTGGCGCTGCTGGTTGGAGGTTGTGCCGTCAGACTTTATTGCATGTTGCAGTCCCAACACGCTTCCTCCCATGCAGCATTAAATGCGACTTGATTGCTCAGGAGAAGCCTGACACCTCACGGAGAGGCTTTATGCTATGCGAGCTTCCGGGAGCACCTTGCACTCCGGATGCCTCCTCCGGGACCTATGCCCAGGGTGTTTCCTTGTGGCATACAAAGACTTAGCAAATATTTATAAGTTATCTGATCCACGTGTCCCAGTTCGGTTGGTCCACGTATATTGGGTGAAATCAGGGGCAACATTTACCCCCAAGCCTTGTTTACTTGGAAAATAAACCAAGGCTTGCTCAGGTGCCTCCGGTTGACTCCTCGGTTCCCTGGCTCAAGCTTAGAGCGCGTGGGGGCGTATTTAATGATGGCATTTAATGCAGCGATTCGCTTTTTTGCAGAGGTGTCTCCGGTCGACTCCTCGGTTTCCCAGCACGAGCTTGGAGCGCGTGAGGGTGCATCTAATGATGGCATTAAATGCAGCGATTCACTTTTTGCAGAGGTCGATTCGCTTCATGCCCATTGATTGATGCGGCGCATTAATGGTGTCAGACGGATACTCAAACGTTTCCACCGCCTTTATTGCAAATCAATCTGGCCCGTTGATCTTTGGGTATTTGAATCGTGAGTTTCCCCCACCGTTCGATTGGTAGGTGGTGATGCCTGTTCCTCATGCACTTTTGCCTATAAAAGCCACCATCTTTCCTTCATTTCGGTTACTTTCCATTCCTTGCCATTTTTGCTCGAATTTCCCAGAGAGAAAATTCTCAAAACCAGCACGAAACTTTTGAACACTTTGCCATTTTTCCCAGTTCTCCCTTGCTTGCTGCTATCAGTCCTTCTCGTCTTTACTCGACTCAAATCAAGACCCCCAGTTCAACACTTTACTGTAAGTTTCTTGCATCCTTTGGTAATGACATGCTTTTACTTGCTCTGTTTGTTTTTTTTTTCTGGGTTCGCATTTTGAGATTTCTGGGTATGCAAGTGTTTAGGTTCTTCATGTATTCTGTTTTGTATTTACTGCTTTAGTTGTAGGATCGGCATTATCATGCCTCTGTTATTGTTGTGCATTTTTGCTGAAGAAGACCATACATTCTTCGTTCAATGGATGTTTAGGGCATAGTATAGGGTCTTTTTCTTTCTGCTCCCCTTATTGTGTAAAAGCACCTTCTGCGATTTTACTGCACCCGACACTTGTTCAGGGAATCTTTCTAGGGTTTCCCGTGTGACACGTGTCCGGAGGGGGCCTCTTTCCAGCGGTTAGGGGACCCCCACTCCCTTTTTCTTGACTTAGGGTTTGGTAAGGGGCCTAACTGCTGGAATTTTCTCTTTCTCTTTTGTTTTTCACAGAATAGAAAATGTCTGCCTCTGGTTCGAAGTCCTCGAAGAAGAGCGGGAAACGCATGGCTACTTTGGAGGAGGTTTCCCTGGGACCCGTTGCCCAGGAGGGGTATAAGTCCCGAGCAACCGGGTGGGAAGCGGCTGAGCTTCATTCCACCTTACCCTGTCCCCATCAACTGGAGAATATTGTGGAGGTTGCGGGGATCAAGCCTTCCACCTCGGGAACCTATCACCGGCCACCTCGCGACTCGGAGACGCCTAACCATAATTACGGCGGCTTCGGAGCCTGGAGCCAGACGCACCTAATGGCCGGTGCCATGCTCCCACTTCAAGACTACTTTGTTAATTTTCTTGTTTTTGTCGGCCTTGCGCCATACCAACTCATCCCTCAAGCTTATCGCCTGCTCTCAGGCTTATTTATTTTTTATGCCGCCCGCGGATGGGGATCTCCCCGCCCGGCGGAAATTTTGTATTTTTATGAACTTGTATCCGTCCCCAAGAAAGGGGACAAACTTAAGGACGGTTTCTATGGATTCCGGATCCATCCCGCTAACGAAGGGGTGGTTCCATATAATAGGCAGACTCACGTCAAGGAGTATCGCCATCGCTTTTTCTTTTCCTCCGGGTTCAGGGCAGTGGATCACCCAGAGCTCCTTACTGAGTGGGTGAGGATCCCACCCTATCAGCGGACGGCCCCTACACAGACCTTCCTCCGGAGGGCCCAGGCCTTTGCCTCCTACGACCGAGCCGATCTCGACGTCGGGGGTTTGGTCACCACGGAAAACTGCAGGAAGGCCAAACTTATCCTTCCGCATCAATCCGTGGAGGACTCTAACCTCTCACGGGTCATCTGTCCCAATGTAAGGGCGCCGGTTGCGGAGAAGACCTTCCGGGACGAGATTATCGCCACGGCAGAGAAAAAATACCAAGACTATCTCTACCGGAAGGCCCAGGAGAAGGCATACTCTCAGGCCCAGGCGGCCTCTGGGAGGAGACTTCGCGTGGGGAGTCCGGTGGTGAGAAGAAGCCAGGCGATTGTCGGGAAGTCCGAGGCTAAATTTTTTGACAAGATTCTTCAAGAAGAGATTGGGGATCGTCCCGCCGGGAGGCCCCTCCGCATTGAGGATTCTTCGGAGAGAAAAACCCCCAGGCCACAGCCTTCGGTTCCAGAGCCAAACTCAGGGGCTCCTGGTGCCAGCACCTCCGGTGCCGGCGGTAAGTCTCCTTTGATAATTCATTATGTTCCTTCCGTTGGCGAATACGCCAATCGTTGGCCTTTAGGGTTCGACGAGCGTCTGCATAGGTTTAGGATGCCATCGACCCGGTGGGGGGATCGTTTGAAGGAGTTTTACTTTTCGAACTTAGGAGATTTTTTAGGTCTGTCCCGGATTGGTTCTGGCCCTCCGGAACCTATTCCCTTAGGTCCTTCAGCTTACATTGCCTCCAGCTGGTTCTGGGCTTCGGACAGCTATCTCGGAGAGGATGCTGCCAGCATTAAAGTTCAGGACTTTGCTAGGGCCGAATTAGGAAGTCCGGGTAGGAGTAGCTTATTTGCTGTATCTTGTGTGAGTAGTTTTTCACGGATGTCTAACACTTGCCTATTTTTGTAAAACAGGCGTCTCCATGGATGCCATCTTGGAACAGCTTGGAGTTCACACTCCCGTGGCTCCTCCGGCCTTCACCTCTTCCCCAATAGCCCCTTCCCTGAAGGTCTCCTCCAGCGCTCCCCCTGACACTATTGATTTAGTGGATGACGAGGAGGTGCTTCCGGGAGAAAGTCAAGGAAAGCAATGGGGCTTTTCTGAGGAAGTCGCCGAGGGTGCGGGGGAGCTCCGGGCTCTTCCGGAGGAAGCTGAAGAAGGTGAAGAGGAACCTGAGGTGGCTCTGATTCGCAAGCGTAAGGGCAAGATGATTGCCCAGGACGAGCCCAAGAAGCCTCGGAGAGCCGACACTCCTGCCCATGGTCTTGACGGCGGGGTCTCCCCCATGGAAGAACATCCTGCTCCTCCCAATATCGTGCTAACTCCGGTCCCTGGGGATGAGGTGAGGCAAGAGCTCCGGATAGCCAAGCATAACTATGCCATGGACGAATACTCCCGGGGGTATGCTGAGGTGGAAGCCCTTAGGAGGGTTTTGCGGGTTGAGGTACAGGAGAGTATCAACAACCCGGAGTACCAGGATCCGTGGGACCTTAACTTGGACCCCCTGTCGGACTGGTTTCGTCGCTTCCTTGGGCCCACCTTGGCTCCCTTCGCCGCGGAGATGACCGGCGAGTTTACTTCTCAGCTTACCCGATGCGCGCCTAAGCGGTTCGCCACTTGTGCCTCCCTGAACTCTATCTTCCAGGTCCAGGACCTCAGCCACTCCCTCACCGTGGTAAGTACTTCGCAATTTTGCTTTTCCCTTTATTTTTCTTCTTGGGAATTTTTCTCTTACGCTTGTGTTATTGTTCAGCTTGCTGCTGAGGCTGGCCGCCTCTCCAAGAACATCATAAATCACGGCTTCGTTCTGTCTGACTTTGGGGACATGAACGACGTCAGGAAGGTCCTTCAGGACCTTACTGCGGAGAGGCAGCTCTACCAGGAGGCTGCTGAGCGCCGGGAGGCGGCTGCCAAGGCCAATGAGGAGGAGGCCAAACGGAGGGAGGCTCAAGCGGAGGCCATGATCCGGGACGAGGCTCAACGGAGGGACAGGCTGGAGGCCCAGCATCAGGAGGAGCTGAGGGCACAAGGCGAGGCTGCTGATAAGGCCAGGCGGGAACTCCGGGAGGCCAGGGAGGCTTTGGACGAGATGGTTGCCAAGGTGAGATCCTTAGAGGAAACTCACCAGGCGAACTTAGAGTCCAAGGCCGCTCTAGCCGCGGAGCTGAAGGAGCTCAGGGACTTCAAGGAGCAATCCATTAAGAAGGCAAAAAGAGCCGAGCTCCTTTCTCCTGTTTCCTGCGCCCGGTGTCCGAAGCGCTTTGATGATGGGGTCTACATGGCTTGGTCTACCAACGACCAAAATATCAAGCTTACCTTCTATCCCAAACCGGAGGAAATGATTGCTAAATTCCGGAAGAAGAAGAAGAGGCTTGATGCCATGGTAGAGGCTCGTATCGGACCTCGCCTTCCTCCACGCATTGACTGAGCTGATTTGTGATTGACCCAGTATAACCAAGATTCCACCCGCTTCTTTTATTATTCTCTTTTTTTTTTTGTACATATTTGCTGCTGCCTTGGAACAATATATATAGGCAGCAGTTTTTATTCGAAGGGGAGACAATATTTTTTAAGGCCTATCCCCGGGCCGTTTGTATGTATATGACCTGCCCTTTGGGTCAGGATATTTTATATGTGATCTTTCTTTTGCCACATATTTCTCTTTTTAACCTGTCCTTTGGATCAGGATTTTTATACTTATGCTTTTTGTTTTTGTGCATACTTTTTGACCTGCCCTTTGGGTCAGGATATTTTACTTAGTTTGTTTTTCTGTCTGTCCGTGCGGTATACCCTAGTACCCCCCTGAGTGGCGTAGAAACTTTGTTTTTAACGCACTCAGTTTTATTTAACATGTAGAAGAGGTATACATTTGGACGGTACAAACCCTTTGAACAAAGTCTACGTTTTATTTCGCTACTGGTAATATCTTCTGAGGTGATCGGCATTCCAGGCTCTTGGCACGGTGGTTCCGTCCATTCTTTTTAGTTTGTAAGTGCCGAAGCCGATCTCGTCCTCGATCTCATATGGTCCTTCCCAATTTGGCCCAAGTACCCCCACTCCGGGTTCCTGGGTGGCTGGGAAGACCCTTCTTAGGACCATATCCCCAATATCGAATTTTCTGTTTTTAACCTTAGAGTTAAAATACTTGGTCACCTTCTTTTGATAAGCAGCCATCCGTATTTGAGACTCATCCCGGAGTTCTTCGACTTGATCCAAAGCTTCTTGAAGCAGTGCCTGATTCGTGGCAGGATCGTAAGTCGTCCTCCTGTGGGATGGGAATAATGTTTCTACCGGGACCATTGCTTCACAACCGTACGCCATTGAAAAAGGCGAGTGACCGGTCGTGGTTCTGGGGGTCGTCCGGTAGACCCATAATACCCTGGGCAATTCTTCAGGCCAGTTGTTTTTGCAGGCCAGCAGCTTCTTCTTCAAGGTGACCTTTAGAATTTTATTGACTGCTTCCGCCTGACCGTTTGTTTGAGGCCTGGCTACCGCGGAGAAGCTCTTCACTACTCTGTGTCGGTTACAGAAGTCAGTAAATTCCTCGCAATCAAATTGCTTTCCATTGTCAGAGACTATTTTGTGAGGCAAGCCGTATCGACATACTATGTTTTTGATAACAAAGTCCAATGCTTTCTTGGCAGTTATTGTCTTCATAGGCTCAGCCTCTGTCCATTTGGTGAAGTAGTCTACTGCTACTATTGCATACTTTACCCCTCCTTTTCCTGTTGGCAGAGACCCGATGAGATCTATTCCCCAAACCGCGAAGGGCCAGGGACTGGTCATCAGGGTGATCTCATTTGGAGGGGCTCTCGGTATGTTCGCGTACCTTTGGCACGAGTCACACTTTTGGACATAGTCTATACAATCTTTTTTCATTGTTGGCCAGAAGTACCCTTGCCTCAATATTTTCTTTGAGAGGTTGGGTCCTCCCGTATGATCTCCACAGAACCCTTCGTGGACCTCTAGCATGATTTGTCTAGCTTCAGGGTCCGATACACACCTTAAATAAGGCATGCTGAGTCCTCTCCGGTAGAGAATTTGATCCATCATCACATAACGATGAGCACGACATCGAATCTTTCGAGACAGTGCCCTCTCTTGGGGCAACTCACCTGCTGTTATGTATTTTATGATGGGGACCATCCAGCTGGGTTCTTGCCCAACCGTTAGCGTGGTCTCTTCTATTTTGATGCTCGGTTCTACCAAGCGTTCCACTGGTACTACCCCCAGCTCTTCGATTTCGCTGTCCGAGGCTAACTTAGCCAGACAGTCCGCGTGAGCGTTCTTTTCTCGGGGGATTCTTTCTATTTTGTAGTCCGTGAACTCGTGGAGCAGTTCTCGAACTATTGTCACGTACACGGCCATCCGCTCACCGCGGGTTTGGTATTCTCCGGATACCTGGTTTACGACCAGTTGGGAGTCACTGTAGACTTCCACCCTTTTGGCTCCTACAGCTTTTGCCAATTTTAGCCCTGCTATCAGGGCTTCATATTCGGCCTCATTGTTTGAAGCTGTGAAGTCGAATCGGAGGGCCGCCTGGAGTCGCAGTCCAGTTGGTGATATCATAGCCACTCCGGCTCCAAAACCGTTCTCATTAGAAGCTCCGTCTACAAATACCCTCCAGGTGGGGATTGGCGGTACCGGCGTATTCGCTGTTGCCTCGGCTTCGTTGCATTCAGTAATGAAGTCTGCCAAGGCTTGGCCTTTTATAGAAATCCGGGGGACGTATTGCAAGTCGAATTGACTTAGTTCCATTGCCCACTTGAGGAGCCTTCCGGACGCTTCAGGCTTTTGGAGAACTTGCCGGAGCGGGTGTTTGGTCAGAATCTTGATCGGATGGGCTTGGAAGTATGGTCTTAACTTCCTTGACGCCATCAAGAGGCAAAATACCAGTTTTTCAATGACCGGGTACCTCGTTTCGGCTCCTATCATGCGCTTGCTGACATAGTACACGGGGTGCTGAGTTTTCTCTTCTTCCCGGACCAGGGCAGCGCTGACCGCGTGTTCGGAGACGGCCAAGTAAAGAAACAAGTCTTCTCCGAGGACGGGTTTCGATAGGATAGGAGGTTTGGCCATGTGATCTTTTAGCTTTCTGAATGCCTCCTCGCACTCGTCCGACCATTCGAACTTTTGGCATTTCTTTAGCACGTTGAAGAAGGGTATGCACTTGTCCGTGGACCGTGAGATAAAACGGCTCAATGCAGCTACCTTTCCGGTCAAGCTCTGCACATCTTTATGCTTCTTGGGGGATGGCATATTCAGGAGAGCCTGGATTTTCTCCGGGTTTGCTTCAATCCCCCTTTGGCTGACTATGAAACCCAGGAACTTTCCTGATTTGACCCCGAAGGTGCACTTCTTTCGGTTGAGTTTCATACCGTATCTCCGGAAAACTTCAAAGCATTCTTCTAAGTCGCTTGCATGGCTGTTGCATGCTTTGGATTTGACGAGCATGTCGTCCACGTACACCTCCATGTTTCGCCCCAGGAGGCCTTTAAACATCCGGTTAACCATTCTTTGATAGGTTGCTCTGTCGTTTTTCAGTCCGAAAGGCATGACTAGGTAGCAGTATACCCCCTTATCGGTCCTGAAGCTAGTGCACTCTTGGTCTGCCGTATGCATTTTTATTTGATTGTACCCAGCATAGGCATCCATGAAGGATAACAGCTTGAATCCGGAAGTGGCGTCTACCATTTGGTCGATCCTGGGCAGCGGGAAGCAGTCCTTTGGACAAGCTTTGTTTAGATCAGTGAAGTCTATACAAACTCACCAAGTTCCGTTCGGCTTGGGCACCAGGACCGGATTGGCCAGCCACTCCGGATAGTACACGTCGCGGATCATGTCGTTGGTCAGAAGCTTGTCCACCTCTTTCTCTAGAGCTTCGGCTTTCACCGAGTCGAGCGGGCGTCTCTTTTGCTGTACAGGAGGCATGTCCGGGTTGACATTAAGTACATGGGTGATGACATGAGGGCTTATGCCAGTCATGTCTTCTTGGCGCCATGCGAAGATGTCGATGGCGCCCTTCAGTGTTTTTATTATTTTGTCCTTTTCCTCCGAGTCCAGGTTCTTCCCTACCCGGAGTACTTTGGTGGAGTCGACGTCGCACACTGGTATTTCTTCGACGTCCTCCATTGGTTCCACGATCCTTTCGGACCCTACCCGAGGATCCAACTCATCCTCTTCAGCCATCTCTGGCTCAGCGGACTCCCGGACCATAAGTACGGGTAGGTGGGTTGCAACATTATAACATTGCCTTGCTTCCCCCTGATTCCCCCTCACAGTTTCGACTCCGGCCTCCTGGGTAGGAAATTTTAGGCACAGATGTCGGATTGAAGTGATTGCACCAAAGTCCACTAGGGCCGGTCGGTCAAGGATCGCGTTGTAGGCTGTCGGACAGTCTACCACCACGAAGGTGCAGTATTTAAATGTGCTTTGGGGAGTGTCCGGGCACAGGGTGACTGGGAGCCTCACTTTTCCCATTGGGATAAGTGTCGTCCCGTTAAACCCTGTGAGCTGGGATCCACTAGGCGAGAGGTCACGGTCAGCCAAGCCTATCGCGGTGAAGGCTTCTTTGAAGAGCAGGTTCACGGAACTCCCATTGTCAATTAAGACTCTGGCCACCACTTTATTCGCGATGGGGGTCTCTATGACCAACGGGTCGTGATGAGGGAAGCGCACCGTCTTGGCGTCTTCTTCCGTGAACGTGATGGGTTGGTCCATCAGCCGAGGCCTTTGAGCTGGAAGTTGAGTAACTTCCCATATCTCATTATGTTTTGCGGCCTCGGCGTATCGCTTTCGCTCCTTGCGAGTATTCCCTCCGATATGGGGACCTCCGGAGATCATGGCTACCCGTCCATTAGGTCGGGGCGGCAATCCGGGGATATGCTGGGCGTCACCTGCGGGAGCAGCTGGAGCCAATACTCCTGCTGTACCCCCTGGTGTTCCCGGAGGCATACCCCCAGCCACCTGACCCGGATTAAGGTGGGGCAGCCTATTCTTGATCCACTCATAGAGGTGGCCCAATCGGATTAGATTTTCGATCTCGTCCTTGAGATTCTTACATTCATTGGTACTATGACCAATGTCGTTGTGGTACTCGCATCTTTTGCTCGGATCTCTCCGGGAGCTGTCTTTGTACAACGGCTGTGGTCTCCGGTAGTGCGTGTTTTGCCTAGTGGCGAAGTACACACGTTCCTGGGAGTCCGATAGCTCCGTGTATTGAGTATATTGGGGGGTGTACCCATTTTTCTGGGGCTTCTCTCCCGTTCGGGTGCTACCTTTGGAGGACCTTTTGCTCCTTGATCCCTGGGAAGGGCCTGTTAAGCTAGTAGTCGGGGCAGCATGTGAAGGAGCTTGCCCATTTACTCCGGACGGGTTGCCAAAATGAGAAGATGCTGGTGCCAAAGCTTGGCCCTGGCTATACCCGGGGGTAGCAGAGAATTGTATGCCACTCACTTGTGGAGTTGCGGTCGGGACAGTACCCGAGGGCGATACTCCGGGCATGTACCCTGCTATCCCGGTGGGATAATAGCCTCCATAAGCCACGATTTGGGCTTCTTCGAGGTTGATATATTTTTGGACTCTTTTCTGGAAGTCCTGGAGGCTAGCAGCCCCTTCTTGCTGCAACTCATTCCAGAAGGGAGTCCCAGTACGGATTCCTGCTTGGAGAAGTGCAAGCTGTTGTCCGTCATCAACCTTCTTAGTCTTCGAGGCTTCCTCTCGGAACCTCTTGATGTAATTCTTCAAGGTCTCGGTGGGCAGTTGCTTGATATTAGTCAAGGAACTGACCTCCAAGTTGACCTCTCTTGCGGCGACAAACTGTCTCCGGAAGTTGGTCTGAAGCTTGTTCCAACAGCCCACGGATCCTGGTTCCAGCTTTTTGAACCATTCCTCCGCGGACCCACTCAGAGTAAGTGGGAAGCACAGACATTTGGCGTCATTGCTGACCCTCATGACCGTCATGACACGGTTGAACCGTGACAGGTGGTCGCTGGGATCGGAGTTCCCGGTATATGCTGCCATTTCGGGCATCTTGAAGTTTTTAGGGAGCTCCGCCTCCAGGATGTGCTTGGCACATGGCTCCCGATCCTCGCTGTCTGAATCGGAGTCGTCTCCCTTCTGCCTCCAAGAGACTCGGGCAATGTCTTTTCGGAGTATGGCGAGTTCCGCCATAATTCCCTCATTTAACGTACCCGAGGAAACCACGGGCCCGTATCTTTTTTGGTCAAGGTGATCCCGGAGGTCACCTTGATTCCCATTGATTTGATTTCTCAGATCAACGGGAGGACATCTCTGTCCTCTTCTCCCTCTACCCCCGGGTTCTTGGTGCACAGAAACGCTCTTTCGGTCCCCTCGATCCTGAGGGCCAAGACTCCCTTTTTGGGGCTTGCCCCTCTGCGGACCTTTCCCTTTAGGGAAATCTGAGCGGACCTTTCGCGGATCCTGCACCTTTTTCTTTCGCCCAGGGGTAGAAGCAGGGTTTTTTGTTTGATTCCCCTCAGCAGGATATCTTATAGGGCTAGGTTCCCTAGATTTCTGCTGCTGGGAAATAGGCGAAGATGTCGCTGGTTCCCTGTTGAGTCCAGCGGTCATTGCCTTGGGGTGCACGTGAATGCCAGCTGCTTCCATGGCTTTTTGCATAGCTAGCATCACTTCCTGCATTTTCTGGTTTTGCACTTTCTGAGCTTCGATCTCGGCTTCGTGATCGATAGCTTTTTGTCTAAGAAGCACCAGTTCTGAGTAACTTCCTTCGTCATAGGCATACTCGTCGAGGTTTCCCTCGTAGTCCTCATCGGGGACTATTTCTTCTTCCTCAGACTCCTCTGCTGCTCTTGAGGCTACATCTTCCTCGTTTGGGTCTTGAGCGTCTTCCAGAGGGCGAGGCTGACGTGTACTTCTTGTCTCCACCATATTTGTGAAGTCAAATGAATGTTTTGTAGCAGCTTTCTTCAGCTCTCAATGAAAGCACCAAAATGTTGACCGAGGTTTTCGGCAACTAATAAAATATGATTATAATATTGAGCTGTAAGAAAGTGAGAGAAGGATTTTTACGTGGTTGGGGCGTTAATGAGCCTTAGTCCACGAGTCTTTGATATTAATGGATGTATTTAATACCGATTCTACACTTGAGAGAATATCACTCTTATAAATACAGAGAATGTTCTTGGTGAGTATTTACTCTTCTTGCTCATATGCAGCCCAAGATTCTCGATCCCATTTAATGAGCTTTGAGGGGGTATTTATAATGTTTTGGTGGGGTAATCCCTAGAATTGTTCTTACAAATATATCTGTAAGTATCCATAAAGTTGGGTATTCCCAATGAATATACAATGAGTAATGCATGGTCAAATCCCTAGGTGCTGTAGGGTTTTTATGAGGAATGTCCTTTTTGCCTTGTGATTGATGTGACTCTTCGCAGTGTAGCCGTCGCTAGACTTAAATGATCATTACTGTGGCGCTGCTGGTTGGAGGTTGTGCCGTCAGACTTTATTGCGTGTTGCAGTCCCAACACGCTTCCTCCCATGCAGCATTAAATGCGACTTGATTGCTCAGGAGAAGCCTGACACCTCACGGAGAGGCTTTATGCTATGCGAGCTTCCGGGAGCATCTTGCACTCCGGATGCCTCCTCCGAGACCTATGCCTAGGGTGTTTCCTTGTGGCATACAAAGACGTAGCAAATATTTATAAGTTATCTGATCCACGTGTCCCTGTTCGGTTGGTCCACATATATTGGGTGAAATCAGGGGCAACAATTCCTATTTAAGTTGATATTTAGTTATTTACAACTAACCAACTTAAATCTGAATATCTTTTGGATTTAAAATTTCAAAATTAAGTTGAGGAATTTTAGGCATTGGTTGTTAAGATTCTTTAAGATATTTTTTTTAAGTTAATATCTTTTCGAATATTAACTTAAAATAGAATATTTTAGATATTTTTTAGGTTAATATGTTTTCGAATATTAACTTAAAATGGAATATTTTCAAATTAAGTGGTTATAACTTAATTTTTGATATTTAATTAAATTTAAATTTGAAAATATTTAAGTTCTAGATTTTTTTCTAATACAACTTAAATAAGATATTTTTTCAAACTTTGTGGAAAAGATACTTAGTCAAATAAGATATTTTCTAGATAGTTATTTCTAGACTACTTATTATTTCTAAATTAAATAGGAAAATATTATACATTGTGAAATTAATAATTTAAATAATTAATTTTGGTACAATTTATTTTAAGTATATTTTTCCTAGTATTAAACTAGAAATTAATAATTAAGCCTTCTCTACACTTAATTATTTATTTCTTGAATTTAATACATTTAATTAATTTGAAAATTAAATATCTAAGTTGATTTTCATCATGATACTTAAATATTTCTTTTTCATGACACTTAATTAAATAGGAAATTATTTTTAGTTGAAATTTATTTTTTCAACTAAATTTAAATAATTTTCAAAATATATTTTTCATTTATTTTATTAATCAAATTTCGAAATTGCATTTCTTAAATGCTGGAATTTCGAATTTTATTTGAAAAATAGATTAAAGTTGTAAATTATTTATTTTAATTTTGGACCAACTTAAATCAATGATTTTTTTTCATTTAATGATTAATTAAAATAAATGAAGTACAATATATTTTATTAGAAATTTAATTAATTAGTCAAAGAAAAATCTAGATAGGTGATATTTCTGCTTGAAGTATTTTTCGAGTGTATTTAATTAAATAGAAAATTAATATTTAAGTTAATTTTCATCATCATACTTAAATATTTGAAATTTTTCTTATATATATTTAATTAAATAGGAAAATTTTATTTTTTTGTTGTAAATTAATTTTATTAATTAATTTTGGGCCAACATTAAATTAGAATAATTTTTCCAGGATTTATTTTTATTTTAACATGCATTTTCAAAAATTGTATTCTTAAATACTTTAATTTTTCGAAATGCAATATATATTTATAAAAAATTAAATTTGAGTTGTAAATTAATTTAAATTAATTTTGTAACAACTTAAATTGAATATTTTTCTAAATATTTATTGGAAATTATTACTAAGATGGAAATAATTCATGTTATTTTCATATCCATTATAGTAAAATTTATAAATATTAAATTAAAATTTATATTTAGAATTTTTCATTCTAAATTGGAAATTTTAATTAAATAAATATTATTTAAAATAAATAGATTAAATAAAGAGAATCAAAGAAAATACAACTCTCTTTAAATAATGAGCTTTTTTATTATTAAGATATTCGATCTCCGTTGTTGGTTTTACATCGCATTTGTTTTAGTGAGTAATCCTCCCTAATGGAGGAACGTTCATTAGCAATTTCGCATCGTTTAATCTCGAAAGATAAGTAGTTTGTAAGTATTTTATATGGTATGGATCACCCTAATGGTGGCGACCATATTTGACTTGCAAATTGCGAAACAATGGTGGAAGCTCATAAGATAGAATTGCCTTGACTCTCGCCTAAACGGGACAACGCTGAATTCCAATCTTGATCGAATAAAAGATTGCTAGAATTTTTAACATTTTAGATGAGCTGACAACTCTATTCAATGGATGGTAGCTTTGACTCTCGCCTAAACGGGACACTGATATCCGTTTGTTGAAAACCTTGGAAATTATTTAGGATTGTATGTTTTAGTATTTTCACTTGTCATTTCTACTTGCTATATGTTTTATAATTTCTGAATTGTGTATGAATTTATATTGAACCATGTTATTTTTTGTTATTAAGTTGTAGTTTAATTTCGAATCTTCATTGTTGGTCTAACTTGGCTTGTTTATCTAATGAGATAAATCCCTAGTGGATTTTCACCATTAGACATACATAATAGTGTTAGATCTCGAAAGATAAATATTGTATATGCAACATCTAGCTGTTCATCAATTGATGACACCTTAGACTAGTATTTTTACGATATGAAACAAGAAGATTATATAAATAAGATTACTTTGACTTTCGCTAACCGAAGTATCGTTGGATTCTTATCTAAACAAGGAAATTATCCTAATTCCTCTTAGCTTATTCATTGTGAATTAGCTCAATAACATATCATTGGATGAATGGTCTATAAATCATTTCATGTCATTCTATATTTTCTCTTAAGAAATTAAATGACGCATATGATTATAATCCCGAAATTCTATTCCCAAATGATATAAATCCTCAATCCTAGAAATCTCCTACTTGTATGGGCAAATCAGACTTAGAGTTATATTAGTAGTGGTGGTCCAAGAAAGAATTACTCATTATATTTGGTTGAATTTAAGTCTTTGACTTTAATTTTAGAATCCAAACAGAAATTTTCTTATATTTCTATTTCTAGGAAGCAATACAGTTACAATTTCCAAGGGTTTAATATCCATCTTCTATTAATGGATTCAAACTGTATGGAATATGAGTTAGGTATTCTATGACCAGGATCCACTTGCACTATTCTAAGAATTCTTTGATGTAACTAAACCTAAGTCATCAAAAGACACTACCACTTTTTTTTTAATCTATGGCATTTGTATCTTGTTCATAGTGGATTTGACAAGATCAATCTCTACAAAGAGTTAATATGCCTATATCCACTGAAAGTAGTTCATCTCATTCGCAGATGGATGTACATTCAGGGGTGGATATGAGTTTTTCGTTGTATTCTTAAAACGAGAACTCTAGATTGTACCTTTTAGCAAAGAAATTTGAAATGTTTGAAAAATTTCTTAAATTTCTAGCAATGGTTAAAACCATTAAGGTAAGTGGTTAAAGATCTTGCGAACTGATAGGGGTGGAGAAATAGTTAGTTGATATGCAGTTCAAAGATCATTAAATTGATTTTTGAATTATATCCAAACTCACCTCCCCAGAAATTTCGAGTTGCATGTTGATGATTAGTTACTAGTCGTTGCCTAATCCCTTCTATGGTAATACAATTTCAGAATGATGTAATGGTTGTATACTTAATGTAAATCATTACTAGATTCATGGATGACCTAATCAAAATCTTAAGAAAAGCTAGAACTGTTAACCATGGTTTGTTTGCTATTCTAAGTGATTAGGGGTGGACCATCCCATAGTCAATAGATAAGAAAGTGTTTGTTCAAACAAATACTACTTTTCTAAGAAAATGACTAAGTCTGAAAATAAAGTAGCAAATAAAGGAGATATTTTTTTCTTGATTCCAAAAGTGTTCTATCATCTTATTTGACATATGATGATCCCACTGCCTCTGCTGTCTTGTCACAACCAAAGAGGTTAATACCATTTAGTCTTCTTAGACATAATTCACGGTACCTTGTCGTAGTGGGAGAGTTTCTAGGAACTCACCTTCTTATGACTTGGGAGACACTAGTGATTAAAATCCATTGTGAGTTTAAACAAGTAATGGATTGTCATGATAAGAAACTAAGAAGAAAGCCAATAGAACTATGGTTTAATCCATTCACATGGAATAACCTAAAGTTTTCTAATACAAGGACATAAAAGGAAATTTTCGTTTATAAGTCTATTCAATGGACTTAACAAAACTTCCTCTTCCTAGTATTATAGGTTTGAGTTTATCTAAACCTATGGCTTGTGGTATACTTGGTAATTCCTTACTCTAATGCAAGCAACTTACTTTAGTAAAATGCTGAAGCATTTTCTTTCTAATGGCAATCTATAGAAGCTTCACAACTTCTTAAGCATAGATTTTATTTATCTAAGGAAAAGTCTCAACTATTCCAGAAAAGATAAAGCCATGAAAGAATTTCTTAAATCAACAGTGAGAGGTCTTAGATATGCTTTTGTATGCCTTAGACCAGACACCTGCTGTTGAGTGGGAGTAATGAGTAGGTATCAGATTAATCCAGGAGAAGAATATTGGAAGACAATCAAGTAAATCTTAAGATTAAGAAGAGGAACTATATGTTAGTCTATAAGGGTGTGTTTAAAACTCTTAGACTACACCACATCAGATTTCGAAATTTTCCTTTGTGCTAGAAAATCTTTCTGATAAGATGGTGATTACTCTGGGGATGGAATAGTGATTTTGGAGAAGTGTAAAAACCTATCTGAAGTCTCTAGGTCTACCAGAAAGGGACTGAATGTTAAAGTTGCAGGAAAGGTACTTATTCAGTCTAAGGAAAGTTCTATACATCTTTGGCACCATTCCAAATTGCCTTAACTACTAGTGTTACTTCCTGAATAACCAAGAAGTAGTTGCCAAAGGTATAGAATCCAGTATCCCAAGAGATATATAGAGAGGAATTTCACATTATTAATGATTTTGTGATTAAGGAAGAGTAATGGTGGAGAAAAGGTTGTGTTTAATTCAACCTTTCAGATCCTATTACGAGGAGTTTACTACTACTACACTTTATTTGTATATCAAGGGGTTGAGATTATTTGAAACGCACTTTTTGTTTTATATTAGTGCAAGTGGGAGTTTGTTGGGTTTTATGCCCTAAATAAAACTCATTTCAATATAATCAGATTTACTTATTAATATAGATCAGAAATAACATTTAATGTTGCATGGTTCACATGATTTATTTCATGATTATATGTACATAATGTATAAATTCATCTGAAACCCTTTTCACATACTTGATCATGTTTATTGTGCCGTCAACACATTGGAAAGTAAACATGACTATGTGAATAAAGTTTCCTAGATTTATCAGACATAGGGTTTTACTGATATGATAATCTACAACAGAGTTTACTTGCATTTGGAGAAATTCTATGTTCTTTCCAGAGCATTGGTTAAAGTAAAGCTCAGGTTGGATGCATGGAGTATGCATCGGAAGGGACCGATATTGAACTTTGACTTAGATTTATTAAACTTACCGTAATATCTATTCAAGTCAATATCGCCTAGTTGATCCTAGATCAAATGATCTTAATCCTAATATGATTAGGCTCACTCTCGAGAGGCTATTCGTGTTCTTTGATTTGTTAGTTAAGCCTACTTTTAGGTCAGGGTGATACGTACATTTTGGGAACACGGTAGTGCAATTGAGTGGGAGCGCTAACATAAACATGGAATCTATAGCTTCTATCTGGCGAATAGTAAGTAAAGGATGATCTCCTTCGAGCTTGACCAAACAAAAATAAATGGTGGAGATCTCATTTCACATAAGCTGAAATATCATTTATACGGGGTTAAGTGTTTTAAGGATTAAATACATTGTAGGATGTAACGGTAATCTAATCCCTTTACAGTGTAGATCATTCATATAGAGGATCATTGATCAAATTAGGATTATAACAATGGATAACTAATGATGTGTCTATATGGTGGAACATATAGAGCATTCTATATATTGAGAGTGCAATTCTAAGTTCTATGCATGGATTCAACGAAGAATTAATAAGTTAGTGAATTTTAGTGATAAATTCTTGATCTACTTATTGGAAGCTCGGTTATATAGACCCATGGTCCCCGCACTAGTTGAGATAATATTGCTTGTAAGACTCATATAATTGGTTTTGATTAATCAATTATAATTCTCAAATTAAACTATGTCTATTTGTGAATTTTTCACTAAGTAAGGGCGAAATTGTAAAGAAAGAGTTTATAGGGGCATATTTGTTAATATTGATACTTTGTATGGTTCAATTAATAAATATGATAAATGACAATATTATTTAATAATTATTTATAGTTATTAAATAGTTAGAATTGGCATTTAAATGGTTGAATTAGAAAATTGGCGTTTTTGAGAAAATCAGATGCAGAAAAGATAAAACTGCAAAATTGCAAAAAGTAAGGCCCAAATCTACTTGTTTAGGGCCGGCCACTTTTGTAGGGAATTTAAACTGATATTTTCATTATTTTAATGCCAAATAATTCAAACCTAACCCTAGTGGAATGCTATAAATAGATAGTGAAGGCTTCAGGAAAATTACACTTCTGATTCAGAAAAAACTGAGCCTCTCTCTCCCTATCTTTAGCCGCCACTTCCCTCTTCTTTTCTTCTTCAATATTTCGAAATTCTTAGTGTGAGAATAGTGCCCACACACAGCAAGTGATACCTCAATCATAATGAGGAAGATCGTGAAGAAAGACTTTCAGCAAGAAGGAGTTTCAGCACTAAAGAATCAGAGAAAGAGATCCAGGTTCAGATATTGATAATGCTCTGCTACAGAAAGGAATCAAGGGCTAGATATCTGAACGGAAGGAGTCATATTATTCCGCTGCACCCAATGTAAGGTTTACTAAACTTTATATGTGTTTATTTCATCGTTTTAGAAAGTTCACATTTAGGGTGTTAATCAACATACTTGTGAGTGGATCTAAGATCCTGGTAAAATAATTTCCAACACTCATCTCCTCGCTTTTTCCTTTTTATAGATGTGTTATAGTGATTATTGGGAAGGTGAGCACCCAGTAGACGAGGATCTTCTTCAACTATTGTTCGAAGATTGTCCAGCGTTGCCCCCACACAACTCGTATGGGGGCGAAGGGTCTAGTAGTGGGTCGGAAATGCCCAACCACCTCTACTGAGAGATGATAGGTGGTGAAGCATACAATAGGCACATCTGGGAGCTTGGAAAGGGGATACAATCTTATTTGCCCCGAGAGTGGACATACACCCTTCCTTCCGGTGAAACTAACATTCTAGTAGGGGTGCCCATTGGCGCGTCAGGAGAGCTCCCCCTGGCCGAGACTACTATAGCCACCGCAAAATTGGTCGTCATGTTACTCGCTATGGCTCGCACTAAAAAAAAGTCAGGCTAGCTCTTCCAGTAGTCCTCATATGGAGGAGGTCATTACGAAGAGGAGGGTGTCGGACGATCTTGAGACTGGATTAGACGATGAAGCCATGGAGGAAATAGTGAGAGCATTTGAGAAGTGGGCGGAAGAGGAAGCCAAGAATACCTTCCATAAAGATGCCAGTGAGAAGGAACAAGCTGAGGGTTCCAAGCAAGTCACTCTCAAAGTGAAAGAGTTCGCCCCGAGAGTGCTTAAGGAGGTTCGCACTACCCGTTGCAAAACCACCAAGACTCCCTTTGTGGCCACTCCTAGTAGTCTTAGAGAGGCCGAATTCCAAAATGTGGAGGAACTGACTGTGAACGGCAAGGACTGCCAGTTGATACTCTCCTCCCCAGACCAGTTGGCACACGACCCTGGAGAGGGACTGTGCGCATGGTCCCGTAACCATATCACTTATGGGGGGCACTCCCCCTCAATAATTTTTTCAAAGATGTGGCCGACTATTTTGGCATTAGTCCAGGGCAGTTCTCCCCCATGTTCATACGCATTCTTACTGCCATCTTTATTTTATACAAGTTGATGAGATGGAAGTGGTCGACGGGCCATGAGATACACTATCACTTTGATCTGAGATCGAACAACATCAAGCAGTAATCAGGCTATTTCGAGTTTTAGCATGCGCATATGAATGTTAAATTCCTTCATGGCGTAGATAGGGTGTCAAAGGAGAGTGACTTCAGAAATCTCTACTTCTTGGTTAAGGACATTGGGTCTAAACACACCAAATTCCATTGGGTGAACTAGTTTTCTAGGCCTTTGCCCACTGCTGCCATGTACGAGAGGGCCCTTGTGTTAGCCCAACTGCCTAACTTCAAGAAGGATATCAGCATCCTAACCTCTTCCCGGGTGTTAGACGATTTTAGGTTCAACTTTGTTATTACCCCTTCTACTGGAGTACGAGAAATCCTGCGACCCTTGGGACCTCCGAGGCCGGCCTTGACGACCATAACAAAAGCACTGTGCCTGGGCCTTCAAAGAAAAGGTCGGTTAGGGAGTGTGACTCTCTTGGTGATAATTGCTATTTGTCTTTCTTATTGCATTTCTTCATTAATTGCATGCTTTACTAATTGTTTTTGTGTGTTTTTACAATAATGATTATTTTTTTTACAATAATAAGTATTTTTTTTACAATAATGATTATTTATTTTTTGTAAAATACTAATAATTTAAAAAAAAAATCGTTTTAAGTGTTCAAAATCATTTTTATTTATTATATTTTATATAATTTTATAAAAAATTAATAATAATAAATAATTATAAAAAATAAAATATACATATATATATAAGAATGTTAATATATATATACATAGAGAGAGGAGAGACAGAGATTGAGAGAGAGATACCTTGAGTCAGAAAAGAAATGAAGAGGATGAGAGTTGATATGTTAAGAGTGAGCTTTCCTTGGCAAATAAAACTCAACTATTTTGGAGAGGTGGATATTACCTCTGTGTAAAGTCAACTTGAGCCCATAGTAAAATGAACACCTCAGCTAAAAAAGTTAAAAAGCAATACCAAACATTGGTTGGACTTCATATTCCCATTTCTGAGTAAGGAAAACTGCATACCAAATGGCCTCTAAAGGATGCTTGGTGAGGTGGACATATTATGTGGCAAAATATTGAGATGTTATACTATTGAAGAGAAAAGGATGTCATTCTAAAAATTTACATGGATGCTATGTTGTGACATTGATGCTATTTATTTTTTTTTAATAAAAAATTGAAGCTAAAAAGTTATTGTAGCTAGAAATTAGAATATATATTAAATAATAATGTGTGAGATCATAATTATAGTTTAAAGAGTGCTATACATTGGAGTGTTTTTAAAAGAAGACTGCAAATATGATTTAGAAGAGAGATAAATAATATTATATTTTTAGATGATGTGTAAATTTTTAGCATCTTTAGAAGATGCTATGCTACCATTAGAGATGCTGATAGCATTCTTTAAGGATACTAAAAATCTCCTAATAATCTAAAAATATAATATTTTATTTTATCTCTCTTCTACATCATTTTTGGCACTCTTCTAAAATCACTACAATGGTATAACACTCTTTAAAAATACTATAATTATGATCTTACACATTATTATTTCATTTTTTAGCAACAATAATTTTTTAGTTTTAATTTTTTATTAAAAAAATAATGATAGCATCAATGCTACGGTTTAGCATTCACAAATAAACCCTAGAATCTCTTTTCTTCACAATTAAGCCCCAGCTTAGTGAAAATTCATAAACTAGACATAGTCTAATTTTAGAATTATAATTGATTAATTAAAATCAATTAACTAAGTCTTACAAGCAGTATTGTCTCAACTAGTGTGGGGACCATGGGCCGATATAACCTAGCTTCCCATAAGCTGATCTAGAATTTACCAAGTAAATTCCCTAACTTATTAATTCCTCCTTGCACCACTATAGAACTTGGAATTGCACTCTCAGTTATATAGAACGCTTTATATGTTCCACGATATAGATACGCTATAAATTTAACCATCGTTCTAATCCCAATAATTAAAGATCCTCTATAAATGATTTACACTGAGTAGGGATACATTTACCGTTTTACCCCTCAATGTATTTTATCCTTAAAATACTTAGCTTCCTATAAATGATATTTGAGTAAACTAATATAATCACTAAAATAAGAGTTCTTCCATATATCTCTATTAAGCCAAGCTCGAAGGAAATCATCATTTCACTTCTATGTCCAAATAGAAGCTATAGATTCCATATCTATGTTTAGCACTCCCACTCAATTGTACTATCATGTTCCCAAAATGTACGTTCGACCCAAACCAAATGGTAGGCTTTAACTAACAAATTAAAGAACACAAATAACACTCTTGAGATCGAAGCTAACCATGTCAGGATTAAGATCTTTTGATCTAAGATCAACCAGTGATATTGAATTAGAAAGATACAACGGTAAGATTATAATATCTTTACTAAGATCAATATCAGTTCCAGTCCAATGTATACTCCATACATCCGAAACTAGCTTACTTTGCCAATGTTCTAGAAAGAACATAACACTTATCCAAGGTGTAAGTATACTTTATCGCTGACTATCACATCAGTGTAAATCCAGTGCACTGATGAATCAAGGGATATTATCTTTTGAAGCATATAATCACAATTACCTTCCACTAGGTTGACATCACTGTAATTGTGAATAACTATATGTTCTGGATTTAACAGATTTTGTACACATTAAACCATAAACATGAAAACTAGAAGTAAACATAAATGATTTCTAATCTTCTATTGATAACAAATCAGATTGTATTGAAATGGGTTTTAATTAGGGCGTAAAATCCCAACAAACTCCCACTTGCACTAACATAAAACAAGTAGTGCATTTCAATCAATCAATTATCTTGATATCCAGATCAAGTGTAGTGTACTTGACTAAACCCAAATTACATGAACTATAAGGCTGTGGTAAGCAACTACTTTCTCCACCATTACTTCCTTTGTGTTCATAAAACATTATGCAACATCACTTTTTATATGCCTTACTCATCTAGGGATACTGAATTCTTTACTGTTTATAAAGTGCATCTGAATAAACAGAAGACAAATCTCTAATTCTATCCAAAATAGAATAGAGATAACACAGTTAGAAATTTCTTCAGTTGAATAACTTTCCAGTGCTTTTGAAAACAACGAAGTTATTTAGGTTCACTGATGGAACTTAAATTATTATAGATGGGATTTTACATCCTTCTAGAATAATTCCTCCACCCCAGAGTAACCACCATCTCGAATAGGTTATGAGTTGGTGTAGGTATAAGGATTCTAATATACACCCTTATCATCTAACATATAATTCACTTTCAGAAAATTCTTCCTTGATTGTCTCCTAATGTTCCTTGTTTGATTACATCTTAGATGGCTCCCACTCAACAGTAGGAGTCTGGTTAAATTCATACATAAAAGTACATTTAACCTCTTACTATTGGTTCTCATGAACATCTTGTTGTGACATATAGTCTTAGTCTGAAACTATAAGTTCCTTCTAGACTAAGTCATTAACATAGCATTCTAGTATTATCATTAATGTAAAATACTTCCTTTAAGACTAAGTAATCATTAAAGATACCATAAAACATTTCATAAGGATTAGGGATTTTGCCTAAGTCATTCGAATAGACTTTGCAAAATTTCCTATCTTATCCTCAAAATTCTGATAAGTATATCTATCCATATAAATGGTTAGATTTACTTTCTCAGTTATATTCTAAAGTTCCTATCATGATCATAACATAGTAATCTATCACTACTGTCATCCAAATAAAGATGGGCTTAGAATTTTAAAATTCTCCCACTCAAATAAGGTACTGTGATACTATGTCTAAGAACTTTATTGGTATCGATTTCTATTACAACAGTAACATATAAATTGGAACAAAATACAGGATTAAGAATAAGTTCTAATAATTTGCTAATTTGTTCATTATATTACATCCATGTCTTATCAAAATATGTGTGTCATAGAGATACTGTGGTGTATTGAGTATAATCTAGAGTTCAAAAAAATTTAAACTACATATATCAATAGCTTTTTCCACCCCTAAGTGTTATAGAGTGTTGGGTTTTATGCCCTAAATAAAACTCTGTTTCAATGTAATCCAGATTATTCAATATCAATAAAGTAACAGAAGTAACTTTTCATTTACTTGTGTATGTTTTGGTTCACTTAATCAATTGCTTGTCTATTTGATTTATAAATTCATCCAAACCCTTTTCACATACTTGATCATGTTTATTGTGTTGTCAACACAGTGGAAAATAAACATGACTATGTGAATAAAGTATTCCTAGATTTATCAGAACACTGGGTTTCACTGATATGACAATCTACAACAGAGTTTACTTACATTTGGAGAAATGTTATGTTCTTTCCAGAACATAGGTTAAAGTAAAGCTCAGGTTGGATGCATGGAGTATGCATTGGAATGGACCGATATTGAACTTTGAATTAGATTTTGAAACTTACCGTAAGCATCTATTCAAATTCAATATCATAAGTTGATCCTAGATCACATGATCTAAATCCTGATATCGTTAGGCTTAATTTCAAGAGTGTTATTCGTGTTCTTTGATTTGTTAGTTAAGCCTAAATCTTTAGTCTGGGCAATACATACATTTTGGGAACACGGTAGTGCGATTGAGTGGGAGCGCTAACATAAATATGGAATCTATAGCTTCTATCTGGCGAATAGTAAGCAAAGGGTGATTTCCTTCGAGCTTAACCAAACGAGATAAATGATTGAGTACTCATTTCACTTAGTTGAAATATCATTTATACAGGGTTAAGTGTTTTAAGGATAAAATACATTGTAGGGTGTTACGGTAATTTAAGTCCCTTTACAGTGTAGATCATCCATATAGAGGATCATTGATCACATTAGGATTATAACAATGGATAACTAATAATGTGTCTATATGGTGGACCATATAGAGCATTCTATATACTGAGAGAGCAATTCTGAGTTCTATGTGTGGATTCAACGAAGAATTAATAAGTCAGTGAATTTAAGTGGTAAATTCTAGATCTGCTTATTGGAAGCTCGGATATATAGACCCATGGTCCCCTCACTAGTTGAGATGATATTACTTGTAAGACTCATTTAATTGATTTTAATTAATCAATTAAAAATTCTCAAGATGGACTTGTCTATTTGAGAATTTAGCACTTATTAAGGGAAAAACAGTAAATAGAGATTTTGAAGGGCATATTTATTAATTAGGAAACTTTAATTAGTTTCATTATTAATAAAATAAATGATAATATATTATTTGATAATTATTTTTAATTATTAAATAATTAGATTTGTCATTAATATGGTTGAACAATGGAATTGGCAGTTTTTCACAAAACAGGGAACTATCAGTGTAGGAAAAGGAAAGTTGGAAAAGTGGCACGCCTTGTTTCCACATTGCCTAGGCCGGCCACTTAGCTTCCTTTTCCCTTTGATTTTTTCAATTCCAAATGTCAATCATAGCCCTTGGTGGTCTTCTATAAATAGAAGGCAAAGGCTTCAGAGTTACAAACATCTATACAACTGAAAAAGCTTTTCACAACATTATTCTGAAAGAATTTTCTCTCAGAAAATTCTCTCTGAGCCGCCACCCTCTCTCTCTCTATTCCTTCACTGTTTCGAAATGTATGAGTGATAGAGTAGTGCCCACACACATCAAGTAATACCTCAATCATAGTGAGGAAGGCTGTGTAGATTTCAGAGACAACAAAGAAGGACTATCGGGCTCAGATCTTGATTATACTCTGCTACAGAAAGGAATCAAGGGTTAGAGATCTGAGTGGGAGGAGACATATATTCTGCTGCAATCACTGTAAGATTTCTGATACTCTTATGTGTTTAATTTCATATCGTTTTAGAAGTTCATATTTAGGTTGTTAAATCAACATACTTGTGAGTAGATCTAAGTTCCTGGTAAAATAACTTCCAACAACTTGCACCAGAGCCATGGTAATTGATTTGCTTGCAAGAAATTTGGACTTAAAACGATTTGCTTGTTTTTTGGATGGTATCATGTTGCTTTGAGTGTCATATTGATGTTTGATTGTTGTTTGTGAATTCTGGGAAAAATGGTTACTGTTCTTATTCTGTAATTATTTTTGTTCGATAGTTTGGAAAATTCTAAGCAATTTACCTTTTTACAGAACTCGATTTCGATTTAATTTGAATTAGTTATGAATTTTTGAAAATTGGAAAAATCGGGGTGACGAGCAACTCATCACGCGCGCGGAATGGCTGCTTGCAGCCTTCCTGCGCCGTGATCTCTCGGTCAAGCACCCTGGATCCGCGCGCGGATGGCCATGCACTGCATGCCATCCGTACAGTTCATCCAATTTTTCATTTTTTTCGATTTTTCATGCTATTTCATGGAATTAAATTCCGATTTTTTGTGTAGTTTTGTATGTTGCTTTTTTTTTCAAATTTTAAATCTAATTATCAGAAATAAATTTATTTTATTTTTAAAAATTAATTTTAGATATTAGTGTAATTTGATTTTGAAAATAGGAAAAAATCAAGTTTTGCTTACTTTTTTCTTATTTCCTTTAAAATTTGATTATTTTATTTTGTTTTTTAAGGTCAGATATTAATTTTTTTTGGTAACCTGACCTTAATTAAAATAAGATCATAATAATCATGATAATTTTAAAAGAGGAAATAAGGTACTTTTGTTAACTTTTAAATTTTGTTATTTTTTAATTAAATTAAATTGTAAAACAAGAAAAGGGTATGTATTTACCATTTTCTATTTTATTATTTAATTTATTAAATAACATGAAATTTAAAAGGAAAGTTAGCAATTTATTTTGAAATGACATTTAGGTTACCCAAAACCTAATTTTTCAAAATGGTAGGTTTAATTTTATTTTTATTTTCGAAATAAATATTTAAAATTAAATAAATCCTACATCCAACTATCCAAATCTAACCTTGTTGCAGGAGTATGTATTTAAGATTGTTTGTAAGTTTTCTAAAACCTATTATTGCTTGATCTAAATTACCTTGGTTAACTTGATGATAGATCCGATGATCTAGTTTTAACCAAAGGTTCAATTGACGATAGATCAAGTAAATAATTTGTAACAGGTAATTTTTACAAACTTCTTTCATCTGTGTATGACCTAGCAACATGATAGGATCCATCCAAATGTGTATGCCTGTGTGAGCCTATATGTTTAATTTCTATTATAGATACATATAGGTGGTTGTTGCTAAATAAAATATCATAACTGATAGATTTTATTTAGGCTCATTTAGTTGTGAGCCTATTCAATTAATAACAGTTATTCATTTTAAGGTTAAATTCCTCTCTTTTGGGCCTTGTGTGAGAGTTGGGAGCCTTAGAAGTGGGTGCGACATACTGGACCCAGCCCCCCCTCACATGAACAACCCCAATTGTGAAGGCCCATTTGCCTGATTTGGAAAACTGTGCTAGGTTAATTATATTAGTTTGACCTAATAAAAAATTGATTAGCAACATAATTAATTTCATTCTTCCTTGAAATTAATTTAAGAAAAACATAGTTTGAATAGTTATATTCTGGAAAGCTATATGTATTTTTCTTGTTTTTAACTAAATATGGAATTATAACCATATAAATTCTTTCTGAATCTTAATTTTATAATTTCATTAAATATTCCTATTTAAGTTGAGATTTAGTTAAATCTATCAAATCAACTTAGATTTAAATATTTTTGAATTTCCTATTATAAATTAAGTTGAGGAATTTTGGAAATTGGTTATTAAGATTCTTTAGATATTTTTTAAGTTGATATTTTCTAAATATGGGAACTTAAAATGGAATATCTTCTAAATTAAGTAGTTACTACTTAATTGGTAATATTTAATTAAGTCATTGTTTGAAGAATATTTTAAGTTGGGTATTTAGATTTTCTAAACAACTTAAATAAGATATTTTTCAAAATTATTCCATTTTTGAAATTTAATTAAAGTTTTAACTTTAATTTGTAATATTTCATTATTGAGATATGGAATATAAATGATTAAACAAAATCCATGTTTAAATAATGAGCTTTAATCAAGAGAAATTCGATCTCCATTGTTGGTTTTACATAGCTATTGTTTTAGTGAGTAATCCTCCCTAATGGAGGAACGTTCATTAGCAAGTTAGCGCCGTTTAATCTCGAAAGATAAGTATTCTTATAGGTTTATTTATATGGTTCATGACCACCCTAATGGTGGCGACTATGTAAGACTTATAAGAATGCGAAACAATGGTAGAAGCTCATAAGATAGAATTGCCTTGACTCTCGCCTAAACGGGACAACGCTGAATTCCAATCTTGATCGAATAAAAGGTTGCTAGAATGTTTGACATTTTAGATGAATTGACAACTCTATTCAATGGATGATGCTTTGACTCTTGCCTAAACGGGACACTGTATCAGTTCGTTGGAAACCTTGGAAAATAAACTATGTTAGATTTAGTATTTTTATAACATAAGTGATTATTTGTTTTCTGAACCTGTGTATGAATTTATAGAACCAAAACCTTACTTCTGTTTATTGATATGTTGTAATGCCAATATGAATAACCCTCATCCCGATCCACTCCTAGTTAGTATCTTTGCAAAAGAACTCAATAGTGTGAAAATGCATCCTGGTAGTTGCATTAACTCGCACCTATTGTTGATGAATCTGAAATTCCAAAAGGCAAATCTACTAGGAATTGATTTATCAAAGGAACAATGGGTAAAACTCATACTTTATAGTCTTCCTCAGGAGTATAACAGTTTTGTTCTATATTATTTATTGAACAATCCTAACTCCTCCGACATGGACAAATTCGAATCTGAGTTGAGGGCCCATGAGCGGGATCTGATTGCAATGAGACCTCCTAGCATTGCAAGCTTTAATCAGAGGAAGAAGATTAAGCATGAGGGCTCTAACAAAGCTGCTTCTTCAAGTACAAATATCAGACATCATGTTCTATGTGTGAATTGTAATGGAAAGGGACATAAAAAAGAACAATGTCCCAGGCTTCTAGACAATTCAAACGAAGGTGATGCTTTTGTATTTGAATCATGTGTTTTAGAGAACGACAAATCCTCCTGGATTGTTGATTCTGGATCTACTAACCATGTATGTTCTTCATTGCGGTACTTGAAACTTGGGAGAATCTTCACCCAGATGAGTTAAAGCTTAAAGTTGGAAATGGCGAGTTGGTATCAGTTAAAGCAAGAGGAATAGCCCGAATCAAGTTTAATTCTAAGAAGTTTTTACTTTTAGAGAATGTTTTATATATTCCTAATTTTAGTAGAAACTTGATTAGTGTTTCATGTTTACAGACACAATTTTATATATTGAATTTTTCGAGTTCAAATTGTTCAATTTCTCGTAATGGATTTCATATATGTGTTGCAAACATGGAACGAGGGCTTTATGTTTTAAGACCTGATACTCAAATCTCACTAAATACTGAACTTTTCAATGTAGCTAAACCTAGAAGCCTTAAGAGAAAAGAGATTGATAATGATGATCAAACTTATCTATGGCATTTACGTTTAGGTCATATAGGTTTTGATAGACTCAATAGGCTAACCAAAGACGGTCCATTGAAAAATGTCGTCTTAGGAGAACCGCCCATCTGCGAGTCTTGCCTAGAAGGAAAAATGACCAAACGTTCTTTCTCGCAAAGGGAGAGCGTGCCAAAGAACCCCTAGGGTTAGTACATTCGGATGTTTGCGGACCGGCCGAATGTAAAAGCCGAAGGAGGTTATGAGTATTTCGTCACTTTCATTGACGATTTCTCTAGATATAGTTTTCTTTACCTAATGCAAAAGAAATCTGAAACATTTGAAAAGTTTCAGGAATTTCATGCTTTGGCTCAAAACCAATTAGGTAAAACATTAAAGATCTTGCGAACTGATAGGGGTGGAGAATATATGGATATGCGGTTCAAAGATCATTTAATTGAACTTGGAATTGAATCCCAATATATCGCCCCAAGCACTCCACGGCGAATGGAGTTGCAGAAAGAAGAAATCGCACTCTCTTAGAAATGGTTAGGTCTATGCTGAGTTATTCAACTCTGTCTACGTCCTTCTGGGGATATGCTATTCAAATGGCAAACGACATTTTAAATGTTGTTCCATCTAAAGCAATCCCTAAGACACCCGTCGAACTATGGAATGGTCGCACACCTAGTTTGCGCCATTATAGGATTTGGGGGTGCCCTGCTCACGTCTTAAGAAAGAAAGAAGGCAAACTGGAATCGCGAACTGAGGTTTGCATGTTTGTCGGAAATTCTAAAGAGACTAGGGGTGGACTATTCTATAGTCACAAGGATAACAAAGTATTTGTTTCTACAAATGCTACTTTCCTTGAAGACAACTATATGAAAGACAACAAACCAAAAAGTGAAATTGTATTAGAGGAAATGCTCACAGATACTGTTCCTTCAAATGTACCATCTTCTTCTACTCAAGAAGAGGAACATCCCACTCCCTCAGTTGTAGCAACTGAGAAAACTACTACTAAAGCTCCTGTTCAGAAAGTCACCGCTCCTCGTCGTAGTGGGAGGGTTTCTACAAAACCATCTCGTTATGGCTTGGATGGTGAAATCAATATGGTCGTTGGTGACGGTATTGATGACGACCCATTGACCTATAAACAGGCAATGGCAAGTCCGCAACAGAAGCGATGGTCAGCCGGTATGGATTCAGAAATGGATTCCATGAAAAAGAACAAAGTCTGGGAATATGTAGAACCACCTGAAGATTTTCGTCCAATTGGATGTAAATGTGTCTACAAGAAGAAAAGAAGTGCTGGAGGCGAAGTCGAAACTTTCAAAGCTAGACTGGTCGCCAAGGGTTATACCCAAAGAGAAGGTGTGGACTATGAGGAAACTTTTAGTCATGTTGCCATGCTCAAATCCATCCGAATTCTTCTCTCCATAGCTGCCGCTTTAGATTATGAAATTTGGCAAATGGATGTCAAGACAGCCTTTCTTAATGGGCTTCTTGAAGAAACCATCTATATGGAGCAACCAGAAGGTTATGTTCTTCCTGGGCAGGAGAATAAAGTTTGCAAATTAAATAGCTCCATATATGGGCTTAAGCAAGCTTCTCGCTCATGGAACAAAAGGTTTGATGAAATCATCAAGACCTACGGCTTTCATCAGAATGAAGATGAACCTTGTGTTTACCAACTCAAGGAAAACCAAGTAGTAGTATTCCTGGTCCTTTATGTTGATGACATTTTGATCATTGGAAACAATATCAAGAAAATGACTCACATCAAGGAATGGCTTGACACTCAATTAGACATGAAAGACTTGGGTGAGGCAGCCTATGTTCTTGGTATTCAGATTGTCAGAAACCGGAAGAACAGATCCCTTGCTCTCTCTCAAACAGCTTACATTGACAAAGTTCTAGAGAGATTTTCCATGACCAATACCAAAGGGGCAAACATGCCCTCTAGACATGGTATCCGTCTATCTAAGGAACAGGTGTCCTACCGATCCTCAAGAGATAGAAGACATGGCAAAAATTCCTTATGCTTACAGTTGGAAGTCTAATGTATGCTATGCTATGCACTAGACACGACATCCGCTATGCGGTTGGAATCGTGAGCAGGTATCAGTCAAATCCAGGAAGGGTACATTGGAATGCTGTTAAGTATATTTTGAAATACTTAAAGAGTACAAGAGATTATGTATTAGTCTACAAGGGTGGTGCTTTAAATCCCTTAGGCTATACAGACTCAGATTTCCAGGGATGTCTTGAAGACAGGAAATCTACATCTGGGATGGTGTTTACTCTTGGGGGTGGAGCAGTGGTTTGGAGAAGTGCTAAACAAACTGCGATTTCGGATTCTACCATGGAGGCAGAATACATAGGCGTGGTGAAGCGACTAAAGAGGTTGTCTGGCTTAGGAAGTTCTTCACCAGTCTCGGTGTAGTTCCTGGAATGGAAAGGCCTCTAGTCCTGCTTTGTGATAACACTGGAGCTATAGCCAACAGTAAGGAACCTCGGAGCCACAAGAGAAGTAAGCACATAGAAAGAAAGTATCATATTATCAGAGAATATGTGGCAAGAGGGGATGTACTGGTGGAGAAAGTGGATACGCAGGATAACTTGGCTGATCCATTCACCAAAGTCTTGGCAGTAACTTCATTCGAAAAGCACCGTCAGAATTTAGGATTAATTGAAATGTACTGATTTGTTTTATATTAGTGCAAGTGGGAGTTTGTTGGGTTTTATGCCCTAAATAAAACTCTGTTTCAATGTAATCCAGATTATTCAATATCAATAAAGTAACAGAAGTAACTTTTCATTCACTTGTGTATGTTTTGGTTCACTTAATCAATTACTTGTCTATTTGATTTATAAATTCATCCAAACCCTTTTCACATACTTGATCATGTTTATTGTGTTGTCAACACAGTGGAAAATAAACATGACTGTGTGAATAAAGTATTCCTAGATTTATCAGAACACTGGGTTTCACTGATATGACAATCTACAATAGAGTTTACTTACATTTGGAGAAATGTTATGTTCTTTCCAGAACATAGGTTAAAGTAAAGCTCAGGTTGGATGCATGGAGTATGCATTGGAATGGACCGATATTGAACTTTGAATTAGATTTTGAAACTTACCGTAAGCATCTATTCAAATTCAATATCATAAGTTGATCCTAGATCACATGATCTAAATCCTGATATGGTTAGGCTTAATTTCAAGAGTGTTATTCGTGTTCTTTGATTTGTTAGTTAAGCCTAAATCTTTAGTCTGGGCAATACATACATTTTGGGAACACGGTAGTGCGATTGAGTGGGAGCGCTAACATAAATATGGAATCTATAGCTTCTATACCGGCGAATAGTAAGCAAAGGGTGATTTCCTTCGAGCTTAACCAAACGAGATAAATGATTGAGTACTCATTTCACTTAGTTGAAATATCATTTATACAGGGTTAAGTGTTTTAAGGATAAAATACATTGTAGGGTGTTACGGTAATTTAAGTCCCTTTACAGTGTAGATCATCCATATAGAGGATCATTGATCACATTAGGATTATAACAATGGATAACTAATAATGTGTCTATATGGTGGAACATATAGAGCATTCTATATACTGAGAGTGTAATTCTGAGTTCTATGTGTGGATTCAACGAAGAATTAATAAGTCAGTGAATTTAAGTGGTAAATTCTAGATCTGCTTATTGGAAGCTCGGATATATAGACCCATGGTCCCCTCACTAGTTGAGATGATATTACTTGTAAGACTCATTTAATTGATTTTAATTAATCAATTAAAAATTCTCAAGATGGACTTGTCTATTTGAGAATTTAGCACTTATTAAGGGCAAAACAGTAAATAGAGATTTTGAAGGGCATATTTATTAATTAGGAAACTTTAATTAGTTTCATTATTAATAAAATAAATGATAATATATTATTTGATAATTATTTTTAATTATTAAATAATTAGATTTGTCATTAATATGGTTGAACAATGGAATTGGCAGTTTTTCACAAAACAGGAAACTATCAGTGTAGGAAAAGGAAAGTTGGAAAAGTGGCAAGCCTTGTTTCCACATTGCCTAGGCCGGCCACTTACCTTCCTTTTCCCTTTGATTTTTTCAATTCCAAATGTCAATCATATCCCTTGGTGGTCTTCTATAAATATAAGGCAAAGGCTTCAGAGTTACAAACATCTATACAACTGAAAAAGCTTTTCACAGCATTATTCTGAAAGAATTTTCTCTCAGAAAATTCTCTCTGAGCCGCCACCCTCTCTCTCTCTATTCCTTCACTGTTTCGAAATGTATGAGTGCTAGAGTAGTGCCCACAGACATCAAGTAATACCTCAATCATAGTGAGGAAGGCTGTGTAGATTTCAGAGACAACAAAGAAGGACTATCGGGCTCAGATCTTGATTATACTCTGCTACAGAAAGGAATCAAGGGTTAGAGATCTGAGTGGGAGGAGACATATATTCCGCTGCAATCACTGTAAGATTTCTGATACTCTTATGTGTTTAATTTCATATCGTTTTAGAAGTTCATATTTAGGTTGTTAAATCAACATACTTGTGAGTAGATCTAAGTTCCTGGTAAAATAACTTCCAACATAGAGATCCTGTGGAGTTATGAATATAGTCTCGAGTTCAATAAATATAAAAGATCGTTGAACTGCATATATTACTTCTTAACTTCTTCCACCCCTATCAGATCAAAAGATCTTTTTATTAAACAAAATTATAATAATTACTTAAGAATTAACAATTATTCATAAACATTAAATTTAAATTCTAAGTGTTTATGTGGTATTTTCTCTTTGCAGAGAATAATATACCATAGATTTTTCATTAATAATAAAACACAAACACATACAAACATGATAAATATATAAATATAATTGGTATTGGCATACACAAGTTAAAGAAAAATGAAGCTCGATTTCATAAATGCAATTCATAATGGAAATTTCTTAAAGAGAAAACTTTATTAATAATCTCAAAATTGTCATAATGAATTGTCTGCAGTAATATGAAATAGGGAATAAAATCCCAAACCAATAATTGAAACTAAATTGTTCATAAACTAAAACAATTAATTCAAAAATTAAAGAAGATTTCAAGCTTCATCTTCACTTGGACAATTTCCACCATTTTGTCCAACCATCCGACTCAACTCGCTAGGATAGCAATACAAGTTTAAGCATCTGGAGCTGAATTAATAACCCAAGGGCATAATAATTCTCTAAAACACATGAGTTTATAGCATAGATAGAAACACCTTGTTTCTTTGCTAGAAACTTAGGACGCTGGGGTTTCTAGTGGCCCTTTTCGTTGCAATAGAAGCACTTTCCTTTTTGCTTTGAATTGGGATTAGCAGCCTTTTTCTTATTCATTGTGTTAACAGCTTTAAGAGGCTTCTTGCTATTCTTCCACTTCTTCTTTTTGCTGGGTTTCGAAGCAGAGACAATGTTTGCCTCAGCCTTGGTCGTACCATTAGCAGTGCCAGAACTAGGAGCTTTAGTTCCTCCTTTCTGTTGTCCTCCAATAAAATTTTTAAATGTCTGAAGGTTGTTGATTAACTCATGGAAGTCAAAATCCAACTTTTTCATGACATAATTTGATGTAAAGGGCAGAAAAGCTGGAGTCAAACTATTCAAGATCAAACTCACTTGAGTTGTCTGATTTATAATAGCTCTATTATTCTCAGCCTCCTGGAAGTAACTAGTCATTTGGAGCAAGTGATCACGCACGTTCTGATGAGGTTTCATCCGTGCATTGATAAAAATTTTGGTCGCCTCAAAACGAGCTTGATCTAACGCCATCCCAAATAGTTCAGCTAACTGGTTCATGATATCTGCAGCCGTGAGAGTATTGACAAACCTAGTTTTCAAGGTGTCGACCATGCTAGACAGCATAAAGTATCGAGTTTTGTTGTTAGCATTCTGCCAACGCTCGAACTTTTCCTTGACTGCCTTGGTCGCATTCTCACCTGGCTGCTCAGGAGCCTTTTCAGGCAACACAAACAGGACATTTTCACCGATGAGAGCAATATTAATGTTCTCTTTTCATTTGACAAAGTTAGCTCCAGAAATCTTGTTGTCAGTCAACAGTGACGCCATGGGGTTGTTCATAGTCATATTGGGTACTACAAATATCAATAAATAGAAATCAAGTAAGGTTTAATACAAAATCATACACATTCAAAAAATGTTAGCACTTAGCAAGTAGGAATGACAAGTGAAAATGCAAAAACATACAATCCTAAATAATTTCTAAGGTTTCCAACAAACTAATACTAGTGTCTGTTGGGTTTTGTGTCCTAAATAAAACCCTTTACAATCTGATTAGTTATCAATTTAAGAAATTTGAAGTGATTTATGTTTGCATGAATTTTACATGCTTATGGTTTAATATGTTGAATATATATATGCACAAAATCTGTTAAGTCCAGAACATATATTTAGTCACAATTACAGTATTGTCAACACAGTGGAATGTGATTATGATTATATTATTCAAAAGACTAAGTCCCTGTTTCATCAGTGTTTTGGATTTACACTGATGTGATATTCAGCGATTATGTGTACTTACACTTGGAGTAAGTGTTATGTTCTTTCCAGGACATTGGTAAAGTATACTGGTTTCGAATGTATGGAGTATACATTGAACTGGACCGATATTGAACTTAGTTAAGCTATTATAAACTTACCGTTGTACCTTTCCAAGTCAATGTCAGTAGTTGATCTTAGATTAAAAGAATCTAAATCCTTATATGCTTAGGCTCAACTTAGGAGTACTATTCATGTTCTTTGATTTATTAGTTAAGCCTACTTTTGGGTCAGGGCGATACGTATATTTTGAGAACATGATAGTATGATTGAGTGGGAGCGCTGAACATAAATATGAAATCTATAGCTTCTACTGGTGTATAGAAGTCAAGTGATGATTCCCTTTGAGCTTAGCTAAATAGAAGTAAATGGATGAGCTCTTGTTTCAGTGACTAATTCTTAGATCACTAAAACATCATTTACAGGTAGCAAAGTGTTTTAAGGGGCCAAATACATTGAGGGGTGAAAACGGTAAATTTTATCCCATCTCGATGTAAATCATCTATATAGAGGATCTTTGATCACATTAAGATTATAACGATGGTTAAATGTGATAGCATATCTATATCGTGAAACATATAGAATGCTCTATATAAGTCTGAGAGTGCAATTCCAAGTTCTAAGAGTGGATTCAACAAGGAATTAATAAGTTAGGGAATTTACTTGGTAAATTCGGTTCACTTATTGGAAGCTCAGCATATAGATCCATGGTCCCCATTCTAGTTGAGACCATACTGTTTGTAAGACTCAATAATTGATTTATGATTAATCAATTATTATTCTAAAAGTTAGACTATGTCTAATTTGTGAATTTCACTAACCATGGGTGAAATTGTAAAGAAAAGAGATTCTAGGTTTATTTATTAATTAAGAGACTCTATATGTCTAAATTAATAATTATATTAAATGACAATATTATTTAATAATCTATTTTTGTTATTAAATAATTAGTTTTGGCATTTAAATGGTTAGAATTGGAAAATTGGCGTTTTTGAGAAAATAGAATTAAAAATTGTGAAAACTGCAAAATCCAAGTAAGGCCCATTAACACCTATGGCCGGCCACTTGGGTGAGGTTTTCCAATTAATATTTTCATTATTTTAATGCCAAATAATTACTAACCTAAACCTAGTAGTTGCCTATAAATAGAAAGTGATGGCTCGGTCAAAAATAAGTTTTTCAACAAGTTTTCTTCAGATTGCCTTTTTTAGAAAAACTGAGCCTTCCACTTTCTCTCTCTATAGCCGACCCTACCTCTCTCTCTTTTCCTCTTCACAATTTCGAACCCCCTAGTAATAGAGTAGTGCCCACACACAGCAAGTGCTACCTTAATCATAGATTGGAAGACTGTGAAGGATCACACACAAAGAGAAGGACATTCGGGCTCAGATCTTGATAATACTCTGCGACAGAAAGGATACAAGGGTTAGAGATCTGAGCAGAAGGAGACATTATTTCGCTGCCACTAATGTAAGGTTTTCTTAACTTTATATGTGTTTAATTATCGTTTTAGAAAGTTCATATTTAGGGTGTTAAACAACATACTTGTGAGTAGATCTAAGATCCTGGTAAAATAAATTCCAACAGTGTCTTGTTTAGGCGAGAGTTAAAGATATCATTCACTGAATAGAGTAGTCAGCTCATCTAAAATGATAAACATTCTAGCAACATATTATTCGATCGAAAAGAGAATCCGACGTTATCCCGTTTAGGCGAGAGTCAAAGTCATTCTTATTTCATGAGCTTCCACCATTATTTCATACTTTTGTAAGTCTTACTCTTAGCAGCCACCATTAGGGTGGACGTTACTAAGAATAAAACACTTACAAATAATATTTATCTTTCGAGATTTTACAGCGTTAAAATGCTAATGAACGTTCATCCATTAGTGATGATTACTCACTAAAACAAGAACTATGTAGAACCAACAATGGAGATCGAATATCCTAATAATAAAGCTCATTATTTAATATATTTATTTTTTAAATATATTTATTTAATTCATTCAAAAAAATATATTTATTTAATTAAAATTATCAATTTAGATTTAATATTTATAAATTTATACTTAGATAGATCTGAAAATAAATAAAATTATTTTCCATCTTAGTAATAATTCTCAATAAATATTATGAAAATTATTTAATTTAAGTTGGTCTAAAATTAATTAATATTAATTTTCAACTCAAATTTAATTTTCTATAAATATATAGAGCAAAATACGAAATTCAATGTATTTAAAAAATACATTTTCGAAATTTACATAAAATAAAATAAAATAAATCCTGAAAAATTATTCTAATTTACGTTGTTCCAAAATTAATTAATAAATTAATTTTCAACACAAACATAATTTTCCTATTTAATTAAATATCTAAGAAAAATTCTAAATATTTAAGTATCTTAAATAAAATCAACTTAAATATTAATTTTCTATTTAATTAAATATAACTAGAAAAATACTTCAAGCATACAAAAAAAAACTATCTAGATATTTCACTAATTAATTACTTATTTTCTAATTAAAATATAATATATTTTAGTCAATTTATTTTAATAAATCATTAATGAAAAATTTACTTGATTTAAGTTTATCTAAAATTAATTAAAATAATTAATTTTCAACTTTAATCTATTTTTTTAAAAAAAAAAATCAAAATTATCTGCATTGAATAAATACAATTTCAAAATTGGTGGGAAAATGATTAATAAAATAAAATAAAATATATTTTGAAAATTATTCTAATTTAAGTTGGTCTGAAATTAAAATTTCCAACTTAAATATAATTTTCTATCTAATTAAATATCTTTTGAAAATAACTAATATTTAAGTATCTAGAATAAAATCAACTTAAATATCTAATTTTCTATTTAATTAAATAAATAAAATAAAGAAATAAATAATAAGTATCTTGAATAAAATCAACTTAATTATTAATTTTAATTTAATATTAAGAAAAATATTCTAATTTGAGTTGATCTAAAATTAATTAATGAAATTAATTTTCAACTTAAATATATTTTTCTAATTAATTAAATATTAGAGAATATAATTAGTTACTAGAAATAACTATCAAGAATATATCTCATTAACTAAGTACTTTTCTAAAATTAATTTTAAAATAATCTAATGAAAAATAAATTTCATATATTTTAAAACTAATTATGTTGCTAATTCAATTTTAATTAGGTTAGACTAATATAATTAACATAATACAATTATTTAAATAAGGCAAATAGACCTTTACAATTGGGGTTGTTCGTGTGAGGGAAGGCTGTGTTCAATATGTCGTACCAACTACTAATAGCCCCTTAACTCTCACACAAGGTCCAAAGAAGATGAATTTAACCATTAAATAAATAATTATTATTCATTGAATAAGCCCAATACTAATTGGACCTAAATAAAACTATCTTATGTGATATTTTATTTTAGCAACCTAGTCCATTTAATTAATAAAATTTAAATGGGCTTCCTATATGCATCTAAGCCCATAAGTAAGCATATAGGCTCACATAGGTTATATGATTTGGATAAGCCATATCATGTTTCTAAGTTTACACAGATGAAAGAAATTGCAAAATTTACCTGTTACAACTTATTTATAAGATCTATTGACAATTAGACTATGATTAAAATCAGATCATTGGATCTGTCAACAAGTTAATTATAGCAATTTAGATCAAATAAATAATAGGTTTGTAAAAAAAATTGAATAAATAAATAAATAAATAAACAAACATTACAAACATGCAACAAATAACTGTAAAGTAGGTTAAGATATTTCTATTTTAAAAATAAAATATTTAAAATAAATTAGAATTTCAAATTTAGGTTGTTAAAGAATATTTAAAATCTAACAAATCTCCTAAATATCCTAAACTCTAACTGAAATTCAAATATCTAACAAATTTTCAAAATTTTCAGTTTATTTAAAGAATTTAAATTAATTAAATATCTAATAAGACAATATAATATAATATCTTAATTTAAAAATTAGATATTTTTAATATTATATTCTTAATCTTATAATTTAATGAATTAAATATAATAAAAAAAATAAACAACTTGAAAAATGAGATATTTAATGGTTAGTATATTATCAATTTTATTTAATAATTATATTAAACAAAATATCCTAAGTTTGAAAATTTTATAGTTAGAAACCCTAAAATTTCTATTCAAACCTAAATTAACAAACTTTTCAAAATTTCATGTTATTTTGTCAAATATTAATTTTAATTAAAATAAATATCTAATAAGATAAAATTTTAAAACAAATATTTTTCTAATCTTATAATTTAATTTAATAAAATATATTTCAAAAATAACAAATTTTGAAAATCTGATATGGTTAGCAAATTTGAAACTTTAAGTAGCTTATTTCTAAATTTTTATTAATATTTTAATATCAAAATAAGATCATTTCAAATTTTAATAATAAAATAAGTAATATGTGATCTTATAATTAAGATAAATAAAATAATCAATAATTTCAAAATTAACCATAAGGCTAGTTTGTGAAAAAAAAATTCAAATTCAAAGGCTATTAATATCTAAAACTAATTTTAATTAATTAAAAAAATAATAAAAGTGTAAAGACCGCTTAGTTTAATTTGGAAATTAGCAGTTAATCACGTTTAATTATGAAATTATTTATAGCTATTTAAATAAATTATTATACTGTTATTATTGAATTCAGAGATGCATTTTTATGTCATTTAGTAGTTTTCATAATTTTGCATTCCGGTGCCCGGTATTTCGGAACTCGGTGTTTGGCTCAGTAAAAATCACAACTTAGTATGTTAGTAGTTTGGGGCGGTTTATTAGACATTGGGAATGTCGGGAATGGCCGGGAATTTAGAATTTCCCAAAAATACCCCTTTAGTGTTATTTATGTTATTTTAGTGTGGAGGGGCAAAATGGTCTTTTTGCCCCAATGATATTTTGTCTTTTAGTGATTTTATTAATTGAAAAATAAATGTTTATTTAGTTAATTATTGGCTGAAGTAAATAGGAATAGGTGTCTTTTAATTTCATTTTCTCATTTCAAAAATCACAACTTAGAAAAAGATAGAAAATTTTCAAAAAAAACTCTCTTTCTCTCTCTCTCTTTTCGGCCAAGACTTGGAGCTGCTAGGGCTGGGTGTTCTTGCTCAATTCTTGTGATTTTCAGCATCTCTTTGTGTAATCCAAGTCAAGGTTTGATCACTTGTAACTCCTCTTTGTGTTTTCTTGAGTTTTAAGAAAGTTTGGTGTAATGCATGCATGACTATTTGATATTGTTGCTGCTGTGAGTTTGTTGTTATTCTCTGAGATTTGAGCATGTTAAATTAAGGTTATTTGAGTTGTTTTTGAAGCATGATTCTTAGGTTGAGCAAAGCTAAGGTTTTTCTATGCAAAAATTATGGTTTTCAAAGAGAAATGTCTTGAATCTGTTGCTGTTATGTTGTTGATGTTTGTTATTGTTTCAGAGGTTATTCTAGGCTTGATTGAGTAGATTTGAGCTAGTTTGATTGCATGTTAGCTAGCTTTGCTCAAGTTTGAGTTTAGAACTCAAAGCTTGAGCTTTAATGGTGATTTTTGATTATGTACAATCTGGGTGGTTTTGAAGCTTTAGAAATGTTCTAGGGGATATATAGAACAGGTCTGGAAGGTTTCATGTTATTTGGAGTTGATTTGAGCAAGATATGAATTTTTGATGTTGCTGCCTGCGAGGAACCGAAATTCCGGTTGTGCATCCGGAATTCCGGATGGGGTTCTGAAATTTCCCAGAACTGGAATTCCGGTTGGGCAACCGGTCTACCAGTTGGGGAAAATTCAGGAACCCTAATTTCCTTGATTTTATGTTTTTGGGGGTATTGCCATGTTTTTTATCGAGAGGGAAACTTTTAGTTCCTAGTTTAAGTCCCCGGGAAGTGATTTAGCGTGTCACTTATAGTGTTGTGATTTTTATGGTTTAGGAGCCTATAATCCGCCGCGCAGTTAAGTTCCAGTTAGGTTGACCGGCACACCTGAATTCGAAATCCAGGTAAGATTAGTATAACAGTATGCATATGTAGATTACATGTTTAGCGTGCATGTAGGAAGCCTGCTAGATTACATTAGTTATGTATGTTGGCTTCGAACCATCCAACCCTGTCACGTCGGTACAGTGGGAGTATGACCAATGGCGGAGTATGACCGGTTCGACCGATCAGGCTGACACTTAGGTTGGTGGTTCCGTACTATTGACGTATCCCGTCGGTACAGTCGAGTATGACCGACGGCGGAGTATGACCGGTTCGATCGATCGGGCGGATCTTGTAACACGTCGGTACAGTGGAGTATGACCAACGGAGTATGACCGGTTCGACCGATCAGTACATTACTTGTCAATAGTACCGTCCCTATGAACGTTCGTAACTCGATGCGTGTTAGACACGGCAGTTAGGGGGACTCAGTATCGTGTTGGACACGGCAGTTAGGGTTATGATCAGGGGTATGGGCGTCTGATCATGACCGGGATTTATGTATGAGTATTATTATGCTTTTCTAACTTAGTCTGTCGACTCACAGTGCTACGTTTATGTGTAGGTAAAGGCAAGGCTAAAGCTGATGGACCGTGAACGAGCTTATGAAGATTGTACATGTCGGGGCGGTTAGGCCTGGAGCGTACGATCCTCGGGACAGCAAGGCTAATTTTTGTAACTAGTCGCTAGGCGACAATTATTTTGTATGAACAGTAAACTTTTGTAAATGATTTTGTAATTGGGATCCCGAGTCTTTTGTATAAATATTTTATAAGTTTAATTAAAAAGCAAAAATTTTAATTAATCACGTTTTCCATAAACCTCGTTGACTAGCAACGAGCTGCACAGCATGTTTAAAAATCACGTAATACGCCTATGTTAGTTAGGGTGTTACAATTTGGTATCAGAGCCGCTAGGTTGTCTTCCGAAGATCGTCACGACATGTACAATCATCATCAGCAGTTAGCTCGTTTCACGGTTCAGTAAGCCTTTATTGCTTTAGTAGTTTATATATTTATTTATGAATAAGAAAAGCCTGATAGGAAGCATGTTAGTAGCCTGATAGTAGAATAGGCGCATGTTTCGTTTTTAATTTCCAAATTAAGCGGCATTAGTAAGCTCTCCTTGAATACGACCTGATATGCCAACTCTTGGTTTCGCAGGCGGTTCTAACTAGATGGACGCCAGGCGGACTACCAGGAGTCAGGGCAACTCAGTGGGGTCGAATCAAGGTCAGGGAGCTCGCCCCCCCGCCGCCAGGGGCCGAGGTAGAGGTCCCCGAGGCGGGGCTCGTGGTCGGGGTGATGAGAACCCGCCACAAGCCGCCTGTGCTCCCCACCGATCGGGGAGCCCGGACTGGGAGGTTCGGCTTGGCCGAGATGCAAGCCGGATAGAAGAGCAAGACCTCGAGATTCGCAGGTTGAGATGCCAGGTGCTCCGTAGTTCCAAAGTGCCGTAGTTCCGGTTGCACTCGCCTCGCCGCGCAGGCCGAGTTAGTGGTGTCGGCCAATAGATTGGAACCTTTGTATGAACGGTTCCGGAAGCAAGCACCTCCGGTTTTCTTGGGAGGTCCAGACGTGATGAAGGCTGAACAGTGGCTGACGGTGATTACCAAGATCCTGAACTTCATGGGTGTCACCGGTAATGATAGAGTGGTGTGTGCCACTTTCCAGTTCCAGGAGGACGCTCTGGTCTGGTGGGACAAGGTGTCTCAGATTCATGACGTCACCACCATGACCTGGGAAAGGTTTCAGGAACTCTTCAACGCCAAGTATTACAATGAGGCGGTCAGAAGCGCCAAAAGGAAAGAGTTCGCTCACCTGACCCAGCGTGAGACCATGAGCGTGACCGAGTATACTACTCAGTTTGACCGGTTGGCAAGGTTAGCCTCGGGAATTGTGCCAACCGACTTCAGCAAGAAAGAGAAGTACATGGACGGTTTAAATGCGAGGATCAAACACGATTTGATGATCACCACGGACGACAATACCACCTATGCTCAGATGGTGGAGAAGGCACTGCGAGCTGAGGGCGCGGTTGGGTGTATGTCGGAGTCAGCTAGTACTCCGGCGAGTGGCGGGGCTCCTACCCCTCCTGCATCAGGCTTTAGCAGCGGGAGTAGTGGTTTGGCCATTGATCAGAGGAAGAGAGCACCCACTGCATCCGGTGGCTCGAGTCAGAACAAGAGGTTCCGGGGGAACCAGAATAGAGGTAGTCGTCCTGGTGGTACTGAGACCCGATTCTCCTATCCCGAGTGCCCTAGCTGCAAAAGGCACCATCGGGGTGAGTGCAAAGGTCAGGGATGCTTTCACTGTGGCATGCCCGGACACTTCAAGAGGGACTGTCCCCAGCTCCGTTCAGAGGCACCGAGAGCTCCGGCGATACCCACTCCAGCCAGGGTGTTCGCAATCACTCAGGCTGATGCAGATGCCAGCCCATCAGTTGTCACAGGTTAGCTTTCTGTTAATAACTCGCTTTACTCAGTGCTGTTTGATTCTGGGGCTACACATTCTTATGTGGCAGCCAGAGTCTTTAGTAAATTGGATAGAACGTTCGATAGATATGAATCAGGGTTTGGAACCCTATTACCTGGCGGAGAGTTGGTTATCTCCAACAGGTGGATTAGGTCTATGCCGATCAGGATAGATGGTAGAGAGTTAAGTGCTGACTTGATAGAGATGAGTTTAGTAGAGTTTGATATTATTTTAGGAATGGATTTCCTATCTAAATATTCGGCGAGCATTGATTGCAAAAGGAAGATGGTGATCTTCCAACCGGAAAGTGAAGAACCATTTGTGTTTGTTGGTTCAGTTCAGGGATCTCGGATCCCGGTGATTTCGGCCATGTCAGCTAGAGAATTGTTACACGGCGGATGCTTAGGGTTTCTGGCCGTGGTGGTGGACACCACTCGGCCAGATACCATTCGGCCTGAGGACATCAAGGTGGTTCGGGAATTTTTGGATGTTTTTCCCGAAGAACTTCCAGGGTTACCACCTCAGCGGGAGATTGACTTTGTAATAGATTTGGCACCAGGGGTGGAACCGGTTTCCAAAGCCCCATATAGAATGGCTCCAGCTGAACTTAAGGAGTTAAAGATTCAGCTCCAAGGGTTGCTTGACATAGGGTTTATTCGGCCTAGTGTGTCACCCTGGGGAACCCCGGTTTTATTCGTCAAGAAGAAAGATGGATCTATGAGGATGTGCATCGACTACAGAGAAAGTAACAAGCTGACGGTGAAGAATAAATATCCATTACCTAGGATCGATGATTTGTTCGATCAGCTTCAGGGAAAGACGGTCTTTTCTAAGATTGATCTTAGTTCGTGTTATCATCAGTTGAGAATCCGAGAGGAGGACATTCCGAAGACGGCTTTCCGCACTAGGTATGGACATTACGAATTCCTGGTTATGTCGTTCGGACTAACCAATGCTCCTGCAGCATTCATGGACTTGATGAATAGAGTATTCAAGGATTTCCTCGATATCTGTGTGATTGTGTTTATCGACGACATCCTCGTGTACTCTCAATCAGAAGAGGAGCATGAATTAGATCTCCAGATGGTACTGCAACGGCTTCGGGAACATAAGCTTTATGCCAAGTTCAAGAAATGTGAGTTCTGGCTATCTCATGTGTCCTTCCTAGGGCATATTGTGAGCAAAGATGGGATCAAGGTGGATCCCGGGAAGATTGAATCCGTCAGGGATTGGCCGAGACCGAAGACTGTGACAGAGATCAGAAGTTTTTTAGGTTTAGCTGGGTACTACCGTAGATTCGTGGAAGGGTTCTCTAAAATTTCAATGCCCCTAACCGAACTTACAAAGAAGAATCAGCGATTTATTTGGTCAGACAGGTGCGAAGCTAGTTTTCAGGAGCTGAAGCAGAGATTGATTACCGCTCCAGTGCTAGCTTTGCCTTCAGACAAGGAAAAGTTTGTAGTTTATTGTGATGCATCCAAACAGGGTCTGGGGTCGGGTTATCGCTTATGCCTCCCGTCAGTTAAAGGATTATGAACAGCGATACCCGACCCATGATCTAGAGTTGGCCGCGGTGGTTTTTGCACTGAAGATTTGGCGGCATTACCTTTACGGAGAAAGGTGTGAAATCTATACCGACCATAAAAGTCTCAAGTATTTCTTTACTCAGAAAGATTTGAATATGAGACAAAGGCGTTGGTTGGAATTAGTGAAAGATTACGACTTTGAGATCCTCTATCACCCTGGGAAGGCCAATGTAGTGGTCGATGCCCTGAGCAGAAAGGGTCCCGGGCAAGTAGCTAGTATGGTTCAGATCTCACCTCAGCTAGCAGAGGATATGGTTAGATCCAGCATTGAGTTTGTGGTAGGTCAGCTTCACAACTTAACGCTGCAATCTGATCTGTTGGAAATAATAAAAGTCGCTCAGATGACGGATCCAAAGTTAGTGAAGATCAGAGATGAGGTGTTGGCTGGTCAAGCCAAGGACTTTTCAGTGTCAGACAGCGGGATGCTTCTGCATAAAGCTAGGGTTTGTGTTCCGAATAGTGTGGAACTCAGGAGTGAGATCTTTGAGGAGGCTCATTCTACCCCTTATTCTCTGCATCCCGGCACCACTAAGATGTACCAAGATCTGAAACCGTACTTCTGGTGGAGCGGTATGAAGAAGAATTTGGTAGAATTCGTATCGAGATGCCTCACTTGTCAACAAATTAAGGCTGAACATCAGAGACCAGCAGGGTTGTTGCAGCCTCTAACCCTACTAGAATGGAAGTGGGAAGATATCACGATGGATTTTATGGTCGGGTTACCTAGGACCACGGGTTTATTTGATTCCATCTGGGTAGTAGTAGATCGATTTACGAAATCTGCTCATTTTCTGCCGGTTAGAACAACATATACAGTGGATCAGTTGGCAGAGTTATATGTCAAAGAGATCGTAAGACTTCACGGGGTACCGAAGTCTATAGTTTCGGACAGGGATCCGAAGTTCACCTCCAAATTTTGGCACAGTTTGCAGCGAGCAATGGGTACAAAGCTGAAATTTAGTACAGCATTCCATCCTCAGACAGATGGTCAGTCCGAAAGGACAATTCAGATATTGGAGGACATGTTGCGAGCCTGTGTTATGAATTTTGAAGGCTCATGGAATAAGTATCTACCGTTGATAGAATTTTCTTACAACAACAGTTATCAGAGTACGATAGGGATGGCTCCCTACGAACTGTTATACGGTAGGAAATGTAGATCTCCCATTCATTGGGATGAGACAGGGGAGAGGAAATACCTAGGTCCAGAGTAAGTGCACCGGACCAATGAGGCAATAGAGAAGATAAAAGCTAGAATGCTTGCCTCACAGAGTAGACAGAAAAGTTACGCAGATCCGAAACGCAGAGATGTTGAGTTCCAAGTAGGGGACCATGTGTTTTTACGGGTATCTCCGATGAAGGGGATCAAACGTTTCGGGAAAAGAGGCAAGTTATGCCCTAGATTTACAGGACCTTTCGAGATTCTCGAGAAGATAGGTCAAGTGGCATACCGGTTAGCGTTGCCTCCAGCTTTATCAGCAGTTCACAACGTATTCCATGTCTCAATGTTGAGAAAATACGTTTCAGATCCCTCTCATATACTCAGTTATGAGAGCCTAGAAGCTAACGGCCGAGACATGACTTATGAAGAACAGCCAGTGCAGATCCTGGATAGAAAGGATAAAGTCCTTCGGAATAAAACCATAGCATTGGTCAAAGTTCTCTGGAGAAATAGCAAGGTGGAGGAAGCCACCTGGGAGCTGGAGTCAGATATGAGAGCTCAATATCCATAGTTATTCAGGTTAGATTTCGGGGACGAAATCCTTTTAAGGGGGGAATAGTTGTAAAGACCGCTTAGTTTAATTTGGAAATTAGCAGTTAATCACGTTTAATTATGAAATTATTTATAGCTATTTAAATAAATTATTATACTGTTATTATTGAATTCAGAGATGCATTTTTATGTCATGTAGTAGTTTTCATAATTTTGCATTCCGGTGCCCGGTATTTTGGAACTCGGTGTTTGGCTCAGTAAAAATCACAACTTAGTATGTTAGTAGTTTGGGGCGGTTTATTAGACATTGGGAATGTCGGGAATGGCCGGGAATTTAGAATTTCCCAAAAATACCCCTTTAGTGTTATTTATGTTATTTTAGTGTGGAGGGGCAAAATGGTCTTTTTGCCCCAATGATATTTTGTCTTTTAGTGATTTTATTAATTGAAAAATAAATGTTTATTTAGTTAATTGTTGGCTGAAGTAAATAGGAATAGGTGTCTTTTAATTTCATTTTCTCATTTCAAAAATCACAACTTAGAAAAAGATAGAAAATTTTTAAAAAAACTCTCTTTCTCTCTCTCTCTTTTCAGCCAAGACTTGGAGCTGCTAGGGCTGGGTGTTCTTGCTCAATTCTTGTGATTTTCAGCATCTCTTTGTGTAACCCAAGTCAAGGTTTGATCACTTGTAACTCCTCTTTGTGTTTTCTTGGGTTTTAAGAAAGTTTGGTGTAATGCATGCATGATTATTTGATATTGTTGCTGCTGTGAGTTTGTTGTTATTCTCTGAGATTTGAGCATGTTAAATTAAGGTTATTTGAGTTGTTTTTGAAGCATGATTCTTAGGTTGAGCAAAGCTAAGGTTTTTCTATGCAAAAATTATGGTTTTCAAAGAGAAATGTCTTGAATCTGTTGCTGTGATGTTGTTGATGTTTGTTATTGTTTTCAGAGGTTATTCTAGGCTTGATTGAATAGATTTGAGCTAGTTTGATTGCATGTTAGCTAGGTTTGCTCAAGTTTGAGTTTAGAACTCAAAACTTGAGCTTTAATGGTGATTTTTGATTATGTACAATCTGGGTGGTTTTGAAGCTTTAGAAATGTTCTAGGGGATATATAGAACAGGTCTGGAAGGTTTCATGTTATTTGGAGTTGATTTGAGAAAAATATGAATTTTTGATGTTGCTGCCTGCGAGGAACCGGAATTCCGGTTGTGCATCCGGAATTCCGGATGGGGTTCTGAAATTTCCCAGAACCGAAATTCCGGTTGGGCAACCGGTCTACCGGTTGGGGAAAATTCAGGAACCCTAATTTCCTCGATTTTATGTTTTTGGGGGTATTGCCATGCTTTTTATCGATAGGGAAACTTTTAGTTCCTAGTTTAAGTCCCCGGGAAGTGATTTAGCGTGTCACTTATAGTGTTGTGATTTTTATGGTTTAGGAGTCTGTAATCCGCCGCGCAGTTAAGTTCCAGTCAGGTTGACCGGCACACCTGAATTCGGAATCCAGGTATGATTAGTATAACAGTATGCATATGTAGATTACATATTTAGCGTGCATGTAGGAAGCCTGTTAGATTACATTAGTTATGTATGTTGGCTTCGAACCATCCAACCCTGTCACGTCGGTATAGGCTGGAGTATGACCGACGGCCGAGTATGACCTGGTTCGACCGATCAGCCGACACTTAGGTTGGTGGTTCCTTACTATTGACGTATCCCGTCGGTAGACAGCCGGAGTATGACCAAGGCGGAGTATGACCGGTTCGACCGATCAGGCGGATACTGTAACACGTCGGTACAGGCTGGAGTATGACCAAGAAATGAGTATGACCGGTTCGACCGATCAGGCTGTTACTTGTCAATAGTACCGTCCCAATGAACGTTCAGAACTCAGTACCGTGTTGGACACGGCAGTTAGGGGGACTCAGTATCGTGTTGGACACGGCAGTTAGGGTTATGATCAGGGGTATGGGCGTCTGATCATGACCGGGATTTATGTATGAGTATTATTATGCTTTTCTTACTGAGTCTGTCGACTCACAATGCTACGTTTATGTGTAGGTAAAGGCAAGGCTAAAGCTGATGGACCGTGAACGAGCTTATGAAGATTGTACATGTCGGGGCGGTTAGGCCTGGAGCGTACGATCCTCGGGACAGCAAGGCTAATTTTTGTAACTAGTCGCTAGGCGACAATTATTTTGTATGAACAGTAAACTTTTGTAAATGATTTTGTAATCGGGATCCCGAGTCTTTTGTATAAATATTTTATAAGTTTAATTAAAAAGCAAAATTTTTAATTAATCACGTTTTCCATAAATCTCGTTGACTAGCAACGAGCTGCACAGCATGTTTAAAAATCACGTAATACGCCTATGTTAGTTAGGGTGTTACAAAAAGTTAATTTTATTCTGATTATAAGATTTTTAATTGAAAATTCAGATTCTACACAAATTCTACCAAAATTTGAATTTTGTTTCAATGAAAAATGATTTTTGAATCAAAAGATATGACAAAATAAAATGCATACCCCTGCGTGCCCAGATGAAGGGGAATGGGCGAGGGAAAGGGCTGCGTGCAGCCTCTGTTGGCCAAGGGAGCTCGTCGTGAGCAGCCCTTCAGACAGGGCCTTGTCCGAGTATCCTCGGTTATGTACTTGTCTGAAGACGCGTGCTGTCCGAGCGTACACTCATCCCCCCGCACGCACATGTGGTTCCCAAAATGAGATATTTTCATCCAAATTCAAAAAAAAATCATAACGAATTCATAAAAAATCCAAATTAGATTATGTAAAAGCCTAAATTAATTAATTTTTTGTCTACTTTCGAGTAAAAATATTTTCAAAAAAATATATATTTATCAACTTAAATTGCGATTTCCATACAATCACCAAACATGCACATAAACCAACATAAAACCATCCAAATCAACACAAACATCGTTTTAAATCCATATTTCATGAAAGTAAATCATTACCATGGCTCTGAGGCCAGTTTTTGGAGATTATTTTACCAGGATCTAGATTTACTACCATGTATGTTATTAAACATCCTAAATATAAATTTCTAAAAGAATGTAATTTAAATACATATAAAGTTTAAGAAACCTTACATTGGTTGCAGCGGAATTAAATGACTCCTTCCGCTCAGATCTCTAACCCTTGTATCATTTCTGTAGCAGAGTATCACCAAGATCTGAGCCCGATTATCCTTCAGTTGATTTGGATTCTTCACAGTCTTACACACTATAATTGAGTACCAACTTGCTATGTGAGGGCACGTACTCTATCACTATAGGGTTCAAAAATTGAAGAGAGAAAGAGAGAGAGATAGAAGGCTTAAAATTTGACTGAAGGCAGGTGAATGCTTAAGTTGTTGGGTGTTGTGCCCTAAATAAAACCCATTACAATCTGATTAGTTATCAATTTAAGAGATTTGAAATGGTTTATGTTAACATGTATTTTTCATGTTTATGGTTTAATATATATATTTAATATATGCACAACATCAGTTAAGTCCAGAACATATATTTATTCACAATTACAGTATTGTAAACACAGTAGAATGTGATTGTGATTATATGATTCAAAAGACTAAGTCCTTGTTTCATCAGTGCTTTGGATTTACACTGATGTGATAATCAGCGATGAAGTAAACTTACACTTGGAGTAAGTGTTATGTTCTTTCCAGGACATAGGTAAAGTATACTAGTTTCGAATGTATGGAGTACACATTGGACTGGACTGATATTGAACTTGTTCAAGATATTATAAACTTACAGTTGTATCTTTCCAAGTCAATATCACTAGTTGATCTTAGATTAAATGAATCTAAATCCTGATATGCTTAGGCTCAATCTCAGGAGTGTTATTCATGTTCTTTGATTTATTAGTTAAGCCTACTTTTGGGTCAGGGTGATACGTATATTTTGGGAACATGATAGTATGACTGAGTGGGAGCGCTGAATATAAATATGGAATCTATAGCTTCTACTGGTGTATAGAAGTCAAGTGATGATTCCCTTAGAGCTTAGCTAAATAGAAGTAAATGGATGAGCTCTTGTTTCAGTGACTATATCTTAGATCACTAAAACACCATTTACAGGTAGCTAAGTGTTTTAAGGGGCCAAATACATTGAGGGGTGAAAACGGTAAATTTATCCCATCTCGATGTAAATCATCTATATAGAGGATCTTTGATCACATTAAGATTATAACGATGGTTAAATGAGATAGCATATCTATATCGTGAAACATATAGAATGCTCTATATAAGTGTGAGAGTGCAATTCCAAGTTCTAAGAATGGATTCAACAAGGAATTAATAAGTTAGGGAATTTACCTAGTAAATTCGGTTCGACTTATTGGAAGCTCAATAATATAGATCTATGGTCCCCATTCTAGTTGAGACCATACTGTTTGTAAGACTCAATAATTGATTTATGATTAATCAATTATTATTCTAAAAGTTAGACTATGTCTAATTTGTGAATTTTCACTAAGTAGGGGTGAAATTTTGAAGAAAAGAGATTCTAGGTTTATTTATTAATTAAGAGACTCTATATGTCTAATTAATAATTATATTAAATGATAATATTATTTAATAATCTATTTTAGTTTTTAAATAATTAGTTTTGGCATTTAAATGGTTCGAATTGGAAAATTAGCATTTTTGAGAAAATAGAAATAAAATTGTGGAACTGCAAAATTCAAGTGAGGCCCAATAACACCCATGGCCGGCCACTTATGCATGCATTTTCCAATTTTTTTTTATTATATTAATGCCAAATAATTACTAACCTAAACCTAGCAGTTATATATAAATAGAAAGTGATGGCTCACACCAAATAAGGCAGTTAAGCAATTGTTCAGTAATTCAGGAAACTGTCTCTTTCAGAAAATTGAGCCTTCCCTTTTCTCTATATATATAGCCGCCCATCTCCTTCTTCTTATACACAAGAGAGATATAATTTCGAAATCCTAGTGAGAGAGTAGTGCCCACACACAGCAAACAGTACCTCAATCATAGTTTGGAAGACTGTGAAGGATCAAATCCAAGAGAAGGACATTCGGACTCAGATCTTGATATACTCTGCAACAGAAAGCAATCAAGGGTTAGAGATCTGAGTGGAAGGAGACATATTATTCCGCTGCACCCAATGTAAGGTTTCTTATACTTTATATGTGTTTACTTATTATCGTTTTAGAAGTTCATATTTAGGTTGTTAATCAACATACTTGTGAGTAGATCTAAGATCCTGGTAAAATAATTCCAACAACTGGCACTAGAGCCATGGTAATTGATTTTCTTGCAAGAAATTTGGACTTAAAACGATTTGTATGTGATTTGGATGGTATCATGTTGTTTTGTGTGTTGTATTGATGATTGATTGATGTTTGTGAAATTCTTTGAAAAATAATTGAATTTTTGATTCTGGAATTATTTTTATTGGATAGTTTGGAAAAAATTAAGCAATTTACTTTTTTACAGAACTCAATTTCGATTTTATTTGAATTAGTTATGAATTTTTGAAAATCGGAAAAATCAGGGTGGTGATCACCCTTCCCACGCGCGCGGAAATCATGCCAGGGAAGGCATGCGCCGAGATTTCTCGGCAGGTCACCTTCATCTGCGCGCGCGGATGGTATGCTGTGCATACCATCCGTACAACGTGCAATTTTTTTCATTTTCTTCGATTTTTCATGCTATTTCATGGAATTAACTTCTGATTTTTTGTGTAGTTTTGTATTTTGATTTTTATTTTTCATATTTCAAATCTAATTATCAGAAATAAATTAATTTGACTTTTTAAAATTAATTTTAGATATTAGTGTAATTTGAATTTGAAAATAGGTAAAAATATATTTTTTTGCTTATTTTTTTCTTATTTTTTTAAAAATTTGATTATTTTATCTTATTTTTAAATCTAAGGAATTTTTTTATAAAATAACCTATTTTAAGTAATTTGACCCTATTTAGATTTAAAATAAGATTACTATAATCATGGTATTTTAAATAGTAATAAGATATTTTTGATAACTTTTAGATTTTGTTATTTTTACTTAAATTAAATTATAAAATTAGAAAAGGGTATGCATTTATCATTTTTATTTTATTTTATTGAATATTTAATTTATAAAATAACATGAAATTTAAAAGGAGGTTAGCAAATTTTTTTTTGAAATGATATTTAGGTTAGTTGAAACCTAATTTTTCAAAATTGTAGGTTTAATTTTAAATATTTTTTATTTCATTTAAAAATCCGTTTTTTTTTATTATTTTCAAAATATAATTAATTATTTAAAATTAAATAAATCCTACATCCAACTATCCAATCTAACTTGTTGCAGGAGTATGTGTTTTAGATTGTTTGTAAGTTTTTCTAAAACCTATTATTGCTTGATCTAAATTGTCATGGTTAACTTGTTGACAGATCCAATGATCTGATTTTTAACCCATGGTTCAATTGTCAATAGGTCAAGTAAATAATTTGTCACAGGTAAATTTTACATTTTTCTTTCATCTGTGTATGACCTAGTAACATGATAGGGTCCATCCAAATCTGTGTGCCTGTGTGAGCCTATATGTTTATTTTATTATAGATGCATATAGGATGTTGCTAAATAAAATGTCACACCCTGATAGATTTTATTTAGGTCCATTTAGTTTTTGGACCTATTCAATTAATAACAGTTATTTATTTTAAGGTTAAATTCCTCTTTTTTGGGTCTTGTGAGAGAGATGGGGGCCAATGGAAGTGGGTATGACATACTGAACCCAGCTCCCCCTCACATGAACTACCCCAATTGTGAAGGCCCATTTGCCTGAATCGAATAACTGTACTAGGTTAATTAAATTAGTTTAACCTAATAAAATTGATTAGCAACATAATTAACTTTTAAAATATATGTAATTTATTTTCATTTTAATATTTTAAAGTTAATTTTCAGAAAAACACTCTTAGTTTAAGATATTATTTTTAGATAAACTATTTGTATTTTTCTTGTATTTAATTAAATAAAGAATTTTAACTAACTAGATTCTTTCTGAAACTTACTTTAATTATTTCATTAAATATTCATATTTAAGTTATAAATTAGTTATTTCTAACTAATTTTTCCTTATTAACTTAAATTTGAATATCTTTTGAATTTAATATTAAGCTGAGGAATTCTAGGAATTGGTTATTGAAGATTCTTAAGATATTTTTTAAGTTGATTTTAAACTTAAAATGGAATATTCTTAAATTAGGTAATTACCACTTAATTTTGATATTTAATTAAATTTTATTTGGAAAATTTTAAGTTACTTATTTTAGATTCTTTATATAACAACTTAAATTAGATATTTTCCAAATCTTGAAAAGATACTTAGTTAAATTGAGATATTTTCTAGATAGTTATTTCTATACTAATTATTATTTCTAATATTAAAATAGGAAAATATCATTGATTGTGAAATTAATTGTTCAATAATTAATTTTGGTACAATTCAAGTTAAGAGTATTTTTTCTAGTATTAAACTAGAAATTAATAATTAAGTTTTCTCTATACTTAATTATTTATTTCTTGAATTTAATACATTTAATTAAATTAAAAATTAAATATCTAACTTGATTTTCATCATGATACTTAAATATTGTTATTTTCATGACATTTAATTAAATAGAAAATTATTTTAAGTTGGAAATTTTTTATAACAACTTAAATTTGAATAATTTTCAAAATATATTTTATTTATTTTATTAATCAATTTTCGAAATTGCATTTGATAATGCAAGGTGATTTTGAATTTATCTTGAAAAATAGATTAAAGTTGTAAATTAATTATTTATTTTAATTAATTTTTGAATCAACATAAATCAATGATTTTTTCATTTAATGATTAATTTAAAATAAATGAAATAAAATATATTATTATTATTATTAGAAATTTAATTAATTAGTTAAAGAAAATCAAGATAGATAGTATTTTCGCTTGAAGTATTTTTTCTAGTAAAGATTAATTTACTTTTTAAGTATTTTGAAATTGTGTAATTGTATACTTTTTTTTTTTTTGAAATACAATATATATTTTATAGAAAATTTAAATTTGAGTTGCAAATTAATTTAAATTAATACAACTTAAATTAAATAATTTTTTTAATATTTATTAAAAAATTAATACTAAGATGGAAATAATTTATTTTATTTTTTTAACCATCTAAGTTTAATTTTATAAATATTAAATTAAATTTTATTTAGAATTTTATTCTAAATTTAAAATTTAATTAAATAAATATATATTTAAAATAAATAAATAATAGAAGAAAATACATTTTAAATAATGAGCTTTATTATTACTAAGATATTCGATCTCCATTGTTGGTTTTACATAGCTATTGTTTTAGTGAGTAATCCTCCCTAATGGAGGAACGTTCATTAGCAAGTTAGCACCGTAAAATCTCGAAAGATAAGTATATTTGTAAGTTTTTTATATTAGTATTGATCACCCTAATGGTGACGACTGTATAAGACTTACAAACGTATGAAACAATGGTAGAAGCTCATGAAATAGGAATGACCTTGACTCACGCCTAAACGGGACAACGTCGGATTCTCTTTTCGATCGAATAAAGGTTGCTAGAATGGTTATTATTTTTAGATGAGCTGACAACTCTATTCAATGGATGGTAGCTTTGACTCTCGCCTAAACGGGACACTGATATCAGTTTGTTGAAAACCTTGAAAATTATTTAGGATTGTATGTTTTAGTATATTCTCTTGTCATTGCTACTTGCTATGTGCTAATAATTTCTGAATAAGATTTTGTGTTAAACCATAATTGATTTCTATTTAATATTTTGTAGTATCCTGAATTGCCATGTCAAATCCCATGCTGTCATTGTTGACTGAAAATAAGCTAAATGGATCTAACTTCCCTAAATGGAAAGAGAACATTAATATTGCTCTCATAGGTGAAAGTGTCATGTTTGTGTTGACTGAGCCGTCTCCTGAACAATCGGGTGACAATGCAACCAAAGCTGTTAAAGAGAAGTTCGAGCGTTGGCAGAATGCTAACAACAAAGCTCGATACTTCATGCTTTCCAGTATGGTTGACACCTTGAAAATAAGGTTTGCTAACGCTGTCACAGCTGCAGAAATAATGACGCAGTTAGCTGAGCTATTCGGTATGGCATCTATGTAGTCTCGCTTTGACGCGACTAAGAAATTCATCAACGCACGGATGGAACCCCATCAGAATGTGTGTGATCACCTTCTCCAAATGGCAAGTTATTTCCAGGAAGCCCAGAATCATGGTGCTGAAATGGATCAGACAACTCAAGTGAGTCTTATCTTGAATAGTCTGACTCCAGCTTTCTACCCTATACATCAAATTATGTCATGAATAAGAAGGAACAAGACTTTCACACGTTAGTCAATGACCTTCAGACATATGAAAATTTGATTGGAGGACCCAAGAAGAAAGGGAGTAAACCTCAGAATTCTGGAAATGGTAATGGGAGGAGTAATCCTGAGGCACACGTTGCCTCTACTTCCAAACCCAAGAATAAGAAGAAGTGGAAAAATACCAAGAAGCGAGCTCAAGCTGTGAAAACAGCTAAGAACAAAAAGGTTGCTGCTCCTGGTGATACACCAAAAGGAAAGTGTTTCTACTGCAATGAGAAAGGCCATTGGAAACCCCAATGTCCTAAGCTTCTTGCAAAGAAACAAGGTATTTCTTTCTATAAACTGATGTGTTTTAGTTAATTATTATCCATTTGGATTATTAATTCTGGACTACTAACCTTGTTTATTTGTTTTTCTTCTTACAGCCCAAGCTGCTTCAACTCAGGTGCTATCTTAGCGAGTTGGTTTTGAAAGCTGGACAAAGGGGTGGAGTTCGTCCAAGATAAAGATGAAGCTCATTTATTTATTTTTGAATTAATTATTTCAGTTTTAGAACAATTTGGATTTCAAGTTTGGGATTTTCTTCCCTGTTCTTTTCTCATGATGTTGCAAACAATTTTTTTTTTATAATTAAGTTTTTTTTTTACAAATAAATTGCAATCTGTGAGATGAGCTTCATTACTTTATCTTATATATCAATTACCAATTATTATATTTATTGTGTTTGTATGTGTATGTGTTTTATTGTTGATACAAATTATATAGTTATTTTAAACTCTTTACAGAGTTATTACTATATAAACACTAGAAACTATTTCTATGTTTATGAATAATTGTTAATTCTAAAACAATTATTAAGAATTTGTTTAATAAAAAGATCTTTTGATCTGATAGGGGTGGAGAAAAAGTTAAGAATAATATGCAGTTCAACGATCGTTTATATCTAATGAACTCTGAATTATATTTCAACTCCACATAATCTCTATAACACTTAGAGAATCATGATCTCTATAACCTTTAGGGGTGGATCATAATCTCTATATACTTAGGGGTGGACTATATTCCACGGTTGTAAAGACTGCTTAGTTTAATTTGGAAATTAGCAGTTAATTATGATTTAATTATGAAATTATTTATAGATATTTAAATAATTATTTATGCTGTTATTTTAGAATTCATAATGCATTTTTATGTCATATAGTGAGATTTCATATTTTTGCATTTTCGGTGCCGGCAACATGGAACTCGGTGTTTGGCTCAGTAGAATCACAACTTAGCATGTTAGTATTGTGGGACGGTTATTTAGACATTGGGAATGTCGGGATTGGTCGGGAATTTAGAATTTCCCAAAATACTCCTTTAGTACCCTTTTATGTTATTTTAGTGTGGAGGGGCAAAATGGTCATTTTGCCCCAATGATATTTTGTCCTTTAGTGGACTAAGTGTATTATGATTATGTGATTTTAATTGTGGTATGTTGGCTGAGATAAGTAGGGAAGTTATCATTTATTGTTCATTTTTATTCAAAATTAGAAATTAGAAGAAAAATCAAGAAAAAGCAAAAATTGTATTTTTCCTCTCAAAACTCTCTCTCTCTATTTCGGCCCCCTTTGAGCAGTAGGGATTTTGCCCCTTTTTCTTTGTGGATTCAAGATTTTTTTGTGTTCAATCCAAGCTAGGTTAGCTCTTACTCTCCCTCTCTTTAAATTTCTTGAAAATTAGAAAAGATGATAGTTACATGTTTAGTTTTTGAGGTGTTGTTGCTGCTGTAGTTATATGTTGTTTTCTGTGATTTTCTATGCTTGAATTGATTGGATTTGAGTAGAATAGAGCAGGTTGTAATGCATGATTAGTGGATTCTAAGCAAGTTGAGAATTTTTGCTCAAAATTATGATTTTTATGGAAAATTGAGGATTTGGTTGCTGGAGAGATTATTTGTGCATGGGTTTGATTTCTGCAGTTTTATTATGCATGATTGAGTAGTTTTAAGTCAGGTTTGAATGCATGTTGTGGAGTTTAACCAAGTTTGAGTTTTGAACTCAAAGCTTGGGCTTTAATGGTGGTTTTTGATTTTGTGCATGAAACTTGGTTATCTTGCTTTGGAAATGTTCTTTAGGGTCTAAATACCAGGTCTGGAAGTTTTGATGTGATTTGGGATTGATTTGAGCAAGTTATAAAAATTTGTTTATTTCCTGCTCAGAACCGGAATTCCGGTTGTACAACCGGAATTTCGAATGGTGTTCCAGGAATTCCAAAACTGGAATTCCGGTTGTAGAACCGGTCTGCCGGTTGGGGGATTTTTGGGAACCCTAGTTTTTCCCATTTTTATGTTGTTTAGGGTATTGCCATGCTTTTTATCGATAGGGAAACTTCTAGTTTCTAGTTTAAGTCCCCGGGAAGTGATTTAGCGTATCCCTTATCCGTGTTGTGGTTGTTATGGTTTAGGAGCCTGTAAATCGCTGTGCAGTTCGTTCCACTCAGGTTGACTGGCACACCTGAATTCGGAATCGAGGTAAGATTAGTATAACAGTATGCATATGTATTACATGTTTAGCGTGCATGTTAGGAAGCCTGTTAGATTACATTAGATATGTATGTTGGCTTCGTACCATCTAACCATATCACATCGGTTAGGCTAGAGTATGACTAGTAGCTGGAGTATGACCAGTGAACCGAGTATAGGCTGATACTAGGGTTGGTGGTATTGTACTGTTTGACCGTATCACATCGGTAAGGCTAGAGTATGACTAGCAGCTGGAGTATGACCAGTGTACCGAGTATAGGCTGATACTGTAACACATCGGTAAGGCTAGAGTATGACTAGCTGCTGGAGTATGACCAGTGTACCGAGTATAGGCTGTTACTTTGTCAAAAGTACCGTCGTACGAACGTTCGGGACTCAGTATCGTGTGGGACACGACAGTTAGGGTTATAGTCAGGGGTATGGGCGTCTGATCATAACCCGGGATTTATGTATGTTTTATGATTTATGCTTTTCTTACTGAGTCTATCGACTCACAGTGCTATGTTTATGTGTAGGTAAGGGCAAGGCCAAGGCTGAGGAAACGTGAGGACGAGCCGATGAAGATTGTACATGTCGGGGCGGTTAGGCCTGGAGCGTACGATCCTTGGGACAACAGTGATTTTGTAGTTAGTCGCTGGGCGACAAGTATTTTGTAATAGACAGTAAACTTTTTGTAAAGTATTTTGTAAATGGGATCCCAAAGTATTCTGTATGAAATATTATATAAGTTTAATTAAAAAGCAAAAAAAATTTAATTAATCACGATTTCCATAAACCTCGTTGATTAGCAACGAGCTGCACAGTACGTTTAAAAATCACGTAATACGCCTATGCTAGTTAGGGTGTTACAACGGTACTCTTTGTGAACACATAATTTTAAACATGGAAGTAATATAATAAATTAGTTATTATCAGAATAAATCCTTGATCTTGATTATATGTTCCAGTTTAGATTTACTGTTGAAATAGATAATGATACCAATAAAGTTCTTTGATAATGTATCACACTACCTTAATTGAGTGGGAGAATTTTAAAATTCTTTACCCATTTTCATTTGGTTGACACTTGTGATAGGAACTTAAGAACACCACTGATAAAGCAAATCTAAACATTCACGTGGATATAAATAACTTATCAGAATTATGAAAATAAGATAGAAGAATTCTTGCATAGTCCATTCGAATGACTTGAGTCAAGATTTCTAATCCTCATAACATTTTCATGGTATCTTAATTTGATTGCTTAATCTCTAGCAAGTATTTTACACTTCAAATACTAGACTGCTATGTTGTTGACATAGTCTTAAAGAAACTTACAGTTTCAGACTAAGATAATAAGTCACAACTAGATATCCCTCAAAACAATAGTAAGAGGTTGAAAGTAATTTTAACCAAACACCTATTATTGAGTGGGAGCCATCTGAGATGTAATCAAATGGGGAACATTAGGGGACAATCAAGAAAGATTTATGAAAGTGACCTATATGTTAGATATTAAGGAACTATACATTAGTAATCCTAATATCCACACCAACTCATTAAGATTTTGAGATGGTGGTTACTCTGGGGGTGGAGGAATTATTCTAGAAGAGTGTAAAAATCCATCTATAATAATTCAAGCTCCATCAGAGAAGATATATATAACTTTGTAAATTCAAAATTACCAGAAAGTTATTCTACTGAAGAAAATTCTACACTGCATTATCTCAGTTCCAAATTTTAAAATATGAGAGATATGTCATCTGTTTGTTCAGATGTACTTAATAAGCAGTAAGGATTTCAGTATCCCTTGATGAGTAAAGCATATAGTTAAGGATGTTTCATAATATTTTATGAACTTGGTTTCAGAAATTTGGGTGGATTCAAATAGACTACACTTGATATGAAAATCGAGACCACAGATTGATTATAATGCACAACTTGTTTTATGTTAGTGCAAGTGGGAGTTTGTTGGGTTTTTGTGCCCTAAATAAAATCCATTACAATCTGATTAGTTATCAATTTGAGAGATTTGAAATGGTTTATGTTAACATGTATTTTTCATGTTTATGGTTTAATATATATATTTAATATATGCACAAAATCAGTTAAGTCTAGAACATATATTTATTCACAATTACAGTATTGTCAACACAGTGGAATGTGATTGTGATTATATGATTCAAAAGACTAAGTCCTTGTTTCATCAGTGTTTTGGATTTACACTGATGTGATAATCAACGATGAAGTATACTTACACTTGGAGTAAGTGTTATGTTCTTTCCAGGACATTGGTAAAGTATACTAGTTTTGAATGTATGGAGTATACATTGGACTGGACCGATATTGAACTTGGTCAAGATATTATAAACTTACCGTTGTATCTTTCCAAGTCAATATCACTAGTTGATCTTAGATTAAAAGAATCTAAATCCTGATATAATTGGGCTCAATCTCAGGAGTGTTATTCATGTTCTTTGATTTATTAGTTAAGCCTACTTTTGGGTCAGGGTGATACGTATATTTTGGGAACATGATAGTATGACTGAGTGGGAGCGCTGAACATAAATGTGGAATCTCTAGCTTCTACTGGTGTATAAAAGTCAAGTGATGATTCCCTTCGAGCTTAGCTAAATAAAAGTAAATGGATGAGCTCTTGTTTCAGTGACTATATCTTAGATCACTAAAATATCATTTACAGGTAGCTAAGTGTTTTAAGGGGCCAAATACATTGAGGGGGTGAAAACGGTAAATTTATCCCATCTCGATGTAAATCATCTATATAGAGGATCTTTGATCACATTAAGATTATAACGACGGTTAAATGAGATAGCATATCTATATCGTGGAACATATAGAATGCTCTATATAAGTCTGAGAGTGCAATTCAAAGTTCTAAAAGTGTATTCAACAAGGAATTAATAAGTTAGGGAATTTACCTGGTTAATTCGGTTCGACTTATTGGAAGCTCAATAATATAGATCCATGGTCCCCATTCTAGTTGAGACCATACTGTTTGTAAGACTCAATAATTGATTTATGATTAATCAATTATAATTCTAAAAGTTAGACTATGTCTAATTTGTGAATTTTCATTAAGCAGTGGTGAAATTGTGAAGAAAAGGGATTCTAGGTTTATTTTCTATATGTCTAATTAATAATTATATTAAATGACAAATTATTTAATAATCTATTTTAGTTATTAAATAATTAGTTTTGGCATTTAAATGGTTAGAATTGGAAAATTGGCATTTTTGAGAAAATAGAAATAAAATTGTGGAAACTGCAAAATTCAAGTGAGGCCCAATAACACCCATGGCCGGCCACTTATGCATGCATTTTCCAATTATTATTTTTATTATTTTAATTCCAATTAATTAGTAACCTAAATATAGCAGTTATATATAAATAGAAAGTGATGGCTCACACCAAATAAGGCAGTTAAGCAATTGTTCAGTAATTCAGGAAACTGCCTCTTTCAGAAAATTGAGCCTTCCCTTTTCTCTATATATATAGCCGCCCATCTCCTCCTTCTTATACACAAGAGAGATACAATTTCAAAATCCTAGTGAGAGAGTAGTGCCCACACACAGCAAACAGTACCTCAATCATAGTTTGGAAGACTGTGAAGGATCAAATCCAAGAGAAGGACATTCAGACTCAGATCTTGATATACTCTGCAACAGAAAGGAATCAAGGGTTAGAGATCTGAGTGGAAGGAGACATATTATTCCGCTGCACCCACTGTAAAGTTTCTCATACTTTATATGTGTTTACTTATTATCGTTTTAGAAGTTCATATTTAGGTTGTTAATCCATCTAGGTTTAGGTTTGAATTATTTGGCATTAAAAAATTGGTCGGCCATAGGATGTGGGCCCACCACGTGCAATTTTGCCATTTTTTAACTATTTATCTTATTTTTCTCCCAAATGCCATATTTTCCAATTCAACAACTTAAATGCCAAAACTATTTATTTAATAATTAAAATTAATTATCAAATAAAATTACCATTTAATATATTTATTAATCAGACTTAATAAAGTCTCTTAATTAACAAATAAATCCTAGAATCTCTTTTCTTCACAATTACGTCCTAGCTTAGTGAAAATTCATAAACTAGACATGGTCTAATTTTATAATTATAACTGATCAATTAAAATCAATTAACTGAGTCTTACAAGCAGTACTGTCTCAGCTAGTGTGGGGACCATGGGCCTATATAATCGAGCTTCCAATAAGCAGATCTAGAATTTACCAATAAATTCCCTAACTTATTAATTCCTCCTTGCACTACTATAGAACTTAGAATTGCACTCTCAGTTATATAGAACGCACTATATGTTCCACGATATAGATACGCTATAAATTTAACCATCGTTCTAATCCCAATAATCAAAGATCCTCTATAGATGATTTACACTGAGTAGGGACAAATTTACCATTTTACCCGTCAATGTATTTTATCCTTAAAATACTTAGCTTCCTATAAATGATATTTCAGTTCACTAATATAATAACTAAAATAAGAACTCTTCCATTTATCTCTATTAAGCCAAGCTTGAAGGAAATCATCATTTTACTGTTGGGTTTTGTGCCCTAAATAAAACCCATTACAATCTGATTAGTTATCAATTTAAGAGTTTTGAAGTGATTTATGATAACATGTATTTTACATGCTTATGGTTTAAAATATATATATTTAATATATACACAAAATCAGTTAAGTCTTGAACATATATTTATTCACAATTACAGTATTGTCAACACAGTGGAATGTGATTGTGATTATATGATTCAAAAGACTAAATCCCTATTTTATGAGTGTTTTGGATTTACACTAATGTGATAATCAGCGATGAAGTATACTTACACTTGGAGTAAGTGTTATGTTCTTTCCAGGACATTGGTAAAGTATACTAGTTTCGAATGTATGGAGTATACATTGGACTGGATCGATATTGAACTTAGACAAGATATTATAAACTTACCGTTGTATCTTTCCAAGTCAATATCACCAGTTGATCTTAGATTAAAAGAATCTAAATCCTGATATGCTTAGGCTCAATCTCAGGAGTGCTATTCATGTTCTTTGATTTATTAGTTAAGCCTACTTTCGGGTCACGGTGCTACATATATTTTGGGAACATGATAGTATGACTGAGTGGGAGCGCTGAACATAAATATGGAATCTATAGCTTCTACTGGTGTATAGAAGTCAAGTGATGATTCCCTTAGAGCTTAGCTAAATAGAAGTAAATGGATGAGCTCTTGTTTCAGTGACTATATCTTAGATCACTAAAACATCATTTACAGGTAGCTAAGTGTTTTAAGGGGCCAAATACATTGAGGGGTGAAACCGGCCATCTCGATGTAAATCATCTATATAGAGGATCTTTGATCACATTAAGATTATAACGATGGTTAAATGTGATAGCATATCTATATCGTGAAACATATAGAATGCTCTATATAAGTCTGAGAGTGCAATTCCAAGTTCTAAGAGTGGATTCAACAATGAAACTTATTGGAAGCTCAGCAATATAGATCCATGGTCCCCATTCTAGTTGAGACCATACTGTTTGTAAGACTCAATAATTGATTTATGATTAATTAATTATTATTCTAAAAGTTAGACTATGTATAATTTGTGAATTTTCACTAAGCAGGGGTGAAATTGTAAAGAAAAGAGATTCTAAGTTTATTTATTAATTAAGAGACTCTATATGTCTAATTAATAATTATATTAAATGACAATATTATTTAATAATCTATTTTAGTTATTAAATAATTAGTTTTGGCATTTAAATGGTTAGAATTGGAAAATTGGTATTTTTGGGAAAATAGAAATAAAATTGTGGAAACTGCAAAATCCAAGTGAGGCCCATCACACCCATGGCCGGCCACTTGTGTATTTCCCAATTATTATTTTCATTTTTTTAATGCCAAATAATTACTAACCTAAACCTAGCAGCTATCTATAAATGGAAAGTGGTGGCTCACACCAAATAAGGCAGTTATGCAATTACTCAGTAATTCAGGAAATTGCTTCTTTCAGAAAGTTGAGCTTCCCTTTTCTCTATATATAGCCGCCCATCTCTTGAGAGAGTAGTGCCCACACACAGCAAACAGTACCTCAATCATAGATTGGAAGACTGTGAAGGATCAAATCCAAAAAAAGGACATTCCGGCTCAGATCTTGATTATACTCTGCAACAGAAAGGAATCAAGTTTTAGAGATCTGAGTGGAAGGAGACACATTATTCCGCTGCACCCACTGTAAGGTTTCTCATACTTTATATGTGTTTTCTTATTATCATTTTAGAAGTTCATATTTAGGTTGTTAATCAGCATACTTGTGAGTAGATCTAAGATCCTGGTAAAATCATTCCAACATTTACTTCTATGTCCAGATAGAAGCTATAGATTCCATATATATGTTTAGCGCTCCCACTCAATTGTACTATCATGTTTCCAAAGTGTATGTTCGACCTGAACTAAATGGTAGGCTTTAACTAACAAATCAAAGAACATAAATAATTTTCTTGAGATCGAACCTAACCATGTCAGGATTAAGATCTTTTGATCTAAGATCAACCAGTGATATTGACTTAGAGAGATACAACGATAAGATTATAATATCTTTACTAAGATCAATATCGGTCCCAGTCCAATGTATACTCCATACATCCGAAACTAGCATGCTTTGCCAATGTTCTGGAAAGAACATAACACTTATCCAATGTGTAAGTATACTTTATCGCTGACTATCACATCAGTGTAAATCTAGTGCACTGATGAATCAAGGGACATTATCTTTTGAAGCATATAATCACAATTACCTTCTACTGTGTTGACATCACTGTAATTGTGAATAACTATATGTTCTGGATTTAACAGATTTTGTACACATTAAACCATAAACATGAAAACTAGATGTAAACATAAAGGATTTCTAATCTTCTATTGATAACAAATCATATTGTATTGAAATGAGTTTTATTTAGGGCATAAAATCCCAACAATAATATGTCTACTTCACTAAGCATCCTCTAAAATTTTACCATTAGAAATGCTCTTAGGGGAGAGTGAGAGTTTCAAATGGGGAAAGTATTATTAAGATTAAAATTTTTGGAGTATTAAAATATATTTAGAGAACAAGATTCTCTAATTTTAACATTTCTTAAAAATTGTCCCTTCTAGCAATGCTCAATGAAGGGCAGTTTTATTTGCACCCTATAAAATTATAAATACACCTATTATTATTAAAAAATTATAAACTTAAATAATTTTTAAAAATTACTTTTAATATTTTTTCAAATTTTTTTCTTCACATTATTTTATGTTAATTTCAATATTTATTTTGATTTTATTTTTATAATTTTTTCTAACTCATGTATATATATTTTTATTTTTTTTTTCTAAGAAAATTTCATATAATTTTTATTTTAATTTTTTTAAATAATTTTTAAAATATTATTTAATTTTGTTTGATAGATATATTTTTTAAGAATATAAATTAGAAGAAAAAAGTTAAAAAAAATTTAGTACAATTAAAGATATAAATTTTATATAAAATAAAAATTAATAAAATAAGGTATATTTAAAAATTTTTAGAGTGTAAATAAAATTGGGGAGTTATATTTGCACCCCATAAAATTATAAATATACCCCATTATTAAAAAAAATATAAACTTAAATAATTTTTAAAAATTACTCTTAATACTTTTTTAAAATTTTTTCCTCACATTATTTTATGTTAATTTTAATACTTATTTTGATTTCATTTTCATAATTTTTCTAACTCATGTATATATATATATTTTTATTTTTTTCTAAAAAAATTTCATATAATTTTTTATTTTAATTTTTTTGTCATAATTTTTAAAATATAATTTAATTTTGTTTGATAGGTATATTTTTTAAGAATATAAATTAAAAGAAAAGAATTAAAAATACTTAGTACAATTAAAGATATAAATTTTATATAAAATAAAAATTATTAAAATAGAGTGAAAGTTTTTGGAGTGTAAATAAAATTTTCCATAAAATTTCCTCTCAATGTATTGTCCAGATTCCAATTTTAGCCTCAAGGCCGTTGAGCTTCTCAGAACTCCACATCACACTCTTCCACACCCATAACAAAATATCACTACCAAAAAAAAAAAGATAATAAATAAATAAAGCCACCGGCACCCACTCTTACAGTCCACACTCCACAGTCCTACCAAGTTTCCAACAAATCTCATCAAGCCACGTAAATGATCGGTCAGATCACCAAATGTAGAATTCTCATTACTCCCTACATCGCAGTCCTTCCCATCTCCCATACCACGAACCAATAATAACGCGACATATCATAAAAAGTATCCTCGTGGGTCCAAAATATTTTCAATCGTTCCTCCACGCGCCACCACAAATTGAACCCTGGAAAACCATAAGGCGGAACCCCACTCTCCCACGTAATTCTCCTGCTCTGTAGGAATATTATAATAATAATAAAGAAAAAGAAAAAGAAAAAGAAAAACCATTCATGTCAAGCTTTCATATCCTTTCTCAAGAAGCCAGTATATTAAACATAAGATTAAAATAATAAATATACATATTGGGAGAATATTATACACTTTCCTTCTCTAGGTTGTTTTTAATTATTATTATTATTATTATAAAAATAAGTATATAAATTTTTGTTGCAGCTTTTTGTTTTAGAGAGAGAAAACTGTGAGTGAGTACTGTTAAGTGAGAGAGCTCAGTCTTTTCATTTCCATTTCCATTTCACTCTGCGATCTTTACACTACTCAATACGTACATCTTATGTAAACCCAATACAGTTTTGAATCTCTCCGTACATCTCTCTTTCTCTCTCTCTCATCAGTATCGAAGCTCTCCATTTTGTCCGTACGATTTTTGCGATGATGGCTTGGTCTGGTGCTGAGTCAACACAGAAGGGGACTCGGTCGGTTCGTTACATTCCTCCACACCTGAGGAGCTTTAATAACAACGGTGGCAGCTCGTTCGTTGACAATGCGAACTCCTACGGGCCTAATAATGCCGAGTTGGCTCAATACGGTTTCCGCTCTTATCGCTCTGGTGGTAGGGAATCGGGAGGGAGTGGTTCGAGCCGTGGTGGGCGAGGATATGGGCGCGGTGGACGTGGTGGCTCCGGGCGGAGTGGTTACGAGATTGGTCGGGGATCGAACCTGAGTGGGAATCAGGACGTTAATGAGGTTGCTGATAAATTTGATGAGTTAGAGGTTTTGGAGGATGATAGCATTGGCGATGGTGGGGGTATTAACTTTGATGCATATGAAGATATACCGGTTGAAACCAGTGGCACGGACATTCCGGCGCCGGTGAATGGATTTAGGGATATATGTTTGGGTGAGCGTTTGCACGATAACATCAAGAGGTGTAAGTACGTGAAGCCCACCCCCATTCAGCGCCATGCCATACCCATTGCCATTGCTGGACGGGACTTGATGGCTTGTGCTCAGACAGGTTCAGGTAAGACTGCGGCTTTTTGCTTTCCTATAATCAGTGGAATTTTGAAGAACGTCCATCATAATAAGCAGTCACAGCCTCGTTATGCTCAGACTGCTTTTCCCAGTGCGCTCATTCTCTCTCCAACCAGGGAGTTGGCTGGCCAGGTCTGTTGGTTTGAGTCTGACTATCAGTTCTTTTATTGATTCAATATATTTATGATTTTGTATCATCTCTATTTTGTTTGATAGCACTTTTTGTGCTCATTATTTAATACATTGACGAGGGTTATGGTTTTGATGCGTTGAATCTTGGGATTGTTGTTTTCTGTAGATTCATGATGAGGCAAAGAAATTCGCACATCAAACTGGATTGAAGATTGTTGCTGCCTATGGTGGGGCATCTATTTCCAATCAGGTTTTGTTCCTTCCAAGTTTTTATAATGGTTTACATAATTTACTATGCATATTGTAATAAGATTAGACCTTGCTTTGATTCGTTTTGCGCTGCATTTGCATTTTAAGTTGTTTTTCTTCTTCTGTGTTTGTAATGTGCTCCTGTTTTTGGCTTTGTGGCGGTTGTGGTTGTAGTCTTGTTGATTTGCTTATGTAACTATAAGAGTAAACATGAACCCTTAGTAACAATTTGCTATGTTTTGCTGTCTTTAGTATCCTTAATGCCTTCCCTGTTCCTCAGCTCTTTAGTTTGGAATTTTGGAAGTGATTATCTTAGTTGCAACCTTTACTCACTTAGTAGACATCATTTAAAGAAGAGTCTCATTGAGATTGATAAAATATTTGGCATTTGTGGTTGTACTCTTGTTAATTTACTTGTGGTGTATTTAGATCACTTTATCCGGGACTAGGAGATCAACTCTTTGTCATAAGTTGCTTCTGCTCTTTTTAATCATTGTTATTCTTTTGCATTTGTTTTCTCTAAACTCTGTAGCTTCGGAATTTGGAAAGAGGAGTAGATATCTTAGTTGCAACACCTGGTCGTTTGGTTGACATGATTGAGAGGGGGAGAGTTTCACTGAGATCGATAAAATATTTGACATTGGATGAAGCTGATAGGATGTTGGACATGGGTTTTGAGCCTCAAATTCGAAAGATTGTTGAGAAAATGGACATGCCTCCACCAGGAACAAGACAAACAATGCTTTTTAGTGCCACATTCCCCACTGAGATTCAGGTTGATCTTTTCTTTCATCTCATTTCACTGCTTATTATTTGTGCAAAGTGCTAAAATGTACCTGTAAAGAAATGATGGAACAATTAGGTTTAGGGTGAATGTTTGATGGAATTAAAGTACATGAGCTCATTTTTCTTGCTTTTTGATTGAGGCAGAAGCTTGCGTCTGATTTCCTTTCAAACTACATATTTCTGGCGGTAGGCAGAGTTGGTTCCAGCACTGATCTTATTGTACAAAAGATTGATTATGTTGAGGACATGGATAAAAGAAATCATCTGATGCATATCCTTCATACTCATATGCCAAATGAAATCCGGGGAAAGGTATAATTTGTCTTATTTTCTACTTTAAATTTCTGTTTTGGTATTTTTTGAGCTGTTAAATGGTGCTTGAATTTCTCAGATCTTTTGATCGGTTTTAGTGTATTTTGTGATATTTACATGCAGCAGCTTGCCTTGACCCTGGTTTTTGTTGAGACGAAGAAAGGAGCTGATGCACTGGAATACTGGCTGTGTATGAATGGCTTTCCAGCAATAGCAATACATGGGGACAAAGTTCAATTTGTTAGTATCTTCATTCTTTTTACTCATTTATCATATTTCTATAAATTATATTTTTCTCCAAGTAAAAACCTTTTTCATGCTTAATGAGACCTTACTTGGAGTTGGACTTTGGAGTTTAGCAAGGAAAAGTTTATGATGAAAAATAGGAGAAAAATGTTTTCCGCAAATTTGATAGGAAACTTTTTGGTGCATATTATAATTAATTCAATCTATCCATGAGAACATGAAAAATCCTTTGGAATTCAATTTTCTTTTCCTCTTCGAATTCAAAGTTCAAACAATGCCTAAATGTTTTGTGTTGTCACTTCTTTTCAACCCCCAGATGCTCATATTTGCAATTTCAAATCATAGATTCTACCTTATATGAAATTTTGTTTCTGTTGTCTGTGAAAGTATTCATGCACCTTTATTTCTTGTTTTCATCATAATTGGTCTTGAAAATGATGAAAATTTGTAGATTTATAGAAAGTGATATGGTTGACTAGTTTCAGTATTTTATAGCATCTCTCTGATTCCTGTTATATCTTAACATCATTTTAACAAATTATAAATTATGAAGGAGAGAGAAAGAGCTTTGAAATCATTCAAAAGCGGCCATACTCCAATAATGGTGGCCACAGATGTTGCTTCACGCGGTCTGGACATCCCTCATGTTGCTCATGTTATCAATTTTGATTTGCCAAGAGACATAGATGACTATGTTCATAGGATAGGAAGGACTGGACGTGCTGGTAATTCTGGTCTTGCAACGGCTTTCTTCAATGAGAAGAACTTGACACTTGCAAAGGCACTTGTTGAACTCATGCTAGAATCCAGTCAGGTGGTTCCTTCATGGCTTAACCAATATGCCGATAGCTCGACTTCCTTTGGCCGAAACCAACGCTCTGGAAGCAGCAGCCAGTTTGGAGCCTATGACTACCGCAGTGCTCCTTCAGGAGGAGAGAACTATCAACACTACAGCCCCTATGTTGGTGAGGAGTCAAAGATCGATGCTGGCAATATGAACAACTATTCGCATAATGTTTCTACTGATCTCTCGGCTGATGCAGAACCCTATGTTGCTAAACCATATGAATATGGAGAAAGTTATGATAATATAGTTGCCAGTGGCTGGGACTAGATGCTGGTTTATTGTCATTGGCGACTACTCATAGTTTCTATAATAATAGTTTAAAAATACGAATGATGTTAGATGAAGACTAACTACAGATTTGAAGTTGACACATATCCTTGTAGTTAGAAATTCGTTTTATCATTACAATTACAATACCTTTTTTCAGCTGGAGGATATGTCTTTTTGTTTGTTAATTAACCTCTTCTGATCAATGAAATTGTAGCATCTTTCTTTTTGTGGCATTGTAATTTTGTTATTTCTTAGGCACACGATTGCTGTTGTGTGCGTTATGTTATAGTTTTAAAGAGATGGAGAAATAGTGTTATAGTTTGACGTAGAAATGGAGAGGATATGAATTTTTTTGTTTTTGTTTTTTTTTTTTTGAGGAAAAGGTGTTAATATTAAACAATGAAGTTAGACCTCTAGGTCATTACAAAGTAAGTTTGAAGGTATGTCGCTAACATCTAAACAAATATACAGATTGTGGGTAAAAATTCACATAACCACATTATAGGCTACAATATTACAAGATCAAAAAACATTATCTCATTTGGACTCCACTCCATTAAGAGAGTTGATCATCACTCGAGAGTTACTTTCAAGTTTCAAAAAAAACAAAACTGCACCCCTTCTCTGCTGTTTTCTCCAAAGCCAAACAACAGGCAACCGCATCACTGCAAAGAGCATCAATAAAATCAAGTCTTGACGTAACTGCTCAGCAAACCATCCCCTTGTGATTTCTAGCAACAACAACAATGTACATATACTCCATCCCCACTCTAACATCACAATTTAGTTTGAGCCAATCAAGTGGGGGAGGATGCCAAACATCCATTCGGGTCGGAGCATGAGTTGGAATGATAGCAACTCTATAATCTGTGTAACAAAAGGAAATAAAGTCAATATAATGTTTAATGTTACCCTGATTATCATTATGTACTTTATCATTTTGCGCCCCCTAAATAGTGTCCACCACAATAGAGGTATACAGAAACTCCTCATCCACATCAATGCCCTTATCTTTTAGACTCCAAATGAACTTAACCCAGTCCCACATACGGATACCAAAGTCTAAAAGATAAAAAATACCCCACGAGGAGGACCGCCATAAGTGATAAGCCAGATTGCACTAAAGGAAAAGATGCTCCATAGTTTTATTCTCGCTTCCAGTATCTATTGCTCATAATGGAACGAACTAGAAGCGCGTTTGAGAGGATACTCCACCACAATATCTTAGGATGCTCTAGAATTTTACTGTTTAAGAGCTTATTCTAGAGGGAGGGCGAGACTACACAGTGAGGAGCCCAATCAAGGGCCTGGATTAAATAAGCGGACTTGCACGAAAAGTTACCACTCCTTTCTTTAGTCAAAACCCAAGAATCGCTTCCCCTCCCTAAAGGTTTTCCTCCTTTCAAAATGGCTACAACGGTATCATGATCAAACAAATAGTTAAGTTTTTAGAGATCCCAATCCCCGTTCTCAGTTAGAAGGTCTGCAACCCAGACAAAGCCGCGTGAAGGATTACCAATGGATTTAGGGTAAAAACCGATACTGTGAGTGACCCAAGGATCCTCCCAAATTTTGGTGTCCTTCCCATCAGCAACCAACTTACAAGCACCTTTATGAATTATCGATTCAGCTTTTACAACATTTTTCAAAAACCAGGAGTCAGAATCCTTGTAACTGCAGTTAAGGAAACTTTTACCCTGCAAGTACTTTGCTTCCAAAATCTTGGAACAAAGAGATTTGGCTCCGATTAACTGATTCATCTCACTAGTTTAAGAAAGCACAGTCCACCACAAGACTTTGGGAGGCACAACTTGTGCTAAGCCTTGAGGTGGAGCCCATGATTCCCTTTCTCAAAACTCCTTAAGAAATCTCTAACCATGTCATCTATGTTAGCCATTATCCGACTGGAAAGCTTGGTGGTATGCATGGAATACAATGGCATAGAAAGACCCGTGGACTTGATAAGAGTAGCTCGATCAGCCTTAAAGAGAGTTTTCACCTTCCAACCTTGGAGTTTAGAAGAAAAGTTATCCATAATAAAATTGAAATCAATCTCTTTAAGCCTCGATCTGAACAGGGGACATGCCCAAGTATTTTATATTACCATCCGGCTCAGTAATGCCCATGAGCTCTCTAATGCCTGTATTCATCCCATTCAAGGTGTTGCTACTGAAAAAGATGGAGGTTTTGAGTTTGTTGACTTGTTAACCTGATCAGGAATATAAGTTATCCACACATTTCCATATACCTTTAGCCTCCACCAAATTGGCTCACCCAACAAGAATAATGTCATCAACAAAGAGAACATGAGATAAGGCAGGGCCACCCTTGCTCAATCTTACCCCTTTAATATCTCCCTTTGTAAGAGAATCTCTAAGAGTCTTGAAAGAATTTCTGCACTTCTTGGACTAATTCTCTCCACCCCCTCCATAGTAAGAGAACATGTGATAAGGCAGGTTCTCCATTTTCATTGTAGCCACAATAAGGCAGCACCCGAGCTACCCCCTTTTACTCATTGCCTTTGGCCTCAAAAGGAATAGCGGGACGGACCTCACCTTGGTCCTCCATTTCCTGGACTTCAACGTCTCCAGCAGTTTCTTTTTCCTCAACGGAAGGACATGCCTGTTCTGTTGGGTTTTGTGCCCTAAATAAAACCAATTTCAATATAATCAGATTTACTTATTAATAAAGATCAGAAATAACATTTTATGTTGCATGGTTCACATGATTTATTTCATGATTATATATATATAATGTATAAATTCTATTTAAGTCCAGAACATATGAATTTGTTAATGATTATAGTGTTGTCAGCACAGTGGAATATAATCTTAATTATATGTTCGAAAGTTTATTCCCTGATTTGTCAGTTCACTGGATTTAAACTGATATGATAATCAGCGATAGGTATTCTTACACCTTGGATAAGTGTTATGTCCTTTTCAGGACATTGGCAAAGTTTACCAGTATCGGATGTATGGAGTATACATCAGAAGGGACCGATATTGAACTTTGATTAGATATATTAAAACTTACCGTAATATCTATTCAATTCAATATCACCGGTTGATCCTAGATCAATTGATGTTAATCCTGATATGATTAGGTTCGATCTCAAGAGTATTATACATGTTCTTTGATTTGTTAGTTAAGCCTACTTTTAAGTCAGGGTGATACGTACATTTTGGGAACATGATAGTATAATTGAGTGGGAGCGCTAACATAAATATGGAATCTATAACTTTTATAGGAATTTAGAAGTCAAACGATGATATCCTTCGAGCTTGGCTAACCAAAGATAAATGGTGGAGATCTCATTTCACTTCGCTGAAATATTATTTATATGGAGCTAAGTGTTTTAAGGATAGAATACATTGAAGGTGTAACGGTAACTTAGTACCTATTCAATGTAGATCATCTATTAGAGGGTCATTGATCAAATTAGGATTATAACAATGGATAACTAATGACGTATCTATATCGTGGAACATATAGAGCGTTCGATATGACTGAGAGTGCAATTTCAAGTTCTAAGTGTGGATTCAATAAGGAATTAATAAGTTAGGGAATTTACTTGGTAAATTCAGTTTGACTTATTGGAAGCTCGGTTCTATAGACCCATGGTCCCCATACTAGTTGAGACCATACTGCTTGTAAGACTCAGTTAATTGATTTTGATTAATCAATTATAATTCTAAAAGTTAGACTATGTCTACTTTATGAATTTTCACTAAGCAAGGGCAAAATTGTAAAGAAAAGAGATTCTAGGTTTATTTATTAATTAAGAGACTTTATATGTCTAAATTAATAAATATATTAAATGGCAATATTATTTAATAATTATTTTTAAGTTATTAAATAATTAGAATTGGTATTTAAATGGTTAAATTGGAAAATTAGCATTTTTTAGAAAATAGGAATGAAAAATAACAAAATGGGAAAGTTGCAAAGTGAGGCCCAATTTCCTTATATGGGCCGACCACTATGCAAGCTTTTACCCTTTTATTTTTCTATTATTTTAATGCCATACAATTCTAACCTAAACCTAGAGGGCATTCTATAAATAGAAAGTGTTGGCTTCAGGAAACTCATGACTTTGAATATTTTTTCTTTCAGAGAAAGCCATAGCCACTTTCCTCTCTCTTTTCTTCTCTTCAAATTTCGAAAATTCCTTGAGTGATAGAGTAGTGCCCACACACATCAAGTGGTATCTCAATCATAGTGTGTAAGACTGTAGGAGAATCCAAACAACAAGAAGGAGAATCAGCATCAAGGAAGGAGAGAAAGAGATCCAAGTTCAGATCTTGATTATGCTCTGCTACAGAAAGGAATCAAGGGCTAGAGATCTGAACGGAAGGAGTCATTATATTCTGCTGCACCCAATGTAATGTTTACTAAACTTTATATGTGTTTATTTCATTGTTTTAGAATTCATATTAGGATGTTAATGAAACATACTTGGTAGTAAATCTAGATCCTGGTAAAATATTTCCAACATGTTCTGCCCTGGCCAGAGTAGTTAGACGGACGATATGGGGGTCGGCATATGAAGGTTTCCTGACAGTCTGTTTGGTTCGTACCATCATTCTACGTTTGGACGGAGCTCTATCAAAAGTGTGCCTTGAAATGGTCACAACAAAATTGGCAATAGGTTTTCCCTCTGCAGCTGGGATTGGACGGCCCTCGGGCAAGGTGTCAACTGCACTCGAATGGACCCTGTACGCCCAGAGGGCAGGAAGATAACGTCTCCAACGTTTCCTAAGTTCCCAGATGAAGCGATCGTATCCTTCACCACGAATCTGGCCAAGATAGAAATGGTGTTGCACCTCGGGCTCCAAGAAAGGTGTATGATCGCTACTCATTTTCCAATCTTCGAAGCTAGAATTTAAAAGATCGTCACTAGACAAGGATGGGCTACCAATGAGACATGTGTGATCTTCGTATAGGAGTTGAAGCAAGTCCTGGTCGATATGATGCTTGCCTCCCCAAAACTCACAAGGGTTCATCTACAATAGGTGGGAGACAAGAGAATAAGAGTTGGTTAGAGTAACAAATGAAAAACAGATTGTATATGCCGACCAGGCTTGATTGAGAATCAAAAGTAAAGGTTTCACCCAGAAATAGAATTTTCGTTCCCAGAAGTTTGAAACTTCAATTGGAATTTGATTTTTGCTAAAATCTTATGGACGAGTGGAAATGAAAGTTTTAAGGTTAAAATCGAAGCGCAGTTAGATATCCAGGTATTATGGTTAAACATGAATGGAATTTCCGAATCCTAAACCTAGTTATTCTACGGTTAACCTAGAACAGTTCAAGAACAAGCAAAATTCACAGTGAAAAATTTAGAAATCATACATACATTTCATTGCAAATGTATAAAAGTAAGGAATGAGGAACTTACTCATTGATTTGAAACTTTCTTGCTCTGCTCACGTATCGTCAAGAATTTTTCTATGAATTCCTCAAAGAACTTGGGAGAAAACTTAGTTGAAAATATATTGCTTTGGTTTTTAAGTTAAAATGGCTAAAATGATCACCAAAGGTTCCAAGTCCTATTTATAAGCAATCTGAAAAAGGAATTAATCATTTTAAAATTCAATTTTTTGGGTTCCCCCCAAAAGTAGACGTTAAGGACTCATTGCAGGGAGTACAGCTGTTAAGCGTGCTCAAATATCAAACCATAATTTAAGGTATAACTATCAATAAGCATTAAATGGTCAAATAGCGAAGAGATCCCTAGTCAGAGTCACATCAGATCAACATCCATCATTAAAGACATGTGTCACCCAGTCAAACAAGACTCCAAGCTGAGTGAAGTCCATGTGCGACCAGGAAGGTCCCGCGCAGACTTGGAAGACAAATATTATCCTATTTTTTGCACCTTGATGTGGCAATGATAATGGATGGCACGTGTCCCACATTTCTGATACCTGGATAGAGGAAAGTATTCCTAGCAGCCCATTAATGGTTGCTTGACATCTGTGACACTCTGATATCCAAGCAGGATGGTCGAGAAGATGTCCGACCGGGATGCTGACATGCTTATGCCGAGCGAAGCGTGTAAGTTGGAAGTTCTAGAGATCAATCTCGTCGTTTCCAAGACACGAAGACAATCCCTATAATTGTGGGATTGAGTCAGAAAATAGAAGCAACCCACTTCAGTTTTCTATACATTACATTATAATTATAAAATTACTGTAGTTTCTAATTTTATTCATTATAGATTAAGGGAAACCATTCTTCATGTATTAAGCCCTTATAAATAGTGACATAATCTCACTATGGAGGGGGTGGAGAGAATTAATCTAGAAATACACTGAAGAGAGAATAGTGATTTAAGAGAGAAAATAACTCAGAGATCCATTGTAAGAGCTTTCGAAAGAAGAACACTTTATTCCTTCTCTCAAGTCAATACAAATACAAGGGGAGTAGGCTATTGCTATTCTTACGGGGCCGAACCTCTTTAAAATCTAGTGTTCATTTTACTCTACTGTTTTGCTTTCTTTTATTTATCTTATTTAATTGCTTTATTTTCTACTCACTGTCATTAGATAGAAGCGAGGTCAACAGTGCCATATATCGAAAATAATATCCACATCATCAAGCCAATTTTTTAGGTAAATAATGTTTTTAAAATTTAAAATGATATTAATTAAACAATAGATACTCAATTGATTTCATAAAATACATTATGGTACTAGAATTATATATTTTCTTTAAATTATTTAAAAAATGATACTAAAATTTTTAATTCTCTTTAAATTATTAAAATAATTTATATTAAAATTTTACCAAAAAAATAATATTTATATTAAATTAAATTATCAGCTTAAATTGTTATCTAACATAAACTAATATTTTATTATTTAACTATTTTTTTAAATAATTATATGAAATTATTATTTTATTACAAAATTAGTTATAAGTATCATATATATTTATATAAGGGAGTGACAAAGAAATACCTGAAAAGACAACAGTGATAACATATCAGATTATCAGGCTCTGGCTTTCAGTGGAGGAGATAACAGTGACTGTGATTTTCGGTAAATAATAAACGATTTGATCTGAAATAGTGGCAGCACACAAATATATATATATATTGTCGGGTTTTATGCCCTAAATAAAACTCCATTTCAATGTAATCTATTTTATTCAACATCAATAAGAAACAGAAGTATTTTTCATTCATTTGTGTATGTTTTGGTTCACTTTATCAATTGCTTGTCTATTTGATTTATAAATTCATCCTAAACCATTTTCACATACTTGATCCTGTTTATTGTGTTGTCAACACTTTAGAAAGTAAATATGACTATGTGAATAAAGTTTCCTAGATTTATCAGACACAAGGTTTTACTGATATGATAATCTACAACAAGAGTTTACTTGCATTTGGAGAAATGCTATGTTCTTTCCAGAACATTGGTTAAAGTAAAGCTCAGGTTGGGTGCATGGAGTATGCATCGGAAGGGACCGATATTGAACTTTGACTTAGATTTATCAAACTTACCGTAAAATCTATTCAAGTCAATATTGCCTAGTTGATCCTAGATCAAATGTTCTTAATCCTGTTATGATTAGGCTCAATCTCAGGAGGCTATTCGTGTTCTTTGATTCGTTAGTTAAGCCTACTTTTAGGTCAGGGTGATACGTACATTTTGGGAACACGGTAGTGCAATTGAGTGGGAGCGCTAACATAAACATGGAATCTATAACTTCTATTTGGCGAATAGTAAGCAAAGGATGATCTCCTTCGAGCTTGATCAAACGAAAATAAATGGTGGAGTACTCATTTCACATAAGCTGAAATATCATTTATACGGGGTCAAGTGTTTTAAGGATAAAATACATAGTAGGGTGTAACGGTAATCTAATCCCTTTACAGTGTAGATCATTCATATAGAGGATCATTGATCAAATTAGGATTATAACAATGGATAACTAATGATGTGTCTATATGGTGAAACATATAGAGCATTCTATATACTGAGAGTGCAATTCTAAGTTCTATGCGTTGATTCAACGAAGAATTAATAAGTTAGTGAATTTTAGTAATAAATTCTTGATCTACTTATTGGAAGCTCGGTTATATAGACCCATGGTCCCCCCACTAGTTGAGATAATATTGCTTGTAAGACTCATGTAATTGGTTTTGATTAATCAATTATAATTATCAAGTTAGACTATGTTTATTTGTGAATTTTTCACTAAGTAAGGGCGAAATTGTAAAGAAAGAGTTATTAGGGGCATATGTGTTAATTATGATACTTTGTATGGTTCAATTAATAAATATTATTAATGACAATATTATTTAATAATTATTTATAGTTATTAAATAGTTAGAATTGGCATTTAAATGGTTGAATTAGATAATTGGCGTTTTTGAGAAAATCAAATGCAAAAGTGATAAAACTGCAAAATTGCAAAAAGTGAGGCCCAAATCCAATAAGCCATGGCCGACCACTTTTTTAGGTATTATCCTATGATATTTTCATTATTTTAATGCCAAATAATTCAAACCTAACCCTAGTGGAATGCTATAAATAGATAGTGAAGGCTTCAGGAAAATTACACACTTTTCATTCAGAAAAAACTTGAGCCTCTCTCTCTCTCTCTCTCTCTCTCTCTCTCTCTCTCTCTCTCTCTCTCTCTCTCTCTCTCTCTCTCTCTCTCTCTCTCTCTCTCTCTCTCTCTCTCTCTCTCTCTCTCTCTCTCTCTCTCTCTCTCTCTCTCTCTCTCTTCTTCCTTAATATTTCGAAACCCTTAGTGATTAGAGTAGTGCCCACACACAGCAAGTGATACCTCAATCATAGTGAGGAAGATCGTGAAGAAAGATTTTCAGCAAAAGGAGTTTCAGCATCAAAGATTCAGAGAAAGAGATCCAGGTTCAGATCTTGATAATACTCTGCGACAGAAAGGATACAAGGGTTAGAGATCTGAACAGAAGGAGTCATTTAATTCCGCTGCACCCAATGTAAGGTTTCCTAAACTTTATATGTGTTTATTTTATCGTTTTAGAAAGTTCATATTTAGGGTGTTAATCAACATACTTGTGAGTAGATCTAAGATCCTGGTAAAATAATTTCCAACAACTGGCCTCAGAGCCATGGTAATTGATTTGCTTGCAAGAAATTTGGACTTTAAAACGATTGTTTAATGTTTTGGATGGTATCATGTTGTATTGAGTGTTATTTGATGATTGATTGATGTTAGTGAATTTTCGTGAACAATAATTGAATATCTGTTTCTGGAATTATTTTTATTGGATAGTATGGAAAAAATTAAGCAAGTTAATTTCGATTTAATTTGAATTAGTTATGATTTTTTTGAAGTTTCGAAAAAATCAGGGTTGAGCATCAGGGCCTGCGCGCGCGGGTTTCATGCGGCCGAGGTTCCTCGCCCAAATCACCCACCTGCGCGCGCGGACGGGTATGCATAGCATCCCGTCCGTACAGCTCACAATTTTTTCGTTTTTCTTCAATTTTTCATACTTTTTCATGGATTTAACTTCCAATTTTTTGTGTAGTTCTGTATTTATACATTTACTATTCCTAATTCAATTCTAATTATCATAATTAAATTAATTAATATTTTTTAAATTTAATTCATGATATTAGTGTAATTTGAATTTGAAAATAGTAAATATCTATCTTTTTTGCTTAATTATCTATCTTATTTTTAAATTTGATTATATCTTATCTTATTTTTAAATTTAAGGTCAGATGTTAAATTTTTTAAATTAATTTTTTTTAAAATAATTTGACCTTATTCAAATATAAAATAAGATAACTATAATCATGTAATTTTAAATAGATGTGAGATATTTTGCTAACTTTTAAATTTTGTTATTTTATTTATTTAAATTGCATTTAAAATCTGAAAAAGATATTTATTTATCTTTTTTAATTTTTTATTTAATTTTTATTTATAAAATAACATTAAATTTTAAAAGTAGTTAGCAAATTTTGAAATGATATTTAGGTTGTTTGAAACTTAATTTTTTAAAATTGTAGGTTTAATTTTAAATGTTTTTTTTTTATTTTGAAATTTTTCAATTTTTTTTTTTAAATTTTCGAAAATAAATTTTTTATTTATTTATTTAATTATTTTTTGAAATTATTTATTTAAAATTAAATAAATCCTACATCCAACTATCCAGCTAACCTTGTTGCAGGAGTATGTGTTTTAGCTTGTTTGTAAGTTTTTAAAACCTATTATTGCTTGATTGCAAATAGCCATGGTTAACTTGTTGACAGATCTAATGATCTGATTTTAACTCGTGGCTCCCTTGGTCAAGTAAATAATTTGTATATTTACAATCTTCTTTCATCTGTGTATGACCTAGCAACATGATAGGATCCATCCAAATTGTGTGCCTGTGTGAGCCTATGTGTTTAATTTCATTATAGATGCATATAGGGTGTTGTTGGTAAATAAAATATCATAGTTCTTGATAGATTTATTTAGGCCCTTTTAGTTTTTGGGCCTATTCAATTAATAACAGTTGTTCATTTTAAGGTTAAATTCCTCTCTTTTGGGCCTTGTGTGAGAGTTGGGAGCCATAGAAGTGGGTACGACATACTGAACCCAGCACCCCCTCACATGAACCACCCCAATTGTGAAGGCCCATTTGCCTGATTTGAATAACTGTACTAGGTTAATTAAATTAGTTTAACCTAATAAAATTGATTAGCAACATAATTAATTTCATTTATTTTGAAATTAATTTAAGAAAACCATAGTTTAAAGAATTTTATATTCTAAGCTAAACTATATGTATTTTCTTGTATTTAATTAAATATAGAATTATAACCATCTAGATTCTTTCTGAAGCTTAATTTAAATTTTCATTAAATATTCCTATTTAAGTTGATATTTAGTTATCTATAACTAACCAGCTTAAATCTGAATATCTTTTGGATTTAAAATTTCAAATTAAGTTGAGGAATTTTAGGCATTGGTTATTAAGATTCTTTAGATATTTTTTAAGTTAATATCTTTTCGAATATTAACTTAAAATGGAATATTTTCAAATTAAGTGGTTATAACTTAATTTTAATTTAATTAAATCTGATTTGAAAGATATTTAAGTTGATTCTTTTTTAGATCCTTCTAAAACAACTTAAACAAGATATTTTCAAATTTGTTCCATTATATTCGAATTTATTTTTCAAAATTTAAATAATAATTGAAATTTAATTAAAGTTGTTTTTTTATTTAAACCAACTTTGATTTGTAATTTTCATTATTATAATATGGAACTTGTTCGATATTTATTCGAATTTATTTTTCGAATTAAATAATAATTGAAAATTAATTAAAGTTGATTTTTTATTTAAACCAACTTTAATTTGTAATTTTTCATTATTATAATATCGAATAAAATGATTATACAAAATACATATATTTTTTTTTAAAATAATGAGCTTTTAATCAAGAGACATTCGATCTCCATTGTTGGTTTTACATCGCGTTTGTTTTAGTGAGTAATCCTCCCTAATGGAGGAACGTTCATTAGCAATTTCGCACCGTTTAATCTTGAAAGATAAGTAGTTTGTAAGTGTTTTGTATGGTATGGATCACCCTAATGGTGGCGACCATACTTGACTTGCAAATTATGAAACAATGGTGGAAGCTCATAAGATAGAATTGCCTTGACTCTCGCCTAAACGGGACAACGCTGAATTCCAATCTTGATTGAATAAAAGGTTGCTAGAATAATTATCATTTTAGATGAGTTGACAACTCTATTCAATGGATGATGCTTTGACTCTCGTCTAAACGGGACACTGTATCAGTTTGTTGAAAGACCTTGGAAAATAAACTATGTTAGATTTAGTATTTCTATAACATATGTGATTATTTGTTAGTTTTTGAAGATGTGTATGAATTTATGAACCAAAACCTTACTTCTGTTTTATTGATGTGTTGTAGTGTCATTATGAATAACCCTCACCCCGATCCTCTCCTAGTTAATATCTTAGCAAAAGAACTCTATAGTGTGAAAATGCATCCTGGTAGTTGCATCAACTCGCACCTGTTGATGATGAATCTGAAGTTCCAAAAGGCAAATCTACTAGGAATTGATTTATCAAGGGAACAATGGGTCCAACTCATTCTTAATAGTCTTCCTCCGGAGTATAATGAATGTTATTTCTTACATGATCAACAATTTCAACTCCTCCAACATGGACAAGCTCGAAGCAGAATTACGAGCCCATGAATGGAATCTGATTTCAATGGGTCCCCCTGGGTTTGCAATTCATAATATGAGGAAAAGGACTAAGCATGAAGGCTCTAGCAAAGCTGTTTTTTCAAGTACAATTATCAGACATAATCTTCTATGTTCGAATTGTAATGAAAAGGGACATCAAGAAGAACATGTCCCAGGCTTCTAAACAATTCAAACGAAGGTAATGCTTTTGTTTCTGAATCATGTGTTTTAGAGAACGACAAATCTGTCTGGATTGTTGATTCTGGGTCTACTAACCATGTATGTTCTTCACTGCAGTTGCTTGAAACTTGGGAAAATCTGCTTCCAGGAGAGTTAAAGCTTAAAGTTGGCAATGGCGAGTTAGTGTCGGTCAAAGCTAGAGGAAAAGCCCGCATCAAGTTTCAACAAAGATTTTTAATTTTAGAAAATGTTTTATTTATTCCAAACTTTAGTAGAAACTTGATTAGTGTCTCATGTTTGCAAACACAATCTTATATATTAAATTTTTCGAGTACAAATTGTTCAATTTCTCGTAATGGATTTCAAATATGTGTTGCTACCATGGAACAAGGGCTTTATGTTTTAAGACCGAATACACAAATCTCACTAAACAGTGAACTTTTCAATGTAGCTAAACCTAGAAACCTCAAAAGAAAAGAGATTGATAATGATGATCAAACTTATCTATGACATTTACGTTTAGGTCATATAGGCTTTGATAGACTCAATAGGCTAACCAAGGCGGTCCATTGAAAAATGTCGTCTTAGGTGAACTGCCAGTATGCGAGTCCTGCCTAGAAGGAAAAATGACTAAACGTTCTTTCTCTGCAAAGGGAGAGCGTGCCAAAATCTCCCTAGGGTTAGTGCATTGCAATGTCTGCGGACCTTTGAATGTAAAAGCCCGAGGTGGTTATGAGTATTTTGTCACTTTCATTGACGATTTCTCTAGATATAGTTTTCTTTACCTAATGCAAAAGAAATCTGAAACGTTTGAAAAGTTTCAGGAGTTTCATGCTTTGGCTCAAAACCAATTAGGTAAATCATTAAAGATCTTGCGAACTGATAGGGGTTGAGAATATATGGATATGCAGTTAAAAGATCATTTAATTGAACTTGGAATTGAATCCCAATACACTGCCCCAGGCACTCCACAACAAAATGGAGTTGCAGAAAGAAGAAATCGCACTCTTTTGGAAATGATTAGGTCTATGCTGAGTTATTCAACTCTGTCTACGTCCTTCTGGGGATATGCTATACAGATGGCAAATGAAATTTTAAATGTTGTTCCATCTAAAGCAGTCCCTAAGACACCCGTCGAACTTTGGAATGGTCGTACACCTAGTTTACGCCACTACAGAATTTGGGGGTGCCCTGCTCATGTCTTAAGAAAGAAAGAAGGCAAACTTGACTCACGTACCGAAGTATGCATGTTTGTCGGAAATTCTAAAGAGACTAGGGGTGGACTATTTTATAGTCACAAGGATAACAAGTGTTTGTTTCTACAAATGCTACTTTCCTTGAAGAGAACTATATTAAAGACAACAAACCGAAAAGTAAAGTTGTTCTAGAGGAATTGCTTTCAGATATAAGTCCTTCCAATGTTCCGTCCTCCTCCACTCGTGAAGAGGACAATCCCACTCCCTCAGTCGAGCCAACTGAGAAATCTACTACTAAAGTTTCTGTTCAGAAGATCACCGCTCCTCGTCATAGTGGGAGGGTTTCAACAAAACCAGCTCGTTATGGCTTAGATGGTGAAATCAATATGGTCGTTGGTGACGGTATTGAAGACGATCCATTGACCTATAAACAGGCAATGGCTAGTCCGCAACGGAAACGATGGTCGACCGGCATGGATTCAGAAATGGATTCCATGAAAAAGAACAAAGTCTGGGAATATGTAGACGCACTTGACGACTATCATCCGATAGGATGCAAGTGGGTTTACAAGAAGAAAAGAGGAGCTGGAGGCGAAGTCGAAACTTTTAAAGCTAGACTTGTAGCCAAGGGTTATATCCAAAGAGAAGGCGTGGACTATGAGGAAACTTTTAGTCCTGTTGCCATGCTTAAATCCATCCGAATTCTTCTCTCCATAGCTGGTGCTTTTGATTATGAAATCTGGCAAATGGATGTCAAGACTGCCTTCCTTAATGGGGTACTTGAAGAAACCATTTATATGGAGCAACCAGAAGGCTATGTTCTTCCAGGGCAGGAAAAGAAAGTTTGCAAATTAAATAGGTCTATCTATGGACTTAAGCAAGCTTCTCGCTCATGGAACAAAAGGTTTGATGAAATCATCAAGACCTACGGCTTTCTTCAAAATGAAGATGAACCTTGTGTTTACCAACTCAAGGAAGACCAAGTAGTAGTATTCCTGGTCCTTTATGTTGATGACATTTTGATTATTGGAAACAATGTCAAGAAAATGACTCACATCAAGGAATGGCTCAACACTCAATTCGATATGAAAGATTTGGGTGAAGCAGCCTATGTTCTTGGTATTCAAATTATCAGAAACCGGAAGAACAAATCTCTTTCTCTCTCTCAAACAACCTACATTGACAAAGTTTTAGGGAGATTCTCCATGAATAACACCAATGGGGCAAACATGCCTTCTAGATATGGTATTCGTCTATCTAAGGAACAGTCTCCGACTGATCCTCAAGAGATAGAGGACATGGCGAAAATTCCCTATGCTTCTGCAGTTGGAAGTCTAATGTATGCAATGTTATGCACTAGACCTGACATCTGCTATGCAGTTGGAATCGTGAGCAGGTATCAGTCTAATCCAGGACATGAACATTGGAATGCAGTTAAGTGTATTCTGAAATACTTAAAGAGTACAAGGAATCTTGTGTTAGTATACAAGGGTGGTGCTTTAAATCCCATAGGCTACACTGATTCAGATTTCCAGGCAAGTCTTGAAGACAGGAAATCTACATCTGGGATGGTGTTTACTCTTGGGGGTGGAGCAGTGGTTTGGAGAAGTGCAAAACAAACCGCGATATCGGACTCGACTATGGAAGCTGAATACATAGCTGCAGCCGAAGCTGCTAAAGAACTTGTCTGGCTAAGAAAGTTCTTCACTAGTATAGGTGTCGTTCCTGGAATGGAAAAGCCTCTGGTCCTACTTTGTGATAACAATGGAGCAATAGCAAACAGTAAGGAAACTCGTAGCCACAAGAGAAGCAAACACATTGAAAGGAAGTATCACATTATCAGAGAATACGTGGCAAGAGGGGATGTACTAGTTGAGAAAGTTGACACAGAGGACAACCTAGCTGATCCATTTACCAAAGTCTTGGCCGTGACAGCATTTGAAAAGCACCGCCTCAATTTAGGATTAATTGATATGTACTGATTAGTTTTATATTAGTGCAAGTGGGAGTTTGTTGGATTTTATGCCCTAAATAAAACTCCATTTCAATGTAATCTATTTTATTCAACATCAATAAAGAAACAGAAGTATTTTTCATTCATTTGTGTATGTTTTGGTTCACTTTATCAATTGCTTGTCTATTTGATTTATAAATTCATCCTAAACCCTTTTCACATACTTGATCCTGTTTATTGTGTTGTGAACACTTTGGAAAGTAAACATGACTATGTGAATAAAGTTTCCTAGATTTATCAGACACAGGGTTTTACTGATATGATAATCTACAACAAGAGTTTACTTGCATTTGGAGAAATGCTATGTTCTTTCTAGAACATTGGTTAAAGTAAAGCTCAGGTTGGATGCATGGAGTATGCATCGGAAGGGACCGATATTGAACTTTGACTTAGATTTATTAAACTTACCGTAAAATCTATTCAAGTCAATATCGCCTAGTTGATCCTAGATCAAATGTTCTTAATCCTGTTATGATTAGGCTCAATCTCAGGAGGCTATTCGTGTTCTTTGATTTGTTAGTTAAGCCTACTTTTAGGTCAGGGTGATACGTACATTTTGGGAACACGGTAGTGCAATTGAGTGGGAGCGCTAACATAAACATGGAATCTATAGCTTTCATCTGGCGAATAGTAAGCAAAGGATGATCTCCTTCGAGCTTGATCAAACAAAAATAAATGGTGGAGTAATCATTTCACATAAGCTGAAATATCATTTATACGGGGTCAAGTGTTTTAAGGATAAAATACATAGTAGGGTGTAACGGTAATCTAATCCCTTTACAGTGTAGATCATTCATATAGAGGATCATTGATCAAATTAGGATTATAACAATGGATAACTAATGATGTGTCTATATGGTGGAACATATAGAGCATTCTATATACTGAGAGTGCAATTCTAAGTTTTATGTGTTGATTCAACGAAGAATTAATAAGTTAGTGAATTTTAGTAATAAATTCTTGATCTACTTATTGGAAGCTCGGTTATATAGACCCATGGTCCCCCCACTAGTTGAGATAATATTGCTTGTAAGACTCATGTAATTAGTTTTGATTAATCAATTATAATTATCAAGTTAGACTATGTCTATTTGTGAATTTTTCACTAAGTAAGGGCGAAATTGTAAAGAAAGAGTTATTAGGGGCATATTTGTTAATTATGATACTTTGTATGGTTCAATTAATAAATATGATAAATCATAATATTATTTAATAATTATTTATAGTTATTAAATAGTTAGAATTGGTATTTAAATGGTTGAATTAGAAAATTGGCGTTTTTGAGAAAATCAGATGCAAAAGTGATAAAACTACAAAATTGCAAAAAGTGAGGCCCAAATCCAATAAGCCATGGCCGGCCACTTTTTTTAGTTATTATCTTCTGATATTTTCATTATTTTAATGCCAAATAATTCAAACCTAACCCTAGTGGAATGCTATAAATAGATAGTGAAGGCTTCAGGAAAATTACACACTTTTCATTCAGAAAAAACTTGAGCCTCTCTCTCTACCTTTGGCCGCCACTCTCTCTCTCTCTTCTTCCTTAATATTTCAAAACCCTTAGTGATTAGAGTAGTGCCCACACACAACAAGTGATACCTCAATCATAGTGAGGAAGATCGTGGAGAAAGATTTTCAGCAAAAGGAGTTTTAGCATCAAAGATTCAGAGAAAGAGATTCAGGTTCAGATCTTGATAATACTCTGCGACAGAAAGGATACAAGGGTTAGAGATCTGAACAGAAGGAGTCATTTAATTCCGCTGCACCCAATGTAAGGTTTCCTAAACTTTATATGTGTTTATTTTATCGTTTTAGAAAGTTCATATTTAGGGTGTTAATCAACATACTTGTGAGTAGATCTAAGATCCTGGTAAAATAATTTCCAACATATATATATATATATATATTTTTGTAAATTATTGAAAAGTTGATTGTCTCTTTGTTTCATTTATGATTTAGGACTTGTGTGAATGAATGGGTATTTGTGCGAATGGGTATCTTCCGAATGATTATGTTGGTATGTATAATCTTTGTATAAAGAATCGGTTTACTTGTGTATGAAATGAGTGTCTATTAAACCTAACTTTTTTTTTTTGAATATTTTGTTAAATACACAATAAATAGTTAAATGCACAACAAAATAATATTACATGGGCATTTTATATAGTAAGTAAAATATCTATTCTAAAGTGTGCCTATATAACCGAATTCTTGGTTTATGAGAAATTCATGGGTGAGTTTTTATTTATATTAAAAATAAAATGGTTTATTAATAAAAATAAAATAGTTTATGAGAAATTCATGGGTCACTTTTTATTTATATATAATAAAATAAATAAAATAAATCCCATTAAATCTAAAAAAAAATACAATTGGGTTTTTGCTGTGTACATCTACTATTGGCTTTTCTAAATATACTTATGTTATTTAGTTGGATTTTATTCTAAATAAGAATTTACTACTATTTATATATTATATATATATTGCTAAAGAATTTTTCTATTTGTTTTTTTTGGCTCGATCAGGTTATAATTGTTCGCCTCCACATCTGAATCTGAATATATAAAATGTGGCTATATAAAGGAATTCTTAGTTTATGAGAAATTATTGAGTGACTTTTTTTTTTAAATATTTTCTTTTTTATATAAAATGTGACTATGTAATAGAATTCTTGGTTTAATGTTATTATTTATTTTTCTGTCAAAATGTTAACAGAATATTCTAATATTTGACAGAATATTCTGATTAGAAAACGTTAATTATAATTGATTAATTTTAGCTAAATAATCCTACTAAAATTTAATCCAACAAATTTCTCTCTCTAGAGCAAAAACCCTAGCCTCCAACACAACCTTTACCAGTTTATAACCTTAGTTATAATTTCTTAAGCTATATTTTATAATTTTTATTTTCATTTTAAAATTTGAAAAATACTAATGAAGCCAACATGCTACATGCTATTATACAAAAGTATTGCATTTATATATCCCACGATGTTTCAAAAATACTTTGGAAAGTTGAATTAATTATTAATATGTAATAAAAGATATTAGTTATTATATTATTACTTCAAACAAAGGAAAGTTCTGGCGGTGCTTCTACTTTCTAATCATCTCTTGGTTTCGGGCAGAAAGTCATATTCATGTGTTATGTGTACGTTAAATTTTTGTTAATAGGACAGGGAAGAGAGTATAGTCTTACAGAACTTGAAATGTGAACCTGAGTTGTCAGTATATACATAAACCTCAATTTTGGCTTCTTTAACCAGCTGCCACACACAAGTTACTTACTCTGAATTTATAACTATTTACAATTTTTTAACACTCAAAAAGTTACCAAGTTTATTTCCTATAGCTCTACTTATTAAGGTAGAAAAATATTTTTAGATTGACTCCTCTATTTCGTTTATTAAATGAATTATTTTCAAGTTGACACATTAACTTAAAAATGACACAATGATGACTTACTACAAAGTATACACTTATATTCATTCTATTTATTGAGAATCAAAACTTCAATCTTCTTCACTAGATTAGCCAGACACACATAATATTTGGACATAAACTGTTAATTCCATTTTTGGCATATTTAATTGACAAAAATATTTTATTATTCATTGTATATTTTCGGCTGGTATACATTAATATGGTTTCCTATTTGGTGTATTCAAACTTGAAAGGAAAGTTGTCTAGCTTTCCTATTTTCGGAAAAAAGGTAAAAATGGTAAGTTTGGTTACCCATTTCGTTTTTATCTAACCAGCTGTGTAATCTGATCTTGTGTTGAGTTTCCCATTTTCTTAGATCAGGTTTCTTGAAGAGAAAACCGGAGCTAAACTTTCCTTTTCTATAAAAGGAAAGTTGTAGTTACTGCCCACGATTCTGTAGGTACAGAAACAGAAATTCCTTGACTGATTGAAGAATTATTTTAGGGAAGTTTCTAGTGGGTTGAGGTCTTGTTCAGACCGAATGTAAGCTGTCTATGAGATGTATATTCATTATAAATACATCTTATAGTAGCTAGGTTTTGCATCTCTTTGATCGGTTTTGATGGGTATGTGGATAGAATTGTGAAGGAATTTTATGCTAACATCACTGATGAGTTTCTCGATGAGGACTCTTTCATGTTTGGCAAAATTTTTGTCAGAGGACACTGGTATTCCTTTACTGTGAAGGATGTTGCTGAGGCTCTCAATTTGCCTATGGGAATTGAGCCAACTGATGTGGAGTTTGATCGTCAAAAGGTGTTCGGTTATCTCTCTGGTGATAATGAAATTGAACTCTCCGACACCATGCATATGTCTCAACTCACCTATCAACATGCTGCTCTCATGAGGTTTACCCTATCCAATTGGTTTCCTTGCTCCAATCTGGTAAATGTTTCAAATGAACTTGCTTTCTTTTTGTATAAAGTTTCTATTGGTGCTAAAATTGATTTGGCTGACATGATTTGGAAGCAAATTGTTTCTCTTCGAAAGGGTAAGAAACCTAGGCTCAATCTCATTTTTCCTCACTTAATCTATAAAATTTTATCTAATCAAGAGGAATTGATTCTTGAGAATGAATCAATTGAGATGCCTGCTGTTGGAACCACTTTCAAAATTCCTGAGAAGCCTCCTCAAGGAAAAGCTGCTCAAAGAAAGGCTCGGTCTGCTTCCCCTGGTCTTACAAATGATCCCGTCTGCAAAGATTCTGCTTCAACTTCTGCTCCTACAGAAATGGCAGAATTCAACTTGCGTTTGGGAAGAATGGAGACAAGTCAGGCCTTGCTTCTTAGGAAGATGGACAGCATCATGAAATACTTCCGACCCAATGATGATGAATAAGTGGTTCAATCTTTTATCTTTTGCCTTTTATTAATGTTTATTTGAACTTATGACTTTGTCCATGTTTGTTTTTGTTATCTTTGGCTCCTTGATAGACAAAAAGGGGGAGTAGTATTATTTTTTGGATTCATTGAACTCTTTGTTACAACTCTGGACCCTTGGTTTTAGGGGGAGTTGCTTGTTTGTGGTTTAACACTTTTCCGTTTAAAAAGTTGTTTGTGGTTTAACACTTTTCCATTTAAAAAGTTGTGTTCTTCGGTTTGCAAGCTTTTCCGTCCAAAAAAAGTTATATGTTTTATGTGTTAGAGAGCTTTCATGCAGGGGGAGTATTTTTTATACTCTTGTTTCTTTAAAAAGCTATTTGCTTTGGTTTCTAACACTTGATGCAGGTTTTCTCATAATAAAATGTTTTGTCAATCAAAGTGCCAAAGGGGGAGATTGTTAATTCCATTTTTGGCATATTTAATTGACAAAAATATTTTATTATTCAATGTATATTTTCGGCTGGTATACATTAATATGGTTTCCTATTTGGTGTATTCAAACTTGAAAGGAAAGTTGTCTAGCTTTCCTATTTTTGGAAAAAAGGTAAAAATTGTAAGTTTGGTTACCCATTTCGTTTTTATCTAACCAGCTGTGTAATCTGATCTTGTGTTGAGTTTCCCATTTTCTTAGATCAGGTTTCTTGAAGAGAAAACCGGAGCTAAACTTTCCTTTTCTATAAAAGGAAAGTTGTAGTTACTGCCCACGATTCTGTAGGTACAGAAACCGAAATTCCTGGACTGATTGAAGAATTATTTTAGGGAAGTTTCTAGTGGGTTGAGGTCTTGTTCAGACCGAATGTAAGCTGTCTATGAGATGTATATTCATTATAAATACATCTCATAGTAGCTAGGTTTTGCATCTCTTTCACACACTTAGAATTGTATTCATATCTTAAGGAAAGAGTGTCTTTGTTTTATTAAACTCTTTTATTCACTTTCATATCTTAAGAAAAGAGTGTCTTTGTTTTGTAGAGAAGAGTTGTTCTACTCTTACTCTGTTTATTTGTTGTTTGTATTGTCTTGAGTCTGTATTCATGTCTACAACGAAGAAGAACATCAGTGCACCTTCGGGAGAAGGGTATTTACAAGCTTTCGGGAGATTGCTTTTGAAGTCTTGCATCGGGAGGATACAAGCACACAACCTTCGGGAGATGGTTGTATAGGCTTTCGGGAGATAGCCTTTAAGCCTTGAATCGGGAAGATTCAAGCACTCTTCAAGGTGATCGAAGGGAGTTCGAGATCTTGGGGTTTTATCAAGATTCGGTTAGTAGGTGGAATACATCAAGCTTGCGGCATACAATAAGAGGGAGTCTATTTATGCATAAGTCAATTACTTTGTATTTTTGATACCGATCTAATGAATCTTATCTCTGGGCGTGGCCCCGTGGACTAGTAACAATCTGAAAGGATTGTTGAAACCACGTACAAAAATCTTGTGTGTTTTTACTTTTATGCACTGTTTGTTTTTCTGGGTTTCTTTGGAATTACAGAGTTGCATTCTGTAACTACAGAAAACTGTTTTCAGTACCAGTTTTATTATTCCGCATTTAATTAATCATTTAATTAAATAATCAAACTGGGAATATTAAAATACGGAATTTCATAAACACATGACACAATATTATAACTCAAACTCAGAAACACTTAGTCGAAACTTGAATGAATAATGCCACTCTTTTAAGTTTTAAGACTGTAGATGACTAGACAATTTTGGTTATTGTATTATTATTGCTGCTACATAGTTGATCATTTTTAGATTTTTGATGTGAAATTTTGTATTGTGAGCTTTTTAGAGTTTCTAATAGACTTCAATGAGTAATAGATTTATATAATTATACTTGGAATAAATTTTGATGATGTTGTTTGGTGGATTCCTATTTTGTTATTAGGTAACATAATATTATTATTCGTTAGGTCTATCACAATTATTAAGTGAGAATGAATCAATATAAAAACCTTTCACTATATTGAAAGGTAAGATTGATTTTAATATGAGCTTAATTATATTTTTTATTTTATATATCTATTGATTTATTTGAAAACAAGTGAATAAATGACTACACTATATACAACAATTAAGGACATCACTCCAACTACAGAAAGTTGGAAGAATAAAATGAGAGTGTTAGAAAAATTTGAAAAGTGGACAAATAAGAGTTCACCACTCAAATATCAAATACTTAATGTTAGCAGACAAAAAAGTGTACAATCAATTAATTTACTGTTGAAATTGTCAATACTCTACTAATAAATGCTATATTTTCTGAATTTTGCCTGTACACGCGTTGCAACAGATTATTATTTCATAAATATATTTTTTTTCTTTAAAAATGAACACAAGTAATGATGTTGAACCTAATAACTAATAATATATATTTTTTTTAATTTTTAATTGTATCACTTTTTAATAACGTAGAAAAAAACTAGCATAAAATTTAGTATACGTGCCTCGTACGTAACTTTTTGCTAGTATATAGATATGTATACATATTTAATTATGTTATGAAATATTATTTTTAAAAATATAATTTCTTTAATATTTTTAATAAATGTTTATTATTTTATTTTATGATTTAAAATTTTTTATTCTTTGAATTAAAATTTTTATTCATTTATTATTAAAATATGTATATATTGTCAAGATTATTAGTATATATTTTGGTTTTGGCTGAAAAAAAATTCTTAAAAAATAATTTAGTTTATTCAAAAACTAAATACATAATTACTTTCCCTATAATTCTAACTAATCCAATCTCAATCTAATTGAATCTAATCTTGAATTCCAAGTGGACCCTAAGGTCAATAACAATAAGCAAAATTTAATAGAATAACATTTTTTAGAAAATATATTCATTTAGTACTCTATCTTTTCTTTGAAAACATATTTCGTTTCTTGTATTTTCAATAATACTTATTTGGTACCTTATATTTTGAAATTGTACATATTTAATATAAGAAAGTAAAATTTAATTAATATAATTTTATTATTTTAACCAAACAATTCTCAATTATATGTAATTAAATAATTAAATTTGATTCCAAAATTTATAAATTAAAGACGATGTGATTGTATTGATAAAATTTTATCAAAAAATTTTAAATTTAGTATACCCAATATGTATGCTTTTAAAATATAGGATATCAAATAAATATTATTGAATATAAAAAGTACCGAACTTATATTTAGATAAAACATAGGGTTTTTTTTTTTTAAAAAAAAAAAAAAAAATCTGAATTTCGTTAAAAACAAACATGATAGGAGTGTGCGAGTAGCGAGTTCCTACCCACACGGACACCTACATGAAAATATCATGAACTTGCAAACAGATCTCTTTTGCCTTGTCGCCTCAAGCTCCTTCCTCTACATTTCTCTGAAAAAGTGAAAAGATGAGGGGTTAAGACTTGAGCATATATATTGACATATTTAAGGTTAAAATATCAACCAATCATTCACTAAATATATCATATAGATATTGTATTTATATTTATCTAAGCATGTAAACATGTATTGAAAATGGTCTTAAAATGTTTCTAAAATCATATATAAACAATATATATACATAAATAATGGTTGAGACACTCAAATTACATACATTTTTTTATATCTTAACTATATAATTAAAAATGATACGGTCCAATTAAAAAATATAAATAGTTCATGTTAGAATAGTAACATTACTCATATATACATTTATAATTTGTTTCAAATGCATGGCACAAACAAATCAACTTATGTATGTATGAAAAACAAAATGTATGGGTTAAACTTAAACATGAATGTTTTGATTGAAAACATAGAATTTTTAGAGAAAATTAGAGAGTAGTGTACCTGTGTTTAGCTTAGCTATGAGTTGGATTGGAGACGCTCCAACAAGTTTGACTCACCCAGCTTGTAGGTTTCATACATCTCTCCCATACTATTAACATACCAAAAATTGACTGACGGAATATGCTGAATTTTCCAATAACCAGCGCCATTTGGTTGTAGATCGACCACAAACTCCCTTGACATGTCCATGATATCAAGAGATTTGAGTCCTTTCAAGAGTTGAATATCTGAAGGCATCTCACTCATTGATGGGAAAGATCCAAGCCATAACTTCTCAAGCTGAGGCAGTGCATCTCTCTCTATTTTCATCTCCTTCATTTCTTTAAAATGTATTACTCTCAGATGTTTCAGTCTTTTAAAACCACCTTCCTCAAAATGCAATTCATCTCCAACATATGTCTCCACCATCCTCAAGTATGCTAAATTTGGCAACCCTTTGAGGTATTTTAATGGCTCTTCGGTTAACCTCGAAAACCAAAGAACTAAAGCTTGTAAATTTTGAAGCTTTGAAATCCATTTTGGAAGCTGTTGTAGTCGACAGAACAAAGAGAGATAACGTAAGAAAGGAGGAGGAGATGAAAGTGATTTTAAATCTAGAATTTCTTCTTCTGTCTTGGCATGTAAGTGTAATTCTTCTAGTTGACTCATTCTCTCAATGGATGAACACAGTGTTTCAGTACTGATTCCTGATGTCAAGTGTTGAATCCCTAACTTCTTCAATTTTGTCAACTTCTCTAGTTCTTTCACTAACTCAATTGTGCTAGGAGATATTCTCACAGATGAAAGTGTTTGTAACTCTTCTAAATTCCCAATCCCTTTATGTATTCTCACACCAATATCTGAATCAAATCTGTAATCTTTCTCATAATTAATTAAAACTCCAGCTAGAATGTGTCGCAGACTTCGAAGCTTATAAATCTCAATTGGTAAGTCTTGCGCATAGAAGGACTTGTTCAGATTCAACATCTGTAGATTTTGTAAATTACCAATGGATTTTGGAATAATCTTCACATTTGTCATTCTTAAATTCAAGTACTTCAGATTGAACAAATTTCCTATCTCTTTAGGAAGCTTATGAAGAGGTGCATTCTCAAAATCAAACACCTTTAACAATTGAAACTTTTGAAACAAGCTAATTATGAAAGATTCTGTCACTTCATCAATGTCAAAAAGAAAAATAGATCGAATCTTAGAATTGCTTCCTACAAGATTTAGAACATCTTTTGTTGTGTTGTGGATTGCGAGGCGGCGACAATCTCCTTTGAATCTTAACTTGCTTTGATTGATTATTTGGCAGAAACACAATTCTTCACATTTTGTTAAAATAACATCATGAATCAAATCATGAACTCGACACTCTTTTTCAATTCCATTTACTGTTTCAAACGAAACCAAGTTTCTATGAATGAGCTCATTCAAGTATTCTTCAGCAACTTCTTCTTCTGTCTTGCCTTTCCTTGATTTGATAAAATTTTCAGCAATCCAAAGTGAATATAACCTCTTGTTATAAATTTTACTATCTTCTGGAAAAATACCAAAATATAAGAAACAAGTTTTAAGATAGTAGGGTAGATCATCATAGCTGAAAGATAAAATCTTGAACACACTAGTAAGTTGGGGATTTTTTTCAAACTCGTAATTGAGATTATCAAACACTCTTCCCCATTCCAATTTGGTCTTTTCTTTTTTAGAGAATAAACCAGCTACAGCAGAAATGACAAGTGGCAAACCGTGACATTTGCTTATAATCTGATGAGACAATTGCTCTAACTCTTTTGGGCAATGTCCCTCAAACTCAAAACGAAATGCTTTTTTGCAAAATAACTCCCAAGCCAACTCCGAGGACCATGTTTTGAGCTCTTGAACATGATCAAAGGGGGTATCTTTTGCATCATAAGCAATTCTAGTATTGCGAGTTGTTACAATGATCCTGTCACCTTTATTATTACTACTAGGAAGAACATGTTTAATATTCCTCCAAAAGTCTACCTCCCACACATCATCAAAAACAATTACATACCTCTTTGTCTGCAAATGTTGCCGCAAAAGCTCAATTAGTCCTTCAATAGTTTCCACATGCTCTTCTTCGTTTGTTGGGCATATCTGACTTTTCATGGTGGTTAAGACCTTCTCCAAGTTGTATGATTGAGACACAGTGATCCAAGCAAAGTATTCAAAGTGTGTTCTCACATTTCCAGCAGTGTAAACTTTTCTAGCAAGAGTAGTTTTCCCAATTCCTCCTTGGCCTACGAGTGAAATCACAGAGCGGGTGGTTGGTCCTTCGAGCAAACTCCTTATAAGTTCATTGGTGGTTGAATCAATTCTCACAAACTCATCTTCACCAATAAACAACGAACCCAATCGAGGGTCAATGACAGATGCATCCCTATTTGTGATCCTACTACTACTTGAACCTTCCTCAAAATGTCTCAAGCCATAACTTATGCCTCTCTTTTGAACTTTTAGCAAAGACTCGTTAATGTCTTTAATTTTAGAAGCTAAGTTACGACGTAGTTTGACGGACCCAATATAACCAGCAGCTCTTCGAATTGAAATGATAAGTCCATGGTGATGGTGATGGTGATTATGAGCAAGATGGTAAAGGTACTCGTCGATAACATCTTCAATGCGTTCAGCCACTTCTCTCATCTGTTTAAGCCATTCTTTTGCAGCATCACTGAGTTCATCTTTGGCAAGTTTCTTTTCGGCATCAATAAGAAAAGGCTGAATGATCTTCAACTCATCTTTCAAGCTCTCTACTTCTTTGTGGACTCCTTTCAGCAAAGTTACTTGCTGATTAAGCAGATCAAGTAACTTGTCAATCACAGGGCTCAAAAACGTCTCTGCCATTTCATACAATCTGAGAAATTGGGTATTCAAAACTTCCCATCATAATTTGTATGGCATTATATAAATGGAGTAGTTCAAAAGAGACAAGAGTTTTCAAACTCCTTTTCTCCCTAAGTCATAATATACGGTCTCCCCAGCTGTTCTGCAATGTATTTATAAAATATAAAATTTTGTCGTTTATAGTGGAAGTAGTGACCTAGTCTTCAAAGTAGCATTCAATTATTTAAGGGTATGTACTAATTAAATATTGCCTTTTCTTTTTCGTGGATACATTCTAGGTGGGTGATGTATTATTGTCTGCATAGTTAAAATGGAAAATTTTAAAAAAATACTATTTTGTTTTATTTATAATATTACCAATTAAAATTTTCATTTATAAGAATATACTTTTAAAATTTTAAAATTACTAAGATATACTTTTTCCAAGTAAGAAAATAATCATAAGAAACCAACAACAACAATTATAAATAAATTATAAAACAACTAAAAAATTCAAAAATAACTTCATTGCAATTGTAATACAACTATCATTTCTAATATTGTGCTGAATTTATTCCAGACAGGTATGTTCCATAATGCCCTTAATGAAACTATCATTTCTTTAATCCCTATGATAGTCCATCTTTTGCTTGTTGTAATGCCCTTTACAAGTGTTCTAAAAAATATTATGCGTGAGGCTTTCAGAAGTGCTCTCTTACTTAATTCATCTTAACCAGGGTGCTTTCATTAAAAATAGATTAATGACACATACTATCCTTATATTTCCAGATCTTCTTAAGAGATACGCTAGAAAAATATTTCAGCTAGATGTTTGATGAAAATTGATTTTAGCAAAGCGTATGACATAGTAGATTGGAACTTTGTTCATGAATTACTTAAGGGTTTGTGTTTCCCCTCTCAGTTTATAGATTGGATAATAGTTTGCCTAAAAGGGTACTACTTATTTGCTTATGATGAATGAGAGAATTCAAAGTGCTTTTAAAGGAGAAAAGGGTCTTCGTCAAGGAGATCCTATGTCTCCACTCTTGTTTGTTCTCATCATGAATTATTTGACGAGGTTGCTTTAACAAGTTTCAAGCACTAATGCCTTTGGATTTCATCCGCTTTGTACTTCCTTAAAACTAATCAATCTTTGTTTTGCTGATGATTTAGTTATCTTTTGCAAAGGCAATGAAAGATCACTCAACCTTGTTCAAACTGCTTTCAACAATTTTTGTGAGGCCACAGGCCTTTCGACCAATAAATTCTTTGACTTACTTTGGGGGAGTTATTGATAACTGTAAAAGGAGCTTGCTGAATACTTTACAGATGGAAGACGGTTCATTTCCTCTCAAATATCTTGGGGTCCATCTTCGCCCAACAATATAGAGAGCCTGTTAGGTTATTTTTAGTATTAATTTTAGATTAAGTTTAGTATATTTTTAATTAAGTTTTAATCGTGTTTGGAGTATTTTTACGCTTGTTATCTTTTATTTTTGCAGATTTAAAATAGAAGAAGATTAGAAAAATATCAGAGAAAAAGATGGGAAAAATATAAAAATATCATGATATTTAAAATAGAGAAAATTGTGCAAGGAAATAAAGCCGAAATTTCAAGCCTGAATTCGACAATGTTCTGATTAGATTTTGGAAAAAGTCAAAACATGAAAGTTCTAGATCTCTCTTTTATCTTTCCAGAACATCTTGAATCGTCTAATTCCAAGAAATATCGAGAGAGTTATGACCAAAATACTATTCGTCGACGCAGTAGAAAAAATATCTCGTTTGAGGTTTCCTAAAAAAATTTAAATTCGAATGGGAATTTAAACATGTGCGATTTTCCCATCTTTTTAGGACCTGAATGCCTATATAAAGAGCAGAAGAGAGTTGATTTAATTAAGCAATTTCAGAGAGAAAAAAAAGAGAGAATTCAGATACAGAGTGGAGAGATCAACTGCAAAATTGGAGGCATACTTCTCAGGGTTTTCAGCATTCTTCTCTTCTTCTCTTCTCTATTTTCATCTCTTTTCTTAAAGTTACTATGTGTAATTTTGCTTCAATGAACATGTGTAGCTAAACACTTTAATTAGGGTTAGATGGATATTGTTTGACATTCTTTATGGTTTTAATATGATTTATTTTCCCCCTAATTTCTATGTATTCTATTTTATTTGTGCTTAATTACTTTTAATTGCCTGATCACCAATTATCTGTCTATGATTTTGATGCGAGATCTGAGAAGTGAGTGTCAAATATGCTATAGTAAAATAGAACTGAATTTCGATATAGGACGAGAGTACCTATATGGTTTAGATAGCTTATAGGGTTTCTGTGTTTAATGCCTGTTGCATGTTAAATTTATCACGAGAGTAGAAAGTTTGCATGTAATTGAGATTTATATATCTGAGAAGACTATAAATTACCTTAGTAAACCTGTTATTGCATAGAAATTAATATTTAGAAAATAATCATATTAGGCCATATTCAATAGAAACAATTGAAATCGAAGCCTTAGTTTTTATTAACTTTCAATTTTCTTGTATAATTGTTTCTTACTAGTTTCTTATTCTTAATTCTTTCTTTATTTTTTATTTAACCAAATAGAAGTAAAAGTTTAATTTTAACGTACTTAACTACACTCCCTGTGGAATCGACCTCACTCCTAGTGAGTCTACTACTTTAAACGATACGTACACTTGCGTGTGCAAAAATATCGCAACAAGTTTTTGGCGCCGTTGCCGGGGAGTGTTAGTTAATATTATTAAAAATTAAATTTTGTTGTAATTTAGTTTTTCTTCTTAGCTTTAGTATTAATTTTGTTATTTCAAATTTTTATCTTTTCAGTACGAATTTAGTTTTATTTTTTTAATTTTACTAATGTTTTACTTATGAGTTTGACCTACAAGATAAATCTAGATGCTATATCTTGAGGATTTTGCCCAACAACACAATGAGTCATTCTATTCTGCTTGGAGGAGATATAAAGAGCTTGGAAAGAGATGTTATCCCACTTTCTCAAGTGGATGTTTTACGTGACTCTTCTATAATGCACTTAATGATGAAACAAGAAGCTGGGTTGATTATGGAGCAGAGGCAACTGGAGCACCTCTATTAATGAGAGGCAATGATATAATAAATCTGTTGAATAACATGGCAGATTTTGATTACGACTGGCATTGGGATCCATCACTTCAGGGTTGGAGTCACCAATACCCACCTTATTGCCCAAATTCATCCCAACAAACTGAAAAAGAGGAACAACTACTAGCACTTATGCAATCACTTCCAGGAGAGATTAATCGCTTAACTGACATGGTGAGATCCTTATGTGATAATTCAATGGCTCATGATTCAGAATGTAATAACTCTAATAATGAAAGTTATGAGAGTTCTTGCTACAATGAAGAAGGGTCATTAGTTGAATACAGGGAAGATAATGAGCCTACAATTGAAGATCAAGATCCTTGTGAAGAAGAACTCATTGAATATGAAATCACAAGCAATGATATGGATAGCCAAGTGGAGAGTGAGCAACAAGAAGAAGGGTTGTTGGATGAAAGTGTAGATACTGTGATATTGGAGGATGAGGAAGAACATGACATCATTGATTCGACTTCATCAATGATATTGACAAATAAACCACCACTGAATCCATATATTTCATCAACACCATATTATATCCTCTGCAAGCTACGAAAGGCTTCTCCCCAAGCTCATCATCCAAAGTCTTGTGTTGTTGGTGTTGACTTTTGTTCAAACTCATCACTTGCCAAGCTTGAAGGCAAGTACAATAATAATTTTCAAGTTGTCTTGCATGACGCTTATTATGGGCGTCAACCGCTTATTGATGTGGCACCCAGGTAAGTTTCCTTTCCCTTTTCTTTAATGTCACATTGGGGACAATGTGTCACTTTAGTTTGGGGGGTGACTTAAATTTTTATTTTCAGTTTTTGTTTTTTGTTTTTAAGTTTTATGTCTTTTAATTTTTAATTTTTAGTTTTTATTATTGTGAGTCAATTTTCTTAATATGAGTCAATCTGAAAGTAGGTAGATAGCATGATTTGAAAAGTTCACTTATTTTCGAAAAATTCGTGTGCTTGGTGATATTACATTCTTGACTAATTTCAATTTTGAGCATGGAATCATATTAGGTAATTTGCTAGTAATTGAATTGTTTTATGCATGTTGATTATGGAATGTGGAAAGTTGTTTGAAATAAATTCTAGAACTTGCTTGCTTGCTATTTGAGGCGAAATAATAAATTATGCATGACTAGGAAAGTGATTTAGGCATTTTTTGGATCGATTGTGCCTTTCAAGCCATCCTTGTAAGTTTATCCTAGTTACCCTTTTTTTGAGCCTTAACCTATTCTTTGTTCTACACATATTGAGCCTAAAAAGATGTTAGGAATGCAGCTTCGATTTGTTGCCTCATGCAACCTGAGTTCTTGGACAGAACTCTAACTCAGTAACCAAAACCCAAAAAACAGAGTAATCAAGTAACAACAAGTTGTAAAGTGTATTGAATCTTATTGAATGAATCAAATTGTATTACATATATACAAGTGTCTTGATTAAGAGTAAGCTAACTAAACTAGGATTAACTAATGCCTTATATACACGACAGTTAGTTAGGTACAATTAGTTAGAGAGTTAACTAACTCCTATGACACCTAGACAGTTAGGAACTAACTGTCAACCGCCAACAGTAAGTGGCAACTACTTCACAGATTTCCACCTTAGTTGTCACTCAAAGTTGGCCTCACGGTAGTGATTAAGCAGGCTCTGAAATTCCAAGTTGATCTCAAAATTTGTTGAACTTTGCTGTAGTCACTACCTTTGTAAGTATGTCTGATGGATTATCCTCAGATGCTATCTTCTCAAGCCTTACTTTGCCTTCTGCAAGTATGTCTCTGATGAAGTGTAGCCGAACATCAATGTGTTTGGTCCTCTCGTGATACACCTGGTTCTTGCTTTAGTGCAAAGCACTTTGGCTGTCACACGAGACTGTGATACATCTTTGATCAATGTTCATCTCTCTGCTCAAACCTTTAAGCCAAATTGCTTCTTTTATTGCTTCTGTACAAGCAATATATTCTGCTTCAGTAGTTGACAATGCAACTATGGATTGTAGATTGGCTTTCCAGCTTATAGCACACTGATTTAAGGTGAAGATGTAGCCAGTTTGTGACCTTCGAGTGTTTGTGTCTCCTGCATAATCAGAGTCGACAAAACCCTGCACTTGTTGCTTAGATGACACTGACATGTATTTGAGTCCCATGCTTGATGTTCCCCTGAGATATCTCATAACCCATTTAACTGCATTCCAGTGCTCAAGGCCTGGATTTCCCATGAACCTACTGATCACACTTAGGCTGTGACAAAGGTCAGGCCTAGTACATACCATAATGTACATTAAACTTCCCACTAGATTAGTGTATGGAATTGTTTCCATCTGTTTCTGCTCCTCATCAGTGGTAGGTGACTGAGTTTGTGATAGTTTGAAGTGTTGTGCCAAGGGTGCACTGACAGGTTTAGCATCAGAAAACCCAAATCGATGCAAAACCTTTGAGATATAATCACTTTGAAATAGAATTAGGCTCTTATTATTTCTATCTCTTAGTATTTCAATCCCAAGAATTTTCTTGGCTGGACCAAGATCTTTCATATCAAACTCAGAACTCAGTAACCCTTTTACTTTCTTAATTTCTTCACTGCTTTTGCTTGCTATTAGCATATCATCCACATATAGCAAAAGAAACACCACAGATCTAACACCAGCACTCTTGACATATACACAGCAATCATAGACACTTTTCTGAAAACCAGATTTGGTGATGTATTCATCAAACCTTTTATACCATTGTCTAGGAGATTGCTTGATACCATAGAGTGATTTCTTTAGTAGGCACACATGGTCTTCCTTCCCTTTTACTTCATAACCCTCAGGCTGCTTCATGTGAATTTCCTCATCTAATTCTCCATGCAAGAAAGCTGTTTTTACATCCATTTGTTCCAATTCTAAGTCATCTATAGCTGTCAAAGCTAATAACATTCGAATTGATGTGTGCTTTACCACTGGTGAGAATATCTCAGTATAATCTATACCCTCTCTTTGTGTAAATCCTCTTGCTACCAATCTAGCCTTAAATCTGGCTGAATCACACCCTGGAATCATGTCTTTATGTCTGTAAACCCATTTGCAACTGATAATTCTTCCATCTTTTGGTCTTCTTACCAGAATCCATGTCTTGTTCTTCACTAATGAATCCATTTCATTATCCATTGCAGTGCCCCATTTCTTGCTATTTGAACAACTCATGGCTTCCTTGTAAGACTTTGGCTCATTCTCACTCATCTCTGCAACATTTAAAGCAAAATGAACAATGCTTGCATAGCCAAATCTGGTAGGAGCCTTTGAAGTTCTTTTGGCTCTATCCCTAGCCAACTGGTAATGCTGCAACCCTGTGTCAACATCTGTTTCGATTTCACCAACTTGTTCATCCAGCTGTGTTCCAGATTCATCATCATCTTCTATCTCAGACCGATGATCTAGTTGTTGAGAACTTGAACCAAGTTCCACCTCAAATCTGGATCTATCTGAACAGTTTTCATTTTCAGATCTTGTTGCAGGTTTTAGTGTATCCTTGTAAACAGAACTTTCATCAAACACAACATCCCTACTAACAAAATATCTCTGATGATTTCCTGGTTCAATGCTCCACATTTTATATCCCTTAACACCTTCTGGATAGCCCAAGAAAACACAGTTTCTGGCTCTTTGTTCCAACTTGTCAAGTCTGATATGGGCATATGCTATGCATCCAAAGGTTCTCAATTGATTGTAGTTAGCATTATGCCCTGTCCACACTTCAATTGGTGTCTTGAAATCTATTGCAGATGATGGACACCTATTGATTAAATGGCAAGCTGTCATGACTGCCTCTGCCCAGAAATCCTTTGGCAAACCAGATTGAATTAGCAAGCATCTAACTCTCTCCAGAATGGTCCTGTTCATTCTCTCAGCAAGACCATTCTGTTGAGGGTTTCTAGGAACAGTTTTATGCCTTGCTATTCCATTCTTTCTGCAAAAGTTAGTGAAATCATCTGCACAAAACTCTAAGCCATTGTCAGTCCTTAATTTCTTAATTTTTCTTCCAGTTTGTGTTTCAAGTAAAGTTCTCCAATCTTTAAAGGTATTGAAAGCATCATTCTTATTTTTGAGTATATGAACCCAAACATACCTAGAATGATCATCAATAAAAGTCAAGAAATACCTAGCTCCTCCCCTAGACATTGTTCTTGAGGGTCCCCACAAATCTGAATGAATGTAATCTAGAGTAGATTTTGTGTTATGTAAACCAATTCCAAACTTAATCTTAGTAGATTTACCATAGACACATTGTTCACAGAAATCTAAGTCTTTGATTACATTCTTTCCAAGTAAACCTCTATTGCTTAGAACTTCTAATCCCTTTTTACTTACATGACCAAGTCTTTTATGCCAAAGTGTAAAGGAATTATGCATTTCTCTAGAAGCAACAGAAATTAGATTTGAGGGAGAATTACCTTTTAAGATGTAAACACCATTCATTATAGCACCTGTCATGATGATCTTTTCATCTCTTTTGACATTAAGAACACCATTTTCCACCTTGATTGAGCATCCATCTTTGTCTAGCATGGCCACTGAAATGAGGTTTTTCTTTATTTCTGGTACATGTCTGACTTGTAACAACTCATTTTCGATTCCAGCTGATGACTGAACCTTTACTGATCCAATTCCAACTATAGCACAGGATCTGTTGTCTCCCAATCTCACTGTTCCTCCATCGATCTTTCTGTAGTTAGAAAATTGATTTCTGTTTGGACAAACATGAAATGAACAACCAGAATCAATGATCCAATCTACTCCAGAGTCTTCATTTGTAACAACTAACACCCCTGCGCTTTCATATCCATCACTGTCATCCCAAACACCAACAACATTTGCACTTCCATGTTTTTGGTGATAGTTGTTTCTTTGATTCATATTCAGGTTCTTGAGTTCAGGACAATCTTTCTTAAAATGAGTAGTCTTGTGACAAATGTAGCATTTCTTTTTGTACTTTCCTTTCTGTTTTCCTTTCTTCTGGTTTTGATTGTACTGGTTTTCCCTTTGATCAGTTCTTCCTCGAACAATCAACAATCCTTCTCCAGGTTGTTCTTCTCTTAACTCAGATTTTCTTTTCAATTCTTTTGACATAAGAGCACTTTGAACCTCTTCCAAAGTCAAAGAATCTCTCCCATACATCATAGTATCTATGAAGTGTTCATAGCTTTCCATGGGAAGTGAGTTAAGAACAATAATTGCTTGATCTTCATCCTCTATGCTGATATCAATATTTTCCAAATCAAGAATGATTTTATTGAAATCATCAAGATGATCTTCAATTCCCTTTCCAGGTCGCATCTTGAAGGAATACAACTTTTGTTTCAAGAACAATCGATTTGCAAGGGATTTAGTCATGTACAGACCTTCGAGTTTTGTCCAAAGACCAGCAGCTGTAGTTTCCTTTGAAACTTCCCTCAAGACTTTGTCACCAAGACTCAAGATTATTGCACTGTGTGCTTTCTCCATGATCTCGATCTTTTCTTTCTCAGTCTTGTCTCTGATCTTCTCAACTCCAAGAAGAGCATCTTGAATTCCCTGTTGTACCAGTAATGCTCTCATCTTCACCCTCCATAATCCGAAGTCGTTCTTCCCTGTGAATTTCTCCAAATCGAACTTAGCACTTCCCATAATTTCCCTGGATGTTCTTCACGTCTTGTCACGCTTGGCCTCTCTTGAATCAAGCCTAAGAACCCGTCAAGCTCTGATACCAAACTGTTAGGAATGCAGCTTCGATTTGTTGCCTCATGCAACCTGAGTTCTTGGACAGAACTCTAACTCAGTAACCAAAACCCAAAAAACAGAGTAATCAAGTAACAACAAGTTGTAAAGTGTATTGAATCTTATTGAATGAATCAAATTGTATTACATATATACAAGTGTCTTGATTAAGAGTAAGCTAACTAAACTAGGATTAACTAATGCCTTATATACACGGCAGTTAGTTAGGTACAATTAGTTAGAGAGTTAACTAACTCCTATGACACCTAGACAGTTAGGAACTAACTGTCAACCGCCAACCGTAAGTGGCAACTACTTCACAAAAGATAAACCCATGAATATCTAAAATTTCAAACCTAGTCATACCATAAGTAGATTTTTAGTTTGGGGGAATTTGGATGGGAAATTTATTGTATGTGTGTGAGAAAAAGTGTGAAAATTGAGGGAATGTGATAAAATTTAGATTGGCAGCAACTTGAAAAAAAAAAAGCTGACAACTAGTGTCAAATTCAAAAAAAAAAAATAAATAAATATAAAGTTGTTGCAATCTTGTTGAAATAAAAAATAAGAAGAAAAAAGAATTCTTTCATACAATTAGAAAAAGAGGTATTGGGATTGTGTGAAATATATTTTGGGTGACATGATTGGAAAAGCTTATGGTATAGACAAGCCTAAATGACCATTTCAACTACCTTTACCCTAAGCCTAACATTACAAGCCTAGAAAGACCTTCTGATTCTTAGTTGTGCATTAATCTATATTAGTGGAGAATAGTAAGTATGACAAGCATATGGAATTCTGGGTTAGTAGATTGATGATTGTAATTGACATGCATAAAGTGGTTTTATTGTTAGTTAATTGCATTATATGGTTTTATGAGCTAAATGAAAATAAATTGAAATCTGTCAAGGGTGTAAGTGAACTGAAATTCTGGATTATATGCATAAGTGAATTTTTTCATAATCATGTTATTGAAGCTACTTGAAAATTACTAATGTTTTGGAGATTGACTTGTTTGATGTTTATTTAGTGTTTTACTCGAGGACGAGTAAAAGCTTAGTTTGAGGGAATTTGTTAGGTTATTTTTAGTATTAATTTTAGATTAAGTTTAGTATATTTTTAATTAAGTTTTAATCGTGTTTGGAGCATTTTTACGCTTGTTATCTTTTATTTTTGCAGATTTAAAATAGAAGAAGATTAGAAAAATATCAGAGAAAAAGATGGGAAAAAGATAAAAATATCATGATATTTAAAATAGAGAAAATTGTGCAAGGAAATAAAGCCGAAACTTCAAGCCTGAATTTGACAATGTTCTGATTAGATTTTGGAAAAAGTCAAAACATGAAAGTTCTAGATCTCTCTTTTATCTTTCCAGAACATCTTGAATCGTCCAATTCCAAGCAATATCGAGAGAGTTATAACCCAAATACTATCGGTCGACGCAGTAGAAAAAATATCTCGTTTGAGGTTTCCCAAAAAAATTTAAATTCGAATGGGAATTTAAACATGTGCGATTTTCCCATCTTTTTAGGACCTGAATGCCTATATAAAGAGCAGAAGAGAGTTGATTTAATTAAGCAATTTCAGAGAGAAAAAAAAGAGAGAATTCAGATACAGAGTGGAGAGATCAACTGCAAAATTGGAGGCATACTTCTCAGGGTTTTCAGCATTCTTCTCTTCTTCTCTTCTCTATTTTCATCTCTTTTCTTGAAGTTACTATGTGTAATTTTGCTTCAATGAACATGTGTAGCTAAACACTTTAATTAGGGTTAGATGGATATTGTTTGACATTCTTTATGGTTTTAATATGATTTATTTTCCCCCTAATTTCTATGTATTCTATTTTATTTGTGCTTAATTACTTTTAATTGCCTGATCACCAATTATCTGTCTATGATTTTGATGCGAGATCTGAGAAGTGAGTGTCAAATATGCTATAGTAAAATAGAACTGAATTTCGATATAGGACGAGAGTACCTATATGGTTTACATAGCTTATAGGGTTTCTGTGTTTAATGCCTGTTGCATGTTAAATTTATCACGAGAGTAGAAAGTTTGCATGTAATTGAGATTTATATATCTGAGAAGACTATAAATTATCTTAGTAAACCTGTTATTGCATAGAAATTAATATTAGGAAAATAATCATATTAGGCCATATTCAATAGAAACAATTGAAATCGAAGCCCTAGTTTTTATTAACTTTCAATTTTCTTGTATAATTGTTTCTTACTAGTTTCTTATTCTTAATTCTTTCTTTATTTTTTATTTAACGAAATAGAAGTAAAAGTTTAATTTTAACGTACTTAACTACACTCCCTGTGGGATCGACCTCACTCCTAGTGAGTCTACTACTTTAAACGATACGTACACTTGCGTGTGCAAAAATATCGCAACAGAGCCTTAGATTGTGATGCCATTCTGGATAATCTTCACAAAAAGCTTAACAATTAGGGTAGTAGGAATCTTTATTTTACTGGAAGAGCGCAACTCTGTTCTGCTTGGAGTTAGAAACTTTTGGATGAGCATTTTACCTCAAAAAGTTGTTGCAACCATTGATAAGTGTCGTTGGGATTTCTTATGGGATTCGAATGGTAACTGTAGCAAGCTTCATCTTGCATCTTGGGACACAGTTTGTCTCCCGAAGAAATTTGGAGGAATTGGTTTTGGTAAAGGTAGAAAATGAAATCGAGCTTTAATGGCTAAATTTATTTAGGCGGTTTCGAGTAAGGAAGAATCTATGGGTTAAATGGATTAACTCCATGTATCTTAAAGGAAGAGATTTTTGGGATGTTCCTGATAAATGTGATGTAAGCTAGTATTTCAAGAAACTTTTGAAGCTTAGATGTTCGATTGACAAAAAGGAGTTTATCCAAGCGGGTAAGTTTGGTAAATTTAAAACTAAAATCTTTTATTTGTCTTTATCTCCAACAATTGCTGATATAGTGCCTTATGATATTGCTATTTGGGACAAATTGTGTGTTCCGAAGCATTGTTTCATTGCTTGGCAAGCAATAAACAATCAACAACTTACTCAAGATCAAATTGGGCATTTTTTAAAGCTTCTATCTCTTCTCTACCCTGTTTGTGAATCTAAATTGGAGACAAACCAACATTTATTTTTTGATTGTTGTTTTACCAAAAAGGTGATGAATGAGATTTCTTTGTGGATGAGTATGACCGATTGGCCTACGAACCTAGAAGAGTGGAAAAATCTCTGTTCGAAAGTCATTTTCTCTTTGAAAGAGGCCTTGTGAATACAGTTTTCTCAGTTGCTATATATGCAACTTGGCGCAATCAAAATGACTGTATTTTTAAACTTGCTTGTAGATCAACTAGAACTTTGAGTCTTGATGTAAAGATAGCTATTAAAGCTAGAGTGATGAATTTGGCTTTCCATAGAATTAAAAAAGGTGATGTTCGTGCAATTGAGTTATTTAAGTCAATTTGAGTTTAGATGGTAGCTGCTGCCATGTTGGTGGTAGTTTGGTTGTGTGTTTTGTCTTGTTTTGTTTGAATAAAATTGTCCTCCAGCTCCAAAAATTATAATACAACTATAAATATAGCATAAAACAACCAAAGCAAAATAGTTTATTATTTTACTAAAATCTGTATTTTTGTAAACAAAAAAATCTAAAGCGTAAAATAAAATTTGTTCCGTGTTAACATATTTTTGTATTTTTTTTTTAAATTTTGGCCGATTATGTAAATTTAAAATCTTAGAAAAAATTACATAATATACCAAAAATTAGAAAAAAAAAATTACAAAAATAAGTCAATACGATTTTTTTTTTTATTTTTACGTTTTGCACTTTTTTATTTACAAAAATACCTCTCTAGTAAAAACAATAAACTCTTTGATATTCATTTTTGGTTTTTTATAGTTTATTTATATAAGGAGTATATTTTTTAAAATTTAAGAATACCCATTATAAAACAACAAAAAATATCAACCTCATGACAACTATAAATACATCTTCAGTAGAACCTCTATCCAAGAATACTATATTTAAGAATAATCTATAATTTATTATTAAAAAAATTAAGTCCCAATTTGAGTTAGTTATAAATAAGAATAATCTCTAAATTATAATTAGTTATACTTTTTCTAAGTTCCGTATTAAGAAATCCTTAGGTAAAACTTCACTTTAGTATGTATAATTTATTTTTATTACATTAAACTCTTAATAATTAACTTCTTTAATTTTTAACTTATTTTTTATGCTTATATTATTTAAGTACCGATTTTTATAGTTTTATTTTGTTTATAACTTAATTCTCTAACGTTACACTATTTTTTTTTTTTTTTTTTAAAAAAAAGAATAATTCCATTAAAAGGCACAAAGCCAACAAATCAAAACGATTAAAACAAAATTTAAAAATTAAAGACCAAGGGAAAGACTAGGGCTCTTAACTTTAAAAGTATCCAATGAAAGAGCAATTCGAGCAAGCAAGCAGGCTAATCCATTAAAGGACCGCTTACAATGAAAAAGAAAAATACTAGAGAAAGAGGACCAGCCATTTCTGATATCCTTAATAATAGTGCTAAATTCAGTTAAAGGTGTTTCTTTACCCAAAGTAGTTTGCACTAAGTGAAGACAATCAGAGAATATCGTCATACTTGTGTACCGTAATCGATAACAAAGAATCATCCGTTACAACAAAGCTACTGCCTCTACCACATAAGATACTTATTTATGTATCAATAAACTCTTGATTTGTGTCTGTTGACCGAGATTTTCGGCAACTATTAAAATATGATTATAATAAAGAGCTGTAAGAAAGTGAGATGAAGATTTTTTACGTGGTTGGGGCGTTAATGAGCCTTAGTCCACGAGTCTCTGTTATTAATGGATATATTTAATACAGATTCCACACTTGAGAGAATGTCTTTCTCTTAAATACAGAGAATGTTCTTGGTGAGTATTTTCTCTTCTTGCTCTTTTGCAAACCAAGAATCTCGACCCCATTAAATGAGTTTTGAGGGGGTATTTATAGTGTTTTGGTGGGGTAATCCCTAGAATTGTTCTTACACATGTATCTGTAAGTATCCATAAGGTTGGGCATTTCCAATGAATATACCATGGGTGATGCATGGTCAAATCCCTAGGTGCTGTAGGGCTTTTATGAAGAATGTCCTTTTTGCCTTGTGATTGACGTGACTCTTCGCAGAGTAGCCGTCGGTAGACTTAAATGATCATTACTGTAGCGCTGCTGTTTGGGGGTTGTGCCGTCAGACTTTATTGCGTGTTACAGTCCCAACACGCTTCCTCCCATGCAGCATTAAATGCGACTTGATTGCTCGGGAGAGACCTGACATATCCCGGAGAGCCTTCACGCTATACAAGCTTCCCGGAGTACCTTGTACTCCGGGTGCCTCCTCCGGGACCCATGCTAACAGCGCTTCCTTGTGGCGCACAAAGACTTAGCAAATGTTTACAAGTTATCTGATCCACGTGTCCCCTCTCGACTGGTCCACGTATTTTGGGCGAATTCTGGAGCAACATTTACCCCCCAAGCCTTGTTTACTTAGTAAAAATAAACCAAGGCTTGTTCAAGTGTCTCCGGTCGACTCCTCGTTTCCCTGGCTCAAGCCTCGAGCGCGAGGAGGCAAATTTAATGATGTCATTTAATGCAGCGATTTGCTTTTTGCAGGAATGTCTCCAGCCGCCTCCTCGGTCTTCTGATACGAACTTGGGGCGCGTGGAGGTGCGTCTGATAATGGCATTAAATGCAGCGATTCGCTTTTGCGGAGGTCGATTCGTTTCACGCCCCATGATTGATGCGGCGCATTAATGGTGTCAGACGGATACTCAAACGTTTCCACCGCCTTTATGGCAGATTGATCTGATCCGTTGATTTTCGGGAATTCGAATCGTGCGTCTCCCCTACCGTGCGATTGGTAGGTGATGACGCCTGTTCCTCATGCGTTTTTGCCTATAAAAGCCACCACTTTCCCTTCATTTCGGTTACTTTCCATCCCTTGCCATTTCTGCTCGAATTTCCTAGAGAGAAAATTCCCCAAAGCAGCACGAACTGCCTTAGCACTTATACACTCCTTTCAGTTTTCCAGTGTTTGCCTTCGCCAGTTCTTCTCAACTTTCACTTGTTCACATTCAGTACCCCCAGTTCAGCGATCTACTGTAAGTTCCTTGCATCCTTATTAACATGCTTTCATTTACTTCGTTCGCTTTCTGGGTTCGTATTTTGAGACTTCTGGATGTGTGAGTGTTTAAGTTCTTCGAGTTCTGCTTTATGTTTACTGCGTTAGTTGTAGAATCGCCATTATCATGCCTCTGTTGTAATCATATAGCTTTGTTTGAAGAGAGCCATGCATTTTTCGTTTAACAGTTGCTTAGGGCATAGGATGGTTTTTCTTTTTTTTTTTCTTTTTGCAAAACCACTTTCTGCGATTTCACTGCACCCGACACTTGTTCAGGGATTTTCTCCAGAGTTTCTCATGTGACACGTGTCCGGAGGGGGCCTCTTTCCAGCGGTTAGGGGACCCCCACTCCCTTTTTCTTGATTTAGGGTTTGGTATGGGACCTAACTGCTTTGGACTTTTCTTTTTCCCTTTTTGTTTTTCTCAGAACACAAAATGTCTGCTTCTGGCTCAAAATCTTCGAAGAAGAAAGGAAAAGATATGGCCACGCTGGAGGAGGTTTCCCTGGGACCCGTTGCCCAGGAGGGGTATAAATCCCGTGCGACTGGTTGGGAAGCAGCCGAGCTTCGATCCACCCTGACCTGTCCTCACCAGCTGGAGAACATTATTAATGTTGCTGGGATCAAACCCTCCACCTCAGGGACCTTTCACCGGCCTCCTCGTGATTCGGAGACGCCTAATCATAACTATGACGGCTTCGGGGCTTGGAGTCAGACCCATTTGATGGCCGGTGCCATGCTCCTGCTCCAAGATTACTTTGTTAATTTTCTTGTATTTGTCGGCCTTGCGCCATACCAACTTATTCCTCAAGCTTACCGCCTGCTCTCAGGCTTATTTATTTTTTACACCGCCCGTGGCTGGGGATCTCCTAGCCCGGCGGAAATTTTATATTTTTATGAACTTGTATCCGTCCCCAAGAAAGGGGACAAACTTAAGGATGGTTTTTATGGGTTTCGGATCCACCCTGCTAACGAGGGGGTGGTTCCGTATAATAGGCAGACTCACGTTAAGGAGTACCGCCACCGCTTTTTCTTTTCTTCCGGGTTCAGGGCCGTGGACCATTCGGAGCTTCTCACGGAGTGGGTGCGGATCCCACCTTACCAGCGGACGCTTCCCACTCAGGCTTTCCTTCGAAGGGCCCAAGCCTTCGCCTCCTATGACCACGCCGATCTTGATGTCGGGGGCCTAGTCACCACGGAGAATTGTAGAAAGGCCAAACTCATCCTTTCTCACCAATCCGTGGATGACTCCAACCTCTCACGGGTCATCTGCCCCAATGTGAGGGCGCCGGTTGCGGAGAAGGCCTTCTGGGACGAGCTTATTGCCACGGCAGAGAAGAAGTACCAAGATTATCTCTACCGGAAGGCCCAGGAGAAAGCGTACTCTAAGGCCCAGGCTGCCTCGGGGAGAGGACTTCGCGTAGGGAGTCCGGTGGTGTGAAGGAGCCAAGCCATTGCTGGGAAGTCCGAAGCTAAATTTTTTGACAAGATACTTCAAGAAGAGATTGGGGATCGTCCTGCCAGGAGGCCCCTTCGTATTGAAGATTCTTCCGAGAAGCAAACTTCCCGGCCACAGCCTTCGGCCCCCGAACCAAACTCGGGTGCTCCCGGTGCTAGCACCTCCGTGCGGCGGTAAGTCTCCCTTGATAATTCGCTATGTTCCTTCCGTTGATGAATACACCAGTCATAGGCCCGTAGGGTTCGACGAGCGTCTTCGTAGATTTAAGATGCCGTTGACCCGGTGGGGGGATCGTTTGAAGGAATTTTATTTTTCGAACTTAGGAGATTACCCAGGTCGATCCCGGATGGGCTCCGGCCCTCCAGAACCTATTCCCTTAGGTCCATCAGCTTACATAACGTCCAGCTGGTTTCGGCCCTCGGACAGTTATCTCGGAGATGACGCCGCCAACATTAAAGTACAGGACTTTGCTAGGGCCGAATTAGGAAGTTCGGGTAGGAGTAGCTTATTTGCTGTATCTTGTATAAGCGGTTCCTCGCGGACTTCTAACACTTGCTTATTTTTTGAAACAGATATCTCCATGGATGCCATCCTGGAACAGCTTGCCGGGGTTCATACTCCCGTGGCTCCTCCGGCCTTCACCTCTTCTCCCCCGGCCCCTTCCTTGAAGGTTTCTTCGAGCGCTCCCCCCGACACTATTGACTTAGTGGATGACGAGGAGGTGCTTTCGGGAGAAGGCCAAGGGAAAGGGTGGGACTTCTCGGAGGAAGCCGTTGAGGGTGCAGGAGAGCCTCAAGCCCTTCCGGAGGTAGCAGAGGAGGACGAGGAGGAGCCTGAGGTGGCTCTGATTCGCAAGCGTAAGGGCAAGATGGTTGCCCAGGATGAGCCGAAGAGGCCTCGGAGAGCCGACACTCCTGCCCACGGCCTAGACGGCGGGGTCTCCCTGATGGAGGAAAATCCTGCTCCTCCCCACATCGAGCTTACCCCGATTCCGGGGGACGAGGTGAGGCAGGAGCTTCGCATAGCCAAACATAACTATGCTATGGACGAGTACTCCCGGGGGTATGCCGAAGTGGAGGCCTTTAGGAGGATTCTGCGAGCTGAGGTTGAGGCGAGCATCAACCACCCGGAATACCAGGATCCGTGGGACCTTAATCTGGACCCCTTATCGGACTGGTTCCGTCGCTTCCTAGGGCCTACCTTGGCTCCTTTTGCCGCGGAGATGACCGGCGAGTTTGCTTCTCAGCTCACACGTTGCGCGCCCAAGCGGTTTGCCACTTGCGCTTCCCTGAACTCCATCTTCCAGGTTCAAGACCTCAGCCATTCTCTCACGGTGGTAAGTACTTTGCAATTTTTGCGTTTCCTTTTATTGTTTGCATTTTGTTTTTTTTTTCTTTGAGAAATTTCTCCTTATACTTCGTTATGGTTCAGCTTGCTGCTGAGGCTGGCCGCCTCTCCAAGAACATCATAAACCATGGCTTCACTCTGTCCGACTTCGGGGACATGAATGACGTCAGGAAGGTCCTCCAGGACCTCACAGCGGAGAGGCAGATCTACCAGGAGGCTGCCGAGCGCCAGGAGGCAGCGGCCAAGGCCAAGGAAGAGGAGGCCAAATGGAGGGAGGCTCAGGCGGAGGCCATGATCCGGGACGAGGCTCAGCGGAGAGACAGGATGGAGGCCCATCACCAGGAGGAACTAAGGGCTCAAACCGAGGCTGCTGAGAAGGCCAGGCGAGATCTCCGAGGGGCCAGGGAGGCTTTGGATGAAATGGTCGCCAAGGTGAGATCTTTAGAGGAGACTCACCAGTCGGACATTGAATCCAAGGCCGCTCTAGCTGCGGAGTTGAAGGAGCTTAGGGATTTCAAAGAACAATCCACCAGGAAGGCCAAGAGGGCCGAGCTCCTTTCTCCTGTTTCCTGCGCCCGGTGCCCGAAGCGCTTCGATGATGGTGTCTATATGGCTTGGGCCACCAATGATCAAAGTATCAAGCTTACTTTTTATCCCAAACCCGAGGAGATGATTGCCAGATTTCGGGAGAAGAAGAAGAAGCTTGATGCCGCGCTTGAGGCACGGATCGGACCTCGTCTTCCTCCGCGGGCCGACTGAGCTGCCGTATTATTGACCCAGATTCTACCCATTTCTCTTATAACTTTCTCTCTCTTTTTTTTTTTTGTTTGTACATATTTGCTGCTGCCTTAGAACAATTTACATATAGGTAGCAGCTTTCATTTGAAGGGGAGGCAATTATATTTTAAGGCCTGTCCCCGGGCCATTTATATGTATATGACCTGCCCTTTGGGCTAGGATATTTTTTTTTTATGCGATCTTTATTTGTCACACTTATATATTTTAACCTGTCCTTTGGCTCAGGGTTTTTATACTTATGCTTTTTATTTTTGTGCATACTTTTTGACCTGCCCTCTGGGTCAGGATATTTTACTTAGTTTGTTTTTGTTTGTCTGTGCGGTATACCCTAGTACCCCCCTGAGTGGCATAGAAACTTTGTTTTTAAGGCACTCAGTTTTATTTAATAGAGAGGAGGTATACATTTGGACGGTACAAACCCTTTGAACAAAATCTAAGTTTAATTCGCTACTGGTAATATTTTCTGAGGTGATCGGCATTCCAGGCTCTTGGGACGGTGGTTCCGTCCATTCTTTTTAGTTTGTAAGTGCCAGAACCGATTTCGTCCTCGATCTCATATGGTCCTTCCCAATTTGGTCCAAGTACCCCCACTCCGGGTTCTTGGGTGGCTGGAAAAACCCTTCTTAGGACCATATCCCCAATAGCGAATTTTCTGTTTTTAACCTTGGAGTTAAAATACTTGGTCACCTTCTTTTGATAAGCAGCCATCCGTATTTGAGACTCATCCCGGAGTTCTTCGATTTGATCCAAAGCCTCTTGGAGCAGTGCCTGGTTGGTGGCTGGATCATAAGTCGTCCTCATGTGGGATGGGAATAATGTTTCCACCGGGACCATTGCTTCACAACCGTACGACATTGAGAACGGCGAGTGACCGGTTGTGGTTCTGGGGGTCGTCCGGTAGGCCCACAATACCCTTGGCAATTCTTCAGGCCAGTTATTTTTACAGGCCAGGAGCTTCTTTTTCAAGGTGACCTTTAGGATTTTATTGACCGCTTCCGCCTGGCCGTTTGTTTGAGGCCGGGCTACCGCGGAGAAGCTTTTTACCACTCCGTGTTGGTTGCAAAAGTCAGTAAATTCCTCGCAATGAAATTGCTTTCCATTGTCTGAGACTATTTTGTGAGGGAAGCCGTATCGACACACTATGTTTTTGATAACAAAGTCCAATGCCTTCTTAGCAGTTATTGTCTTCATAGGCTCAGCCTCTGTCCACTTGGTGAAGTAGTCTACTGCTACTATTGCATACTTTACCCCTCCTTTTCCCGTAGGTAGAGACCCGATGAGATCTATTCCCCAGACCGCGAAGGGCCAGGGGCTGGTCATCAAAGTGATCTCATTTGGAGGAGCTCTCGGTATGTTCGCGTACCTTTGGCACAAGTCACACTTTTGGACATAGTCTATACAATCTTTTTTCATTGTTGGCCAGAAGTACCCTTGCCTCAATATTTTCTTTGAGAGGCTGGGTCCTCCCGTATGATCTCCACAGAACCCTTCATGGACCTCTAGCATGATTTGTCTAGCTTCAGGGTCCGATACACACCTTAAATAAGGCATGCTGAGTCCTCTCCGGTAGAGAATTTGGTCCATCATTACATAACGATGAGCTTGGTACTGAATCTTTCGAGACAGTGCCCTCTCTTGGGGCAACTCACCTGTGGTTATGTACTTTATGATGGGGACCATCCAGCTGGGTTCTTGCCTAACCGTTAGTGTGGTCTCTTTTATTTTGATGCTTGGCTCTGCCAAGCGTTCCACTGGTACTACCCCCAGTTCTTCGATTTCACTATCCGAGGCTAACTTAGCCAGACAGTCCGCATGAGCGTTCTTCTCTCGGGGGATTCTTTCTATTTTGTAGTCCGTGAACTCGTGGAGCAGTTCTCGGACTATTGCTACGTATGCGGCCATCCGTTCGCCGCGAGTTTGGTATTCTCCGGAAACTTGGTTTACGACCAGTTGAGAGTCACTGTAGACTTCCACTCTCTTGGCTCCTACAGCTTTAGCCAATTTTAGCCCTGCTATCAGGGCCTCATATTCGGCTTCATTGTTCGAAGCTGTGAAGTTGAATCGGAGTGCTGCCTGGAGCCGCAATCCAGTAGGTGATATCATAGCCACTCCGGCTCCTGAACCGTTCTCATTAGAAGCTCCGTCTACAAATACTCTCCAAGTGGGGATTGGTGGTTCCGGTGTATTGGCCGTTGCCTCGGCCTCATTGCATTCGGTGATGAAGTCTGCCAAGGCTTGGCCTTTTATGGAAATCTGGGGCACGTAATGTAAGTCGAATTGACTCAGCTCCATCGCCCACTTGAGGAGTCTTCCGGATGCTTCAGGCTTCTGGAGAACTTGCCGGAGCGGATGATTGGTCAAGATTCTGATCGGATGGGCTTGGAAGTATGGTCTCAACTTCCTTGATGCCATCAGGAGGCAGAATACTAATTTTTCAATGACCGGGTACCTTGTCTCGACCCCTATCATGCGCTTACTAACATAGTACACGGGGTGCTGAATTTTTTCTTCCTCTCGGACCAGTGCAGCGCTGACCGCGTGCTCGGAGACGGCCAAGTAAAGGAACAAGTCTTCTCCAAGGACGGGTTTTGATAGGACAGGAGGTTTGGCCATGTGGTCTTTTAACCTTTTGAATGCCTCCTCGCATTCATCTGACCATTCGAATTTTTGGCATTTCTTCAGTATGTTGAAGAAGGGTATGCACTTGTCCGTGGATCGTGAGATAAAGCGGCTCAGCGCGGCTACCTTTCCGGTCAAGCTCTGCACGTCTTTATGTTTCTTGGGGGATGGCATGTCCAGGAGAGCTTGGATTTTCTCCGGGTTCGCTTCGATCCCCCTTTGGCTGACTATGAAGACCAGGAATTTTCCCGACTTGACCCCGAAGGTGCATTTTTTCGGATTGAGCTTCATGCCGTATCTCCGGACGACTTCGAAGCATTCTTCTAAGTCGCTTGCATGGTTGTTGCATGCTTTGGATTTGACGAGCATGTCGTCTACATATACCTCAATGTTTCGTCCCAGGAGGCTTTTAAACATCAGGTTAACCATTCTTTGATAGGTTGCTCCGGCGTTTTTCAGTTCGAAAGGCATGACTAGGTAGCAGTATACCCCCTTATCGGTCCTGAAGCTAGTGCACTCCTGGTCTGCCGTATGCATTTTTATTTGGTTGTACCCAGCATAGGCATCCATGAAGGACAGCAGCTTAAATCCGGACGTGGCGTCTACCATCTGGTCGATCCTGGGCAGCGGAAAGCAGTCCTTTGGGCAGGCTTTGTTTAGATCTGTGAAATCTATACAAACCCGCCAAGTCCCGTTCGGCTTGGGCACCAGGACTGGATTGGCCAGCCATTCCGGATAGTACACGTCGCGGATCATGCCATTGGACAAGAGTTTGTCTACCTCTTTCTCTAAGGCCTCGGCTTTCACCGAGTCGAGCGGGCGTCTCTTTTGCTGTACAGGGGGCATGTCCGGGTTGACATTGAGTACATGGGTGATGACATGAGGGCTGATGCCGGTCATGTCTTCTTGGCGCCATGCAAAGATGTCGACGGCGCCCTTCAGCGTTTTTATTATTTTATCTTTTTCCTCCGGATCCAGGCTCTTCCCTATCCGGAGTACTTTGGTGGAGTCGTCGTTGCACACTGGTATTTCTTCGACGTCCTCCATTGGCTCCACGACCCTTTCGGACCCTATGCGAGGATCCAACTCATCCTCTTCAGCCTTCTCTATCTCAGGGGGCCCCCGGACCATGAGTACTGGTAAGTGGGTGGCAACATTGTAACATTGCCTGGCCTCTCCTTGATTTCCCCTCACCGTTCCGACTCCGGCTTCCTGGGTAGGGAATTTCAGGCATAGATGTCGGATTGAAGTAATCGCACCAAAGTCGACGAGGGCCGGTCGGCCTAGGATCGCGTTGTAGGCTGTTGGACAGTCTACCACCACGAAGGTGCAATACTTAAATGTGCTCTGGGGGGTATCCGGGCATAGGGTAACTGGGAGCCTGACTTTTCCCATCGGGATTAGCGTTGTCCCGTTAAACCCTGTGAGCTGCGATCCACTAGGCGTGAGGTCCCGGTCGGTCAAACCTATCGCAGTGAAGGCTTCTTTGAAGAGCAAGTTCACGGAACTCCCATTGTCAATCAGGACCCTAGCCACCACTTTATTTGCGATGGGGGTCTCTATGACCAGCGGGTCGTGGTGAGGAAAACGCACCGTCTTGGCGTCTTCTTCCGTGAACGTTATGGGCTGGTCCATTAGCCGAGGCCTTTGAGCCGGGAGTTGAGTAACCTCCCACACCTCACTGTGTCTTGCAGCCTCGGCATATCTTTTTCGCTCCTTGCGAGTGTTTCCTCCGATATGGGGACCTCCGGAGATCATGGCTACCCGTCCATTAGGCCGGGGCGGTAGCCCGGGGATATGCTGGGTGTCACCTGCGGGAGCGGTGGAGGCGTACTCTGCCGTACCCCACAGCGTTCCCGGAGGCATAACCCCGGCCACCTGCCCTGGATTAAGGTGGGGCAACCTATTTTTGATCCACTCATAGAGGTGGCCCAAACGGATCAAATTTTCAATCTCGTCTTTGAGGTTTTTACACTCGTTGGTGCTATGACCAATGTCATTGTGGTACTCGCATCTTTTACTCGGATCTCTCCGGGAGCTATCTTTGTACAACGGCTGGGGTCTCCGGTAGTGCGTATTTTGCCTAGTGGCAAAATATACACGTTCCTGAGAGTCCGTGAGCTCTGTGTACTGAGTATATTGGGGTGTGTACCCCTTCTTTTGGCGCTTCTCTCCCGTTCGGGTGCGGCCCTTGGAGGACCTTTTGCTCCTCGACCCCTGGGTAGGGCCCGTTAAGCTAGCAGTCGGGGCAGCCTGTGAAGGAGTTCGTCCATTCACCCCGGACGGGTTGCCGTAATGGGAAGATGCCGGTGCCAAAGCTTGGCTCTGGCTGTATCCGGGAGTAGCGGAGAACTGTATGCCACTTACTTGTGGAGTTGCGGTCGGGACAGTACCCAAGGGCGACACTCCTGGCATGTATCCTGCTATCCCGGTGGGATAGTAGCCTCCGTAAGCCATGATCTGGGCTTCTTCGAGGTTAATATATTTTTGGACTCTCTTCTGGAAGTCCTGAAGGCTAGCAGCGCCTTCTTGCTGCAACTCGTTCCAGAAGGGAGTCCCAGTGCGGATTCCTGCTTGGAGAAGCGCAAGCTGTTGTCCGTCGTCGACCTTCTTGGTCTTCGAGGCTTCCTCTCGGAACCTCTTGATGTAATTCTTCAAGGTCTCGGTGGGCAGTTGCTTGATGTTAGTCAAGGCACTAACCTCCAAGTTGACCTTCCTGGCGGCGACAAATTGTCTCCGGAAGTTGGTTTGGAGTTTGTTCCAGCAACCCACCGATCCTGGTTCCAGTTTTTTGAACCATTCCTCTGCTGATCCGCTCAGAGTGAGGGTGAAGCACAAGCATTTGGCGTCATTGCTGACCCGCATGACTGTCATGACACGGTTGAACCGTGACAAGTGATCACTGGGGTCGGAGTTCCCAGTATATGCCGCCATTTCGGGCATCTTGAAGTTTTTAGGGAGCTCCGCCTCCAGGATATGTTTGGCACAAGGCTCCCGATCCTCACTGTCCGAGTCGGAGTCGTCTCCCTTCTGCCTCCGGGAGACTCGAGCAATATCTTTTCGAAGTATGGCAAGTTCCGCCATAATCCCTTCGTTTACAGTACCCGAGGAGACCACCGGCCTGTATCTTTTTTGGTCAAGGTGATCCCGGAGGTCACCTTGATTCCCATTGATTTGATTTCTCAGATCAATGGGAGGACATCTCTGTTCTCTTCTTCCTCTACCCCCTGGTTCCTGGTGCACGGAAACGCTTTTCCGGTCCCCTCGATCCTGAGGGCCAAGACTCCCTCTTTGGGGCTTGCCCCTCTGCGGACCTTTCCCTTTAGGGAAATCTGAGCGGACCCTTCGCGGATCCTGCACCTTTTTCTTTCGCCCAGGGGTAGAAGTAGGGTTTTTTGTTTGGTTTTCCTCAGCAGGGTGCCTTATAGGGCTAGGTTCCCTAGGTCTTTGCTGCTGGGAGTTAGGCGAAGACGTCGCTGGCTCCCCGTCGAGCCCAGCGGCCATCGCCTTGGGATGCACGTGAATACCAGCTGCCTCCATGGCTTTCTACATGGCTAGCATCAGTTCCTGCATTTTTTGATTTTGCGCTTTCTGAGATTCGATCTCAGCTTCATGATCGATAGCTTTTTGTCTAAGGAGCACCAACTCCGAGTAACTTCCTCCGTCGTAGGCATACTCGTCGAGGTTTTCCTCGTAGTTCTCGTCGGGAACTATTTCTTCTTCTTCTTCCTCGGACTCCTCTGCTGCTCTTGAGGCTACATCTTCCTCATTGGGATCTTGAGCATCTTCTAGAGGGCGAGGGTGACGTGTACTTCTGGTCTCCACCATTGTTGTGAAGTCAAATGCTTGTTATGTAGCAGCTTTCCTCATCTCTCAATGAAAGCACCAAAATGTTGACCGAGATTTTCGGCAACTATTAAAATATGATTATAATAAAGAGCTGTAAGAAAGTGAGATGAAGATTTTTTACGTGGTTGGGGCGTTAATGAGCCTTAGTCCACGAGTCTCTGTTATTAATGGATATATTTAATACAGATTCCACACTTGAGAGAATGTCTTTCTCTTAAATACAGAGAATGTTCTTGGTGAGTATTTTCTCTTCTTGCTCTTTTGCAAACCAAGAATCTCGACCCCATTAAATGAGCTTTGAGGGGGTATTTATAGTGTTTTGGTGGGGTAATCCCTAGAATTGTTCTTACACATGTATCTGTAAGTATCCATAAGGTTGGGCATTTCCAATGAATATACCATGGGTGATGCATGGTCAAATCCCTAGGTGCTGTAGGGCTTTTATGAAGAATGTCCTTTTTGCCTTGTGATTGACGTGACTCTTCGCAGAGTAGCCGTCGCTAGACTTAAATGATCATTCTTGCGGCTCTTTGTTTGGGGGTTGTGCCGTCAGACTTTATTGCGTGTTACAGTCCCAACACGCTTCCTCCCATGCAGCATTAAATGCGACTTGATTGCTCGGGAGAGACCTGACATATCCCGGAGAGCCTTCACGCTATACAAGCTTCCCGGAGTACCTTGTACTCCGGGTGCCTCCTCCGGGACCCATGCTAACAGCGCTTCCTTGTGGCGCACAAAGACTTAGCAAATGTTTACAAGTTATCTGATCCACGTGTCCCCTCTCGACTGGTCCACGTATTTTGGGCGAATTCTGGAGCAACAGTGTCGTATAGTGTCATTAAACTCTTGAGCAAGTAAGCTATAGTTTTGGAGCTTGAATTAATAGATTAGGTGGCCTTTAGGAATATTTTTATTTTTTATAATTTTTATAGAATAATTAGCTTTTTTAGTCCCTGTACTTATGACACTATACTATGATGCCCCTTAATTTATAAGTGTAGTTAAAAATACCCCCTAAAATATATCAGTTGGAATAGTATAATCCTTCTATTTAATTTTGTTAAAATTGACTAAAGTTGACTGTTAAATTAATAATGTGGCATTATACATAGATAGTAGTTGAAAAATTATATACCATTAGGAAAATAAATTACAAGTCATAAAAATTACAATCACATGAAAAAAAAAAAAATGAAAAATAACATCCAAAAAATAGAATATCATTACCTTAATTTTCCAAAAATCCCATGTTCTTTCTAGTGATATCTATCTCTTCAAATACTGTAGAATCCTAATTTTACACCTTTTTCTAATTTGAACTGCTAAAAAACGATTGGAATTATTTTAATAAAATTATTTTTATTAAATTTTTTTAAGAGGTTATGAAATCATTTTTTAATCATCTTTCATTGTCAGTTATTATGCCACCTCATAGTCAATTTTCCCTCTAAAAAGAGATGAAATTACTACTCTATCCTTTGTTATAATACCACATCATCAATACAAATAGTATTTTTAAACAAAATAAACAGAAGGACTAAATGTATGCATATAAAATTATACAAGGACTATTTATAACAAGCTGAATAGATTAAGGGGCATAATAGTATAGTGTCATAAGTACAGGGAGTAAAAAAGATAATTATTCATTTTTAAATCATAAATATATATATATATATATATATATTTATGAAAGTATAATTTTTGTTTTTTAAATTTGGTAGAAGAAGGGTTAATGGTTTGACTTGAATAAAGAGTTTTTAAAACTGAGATATGCGAATAACCCTTCTACCAACCAGTAGAAACTTGACAAGGTAAGACGAAGTATGTCTATTGTAGGTAAAAGGCAATCCTAAAAGATAGAGAAGCACATGAAACCCATACCCTTGGCTGCTAGACCCCATTGCCTGTAGTTCTAGAGTGAACTGGCTAAAAGATACGTTGAAGTATTTGGTTTGACTAATGGCCTAGAATTTCCAATGTATATGATAGCTAACATTGCTACACTATTAATTATATAAAGAAATATTGCATTGATAAGAATTCCACCATCTCAAGGTGGTAACATGAAATGCACTTGGCGCTTCACTTAACAAGGTCATGTAGTTTGGGACAAACTAATACTGATATGTTGTTTCTTTTATCTAATTTGGAGCCAAGCATGAGTAAATAAAAAATTAAAAAATAGGAGAAAGATGAAGCAGACAATATTTGTTGATATAATTAATAAAGTGTAGCAATGTTAGCTATCATTTACATTGATAAAATTAGTGAACTGCTGCACTATGGCTGAACTAGCTTTCTCTTGCAGAAGTAGCTTCAACAAATCTGATTCACCCAACTTGTAAATGTCATAAAGATCTCTTTTACTTTTGTACCAAAAGGTCACATATGGTACATGTTGAACTTTCCAATAATGAGAGCCTTCTTCTGGTTGCAGTCCATCCACAAATTCACTTGACATGTCCATGATTTCAAGAGATTTCAGGTTTGTTAGGAATTGAATATCACAAGGCATCTCAATCATAAGTGGGAATGGCCCAAACTCTAACTTCTCAAGCAGAGGCAATGCTCCTCTCTCTATCTTCACCACCTTTAACCCTTCTAACTTTCTCAATACAAGATGCTTGAGTTTCTTAAAACCTTTTTCCTCAAAACACAATTCCTCTCCATTGTAGGCCTCACACATCTCCAGAAATGCTAAGTTGGGCAACTGTTTGAGGCAATTTAAGGGCTCCTTAGTTAATCTCGAATACTTTAAATTCAATCCTTGTAAATTTTGAAGCTTTGAAATCCAATCCGGTAACTGTTGTAGTCGACAAGCCAACACAAGATAACATAAGAATGGAGGAGGAGATGAAACAAAACTCAAATCTATAATTTCATCCTCATTGATGCCATGTAAGTATAATTGTACAAGGTTGTTCATATTCTCAATCGATGCTCCAAGTGTTTTACCAATCTCTGCAGTTAATTGCCTAATGCACAAAATTTTCAATTTCCTTAACTTTTCCAACTCTTTCACTAAATCAACTGTGCTAGGATATGCTCTCAGAGATACAAGTGTTTGTAACTGCTCTAAACTTCCAATCCCTTCTTGTATCCTTACACCAAGGTCCAAATCCAATCTATAATCAGTCTCAACATTAAAAATTGGTTTGGCTGCAAGATGTTGTAGATTTTGAAGCTTCTTAATCTCAATTGGTAGCTCTTCAACTAAAGATTTATAGAGATTCAAAGTCTCTAGATTTCGTAAATTCCCAATAGACTTCGGAACGATCTTCACTTTTGTTCCTCTCAAATTTATGTACTTCAAGTTGAACAAGTTCCCTACTTCTTTAGGAAGCTTACAAAGAGGAGCATCCTCAAAATCCAACACCTTCAAAAATTTAAACTTTTTAAACAAGCTAACTACAAAAGAATCGACAAGTTCATCAATGTCAAAAAGAAAAACAGAACGAATCTTAGAATTATCTCCAAGAAGAGTTAGAACATCTTTTGTTGTGTTGTTGATTGCCAGACGACGACTCTTTCCTTCGAACCTTAGCTTCCCCTCATTGATTATTTGGAAGAAACACAATTCTTCCCCTCTTGTTAAAATGACATCATGTATCAAATCATGAACTCTACAAGCTCTGTCAACTCCATCTTTAATCTCAAATGAAACCAAGTTTCTATGGATGAGCTCATTCAAGTATTCTCCAGCAACTTGTTCTTTACTCTTGTCTCTCCCTGCTTTAATAAAATCTTCAGCTATCCAAAGATTACACAATTTATGTTCGGAAACTGAGTAATCTTGTGGAAAGAGGCCAAAGTACAAGAAGCAAGATTTAAGGTGGTATGGTAGATCATCATAACTAAAAGATAGAATCTTAGAAACACTTGTAAAATGAGGATTTTTTTCAAACTCATTATTGAGATTATCAAGCACTCTTCTCCATTCTAGCTTGGTCTTTTCCTTCTTCGAAAACAAACTTGCTACAGTTGCAATAACAAGAGGCAAACCATGGCATTTTCTTAAAATTTCATACGACAATTGCTCTAACTCTCGTGAGCAACATCCCTCAATCTCAAACCGAAATGCTTTTTTGCGAAACAATTCCCAAGCCAAGTCTAGAGACCAAGTTTTCAGCTCTTGAACATGATCAAATGGAGTATCTTTAGCATCATTAGCAATACCAGTGTTGCGAGTTGTAATAATTATCCTACTGCCCTTATTATTACTAGGCACAACATGTTTAATCCTCCCCCAAAACTCTATGTCCCATACATCATCAAATACAATCACATACCTCTTTATCTGCAATTGCAGCCTCAAAAGCTCCATCAACTCTTCAAGTGTCCCCAGTGGCTCATCTTTCGTTGGGCATATCTGATTCCTCATGATGGTCAAGACCTTCTCCAAGTTGTAAGATTGAGACACACTAATCCAAGCAAAGCACTCGAAGTGTTGTCTCAAGGCTTCATTACCGTAAACTTTTCTAGCAAGAGTGGTCTTACCAATCCCACCTTGACCCACGAGTGAAATCACCGAGCGCATGGAAGAGCCATTAACCAAATACGTTATGAGCTCTTTGGAAGTTGAATCAATCCCCACAAGCTCGTCTTCCTCAACAAACAGAGAACCCAATCGAGGGTCAACTTCAGTTCTTGCCATACTACAACTGCTAGATCCTCCTTGCTGCTCAAAGGGTCTCAACCCATAACTTATACCTCTTTCCTTGATTTTCTTCAAAGACTCGTTAATGTCACGAATCTCAGAAGCCAAGTCATAACGAGGTTTGAGAGATCTAACACCATTACCCACTTTCTGAAACCAAGTAAGGAGTCCATTGTGATGATTATTATCAACAGGTTTGGCAAGATGGTAAAGGTATTCGCCTATAACATCTTCAATGTGCTCGGCCACCTTCCTCATCTGCTTAAGCCATACTTTAGTAACGTCACTCACTTCTCCTATGGCTAGCTTTTTCTCTGCATCGACGAGGAAAGATTGAATGATTTCAAGCTCATCTTTCAAGCTGTTCACTTCTCTATGAACTCCTCTTAATAAACTGACTTTTTCAGTGAGCAAATCATCGAGCTTTCTGATCACGTAGCTCAAAAACGTCTCTGCCATTTCATCATTGAAGTTGTTCACATCTCTCATTTTAGTTCAGATTAGAACTTTCTTTGCTTTGCTTTACTCTGTATTCCATCCCATATTACATACACGAATAAATAATGATTTTTCTATATGTTTTCAGTGAGTGGAAGAAGATACTTAAGTAAGGGGAAACCAGCTGTGTTGCATTATCAGCCAGAGTTGATATCTTTAGTGATTAGAACGAAAGCATGTGCATTAAAGTCTATCTAGGACCACAAAACATATATATTTTTTCTTCCTTTTGATCTAATTATTTAATGAATTTTTGGATAATGGTACTTAGCATAATCTTCATGAAACAAATGTTGACAAAAGTACATATATTAAAAGGTGGAGTAGTTATTACTTTATTTTGACATCTGTATTGTCAAATCAATAGGTACTTTATTTAGTCTTAACTAAGAACAATGGCAGATGTGAAACTAAGATGGTCAAGAATAATACATCCAAAAGACCAACAACCTGCATTATGCCGATTTTTAATGATTGGTTTCACATGATTTTAATTTTGATTGATTGGATTCACATGTTTTGAATGATTTTATTAACTTTGACTAGTTGTAGAGCTTAACAATGGCACACAGAACTGGTACACACCAGTTGGTACAAACCAGAAAGTGCAAGAAGGCAAAGAACGAGAGAGAGAAAGAGAAAGAATGCCAAAAAGGTTAACCAAATCTGGTTAACTAAGTACCTTTCTATTTATTTGAGCAGAGTACAATACAAGTTGTTAAAAGAAAAACATAACAAATTTAACAAACATGATGATGTGATCAGTACATGATCACTCACCTCGCAAACAATACAAACTAAAGAAATTAATCAAGAATAAAGTAAAGTAAATGAAAATTGAGCATTGCAGCTATGAACAAGTGCCAATAAACCAATAATAAACCAGTAGCAAGAACTAGAAGTAGGAGAAAAATTCAAACACAATCAAGTTTACGAGGTTTGAACAAGTGATGATGAATCACTTACCTACTCCTCGGCCAAATCAGCCCCAATGGCTTTAGTCTTTATTGATGCTAGAAGAGAGGATTACAAAGTTGCTTACAAAGTGTTCTTGACACATTCACTCTTGAAGCAAAGCTTCAATTACAAAACAACTCATCTCACCAAGAATCTCTCTCTGTTACACAGTGAACTAGCACTCAAAAACTCCCTCTCTAATGCTACCCGAATGCTGTAGCAATTGGCTATTTATAGCCTTTATTTAAGACCCGATCCTAACTGTCATAACTGACAGTTAGGTAAAACCGTTAGGGGGCAGTTGGAATGTATTAGCCAAAGATGTCTATTCCTCTATTAGTGGCCAATTATAACAATTATCCACCTTGGTCATTAATAGAGAAAATGAATGATGATAGGGGCTGAACTGGTCTTGAATCCTCACTTAGCAATTGAGGATGTTTAGCAAGTCTAAGTAAAGCCTAAACTTGGCTAAACTTACATACTTTGTCATCATGTCTGCAGGGTTCTCTTTTGTTCCAATCTTCTCCACACTAATCTCCTTTTCAACAATGATATCCCTTATGAAATGTAGTTTAATATCTATGTGCTTTGATCTCTCATGGAACATAGGATTCTTCATCAAATGTAGTGCACTTTGATTAACACAGTGCACTGTTATGGTTTCTGAATTGAACCCCAGTTCATTTGTGAATCCCTTGAGCCAGATTGCTTCCTTAATGGCCTCAGTAGCAGCCATGTACTCTGCTTCAGTTGATGACAGAGCTACTACCTTTTGTAGATTGGATTTCCAACTGATGCATCCACCTAGGACTGTGAATGCATAACCAGTTATAGATCTTCTTGTGTCTATACTTCCTGCATAATCAGAGTCAACATATCCATTCACTTCAATTCCTTCTTTAAACTTGTTATCATAGACAGGTCCAATGTTCATAGATCCCTTCAAATATCTGAGTATCCATTTCACAGCAGACCAATGTTCCTTACCAGGGTCTGCAATGAATCGGCTAACAATGTTGAGTGCATAGGCTAAGTCAGGCCTAGTGCACACCATGCAATACATGAGACTTCCAACACAAGAGGCATAGGGCATAGAATCCATATACATCTTTTCTTCCTCTGTTTTAGGTGACTGATTTTGAGTTAGCTTGAAATGCTGAGCCAATGGAGTGCTAACTCATTTGGCTTCATTCATACAGAACTTGTCAATTAGATTCTGAATGTATCCCTTTTGTGATAATGAAAGTCTTTCAGGTCTAGTTCTATTGATGTCAATTCCAAGTATCCTCTTAGCTTCACCAAGATCCTTCATTTCGAATTCAGCACTTAGATTTTGTTTTAGCTTGTCAATAGCCTGTCTCTTTTCTCCAATTATTAGTATGTCATCCACATACAACAGTAACCAGATTGGTTCACTGTTGTAGTACACACATGGATCATAGTTGCTTCTATTGTATCCAATGCTCATCATAAATTCATGAAATCTCAAGTTCAATTGCCTTGGAGCTTGTTTGAGGCCATAAAGAGATTTCTGTAATAGGCATACCTGGTTTGGCTTATTACTTTTGAATCCATCTGGTTCTTCCATGTATATTTGTTCTCCAAGTCTCCCATGTAAAAAAGCTGTTTTCACATCCATTTGATCCATTTCTAGGTCATGCTTGGCCACTCTAGACATCATGATTCTTATAGAGGTTTGTCTAACTACAGGAGAGAAAATGTCATTGAAATCAACACCTTCTCTTTGATTGAATCCCTTTGCAACTAGCCTAGCTTTAAACCTGATTTCTTCACCTGGCAATCCTTCATTTTCCCTAAAAATCCATTTGCAGCCTATTAGTTTCTGCCCTGGTGACCTTGTCACAGTTTTCCAAGTTTTTTTCTTGTGCAGAGAAGTCATTTCTTCATCAATTGCAGCAAGCCATTTCTTCTTATTTCTTGAGTTGATTGCTTCCTGATATGTAGTAGGTACTGTGGTGTCAATCTCTTCTGCTGATGCAAGAGCAAATGTTGTGCAATCAGCAAAGCCAAATCTCTCAGGTGGCTTAATCTGCCTTCTTTCTCTGTCTCTAACCAGTTAGTAATTATTAGGGGTGTTCATCAAACCGCCCGCACCGCAAAAAAAATGTGGTTTGAAATTCTTTGCGGTGCAGTCGCGGTTTGAATTTTTCTTAAACTGCGCACTGCGGTGCGGTTTGCAGTTTTGAATTGTTAATATGTGGTTCAAACCGCACCGCACCACATATTATAAAAATACCAATTTTTATATTTATTTAGGTCCAATATGTGAATAATCAACTTAAAGTCTACTATTCTTTGAAAAAAAAAAACTTAAAGTCTACTAATTATTGTATTGTTGACACTTAATTTTTTTTTCATATTTATTTTCAAGTCTTATGGCATTTTGGCAAGTTTTGCTCAAAGTTTGTTGTATTTGTGATAGTTTAATTATTTAGTGATAGTCCAAACCGTATAAACCACAAAAATCGCACCGCACCGCACTATTTTTTGCGGTGCGATTTTTGCGGGTTTTTAATTTGGCGGTGCGGGTGCGGTTTGGAAAATTTGAAAAACTGCATGTGCGGGTTGCTTTAAAAAAATAGTCAAAAACTGCACCACCCGCACCGCGAACACCCCTAGTAATCATGTGAATCAACTTGTGAACTCCCTTCTTCAGTAGTTTGTTCATATATCTCTGAGTGTGAGTGCTCTTGAGTATCCACCTGATCTGTAGTACCATTTTCTTCCCTGCTGCTTTGTATTTCTAAACAGTCATCTCTTTGTCAGTTTGCTTGTTGTTTGCAGCATCTGATTTCATAGCCATCTCATGCTCCTTGAATACAACATCTCTACTGATTATGCACTTTCTATAATATTCTTCTAAGCACCACAGTTTGTATCTTTTCACCCCTTCAGGGTAACCAAGGAACAAACACTTGAGAGCTCTTGGCTCTAGTTTGTCTTGCCTAGTGTGTGCAAAGGCTGTGCAACCAAACACCTTGAGGTGATCAATAGTTGGGACATGTCCAGTCCAAACTTCTTGTGGTGTTTTGAACTTTAGAGCTGTTGAAGGACACCTATTTATCAAGTAGCATGCAGTTTTCAATGCTTCACCCCAGAATTTCTTGTCTAGTGCAGTACCTTTGAGCATGCATCTCACTCTTTCCAATAGAGTCGTATTCATCCTTTCTGCAAGTCCATTTTGTTGTGGATTCTTCACAACTGTCTTGTGTCTATCAATTCCTTCAAGTTGACAAAACCTAGTGAACTCATCAGAACGAAACTCCAATCCATTGTCTGTCCTAAGCTTTTTTATTTTCTTGCTAGTTTGGTTTTCAATGAGCCTTTTCCATGTAACAAAAGTGTTAAAGGCCTCATTCTTAGTTTTGAGTAAGAAAACCCAAACCTTCCCAGTATAGTCATCAACTATACTCATGAAATAGCTTGCACCCCCAAGAGTTTTTGTTCTGGAAGCCCCCAAAGATCAGAGTGTATGTAATCCAATTTTCCCCTTGTTGTATGTTTCCCTGGTGAGAATTTCAGCTTGCAACATTTACGATAAACACAGTCATCACAGAACTCTAGTTTCTCTCCTAGTTTGCCTTTGAGAATGCCTTGCTTTTCAAGTTCACTCATGCCTCTTTCACTAACATGACCTAATCTAAGGTGCCATAGCCTAGTACTTTCCATGTCAGGCCCTCTAACAACCATATCATTTTCACCAATGATAGTCTTTCCTTTTAGATAATAAATTCCATTCTTAAGTTCTCCTTTCATGACTATCAATGAGCCTTTCATGACCTTGAAAGAACTATCAATCTTTATAGTATGACCCTTCTCAATCAATTCACCAATGGAAAGCAAGTTTCTTTTTAAATCTGGAACATACCTGACTTCATGTATGCTTCTGATCTGGTCGTCATGCAGCTTAAGCTTCACAGTTCCAATTCCAGCAACTTTGCAAGCTTTGTTGTCACCCAATAGGACTGATCCACCATCCCACTTCTTGAAATTGTAAAATAAGTCTCTTCTTGGTGTCATGTGGAATGAGCACCCTGAGTCAAGTATCCATGAATCACCTGATTCTTGGCTAGAGACTACCAAGACATCAGCTGATTCATAACCATCAGTTACCACACCAGCATCTCCTCTTTCTTTGCTTTTGTATCTTTGTAGTTTAGCCTTCAATGCCCTGCATTCATCTCTGAAATGTCCCTCTTTCTTACAATAGTAACACTGTTTTCCTGCTTTGGGATTAGTCTTGGTTTTGCGTGACTGACTTGAACCTTTATACTGCTTGTTCTTGTGATTCAATTTGTGAAATCCACCTTTGTTTTCTCTGGTTTCTGATCTGCCTCTGACAAAAAAACCTTCACCATAGCCATTTGATCTATCTTCATTTCTTTTCTGGATTTCTTTGGAGTCAAGGCAGATTTTACCTCTATCATTGATAAAGATTCCTTTCCATACAGAATTGTGTCCACAAAGTGTTCATAACTCTTTGGTAATGTGCTAAGCAGTAGTATTTCTTGATCTTCATCTTCTATCTTGACACCAATGTTACTCAGGTCCAAGATTATTCGATTAAACTCATCAAGATGCTTCCTCAGATTTTTTTGTTTCATCCATTCTCATTGTGTACAACTTCTTCTTTAGGTAGAGCTTGTTGGCCAATGACTTCTTCAAATAAATCGATGCCAACCTTTCCCATAACCCCACTGCAGTGTCCTCATTTGACACTTCCCTAAGAACTTCATCTCCCAGACTCAACAAAATGGCATTGTGTGCCTTCTTCTGAATTTCTTTGATTTTCTTCTTGTCATCTCCAAGAGCAGCAAGCTCTTCTCGATCAATGACCTCTGAGATTCCTTGATGTACTAAGAATGCCTTCATTTCAAGTTTACGAGGTTCGAACAAGTGATGATGAATCACTTGCCTACTCCTCGGCCAGAACAGCCCCAATTGCTCTAGTCTTTATTGATGCTAGAAGAGAGGATTACAAAGTTGTTTACAAAGTGTTCTTGACACATTCACTCATGAAGCAAAGCTTCACTTACAAAACAACTCATCTCACCAAGAATCTCTCTCTGTTACACACTGAACTAGCACTCAAAAACTCCCTCTCTAATGCTCCCGAATGCTGTAGCAATTGGCTATTTATAGCCTTTATTTAAGACCCGATCCTAACTGTCATAATTGACAATTAGGTAAAACCGTTAGGGGGCAGTTGGAATGTATTAGCCAAAGATGTCTATTCCTCTATTAGTGGCCAATTACAACACATGACCTAACTACTAACTGCCACTTTATTAACCAATTAACTAACTAATTGTTAATTGGTTTATATCCCCCTTAAATGAAACGAAGAGGTAGCTAAATGAAGTTTGTTCTTTAAGTATAGAAATTTGTTTGTAGTCAGTGGCTTTGTCAAAGCATCTGCAACTTGATCCAGCGAAGGTACATATCGAACAAAGAGTTATTGAGCTAAGATTTGCTCTCTGACAAAATAAAGATCGATCTCGATGTGTTTGTTGCGTGCATGAAACACAGAATTAGCAGCTAGAAATGTTGCACTTTGATTATCAACCCAAAGAACATGGGGTTGAGTAATTGACACTTACAGCTCAGACAAAAGGGAAGTGATCCACCTAACTTCTGCAGCAGCATTAGCTAATGCTTTGAATTCACTTTTAGTGGAGGATCTAGCAACTACTTTTAACTTTTTAGCAGACCAAGAAATGAGATTATTGCCCAAAAAATCACGTAGCCACCCGTTGACCTTCTATCGTCCATACAAATGGCCCAGTCAGCATAACTGTAACCATGAAAATGCAGAGTCTGTTGGAGACAGCCACAAACCATTAGTCAAGGTTCCTTTAAGATATCTTAACAACTGCTTACATTAATTGCTGTTTCAATCCATAGAGAGCCTTGTGGAGAAGACAGACATGATTTGGGTGTCCAGGTTCCACAAATCCTTTTGGTTGTTTCATAAACATATGGTTACACGCTAATTACAACTTATTACGGTAAGGCTAATCTAATTTACATAAAATACGGTGTCACCTTCTTCGACACCTTAACCATCCTCGTCCCAGTGAAAAAAAAACAGAGCAACCATTGATGCTCGGTAAAGCTTTCTGAAACAAAAATTCAACAACATTTCAATGAACAATCAACAACAAACACACCTACTCTAATAATCAGACTTACATAAACAAAAAACAAACATCAACAGAGGCGAATCCATCAACAACAAATTCTCATTAATCAAATCTGCTTACACAGAGGTATCAACAATTCAAAATTCTAATCTCATAAAGAATTGAGGTATCATCACTCATTCAAAAATTGTCATTTGAATGTTGTAGATCATTCAATAAATAGATGAGACATTATTGATCGGAGCTCCCCATTAAATTCAAATTCAAATTGAAACAGGTATTAAACATCGAAGCCACAAAATTTGAAATAAATACATTAATATCGCATCACAAAACATATTATTGCTGCTTAATTATTGCAGTTTGTACTACAAATGAGTTGACAAATTGATGATCGCAGCTCCCTATTAAATCCAAAATTATTCGTAAAAGAGGTATGAAAAAATAGAGTCATGAAACACACCATTAACAGACAAATATTTATACTAAAAATCATAAAATTGTTTTTAAATTGTTACAGATCATATAAGGATGAGTTTAAAAGTGTTGATCGGAGCTCCCAATCAAATCCAAACAAAAATAACAAGGTATTGCATTACTTCTGATGATTGCATGTTAATGATTGAAACATTTGATTTAAAACAATTTTAAAAGAACAAAATGAATAACAGTGAATAATTATTGTAATTTATTTGTTTAATTTCTGAAAATCATTTAAATAATCAAATAGTTCAAGAATAAAACAAAAAATTAAAATAAATAGTTACATTTACCTTGAAATTGAAAGAAAAATGTTGATTTATTGTTAATAAGTTGGAATGAAATTGATTTTCTTGACTACCTATTGTTGGGTTTTGTGCCCTAAATAAAACCCATTTCAATATAATTAGATTTACTAATTAATAAAGATCAAAAATCGCATTTTATGTTGCATGGTTCACATGATTTATTTCATGATTATGTTTAATGTATAAATTCTATTAAGTCCAAAACATATATAAATATGTATATATTTGTTCATGATTATAGTGTCGTCAGCACAGTGGAATATAATAATGATTATATGTTCAAAACTTTAATTTCTATGATTTGTCAGTTCACTGGATTTAGACTGGCATGATAATCAGCGATAAGGTATACTTACACCTTGGATAAGTGTTATGTCATTTCCAGGTATTGGCAAAGTTTACCAATATCGGATGTATAGAGTATACATTAGAAGGGACCGATATTGATTTTAGATAAGATTTCATAAACTTACCGTTATATCTTTAAGTAAATATCAATGGTTGATCTTAGGTCTATGGATCTTAATCCTAATATGGTTAGGTTCAACTTAGTTGTATTATTTATGTTCTTAGAGTTGTTTGTGGAAGCTAACTTTTGGTTATGGTGGATACTTACATCTTGGGAACATGGTAGTTCAATTGAGTGGGAGCACTGATCATAGGTATAGAATCTATAACTTCTATAGGTATTTAAAAGTGAAACGATGATTTCCTTCGAGCTTGGCTGAATAGAGATAAAGGATTGAGATCTCATTTCGGTTTTTATATTAGTTTACTAAAATATCATTTATAGGTTGCTAAGTGTTTTAAGGATAAAATACATTGAAGGGTAGAACGGTAAATTTGTCCCCATTCAGTGTAGATCATCTATAGAGGATCCTTGACTATTAGGATTGTAACAATAGATAATCCTAACGTATCTATATTGTGGTGCATATAGAGCGTTCTATATAACTGAGAGTGCTATTCAATTCTAAATCTATAGTGGCGCAAGACAGAATTAATAAGTTGAGAATTTACTTGGTGAATTCTAGATTTACTTATTGAAAGCTCGGTTATATAGGCCCATGGTCCCCTCACTAGTTGAGATAATACTGCTTGCAGACCAGTTAGGGGGAACACCAACACATCAACTACAAGAAAACAAAAAAGAAGATAATGATGAATTTGACTTTCTTGACTATGCAAAGATAATTGCTCCAGAAATGATGGCTCAACTAACAAGACAGACAAAGGATGAACAAGAAAGCAATGATGAAGAAGCATTTGTCATCAAAGATAATCAACATCCAGAAATTGAGAAAGGGCAAATGTACAAAGATAAGGAAACTTTGAAGAACGTACTCAGCTACTTTGCAATAAAACAACAATTTCAATACAAGGTGAAAAAAATCTTGCACAAAGGAATTTCAAATTGAGTGTTTGGATAAAAATTGCAAATGGTCACTAAGAGCTTTAAGGAGTGGGGCAACAGAGAACTTCATAATAAAAAAATACAATGAATAACACACTTGCTCACTAAGCATCAGATTTGGAGATCAAAGGGAAGCATCAGCAAAAATAATAGGGGACTGTGTTAAATACAAGTTTTTGAACATAAAGACAGCAACTACACCAACAGATATAAGATTTGAGATAATTGACAAATATGGGATACAAATTAATTACATGAAGGCATGGATGAGTAGGGAACATGCTCTAAACATAGTTAGAGGAAAAGTGAAGGAGTGTTATCTGTTGCTGCCTAGTTATTTCTATATGGTCCAAAAAACGAACCCAGGATCTATAGTGCACATTGAAACTGAAGAAAACAACAACTTCTTGTTTTGCTTCATGGCACTAAATGCTTCACTGAAAGCATGGGAAAAATGCAAACCTACAATAGTAGTAAACGAAACATTTCTTAAAGCTACATATGGGGGAACACTACTAACAGCTAGTGCACAAAATGCAACAAGTAAAATATTCCCATTAGCTTTTTGTGTGGCAGATTTAGAAACTGATCTATCATGGGAATGGTTCTTTGAAAAATTAAGAGCAGCATTTGGTGTTAGACAAGAACAGTGTGTTATATTTGATAGACATGAAAGTATAATAAAGGAAGCTCAACAAGTCTTCCCTGAAATACAACATGGATAGTGTATGTATCACCTACTCAACAACCTGAAAACAACATTCAAGAAAAATGCAAGGTTCTTTGAAAAGCCATTTTCTCGTGCAGTAAAGGCATACACTACTAAAAAATTTGAATATCACATGAGAGAGTTCGATGCCTTAGATAAACGGGTTCGACCTTATCTACAAAAAATTTGATATGAGAAATTGTCAAGGTTGTATTCTAAACACAAAAGATACAGTACAATGACATCCAATGTTCCTGAATCATTAAATGTAGCAAATTTGGCAGCTAGACAACTACCAATAACAACACTAATGGAAGCTTTGAGGACTTTAATCCAAGAATGGACATGCAAAAACAGGAAAATGGCACAAGGAACATTCACAAAATTGACTGTAGTTACAGAGATGAAGATGAAGGGCAACCACAAAAGTGCTTTGAAATTAAAGGTACAAAATTTTTCTAAAACATTATTTCATAATGTTGAACTAATGTTTAATTTCTGTGATTATAACAAACAATATACACAACATATTTGTTCTCAGGTTAGAGCATCAAATGAACACATATTTGAAGTATACAAAGTAAAAGATCATGGGTTGTAAATTTAGAACAAAAAACATGCACATGTAACATGTTTCAAATAGATGAAATGCCATGTGTGCATGCCTTAGCAGTGATGAAAGAGATGTATCTCGACCCACAAAATTACTGTTCAGATTACTACAACACAAAAAACTGGCTAAAAACCTAGGAAGCAACTATATAACCAGTAGGAAATCAAAGCAATTGGGATATTCCACAAGAAATCAAGGATATTGAAACATTGCCACCACTTGAAAGGGTGAAAGCGGGAAGACCAAAGAAGAAAAGAACAAGACCTAGTTGGGAGACAAAGACACAAATCAAATGCACCAAATGTGGAAGAAAAGGACACAATAGGAGGACATGCAAGAATCCAAGTATAGACTGAAAAATAACAGTAGCTACAGAACAATACAACAACATAAAAACAACATAAATAGAATATTTTTACAGATACAAAAAAGAAAATAAGAAGGGCTTTAAATAGTGATTGCTATTGAATTGATTAACTGTGAATTTAGTTGCTATTGAATAAATGAACTCTGAAATGAATTTTAACTAAATTGATTTGATAATGAAGTGTTTAGTTTTAAATTCCATAGAATGACAAAATTAAATTTGAAAACTATTAAAACAAATAGATATTGGTTGATGTATAAAAATACATTAGAAATACAGTTATATATGTTGATTTATTTGTTTAACCATTGTATAAATAATGTTAATAATCATTTGAAGTACAAAGAAAAAACATAATAATAAAATTAAGATCACAACTGTATATAATATCAACATTATATACAGGGCCGGTCCTAAGGTATATGGGGCCTAAGGCAAAATAAAATTTTGGGGCCCCTATATATAGTTTAACTATTATGAAAATTATAGTTCTAGTACTTAGTTTAATGGTAAAATTTTTAAAAACTCTTAAGAGCTTCAAGGTTCAATCCCTCATAACTACACATTAAATATTTTTTAAAAAATTAAAATGTAAAGGTTAGGGATTGATCCCATGACCTTTTAGATTGAAGTTAAATATTTTATCACTACACCAAACAATTTTTATTATATTTTCTTCTTGTTTGATATTTTATTTATATATTAATATTTTTTTTTCATAATTTCGGGGCCCTGAGCGTTCGGGGGCCTGAGGCGCACGCCTAGCCTGCCTACCCTCAGGGCCGGCCCTGATTATATACAATATAAAGATTTAGTAATAAACCAATATTGTTGTGTAATTTAGGCTAACAAAACAAAAAAAAAAAAACATAAAAATAGCCTTAAGCAATACACCAATATTTGCTTTAAGTTCTGGCTAAACAACATAAATAATAATAAAAAAAAAACATCAAAAAGCCTACAGGAAAATATCAACATATTATATCAAATCTTGGCTAAATAACAAAAGATAAACATAAGGTATTTTTTTTAATTCAAATCACTTCGCTTTTGCTTTTGCTTTTGCTTTCCCTCTAGCTTTTGCCTTCGTCTTCTTTGGAGATTTAGGTGGGCTTTCTGACTCACTTTCAACATTCTCAATTTGTTTCATAAGTCCAAACTTGTATAGCAACACAGAAAGCCTTAGGCGATACTCCTCAACATCAAAGTCAGCTGATTCTTCTCCTCAATGAAATACTCAGCAAAAGCAGCAACAAATGCCCCACAATCACTAGAAACAACAAAAAACAAAGCAACAATGTAAGAGATGTTAAAATAACATGAAAATAACAAAGATAAAACAGAAAAGAAACAATTGAAATTCATACTTATCCACTTGTTCAGGAAGTACTTCAGCATTGATAATAGGGAAAGGTGCAACAAGATTCACAGATGCTGGTAAGGTATAATGAAGCTCATCATAAAGACCCAACAGAGAGAAAAAAAATGGCAACATGATAGAATAAGGTTCCAAAGCAAGCAAAGAAGCAGCCGCATACTTCGAGGTCCTTAGAGAATTATACATTTATATAATTCTAGACTTCATGTCTAGCCTACCCATAATCCAATGACTAACAGTCTTTATGTGCACCAATAACAATACATGGCCAGCCTGACTCCAACGTGTACCACATCGAAGGCGTTTACCCTTTATGAAATGATCAATTTGGTGCTTTGGTTGAACAAGAGATATTTGTTCATTCATACTTACATACTTTTCATGCAATGACCTGATGCTACTATTGAAATAGCAATCTGTAATTATAATCTTCATGTTTGTTGCAGTAGAATACTTAGCTTTCTTTCTCAAATAATAAAAAATTACATCCATATGCTGAAAAAATGAAAAGATGAATGAACAAAAACATAACTAACAAAAAACAACAAAACAACAAAAAACTTACAGAATCACTAAGAAACTGATCACAATAAATCAACGAGTGCAACCACATCTTTCCCTGAATAAATTCACAACCAAAATCAAAACTTGGCTCAAGCTTATTATCAGCAGGACCAAAATACACGAAATGACCCGTCATATACTTCCTATAAACACAAAAACAAACAAAAGTATTAATATAAAATCACATATATATATAAAAAAAAATTCTATAGGCAAATAACATAGATATAAACATAACAATAACATACGTGGGTCTCTTAAGCAAACCGGATTTGAACCAAGCATCAAAGGCTTTCTCATCTTCATCATTGACATCATCTACAACAGATTGTTCCAAAGCACACAAAATTTTAACCTTACTTGTAACTACAACAACCTTAAATGATGAACTCAACTGCTGAGCATAAGGAGACTGCAATTCTCCTCTCAACAGGAGGAGTGATCTCATCAACATTAACAAAATTCTCGACTGCAACATTAGGCTCAGACTCTTCCACATTAACAACAAAAGACAAATCCTACATAAAAGAAAAAGATAAAAAAAATATATCTTTTTAAAAAATAATATATATACATAAACAAATCATTTAGGGAAAAAAAGTTACCACATTAGCAGAAGTTGCTGATTGTGAATCATATGGAACCAAAGCATATGATTGCTACAAAACAACAAAATAACAACATTATAACAAAAAAAAAACAACAACAAAAAAACAATTAAATAAATTAAATGAATAAAAATTAAAATACCTGAAATTTTTCAATAGCTTTTAAACTAGTCATAACAACATCATCATCCTCAATAAGTAGCTGGCTATAACCTTTGAAAAAATCATCATCAACATTTTCTTTTTTTCTTATCGTTAAAACCATCTTTTGGTACCTCGCCATCATTACCACAATCTCCTTTACCATTACCATCACTATCATCATCCTGCTCACTAATGACACCTTTATTATCATTCTTTTCGCCTCGAGAAACATCCTCATCCACACCCTATTCATTCTCGTCCTGTTCATTATCACCCTCTTCATTCACACCCTCATCAGTCTCACCCTCTTCATTCTCACCATCATCCTCATCGTCATCTTTCACATCATCCTCATCCCCATGTGAAGCCTCCTCAATCTTAGCATCCTCCTCATTATCATATTCCTCAACGTCATGAGAATCCTTGACATAAAAAAATAAACATCAATCAACAACTATTTATAATTAAACAATAATTAAAAGTTTAATAACAAATTACAAACAAACCTTGGGAGGAAGTTTTGACAAAAACATGTAAATTTTTTGTGTACAGATTCTAAAGAATGATCATATTCTTAAAATCTTCTTTTAAAATGAAAAATTCAGCAGAGAATGCTTCCAGCTTAGTAGTAATTTCTGCCAATCTCTTATGAAACTCAGCAAATTTAAAAGATGAACTATTTTTGTCAACAGAACCTTGACTACCAACATCATCAATCTGCACAGATTTCCCTTTCCCCATGCCATCTAGATTCTTATCCACAAAGAATCCATCCAAATGTAACCTTAATAATTCCTCCTCAGTTGGGAACAAATTCTTGACCTTAAGCTGAAACAAACATAAAACAGGAAATAAAACATAAAAAACACATAAAAATAAACATATCAGTAACATTGAAATTAAATTTTTAAAACTAAATACCTTGGAAAGAGAAACACCGAAGATAGAATTCTTGAACTGCTTAATAAAAGGAGCAGTATCATTACACCAATTCAGAATTCTAGGAATACGATCATGCAATTTAGAACAATGAATGCCATCAATGTAAGGCCAACATTCATTGAACCAAACTTGAAAAACATAGGCCAAACCTCTCAATCTATAAAAACCTATTCTCTCTCCATTATCAACTTTATTTATTTTAACAAGATTCTTTGAAATAGCATTCCGTACCGAATCAAGAAATAAATAATAAGACTCTTTGCCCCAAGTATATTCATTAAGCCTCCCACTATCGATAATATCCAACTCTAAATCAGATACTTTTTTAGTGTCTGAATCACTTAAGACAAAACAGTGAACAAAGTATGAAATAGTAACTTTCAACGTAAGCACATCATCATCACCAAACCTTTTCCCAATAAAAGCATTCTCAATATCCTACTTGTTTATTTTCTTAAAACCAGCAAAAATCTTCTCTTTTAACATTTTTTTTTCTTGTTTATACCTCAACTTGTCACATTGACCCGTACAATCAAGGCCTAAACCAAAGCGAACTCCTCAATGCTAAACTTTAGCATCCGACCAGCAACATTAAACCACATCTCATTTTCATTCGGCTGGACAACCTCCCTCAACAACAAACTATGGAACAACTGGTGTTGCAAAACATAAGGAGTTCTTAAAAAGAATCCAAAAACAGTTTGTCCAAACAATTCTTTCTGTTCAGGGGTCAAAATAGAAATGATAGTCTAATGATTTTAAACGAGCAAGTAGAAGTCACCCGTGTGGTATGAAAATCTTCATTACCAAATTTATTATCCGATAACTGAAAAAACAAAATAGTAAAATCAATGAAACATTAAAACTACAACAACTATGAAAATAAACAATGCATAAATTAAAAAAAAAAAAAGAACTAAGAACAAAAAAATAAATAAATTATAAACTCAAGAAAACAACAATATGTAAAAAAAAGAAAAAAGGAAAAAAAAACAACAGAGGATATACATTAGATTTTTTTAAAATGGAAATAGAACTTGTAACTTAAAATGAACAACTAATGTAAAAAATATAAATAGAAAAACCTAAAAATTAAAAAAAAAACAATCAAAAATAGATAATTCAACAAAAAATAAAAAAATCATATAAAAAAATTCACAATGTAGATAAAAAAGCTTAAAAAAAATCTCCAGCAAAGATTGAACAAAAAATATTGAAAAAAATATATTACAAAGAAATCTCTAAGTTTTAACATGAATAAAACGAAAACAATATATAAACAAAAAAGCAACAAATTTTTTTTTCATATAGAACTTAAAATAGGATTGAAGAAATATGAAAAAAATTAAAAATAAACAAATAAACTAAGAACATAGAACATAGATAACTAATTTGAAAAGTTGATAGGACATGCTTACTGTGTGGGAAGGAAAAAGAAACCATTGAGCACCTATTTTTTCATTGCGAATATAGCAGGAAGTGTCTATTGGAAGTGAAAAAGAAACTAAACTAGGGGACAAAGGCAGTCGAGTTGCGGAAGCTTCTGCAATGTATCAGCAATATGAAAAGGATTTCAGTAACCATAAGAAGTATGATGAACATAGTCTTGGCTGCTTTAGTATATCAGCTATGGGGAGCAAGAAATGATGTATTGTGGAATAAAAAATAGTGGCAAGTTAGTGTCATTGTTAATAGTGTACAACAGGATAGCAAAAGGAGAATAGCAGGGGTGATGCCAAGCAAAACAAAAGAAGTAGATAAGCAATGGTTGATTAAATTGTAATTTTTGTAAATTCATAGCTTCATATTGTATAGCATTCGGTTGTGTACATAAACTGGGGATGTCATTGATAGTTTGAGCAATACAACTTTCCTTATTCATAAAAAAAACTAATTTGAAAAAAAAAATACGATTGAAACCCACAACATCAAAACAACTAAGAAAAAATCCTAAACCCAAAAAATTAAAGAAATAAACAAATAATAAACAAACAAAATATCAGTCGAATAAAAAATGAACAACAACACGAAAACACTTCTCCTGCTTCTCCCACGACGAAGAAGAAGAGGGTCGGACAGAAGCCTGCTACTGCTACCACGGCGGACATTGAAGTAGATCTCCCTTCAATCCATGAAGCAGAAGCTAAACCAGAGTTGATAGAGGAGTTTCACGATACCATCGAGAACCTGATAATGGAGAACAGGATCGAACTTGTTGATGCAGAGGTTGATTGCGGGTCTTAGAAACCAGGGAACTGGGTAGATGAAGTCGACTAGGCTGATTTCCAAGTTGATGCTAGGGATTTATGGAGCAAGTTCAAAACGAATCAGGTACCATCTCCCTCTACTAAACTTACTTATACTGAACCAGTTAGAGTTGGATATCAAATTGTGGCTAAGCTTGACCTAGAAGAGATTGAGGTTGAAGCCTCTTACTGGAAAAATGCAATTGTTTGCTTTGTTTTAGGAGCCAAACCTCCTTTTAAAGTGTTTGGGGGTTTTGTTAAGAGAATTCGGGGAAATTTGGGCATTGAGAAAGTAGTTAGAATGCATTCTGGATGTACCTTGGTCAATTTAAGAGATGAGGCCACACGAGATCTTATTCTGGAGGCTGGGGTTTAACATTTTGATAAAAAGTCGGTTGTTCTTAGGCCTTGGACTACAGATCTTGACTCGATGAGGATGACTAATTTTGTGCCGGTTTGGATTCGGTTGAATGGATTGGGGTTACAATATTGGGGTAAGAATAATCTAAGTGCTTTAGTTAGCACTATTGGCAAACCGATCATGATCGATAAGGTGACTCAAGAACGTTCAATGGTGAAATTTGCTCGAATACTTGTGGAAATTGAGATTTCAGATGCTCCTCCTAAAACCATATCATTCATTAATGAAAGAAAGCAATTGGTGGAGCAAACAATTGAATACGAACGGCTCCCATCAAAGTGTTCAGCTTGTGCGAATTTAGGCCATACAGTGGCTAATTGCAATAAAGAGAAGAAAGTGGAGAAACTAGCTGCTGGAAAAGAGACTAGGAGACTATGAACAATGATCATCCAACAGTGGACAATCTAGGGAAAATTTCAGAGCAGGAAAATAGGGTTGAGGTTGAAAACGCTACTGCTGTTCAGGTATTACAAGCTGGTCCGATTGAGAAAATGGAGAGGGGTCAACTATTAATGTTGTTGGTTGTAGTTGGATTACTCCTAAAAGAATTGCATTGAGACAAATGGAAACAAAGGGGACAAATGATGATCAAAAAGTGAAGAGCACTAGTAATGGATATGCTATTTTGCTTGCTGCAGCAGATGAAGAGGTATTGTATCCTAATTCTGAATCAGTGAATGATGGAAGCAAATAACATTATTGGGTGGAATGTAAGAGGCCTGAATAAGAAGGACAAACAGAAAGCTATTCTTGATATTTATAGATTGAATAAAATAGGCTTTGGTGCTTTGTTTGAGACTAAAGTTAAACATGAGAGAATAAATGAAATGATGCTAGATAATTTTTCAAATTGGTATTGTTATAAATCTAGCAGTGTTATTTCTGGTAGGATTTTGTTAATATGGAAGGATAAGCTTGTGTGGGTGGATATATGGTGCATTGCAAAGTGAAGTTTTGTGGGCAGAAACAAGGCTTTATGCTCACGACTGTTTAGGGCAGTAACTCAATAGAGGATCGTAAAAGTCTCTAGGAAAGTCTTGCTAGTATTGAGACGCTGAAAGATCCGTGGATCATTTTTGGTGACTTTAATGCAATGTTTAGTTTTCTTGAAAGATGCGGTGGAAGACCTATCTAGAACAATGACATTGTGGATGCTCAATCTTGGCTTGCCTTGGGTCAAGTTGAGGAATTTAAAAGCTCGGGCTCTTTCTACACTTGGACAAACAAGCATGAGGTTGGGGATAGGATATATTCTAAACTAGATAAAGTTTTTATAAATAATATCTGGTTGAATAATTTTCCTAACTTAGATGCTTGTTTTAAGTGGGAGGTCATCTCATATCATTGTCTTTGCTTAATCTGAAATGAAGTGCAATGAAATATAGGGGTTAAACCCTTTCGATTTGGGAATCATTGGTGTAATATCCCAGAAAATAAATAATATTTAAATGGACATATTTTATTAAATATGTAATTACTTGGGAAATGAAGTAGGATTATGATCTTACTTAGGTAAATTGTTGAGAAATTATTTAATGAAATACGTTATTTTTGGGCCCGGCAATTGTGGAAATTTAGCTATGTGGTTAGCAATGTCACAACATTAAATGAAAGAATTATTTTGAGAATATCCCGGATTAAGTTAGAATTTTATTAGAATGTCGGATTGGGGAATTAGTAAAATTACCAAAATGCCCCTAAGGTTTTTTTTAAAAAAAATTATGTGAGAGGGGTAGATTAGCAAATTCAATGGAACTTTTTTTTGACTTTTCTTCTTTTATTTTTCTGCTGCCTATTATTTATTTAAGGAAGGAAATGAATGAAAAAAAAATGGAAAACTTCATTTGTTTTAGAAAGAAACCTTCCAAGGCAAGGAAGCCTCACTTCTTCTCCTTCTTCTTCTCTCTCTCTCTTTCGTGACCTAGAGCTAGCAAAAACCAGGGGATTCATTTTGATTTCTCTCAGTTTTTGAGCAAATTGGATACCCAAGATCATCCTAGAAGCTTTGAAGGTAAGTTCTTTTCCTTGAGGATTGAAGACTTCACTAATTTAGGTTGGTTTTGGATGAGGGTTGTACGATTTCGTGGCTGTAGGTTTAGTCTGGGTTGTGATGGTGTTTTTAGGTCTCTTTTGGGGTGTGTTGAAGTTTGCTTCATGTGATTTTAATGGCTGTTTAGATTGAATGTATTTGATTAAGCAATTTGAGCTTAATTTTCATGTGAGATGGTGATTTTGAGTTAAGTGGTGAATTGTGATTGAATGATGTGTTGAATATGTTGTACTTGGTATATTGAACTGTTCTGGAAATGATATTTAGGTCTGAAATGGTTTTGGTTCGAGCTGGGGAAGAAAACCCAGAAATTTTACGGTACGACGAAGAACCGGTCGACCGGTTGGTTCTGATGTACCAGAACCGGTCGACCGGTTACAGCAGGGGAAAATTTCTCGGGTTTTCTCTGAACCCTGTTTTGGCTCGGGGTTGAACCTAGTACCTGCCTTTGAATGTTTTTGAGTTATTTGAATTATTTTAAAGTTGGTGAAGGCTAAGTCTAATCGGTTTTAAATTAGGGTTTTAATCCGGAATTTTAAGTTAAGGTATTTATTGTGTTTCAATTGTCGTGACATAGGACCGGGATTGCCTAGCTTGTTTTTCCACCCAGGTCGGCCATACTCTTGACTTCTGAATTAAGGTAAGAAAAGTGGTAAGCACCGTATGTGGTTAAAGTTTATTGGTTGAATGGAGGTGATCTTGATTATTATCAAGATTTTTATTAAATATTTAATAAGCCTAGGTTATGACCTAGGGTTGGAAACGGTTATTACCGTTATGAGTAATTACTCTTGAAACCGCGGTTAGGTTTCTTACTTATCGTTTGCTTTATCGGGCAACGATAGTGACATATTCAGCTCGTAAGTGACGAGTGGTAAAAAGGGGTACTTTATTAAGTACCAGGACTGTGTAATGTTTAAAGGAATGCTTATTAAATTGTATAGTGAGTAAACATGATGGCATAAGATCAAGTTGATATTCACTTTTCTTTCAATTATTGTTTTGATCACTTTCTTGCTGAGTCTCTGTGACTCACGGGTGCTTTATGGTGCAGGTAAAGGGAAGGCTAAAGTTGAGCAACCATGAGTTTGAGGTCGCAGCAGCAATGTACATACCAGCCGTAGGCAGCCCAGTAAACAGGATGCTCTATTTTGATTGTATTTTGGGAAATATAAAGTTTATGTTGTTAAATACTTTGAAACCATTTTGTAAATATTTTTAAAACAGGGGGACCCCGTAGTCCATATTATCTATCTTTTGTTAAACGGTTTAAAAGTTGAATTTTAATTATCAAAAATTTAATTACCCACACTTTTAATATAATTACATATTATATAATTATTAGTATTTTATTAAATTGCACACACGTGGCGTCCCTGTTGGACAGGGCGTTACAACATGGTATCAGAGCGCCAAGGTTTTTAGATCCTGAAGACTGGTTTGATATGTACATTGGCTGCAAGGACCTGATCGACTCATGGTTTAGTGAGCTTTAAGTTAAAAAATAGCTTGTTAATTTTCTGATTACCTGATTATTTGAATTATGTTGATATCGGAATGGTGTGGGAAGAATTATAATATATGGAAATACTTATCAGTATTGTTATTACTTGGAATGTGATCGCAGGTGTATAGTTATGCACCCGAGGCGGACTGGTAGGGGTACCCGCGAGCTAGCTGGGCTCGGGGCTGCCGGTGAGGGTGAGAACCCTTTACCACCACCTAACTGGGAAGAGTTATATGCTGCAATGCAAGAAATTATTCGACAGCAGGGTGAGCAAATCAGAGAATTAAGAGAGCAGCGAGCTCAGCTTGCTCTAAATCTTAATCCTGATCCTCCGGCACCTCTGGTAGTGCCACCGGATGCAGGGAATCGTTTGGAACCATTGTATGAGCGGTTCAGGAAGCAGAACCCGCCAGTGTTTGAGGGTGGTGCTGATCCACTCAAGGCGGAGCAATAAATGAGTATGATAACATCCATTTTTGATTTTATGCGAGTTGAAGATAATGACCGGGTCAGGTGTGCTACTTATATGCTACGAGATGATGCCCGTATTTGGTGGGAGATTGTATCTCAGGGCCATGATCTGAATAACATGACCTGGGAAACCTTTTGGGCCTTATTTTATGAGAAGTATTATAATGAGTCTATTAAGGCAGCAAAGGCAGAAGAGTTTATACGGTTAACTCAGGGTAGTATGACTGTGACAGAGTATGCTACTAAGTTTGATCGACTGGCAAAGTTTGCCTCAGATGAGGTGGCTACTGAAGCTACTAGGAAAGCAAAGTTCATTCGGGGGCTGGATGAACACATCGCCCGAGATGTGATTGTTACCTCTAAACAACCGGGGGTTGCCCGAACTTATGCTTAAATAGTTGAGTTGGCCTTAGTTTCTAAGGGTGCAGAAGCTCAGATACGAAAGAAAAATATTGCCAGAAGAGATTCATGGAAGCAAACAGCTGGTGCTGGTTCGGGTAGGGGTACTGATCCCGGTGACCGCAAGAAAAGACCTAGTGAATCATCAGCGGCAGGCCCAAACAAAAGATTCCAGGGTAACCAAGGTTTCTGTCGTAGTGGAAACGAAAACTGGCAGACTTTTCCTGAATGTCCGAGGTGTAAAAAGCATCACCTGGGTGAGTGTCGTGCCGGGCTCGTTGCCTTTGTGGAATGGTGGGTCATATGAAGAGAAATTGTCCACAATTGCTACGGCTAGAGCAAAAGAAGGATGATACACCTGCTCCTGCCCGAGTGTTTGCCCTGACTCAAGCTGAGGCTGATGCTGGTCCTTCTACTGTGACAGGTCAACTTTCTGTTGCTCGTACTTTATTGACTGTGCTAATTGATTCTGGTGCGCCGCATTCTTATATTTCAAGTAGAATAATTGAGAAGCTGAATAAACCTAGTGATGTGCTTTCTAGAGGTTTTGGAACCTTGTTGCCTACTGGGGAGTTGGTTATCTCCAGCAGGTGGGTTCGATCCCTTCCAGTATTTGTGGAAGGAAGAGAGTTATCAGTTGATCTGATAGAATTGAATCTGTGGGATTTTGATGTTATTTTGGGGATGGATTGGCTTGCTAAATACAACGCCACCATTGATTGTAAAAGAAAGATGGTAACTTTTCAGCCTGAGGGCGAGGACCCCTTTGTATTTGTGGGTGAGATGCAGGGATCTCAGATTCCCTTAATTTCAGCCCTTAAGGCAAGAGATTTGTTGTGTGAGGGGTGCATTGGTTTCTTAGCAAGTGTTGTGGATATTACCAGGGAACCACTAGCAGGACCGGAGCATGTCCCAGTGTTTCGAGAATTTCTGGATGTGTTCCCAGAAGAGTTACCAGGGTTGCCACCAAAACGTGAAATTGATTTTGAGATTGATTTAATACCAGGAGCTGAGCCTGTATCGAAAGCTCCCTACAGGATGGCACTGCGGAAATTTGAAAGAGTTAAAAGTTCAATTACAGGGGATGATGGATTTAAAATTTACTAGACCTAGTACTTCACCTTGGGGTGCACCAGTTTTGTTTGTGAAAAAGAAAGATGGAACGTTACGAATGTGTATAGATTATCGGGAGTTAAACAAGTTGACAGTGAAGAACAAGTACCCTTTACCAAGAATAGATGATTTATTTGATCAGTTGCAAGGTAAGACTGTCTTTTCTAAGATTGATCTTCGGTCTGGTTATCACCAACTGAGGATTCGAGAGGAGGATGTTCCCAAGACAGCTTTTCGGACCCGGTATGGTCATTATGAATTCCTGGTAATGTCCTTCGGATTAACAAATGCCCCGGCAGCATTTATGGACTTGATGAACCGAGTGTTCAAAGACTTTCTGGATGATTTTGTTATTGTCTTTATTGATGATATTCTAATTTATTCAGACTCAGAAGAGACTCACGAAAGACATCTTCGAATGGTATTACAACGTCTCAGGGAGCATAAGTTGTATGCCAAGTTTAATAAATGTGAATTCTGGTTACCTCAGGTGAGTTTCTTGGGGCATGTGGTAAGTAAGGATGGTATTTTAGTGGATCCAGTAAAGATTGAAGTAGTTCGTGACTGGCCTCGACCTAAGTCAGCAACTGAAGTTAGAAGTTTCCTGGGGTTAGCAGGGTATTATCGAAGATTTGTTGAGGGCTTTGCAAAGATTTCTACGCCTTTAACTGAATTGACCCGAAAGAATTGTAAGTTTGTTTGGACTGACAAGTGTGAAGGTAGTTTCCAGGAATTGAAGCAAAGGTTGATTACCGCTCCTGTGCTAACTTTACCAAAAAGTGATGAAAAGTTTGTGATTTATTGTGATGCATCCAAACAAGGGTTAGGTTGTGTTCTTATGCAGTCAGGGAAAGTGATTGCTTATGCATCCAGGAAATTGAAGGAGTACGAACAACGATATCCTACCCATGATATTGAATTAGCAGCGGTTGTCTTTGCACTAAAAGTTTGGCGTCACTATCTGTATGGTGAGAAGTGTGAAGTTTATACAGATCACAAAAGCCTCAAGTACTTTTTCACTCAGAAGGATTTAAATATGAGGCAACGACGATGGTTAGAACTGGTCAAAGATTATGACTGCGAGATTCTCTACCACCCTGGTAAAGCAAATGTGGTAGCGGATGCTCTAAGTCGGAAAGGACAGGGCAAGTTTGTGAACTAAAGGAAATCTCAGCAAAGTTGGCTGAGGATATGACGAGAGCGGGAATTAAATTTGTAATTGGAAAACTTGCTAATATCACCATACAGTCTGATCTATTGGAAAGAATTAGAGTAGCCCAACAAGGTGATCTTGAGCTACAGGGACATAAGGAGAAGTTAGAGGCTGGATTGGCAAGAGACTTTTCGTGTTTATCTGATGGGTTGTTGCGATACAAAAACAGAATCTGTGTACCGGTTGATAAAGAAATCAGACAGGAGATTCTTGATGAATCTCATACTACACCGTACTCCTTACACCCGGAAACAACCAAGATGTATCATGATGTGAAAGCTTTATACTGGTGGCCGGGTATGAAGAGGGATATTGTTGAATATGTGTCGAAATGCTTAACCTGTCAACAAATTAAAGCAGAACACCAAAGGCCGGCAGGTTTGCTTCAACGTCTAAAGATTCCTGAATGGAAATGGGAAGACATCACCATGGATTTTGTGGTTGGATTGCCCAGAACAGTAGGGTATTATGATTCTATTTGGGTGATAGTGGATCGATATACGAAGTCTGCTCACTTTCTCCTGGTGAGGACAACGTATACAGTGGATCAATATGCTGATTTGTATATCAAGGAGATAGTTCGACTTCATGGTGCCCTAAAGTCGATAGTTTCAGATCGAGATCCAAAATTTACATCCAAATTCTGGGAAAGTTTACAGCAAGCAATGGGTACTTAGTTGAAATTCAGTACAGCTTTTCATCCTCAAACCGATGGTCAATCTGAAAGGACTATCCAGATACTTGAGGATATGTGTGAGGGCATGTGTAATGGACTTTGAAGGTTCTTGGAACAAGTACCTACCTCTGATTGAGTTTTCTTATAACAATAGTTATCAGAGTACCATTGGCATGGCTCCGTATGAGATGCTTTATGGAAGGAAATGTCGATCACCTATTCACTGGGATGAGGCTAGTGAACATAGGTACCTTGGACCTGAAGCTGTCCAAAGAACGAGCGAGGCTATTGAAAAGATTCGAGCTCGTATGCTTGCTTCCCAAAGTAGACAGAAAAGCTACGCAGATCCAAAGCGTAGAGATGTTGAATTCCAAGTTGGGGATTTTGTTTTTCTTCGGGTATCCCCAATGAAAGGAATTCGAAGGTTCGGGAAGAAAGGAAAGTTGAGTCCCAGATTTATTGGTCCATTTGAGATTCTTGAGAAAGTAGGTCAGGTAGCTTATCGGTTGGCTCTACCTCCTGCTTTATCTGGGGTTCATAACGTGTTTCATGTCTCGATGCTTCGGAAATATGTATCTGATACAACTCATATCTTAAGTTATGAAGACATTGAGCTTCAAACCGACCTGTCGTATGAAGAACAACTAGTACAGATCTTAGACAGGAAAGAAAAGGTGTTGCGAAACAAGACTATTCCACTAGTTAAAGTGCTGTGGCGGAACAGTAAAGTTGAAGAAGCGACTTGGGAGTTAGAGTCACAGATGCGGGAGTTGTATCCCGAGCTTTTCAGGTAAAATTTCGAGGACGAAATTCCTATAAGTGGGGGATAGTTGTAATATCCCAGAAAATAAATAATATTTAAATGGACATATTTTATTAAATATGTAATTACTTGGGAAATGAAGTAGGATTATGATCTTACTTAGGTAAATTGTTGAGAAATTATTTAATGAAATACGTTATTTTTGGGCCCGACAATTGTGAAAATTTAGCTATGTGGTTAGCAATGTCACGACATTAAATGAAAGAATTATTTTGAGAATATCCCGGATTAAGTTAGAATTTTATTAGAATGTCGGATTGGGGAATTAGTAAAATTACCAAAATGCCCCTAAGGTTTTTTTTAAAAAAATTATGTGAGAGGGGTAGATTAGCAAATTCAATGGAACTTTTTTTTGACTTTTCTTCTTTTATTTTTCTGCTGCCTATTATTTATTTAAGGAAGGAAATGAATGAAAAAAAAATGGAAAACTTCATTTGTTTTAGAAAGAAACCTTCCAAGGCAAGGAAGCCTCACTTCTTCTCCTTCTTCTTCTCTCTCTCTCTTTCGTGACTTAGAGCTAGCCAAAACCAGGGGATTCATTTTGATTTCTCTCAGTTTTTGAGCAAATTGGATACCCAAGATCATCCTAGAAGCTTTGAAGGTAAGTTCTTTTCCTTGAGGATTGAAGACTTCACTAATTTAGGTTGGTTTTGGATGAGGGTTGTAGGATTTCGTGGCTGTAGGTTTAGTCTGGGTTGTGATGGTGTTTTTAGGTCTCTTTTGGGGTGTGTTGAAGTTTGCTTCATGTGATTTTAATGGCTGTTTAGATTGAATGTATTTGATTAAGCAATTTGAGCTTAATTTTCATGTGAGATGGTGATTTTGAGTTAAGTGGTGAATTGTGATTGAATGATGTGTTGAATATGTTGTACTTGGTATATTGAACTGTTCTGGAAATGATACTTAGGTCTTAAATGGTTTTGGTTCGAGCTGGGGAAGAAAACCCAGAAATTTTCTGGTCTGACAGCAACCGGTCGACCGGTTGGTTCTGATGTACCAGAACCGGTCGACCGGTTACACCAGGGGAAAATTGCTCGAGTTTTCTCTGAACCCTGTTTTGGCTCGGGGTTGAACCTAGTACCTGCCTTTGAATGTTTTTGAGTTATTTGAATTATTTTAAAGTTGGTGAAGGCTAAGTCTAATCGGTTTTAAATTTGGGTTTTAATCCGGAATTTTAAGTTAAGGTATTTATTGTGTTTCAATTGTCGTGACATAGGACCGGGATTGCCTAGCTTGTTTTTCCACCCAGGTCGGCCATACTCTTGACTTCTGAATTAAGGTAAGAAAAGTGGTAAGCACCGTATGTAGTTAAAGTTTATTGGTTGAATGGAGGTGATCTTGATTATTATCAAGATTTTTATTAAATATTTAATAAGCCTAGGTTATGACCTAGGGTTGGAAACGGTTATTACCGTTATGAGTAATTACTCTTGAAACCGCGGTTAGGTTTCTTACTTATCGTTTGCTTTATCGGGCAACGATAGTGACATATTCAGCTCGTAAGTGACGAGTGGTAAAAAGGGGTACTTTATTAAGTACCAGGACTGTGTAATGTTTAAAGGAATGCTTATTAAATTGTATAGTGAGTAAACATGATGGCATAAGATCAAGTTGATATTCACTTTTCTTTCAATTATTGTTTTGATCACTTTCTTGCTGAGTCTCTGTGACTCACGGGTGCTTTATGGTGCAGGTAAAGGGAAGGCTAAAGTTGAGCAACCATGAGTTTGTGGTCGCAGCAGCAACGTACATACCAGCCGTAGGCAGCCCAGTAAACAGGATGCTCTATTTTGATTGTATTTTGGGAGATATAAAGTTTATGTTGTAAAATACTTTGAAACCATTTTGTAAATATTTTTAAAACAGGGGGACCCCGTAGTCCATATTATCTATCTTTTGTTAAACGGTTTAAAAGTTGAATTTTAATTATCAAAAATTTAATTACCCACACTTTTAATATAATTACATATTATATAATTATTAGTATTTCATTAAATTGCACACATGTGGTGTCCCTGTTGGACAGGGCGTTACAATTGGCCTTCTTATAATGGCTTTGCTAACACTGTAATGGAACAAGGGAACAAAAAAGTGGCTGGCTGTGGTCTTGATAGTTTGATGCAGAGACTTTTTAGAGTGAAACATGCTCTAAAAATTTTCAAAAGATATGAGGTGGGGGATGTTACAATAGATTACAGGAAGGCTAAAGAGGATTATTGTGAAATCCAGGAAGCAGTAGCCTTGAATTTAAATGACAGACAACAGCAACTTGAAGTTTCGATCAAGCAGTAGAGGTTTCAGGCTGCAAAGGACAGATTTGAGCAGAACCTTAGACAACAAAGCAAGGTTAATTGGATTAAATTTAGTGATGATAATACAAGTTACTTTCATGCGGTTATGAGGAAAAGAAGACTTGAAAACAGGATCACAACGTACATGGAGGGGGACACTATCATTGATGATTTTGAGAAAGTGGTTAAACACTTTGTCAAGCACTTCGAAAACTTTATGGGCAGCAAAAGTTCAACTTCTAGCTTGATTGATGGGGATTGTTTAAAGCGGGGTAAATTCCTAGATTTGGAGCAACAAATTAAATTGATTAAGCCTTTTAACAAGGGGGTGTCAAGAAAGCTCTTTTTCAGCATTCACGCAACTAAGAGCCCAGGATTGGATGGGTTCGAGTCTGGATTCTACAAAGACTTATGGGATAAAATTGGTAATGATGTGTCTACAGCGGTTTTAGATTTCTTTGCAAATGGAAATTTGCCAAAAACTTTGAATGAGACTATAATTTCTTTGATCCCCAAAATTGAAAATCCTTCTTCAACAAAGGATTACAGACCGATTGCTTGTTGTAACACTGTCTACAAGTGCATTTCGAAGATGATCTGTTCTAGACTTTCAGAAGTGCTACCCTCGATTGTCAGTGATAATCAAGGTGCGTTCATTAAGAATAGGTTGCTAGCCCATAATATCATGATTTTCCAAGATCTGCTAAAGGGTTATACAAGGAAGAATGTCTCTGCTAGATGCATCATGAAAATTGAACTCGGCAAGGCTTATGATACGGTTGACTGGGAGTTTGTAGAAGATTTACTTCGGATGCTATGTTTTCCCTCTAGATTCATCATGTGGATAATGACGTGTCTAAGGGGAACCACTTACCATCTGCTGATAAATGAAAGAATCCAAGACAACTTCAAGGGGAAAAAGGGGCTTCATCAAGGAGATCCAATGTCACCGTTACTCTTTGTTATGATTATGGACTACCTCACAAGGTTGCTAACTTTTTATGCAGATAAGAAGGGTTATGACTTCCATCCTTTATGTAAGCATCTGAGATTGACTAACTTGTGCTTTGCTGATGATCTTGTTATTTTCTACAAAGGGAACTATAATTCGGTGAGGCTTACTTTTGAAGCATTCTAGAAGTTTTACAGTGCTACAGGTTTGTCAGCTAATACCTAAAAGTCTCATATTTACTTTGGAGGGGTTAGTGAGGAAGTCAAATCCAAGATCCTTGATTTAGTTCAAATTGAAGAAGGTTGCTTTTCGTTCAAATACCTTGGGGTGAATCTTCGGCCAACAAAGTGGAAGGTAACTGATTGTGATGTTATCCTGGGTAAAGTAAATAAGAATCTTAACTGCTGGGCTAGTAAAAAAATTTCCTTTGCAGGTCCTGCTTAATTGATTAACTCGGTGCTCCTTGGAATAAGGAACTTCTAGATGAGTATCTTCATCATGCCTTCAAAGATTACGACTGCCATTGATAAGAGCTGGGAATAGGAGTATGCTTCACTAAGCTTCTTGGGAAAAGGTTTGTCTCCCTAAAAACCTTGGAGGGGTTGGGTTCCGAGAAGGTAAAAAATAGAATAAGGCTCTCTTGGCTAAATTCTTTTGGGCTCTTGCTAGTAAACAAGATTGCATATGGGTTAAATGGATCAACTCTGTTTATCTGAAAGAGCATGACATTTGGAATTACCCACAAAAGATGGATGACAACTGATATTTCAAAAAGATTCTTAGCCTTCGGGAAACAATGGCTAAGCTAGAATGTGTCTTGCGGTGAAAGGGAATAAGCTTAGAGCTAAAATGTATTATGACTTGTTGGTGGAGGAGGACAAGGTTGATTATGCTAGAGCAGCTTGGGACAAGCTTATTGTGCCTAAACACGAGTTCCTATTCTGGCAAATAGCTAATACCTAGCTTCTTACTAGAGATTTCCTTTCTCAGCATCTGACCATCTCGAGCACTTTATGCCCTATTTGTGAGGTAGAGTTCGAAACTCATGACCATCTATTTTTTACTTGTTCCTATGCTAAACAAGTAATTGTTGCAAACATTTCTTGGCATGGAGAGTATCAATGGCCTAATTCTATTGAGGATTTGTTGGAAAGGTATAGAAACAGGATGAAGAATCTCCAAAATCGGATCACAATGCAATCTTGGCTGAGACTTTATAGAATCTGTGGAAGAATAGGAATAGATGTATTTTTTATTTGTGTTGTACTGCTCCAAGTCATTTGAGCTTGAATATTAGGAAAGAGGTTCAGTTGAGAATCTTGAGCAAGGGGCCTTTTAAAGCTTGCCAAAAGAAGAATTATTTACTTAATGTAATTAATAGGTTGTAGCTTTTCTTGTGGGCTGCTGGCTGTAGCAGCTGCCACTGGATTGTTGTTGTGGCCTTGTGCCTTTGTGTGTAATTTGCTTGTTTTTTTTAATAAAGATTCCTCTTTTTTTTTTTTTTAAAAAAAAAAACACGAAAACAACAGATCAACAAGAAAAAAAAAACAAAAAAAATCAAAAATCAAAAATACCTTTCTAGGACGAACAACAATGAAATCATCCTCATTATCATTTCTCTTCCTCTTAGCTTTCTTGGCATCACCAGATGAAGGCTCACCAACATCTACCACAACTTTGGATTTCTGATTAGGGGGTTTCGAAGTAATTTGAGCAACTGATTTGAATTTAGATTGTTTAATAGATTTTTTTTTGAGTTTCTTAGGAGAAGGGGACAATGAACTCGAACGAGATCGAGTAACAGCCATTACTCGAAAACAAAGGAAAAACACAGAAACAACAGTCAGAAAACAAAAAAGAAAAAAAAAGTAAGAACTCGATGATCCATATGAAGAAGAAGAGGAAGATGAGAATGATGAAGAATAGGAAATTCAAAATATATTGATAATAACGAGGGTGTGGGTTAGATAGTGGTAACTGGCAGGGAAGTGATTGAAAATTGACAGATGGGAGGAAAACGTGTAGGCAATTAAGTGAAGTAATCAAAAACCGTATATGATGTAAAGTTTTAAATAGTAACCGTATAAGAGTTTAAAAAATGGTAAAAATGAAAAATGAAACTATGTTACTGTAAGAATGTTTAAAAACACAAAAAATAGCATTTTATGTAAAAATTCCTTTCTTTTCGTGGATACAATCTGGGTGGATGATGTATTATTGTTTGCAATTGTATAGTTAAAATGAGAAATTTTAAAAAATACTATTTTTTATGTTTTATTTACAATAATACGAACTAAAATTTTTATTTATAGAAATATGCTTTTAAAATTTTAAAATTACTAAAATACGCTTTTCTTAACAAAAAGCAAAAAATTAATTAAGAAACAATAAGAAATCAACATTTTAATAACTATAAATAAAGTACAAACAAAAAAAAAAATCTCATAACAACTATATATAAACTATAAAATAACTAAAATAAAATAGTTTATCATTTTTACTAAAATATCTTTGTAAATAAAAAATTCAAAGCATAAAAATGAAAAAAATTTCATCTTAACTTATTTTCGTAATTTTTTTTTTTCAAATTTTTTGTCTATTATGTAAAAAATTTTAGAAAAATTTAGATGATACTGTAGGGGTATTCATCCAATCCAATTCGCACTTTTTTGGTCAAAAAACATCCAATTCGCACTAAGTGTGCATTTTATATTTTGGATCCAATCTGATCCGCATAACAGTTTAAATCCAATCCAATCCAATCCGCAATAGTGCAGATTGGATCGATTATTTTGGATTGATTGTTTTTTTAATGATAAATTATTTAATATTTCATAGAAAAAAAAGTTAAAGAAAAAGACTATTATTTCTTAATTTTCAATAATAATCTATTTCCATGTTTATTTATATATAAACAAACCAATATACATATATGTCAATATATAAGTACTCATCTTTAGATTTACACTAAAATATATATGTATTCATTACTAAAATAAATAAGTTAGTATATATATTTAAATTTATGTGTATGTGTCTATGTGAATAAGAATAATTTTTCTTGTGTTTTTTATCATAAAACAAATAAAATACATCAACTCAATATATTACTAAAAAAGATTAAGAAATTAGAAGTTTGTATCTTTTTTTTAATATTATTAGAAAATTATTATACATTATATATTATAATTTTGTAAAAATATATATAATGAAGTGCGAATTGGATTAGATCGGTTACTTTTTGAGGTCAAATAACATCCAATCCGCACAAGTACGGATTTTAAATTTTTCAATCCAATCCAATCCACGCAAGTGCGGATATCTGCATTTTGCGGATTAGATTGGATTAGATCGGATACTTAGTGAACACCTCTAGATGATAGACCAAAAATTTGAGAAAAAATTTACCAAAATAAGTGAATACGTATTTTTTTTTTCTTTCCACGCATTGCATTTTTTATTTATAAAATACTTCTTCAATAAAAATAATAAACTCTTCAATATTTATTTTTGGTTGTTTTGTAGTTTACTTATAAAAAATACCATATATGTTTTAAAATTCAAGAATAACCTCTATAAAACAGCAAAAAAAAAAAAAAAAAAAATCAACCTTATGATAACTATAAATACATCTTCAGTAGAACATCTATCTAAAAATACTCTATTTAATAATAATCTATAATTTATTATAAAAAAAATAAAGTCTCAATTTAGGCATGTTATACATGAAAATAACTTATAAATTGTAATTAATTACTTTTTTATAGTCCGTGTTAATAAAGTATACCTTTATATAAAATAATTATATCTTAATAAATATATATATATATATAATTGATAAATTTATTTATGTAAAATTAATAATTTTATTATGATATAATATTAAGGCTTATTTATTGTTATTTTTTTTTATCAAGAAGAATGAGCTTCATTAATCACAAATAAATAAAAAACCAATACACAACCAATCCAGAAGAGCCACGACAGCAACCCTAGTTACAACAAATCCTATTCATATATATCCTCTCATGGCTTTTGAGACATCTACTTTTTATTATTTGTAACCTGTAATAAACCATTTTCTTTATATCATCTACAATAGAAAAACAGTTTTTGAGTAATTATTAAAGATGCATCTATTTTTGTTGATGCATAAGCCATAGATCACTGCTGCCATCACTATAATGTTGATCCTCTATTTCATGTTTGTAACTTTCAATGCTAATCAGTTTCTTCAGTCATGATAAATGAGGGGCCAAGTTCTTGACCCCAGCCATTCAATGATCAGCTCCACAACTCAACAAGAAAGAGGACATTTAAAAAATGTGTATTGATGAGTTTCTGCTGTCATTCCACATATAGGACAGTCGAGATTTTCCAAAGCAATATGAAATTGCATCAACTTATCTCAGGTTAACAGCTGGGCATTTACAACTTGCCAAAGGATGAAACGATGCTTAGGCATGTTTAATGAACTCCAAATACCCTTGCCGAACTCGAATTGAATTTGAGGCAAAGTGTTGTTGTATAACCAGTTCGTTCAAAATTTTCCAACAGCTCATGCTTTCATGATATCTGTGCTTGAAAATTTGTCTCTAAAGTGACACAATTTTCTCTAATACCAACTTGAATCTTGCCTAAGCTTGTAAGACCAAATGGATCTACTTTTCAAATATATAATATTGATCAATTTCACCCAAAGAATATCTCTTTTAGATGAGATAGACCATATGTACTTAGCAAGGATGGCTTAGTTCCATTAGATCCCATCGCGAGTCACCTTTTCGGGAGGAAAAAGTGCATGTGAGTCACTCTTCAGGAGGAAGATTGCAAGTTAGTCACTCTTCGGGAGGAAAATTGCAGGTTAGTCACTCTTCGGGAGGAAAATTGCAGGTTAGTCACTCTTTGGGAGGAATATTGCAGGTTAGTCACTCTTTGGGAGGAACAATGCAAGTAAGTGAGTCTTCTAGAGGAAGATTGCAAGTTAGACACTCTTAGGGAGGAAGATTGCAGGTTAGTTACTCTTCGGGAGGAAAATTGCAGGTTAGTCACTCTTTGGGAGGAACATTGCAGGTGAGTCAGTCTTCGGGAGGAAGATTGCAAGTTAGACACTCTTCGGGAGGAAGACTGCATGTGAGACACTCTTTGGGGTAAAGTGTGCAAATGCTACGAATTGAAGGGAGTTCAAGGTCTCGGCACTTGTAAAATTTGATTAGAAGAATATATTATAACAGTTGCAGTAAATTCAAAGAGGGAGTCTTTATTTGTATAAGTCAAATTAGTTTTGTAAACACTTGTTATTCATCTAATAATTTTTTTTCGCTGGGCGTGACCCCATAGACTAGGAGCAATGTAATATCCAGGAAAATACTATGGTATTTAATTGGGCATGTTTTATTAAATATGCAAATTACTCGGGTAATGAAGTAAGATTATGATCTTACTTATGTTTATTAGTATGAATTGATTAAATGATTAAATAAAATGTAATTTATTAATTACGGAGAATTTATTGGAATAACAGGGTATTATGGATACCATTTTTAGAATAAAATATTTTCAGACCCGACAACTTTGGGAACATGATAGTGTGGTCAGAAATATCATGAAAATAAAGGATGGATTATGGTGGAAGTATACCAGACTAGTTTAGAATTTTAAAATATCGGTTTGGTGGATTAGTTAGAATTACCAAAATGCCCATAGGTTTTTCAGCAATTTAAGTTTTGTAAGGAGGGGTAGAATGGTCATTTCTTATGATTGGTTCTAATTTGTCTTTAGTGCTTTTTGACATTTTGATTTTAAGATTAATATTAAGTAAAAGGGGGTTGAATTATTTTAGAAGGTAATAAGTAATACCTTAGAAATTAAGAAACATCAAAGGGGTATTCTCTCTCTCTCTCTCTCTCTCTCTCTCTCTCTCTCTCTCTCTCTCTCTCTCTCTCTCTCTCTCTCCTTCGTGCAGCCAAGAAACCAACCAATATTAGGGAATTTTCTTCTTCAATTCCCTTTGATTTCTGGCATATCTTCATCCCAATTCAGCCTAGAAGCTTTGAGGTAAGCTACTTTGCTTTGTGAACTTAAGATTTTCAAGTTTGTTCTCGATTAGGGTTTTGGTGATTTTTGTAACTGTGGGGTTATGATGAGTTAAGATTGTGTTCATAGGGTTGTTTTAGAGTATGTTGGAGCTTGGATTAGGTGACTTTGATGGCTGCTAAGCTTGAAGTAAGGAATTTTGAATTTTAAGGTTTAATTAGGATTCAAACTTTGTAATTTGTGATAATTGTGAAATTGTAGTGTTTCGATGTGCTGGGTATGTTTAATATTCGATATTGGATTGTTCTGAAAGAGTGTAGCAGGTTTGAGGAGTTTTGTGTGGTTTTTGGGGCAAAAAAAAGGTTTTCCATTTCTGCCAACTGAGAAACCAGTTAACCAGCTTTACAAGTGTTGTAAAACTTGTAAAACCAGTCAACCAGTTTCGCTAGTAGGGGAAAATTCTAGTTTTAGCCTCGAAATCGGTTTTTGCTTGCGGTGTATTTTAGAACTTAGATTAGGGTAATTTAGCGATATTTGAATTGTTCAAATCTAGTGGGAGTTGGATGTCTGGTTATGGAGATTAGGGTTTTATTCCAGAGTTTTGACTTAAGGTATTTATTAAGTTTTGGTAGTCATCACATAGGACCGCCCAACTTATTTTCCACTCAAGTTGGCCCGCACACTTGAGTTCAGGACAGAGGTAACAAAAGTGTTATGCATCATGTAAAGACCGCTTAGCTTAATTTGGAAATTAGCAGTTAATCATGTTTAATTATGAAATTATTTATAGCTATTTAAATAATTATTTGTACTGTTATTATTGAATTCTGAGATGCATTTTATGTCATTTAGTAGTTTTCATAATTTTGCATTTCCGGTGCCCGGTAACATGGAACTCGGTGTTTGGCTCAGTAAAATCACAACTTAGTATGTTAGTAGTGTGGGACGGATTATTAGACATTGGGAATGTCGGGAATGGTCGGGAATTTAGATTTTCCCAAAAATACCCCTTTAGTGTTATTTATGTGATTTTAGTGTGAAGGGGCAAAATGGTCATTTTGCCCCATTGTTAGTTTGTCTTTTTGTGGCTTAATAAATTAGAAAATATATGTTATTTAAATATTATTTTGGCTGAAGTAAAATGGGTTAAGTGCCTTTCAATTTCATTTTCTTTCAAACTTAGAAAAAATTACAAAATTTTAAAAAGAAAAGCTCTCTCTTTTCCTCTCTCTATTCGGCCACTTGAGCAGCAAGAAAAGAGGATTTCCTCTTGGATTTCAAGCTGGTTTTTGCATTGATTTTGACCTCTTGTTGTTGGTATGTTTCCTCTAGCTTCTCTTTTAAGTTTTCTTGATGAATTTTGATGAAAATGATGTGTTGCATGCTTAGTTTTAGGTCATTGTTGTTGCTGGAATGTTGTTGATGTTTTCAGAGATTTAAGCTTGTTTATTTGAGTTGATTTGAGCTGTTTGTGATGCTTGTTAGTTAGGTTGAGTAAAGTTATGGTTTTTCTATGCAAAAGTTTAGTTTTCAAAGAGAAAATGGAGAATTTGGTGGCTGTGATTATTGCATGAGCTTAAGTTTGTTTTCTGCAGTGTTTTTATGCATGCTTATGTAGTTCTAATCTAGGTTTGATGCTTGTTATGTTGTTTAGTCAAGTTTTGAGTTTAGAACTCAATCTTTGACCTTTAATGGTGAATTGAGTTTCTGTGTGTGAAGCTCGGCTTTGTTGCCTTAGAATTGTTCTAGGGGATATATAGAACATGTCTGGAAGGTTTGAGGTTAATTGGATTTGTTTTGGTTGAGTTATGAATTTTTAATTTTCTGCCTGCGAGGAACCGGAATTTCGATTGTGCATCCGGAATTCCGGATGGGTTTTGAAAATTCCCAGAACCGGAATTCCGGTTGGGCAACCGGTCTACCGGTTGGGTGATTTTCAAAAACCCTAGTTTTCCTCGTTTTTATGTTATTTGGGGTATTGCCATGCTTTTTATCGATAGGAAAACTTTTAGTTCCTAGTTTAAGTCCCCGGGAAGTGATTTAGCGTATCACTTATAGTGTTATGATTTTTATGGTTTAGGAGCCTGTAATCCGCCGCGCAGATAGTTCCAGTCAGGTTGACCGGCACACCTGAATTCAGAATTGAGGTAAGATTAGTATAACAGTATGCATATGTAGATTACATGTTTAGCGTGCATGTAGGAAGCCTGTTAGATTACATTAGATATGTATGTTGGCTTCGAACCATCCGACTGTGTCACGTCGGTACAGGCTGGGGTATGACCAGCAGCTGGAGTATGACCAGTTCGACCGATTAGGCTGACACTGTATCACGTCGGTACAGGCTGGAGTATGACCAGCAGCCGGAGTATGACCGGTTCGACTGATTAGGCTGATACTTAGGTTGGTGGTTCCGTACTATTTGACGTATCACGTCGGTACAGGCTGGAGTATGACCAGCAGCTGGAGTATGACCAGTTCGACTGATTAGGCTGATACTGTAACATGTCGGTACAGGCTGGAGTATGACCAGCAGCCGGAGTATGACCGGTTCGACCGATTAGGCTGTTACTTGTCAATAGTACCGTCCTTATGAACGTTCAGAACTCATTACCGTGTTGGACACGGCAGTTAGGGGGACTCAGTACCGTGTTGGACACGGCAGTTAGGGTTATGGTCAGGGGTATGGGCGTCTGATCGTGACCGGGATTTATGTATGAGTATTATTATGCTTTTCTTACTGAGTCTGTCGACTCACAGTGCTATGTTTATGTGTAGGTAAAGGCAAGGCTAGGGCTGATGGACCGTGAACGAGCCTATGAAGATTGTACATGTTGGGGCGATTAGGCCTGGAGCGTACGATCATCGGTACAGCGAGGCTATTTTTGTAACTAGTCGCTAGGTGACAATTATTTTGTATAGACAGTAAACTTTTGTAAATGGTTTTGTAATCGGGATCCCGAGTATTTTGTATAAATATTTTACAAGTTTAATTAAAAAGCAAAAATTTTAATTAATCACGTTTTTCCATAAACCTCGTTGATTAGCAACGAGCTGCACAGTATGTTTAAAATCACGTAATACGCCTATGCTAGTTAGGGTGTTACACATCACTTAGGGTTAAGTGATTAATAATTGTGGGATTATAGTCTCGATTATAATCGAGAATCTGAATGTATGTTTGTTAAGCCTCAGTTATGACCGAGGGTTGGAAACGATCAATATTGTTACGAGTAATTACTCTTAAAACCGCGGATAGGTTTCTTACTTATCGTTTGCTGTATCAAGCAATGATAGGGACATATATAGCTCGTGGGTAACGAGTGGTAAGGGTACTTTATGAAGTACCAAGATTGTGTGATTACGATGATGTGTAATTGTTAAAGCATGATTATTGTATGATGTGATTAAATGAATGTTGTATTGTTTATAGTTTTATTCACTTTTCTTGCTGAGTCTTTGTGACTCACGGGTGTTATATGGTGCAGGTAAAGGGAAGGCCAAGGTTGAGTAGCCATGAGTTTGAGGTCGTAGCAGTATTGTACATATCAGCCGTGGTGTCATGGCCCGGTGGACAGGATAACTCGTTTCAATTGTATTTTGAAGTATAGTCGTACTTTGTAAAGCAGTTTTAGAACTGAATGTAAATATTTTGTTTTAAGGTGGTCCCTGTAAAGATTAGCACTTATATTTTATAAAAGTTATGAGTTTATTTTCAATTGTAAAATTTTAATTACCCACACTTTTGATATAATTATATAAATAAGAAAAGGAGAATTTAATAAAAGCACACACACGTGGCGTCTCTGTTGGTCAGGGCATTACAACATGTATTAGAGCGACCAATGTTTAAAGATCCTGAAGACTGGTTTGATATGTACATTGGTTGCGAAGACTCGTTCGACTCATGGTTCAGTAAGTTTTAATTATTAGAATATCTATTAATTACCTGATTGCATGTTTATTAGAAATATGCTAGCTGCTTGAAAAGAGGGAAAGTTTGAGATGTTCGGAAATACTTATTAGTATTGTTATTTCGTGGAAATATTACCACAGGTGTATAGATTATGCACCTGAGGTGGTTTGGTAGAGGTAACCGCGAGCTTGCTGGGCTCGGGGTTGGAAGTGAGGGTGAAAATCCTCCACCACCACCAAACTAGGAAGAATTATATGTCGCGATGCAGGAGACCATCCGGCAACAAGGTGAGCAAATTTGAGAGTTGAGGGAGCAGGGAGTTTAGCCTGCTCTAAATCCCAATCCTGATCCTTCGGCACCTCTGGTAGTGCCACAGGAAGTTGGAAATCGCTTGGAGCCGCTGTATGAGCGGTTCAGGAAGCAGAACCCGCAGTGTTCGAGGGTGGTGCTGATCCACTCAAGGCGAAACAGTGGATGAGTATGATAATGTTGTAGCTAAAAGTCAGTATTTTAATATTTATACTCGCAAGTGCACGAATCGTTTCAAAATATAATGTTCATGTAAGTGCAAGGTCGAACTCACGAGAGTTGACTAACATCAAAAGAAACTATTTCAAACAAAACAAGAATATTCTAACCTAGCTCCAAATATTTGATGAGATTTTGATTTAGAAAAATAAAATAAAAGACAAGTAACAAAAAGACTACTTAAGATTAAAGATGAGTGAGTATGAAAATAATTTTGAAATAAGATGTGTAAAATAATTAAGATTATTAAGATATTAGAATCCACAAACTGCAAGTTCAATAGTATTTATAAGTATATTGATTTCCAAGTTCATATATAGTTGAAATAAATCACAATATATTTTTAAAAATATATTTTCTATTTAATGCACAAGTTATTTTTAAAAATGTAGGATTTTTCTTCACTTATAAAATGTATAATTTCTAAGCATTAAATGTGTTACAATTTAATAAAACTACACAAAATGAAAGAAACTATGTTTAGGCAAAATATAACACTTATATTCTAAGAATTAGATGTAAACAATTTAATGAAAAACATTTAATCAAAGAGTATTATATTTTTACATGATTAAGATCTAAGTGAAAATATGCTCTAACAATCAACAATACATGATATTGAAGATTAAAAAAACTTATTTTTGATAGAAAAATCCATGAACTTTATAGCACAAATGGGAAATCAACATACAAAAACAAACACTATCTAGTTACATTTTGCTTCATCATTATCTTAATAATCTTGAAAAAAGACTAGATGCTCATACTTAGATTAAAGTTAAAATTACAAAATGACATGCTTGACATGCTCTTCAAAATGTAAAAATGGTAGGAAGAAAATGGTAAAAATAAATAGGGTAATGGAATGAAGAATGAAGGATTTTTTAGATGAAGAGATGATTAGGGGGTGAAGAGATATTTTGGTATTGGAGAGATGTGTTTGAAAATGGTCTTACAACACTCTATTTATAGGCATAATTGGAGGATAAAATTAATCAAAATATAATAAATAAATTGATTAATTTAATTAGTGTTGGGAAGAGAAGGGATAAATAGAGTATGTGTAAGAGTATTGGAAAAAAATAAATGTTTGTTTGGATGGAAAAATTGTGAAGAGATAGGGTAAAAATAAAATAGGAATGTTTATTTAGGTGAGAAAAATTGAGAAGATAAAATTGATATTTAAGAGTATAGTGTGGGAGAAAATATGGATTTTTTGTATTTTCTAAGTGATTTTAGGATGTCAATAATTCAACTAACAACTCATTTTTTCCTTCTTTTTTCTTCAGCAGGTGCCACATGGCGACGGTTGGATGGCTGGAGCGCTAACAGTTGGCGACCTGTCATCGTCTGGTTCGTTGGTGGAGTTAATGAGGCGGGCCTGCATTGCACGTATGGCGGAAGGAGGAGGGGGACCAGCTGCTTCGTTGGTCCCGTGCGGAAGGAGGTTGGCAGGCTTCAGTTGCTGGTGTCGAGGTGAAGGACACGCACTATCCTCCGCCGCACGATCAGTAGACGGATGGTCCAGATGGGCTATTGACTTTGACCGAGAGTTGGATTTGCATAAAGGCTCATCATATTTTCTTTTTGAAATTGTATTTTAGTCCCATTTCTTCAATATTTCTCCAATTTAATCCTAACCTTCACCACCAATTACACCTAAAAATATATAAAATAAATTAGAAACTAAAATAAAAATTTTAAATAAATAACACATAACATATTATCACAAAATAATTATAAAAACATATAATAAACTATAAAATAAACATAAAGCTAATAAATTCAAAACTTACTAAATTAATTAAAAACTTAAAAACTAAGTAAACTTTAGTTAAAGAAATGTGAAAATAACTCTAATTCCTAGAGTTATCACAACTCCAAACTTAAAATTTTGCTAGTCCTCAAGCAAAAGAAAAATTAAAACCACACATTTTTTTTTTATTTTGGTGATATAAAAAATGTCCTCAAAAATTACACATTAAAAATAGCTTATATAATATACGAATAAAAATTAAGCTCATGTAATTAATTCAATAGTCAATCTTGCTTTGAAAATATATTTTGAACTATAAATCTAAAATCTATTCATCAAATTGTTATGTGAATTTTAGAAAAATTATTGTAACAAAATATTTATTTCACATAACAAGATGAATAATTTTTTTTTTCCAAAATTTAATCTTTAAGCAAAATTGACCCGAGAATTAAACACAAAGCTTAAGAAAAATTCATAATTTTATAAACTAAAATTAAACTCAATCAAGGTAGTATCATAGGAAAAAGGGATATCACCAAAGTTTTTTTTTTAAGGCATAAATATATATATAAAATAAATATATTTTTTGGTTTTTTTTTACTAGAAAAACAATAATAAATATTTTTTTTTTATTTTTTTTAAATTATATAATAGAACTACTTTAGCATCCAAACAACAATTTTTTTAAAAGTAAAAAATAATATTCTACCATTTTCAAAAATATAAGGAAAATAACCATATGAACTCACCACTCCAAACTTAATTTATGCATTGTCCTCAATGTATCAAAATATAAATATAAATTGAAAGTAAAAGAGTTGAGAGAGAATGGTCATACCTCATCTTGGAGCATGTCAAGAGCAAAAAAAAGATAACAAACGTCAAAACAAAAGGTTAATCTAAAACACAAAGAAAAACATACATTACCAAGAATTGATGAGAGCAATTAAGGATCATGGTAACTTGGATCCTCAAGGAGGATTTCATCCACTTCAACATTTTTCAATTCTAAAAATGGTTTCAATTTTTGTCCATTTACTTTGAATATATTACCATTATTAGGATTTTCAATTTCAATGGCTCCATGTAGAAAAACAGTGCGAACAATGTATGGACCTACCCACCTAGAGCGTAATTTTCACGAAAAGAGATGCAAACGAGAATTGTATAAAAGGACTTTTTGACCGGGAGAAAAATCTTTTCTCAAAATATTTTTATCAAGATAAATCTTCATTCGGTCCTTATACTTTTTCGAATAGTCATATGCATCATGTCTAAGCTCTTTTAACTCATTCAATTGAAGCTTTCTTTTCTCACCCGCTTTGTCTAAAGAAAAATTTAGTTGCTTGATAGCCCAATAGGCTCTATGTTCTAACTCAACGGGTAAGTGGCATGCCTTCCCATAAACAAGTCTATAGGGAGACATTCCAATGGGCGTTTTGTATGCAGTACGATATGACCATAATGCATCAATGAGTCTTAAGGACCAATCTTTTCTAGTGGGGTTGACAGTTTTCTCTAAGATGTGCTTAATCTTCCTATTTGATATTTCAACTTGGCTACTAGTTTGTGGGTAGTAAGGTGTAGTGACTTTATATGTAATGTCATATTGTTTCATTAAATGCTCAAAAGGCCTATTACAAAAGTGTGTACCATTATCACTAATGATAGCACGTGGTGAACCAAATCGTGAGAAAATATTTTCTTTTAAAAACTTAAGCACAACTTTGCGGTCATTTGTATGACATGCAATAGCTTCATCCCATTTAGACACATAATCAACACCAACAAGAATGTACAAGTTACCAAAAGAGTTAGGAAATGCACCCATAAAATCAATGTCCCAAACATCAAATGTTTCAACAATAAGAATAGGATTCAAAGGCATCATGTTTCTTCTAGTTACACATTCTAATTTTTGACAACGCTCACAAGATTTGCAATACATATAAGTGTCATGAAAGATAGTAAAATCCACATTGTAAAATTTTCAAAGCAATTTTCTTACCACTAAAATGTTCACCACATGCATGATCATGACAAAAAGATATGATTTTAGGTTGATCACATTTTGGAATGCATCTCCTTATTATTTGATCAGGGCAATATTTAAACATATAAGGATCATTCGACAAGAAAAATTTCACTTCAGCATAAAATTTAGATTTATCTTATTTAGACCAATGAGAAGGAATTTCACCAGTGACCAAATAATTGACAATATCAGCATACTAAGGAAAAGAAGATACATGCATGAGTTGTTCATTTGGAAAAGTTTCAATGGTAGTGGTGGAATCATGATTAGTTTCAACAACAATTCTAGACAAATGATCAGCTACAATATTTTTAGAACCTTTTTTATCACGTATCTCTAAATCAAATTCTTGTAAGAGCAAGATCCCACGGATTAAGCGAGATTTAGCATCTTTTTTGACAAGAGATATTTAATGCATCATGATCAGAATAGACAATTATTTTAGACCCTAACAAATAAGACCTAAACTTCTCTAATGCAAACACAACAACAAGCAATTCTTTTTCAGCTGTACTATAATTCAATTGAGCTTCATTTAAAGTTTTGTAAGCATAGTATATTACATAAGGTAACTTGTTAATTCTTTGTCCTAAAACAACACCAATTGCATACTCAGAAGCATCACACATTATTTCAAAAGGAACATTCCAATCGGGAGGGCGAATAATAGGTGCACTAGTTAAAAGGGATTTTAATTTTTCAAAGGCAACATGGCAATCATTATCAAAGACAAAAGTATTTTCTTTTCCAAGTAAATAACATAAAGGGCGTGAAATTTTGCTAAAGTATTTTATGAACTTCTATAAAAACCGGCATGGCCTAAGAATGATCTAATTTCTTTTACTGTCTTAGGTGGAGAAAGTTTTGAAATAAGATCTACTTTTGCTTTATCAACTTCTATTCCTTGAGATGAAGTCACATGACCTAAGACAATTCCCTTTTTAACTATGAAATGATATTTTTCCCAATTGAGAACTAAATTCTTTTCTTTGCAACAAATTAAAAGAAGAGAAAGATGGTGCAAACAATCATCAAAAGAATTCCCAAACATAGAAAAATCATCCATAAATACTTCAAGATTTCTTTCAACCATATCAGAAATATTGCAATCATACATCTTTGAAAGGTTGCAGAAGCATTACAAAGACCAAAAGGCATGCAACGATATGCAAAGATTCCAGAAGGGCAAGTAAAGGTAGTCTTTTCTTGATCTTCAAGGGCAATGGGAATTTGGTTATAATACCCATCAAGAAAGCAATAATAAGCATGGCCAGCTAACCTTTCAAGCATTTGTTCAATGAAGGGTAATGGGAAGTGGTATTTCCTAGTGGCACTTTTCAACTTTCTGTAGTCTATACACACTCTCCACCCAGTTTGGACTCTAGTAGGGATTAACTCATTTTGTTCATTTTTAACAACAGTGATCCCAGACTTTTTTGGAACAACTTGAACTGGACTAACCCATGGACTGTCAAAAATAGGATAAATGATCCCTACATCTAACATTTTAATTACCTCATCTCTTACTACCTCTTTCATGTTTGGATTTAATCTTCTTTGACTTTCTCGGAAGGGGTTAGCATTTTCTTCTAAATAAATTCTATGCATGCACACAGTTGGGCTAATTCCCTTAATGTCTCCCATGGTCCAACCTATGGCCTTTTTATGTTTTCTACGGATATCTAACAACTTTGCTTCTTGATTTTCATCTAAATAAGATGCAATGATAACAAGATAGGTGTTAGACTCTCCTAAAAATGCATATTTCAAAGTGTTCGGCAAAGGTTTAAGATCTAACTTTGGTGGTTCAGGAGTTGACTCAACATGCTTTAATGGAATACATGTTTTCAATATCCATTGGTGGGGTAGACTCAATCAAAGAATTGACATCATGAATAAAATCATCAACATTTAAGCACATTCAAAATATTTTTGCATAAGTTTCAAAAGATTCATTCATGTCCATTTCAAAAATATTTTCCATGTTAATCATGTTCACTTCATGTATTTCTTCACACTCAACAGATTTAGCAACATTAAAAACATTCAATTCAACAGTCATGTTTCCAAAAGATAATTTCAATACACCATTATGACAGTTGATAATTGCATTAGATGTAGCTAAAAATGGTCTACCTATAATGATGGGTATTTGAGCATGAGCATTTTCAACAGGTTGAGTATCAACAATAATGAAATCAACAGTAAAATAGAATTTATCCACTTTAATCAAAACATCTTCTATAATACATCTTTGAATTTTCACAGAACGATCAGCTAATTGAAATGTTATAGAAGTTGGTTTTAATTCTCCTAGAACAGAGTAAGGCGATAAATTCGCACCAGCTCCTAAATTAAGTAAAGCCTTGTTAATAAAATGATCACCAATAATGCATGAAATTGTTGGACAACCAGGATCTTTATATTTCAGAAGACTTTTCTATTGAATAATGGAGCTAACTTTTTCAGCTAAAAATGCCTTTTTTGGAACATTAGTGTTTCTTTAAACAGTGCAAAGGTCTTTCAAGAATTTGGAGTAGGCAAGAATTTGTTTAATGGCATCTAAGAATAGAATGTTGATACTTACTTATTTGAACACTTCTAAGATGTCACTATATTGGTTGCCTTTTTTGAGTGGGAGTAATCTTTGTCGAAAATGAGCTTTTGGAATGGAAGGAAGAATTTGATCATTATCTTTTTACAAGTCATTTGTGTTGGAACTTTGAGGTTGACTTTGGTCTTTTTCAACTTGAGGTGTGTAATCGGGTTTGGCAATTTGTTTTCCGGACCTAAGAGTTGAAATAGACTTAGCTTCTTCTTTATGACTTGGGTGTAACGCCCTAATGCTAAGGCACGCTACAGTGCTTTTTCAATTATTGTGCAATCTTTGCTAATCAAAGAAATTTCTCGAAAAACGTGTCAATTTAAAATTTTTGCTTTAAATATTAAACTTTGTAATATAATATAATATTTACAAATCCCGGGATCCCGATTTCAAACTTTTAAAAATTTACTGTTTAAACTTTACATTTCAAAATACATAACTTCCAGGTCGCACAGCGACTTTCAAAATATAACTCCCAGATGTCCCGAGACCGAACACTCCAGGTCGCGCCGCTTGACATGTACAATCTCACCCGAGCTCAGGTTCATTCTTGTTCAGCCTTCGCCGTTCCTTTACCTACACATGGAAGCAGAATCTGTGAGTCAACAGACTCAGTAAGAAATGCATATGACATACCATATAATTTCCGACCTGTAAATAGGCGCCCATACACCTATTTACAGAGCTTAGCAGATGAGTATGAACGTTCTAACTAGGATACGACCATGTACCATGTACCACATGCACTCAGTATACCATCGTACTAGTGTAGGTAGGGTATGGACCGCACCTTGAGTATCGTTAAGTGTTGTACCACAGACACCTCGTACCTTTCCGTACAAGTGCTGGTAACACCATGATGTACTTCCAAACATCATACACCTTACCAATGCACTCTGTACTGCAACCGTACAAGTGTTGGTAGTGTATGAATCACAACAAATAAGCATGTATATATATTAACACATACATACATTCGAATATTCATATCACACATTATACACAGTTCTTACCTGTTTTCCGAATTCAAGTGCGCTGGCCGACCTGAACGGAATTCACGTGCTAGATGGATGCCCTAATCACAAAAATAGTAATACAGATGAGTGACTCGCTAAATCACTTTCCGGGACTTAAAACTTGAAACTAAAAGTTTCCCTATCGATAAACCTCAAGGCAATACCCTAAATATCTCAAAATTAGCCAAAACTAGGGTTTTGGAAAATCCCCCAACAGGCAGACCGGTTCCCAACCGGCATCCCGGTTCTGGGTCACCAACCGGTCGACCGGTTGGTACAAGCCACCGTAACCGGAATTCCGGTTCTACTGCTGGGAACCAAAAATCATCCCCCTTGATTCAATTCAATCCCAAACCTTACCAAACTCTCCAGTATACCTATACAATGCATACACAATGATTTCCAGGCAGTAATTCTCAGAATAAACCATCACAACTCAAGTTGCCATTAATGAACAAAGCTTTGCTCTTAGAACTTAAACTTGTATAAAACCAACAACACACTGTAAAACCAGCTACTAGGAGTTAAAATCAACTCAAAAGAACCCTAAAATTCAAACCCTAAACTTACCTAACCTAACAGCCACTATATCACAATTTCATTAATTCAAACTAACATAAACTTGAAAATTCACATAAACAAGGATTCTAGGGTTTACCTTAGTTTGATTCTCCTTAAAATCTAGTTAATCCCAGAAAAACAAGATGAAAATTCTGATCCTTCACCCTTGTTCTGCCCCAGCCGAAAGAAAGAGAGAGAGGGAGTTCAAGAACATCCAAATTTCCAATTTTCCTTCTTTCTTAGCTTTCTTTTCTTCAAAGTAACCTTTTCTTTCTTTTTTTTTTAATTACTTAACTAAAATAAGCTAGGTGTCATCACCCATGGCTGCCACCTTCTCCCACCAAGGAAAAGACTAAAATACCCTTTAATGTAAGACTTAGGTATTTCTAAAGCTAGGGGTAAAATGGTCAATTTCCATAACCCCGCTCAATCCCGATAATTTATTTTCTCTAAAATATTCCCCACTATGAAATAGGGTTCTAAACTTACTCATGTGATTATCTAGCCATCCATCGCATTTTCCGTTGTCGCCGAGCAAAAATTACAAAATTAACATATTCCACATATAAGCTAAATAATACCCCTAGAGTTTAATAAAATCTCCGGAATTGAGAAATTATAACTCTAATATTTATTTCTAAATATTGGGGTCCACATTAAAAATAAATTCACAAATAATAATAAAATAATAAAAATTAGTGCTAATTGCCTTTTCTAATCCACATTACTAGAGCGGTCATTACAATTATCCCCCCGTTAATAGGATTTCGTCCCCGAAATCTAACCTGAATAGTTCTGGATGTTGAGTCCTCATATCTGACTCTAATTCCCAGGTGGCTTCTTCCACCTTACTGTTCCTCCAGAGCACCTTAACCAGTGCAATGGTCTTGTTGTGAAGAACTTTTTCTTTTCTATCCAGAATCTGAACAGGTTGCTCTTCATAGGATAAGTCTGGTTGTAGTTCAAGGGCTTCATAACTCAAGACATGAGTCGGGTCTGACACGTATTTCCTTAACATAGAGATGTGAAATACGTCATGAACAGCTGATAATGCTGGTGGTAAGGCTAGCCGATACGCTACCTGCCCGACCTTCTCGAGTATCTGAAATGGCCCAATGAACCTAGGGCTTAACTTACCCTTCTTCCCGAAGCGCCGAATACCCTTCATGGGTGAAACTCGCAGGAAAACATGTTCCCCTGCCTGAAATGTGACATCTCTGCGCTTCGGATCAGCATAACTTTTCTGCCTGCTTTGAGAAGCAAGCATCCGAGCCTTGATCTTATCAATAGCTTCATTGGTCTTTTGCACCAACTCTGGACCCAGGTACTTCCTTTCTCCTGTCTCGTCCCAATGAATAGGAGAACGACATTTTCTACCATATAACATCTCATAGGGGGCCATCCCTATTGTACTTTGGTAGCTGTTGTTGTAGGAGAATTCAATTAAAGGCAAGTACTTACTCCATGAACCCTCAAAGTCCATGACACAGGCTCGCAGTAAATCTTCCAAAATCTGGATAGTTCTTTCTGACTGACCATCAGTCTGAGGGTGAAAGGCTGTACTAAACTTTAACTTGGTACCCATAGCCTTCTGAAGACTCACCCAAAACTTCGATGTGAACTTTGGATCCCTATATGATACAATAGATTTAGGGGCTCCATGGAGACGAACTATCTCCTTCACATACAATTCAGCATACTGATCCACTGAATAGGCAACTTTCACTGGTAGAAAGTGAGCCGACTTTGTAAATCTATCCACAATGACCCATACAGAATCATACATCCCTGTAGTTCTAGGCAAACCAGTTACAAAGTCCATTGTAATGTCCTCCCACTTCCATTCTGGAAGGATGAAAGGTTGTAATAACCCTGCCGGCCTCTGATGTTCAGCCTTAATCTGCTGGCAGGTTAAACACTTGGACACATAGTCCACCACATCTCTTTTCATCCCATACCACCAGAAGTAGGGTTTCAAATCTTGATACATCTTAGTGGTTCCCGGATGCAACGAATAAGGCGTGGTGTGAGCTTCATCAAGTATCTCTTTCTTAAGCTCATCAACACTAGGAACACAAACTCGAGCTTTATATAACAACATTCCACTGCTCGAGACTGAAAAACCTCTAGGCCGACCAGCCACTATTTCATCTCGAACTTTAACTAGCTCGGAATCTTTTAGTTGTGCTTTTCTGATTCTCTCCAACAGATCAGATTGGAGGGTTAAATTATGTAATCTCCCGACCACGAACTCAATTCCTGCACTAATCATTTCTGAGGCTAGTTGAGGGGCTATCATAACCGTAGTACACACTTGCCCGGGACCCTTTCTGCTCAGAGCATCGGCCACAACATTGGCCTTCCCGGGGTGATACAGTATTTCACAATCGTAGTCTTTAACTAACTCCAACCACCTTCTCTGCCTCATATTCAAATCTTTTTGGGTGAAAAAGTATTTAAGACTTTTATGATCAGTATAAATTTCACACTTTTCACCGTAAAGATAATGTCGCCATATCTTTAAATTAAAAACCACAGCAGCGATTTCCAAATCATGAGTTGGGTAACGCTGCTCATAATTCTTCAGTTGACGAGAGGCATAAGCTATGACTCTGTCAGCTTGCATCAGAACACATCCCAGACCCTGTCTGGATGCGTCACAATAAACAACAAATTTCTCTTGATCTGCTGGCAAAGCTAACACCGGAGCTGTTATCAAACGCTGCTTCAATTCCTGAAAGCTTGATTCACACTTATCTGACCACACAAATCTCTGATTTTTCTTGGTCAATTCGGTTAGGGGCATAAAAAGTTTAGAGAATCCTTCGACGAAATGTCGATAATACCCTGCTAACCCGAGAAAACTTCGAATTTCTATCACAGACTTGGGCCTCGGCCAATTCTTCACTGATTCTATCTTGTTTGGATCGACCATAATTCAATTTTTCCCAACAATATGACCCAGAAAGGACACCTCAGACAACCAGAATTCGCACTTTTTAAACTTGGCATACAGCTTGTGATCCCTAAGTCGCTGTAACACCATTCGAAGATGATGCTCGTGCTCCTCTTCTGACTGAGAGTATACAAGAATGTCATCGATAAACACTATAACGCAGTTATCGAGGAAATCCTTGAACACCCTATTCATGAGATCCATAAAGGCTGCAGGAGCATTAGTCAATCCGAACGACATTACCAGAAACTCATAGTGCCCATATCTGGTTTTAAAAGCAGTCTTCGGTATGTCCTCCTCCCGAATTCTGAGTTGATGATAACCCGACCGTAAATCAATCTTTGAAAACACAGTCTTTCCCTGAAGCTGATCGAACAGATCATCGATCCTGGGCAACGGGTACTTGTTCTTAATCGTCAGCTTGTTTAGTTCCCGATAATCAATACACATTCTGAGGGAACCATCTTTCTTCTTCACAAAAAGAACCGAAGCTCCCCAGGGCGATACACTGGGTCGAATAAACCCAATATCAAGCATCCCCTGAAGTTGTAACTTAAGCTCCTTGAGTTCCGCTGGAGCCATCCTATATGGAGCTTTAGAAACAGGTTCGACTCCAGGTGCCAAATCAATTACAAAGTCAATCTCTCGCTGTGGCGGCAATCCCGGCAATTCCTCGAGAAACACATCAAGAAAATCTTTCACCACCCGGACTACCTCAGGCCCAAATGTTTCGAGTCCGCTGAGTCAAATACTACCGCTAGAAATCCTACACAACCATTGCATAGTAAATCCCTAGCTCTCAACACAGAAATAACCGGGATCCGAGACCCCTGAACCGATCCAACATAAACAAATGGATCTTCACTTTCCGGCTGAAAAGTCACCATTTTACGCCTACAATCTATTGTGGCCGAATACTTGGATAGAAAATCCATTCCCAGTATAATATCAAACTCAGTTAATTTCAATTCTATAAGGTCAGTACTCAATTCCCTATCTTCGATCCTAATCGGCATAGACCTAATGCGCCTATTAGAGATAACCAATTCCCCGCTAGGCATTAGGGTTCCAAACCCTCTTTCTAAAATATCACAAGGCCTACCCAAAAGATCAATCACTCTTGTAGCCACATATGAACGTGTAGCTCCCGAGTCAAATAATACTGTAAATAACAAGTTGTTGACGGGAAGCCGACTGTCACAATGAAGGACTGGCTGCAGCATCAGCTTGGGTAATGGCAAACACCCGAGCAGGAACCGGTTTCACCTCAGCTTTCGGCTCCTCTTTCTTTGCCTGGGGGCAATCTATCTTGAAATGCCCCACCATGCCACACAGGAAGCATGTCTTCCGGTTACACTCTCCCGGATGATGTTTCTTGCACCTTGGACACTCAGGATAAGAGTAACCCCGGCGTCCTCCTCTGCCTTGGTTCCCACGGAACCGCTTGCTTTGCCCCGAGCCACCAGAAGCTGGAATAACTTTTCTTTTCTGCTCAGTGGTGGAGTCACCACTATCCCTACCATAAACAGGAGTAGGAATAGTGGGGGTTCCACCAACACTCGGAGTCACTCGGGGCTCCTGAAGAAATTTTACTGCACCCTCGGCTCTCAAAGCCTTCTCAACCATATCTGCATACGTGGTTGCTTCAGTAGTGGTAATAACCAGATCATGCCGGATCTTTGCACTCAAACCCGCTAAATATTTTTCTTTCTTACTGAAGTCAGTGGGCACAATTCCTGCTGCCAACTTAGCCAACCGATCAAACTTCGTTGTGTACTCAAAGGATCCCGACATTCCCTCAGTCTGAACTAGATCAGTGAACTCTTTCCGCTTTGCACTGCGGACCGCTTCGTTGTAATACTTGGAGTTAAATAACTCCCTAAATTCTTCCCAGGTCATCAGCGTGACGTCCCGAGTGAGGGTTATCAACTCCCACCACACGAGAGCATCTTCCTGAAACTGGAAAGTGGCGCAGGTCACCCGATCATTTCCAACCACTCCCATAAAGTTAAGAATGCGTTCAATCATTGAAAGCCACTGCTCGGCCTTCATCACATCAGGGCCTCCCAGAAACACTGGAGGTGCCTATTTTCGAAATCTTTCGTACAACGGTTCCATACGGTTGCCAACAACAGGTTGTTCTGCTGGCACCGCAGGAACTGCAACGGCCTGAACTTCTTGAGGAGGCATAGCAGGAGGACCCTGCTGCCTCAATCTTTGGATCTCTTCGTCTTGCTGACGGATTCTATCTTGCATTTCAGCAAATCTTTGCTCCCAGTCAGGAGGAGCTTGAGGTGGATTTACAGGGCGACCACCCTGAGCTCTGCCACGGCCACGGCCGCGACCACGAGGATTTTGAGGATTCCCCTGACCGCCTCCGGTCTCAACCATACCACCCTGACTTCTTGTATTTCGCGGGGCGTCCATTTAATAGGACTTAGCCTGCGAATCCACAAGCCAGGCAGGTTAGACAGCGATCAAAATTAACACCGCTCTTAATAACTTAAAGGCAACACACTTTCTTTTCTTTTTAAGGAAATATATTTAATTTAAATCTAATATGCTTCCTAACATGCTTTCACATCACACTTATTTAAAATACTAAACAAGTACAGGCTTACTGAACCGTGAACCGAGCTTTCTCTGATGAAGATTGTACATGTCATAGCAAGCTTCGGTAGACAAACTTGGCGGCTCCGATACCAAAATTGTAACGCCCTAATGCTAAGGCACGCTACAGTGCTTTTTCAATTATTGTGCAATCTTTGCTAATCAAAGAAATTTCTCGAAAAACGTGTCAATTTAAAATTTTTGCTTTAAATATTAAACTTTGTAATATAATATAATATTTACAAATCCCGGGATCCCGATTTCAAACTTTTAAAAATTTACTGTTTAAACTTTACATTTCAAAATACATAACTTCCAGGTCGCACAGCGACTTTCAAAATATAACTCCCAGATGTCCCGAGACCGAACACTCCAGGTCGCGCCGCTTGACATGTACAATCTCACCCGAGCTCAGGTTCATTCTTGTTCAGCCTTCGCCTTTCCTTTACCTACACATGGAAGCAGAAACTGTGAGTCAACAGACTCAGTAAGAAATGCATATAACATACCATATAATTTCCGACCTGTAAATAGGCGCCCATACACCTATTTACAGAGCTTAGCAGATGAGTATGAACGTTCTAACTAGGATACGACCATGTACCATGTACCACATGCACTCAGTATACCATCGTACTAGTGTAGGTAGGGTATGGACCGCACCTTGAGTACCGTTAAGTGTTGTACCACAGACACCTCGTACCTTTCCGTACAAGTGCTGGTAACACCATGATGTACTTCCAAACATCATACACCTTACCAATGCACTCTGTACTGCAACCGTACAAGTGTTGGTAGTGTATGAATCACAACAAATAAGCATGTATATATATATTAACACATACATACATTCGAATATTCATATCACACATTATACACAGTTCTTACCTGTTTTCTGAATTCAAGTGCGCTGGCCGACCTGAACGGAATTCACGTGCTAGATGGATGCCCTAATCACAAAAATAGTAATACAGATGAGTGACTCGCTAAATCACTTTCCGGGACTTAAAACTTGAAACTAAAAGTTTCCCTATCGATAAACCTCAAGGCAATATCCTAAATATCTCAAAATTAGCCAAAACTAGGGTTCTGGAAAATCCCCCAACAGATAGACCGGTTCCCAACCGGCATCCCGGTTCTGGGTCCCCAACTGGTCGACCGGTTGGTACAGGCCACCCAGAACCGGAATTCCGGTTCTACTGCTGGGAACCAAAAATCATCCCCCTTGATTCAATTCAATCCCAAACCTTACCAAACTCTCCAGTATACCTATACAATGCATACACAATGATTTCCAGGCAGTAATTCTCAGAATAAACCATCACAACTCAAGTTGCCATTAATGAACAAAGCTTTGCTCTTAGAACTTAAACTTGTATAAAACCAACAACACACTGTAAAACCAGCTACTAGGAGTTAAAATCAACTCAAAAGAACCCTAAAATTCAAACCCTAAACTTACCTAAACCTAACAGCCACTATATCACAATTTCATTAATTCAAACTAACATAAACTTGAAAATTCACATAAACAAGGATTCTAGGGTTTACCTTAGTTTGATTCTCCTTAAAATCTAGTTAATCCCAGAAAAACAAGATGAAAATTCTGATCCTTCACCCTTGTTCTGCCCCAGCCGAAAGAAAGAGAGAGAGGGATTTCAAGAACATCCAAATTTCTAATTTTCCTTCTTTCTTAGCTTTCTTTTCTTCAAAGTAACCTTTTCTTTCTTTTTTTTTTTAATTACTTAACTAAAATAAGCTAGGTGTCATCACCCATGGCTGCCACCTTCTCCCACCAAGGAAAAGACTAAAATACCCTTTAATGTAAAACTTAGGTATTTCTAAAGCTAGGGGTAAAATGGTCAATTTCCATAACCCCGCTCAATCCCGATAATTTATTTTCTCTAAAATATTCCCCACTATGAAATAGGGTTCTAAACTTACTCATGTGATTATCTAGCCATCCATCGCATTTTCCGTTGTCGCCGAGCAAAAATTACAAAATTAACATATTCCACATATAAGCAAAATAATACCCCTAGAGTTTAATAAAATCTCTGGAATTGAGAAATTATAACTCTAATATTTATTTCTAAATATTGGGGTCCACATTAAAAATAAATTCACAAATAATAATAAAATAATAAAAATTAGTGCTAATTGTCTTTTCTAATCCACATTACTAGAGCGGTCATTACATTGGGACTCCTACTTCATATTGGCCTTTAGGATTTGGGATGGGTTGGCTAGGAAATCTTATTTTTTCTCTCTCAGTTACGGCACTGGCAAGTTGACCCAACTGAGTCTAAAGTTTGGCTATGGATTAGACTCATTTTGCATGATTTGTTGGGTCGATTGCATCAATTTTTGTAAAGTGTCTTCTAAGGAAGGTTTTCTTTGTGGAAGGTAAGGTTGACTTGGTTGGGCATGATTTGGATTTGGTATGTTGAATTGGTTTCCTTGGTTCATTTGTGGTTGGTTTTGTCTCCATGAAAAATTGGGATAGTTTCTCCAATTATGATTGTATATGTTGGAAAATGGGCTATCATTTGGTTTACCATAAGAATGTAAAGCATTTGCCTCTTCGGATAATGTTTCAAGAAAAGAAGGACACGATTGATCATTATGACAAGTACTAGCAAAAACATCTTTTTTAGGTTGAACATGAGAATTCATAGTTTGACTTATGACTATGGCTTCTACTTTTCTTGCTAATTTTTCAAAAGATGTTCTCAAATCAGTTTCTTCTTTTATTTCATATTTTTCTCTTCTTTTAGGTGAACTATTTGCTCTAGACCTAGGCTCAGAATAATTCCATTATTGCGAATTAACAGACAATTCTTCAAGAGTTTCCCAAGCCTCTTGCCCTTGTAATTTCAAAAAAAATTCGGTATGCCTAGATTGAATCATTTGTCGGTTTGAAGGGGTTAAACCATCATAAAAATATTTTACCAGTCTCCATTTTTCAAAGCCATGGTAGGGGCATTTTAATAATAAATCTTTAAATCTTTCTCAACATTCATAAAATTCTTCATTATCTTTTTGATAAAATTCGAAGATTTCTCTTCTTAAATTATCAGTTTTGGACATGGGGAAAAATTTGGCAAGAAATTTATTAAAAAGTTGATCCCAAGTAGTTATTGTTCCGATTGGCAATGAGTTTAGCCAAGCTTTGGCTTTATCTTTTAAAGAAAAAGGAAACAACCTAAGCTTGATCGATTCATCTGAAAAATTTTGAAAACGAAAAGTTGAACAAATATCTAAGAAATCTTTTACATGCATGTAAGGGTCCTCTCTTTCTAAACCATAAAATGAAGGCAACAATTGAATGATAGATGGTTTAAGTTCAAAATGAATGGCATTAGTAGTAGGCAAAACAATACATGATGGAGCATTGGATGAAATAGGTGAAAAATAATCAAGTAGCTTTTTTTCTTGCGCAATATTAGGTTCTTGTTCCATTATGCTTAAATTTTCAAAAACACTTTCAATTTCACCTAAAGTTACTACTCTTTTTACCAAACGATTTTTAGCATCACATTGCCAATGATGCATGCAATGTCACAAATTTTACAAAAAAAAAAAAAAACACAAATAACACACAATAATCTCAAGAAGACAAATTTCTGATGTGGAAGACCAGTTATAAACTGCAACCACAGAGCATACTTATAACACGAAGAGATTATGATTTTTTTACATTTTTAATTTTTGAATTTTTTTAGTTTGACTTGTTCCCAGGCCTATTTCATTCCACTTACTCACGACTTAATAACAACTCCCTGGGGTTAATTATTAAGTGTGGATGGAAAGTTTACCAAATTTTCTTTAAGCAAAAATTGCTTATGTTGAAAGAACAAGCTTTGTTTTTAGTTTTTTTTTTCAAGTATTTTTTTAAGCAAAGTAAATAAAATTACACTAACTAAATACAATAATTAAGAAAAATGAAAATAATAATGATAGATAGTTATATCAAAGTTAGGAGGCACAAAATGCCATAAACTAACTATAACAATAATAATAGTAATAGTAGTAGTAGTAGTAGTAATAGTACTAATAATAAGATTTTAGGAGGCACAAGATGCCATCAACTAAAATGATAAATAAAAATAAAAGCTAGGAGGAACTAATGCCATCGCTAGAGGAGGTATAATAGGAGGCAAAAATGCACTCAACTATCAAGAATGTAGGAGACACAAAATGTACTCAACTACTAAAGAGAAAAAAAGAGGTTAGGAGGCAAAAATGCACTCAACTAGCAAATATGTAGGAGGCACAAAATACCATCAACTACCAAGAATTATATGCTTATATATAGTATACTATATAATATATAACAATATATATATATATGTATGTATAGATATGTTTAACTTTCTCTTTTTATTTTTTAGATGAAAGTGAGAATAATAATAATAATAAAAAATAAATAACTAGTAGAAGAATAGTACTTACCTTGTGGAAAGATTGTTTTTTTCTTGCAACTCCCCGGCAACGGCACCAAAAACTTATTGTAACCAAAAGTGAGTGTTTTAATATTTATACTCGTAAGTACATGAATCGTTTCGGAATATAATATTCATGTAAGTGCAAGGTCGAACCCATGGGAGTTGACTAACATCAAAAGAAACTATTTCAGACAAAACAAGAATATTCTAACCTAGCTCCAAATATTTGATGAGATTTTGATTTAGAAAAATAAAATAAAAGACAAGTAACTAAAAGAATTAAGATTAAAGATGAGTGAGTATGAAAATGATTTTCAAATAAGATGTGTAAAATAAGATTATCAAGATATTAGAATCCACAAAATATAAGTTCAATAGTATTTATAAGTATATTAATTTTCAAGTTAATATATAATTGAAATAAATCACACTATATTTTTCATTTTATAAAATAATATAAAATAATATAAAGTAGATGAGAAGAAAGAAAAAGAAGATGAAGAGAGAAAGAGAAAGTGAATGAGAATTTCTGAGTTGTTTATTCCAATGGGGTGAACCCCTATTTATACAAATACAAGAGTGAGATATTAAGAAACTAAGAAAAAGAGAAACTAAGGAAAAGAGGAATGTTCATTACAATTCATGGTAATAAATAAAAGATTTGGAGATCCACATAATTATTAATATTTATAACACTCCCCCTTGGATGTCCATAATAACTGCCTTATTAAAAATCTTGCTGAAAACTTGATCAAAGGAAAAAGAGTATAGTGTAAACTAACTCCCCCTCATTTAGGCATTTGTGGAGATCTTCTAATCGACGAATTTCGATCTTGTCTGCCGTCTTCTCAAATGTTGATGTTGGTAATAACTTTGTGAATAAGTTTGTAAGATTGACACTTGATTGAATATGTTGAACACCAATATGCATTTTCTTGAAGCGTATAAAGAAGAATTTCGTGAAATGTGTTCTAACTCTATCTCCTTCAATGTACCTCCTTTTAGTTGAACGATGCAAGCAGTATTATCCATAGAGAATTGCTTGGGTTGATACTTCTTTATTGAGTGCAATCCATATGTTTCCCGAATATGCTATGTCAATGATCTCACTCACACACATTCTCTACTTGCTTCATAAAATGCAAGTATGTTAACATGATTTATAGTTGCCTCGTTAAAAACCTTGCCAGAAAAACCCAGTGGGACAAAATTTGAGCTAAGGGAAAAAGAGTACAATATATATTTCATATTCATAACTATTTTTAAGTTGCCTCGTGAAAAACCTTGCCAGGAAAACCCATTGGGACAAAACCTGAACTAAGGGAAAAAGAGTGCAACATGAATATGTCTCCCCCTCATGCACATATGATCCATAATTCTTTTCGTGATAATATATCTCATAAGATTATTGTTATCACTTTTAAAATATCACCATATATAATCTTTGATCATATATTTTCTATAACTCTTCGAGAGTATGTATGGACTTCTAAATTATAGATGAGGGGTTCGTGGAACATTAATATTTATCCAACTAATTGTATCATTCATGTGTATATACAATCTTGTTCATACTAAAATTTAACATTTCAAGTAGATATGAACATAACACATTAATGATAATATAAATTTCATTTGTGACAATGATGGTACTCCAATACCATATATTTGTTCCATCTTGTTGTATGATCTTAATTTTTATCAAATGATAATATATCTATAATTCTTAATACATATGAAGTACTTCAGGACTTCAATACTAATGAACAAACTTTATACATTTAATATTTCTCGATATACAAAAGAAATAAAAGTTTGTTCTTCAATTAATCAAAAACTCTTCAAGAGTCTATCACAACGTATAATTTACGTATTTATACTGCATAGACAACCATACGTATTTTTCAAACAATAATTTACTTACATGTCTTTATTTCATACAAAGATCTTTGTCATATAGTGCGCGCGACTTAGAATTTATATCACTTAAGACATGTATTAAATTCTTCTAGAATTTTTAGATAAGGCTTATTTCAAATTCTCACTATATTAGGAGCTACAAATAAATAATCTTTTGTTGCAACATTTATGTGACGCTTATAAATCCTCATAAAATATATTCCAGGCTATAATCAAATAATGATTATATTTTCTCAATATTTAAGCCTTACTTCAATCAATCTCATGTCTATACGAACTTTGTACAACAATTCATTATGTACAAATACATATATGCAAATTTCTCATTAGAAATATTTATTTGCATACCCTACAGGTCTTACTTCACTTTATGTGAGTAAATTTGCCTGGATTGCGTCATAATATTTTGGCCAAAAATCAAAATGTAAGTCGATGATTCTCGACAAATCTAATACCATGATCCTTGCTATCTCATGTTAGTTTATTGCATATGCAAACATTCAATATTTATTGTCGACAAAAATTTCAATAAATGATAATTTCCTCCCATATTGACATAACTTATAGAGATCTCTTTAAATTACATATTTTTCAAATATGTTTATCATTTATAGGTACCTATAACGAATCACTTCAGGGATTCAATTATGATGAAATGTGTTATGTCAAACTTCTCTTGGGAGTCTTTTCGAGTACCGTTTTCATCACGGTTATCATTTTAATACTTTATAACATTAAGGTATCTCCATGAGTACCTCTAGATTTAACAACTTCAGGGCAAATCGAATGAACATTTATTAATAATTTCTACATTGTTCATTTACGCTTCAGGCGTTTTCAACTTATTCTATCTCAACTTTGAATAATATTGATTTGCAGTTGGTATATATCATTTTGAACTATATTGTTCTTATATACTTTGTGCAAGGATCATTTTTTAAAAATTATCATCGATCCCAACTGCTTCTCTCCCCCTGATCGAGAGATTTTTTAAAAATTGTGATATCTAATAATATTAATACACCTGTAGGGATTTCAATATATCACAATGAATCAATATTTGTTTAAACTCATATATACTATATGACATTGAACTTTAGGTTCAATAAACTTTAGTTTCAAGTTCAATCCTTATGAACTTAATTCATTTCTAAGAATGAGTCATACGTGTATAATTAGAAATACATAAATTTACACATTTTGTAAATGCATGATTATATAATCTTATCACATCGATAAGAAACTATGCAATAAAAATCTAACAATAGCTCAAGATTGTTAAGGAAATATAATTTAAATATTTTCTATGTGCAAATATATGCACATTCTTCTTTTGAGCCTTATAAATTAACAATGAGAAGAATCTTCTGGTTCTTCAACAAAATTTAGTCAAATTCTTTGACAATTTATTGCATATGATTGATCATGTCAAAATAATTCAATTCATGAACTTCAGGTTCACTATAATTTGTATTTCAATGAAACTTTCACAAGGTAATGTAAAATCACTACAACATATAAGTAATCATAAAAAGTTTCATTTTTATATACACGAATAATATAATTATATTATTCTCCAAAACATATACACTCTTCAGGAGTCACTATTATGTTTATCAAACTTTATATTTCTTCAGGAATCACTATCATCAATTCAATGATGTGTATAATTTAAAAGATACATGACAACTTCATCATGTTATTGTAATGGTCAAATAGATATAACCATAATATATCATTCATTTTTCCTGGTATCTTTTTAACAAGTCGTCTAATTTATTAATAGACTATTCATCAGTCTAATTATCATGACTTGATATATTATATATTTAAATGTACAACCAGTACATATAATAAGTTATTTCTTATCACTTTTATAACTAGATAAAAGTTATACATCTAGGTACATACAAATATATTTTACTACTCCAAGTAGCAATTGTATGTAAGACTTCTTCAGGAAGCTTTTCAAATAATCATTTTGTGATTCTTTATCACTTTGATTATATTGGATCACTAACAAATGTTAGTAAGTTATATATTCACTTCTGGGAATATGCAAACTGAATTATATAGTAACTATATATATACATATCCTGTACTAACAATAGTTTGAAACTATTGATTTCAAGAAATAATAAAATATGTATATATTAATTTGCTTTTGGCATTGCCAATATATGTGAAATTTATATTCTTTGAAATAGAATTTCATGTCTATTCATTCTCTTTAGGGAATGATATTTAAATATTCTAGATGTACAATAAATTTGTACAATTCACATTCTATTCAATAATCAAGTATACTTTTATCTTGATTATAAGTATGTCCGTACTACAGGTACGCGACCACTATTATTCAATTCAACACATGATATATAAATTTCATGCACTTTGATTATGTGTGGTATCTCATCTTTTAGTTGTTTCCACTTTTTCTGGAAATATTTGATTAGTAAATAATATCATTGATTATTTAAAATCATTACATTCACTTCGGGGAATGACGTTGAACAAGTAGAACATTATTATAAATTTCTTAAAAATTTATTACTTGTTCATCCATAAAAAATATAAGAAATTATTCAACAATTTCTTTTACGATATTTCAAAGAATATATGAATGCAATTTTTGCATAGTCTCCAAGATGTATGCAAAATTTAATCTTTAATATATGTCAGATTCAATAATTTCCAACATTGCAAGTAATAACAATGTATAATAACATGACTAATACGAGGAATCTTTAAAAGTAATTGACTTCAATTCGTATCATTCTCTGCAGGAAATGATGAACAATAAATACATGCCTCATGTATTTAAATAACATTAGTCATGCTCATTGTTATTCTTATACTTTGATGTTTCAATGCAATTTTCTTAACATTCTTTTTGGATATTCAAAACCCACTATAAAATTGCATCAATAATAATCATTTTTAATGATTCTTTAGTTGTATTCACATAAATACAATCATTTTTTTTTTTTGACAAATATAAAACATTTACTTCAGGAAATGTTTGTCAAAATCTATATCGATATTAGATTACTTTTCATTGTCCTCAAAGAATACAAGAACATACATATAAATATGTATTCATCTCTTTCATTATATATCCATCAACTATATAATGAATATTATGTTTGCATAATCTTCAGGATATATGCAAGATTTTATTGAGGACGCATAATCATAGGGATATATGCAATATTTTATCGAGGATGCATAATCTTCAGGATATATACAATTTTTTATCGATGATGCATAATCTTCAGGATATATGCAATATTTTATCGATGATGCATAATCTTCAGGATATATGCAATATTTTATCGATTATACATAATCTTTTGGATATATGTATAATTCATATAGATTTTCTCTATCATATCATAGGCACACATATATTGTAAATATTATGAATGATAAGAACATTATATATATATATGAAATCAATAATAAATATATAAAAACATATACATACATATATAATATATAGATATATAGATAAAAATAAAATAAAAAAAAATCATTGAAATTGTTTCAGTCAGATGAGTATATATATAAATATATATTTAGTGTATCGTGACTTTGAAACAATTCAAGAACTTTAACAAAATACTTACATTGGATCTTAGGCAGAGACTCATGCTTGAAGCTTAGGCAGAGACTCATGCTTGAAGCTTGGGCAGAGACTCGTGCTGATAACGTGTTATAAAATAATATAAAATAATATAAAGTAGATGAGAAGAAAGAAAAAGAAGATGAAGAGAGAAAGAGAAAGTGAATGAGAATTTCTGAGTTGTTTATTCCAATGGGGTGAACCCCTATTTATACAAATACAAGAGTGAGATATTAAGAAACTAAGAAAAAGGGAAACTAAGGAAAAGATAAATGTTCATTACAATTCATGGTAATAAATAAAAGATTTGGAGATCCACATAATTATTAATATTTATAACATTTCAAAATATATTTTCTATTTAAGCACAAGTTATTTTCAAAAATGTAGGATTTTTCTTCACTTATAAAATGTATAATTTCTAAGCATTAAATGTGTTACAATTTAATGAAACTACACAAAATCAAAGAAACTATGTTTAGGCAAAATATAACACTTATCTTCTAAGAATTAGATGTAACAATTTAATGAAAAATATTTAATCAAAGAGTATTATATTTTTGCATGATGAAGATCTAAGTGGAAGTATGCTCTAACAATAAAAAATACATGATATTGAAGATGAAAAAGATATATTTTTGATAGAATAATTCATGAACTTTATAGCACAAATGGGAAATCAACATACAAAAACAAACACTATCTAGTTACATTTTGTTTCATCATTATTTTAATAATCTTGAAAAAAGACTAGAAGCCCATAACTAGATTGAAATAAAAATTACAAAATGACATGCTTGACATGCTCTTCAAAATGTAAAAATGGTAGGAAGAAAATGGTAAGAATGAAATGGCAAAAATGAAGAGGGTTATGGAATGAAAAGTGAAGAGTTTTTGAGATGAAGAGATGAGAGATGATTAGAGGGGAGAAGAGATATTTTGGTAGTGAAGAGATGTGTTTGAAAATGGTCTTACAACACTCTATTTATAGGAAAAATTGGGGGATTAAATTAATCAATATATAATAAATAAATTGATTAATTTAATTAGTGTTGGGAAGATAAGGGATAAATAGAATATGTGTAAGAGTATTGGAAAAAATAAATGTTTGCTTGGATGGAAAAATAGTGAAAAGATAGGGTAAAAATAAAATAGGAATGTTAATTTAGGTGAGAATAATTGGGAAAATAAAATTGATATGTAAGTGTAAAGTGTGGGAGAAAATATGGATTTTTGGCATTTTCTAAGTAATTTTTGAATGTGAATAATTCAACTAACAGCTCATTTTTTCCTTCTTTTTGTTTCTTCTGCAGATGCCACATGGCGACGGTTGGATGGCTGGAGCACTGGAAGTTGGTGATCTAGGATCGTCTGGTTCGTTGGTGGAGCTGACGGGGCAGGCCTGCGTTGCACGCGTGGCGAAAGGAGGAGGGGGACCAGCTGCTTCGTGGGTCCCGTGCGGAAGGAGGTTGGCAGGCTTCACTTTAGGGATGTAAATTATACCCGCGGGTACCCGTTCGTTATGGGGCGAGTACGGGGGTTGACTTTCGGGGCCGGGGCAGGTATGGGTTTAAAGATTCATACGTGAGTCAAAAACGAGGCAGTGCGGGGAAATAGATACCCGCCACGAACCTGCCCCGATATGATGTATGTATAGATTTAATTTTTAAAATCATAACTACTACAATTAAAATAACTTCATGCTTTAGGCTTTTTATTGATTATACTCTTTTTTTTTTTACTATACACACTATCTCACTTAAGTTTATTGTTTTACTAAGTTTTTGATTATTTTTTTTTTTTAATTCTCTTTGAGACATTACTTTTTTTTCAAAAATATATATGTAATGGGTACCCGATGAGAATTCTTCCCCCGTCGGGTAATTCCCGCCCCACTCCCGCTTTAATTTAAACGGGTATTGGGGAGAGTATGGGAGTGAATTTAAGAAGCGGGTGTGGGGTGGGGGAGCAATCCCCGCACCCGTCCCACCCCATTTACATTCCTACTTCACTTGTTGCTGTCGGGGTGGAGGACACGCGCTATCCTCAGCCGCACAATCGGTAGAGGGACGATCTAGATGGGCTGTTAACTTTGATCGAGAGTAGGATTTGCATAAAGGCTCATCAGATTTTCTTTTTGAAATTGTATTTTAGCCCCATTTCTTCAATATTTCTCCAATTTAATCCTAACCTTCACCACCAATTACACCTAAAAATACATAAAATAAATTAGAGACTAAAATAAAATTTTAAATAAATAACACATAACATATTATCACAAAATAATTATAAAAACATATAATAAACTACAAAATAAACATAAAGCTAATAAATTCAAAAAATAATTAAAAACTTAAGAACTAAGCCAATTTTAGTTAAAAAAAAATGTGAAAATAACTCTAATTTCTATAATTATTAGATAACATCCATTTTTTATTTAATGCGGGTCGAGAATAATGATCGGGTCAGATGTGCCATTTATATGCTGCGAGAAGATGCCTGAATTTTGTGGGAGATCGTGTCTCAGGGTCATGACCTGAGTAACATGACCTGGGATGCTTTCCGAACATTATTTTTTTGAGAAGTATTATAATGAGTCTATACGGGCAGCAAAAGCAGAAGAGTTTATATGATTGACTCAGGGTAGTATGACTGTGATAGAGTATGCCCCCAAGTTTGATCAAATGGCAAAATTTGCTTCAAATGAAGTAGCTACTAAGGCTGCTAGAAAAGAAAAATTTATTCGGGGATTGGATGAACACATTACACGAGATGTAATAGTTGCGGCCAAACAACCTGGATTTGTTCGGACTTATGCACAGATAGTTGAATTGGCCCTAGTTATTGAGGGTGTAGAAGACAAGATACGAAAGAAAAATATTGCAAGAAGAGATTCATGGAAGCAGACATCTGGTGCTGCCTTAGGTAAGGGTAATGACCCTGGTGATCGCAAGAAAAGATCTAATGAACCATCAGCTACAGGCCTAAAAAAAAGATTCCAAAATAACCAAGGTTTTCGTCGTGGTGGAAACAAAAAACTAAGAAACTTTTCTAGAATGTCCAAGGTGCAAGAGGCGCCACGAAGGCGAATGTCAGGCCAAGGCCTGCTTTCAATGTGGGGTAGTGGGTCACTTGAAGAGGAATTTCCCACAACTACTACGACCAGAACAGAAGAAGGATGATACACCTGCTTTTGCTCAAGTGTTTGCCCTAACTCAGGCCGAGGCTGATGCCGGCCCTTCCACTGTGACAGGTCAGCTCTTTGTTGTTGGTACTTTATTAACTGTATTGATTGACTCTGGTGTGACGCATTCTTATGTTTCAAATAGGGTAATTGAGAACTTGAATAGGCCTAGTGATGTACTTTCAAGAGGCTTCGAAACTTTACTGCCTAATAGAGAGCTAGTTATCTCCAGTAGGTGGGTTTGGTCCCTTCCTGTAGTTGTGGAAGAAACCGAGTTGTCAGTTGATCTGATAGAGTTAAATTTGGAAGATTTTGATGTTATTTTGGGTATGGATTGGCTTGCTAAATACAACGTAACCATTGGTTGTAAAAGAAAGATGGTAACTTTTTAACGAGAGGGTGAGGATGTTGGGTTTCATGCCCTAAATAAAACTCATTTCAATATAATCAGATTTACTTATTAATATAGATCAGAAATAACATTTAATGTTGCATGGTTCACATGATTTATTTCATGATTATATGTACATAATGTATAAATTCATCTGAAACCCTTTTCACATACTTGATCCTGTTTATTGTGCCGTCAACACATTGGAAAGTAAACATGACTATGTGAATAAAGTTTCCTAGATTTATCAGACACAGGGTTTTACTGATATGATAATCTACAACAGAGTTTACTTGCATTTGGAGAAGTGCTATGTTCTTTCCAGAGCATTGGTTAAAATAAAGCTCAGGTTGGATGCATGGAGTATGCATCGGAAGGGATCGATATTGAACTTTGACTTAGATTTATTAAACTTACCGTAATATCTATTCAAGTCAATATTGCCTAGTTGATCCTAGATCAAATGATCTTAATCCTGTTATGATTAGGCTCAATCTTGAAAGGCTATTCGTGTTCTTTGATTTGTTAGTTAAGCCTACTTTTAGGTCAGGGCGATACGTACATTTTGGGAACACGGTAGTGCAATTGAGTGGGAGCGCTAGCATAAACATGGAATCTATAGCTTCTATCAGGCGAATAGTAAGCAAATGATGATCTCCTTTGAGCTTGACCAAACGAAAATAAATGGTGGAGATCTCATTTCACATAAGCTGAAATATCATTTATACGGGGTCAAGTGTTTTAAGGATAAAATACATAGTAGGGTGTTACGGTAATTTAATCCCTTTACTGTGTAGATCATTCATATAGAGGATAATTGATCAAATTAGGATTATAACAATGGATAATTAATGATGTGTCTATATGGTGGAACATATAGAGCATTCTATATACTGAGAGTGCAATTCTAAGTTCTATGCGTGGATTCAACGAAGAATTAATAAGTTAGTGAATTTTAGTAATAAATTCTTGATCTACTTATTGGAAGCTCGGTTATATAGACCCATGGTCCCCCCACTAGTTGAGATAATATTGCTTGTAAGACTCATGTAATTGGTTTTGATTAATCAATTATAATTCTCAAATTAGACTATGTCTATTTGTGAATTTTTCACTAAGTAAGGGCGAAATTGTAAAGAAAGAGTTTATAGGGGCATATTTGTTAATTATGATACTTTGTATGGTTCAATTAATAAATATGATAAATGACAATATTATTTAATAATTATTTATAGTTATTAAATAGTTAGAATTGGCATTTAAATGGTTGAATTAGAAAATTGGCGTTTTTGAGAAAATCAGATGTAGAAAAGATAAAACTGCAAAATTGCAAAAAGTGAGGCCCAAATCCACTTGTATAGGGCCAGCCACTTTTGTAGGAATTTAAACTGATTTTTTCATTATTTTAATGCCAAATAATTCAAACCTAACCCTAGTGGAATGCTATAAATTGATAGTGAAGGCTTCAGGAAAATTACACTTAAATTTTCTATTTTTCCTTCAGAGAAAAACCTGAGCCTTTCTCTCTCCCTATCTTTAGCTGCCACTTATTCTTTCTCTCTTCCTCTTGAATTTCGAAATCCTTAGTGTATGAGTAGTGCCCACACACAGCAAGTGATACCTCAATCATAGTGAGGAAGATCGTGAAGAAAGATCATCAGCAAAGGAGTTTCAGCATCAAAGATTCAGAGAAAGAGATCCAGGTTCAGATATTGATAATGCTCTGCTACAGAAAGGAATCAAGGGCTAGATATCTGAACGGAAGGAGTCATTATGTTCCGCTGCACCCAATGTAAGGTTTCCTAAACTTTATATGTGTTTATTTCATCGTTTTAGAAAGTTCATATTTAGGGTGTTAATCAACATACTTGTGAGTAGATCTAAGATCCTGGTAAAATAATTTCCAACAGAGGACCCCTTTGTATTTGTGGGTAGAATGTAGGGATCTCGGATTCCTTTAATCTCAACGCTTAAAGGAAGAGATTTGTTGTGTGAGGGTTGTATCAGTTTCCTAGTGAATGTAGTGGATACTACAAAGGAACCACCAACGGGACCAGAGCATGTTCCTGTGGTGCGTGAATTTTTGGATGTTTTTCTATAGGAGTTACTGGGGTTGACACCAAAGCGCAAAATTGATTTTGAGATTGATTTAATAACAGGGGCAGAGCATGTATCAAGAGCTCCTTACAAGATGGCACCTGCAGAACTAAAGAAGCTGAAAGTCCAGTTACAGGGGATGTTAGATTTAAAGTTTACAAGACCAAGTACCTTGGGGTGCGCCAGTTTTTTTCGTGAAAAAGAAGGAAGAAACTTTACGAATACGTATTGATTATAGGGAATTAAACAAGTTGACAGTGAAGAACAGTGAAGAACAAGTATCACCAATTGAGGATTCAAGAAGAGGATATCCCTAAGACAGCCTTTCATACTCGGTGCGGACATTATGAATTTCTAGTAATGTCCTTCAGATCAACAAATGCCCCGACAACATTCATGGATTTGATGAACCGAGTCTTCAAAGACTTCTTGGATGATTTCGTTATCGTCTTTATTGATGATCTTTTAATTTATTTAGACACAGAAGAGATGCACGAAAGACATCTTCGAATGGTGTTGCAACGCCTCAGGGAGCATGAGTTGTATGCCAAGTTTAAGAAATGCAAATTCTGGTTGCCTCTGGCAAGTTTCTTCAGGCATGTAGTCAATAAAGATGGCATTTTGGTGGATCTGGTGAAGATTGAGGCGGTACGGGACTGGCCTCGACCTAAGACATCATTTGAGGTTAGAAGTTTCCTGGAATTAGCAGGGTATTATAGAAGATTTGTTGAGGGGTTTGCTAAGATTTCTACCCCCTTAACATAATTGACTCAAAAGAGCTGCAAGTTTGTATGGACTGATAGGTCTGAGACAAGTTTCCAAGAACTAAAGTAAAGATTAATTACCACTCATGTGTCAACTTTACCGGTCGGTGATGAAAAGTTTGTGATTTGTTATGATGCATCCAAACAGGGATTAGGATGTGTTCTTATGCAGTCTGGGAAAGTGATTGCTTATGCATCCAGGCAACTGAAAGAGTATGAGCAGCGGTATTCTACTCATGATATTGAACTAGCAAGAGTTATTTTTGCACTGAAAGTTTGGCGTCATTATATATATGGCGAAAAGTACGAGATCTACACCGATCATAAGAGCCTCAAGTACTTTTTCACGCAAAAAGATTTGAATATGAGGCAACGACGATGGTTAGAACTGGTCAAAGATTATGACTGTGAGATTCTCTACCACCCTGGAAAAGCAAATGTGGTAGCGAATGCTCTAAGTCGAAAAGGCCCAGGGCAAGTTTATGAATTAAAGAAGATTTTAGCAGAATTGGCTAAAGATATGACTAGAGCGGGAATTGAGTTTGTGGTCAGAAAACTTGCTAACATTACCCTGCAGTCTAATTTGCTGGAAAGAATTATAGTTACAGGGGAACAAGGAAAAATTAGAAGCCAGATCGACAAAAGACTTTTCACTTTCATCTGATGGGTTATTACGATGCAAGAACAGGATTTGTGTACCGGTCGACAAAAATATCAGATAGGAGATTCTTGATGAGTCTAATACTACACTGTACTCTTTACATCCAGGGACAACTAAAATGTATCTTGATGTGAAGGTCGTGTATTGGTTGCAAGGTATGAAGAGAGATATTATTGAGTACGTGTCGAAATGCTTAACTTGTTAGCAAATCAAGACAGAGCATCAGAGACCGACAGTTTTGCTTCAGCCCTTGAAGATTCCTGAGTGGAAGTGGGAAGACATCACCATGGATTTTGTTGTGGGATTGCCAAGAACGGTGGGGTACTATGGCTCTATTTGGGTGATTGTGGATCGATATACAAAGTCACCACATTTTTTTACCACTGTGGATAACGTATACAGTGGATCCGTATGCTGATTTATACATTAAGGAGATAGTTTGGCTTCATGGTGCCCCAAAATCGACAGTTTCAGATTGAGATCCAAAGTTTACATCCAAATTTTAGAAAAGCTTACAACGAGCAATGAGTACCAAGTTAAAACTAAGATTTAACTTTATTTTGTTAAAATATTTTTTAAGTAATCTTTTGTTATGGATTCTAACTAAAATTATGTTGTTGATTTGAAACCTTAGTTTTCTAATATTATGGTACACATCAAAAGGTCATATTATGTTTTGTTAATATCATCCACGATATGGTAAATTTGGAGTCAAGTACAAAAATAATATCATTACTATAACTACAAAATTAAGTTGTTCCAAAAGACCCAGCACATTAACTAACAATCACCCAAGTCTAAATTATAATCACCATATAGTAGTATGGTGACAAATGTTCTAAAAGGCTCACTACATAAACTAAGAAAAACACAAGTCTAAATCATAATCACCCTATAGTGGTATGGTGACGAATTTTTCAAAAGCCAAACTACATAAACTAACAATAACACAAACTAAATGACAATCACCAAAAGTTCCAAAAGGCACACTACATAAACTAACAATAACACAAGTCTAAATGAGAATCACCATATGGTGACAAATTTTCCAAAAGGCAAACTGCATAAACTAATAATAATATAGGTCTTCTAAGTACTATTCACCATATGAAATCTTATTCTTGCTAGATCGAAACCCAAGGGAGGCTCTTGAGGGAGGAAACATGTTTGCTTGACGAAACTTCAGCGTTCTAAACTGAGGATCACATGGAGACTTGGACGGACTACGCAAAGGGGTTGAAGATGATGCAAATGAGATGCCTTGTATAGTCCTCCAATCTTCAATCACTTTTGAATGCAGTTCATTTTGGTTATCAGATATTAACCTTGCAGCGATTTCCAAACTTCACTCAATCGGGTCAAACTGTGAAAAAAAAATTGATATGTTAACATGCACATCAAATAACCCATGTGAAGCAAGTTGATTAGCAAACAAATGCAGACAAACTTTTAGGAAACAACATTCAAAATATAATAAAATGTGATCAAAACTTCAGTACGTATCATATTACCCACAGTAGAAAACTAAATTAAATTTCAATTACACAATACAAATACCAAGGAAACTTGGGTAATAGATTCTGAACTAAACAAGGTATACCTGAGCAACTGGATCTTCTTCATTAGCCACAGCCTCCATGTACTTCATCACATAGATACCGCAATCTCGGTCATTATCTTGTTGAGGAAGGCCATGATCTTTATTGTCAATTCTAAAATCCCCAAAAGTCACAAGTTTGACTTATTCTCATCGCATAAAAGGTCTAACGTCGACAACTGCAAAGATATAGAATTAGTTAGATTCCATCAAGAATGAATTCACATCAAACAATGACACTTTGTAACTTTACTATTTTTTTCGCAGCGTCAACATGATATTTTTCATCCATTGTGCTATGTAGGGAGTCTAAAAATGAGTCTACCTTTGACATCATATTAACTTCTGTATTAAACCAATATGGTGGACCTTCTAGGGTTAAAACCGACACAAACATCTACAATTGATAAGAAAAACAGTAAAATCATAAATACATTCAAATTATAGACCATATAGCTTTTTGACACTACATTTTTTTGTAAATAAACATGGTGATACATGATCGACACCTGTATAGTCTTTACGATTAATGGAATTATTTGAACACTTCGATTCCAATATGCATCATTAATATAAAACAGTTGTCAAATTAACAAGTAAGAAGACAACTATGTATATATATGATGAAGTACCTTTAGGCATTTATTAAAGTTCTCTTCATAAAATGGTTTTGACCATTCTTGTTCCTTTGTAATCTTCTTCACATTAAACGAACCCAGGATTTTTTGCTATGAATGCCCACATATTTTGTCAAATAACACAAACTATTGTTAGTCCAACAAAGCATACGCAATACAAAATTACAATAAGTTGTATAACAAAGCCATTACCGAGATACGGGTGGGCATGTACCAAACACAATGTTGGTAAGGTAGTCAGCTTTCACGCTCGTACTTGTTCATGATTTGAGAATATCAATCAATGATCTGCAATAAAATGAAATATGAATGAGATACGTACACAACATAAAACCTATTTAGTAAACTATTTGACACTTACGATTCGCTCAACTTCTCGTCAGGGTCGCAAAATATATGTAACTGTAATTATTTTTATAAGTAGATGATAGTCACTAATACAAAAGCACCATATACTTACCCTAGATCTAATGTTCTACTGAAAACAAACTTGTAAAACCCAAAAAGCTTACGGGGCATCGCATCCTTAGTCTTGAAAAGCCCAATAACCATTCTGCCTGACTCGATAAATTCCTCATAAGCCTTCTCATTAAAGTCCTCTTCAATTAAAGCCACATTTCAGTTTGTGTCTTCTTCACTTTCACGAGGGATTTGCCTTTGTTCCAAAAAGAGGCAACTTCAAGTATATCAAAGTCCTCATCCTCAATGTTCTTCTCTCCATAAAATTCTTTAAAATCTACATTTTTTTTCCATAACTTCATTATCATTTGATTTTGTAGCAGATAACAAAGGTGTTGATACTGATTCCACAACATTCTCCTCGGAATGCCCCACAACATTGAGTTCGCAAATCAACATGTGTCTTCAACATGGAATCTGTTGGAATATTTATTTTACCAGGATCTTAGATCTACTCACAAGTATGTTGTTTAAACACCCTAAATATGAACTTTCTAAAACAATAAATTAAACACATATAAAGTTAAAAAAACCTTACATTGATGCAGCGGAATTAATGTCTCCTTCCACTCAGATCTCTAACCCTTGTATCCTTTCTGTAACAGAGTATAATCAAGATCTGAGCCCGAATGTCCTTCTTCTTCAAGTTTGATCCTTCACAGTCTTCCAATCTATGATTGCGTTACTGCTTGCTGTGTGTGGGCACTCACTCTTTCACTAGGGTCACGAAATTGATGAAGGGAAAAGAGAAGGATGATTTCAGCCAGGTATAGAAAGTGGGGAAGGCTCAGTTTTTCTGAAGAGATAAATTTCTGTCAGAAAGGCTTATTGAAAACTTATGATTTGACTGGGCCATCACTTTCTATTTATAGGCAACTACTAGGTTTAGGTTAGGAATTATTTGGCATTAAAATAATGAAAATATTAATTTGAAATCCCATATTAAGTGGCCGGCCATGGTGTGTTAGTGGGCCCCACTTGATTTTGCAGTTTTATCAAATTTTATCTCTATTTTCTCAAAAACGCCAATTTTCCAATTCTAACCTTTTAAATGCCAAAACTAATTATTTAATAACTAAAATACATTATTAAATTCTATTGTCATTTAATTTAATTATTAATTAGACATATAAAGTCCATTAATAAATAAATAAACCTAGAAACTCTTTTCTTTACAATTTCACCCCTGCTTAGTGAAAATTCATAAAATTAGACATAGTCTAACTTTAGAATTATAATTGACCAATCACGAATCAATTAATGAGTCTTACAAGCAGAATGTTCTCAACTAGAATGGGGACCATGGATCTATATGCTGAGCTTCCAATAAGTGAACCAAATTTACCAAGTAAATTCCTACTTATTAATTCTTCGTTGAATCCACTCTTAGAACTTAGAATTGCACTCTCAGACTTATATAGAGCATATTGTATGTTCCACGATATCAATATACTATCTCATTTAACCATTGTTATAATCTTATTGTGATTTAAAGATCCTCTATATAGATGATCTACATCGAGATGGGATTTCTTTACCGTTCTCACCCCTCAATGTAGTTTGACCCTTAAAACACTTAGCTACCTGTAAATGGTGTTTAGTGATCTAATAATTAGTCAGTTAAACAAGAGCTCATCCATTTACTGCTATTTGCTAAGCTCGAAGGGAATCATCACTTGACTTCTATACACCAGTAGAAGCTATAGATTCCATATTTATGTTCAGCACTCCCACTCAATCATACTATCATGTTTCCAAAATATACGTATCACCCTAACCCAAAAGTAGGCTTAACTAATAAATCTAAGAACATGAATAGCACTCCTGAGTTGAGCCTAAGCATATCAGGATTTAGATTCTTTTAATCTTAAGATCAACTACTGATATTGACTTGGAAAGATATGTATAACGGTAAGTTTGTAATATCTTAACTTAGTTGCAATATCGGTCCAGTCCAATGTATACTCCATACATTCGAAACTAGTATACTTTACTAATGTCCTGGAAAGAACATAACGCTTACTCCAAGTGTAAGTACACATCATCGCTGATTATCACATTAGTGTAAATCCAATAACACTGATGAAACAGGGACCAATACTTTTGATTCATATGATCACAATCACATTCCACTGTGTTGACGATACTGTAATTGTGAATAAACATATGATCTGGATTTAACTGATTTTGTGTGTATGAATGTAATAAACATATTAAACATATTAAACCATTAGCATGTAGAATTCACGCAAACATCAATCACTTCAAATTTCTTATATTGATAACTAATCAGATTGTAAAGAGTTTTATTTAGGGCATAAAACCCAACAAACTCCCACTTGCACTAATATAAAACAAACTGTGCAAATAGGTCAATCTGATGTCTTGATCTTCAGATCAAGTGTAGTATATTTGAATCCACCTAAACTTTTGGAAACTAGTTCATAAATACACTTATGAAACATCCTTTACTATATGCTTTACTCATCAAGGGATACTGAAGTCTTTACTGTTTTAAAAGTACATCTGAATTAACAGAAGACATATCTCTCATATTTTAAAATATGTAATTGAGATAATACAGTGTAGACTTTTCTTCAGTGATATAACTTTCTGGTATTTTCGAATAGACCAAGTTACAATTCTTCTCTGGTAGAGCTTGAATTATTATTCAATAATTCCTCCACCCCAAAGTAAGCACCATCTCATTGAAATTTCGAAATTAGATGGTGAGATACAAGGACAACTGATACACAGTTCCTTAATATCTAACATATAGATCACTTTTATAAACCTTTCTTGAATATCTTCTGATGCTCCCTATTTGATTACATCTCAGATAGCTCCCACTCAATAGCAGATGTCTGGTTAAATAATACTTTTAACCTCTGATTGTTTAGAGAGTTATCTAGTTGTGACTTTTGTATTAGTCTGAAACTTTAAGTTCAGACTAAGTCATCAACATAGCAGACTAGTATTTTGAAGTGAAAAATACATGCCAGAGATAAAGTAATCAAAATTAAGATACCATAAAATTTTATGAGGATTAAGAATTCTAGGTTCAAGTCATTCGAATGGACTGAACTAGAGTTCTTTATCTTATTCTCATAATTCTGATAAGCTATTCCTATCCATGTGAATGGTTAGATTTGCTTTTCAGTATTGTTCTTAAGTACCTATCACAAGTATCAACCTGATGAAGATGGGTATAGAATTTTAAAATTCTCCCACTCAATTGAGGTAGTGTGAAACTTTAACAAAGAACTTTCATAGGTATCAAACTTTTACTTACAACAGTAAAACGAAATGGAACATACAATCAAGATCAAGAATTTATATTGACAATAGCTGACTCATTATATTACTTCCATGTTTAAAGAAGATATGTGTTACATAGGGAATTGTGGAATAGACTCCACCCATAAGAATATACATATAGGGTACTTGTGGATAACCTCCACCCCTAAGTATATAGAGATTATGATCCATTCCTAAAGGTTGTAAAGATCATGATTCTCTTAGTGTGATAGAGTTTATGTGGAGTTGAATACTATCCAGAGTTCATTAGATATAAAAGATCGTTGAACTGCATAGTTTTCTTAACTTTTCTCCACCCCTATCAGATCATAAGATCCTTTTATTAAACAAATTCTTAATAATTGTATGAGAATTAACAATTATGAATAAACATAGAAATAATTTCTAGTGTTTATTTAATATAACTCTATGAAGAGTTGTAAATATTATAGAATTTGCATCAATAATAAAAACACTTACACATACAAACATACAAATATAATGTGGTAATAATTGATGAAGATAAAATAAATGAAGCTCATTCTCATAAATTGCAATATTGATTTCGAAAATAAAGAATACTTTATTAATAATAAAATAAAAAATGTATTGCAACAATATCCCTAACTAAAATTCAAAATCCAAATTGTCTTTAAACTAAAACAATTAATTCAAAAATAAATTGAAGAGCTTCATCTTCATCTGGACGATTTCACCCTTTAGTCCAGCTTTCTGATCCAACTCAATTGAGTTCAAGTAGCTTTGCCTATAAGAAGAAGAAAACAAATAAACAAAGTTTAGTCCAGAATCATAAATCCAATTGGATAATAATTCACTAAAACTCTTAAAGTTTATAAATGGAAATACCTTGTTTCTTTGCAAGAAGTTTAGGACACTGGGGTTTCCAATGACCTTTCTCATTGCAGTAGAAACACTTTCCTTTAAGTGTAGCATCACCAGAAGGAACAGCCTTTTTATTCTTCATGGCTTTTGTTCGCTTCTTGGTGTTGTTCCACTTCTTCTTCGATTTGGGCTTTGAAGCAGAGGCAACATTTGCTTCAGGTTTCATCGTCCCATTACCATTCCCAGGATTATGAGGTTTACTCCCTTTCTTCTTGGGTCCTCCAATCAAATTTTCATAAGTTTGAAGGTCATTGACTAATTCATGAAAGTCAATTTTCTTCTTATTCATGACATAATTTGAAGTGTATGGTAGAAATGGTGGAGTTAGGCTATTCAAGATAAGACTTACTTCAGTAGCACTATCCATTTCAGCACCATGATCCTGGGCTTCTTGGAAATAACTAGACATGAGGAGAACATGGTCTCGCACGTTTTGATGAGGTTCCATCTGTGCATTAATGTACTTCTTAGTCGCGTCAAAGCGTGACTGAAGTGATGCCTTACCGAATAGCTCATTTAACTTCGTCATAACTTCAGCAGCTTTCTCGATTTTAGAAAACCGAGTTTTGAGGGTGTCAACCATGCTAGAAAGCATAAAGTATAGAGCTTTGTCATTTGCTTTCTGCCAACGCTCATACTTTTCTTTCATAGCTTTGGAAGCATTGTCCCCAGGCACTTCAGGTGACGGCTCAGTTAAAACAAACAAGGCACTTTCTCCTATGAGAGCAATATTAATGTTCTCATTTCACTTATTAAAGTTAGATCCATTCAGCTTGTTTTCAGTCAACAGTGATAACATGGGATTCATTTTGACAAAACAGGATACTACAAAATAATAGAAATCAACAAATAGAAATAAATAATGGTTTATCACAAAATCAATTCAAAAATTATAAGCACATAGCAAGTAGGAATGATATGAGAAAATACTTAAAAATTCAATCCTAAATAATTTCCAAGGTTTTTCAACAAACTGATATCAGTGTCCCGTTTAGGCGAGAGTCAAAGCTACCATCCATTGAATAGAGTCGTCAGCTCATCTAAATGTTAAACATTCTAGCAACCTTTTATTCGATCAAGATTGGAATCCAGCGTTGTCCCGTTTAGGCGAGAGTCAAGGCTATTCTATCTCATGAGCTTCTACCATTGTTTCGCAATTTGCAAGTCAAATATGGTCGCCACCATTAGGGTGATCTATACCATATAAAACACTTACAAACCACTTATCATGCGAGATTAAACGGTGTGAAATCGCTAATGAACGTTCCTCCATTAGGGAGGATTACTCACTAAAACAAACGCGGTGTAAAACCCACAATGGAGATCGAATATCTTAATAATAATAAAGCTCATTCTTTAAAATGTATTTTCTTTATTATTCTAATAAATAAATTCTCATTAAATTCAAAATTAAGAATTAAAATTCAAAAATAAGAATTTAATATAATATTTATAAAATTATACTTAGATGGTGATTGAAATAAAATTAATTATTTCCATCTTAGTAATAATCTTAAATATAAATATTAAGGAAATTAATTTAAGTTGAATTAAATTAAATAATTAGCAACTTAAAAATTTCCTTTGAGAATATATTTATTGAGTTCAAAAATTTAAAGTATATAAAATATACAATTTTCAAAAAAAATAATAAAAATAGAAAAGAAATACTTCAAGCAAAAATATCACCTATCTAGATTTTCTTTTGACTAGTTAATTCAATTTCTAATAATATATATTTTAAATTCATTTATTTTAATTAATCAATTAAATGAAAAAATCATTGATTGAAGTTGGCCCAAGAATTAATTAAAATAAATAATTAATTTACAACTCAATCTATTTTTCAAAATAAAAAAAAATTCGAAAATATTGCATAAATAAAATGCAATTTTCGAAATTGATTAAGAAAATAAAGAAAAATATATGTATTGAAAATTATTTAAATTTAAGTTGAAAAATTAAATTTCAACCTAAAAATAATTTTCTATTTAATTAAGTGTCATGAAAAATCAATAAATATTTAAGTATCATGATGAAAATCAACTTAGATATTTAGATTTTTCAAGTTAATTAAATGTATTAAATTCAAGAAATAATAATTAAGTGTAGAGAAGGCTTAATTATTTATTTCTAGTTTAATACTAGGAAAAATATACTTAATAAAATTGTACCTAAATTAATTATTTAAATAATTAATTTCACAAAGTATAATATTTTCCTATTTAAATATTAGAAATAATAAGTAGTCTAGAAATTACTATCTAGAAAATATCTTATTTTGACTAAGTATCTTTTCAAAAATTTGAAAAATATCTAATTTAAGTTATATAGAAAAAATCTAAAACTTAAATAATTTCAAATTTAGATTTAATTAAATATCAAAAATTAAGTTGTAACCACTTAATTTGATCTTTTTAAGTTAATATTCGAAAAGATATTAACCTAAAAAATATCTAAAATATTCCATTTTAAGTTAATATTCGAAAAGATATTAACTTAAAAAATATCTTAAGAATCTTTAATAACTAATGCCTAGGATTCCTCAACTTGATTTAAAATTTAAATCAAATATTCAAATTTAAGTTAGATAAGAAAAATCAGTTGTTACAACTAATTTATAACTTAAATAGGAATATTTAATTAAATAAGCTCCAGAAAGAATCTTAGTTAGTTAAAATTCTATAATTAATTAAATACAAGAAAAATACAAATAGTTTGTCTAGAAATAATATCTAAAACTAAAAGTGTTTTTCTTAAAATTAACTTTAAAATATTAAAATACAAATAAATTTCAGGCAAATGGGCCTTCACAATTGGGGTAGTTCGTGTGAGGGGGTGCTGGGTTCAGTATGTCGTACCCACTTCTATGGCTCCCAACTCTCACACAAGGCCCAAAAGAGAGGAATTTAACCTTAAAATAAATAACTGTTATTAATTGAATAGGTTCAATAACTAGATGGACCTAAATAAAATCTATCATGGTGTGACATTTTATTTAGCAACAACCTATATCCATCTATATTAAAACAAAATAAACATATAGGCTCACACAGGCACACTTTGGATGGATCCTATCATGTTGCTGTTGGGTTTTATGCCCTAAATAAAACTCATTTCAATATAATCAGATTTACTTATTAATATAGATCAGAAATAACATTTAATGTTGCATGGTTCACATGATTTATTTCATGATTATATGTACATAATGTATAAATTCATCTGAAACCCTTTTCACATACTTGATCCTGTTTATTGTGTCGTCAACACATTGGAAAGTAAACATGACTATGTGAATAAAGCTTCCTAGATTTATCAGACACAGGGTTTTACTGATATGATAATCTACAACAAGAGTTTACTTGTATTTGGAGAAATACTATGTTCTTTCCAGAACATTGGTTAAAGTAAAGCTCAGGTTGGATGCATGGAGTATGCATCGGAAGGGACCGATATTGAACTTTGACTTAGATTTAATTAAACTTACCGTAAAATCTATTCAAGTCAATATCGCCTAGTTGATCCTAGATCAAATGATCTTAATCCTGTTATGATTAGGCTCAATCTTGAAAGGCTATTCGTGTTCTTTGAATTGTTAGTTAAGCCTACTTTTAGGCCAGGGTGATACGTACTTTTTGGGAACACGGTAGTGCAATTGAGTGGGAGCGCTAGCATAAACATGGAATCTATAGCTTCTATCTGGCGAATAGTAAGCAAAGGATGATCTCCTTCGAGCTCGACCAAACGAAAATAAATGGTGGAGATCTCATTTCACATAAGCTGAAATATCATTTATACGGGGTCAAGTGTTTTAAGGATAAAATACATAGTAGGGTGTTACAGTAATTTAATCCCTTTACTGTGTAGATAATTCATATAGAGGATAATTGATCAAATTAGGATTATAACAATGGATAACTAATGATGTGTCTATATGGTGGAACATATAGAGCATTCTATATACTGAGAGTGCAATTCTAAGTTCTATGCATGGATTCAACGAAGAATTAATAAGTTAGTGAATTTTAGTGCTAAATTCTTGATCTACTTATTGGAAGCTCGGTTATGTAGACCCATGGTCCCCCCACTAGTTGAGATAATATTGCTTGTAAGACTCATGTAATTGATTTTGATTAATCAATTATAATTCTCAAATTAGACTATGTCTATTTGTGAATTTTTCACTAAGTAAGGGCGAAATTGTAAAGAAAGAGTTAATAGGGGCATATTTGTTAATTATGATACTTTGTATGGTTCAATTAATAAATATGATAAATGACAATATTATTTAATAATTATTTATAGTTATTAAATAGTTAGAATTGGCATTTAAATGGTTGAATTAGGAAATTGGCATTTTTGAGAAAATCAGATACAAAAGGTGTTAAAATTGCAAAATTGCAAAACCCAAGGCCCAATCCACTAATGCTTGGCCGACCACCTATTGTAGGTTTTTAAGTTGATTTTTTCATTATTTTAATGCCATATAGTTCAAATCTAACCCTAGTGGAATGCTATAAATAGATAGTGAAGGCTTCAGGAAAAACACTTCTTCTGATTCAGAAAAACTGAGCCTCTCTCTCTCCTTATCTTTAGCTACCACTTCTTCTTTCTCTTCCTTTTAATTTCGAACTACCTTAGTGTATGAGTAGAGCCCACACACATCAAGTGATACCTCAATCATAGTGAGGAAGATCGTGAAGAAAGATCATCAGCAAAGGAGTTTCAGCATCAAAGATTCAGAGAAAGAGATCCAGGTTAAGATATTGATAATGCTCTGCTACAGAAAGGAATCAAGGGCTAGATATCTGAACGGAAGGAGTCATATTATTCCGCTGCACCCAATGTAAGGTTTCTTAAACTTTTTATGTGTTTAATTTATCGTTTTAGAAAGTTCTTATTTAGGATGTTAATAAACATACTTGTGAGTAGATCTAAGATCCTGGTAAAATAATTTCCAACAACTGGCCTCAGAGCCATGGTAATTGATTTACTTGCAAGAAATTTGGACTTTAAAACGATTGTTTGTATGTTCTTTGGATGGTATCATGTTGTATTGAGTGTTATTTGATGATTGATTGATGTTTGTAAAATTTTCGTGAACAATAATTGCGATTTTATCTCTGGAATTATTTTTATTGGATAGTATGGAAAAAATTAAGCAAGTTAGCCTTTTACAGAACTTAATTTGGATTTTATTTGAATTAGTTATGATTTTTTGAAGATTTGAAAAAATCGGGGTTGTGCTCATATTTTCCTGCGATCGCAAATCTGTCCGTACAGTTCACAATTTTTTTTGTTTTTCTTCAATTTTTCATGCTTTTTCATGGAATTAACTTCCGATTTTTGGTATAGTTTTGTATTTATACTATTACTATTCCTAATTCAATTCTAATTATCATTTTGAATTAATTTAATTATTTTAAATTTAATTCAAGATATTAGTGTAATTTGAATTTGAATAGAATTAGTATCTATCTTCTTGCTTAAAATATCTATCTTATTTTAAAATTTGATTATATCTTATCTTATTTTAAATTTAAAATAAGATATTTATAATCATGTAATTTTTAAATGATACAAGATATTTTGCTAATTTTTTAAATTTTGTTATTTTATTTATTTAAATTACATTTAAAATTTGAAAAAGATATTTATTTATATTTTCTAATTTTTTATTTAATTTTTATTTATAAAATAACATTTAAAATTTAAAAGTAGTTAGCAAATTTTGAAATGATATTTAGGTTGGTTGAAACCTAATTTTTCAAAATTGTAGGTTTAATTTTAAATTTAAATTATTTTTAAACTTTCGAATTTTTGAAATATTTTTTTAAATTTTCGAAAATTATTATTAATTATTTCGAAATTAAATATTTAATTTAAAATTAAATAAATCCTACATCCAACTATCCAACTAACCTTGTTGCAGGAGTATGTGTTTTAGCTTGTGTGTAAGTTTTCAAAACCTATTATTACTTGATTGCAAATAGCCATGGTTACCTTTTGCCAGATCTAATGATCTGATGGCAACCTTGGTCAAGTTAATAATTTGTAACAGGTATATTTACAATCTTCTTTCATCTGTGTATGACCTAGCAACATGATAGAACCCATCCAAAGTGTGCCTGTGTGAGCCTATGTCTTTAATTATAGCTGCATATAGGTTGTTGTTGCTAAAATAAATTATCATAGTTCTTGATAGAATTTATTTAGGCCCATTTAGTCATTGGGCTTATTCAATTAATAACAGTTGTTCTTATTAAGGTTAAATTCCTCTCTTTTGGGCCTTCTGTGAGAGTTGGGAGCCATAGAAGTGGGTACGACATACTGAACCCAGCACCCCCTCACATGAACCACCCCAATTGTGAAGGCCCATTTGCCTGATTTGAACAACTGTACTAGGTTAATTACACTAGTTTAACCTAATAAAATTGATTAGCAACATAATTAATTTCATTTATTTTGAAATTAATTTGAGAAAATTATAGTTTAAAGAATTTTTTATTCTAAGCTAAACTATATGTATTTTCTTGTATTTAATTAAATATAGAATTATAACCATCTAGATTCTTTTTGGAACTTAATTTAAATTTTTCATTAAATATTCTTATTTAAGTTGATATTTAGTTATCTACAACTAACCAACTTAAATCTGAATATCTTTTGAATTTCAAATTTCAAAATTAAGTTGAGGAATTTTAGGCATTGGTTATTAAGATTCTTTAGATATTTTTTAAGTTAATATCTTTTCGAATATTAACTTAAAATGGAATATTTTAGATATTTTTTAAGTTGATATCTTTTCGAATATTAACTTAAAATGGAATATTTTTGAATTAAGTGGTTACAACTTAATTTCTGATATTTAATTAAATTTAAATTTGAAAATATTTAAGTTCTAGATTTTTTCTAATACAACTTAAATTAGATATTTTTTCAAATTTTGTAGAAAAGATACTTAGTCAAATAAGATATTTTCTAGATAGTTATTTCTAGACTACTTATTATTTCTAATATTGAATAGGAAAATATTATACATTGTGAAATTAATTATTTAAATAATTAATTTTGGTACAATTTATTTTAAGTATATTTTTTCCTAGTATTAAACTAGAGATTAATAATTAAGCCTTCTCTACACTTAATTATTTATTTCTTGAATTTAATACATTTAATTAATTTGAAAAATTAAATATCTAAGTTGATTTTCATCATTATACTTAAATATTTCTTTTTCATGACATTTAATTAAATAGAAAATTATTTTTAGTTGAAATTTATTATTTCAACTAAATTTAAATAATTTTCAAAATATATTTTTTCTTTATTTTATTAATCAATTTTCGAAATTGCATTTCTTAAATGCTAGAATTTCGAATTTTATCTTGAAAAATAGATTAAGTTGTAAATTAATTATTTATTTTAATTAATTCTTGGATCAACTTAAATCAATGGTTTTTTCATTTATTGATTAATTTAAAATAAATTGAATTAAAGTATATTATTAGAAATTGAATTAATTAGTCAAAGGAAAATCTAGATAGATGATATTTTTGCTTGAAGTATTTTTCTAGTGTATTTAATTAAATAGAAAATTAATATTTAAGTTGATTTTCATCATCATACTTAAATATTTGAAATTTTTCTTATATATTTAATTAAATAGGAAAATTATATTTTTTGTTGTAAATTAATTTTATTAATTAATTTTGGGCCAACATTAAATTAGAATAATTTTTCCAGGATTAATTTTTTTAATTTTAACATGCATTTTCGAAAATTGTATTCTTAAATACTTTAATTTTTCGAAATGCAATATATATTTATAGAAAATTAAATTTGAGTTGTAAATTAATTTATATTAATTTTGTAACAACTTAAATTGAATATTTTTCTAAATATTTATTGGAAATTATTACTAAGATGGAAATAATTCATGTTATTTTTATATCCATCTAAGTAAAATTTATAAATATTAAACTAAAATTTATATTTAGAATTTTTCATTCTAAATTGGAAATTTTAAATAAATATATATTTAAAATAAATAAATTAAATAAAGAGAATCAAAGAAAATACAACTCACTTTAAATAATGAGCTTGATTATTATTAAGATATTCGATCTCCATTGTTGGTCTTACAAAAGTTAAATGTTTTCAATATAACCTCGAGACGCTAGACTTCGTCCCCCTATGGATGGTTATTCGTTGAACGCATTTAACACCGTAAGATTTCATTTGATAAGTGTTTTGTAAGTTTTCGTCTCTATTAGACTCTCCCCTACGGTGACTACTTAGAGATAAACTTATGAAACATGAAACAATGGTAGAGGCTCATTGTTTACCCAAATTTTGACGATGATGACGTGTCAAGAATAATACCACGTGGCACAAAAATACTGGGACTAAATTAATGAAGAAGGAGCCAAGTCATGACTGTTGAGATGCCCCCTTAATATGGGTGTTTGTTCTTCTCCCCCCAAAAGAAAACTTGGGTTTAAGGGGGGGACCCCCCCCTAACTTGGGTTTAAGGGGGGGACCCCCCCCAACTTGGGTTTAAGGGGGGGGACCCCCCCAACTAGTTTAAGGGGGGGGACCCCCCCTCTCTCTCAAGTTGGACCATGGGGGAGTCACCTAACTATGATAGTGGTCATCCCCCCTCAGCGAGAGTCTCGAGGGTGTTACCCCCAAGTATGGGCTTAATCCTCAAAGGTGGTTGACAACCATGTCACACCCCTAAGGGACCCTTGTCATCAGTGACTCCTTAAAATGTTAAAATCCCGCGAAAGGCTCAAAGACAGTTGTCAACCCACGAAAATAGCGGGATATTTTCCTAAATATCAGACTCCAGCCGCCTCCGAAAATCAAGGAGACGGTTCCGCGTTGGTCGCGTCTCCTGAAGCGAGAAGCACCGACCCCCCTCCCCTATATAAGGGGTCACCCATGACCTGGGAGGGGGATCCGCAATCTGAAACACTTAGAAAATTAAAGATTTCTCATTCTTTGCAATCAAGAGCCTGTTCTTGACTATTGCAACTCAGATCAATAAAACTCAAGGGGAGTAGGCTATTACCGACATCCGGGGCCGAACCTCTTTAAATTCCGGTGTCTTTTATTTACATTTATTACAAATTCCGGCGTTATTAATTGCATTTATTATTGTGATTTTGGTTAAAATCTCATTTATTACGACTCCGCGTCGGTTGGCTAAAAATCCAGTCAACATTTTGGTGCTTTCATTGAGAGCTTTAGCCAAAATCTTCAAGTTTTTCCCCGGAAAAAATGGTGTTAACCCGAAGATCTCAAGAGCGACCTGACGAAGAGATGGAAAGTGCCCACCAAGTTCCATCAGCGAGCAACCTTGCCGGAAACAATGGAGAACGACCCCCACGTCCGGGAAACGGCGGCACTACCACCACCGCTCAAACCGCTGGCCATGGAGCAACTGGTCGAACTACGATCCTTTGGACAAACAACTGCTGGGCGTACCACCAATGCCACTGCCGCAGGAGGCGGCGCTGCTGATGGCGCCACCGGAAGAGGTAATCCTAGAAATTTTGTTCCACCTACTGACGGGGCGGGCCAAGCTCAGACTGGCCGCGGCCCTGGCATCTTTACGCCGCGGAATGAACCCCATGTTGACATCGAGGGAATTGACCACGAAATGGATCAAATACGAGACGCGATAGGCCAGATGCAAGGCCAGTTTCAAACTGTGCACCAAGAGCAAAATCAAACTCGAGAGGCCTTGACTGAAAGTCTTGCTAATCAAAGGAGAGAATTCCAATCTTGGCTCGAAGATCATGCTCGTGAGATGAGGAGGCGTCAAGACGACCAAGATCGTCGCACCCAAGAGGCTGCTGACTTAATACGTAGCTACTTCAACCAAAACACTCAAGGGATGGGCACTGATGCCAACAATCAACAGGTACCTCAAACCTACCCTCGGGAGGTCCCTACCCCAAGGAACCATAGGGAGAGGGTGGTCTATGGACCTGAAGAGCGCCCAAGGAATCAAGAAAGGACTAGAAGTCAACCCTCCAACAGGGTTCCCCGCAATAATAACCGACCACCCCCGGGTGATGAGCAAGTCTTACCTGGCCATCATATGGGACGCGATGACTCCCACAATGTCCGTCTAAGGCGAAGTGGTGGAGGAAACTCTAGAAACAATAATGGTGATCGTAGCAGAAATAGTGGAAGGACACCCCAGCGTAGGGAATGGCAACCCCGTGATCAACGTGGCCAACCACGAGATGGCAATGATCGCCCAAGAAATAGTAGGCCCAGAGGGAGAAGAGAAGACCCTGAGGTCAACAGTGACTACCATCCAGACTACCCTGATGGTCATGGAGATGATGAAGCTGAAAGTCGGGCTAACAACCAGCCAAATCATGAGATGGGGGGTTATCAAGCTAGAGGGCCGTATGCCCCTAATAGGCAACATCAACCTGAAAATCCACCCCAAAGGGGTAGGAATGACCAAGTACCACCCCCGGCTGATGGAAGGGCTGATAGTCAGAACGCTGGAGGGAGGCCAAGAACTGGGTCAGTTTTTGAACGGGTAGGCCCCCGAAGGGGTAGAGACCTGCGAGACGCCCTCAACAGAAATAGAGACAATCGCGGTTCCAACATAGTGAACCCACCTGAGCCAGACCAAGGGGACCAAGCGAATGTTGGTGCCAATATTGCTCAACCTCAACCAGCCACAGATCCGGTGATCCAGGCTTGGTTGGACGAGTTAACTCGATTAGTCAAGGACCTTACCGCACCAAAACCCACTGATTTGGACCTCGAAAGGAGGAGAGGATCTGCCTTCTCCCAAATGATTAATGACCTCCCTATTCCAGCCAAGTTCAAGATGCCCACTTGCAAGTACACGGGTAGTGAAGACCCATTAACTCATGTGGAGAACTTCAAAATCCAAATGGACCTTCAAGGAATCAGGGATGACCTTAGGTGTCGAATTTTCCCTGCAACCCTCACGGACACGGCGCAACAATGGTTTACTAAAGTACCCCCAGGAAGAATTACTTATTGGGATGAATTTGAGGGGTTATTTTACACCCAATTCTCTTCAGCCCGACAGATACCAGCAGAGTTGGGTGACTTAGTCGCCATCAAGCAGAAGCCCGATGAGCCACTAAAAGACTACATTCAACGTTTTATGCAAGAGGCAACCAAAGTAAAAAATCTAAGCGATGATGGCAAGCGGGCCGCCATCATGGGGGGCATCCTTGTGGGAAGTCGGCTATGGAAAGATACAAGGCGGAAACCAACCCATACTATGAGAGACTTTCTTGACAGAGCAGATGAGTTTATTAAATTGGAAGAAGCCGAGCGAAACGCTCAAAACTTCAACCACACTAAGAATAAAAAAAATGGAACAAGCTCAAATAGTCAAAGCTCTCAAGGGGGTAACGCTAGGAATGGCTCCAACAATGGTAAGAGAGGGAATAACAGTAATGGCGGTAACAACAATGATAACAAAAGACTAAAGAATACCCCCGAGCCGCCCAGGGGAGATCCAATTCCAAGGTTCACCACCTATAGCCTGCTCCTGGACACAAGAGAAAATATCTACAATGCAACTCACTCAGTGGTACCGTACCGCAAACCTTATCCCATGAGAAAGGACATTAGCAAACGCGACATGAACAAGTTTTGTCGATTCCACAATGACTACGGTCATGACACCGATGAGTGCAATAATCTGAAGGACGAAATAGAGTTTCTCATAAGACAAAACAACCCCAACTTGAAAAGATATGTACGACGGGACAATGACCGGCCCCAACGACAACAACAACAACAAGCAGTTGGAGATGACCAACAATTGTTACCTCCCCCCGTTGCGGGCCGTTTGGACATTATATCTGGAGGACCTCACCTTGCGGGGAACTCTGGAAAGTCCCGAGAGAAGTACGCTCGGTCTCTGCGACATGAACTGGGTAACGATGTGTTGGCTGTCCAAGAGCGAGCTCCCAAGCAACCTCGTTATGAACATGAGTTAATCACGTTCTCTGAAGAGGACACCAAACACGTTCGATACCCACACAACGACCCCTTGGTAGTAGAGGTACAAATCGCCAATATGATTGTGGCAAGGACAATGATTGATAATGGGTCATCAGCCAATATCCTCTTCAAGTCCTCATTGGAAAGGATGGGTTTGGGAGCAAAGGATTTAGAGCCCTGCGAACATCTCATCTATGGATTCACAGGAAGTGGTATGGCACTGGCTGGACTTATTAAGTTACCATTGACAGTGGGAACAGCCCCCAAGAGTGTCACTATCATGGCCTTATTCGTGGTATTGGATACAATATCTCCCTACAACGCCTTAATCGGCCGCCCAACCCTGTATGACCTGAAAGCAGTCACTTCTATCTTTCATCTCCTCGTCAAGTTTCCTACCAAGGGTGGAATTGGCTACTTGAAGGGCAATCAAATAGTAGCACGAGAGTGTTACAACCTATCCATCACAACCAAGGAGAAAGCAGCCAAATCCCTCAAAGCTGCGGCGAGTAGTTCTCAACAATGAAGGCTCGCCCAAAACGGGGTCGAAGACATTGATCCCCGTTTTGGGGACATTGATACAGGGGTTGGTCCGATTGAAGAATTGGAGGAAATGCCATTAGACCCCAAACAACCATCCAAATTAATCAAGATCGGGAAAAACCTTCCTGAGGACATAAGATCCGCTTTGATCCAGTTCTTAAGGGAAAACCAAGATGTCTTCGCTTGGTCACACGAAGACGTGGAGGGAATAAGCCCCACCGTGATAAGTCATGCTTTAAACATCGACGTCGAAAACTTCAAGCCAGTTCAACAAAAAAGAAGGCTACTCGACAAAGAAAGGGCCAAGGCATTGAAGGAAGAGGTGGAAAAACTATGGAACAACAATTTCATCAAAGAGGCCTACTACCCAGTCTGGGTATCGAACCCTGTACTAGTTCCAAAGCCAAATGGCACCTGGAGGGTGTGCATTGACTTTACAGACTTAAACAAGGCATGCCCAAAAGATTGTTTTCCTTTACCGAGAATCGATCAATTGGTAGACGCAACAGCCGGCCATGAAATTCTAACTTTCATGGATGCGTACTCAGGGTATAATCAGATAAGCATGCACCCACCTGACCAAGAACATACAAGCTTTCGAACGGACGTCGGCTTGTATTGCTACAAAGTGATGCCGTTTGGCTTGAAAAACGCTGGAGCCACCTATCAAAGGTTGGTCAACCGGATGTTTAAAGAGCAAATAGGCAGAAACATGGAGGTCTACGTTGATGACATGCTGGTCAAGTCTAAGAAAGCCCAAGGGCACATCGAAGATTTAAAAGAATGCTTTGAGATCCTAAGACAATACCGAATGAAGCTCAATCCTCTTAAGTGCTCTTTCGGAGTAAGCTCGGGAAAGTTCCTTGGATTCATAGTGAACTCTAGGGGCATCGAGGCTAATCCAGAAAAGATAAAGGCATTGATCGACATGAAGTCCCCAACTAAGGTTAAAGACGTCCAAAGCTTAACAGGCCGAATCGCCGCCTTGAGTAGATTCGTCTCCAAATCAACCGACAAATGTGTCCCTTTCTTCAACATCCTAAGGGGTAACAAAAAATTTGAATGGACTGAGGAATGCGAAAATGCCTTTCGAGCTTTAAAGCAGCAATTATCCCAGCCTCCGGTTCTTTCGAAACCCCTAGATGGTGAAGGGTTAAGCTTATACCTAGCAGTAACAGAACATGCAGTTAGTGCAGTCTTGGTAAGGGAGGAAGATAGAGTACAACACCCAGTCTACTATGTGAGCAAAAGGCTGATTGGGGCAGAGTGTAGATACCCCCTCATAGAAAAGCTTGCATACTGCCTTATCTTAGCATTCAGGAAGCTTCGACCCTACTTTCAGGCTCATCCCATTATGGTACTCACTGACCAACCCTTACGCCAGGTGCTACAAAAACCCGATACATCGGGGCGCCTCCTTAAATGGGCAATAGAGTTAGGGCAATATGACATAACGTATCAGCCAAGATTGGCTATTAAAGGGCGAGCCACGGGCTGACTTTGTGGCCGAGTGTGCGGAACGCAAGAGGGCGACCAACCAACAATAACCGGTGACGTCCAAAGGCACGACACGAGCGATTCACCTGAACCACACGTCCATAACTCCGAGAAAAATGAAAACCAAGACTACCCCGGTGAAACCTGGAAGCTACAAGTTGATGGTTCTTCTACCGACCAGTCATCAGGAGCGGGGATCACCCTAACAACACCGGAGGGACAACGAATTCACACGGCCATTCGCTTTGGTTTCCCTGCCTCAAACAATGAAGCCGAGTATGAAGCATTAATTGCCGGTCTGAAACTAGCAAAAGAGCTGAAGGCCAGACACTTAGACATTTACAGCGACTCCCAGCTGGTTGTAAATCAAGTTTTGGGAGAGTACATGGCTAGAGGAGAAAAAATGATGGCCTACCTTAGCAAAATACAAGACTTGCTTGCCCAACTGGAAGGTTACACCATTCAACAAATACCACGAGAAGAGAATGCTACCACTGATGCCTTGGCAAGGTTGGCAACAAGTGAAAAGATAGATAAAGCCAGCCTTGTGCCAATAGAATACTTACCCGAGCCAAGCATCCACACTAAAGAAGAAGTACTCCTACTCGATACAACTCAATCGTGGATGACCCCCATAGCCGCTTACTTAGAACAAGGGACATTGCCCACAAACAAAAACGAGGCAAAGAAAATGAGAAGGAAGGCCACCCGGTACCTAATCATTGATGGTGTCATGTATCGGCGAGGGTACTCAATGCCCCTACTACGATGTGTACATCAAGACCAAGCCCAACGACTAATGGAAGAAGTCCATGAAGGTTTTTGCGGTAATCACGGCGGGGGCAAAGCTTATCCAAGAAGGTGCGAGGCAAGGATTCTTCTGGCCAACCATGATAGAAGACTCCATGGAGTATGTTCGAAGGTGTGAAAAATGTCAAAAGTTTGCAAAAATACCAAGGGCTCCACCCAACGAGCTAACGCAAATGCAGAGTCCATGGCCCTTCGCTATTTGGGGTATAGACTTGATCGGTCAGTTGCCTAAGGGCAAAGGAGGAGTGCAATATGCGGTAGTAGCAGTCGATTACTTCACAAAGTGGACAGAAGCCGAACCCCTAGCAACTATAACATCCAAGAAGGTGCTTGACTTTGTGGTCAAGAACATTATATGTAGGTTTGGATTACCCCATAAATTGGTATCTGACAACGGTACCCAGTTTGACAGTGTCCTGTTCACAAATTTCTGCATTAAGCATGGCATAGTAAAGAGCTTCTCGGCAGTCTCACACCCCCAGTCAAACGGGCAGGTAGAGGCGGTGAATAAGACTTTAAAAGACACCTTGAAGAAAAGACTCGAAGAAGCGAAAGGAAGCTGGCCAGAGCAATTACCCGAAGTTTTGTGGTCATATAGGACAACAGAAAGAACAGCTACTGGTGATACCCCCTTTGCCCTTGCTTATGGGTATGATGCGATGATACCGGTCGAGCTAGACCCACCCTCCCACCGACGAGTGACATACAACCAAGTCAGTAATCACCAGATGATGAATGAATCGTTGGACCTATTGGAAAGTCGTAGGAAAGCCTCACAAATACGGTTAGCAGCATACCAACAAAAAGTAGCCAGATACTTTAATTCCAAAGTTAAGGAAAGAAGCTTCAAGGTAGGAGATCTAGTACTACGCAGAGTCTTGGCCAACACTAAAGACCCAACAGCAGGAGTATTGGGGCCAAATTGGGAAGGTCCATACGAGGTTACAGAAGTTGTACCACCCGGCACGTATAAGCTTGGCCGGTATGACTCTAACATGAACCTTATACCAGTATCCCGATATTGGAACGGCCAACACCTCCGCAAATATTATCAATAGCAATTGCTTTTCAGCAACAATTCATGCTAAGGGTGTGCCCGTAAGCAACTTAGAATCTTTATTAGTATTTAATCTTTTCTTTTAGATTTGCTTTAGTTTTAATCACATACTACTACGTAGTGATGTAATAAGGCGTTGTCGCCAATTTCATTTATCAATAACATTGCATGTTATTTTCATATAATGACGCAGCTTGTATGATTGTTATTGAATCAAATTGCAAGCCTCACAATGGTCATAAATATATGGGTAACAGTGAGCAACCAAGACTTAAAGGTAACACCCCGGTCATAAGATAAGTGACCAAGAGGTAAACCTACATAGTCACTTGGGGGGCAACCACACCCATATATGGGCTAGTAAGCAAAAATGCACCCTCGCTTAAGTAGATATTAAAATCTTTAGAGTGTCGGTGCAATACTCAATGTTTTGAGCAACTTGTGTGTGGTGAATGGTTGACTATAAATATATACCCACGCTATGTGGCTCACGCCAAACAAAAGTCAACATTTAAAACCATATATAAAGATAAAGGCCCCGATGGCCAAGTAAAAAGATTAAAGACACAAATGTCTCAAAAGTAAAGTTACGGGATTAAGGACTGCCCGGACAGTCATGAATCTCTGAAGAGTACTAGTGGGCATAAAATCTGTAAAAGTAAAAATACATCAATAGGAACCATCAAGTAAGTCATCGAGGGGACAGTCATCTGTTGCCTCAACCCCAAAGTTGAGGTATGAATCGGCCTGAATGCAAGCAGTCTGCGCCTTCTCCCTGGTTTCTGCCTCCTCACGATTGCGACAATAAGATAGCATACTTTCCATGTTCTTACCCAGATAATTAAAGTCAGCTTTCTTGTTGTTTAGCCAGAATTTGAAGAAAACATCGGTGGAGAGGTCTCCGATCTGTTTCACCTCCGCAGCTAGCTTCTCACACTCCTTGGCATTAATGTTGTTTTCCTCGACAACCTTCGCATGAGCCTCCTTCTCACTTTCAAGCTCACCCCTGAAACGCTCTTTCTCGGCAGTAACACTTTCAAGCTCACCCCTGAAACGCTCCTTCTCAGCAGTAACCCTTTCAACAGAAGTTTCTAGATCGCGAATCTTCTGGGAGTATTCCTGGCGAAGGGCATCAAGTTCAAGTTGGAGTGAGGCTGCTCCTTGCTTGTTGTGCTCCTCTTGTAGGGCGATAACCCTAGATTGACCATAAGAAGTAATGGTGGCAGCCTGTTACACATCATTACATAAATGTTAGATAATGGTAAAAGGAAAGAATTTTCACAAGTAGGAGAAACTTACCCTAATCATCTCGCGGCATCCAAGAGCAACGATGCGGGCGAGGGGGCAAACAATCTAGCCTAGACATGGTCTTGTCCATGATGTCCATAAGGCCCTCAATATGGCCATGTGCCCCCTTCAAACCCGTAGATAAAGCCTGACAACGACCCTCTAAGGGCAGCGCAGCAAGTGACTCGGCCCCTGTGGACGTCGAACCAATAAGGGTTGTATCATTGGCGGACCCGGATGCGGAGTCAGGAGGAAGCGGCCGAGATGAGGGAGGCGATCCAGCAATAGGGGTGTGAATATCAATAGCCAGGCGAGGGTTAGTGTTCCTAACCTTACCAGGAGGAGCCATGGGAGAGGCGGTAGAAGGCGAACCCTCTTTCTCCTGGTAGGTTGTTTGTCGCAACAAGCCGGCCATATCTGCAAAACACACAAAAATGATTAGTAACAGGCAAAATAATGAAAAAATGTAATAAGTAAGACAAATAGCGATCATCACCAAGAGGGTCACACTCCCTAATTGGCCTTTTCTTAGCAGACCCGGGCATAGTGCTTTTCGCTATAGCTGTCTGTGCCACTGGCGGAGGTCCTAAGGGTCGCGGGATTTCCCGCATTCCGCTAGAAGGAGTAACGACAAAGTTGAACCCAAAATCATCTAACGCCCGGGGGGATGTTAGAATGTTTAGATCCTTCTTATAGTCAGGCAATTGGGCTAACGCAAGAGCTCTCTCGTACATGGCAATAGTGGGGGAAGGCTTCTCGAATTGGTCCACCATTTGGAATTTGGAGTGTTTAGTCCCAATGTCCTTCACAAAAAAATAGAGAGTTTTGAAATCATGTTCCTTCGACGATTTCTCCATACCATGAAGGAATTTGACATTCCTGTGTGCATGCTGAAATGCGTAATATCCCGACCGATACTCGCTGTTAATCGGTCTCAGATCGAAGAGATAGTGTACCTCATGGCCTGTTGGCCACTTCCATCTCATTAGCTTATATAAAACAAATATGCCAGTCAAAACTCGTATGGCCAAGGGAGAAAACTGCCCCGGACTAAGGCCAAAATAATCAGCCACGTCTTTGAAAGAATTATGAAGGGGGAGTGCCCCTCCATAAGTAATATGGCGACGGGACCATGCACACAGCCCCTCCCCAGGGTCATGCGCCAACTGATTCGGAGAGGGGAGTACTAACCGGCAGTCCTTGCCATTCACAGTCGACTCCTACACATATTGGAGTTGGGTCTCTGTGAGACTGCTAGAAGGGGCCACAAAGGGGGTCTGCTTAGTCTTGCAGCGGGAAGTGTGAACTTCCTTGAGCACTTTAGGGGCGAATTCACTGATTTTGAGAGTAGCTGGTTGGGAACCCTTGGTTGTTTCTTTCTCTTTGGCGGCTTTATAAAGGGTATTCTTGGCCTCCTCTTCCACCCATTTCTCAAACTCTTTGACTATCTCCTCCATGGCTCCATCGGCAGATCAGCCTCAACATCGTCAGATACCCTCCGTTTAGTAACGACTTCCGTCGTATGGGAACTGTTAGAAGAGCTAACCCGACTCTTCTTTTTAGTGCGAGCCATAGCGTTCAGCATGGTAGGTAGTTTTGCGGTGGTTATAGCAGTCTCGGCCAAAGGAAACCCCCCTGACAGGCCGATGGGCACCCCTACTGGAATATTGACCTCACCAAAGGGAAGAGTGTATGTCCACTCTCGGGGCAGATAAGATCGTATCCCTTTTTCAAGCTCCCAAATATGCCTGTTGTATGCTTCACCGCCTATTCTCTCTCGGTAGAGGTGGTCGGGCGTCTCTGACACACTACTAAGCCCCTCGTCCCCAGACGAGTTGTGTGGGGGCGACGCTGGACAATCTTCAAACAAAAGTTGAAGAAGGTCTTCGTCTACTCGGTGTTCACCCCCCCCAATAGTCGCTATAACGCATCTGCAAAAAGGAAAAGGCGAGGAGGTGAATACACCGAGTAATGCTAGTAAGCTATCCATGATGGACTCACCTACTAGTACAAAAATAAAAGGAGAAGAGAAGATATGCACAATAAAAATTTACAGCGAGATAACCATCTAAGCAACTAAATGAAAGGAGCAATAATGGTCATTACAACGCTTAGTATTCTTACTAAGTGTAAAAAGTAAAAATAACGATTGACTCCAAATCGCAAAATTACACCACGGTCGTCCCAAGGCATCACCCCCTATAAATGGTCTCGGGGTATATTACCCCAACCCCCGCCTATAGCAGGGTGTCATCCCGGCCTTCAAGGGGTAATTAAGGGGTAACACCCCGGCTTCAGGGTGTAAGGGGGGGACCCCCCCCCCCTTTCAACTCACAAAGGGGCGTAAGGGGGGGACCCCCCGGCTTCGGGGTGTAAGGGGGGGACCCCCCCCCCCCTTCGACTCTCAAAGGGGCGTAAGGGGGGACCCCCCAGCTTCGGGGTGTAAGGGGGGGACCCCCCCCTTCGACTCTCAAAGGGGCGTAAGGGGGGACCCCCGGCTTCGGGGTGTAAGGGGGGGACCCCCCCCCCTTCGACTCTCAAAGGGGCGTAAGGGGGGACCCCCCGGCTTCGACAAAGGGGCGTAAGGGGGGGACCCCCCGGCTTCGGGGTGTAAGGGGGGGACCCCCCCCCCTTTGACTCACAAAGAGGCATAAGGGTTGACCCCCCGGCTTCGGGGTGTAAGGGGGGGACCCCCCGGCTTCGGGGTGTAAGGGGGGGACCCCCCCCCCTTCGACTCTCAAAGGGGCGTAAGGGGGGACCCCCCGGCTTCGGGGCGTAAGGGGGGGACCCCCCGGCTTCGGGGTGTAAGGGGGGGACCCCCCCCCCCCTTTGACTCACAAAGGGGTGAACTATAACCTCTAAATATTTAAAGCAAACATATCCAAGGAAACCCCTACCTCGGCGATAACATCTAGTCTCGGGATGTCACCCCGACATCCAAGAAAGCCATAGCTATTAGCCGCCCCTACCTCTAAGAAGGGTGGCTCGGGGTACCCCCAACCCCCCAAAGGGGTATCTTGGGGGGGGGGGGCCAAGAAAAAAAAAAAAAAAAAAAAAAGAGGGGTCCAAGATCAATGCTCACCACCACAAACACATTTCTATCAATTTGATGAAAATCAAAGATGAAAAAATGGAGGGAAATTGAAACTTTTCATGTTCATAGTGTTCTTCAACATTCAAGAACACCACCAACCCAAAAGTTTCAAATTTCCTTATTTTTTCATCAAATTGAACCAAATCAAAGCCAAAAACACATTGCCCATCACCTATACTACAAAACCCAAGCCTCAAACAATCACATTATATCAAAAAATCCAAGAATCCCAATCAAGCATGTCAAATTCGGCCATAGCAAGAAAACCAAGAAAAAGTTTCAAAAATTCCACCAAAAACATGATTTCAATGAGAAAAATGACTATAGAGGAGTTAGAAACTTACCCATAGTGAAGAAATATCTCACCAAGTGTCCAAGAATCACTTCAAAGCTTCAAAATCTCCTCCAATGGTGAGAAGATGCCCAACCCCAAAAATGAAGAGCAAAAAATGAAAAAGATGGTTTTTTTTGAAATGTGAAGGTTTGTCATCTTTTTCTCTTACATAGGGAATTTTATTTTTGCAAAAAGAGGGCCTTTTAACCCAAAATTGCTATTATAACCCTCCACTACCATTGAGGGCTAATGAGCAATTTTTATATTTTTGTTAGTCATTTCTTTGTAAATGGTTATATTTCTTTGAAATTTATTTATTCTCTTGTAATTTATTTTTCTTGGGAAATTATTATTGGGCTATATTGTAAAAATGTGAAAATTAGTGAGTGGGAATTATTTATTTGATTTTTTTTAAGAAAAAAAAAAATTTTTTACCCAAATTTTGACGATGATGACGTGTCAAGAATAATACCACGTGGCACAAAAATACTGGGACTAAATTAATGAAGAAGGAGCCAAGTCATGACTGTTGAGATGCCCCCTTAATATGGGTGTTTGTTCTTCTCCCCCCAAAAGAAAACTTGGGTTTAAGGGGGGGACCCCCCCTAACTTTGGTTTAAGGGGGGGACCCCCCCCAACTTATTTAAGGGGGGGGACCCCCCCAACTTGGGTTTAAGGGGGGGGACCCCCCCCAACTGGTTTAAGGGGGGGGGGGGACCCCCCCTCTCTCTCAAGTTGGACCATGGGGGAGTCACCTAACTATGATAGTGGTCATCCCCCCTCAGCGAGAGTCTCGAGGGTGTTACCCCAAAGTATGGGCTTAATCCTCAAAGGTGGTTGACAACCATGTCACACCCCTAAGGGACCCTTGTCATCAGTGACTCCTTCAAATGTTAAAATCCCACGAAAGGCTCAAAGACAGTTGTCAACCCACGAAAATAGCGGGATATTTTCCTAAATATCAGACTCCAACCGCCTCCGAAAATCAAGGAGACGGTTCCGCGTTGGTCGCGTCTCCTGAAGCGAGAAGCACCGACCCCCCTCCCCTATATAAGGGGTCACCCATGACCTGGGAGGGGGATCCGCAATCTGAAACACTTAGAAAATTAAAGATTTCTCATTCTTTGCAATCAAGAGCCTGTTCTTGACTATTGCAACTCAGATCAATAAAACTCAAGGGGAGTAGGCTATTACCGACATCCGGGGCCGAACCTCTTTAAATTCCGGTGTCTTTTATTTACATTTATTACGAATTCCGGCGTTATTAATTGCATTTATTATTGTGATTTTGGTTAAAATCTCATTTATTACGACTCCGCGTCGGTTGGCTAAAAATCCAGTCAACACTCATAAAATGAGAATAACCTTGACTCTCGCCTAACGGGATAACGTTGGATTCTTATTTTGATCGAATAAAAGGTTGCTAGAATGGTTTCTATTTTAGATGAGGTGACAACTCTATTCAATAAATGATGCTTTGACTCTCGCCTCTTAGGGACCTTTGTATCAGTTTGTTGAAAACCTTGGAAATTATTTAGGATTGTATGTTTTAGTATTTTCACTAGTCATTCCTACTTGCTATATGTTTATAATATCTGAATTGTGTATGAATTTATATTGAACCATGTTATTTTCTGTTATTAAGTTGTAGTTTAATTTCGAATCTTCATTGTTGGTCTAACATGTTTGTTTTTCTAATGAGATAAATCCCTAATGGATTTTCACCATTAGACATACATAATAGTGTAAGATCTCAAAAGATAAGTATTGTATATGCGACATCTAACTGTTCATCAATTGATGACACCTTAGACTAGTATTTTTACAATATGAAACAAGAAGATTACATAAATAAGATTCCTTTGTCTTTCGCTAATCGAAGCATCGTTGGATTCTTATTGTAAACGAAATTATCCTAATTCCTCTTAGCTTATTCATTTCGAATTAGCTCAATAATATATCATTGGATGAATGGTCTATAAATCATTTCATGTCATTATATTTTCTCTTAAGAAATTAAATGACGCATATGATTATAATCCCGAAATTCTATTCCCAATTGATATAAATCCTCAATCTTAGAAATCTCCTACTTTTATGGGCAAATCTGACTTAGAGTTAAATTAGTAGTGGTGGTCCAAGATAGAATTACTCATAATATTTGGTATAAATTTAAGTCTTTGACTTTAATTTTAGAATCCAAATAGAAATTTTCTTATATTTCTAATTCCAGAATACAATACAGTTACACTTTCTCAAGTGTTTAATATCCATCTTCTATTAATCGATAAAAACTGTATGGAATATGAGTTAGGTATTCTGTGACCAGGATCCACTTGAAGTATTCTAAGAACTCTTTCATGTAACTAAACCTATGTCATCAATAGACACTACCATTTTTTTTAATCTATGGCATTTGTACCTTGTTCATAGTGGATTTGACAAGATCAATCTCTGCAAAGAGTTAAAATGCCTATATCCACTGAAAGTAGTTCATCTCATTCGCAGATGGATGTACATTCAGGGGTGGATATGAGTTTTTCGTTGTATTCTTAAAACGATAACTCTAGATTATACCTTTTAGCAAAGAAATTTGAAATGTTTGAAAAATTTCATTAATTTCTAGCAATGGTTAAAACCATTAAGGTAAGTGGTTAAAGATCTTGCGAACTGATAGGGGTGGAGAAATAGTTAGTAGATATGCAGTTCAAAGATCATTAAATTGATTTTTGAATTATATCCAAACTTACCTCCCCAGAAATTTCGAGTTGCATGTTGATGATTAGTTACTAGTCGTTGCCTAATTCCTTCTATGGTAATACAATTTCAGAATGATGTAATGGTTGTATACTTAATGTAAATCATTACTAGATTCATGGATGACCTAATCAAAATCTTAAGAAAAGCTAGAACCATTAACCATGGTTTGTTAGCTATTCTAAGTGATTAGGGGTGGACCATCCCATTGTCAATAGATAAGAAAGTGTTTGTTCAAACAAATACTACTTTTCTAAGAAAATGACTAAGTCTGAAAAACAAGTAGCAAATAAAGGAGATATTTAATTCTTGATTCCAAAAGTGTTCTATCATCTTATATAACATATGATGATCCCACTGCCTCTGTTGTCTTGTCACAACCGAAGAGATCAATACCATTTAGTTTTCTTAGACATAATTCACGGTGCCTTGTCGTAGTGGGAGAGTTTCTAGGAACTCACCTTCTTATGACTTGGGAGACACTAGTGATTAAAATTCAATGAGTTTAAACAAGTAATGGATTGTCAAGATAAGAAACTAAGAAGAAAGCCAATAGAACTATGGTTTAATCCATTCACATGGAGTAACCTAAAGTTTTCTATTACAAGGACATAAAAGGAAATTTTCGTTTATAAGTCCATTCAATGGACTTAACAAAACTTCCTGTTCCTAGTATTATAGGTTTGAGTTTATCTAAACCTATGGCTTGTGGTATACTTGGGAATTACTTACTCTAATGCAAGCAACTTACTTTAGTAAGATGCTGAAGCATTTTCTTTCTAATGGGAATCTATAGAAGCTTCACAACTTCTAAGGTATAGATTTTATTTATCTAAGGAAAAGTTTCAACTATTCCAGAAAAGATAAAGCCATGAAAGAATTTCTTAAATCAACAGTGAGAGGTCTTAGATATGCTTTTGTATGCCTTAGACCAGACACCTGCTGTTGAGTGGGAGTAATGAGTAGGTATCAGATTAATCTAGGAGAAGAACATTGGAAGACAATCAAGTAAATCCTAAGATTAAGAAGAGGACCTATATGTTAGTCTATAAGAGTGTGTTTAAAACTCTTAGACTACACCATATCAGATTTCAAAATTTGCCTTTGTGCTAGTAAATATTTCTGATAAGATGGTGGTTACTCTGGGGGTGGAATAGTGATTTTGGAGAAGTGTAAAAACCTATCTGAAGTCTCTAGGTCTACCAGAGAGGGACTGAATGTTAAGGTTGCAGGAAAGGTACTTATTCAGTCTAAGGAAAGTTCTATACATTTTTGGCACCATTCCAAATTGCCTTAAACTACTAGTGTTAATTTCCTGATTAACCAAAAGTAGTTGCCAAAGATATAGAATCCAGTATCCCAAGAGAGTAGACATATAGAGAGGAATTTCACATTATCAATGATTTTGTGATTAAAGGAAGAGTAATAGTGGAGAAAAGGTTGTGGTTAATTCAACCTTTCAGATCCTATTACGAGGAGTTTTACTACTACTACACTTGATTTGTATATCAAGGTGTTGAGATTATTTGAAACGCACTTTTTGTTTTATATTAGTGCAAGTGGGAGTTTGTTGGGTTTTATGCCCTAAATAAAACTCATTTCAATATAATCAGATTTACTTATTAATATAGATCAGAAATAACATTTAATGTTGCATGGTTCACATGATTTATTTCATGATTATATGTACATAATGTATAAATTCATCTGAAATCCTTTTCACATACTTGATCCTGTTTATTGTGCCGTCAACACATTGGAAAGTAAACATGACTATGTGAATAAAGCTTCCTAGATTTATCAGACACAGGGTTTTACTGATATGATAATCTACAACAAGAGTTTACTTGTATTTGGAGAAATATTATGTTCTTTCCAGAACATTGGTTAAAGTAAAGCTCAGGTTGGATGCATGGAGTATGCATCGGAAGGGACCGATATTGAACTTTGATTTAGATTTAATTAAACTTACCGTAAAATCTATTCAAGTCAATATCGCCTAGTTGATCCTAGATCAAATGATCTTAATCCTGTTATGATTAGGCTCAATCTTGAAAGGCTATTCGTGTTCTTTGAATTGTTAGTTAAGCTTACTTTTAGGCCAGGGTGATACGTACTTTTTGGGAACACGGTAGTGCAATTGATGTTGGGTTTTATGCCCTAAATAAAACTCATTTCAATATAATCAGATTTACTTATTAATATAGAACAGAAATAACATTTAATGTTGCATGGTTCACATGATTTATTTCATGATTATATGTACATATTGTATAAATTCATCTGAAACCCTTTTCACATACTTGATCCTGTTTATTGTGCCGTCAACACATTGGAAAGTAAACATGACTATGTGAATAAAGTTTCCTAGATTTATCAGACATAGGGTTTTACTGATATGATAATCTACAACAGAGTTTACTTGCATTTGGAGAAGTGCTATGTTCTTTCCAGAGCATTGGTTAAAGTAAAGCTCAGGTTGGATGCATGGAGTATGCATCGGAAGGGACCGATATTGAACTTTGACTTAAATTTAATTAAACTTACCGTAAAATCTATTCAAGTCAATATCGCCTAGTTGATCCTAGATCAAATGATCTTAATCCTGTTATGATTAGGCTCAATCTTGAAAGGCTATTCGTGTTCTTTGATTTGTTAGTTAAGCCTACTTTTAGGTCAGGGTGATACGTACATTTTGGGAACACGGTAGTGCAATTGAGTGGGAGCGCTAGCATAAACATGGAATCTATAGCTTCTATCTGGCGAATAGTAAGCAAAGGATGATCTCCTTCGAGCTTGACCAAACGAACATAAATGGTGGAGTACTCATTTCACATAAGCTGAAATATCATTTATACGGGGTCAAGTGTTTTAAGGAATAAATACATTGTAGGGTGTAACGGTAATTTAATCCCTTTACAGTGTAGATCATTCATATAGAGGATCATTGATCACATTAGGATTATAACAATGGATAACTAATGATGTGTCTATATGGTGGAAAATATAGAGCATTCTATATACTGAGAGTGCAATTCTAAGTTCTATGCGTGGATTCAACGAAGATTTAATAAGTTAGTGAATTTTAGTGCTAAATTCTTGATCTACTTATTGGAAGTTCGGTTATATAGACCCATGGTCCCCCCACTAGTTGAGATAATATTGCTTGTTAGACTCATGTAATTGGTTTTGATTAATCAATTATAATTCACAAGTTAGACTATGTCTATTTGTGAAATTTTCACTAAGTAAGGGCGAAATTGTAAAGAAAGAGTTTATAGGGGCATATTTGTTAATTATGATACTTTGTATTGTTCAATTAATAAATATGATAAATGACAATATTATTTAATAATTATTTATAGTTATTAAATAGTTAGAATTGGCATTTAAATGGTTGAATTAGAAAATTGGCGTTTTTGAGAAAATCAGATGCAGAAAAGGTAAAACTGCAAAATTGCAAAAAGTGAGGCCCAAATCCACTAGTATAGGGCCTGCCACTTTTGTAGGAAATTTAAACTGATATTTTCATTATTTTAATGCCAAATAATTCAAACCTAACCCTAGTGGAATGCTATAAATAGATAGTGAAGGCTTCAAAAAATTTACACTAAAATTTCTACACTTTTCTTCAGAGTTTCTGAATCAGAAAAAACTGAGCCTTCTCTCTCCCTATCTTTAGCTGACCACTCTCTCTCTTCTTCCTTAGAATTTCGAAATCCTTAGTGATTAGAGTAGTGCCCACACACATCAAGTGATACCTCAATCATAGTGAGGAAGATCGTGAAGAAAGATCATCAGCAAAGGACTTTCAGCATCAAAGATTCAGAGAAAGAGATCCAGGTTCAGATATTGATAATGCTCTGCTACAGAAAGGAATCAAGGGCTAGATATCTGAACGGAAGGAGTCATATTATTCCGCTGCACCCAATGTAAGGTTTTCTAAACTTTATATGTGTTTACTTTATCGTTTTAGAAAGTTCATATTTAGGGTGTTAATAAACATACTTGTGAGTAGATCTAAGATCCTGGTAAAATAATTTCCAGCAATTGAGTGGGAGCGCTAGCATAAACATGGAATCTATAGCTTCTATCTGGCGAATAGTAAGCAAAGGATGATCTCCTTCGAGCTTGACCAAACGAAAATAAATGGTGGAGATCTCATTTCACATAAGCTGAAATATCATTTATACGGGGTCAAGTGTTTTAAGGATAAAATACATAGTAGGGTGTTACGGTAATTTAATCCCTTTACTGTGTAGATCATTCATATAGAGGATAATTGATCAAATTAGGATTATAACAATGGATAACTAATGATGTGTCTATATGGTGGAACATATAGAGCATTCTATATACTGAGAGTGCAATTCTAAGTTCTATGCGTGGATTCAACGAAGAATTAATAAGTTAGTGAATTTTAGTGCTAAATTCTTGATCTACTTATTGGAAGCTCGGTTATATAGACCCATGGTCCCCCCACTAGTTGATATAATATTGCTTGTAAGGCTCATGTAATTGATTTTGATTAATCAATTATAATTCTCAAATTAGACTATGTCTATTTGTGAAATTTTCACTAAGTAAGGGCGAAATTGTAAAGAAAGAGTTTATAGGGGCATATTTGTTAATTATGATACTTTGTATGGTTCAATTAATAAATATGATAAATGACAATATTATTTAATAATTATTTATAGTTATTAAATAGTTAGAATTGGCATTTAAATGGTTGAATTAGGAAATTGGCATTTTTGAGAAAATCAGATACAAAAGGTGTTAAAATTGCAAAATTGCAAAACCCAAGGCCCAATCCACTAATGCTTGGCCGGCCACCTATTGTAGGTTTTTAAGTTGATTTTTTCATTATTTTAATGCCATATAGTTCAAATCTAACCCTAGTGGAATGCTATAAATAGATAGTGAAGGCTTCAGGAAAAACACTTCTTCTGATTCAGAAAAACTGAGCCTCTCTCTCTCCCTATCTTTAGCTACCACTTCTTCTTTCTCTTCCTTTGAATTTCGAACTACCTTAGTGTATGAGTAGTGCCCACACACATCAAGTGATACCTCAATCATAGTGAGGAAGATCGTGAAGAAAGATCATCAGCAAAGGAGTTTCAGCATCAAAGATTCAGAGAAAGAGATCCAGGTTCAGATATTGATAATGCTCTACTACAGAAAGGAATCAAGGGCTAGATATCTGAACGGAAGGAGTCATATTATTCCGCTGCACCCAATGTAAGGTTTCTTAAACTTTTTATGTGTTTAATTTATCGTTTTAGAAAGTTCTTATTTAGGATGTTAGTAAACATACTTGTGAGTAGATCTAAGATCCTGGTAAAATAATTTCCAACAGTTGCTAGGTCATACACAGATGAAAGAAGATTGTAAAATATACCTGTTACAAATTATTAACTTGACCAAGAGAGCCATCAGATCATTAGATCTGGCAAAAAGTAACCATGGCTATTTGCAATCAAGTAATAATAGGTTTTGAAAAACTTACACACAAGCAAAAACCACATACTCCTGCAACAAGGTTAGCTGGATAGTTGGAAGTAGGATTTATTTAATTTTAAATAAATAGATTTCGAAATTAATAAAAAAATATTTAATTAAAAAAAATTAATTTTCGAAAATAAAAAAAATATTTATTTTCGAAATTAAAAAAAATAATTAATTTAAATTTCGAAATTATTTTAAAAAAAATATTTAAAATTAAACCTACAATTTTGAAAAATTAGGTTTCAACCAACCTAAATATCATTTCAAAAATTTGCTAACTACTTTTAAAAATTAAATGTTATTTTAAAAATAAAAATTAAATAAAAATTAGAAAAGATAAATGAAATATCTTTTCAGATTTTAAATTTAATTTAAATAAATAAAATAACAAAATTTAAAAATTAGCAAAATATCTTACATCTATTTAAAATTACATGATTATAATTATCTTATTTTAAATTTAAATAAGGTCAAAATATCTTAAAAAGATTTAATTTAAAAATATTTAAAATCTGACCTTAAATTTAAAAATAAGATAAGATATAATCAAATTTAAAAATAAGATAGATAATTAAGCAATAAGATAGATATTTACTATTTTAAAATTCAAATTACACTAATATCTTGAATTAAATTTAAAAATATTAAATTAATTCATAATGATAATTAGAATTGAATTAGGAATAGTAAATATATAAATACAAAACTACACAAAAAAATCGGAAGTTAATTCCATGAAAAAGCATGAAAAAACGAAGAAAAACGAAAAAATTGTGAGTTGTACGGACAGTTTTCGCGATCGCAGGAAAATTTCAGCACAGCTCCGATTTTTTCGAATCTTCAAAAAATCATATCTAATTCAAATTAAATCGAGATTGAGTTCTGTAAAAAGGTAACTTGCTTAATTTTTTCCATACTATCCAATAAAAATAATTCCAAAAACAGAATCGTAATTATTTTTCACGAAAATTCACAAACATCAATCATTCGTCAAATAACACTCAATACAACATGATACCATCCAAAAACAAACAGACAATCGTTTAAAGTCCAAATTTCTTGCAAGTAAATCAATTACCATGGCTCTGAGGCCAGTTGTTGGAATATTTATTTTACCAGGATCTTAGATCTACTCACAAGCATGTTGTTTAAACACCCTAAATATGAACTTTCTAAAACGATAAATTAAACACATATAAAGTTAAGAAAACCTTACATTGATGCAGCGGAATTAATGTCTCCTTCCACTCAGATCTCTAACCCTTGTATCCTTTCTGTTACAGAGTATAATTAAGATCTGAGCCCGAATGTCCTTCTTCTTCAAGTTTGATCCTTCACAGTCTTCCAATCTATGATTGAGTTACTGCTTGTTGTGTGTGGGCACTCACTCTTTCACTAGGATCACGAAATTGATGAAGGGAAAAGAGAAGGATGATTTTGGCCAGGTATAGAAAGTGGGGAAGGCTCAGTTTTTTTGAAGAGAGAAATTTCTGTCAGAAAGGCTTATTGAAAACTTATGATTTGACTGAGCCATCACTTTCTATTTATAGGCAACTACTAGGTTTAGGTTAGGAATTATTTGGCATTAAAATAATGAAAATATTAATTTGAAATCCCACATTAAGTGGCCGACCATGGTGTGTTAGTGGGCCCCACTTGATTTTGCAGTTTTATCAAATTTTATCTCTATTTTCTCAAAAACGCCAATTTTCCAATTCTAACCTTTTAAATGCCAAAACTAATTATTTAATAACTAAAATACATTATTAAATAATATTGTCATTTAATTTAATTATTAATTAGACATATAAAGTCCATTAATAAATAAATAAACCTAGAAACTCTTTTCTTTACAATTTCACCCCTGCTTAGTGAAAATTCATAAAATTAGACATAGTCTAACTTTAGAATTATAATTGACCAATCACGAATCAATTAATGAGTCTTACAAGCAGAATGTTCTCAACTAGAATGGGGACCATGGATCTATATGCTGAGCTTCCAATAAGTGAACCAAATTTACCAAGTAAATTCCTACTTATTAATTCTTCGTTGAATCCACTCTTAGAACTTAGAATTGCACTCTCAGACTTATATAGAGCATATTGTATGTTCCACGATATCAATATACTATCTCATTTAACCATTGTTATAATCTTATTGTGATTTAAAGATCCTCTATATAGATGATCTACATCGAGATGGGATTTCTTTACCGTTCTCACCCCTCAATGTATTTTGCCCCTTAAAACACTTAGCTACCTGTAAATGGTGTTTAGTGATCTAATAATTAGTCAGTTAAACAAGAGCTCATCCATTTACTTCTATTTGCTAAGCTCGAAGGGAATCATCACTTGACTTCTATACACCAGTAGAAGCTATAGATTCCATATTTATGTTCAGCACTCCCACTCAATCATAATTTCATGTTCCCAAAATATACGTATCACCCTGACCCAAAAGTAGGCTTAACTAATAAATCTAAGAACATGAATAGCACTCCTCAGTTGAGCCTAAGCATATCAGGATTTAGATTCTTTTAATCTTAAGATCAACTACTGATATTGACTTGGAAAGATATGTATAACGGTAAGTTTGTAATATCTTAACTTAGTTGCAATATCGGTCCAGTCCAATGTATACTCCATACATTCGAAACTAGTATACTTTACTAATGTCCTGGAAAGAACATAACACTTACTCCAAGTGTAAGTACACATCATCGCTGATTATCACATTAGTGTAAATCCAATAACAACGATGAAACGAGGGACCAATACTTTTGATTCATATGATCACAATCACATTCCTTTGTCTTTGGCAAATCTTGTAATTGTGAATTAACATATGATCTGGATTTAACTGATTTTGTGTGTATGAATGTAATAAACATATTAAACATATTAAACCATTAGCATGTAGAATTCACGCAAACATCTATCAATTCAAATTTCTTATATTGATAACTAATCAGATTGTAAAGAGTTTTATTTAGGGCATAAAACCCAACAGAATCATCTACTGCGCAGTTGCACTCTGGCTTCTTCCCCACTTCATCTACAATATCCTCCTCCAAATCTTTCTGACTACGTCCTTCACCTTCTCATTCCTCCAAATGTTTCAAAGAAAATGTTCTAAATAGAGATTTTAACTCCTTCGAAAAGTACTCCTTCAACTCAATGATTGCACTGAAAAAGTGTTCAGTACTCTTTCTCTCTTCCGAGTCAGAATAGTAGTTGGGCAGTATTACAGTAGTTGAAATCAGCTTTATCTATTAAACTGAACAAGTTTAAAAAAATGAATATTGAATGTCGAAATAATATATATAAGAAAATCAAATGAATTCAATATAACCAAATGTTGATGTACCTTCTCATTGTTGGGACTCCCATTGCCTTTGATCTATTTGTAAGCAGACTTACATTTTTTATTACACCAAAAATCAACGGGGAGCACAATTCGGTCAACATAACCAATGTTCCACTCAACGTGAAGCAAGTAAAGCAACTATGACAAACACACAATGTATTCCGTAAGAGATTCAAATAATAAATTAAAAAAATAAAATATCAAGTTAATAAACATATTTACATAAATTCAAGAGAAAAAAAAAATCAAAGTACCTGCAAGAAGATGGTGCAGCCAGACACATTCTTAGTATGCTTATTTTGAAATCTAAAAATGGAGTTCATCAAATACCTGAATCCGACGGTTGTTCAATTCTTATGGCGAATCTCCCTTGTAATTAATAGGGAATGTAGGTACCCTGAAACCACATCACAGTAAGTTTTAGGCACTGGGACTGTCCCTATCACAACCAAATAAAACTTAATCAAAAATAGGCTATCTGCTTCAACACATTCTAACAATGATTTCTCCAATGCTGTCAAGGACACGGTGTAGTCCACAACGTTCAAAATCTCCTCCAGATACCGAATGTCACTATCACCCTTTGTGATGATTACAGGATCACCTCCATCCTCCACACCCATAACATCTCAAAACATGGCGACAGACAATTCAATCTTTCTACCATACAAATACAGTATGCTAGTGGTTGGGTCAACATGTTTGATTAACCAACTCGCTAGTCAGGTGTCAATGTATGGGCCATCCTCTTTAATGAATGATGCAAATCTAGCATTGAGGATCACATCTTTTTGCTCTAAGTTCAGGTTTTTGCAAATAAAAATTAAACAGTTGAAGGAGCATCGACCGTAAACTGACACTTCTTCAATTTTGACGGAAACCTCTTCCTCTTCCACCTCCATCTTCTTCCCCTTACCCTCCACTACCTTTGGTTTCCTCCATCTTGTTTGAACTTGCTTCTTCGTGGGAGTTGGGTTAGGGTCATATTTTCTCCACTCAGTCTTTTCATCATTGCTAAAACTTTTAACTTTAATTTTCAATTTATCAGTAACCTGAAATATGGGGCAAAATTACATCAATTCTAGAGTACATGGAAAGCATGTTAAACAAGTACAATTAATTAACGACAATTAATAAAAAAAAAAAAAAGGAATAATAGTGAAGATCAAACCTCCTTTTCACTCAATTCCTTCTCAGTTGCTCTTAGGGCATTATAGTTTGCATTGCTACATATGGAGATAAATTACAATCAAATACATAATACAATAAATGTTAAACAAGTGAAACATGAGTAAGCAAATCTCCAAATTACATAACTTACAAGAAATGTCTCCAAGCTTAAGCATTATCCTTGGGGTCAGGGGAAACATCTTCTTTGCTGGTTCTGTTATCACTTTCCTCCTTCTTTTGCCAACCATGGTTGATAAACCTAAACAAATTAAAACAAAACAAAATTAATTTGTTAATGACTACATATTTCAGCAAATAAATATGGGAAAATAAAGATAAGTTTTGATATATATGGCATAAAAACTTAATTACACTAAATATGATATTTTTCAAAAAAACTTACAAATATGGGAAAAAGTCATGAGGAATGCCATAAAAAACTTTAAATTTGTGTTTCTTTTTTATTTATTTTATCTTTTAAAAAAAATAAAACACTAAAATAAATAAAAAATGATCTCTACTATAGATATTATTTTTTTTTACGGAAATTAAACTTATTTTTTTTTTTTTAAACTACTATTTTTTTTCTTTATTTTTTTGTTAAAAACTAATTATTTCAGTAAAAGCAGCAGAAAAAAAAAAACCATTTTCATCAACATTATCCTGAAAAAAAAAATAATTTAAAAAATTATAATCTAAAAATAATACAAACTTTAAAAATCAGTTTCATCAACATTGAAAGAAACTAATAATTTCATTAAAAGAATAAAAAAATAGTTTTAGTATGTTATTAGAACTTTTTTTTTGAGTTACTTTTTTATTATTTTGTTTCTAGGTTTGAAATTTACACTTATATTTTGTTTTTAAATTATTGGTATGCATTATGTGTTGTTTGAATTATATTTGTGATTAGTATGTTTTTTTTTTTTTTTTTTTTTGTATTTGTGTGTGTGTTTTTCTATTTGATTGTCTGATGAAACTGGTTTCAGTTAACTTTATTATTAAAATTTATATTTTGTTATGATTTTTTATAGCATCAAAACTGGTTTCACATGTCGAAACTGGTTTCACAGGTTTAAACTGTTCTGTAATGGGATTGCTCTATTTTTATGATATTATTTTATATTTTTCAGTTTGTATAAAACCAGTTTTATTATTGTATGATATTTGAATAACAATTTTTATTTTATTTTAAATAATCAGTTTCTGACACACATATTATTTTATTATTTTCATAACTGGTTTTTTTAAGTAACTAGTTTTTATAACTCATTTTTTTTTATTGTTGTTCATAATTGAGTTTTTTTCAATTTTTTATTAAATTATTTCAAGAAACTGGTTTTTATTTGTTTGTTTATATTTTGGTTGTTTTATTAAGTGGTTTCTCACATTCCACTGTTTTTTTTTTTATTATTCTTTTATGGTTTTTATTGTATTTTTGTCTCTTTAATCTTCTTTGTTTCTTTTTTTTCTCTTTGATTTCAATTTATGATTCTCTTTGTTATATTTGCTGCACATTGTATGTTTAAATTAACTCTAATTTTTTAGCAAGCAAATAAAAAATTAAATGCCAAAATAAAGAATGAAGTTAGAAGTTTAATTGGTTATTAGGTATTGATATAAAATTTATATGTTCGAAACTGGTTTTTAAATTTAGTATCGTTTGTAAAAGTTTAGTTATTAGACATTGTGTATTTTTCATTATGTTATTGATGAAACTATTATTTTTTTTTTTTTGCCTTTTTTAATGAAATAATTAGTTTCTATTAATATTAACGAAACTGGTTTTAAAAGTTAGTATTGTTTTTAAATTGTAATTTTTTTTCATTATCTTGTTGATGAAACTATTTTTTTATTCTTCAAATAAAATTATTAGTTTCTTTCAATGTTGATGAAACTAGTTTTTAAAGTTTGGATTCTTTTTAGATTATGATTTTTTATATTGTTTTTTTTTCAGGATAATGTTGATAAAACTGGTTTTTTTTTCTGCTATTTTTAATGAAATAATTAGTTTTTGACAAAAAAAAATAAATAGTAGTTTAAATAAAAAAAACAAGTTTTACAAAAAATAAAATATAAAAATGTATACTTATTATATATATTAAGAGAAAAAAATTAGTTTGAGAAAAAAAAATTAAAAAAAAAAAAAGAGAAACGCAAAGAGAAATTCAAAAAAAAAAATAGAGAGAGAGAGAGAGAGAGAGAGAGAGAGAGAGAAGAGAAAGAAAGAAAAAAAAAAGTAGCAACTCACTTAAAAAATGAAAAGAAAAAAGAGAGCCAAAATTGACTATAAAATATATAAAAAAGATTAAAAAAAAAATGAAGCTTCAATAAGTAAAAAACAGTAAAAAAGAAAAAAAAAATTAAAAAAAGTATAAAAGTAAAATTTCCTTGTCAAATTAAAAATGTAATGTTTGAAACAAAGGTAGTATTTGGTGCAAATTTCCTAAATAGAAAGAAACCCTAAAATGTAAATGTAAAATAAATTAAAAAAAAATAGAACTAATTAAGCTAAAAACAAAAATATAAAATAAGGGTTTAGATAATAGGTTTATAAAAATATGGCATATCAAATACCATAAAAAATTTTAAATGTGAAAAAATGTCATACAAGAGTGGCAAACTTATAAATACCATATTTTTCTAACTTTTTTATGAAATCTCATATTTTATGTAATTTTCACGCAAATAAACTATAGAAAAATAATAGAGCAATAGAAATTCTACTACACATTTAAAATCATATATTATCATTACCTAAAGTCACTAAAAACAACTTAATTCAAATAATATTTACAACAAGAATACTTTTTGAAATAAATTATATTACTTAAACAACACACCCTATAACAGATTAAGAGAGAGTGTAAAACTCATATATTTAGTTTTAATGCTTATTACATGTTACACATTCAAGTACATTAAAATGATGTGAAAGTCATTTTAATTAAATAATTCCAAAACTTTAAAATTAAACAAAACAAAAAGCTTCCCACGAATTTAGACTTGAAACACAACATAGACAACAAATAAAAACATAAGATGATTAACACACAAAAAACTTTGCTTTGTTGAACTACTGATGTCGCCCAATTAGTTACACTGCGGTCGCGGTAGTAAACGGGCTTTGTCGTATCCACAGGGAGGCAAATTACCACTAAAGATTAGTTAAGTAAATAGAAAATGATAAAAATGTGAATGAATAAAAAATAAGAAAAATGATGAGATGAGAAAGTTGATTAGATAAAGAGTTTGGTAAGGTAGAAATGTAGTTATGCAAATCTTATTCTAATACCGATATTAATTCAAAACACAATCGCAATTCTACACCCTTAATTACAACCGGAATGTAACGTCCCCGCTTCAAGCCTCCATTGGGCCCTTACACCCACGGACTAATGGCTCTTATACACGAGTACGCCACTCTGGCTGCTTCATGGACTGGTGACTGGCCCTACAGACCAACACGAGTGTTTTCAGCGTGCTTTGTCCTCACTCACACGCATCCTGGGAAAACTTCCCAGGAGGTCACCCATCCTTGAAATTTCTCCAGGCCAAGCACGCTTAACTGTGGAGTTCTTTCGTGATGGGCTACCGAAAAACAAGATGCACCTTGTTGATATAGGTAGTACCAATCAATCCATTTAAGCTTTCTTCAACTATGTAGTCCCATACCTACACAGTCTCAGAATCATCCCACTTGACCTTCCCCAGGCGGTGTGGGATTGCACAGTTTACCCAGTGTTTCCCCTTACGGATCCCAGGACTACTGACTGTCACAATCACCCCCCCTTACGGGGTCCGACGTCCTCGTCGACCACACTTTCGGCTGGGTCATGGCTCTGATACCATTTGTAACGTCCCCGCTTCAAGCCTCCATTTGGCCCTTACACCCACGGACTAATGGCTCTTATACACGGGTACGCCACTCTGGCTGCTTCATGGACTGACGACTGGCCCTACAGACCAACACGAGTGTTTTCAGCGTGCTTTGTCCTCACTCACACGCATCCTGGGAAAACTTCCCAGGAGGTCACCCATCCTTGAAATTGCTCCCGGCCAAGCACGCTTAACTGTGGAGTTCTTTCGAGATGGGCTACCGAAAAACAAGATGCACCTTGTTGATATAGGTAGTACCAATCAATCCATTTAAGCTCTCTTCAACTATGTAGTCCCATACCTACACAGTCTCAGAATCATCCCACTTGACCTTCCCCAGGCGGTGTGGGATTGCACAGTTTACCCAGTGTTTCCCCTTACGGATCCCAAGACTACTGACTGTCACACGGAAGATATATATATTATGAGCACAAATTAAATAATATTAAATAAATTGAATCTCACCTCTAACTTAACAGCATATCATATTTTATATCATAAATCGACAAAATACCATTATTGGCAGAATGCAGTAAACGACATAAAATATAATTAATATACCAAAATATTAATAGCCTAACTTACATAAGAAAAACATGACTGAACTTATATAAAAGATACTATTAACTTTGAAAGAAAAATTAGAAGATGAAGAACAAGTTAATAAATGAGATATGGAGAATCAATATCAACAATAGAAATAAGGAATACAAAAGCTACACTCTAACCTCACCAATATTTCTAAAATAGTTCACTCATTTTTGTCACTAAAATAAGTAAAACAAAATAGAAAATAAGAGAGAACAAGATGAGAAAGTGTATTTCTCTACTCTAAAATCTGATGTTATTTTCATTGTATTTGGCTCCTATTTATAGTGCATACTTGCTCTCCAAACTGGTAAAATTCGTGTACTATTCAGTAGGGGAAGTGGCTCAAAAGGCTGAGAAAAGTGAAACACTTCTTGTATATTTACGCCAGTTTGGTTGGAGAGAAAGCATCAGCTGAGACATATGGCAGCTGGAGAGATACTCACGTCAAATGGAGGGGACTGCTTGTGTAAAATGGAGTGGAGAAGTGGGAGACATGCGGTCATCAACTGTTGAAGAGATATGTGGCAGCTGAAGATTACTTGCGGAGTGGATGTTTGATTTGTTGATTATCATTTCATTTATCTCTTGCTCTTGACATTTAAATTTGCCTAATTTACTTTAGCTTCAGTTATTGACGTGGCCCAATACAGATGGTTTCCTATTGTGTAGTAATAGGCCATGACAAAATATATGGATGGTTTGGACTCTTTTGATGAGATGGACAACACTCATGTAAAATAGTTTTGTTGGGCTTCCTAAACTTTTAAATTGGGCTTGAGACTCCATTTAAATTTGAAAAATAACACAAATAATTAAATTAAATGAGATATTTCCAATTAAAATAATTTTACAATGAAAACTATGAAAATAATTAATTTATTAATTTTATATCCACAATTAAAGGCTTAAGATATACAACTTTGAGCCTTAATCACAACCTCCAACTAACTTATTGCTAGTCTCTAGCAATTCAAGCAATAAAATAATAATATCAACATAATATTTTCAGGATCAAAAATATTAAAAGTGACACAAATATTCAAGCAATATATTAGTGACAAGTCAATAAGAACTATACAAAATTACCTTGAATAAATCTAGAGTTGTGAGTGTGTGAACCAAACTTGAACCTTCTTACCGCAAACCATAGCACATAAAAGCTTTCGAAAAATGTACCAAGTGGAAGTCTCAACTCCATTAGCCTCACAGGTCATTGAAAATATTTATATATGGCTAAGGTATTCACTCGTGGAGTTAGAAATTGAAAAGTGAGCACTCAGAATGGATTGATTAATTTAGGACAAACATTTGAATAAACATTGAAACAAAGATAAGTTATAAAATAATTTGGACAGACCACCATAAGAGTACCACAAACCAGCTTTTCGGGATTTTTGAACGAAAATAGACAATCATTTACATTTATTCTAGGAGCCAAAACAAATGAAATACAACAAACTTTCTTTTTTTTTTCTTTTCTTTTTTTTCTTTTTTTTTTTTTTTTTGTTTTTGAACAAGAGGCAACATGTTGGATATAATGATGGAAATGTTGCTCTTGTATCTTTTTGTTTCTTTCAACAAGAAAATAATTACAAAAAGGCTCCCTAATAAGATTTGTCTATAGAAAACTCATCCCTTAAAGCAACAACCAATCAAACCCTAGTACCATGTCCAAAATAATTATAACCATTTCTAAGAATCAATGAAAATTCAAAATTTGTTTTCTCAAATCTCGCCACTCACAAAAATATAAACACTTAAACTTGGCAAAATTTCTAAGCAAATATGTGCTAACAACCATCTTACCACAAAGTTTGGCATGTGCTTTGTATAACTCTAGAAAAATTCTAAGCAATAAAGATAGTAAAAATTGGCTTGAAAATAATATTTTACAAGAATAAATGAGTAATTTTTGAAAAATTTGACCATGAAAATATTAATATGACAAAAAATTAAGCAAAACGCTTGAATATGATCACCACCCCCAACCAAAATCAGACAATGTCCTCATTGTTTAAAAATATATACATGAATGCATGAAATGAGAACACTTAGAGAGTGAGCCAATGCAAAATGACATGATATTGATTCTTAGAAAAAGAAAACTAAAGGAAAAAATAAACAAACAAAACTAAAGTTAAAACATACCGAAAATAAAAGAAAGCAAGGAAAGATAGAACCTGATTAGTCTTGGCAAACCAGAGACAAGTCTCCTCAGGTGGGCTTACCAACTCAATATTCTTGACTATCCAGTATCAAAAATGAACTTTCTTTTATCCTGTGTCTCAAAAATAGAAGCATTAGTTACATTTTCAGGAAAAAGAAAATGGTCATTGTCTAAGTCATAGAGGAAATAGTGTAAATGACTAGGTGAAAATAATTTTCTAATTTCCTCAACGACTTTATCTATCACATCAGTATGATAGCATTTCTTTTCATCCAGAATTAGGGGAAAAATGGTAGAATGAGAAAGAGTTTCTTTCTGAATAGTGGTGGTATCATTTTCCTCCATGAATAATGTGGATACCACATCAGTATGATAACCCTCATTTATACTTGGTAGAGTAGATTCTTCAAAATTTTCACCACTAGTGGTAGAGGTGACACGTACCAGGTGACCAGATAACTTGCTCAATTCCTGCTTTATTTGTTTAAACTCAGCAAGTAAGTCTTTCATCATCTCACAATTTTTTACCATAGATGCTTGTAACTCAACAATAGTGTCATTTAGGAAACGATTGTATAGATGTTGAGAGTTATGAGAAAACCAAGCATCTTCCTCTTCACAACTCCACTCATATAATGGATTATAGTTATACTCAGGCTTCCAACTATAATCATCAGAGCTGTTGTGATTATACCATGGATCTTCCTCTTCCCAATTCCATGAACTCTCACTCTTGTAAAAAGAATAGTATTGGAAAGCTTCCTCCCCATCATTAAATTCTGGTTCGATAAAATTACTAGTACCTGCAGTAGCACTAGAATTTTCATTTAATGAAGCAAGATATAATGGATACAAATATTCAAATCGACGAAGATCTTCTTCATTCATATTTTTTTTTTTAATTAGTATAAAGTTTAACTATATAATAATTTAATGGTATATACATGAGATATTCCCATGCCGATTGGGAAGGTTGCCAAGGTACCGCTTCGTCCCACACTTTACTAGAACTCTCTGAGGTTGCTAGAAAGTGTAGAGGGTACTCTACCACAAACCTTTAAAGCCAATCTTTCTTAGACAGAATAATCTCAATTTTTACCACTTTATTATTACACAATTATTCTTCACACTAAAGATTTTTTTTTTTTTTGGAAAATATTTTATGAACTAAAATTCTATGCAAAAAAAAAATAAAAAATAATAGCCTAAAGGATAAAAGTCTCCTGCTAACCTAAAAAAATAAGTGTCTAATCCTAAAAGAAAAAAAAAAAGTGTACAAAATAAATTAATGTAAAAAAAAAAAAAAAAAACTAACGCCCTATTATAGTAGCAAAATAATGAATACAACTAACAAATAAACTTAAAAAAAAAATTAAACTATTTTTTTTTTCTAAAAGAGTAAAGAAGAAAAATAATAATGATCTATAGTGATATTTTTTTTTTGAAAGAAAAATTAAATTATACTATATTAACTAAACAATTTTTTTATATATATAAAAAAAATAGAGAGAGACAAAAAAATGAATTAAATAGATACTAAAAAAAAATAAAATAAATAAACTACTATACTAATCTCATGTAGCGCAGAAACCTCCCCGACAACGGAGCCAAAAATTGATGTCGCCCAATTAGTTACATTGCGGTCGCGGTAGTAAACGGGCTATATGTCGTATCCACAGGGAGGAAAAATACACTCAAAAGGACAGTTAGTAATTTTACGAGAATAAAATAAGAACTTTGAATGTGATGTGAGAATATTGAGAAAATGATTTTTAAAAATCAAACAAGTAATTAAAATGAGAAGTGATCAGAAAATGATTATGGAAGACACAAGCCTTGTACATGCAATTATATTTTCCTAATAAAATTGATTCTTTAACCTCAACTATAATTCTACACCATTAATTATAGTTAGAAAATGTGTATAATTAAGCCCACTAGAAAAATATGTTCTCTAATTAAATTAATACTACTTCTAAAATTACTATCATATTATATAATTTAAATCGACAAAATATCACCGGCAGAATGCAGTAAAAATCATATAATATAATAAACACCTTAATAATTAATAGCCTAACTTACATAAGAAAAGCATGACTGAACTTATATAAAATGTATTATTAAATTTAAAGTGCAATTAAGAAGAAGAGAAATTTAATATAACAAATGTGAAAATGAAGATTAAAGAGAATCAATATATTAGAAGAATAAAAATTGCATGAACTTACACTTGAGTCTTGCCAAAGAAATTAGCCTAGAAAAAGCATTGTCTTTACACCAAAATTAATAAAGTAAAATAAAGAAGAAGGAAAGAAAAAGATAAAATTTTGGTATAATAACACTATTAAAATCTGATGCATCTACATTGAATTGAGTCCTATTTATAGTGCAAATTTACTCCTCAAATATGGTATTTTCGTGTACCATTTAGTGGAATAAATGGCACAAAAAGCTGAGAAAAGTGGGGGACAAAATGTCCCATTTACGTCAGGCGAAATGGGAAAGAGGGACAAGTAGGACATGTGTCGTGCATCTGTTGCCAGCGTCAGGTACGTGGGCCACGATGACTAGTTTGGCTATGGGCTATTTTCAAAAATATGGGAAAAATTATTAAGGTTATGATAAATATGGCATAAAAAGTAAATGTCACTAAATATGGCATTATTTAACCAATCAAACTAAAAATATGATTTTTTTTTTAAAAAAAAAAACCATGTAAAACATTAAAAAAGAAAATCTGAATTTAAAATTCATAAAAAGTAAAAACTTAATTAAATTACCATAAAAAATATTAAAATTTCCTTCATATTTATTTTTTTAAAAAAAAATAAAAACAAATAAAACTATAGTGATCGCCGAAGTTGTCACTCGTGTTGGAAAGGTCACCGGAGTTTACTGTTGGCACCGAAAAAGTCGTCGGAGTAGTCGCCGGTGTCGGAAAAGTCGTCAGAGTTTCTGCCGGCGCCGAAAAAGTTGTCAGAATTAGCATTGTCCTTGGAAAAATCACCAAGAAACTGGTTTCTTGATGAAGAAACTGGTTTCTTGATGAAGAAACTGGTTTCTTGGAAACCGGTTTCTTTGTGATTTTTTCGGTAATTTTACCGGTGACAATGCCAAGTCCGACGACTATTCTGGAGTTTGATGTGTTGGAAATTATTTTACCAGGATCTTAGATCTACTCACAAGTATGTTTATTAACATCCTAAATAAGAACTTTCTAAAACGATAAATTAAACACATATAAAGTTTAAGAAACCTTACATTGGGTGCAGCGGAATATAATGACTCCTTCCGTTCAGATATCTAACCCTTGATTCCTTTCTGTAGCAGAGCATTATCAATATCTGAACCTGGATCTCTTTCTCTGAATCTTTGATGCTGAAACCTCCTTCTTGCTGAAAGTCTTTCTTCACAATCTTCCTCACTATGATTAAGGTATCACTTGATGTGTGTGGGCACTACTCATACACTAAGGATTTCGAAATTCAAGAGGGAAGAGAAAGAAGAAGTGGCAGCTAAAGATAGGGAGAGAGAAAGGCTCAGGTTTTTCTCTGAAGGAAAAATCGAAAATTTAAGTGTAAATTTCCTAAAGCCTTCACTATCTATTTATAGCATTCCACTAGGGTTAGGTTTGAATTATTTGGCATTAAAATAATGAAAAAATCAGTTTAAATTTCCTACAAAAGTGGCTGGCCCTATACAAGTGGATTTGGGCCTCACTTTTTGCAATTTTGCAGTTTTATCTTTTCTGCATCTGATTTTCTCAAAAACGCCAATTTTCTAATTCAACCATTTAAATGCCAATTCTAACTATTTAATAACTATAAATAATTATTAAATAATATTGTCATTTATCATATTTATTAATTGAACCATACAAAGTATCATAATTAACAAATATGCCCATATTAACTCTTTCTTTACAATTTCGCCCTTACTTAGTGAAAATTTCACAAATAGACATAGTCTAATTTGTGAATTATAATTGATTAATCAAAATCAATTACATGAGTCTTACAAGTAATATTATCTCAACTAGTGGGGGGACCATGGGTCTATATAACCGAGCTTCCAATAAGTAGATCAAGAATTTAGCACTAAAATTCACTAACTTATTAATTCTTCGTTGAATCCACGCATAGAACTTAGAATTGCACTCTCAGTATATAGAATGCTCTATATGTTCCACCATATAGACACATCATTAGTTATCCATTGTTATAATCCTAATGTGATCAATGATCCTCTATATGAATGATCTACACAGTAAAGGGATTAGATTACCGTAACACCCTACTATGTATTTTATCCTTAAAACACTTGACCCCGTACAAATGATATTTCAGCTTATGTGAAATGAGATCTCCACCATTTATTTTCGTTTGGTCAAGCTCGAAGGAGATCATCCTTTGCTTACTATTCGCCAGATAGAAGCTATAGATTCCATGTTTATGCTAGCGCTCCCACTCAATTGCACTACCGTGTTCCCAAAATGTACGTATCACCCTGACCTAAAAGTAGGCTTAACTAACAATTCAAGGAACACGAATAGCCTTTCAAGATTGAGCCTAATCATAACAGGATTAAGATCATTTGATCTAGGATCAACTAGGCGATATTGACTTGAATAGATTTTACGGTAAGTTTAATTAAATCTAAGTCAAAGTTCAATATCGGTCCCTTCCGATGCATACTCCATGCATCCAACCTGAGCTTTACTTTGACCAATGTTCTGGAAAGAACATAGTATTTCTCCAAATACAAGTAAACTCTTGTTGTAGATTATCATATCAGTAAAACCCTGTGTCTGATAAATCTAGGAAACTTTATTCACATATTCATGTTTACTTTCCAATGTGTTGACGGCACAATAAACAGGATCAAGTATGTGAAAAGGGTTTCAGATGAATTTATACATTATGTACATATAATCATGAAATAAATCATGTGAACCATGCAACATTAAATGTTATTTCTGATCTATATTAATAAGTAAATCTGATTATATTGAAATGAGTTTTATTTATGGCATAAAACCCAACAAACTCCCACTTGCACTAATATAAAACAAAAAGTGTGTTTCAAATAATCTCAACACCTTGATATACAAATCAAGTGTAGTAGTAGTAAACTCCTCGTAATAGGATCTGAAAGGTTGAATTAACCACAACCTTTTCTCCACTATTACTCTTCCTTTAATCACAAAATCATTGATAATGTGAAATTGCTCTCTATATGTCTACTCTCTTGGGATACTGGATTCTATACCTTTGGCAACTACTTTTGGTTAATCAGGAAATTAACACTAGTAGTTTAAGGCAATTTGGAATGATGCCAAAAATGTATAGAACTTTCCTTAGACTGAATAAGTACCTTTCCTGCAACTTTAACATTCAGTCCCTTCCTGGTAGACCTAGAGACTTCAGATAGGTTTTTACACTTCTCCAAAATCACTATTCCACCCCCAGAGTAACCACCATCTTATCAGAAAGATTTTCTAGCACAAAGGCAAATTTCGAAATCTGATGTGGTGTAGTCTATGAGTTTTAAACACACTCTTATAGACTAACATATAGTTCCTCTTCTTAATCTTATGATTTACTTGATTGTCTTCCAATGTTCTTCTCCTGGATTAATCTGATACCTACTCATTACTCCCACTCAACAGCAGGTGTCTGGTCTAAGGCATACAAAAGCATATCTAAGACCTCTCACTGTTGATTTAAGAAATTCTTTCATGGCTTTATCTTTTCTGGAATAGTTGAGACTTTTCCTTAGATAAATAAAATCTATACCTAAGAAGTTGTGAAGCTTCTATAGATTGCCATTAGAAAGAAAATGCTTCAGCATCTTACTAAAGTAAGTTGCTTGCATTAGAGTAAGTAATTACCAGGTATACCACGAGCCATAGGTTTAGATAAACTCAAACCTATAATACTAGGAACAGGAAGTTTGTTAAGTCCATAGAATAGACTTATTAACTAAAATTTCCTTTTATGTCCTTGTAATAGAAAACTTTTGGTTATTCCATGTGAATGGATTAAACCATAGTTCTATTGGCTTTCTTCTTAGTTTCTTATCTTGACAATCCATTACTTGTTTAAACTCACAATGGATTTTAATCACTAGTGTCTCCCAAGTCATAAGAAGGTGAGTTCCTAGAAACTCTCCCACTACGACAAGGCACCGTGAATTATGTCTAAGAAAACTAAATGGTATTGATCTCTTCGGTTGTGACAATACAACAGAGGCAGTGGGATCATCATATGTTATATAAGATGATAGAACACTTTTGGAATCAAGAATTAAATATCTCCTTTATTTGCTACTTGTTTTCAGACTTAGTCATTATCTTAGAAAAGTAGTATTTGTTTGAACAAACACTTTCTTATCTATTGACAATGGGATGGTCCACCCCTAATCACTTAGAATAGCTCACAAACCATGGTTAACAGTTCTAGCTTTTCTTAAGATTTTGATTAGGTCATTCATGAATCTAGTAATGATTTACATTAAGTATACAACCATTACATCATTCTGAAATTGTATTACCATAGAAGGAATTAGGCAACGACTAGTAACTAATCATCAACATGCAACTCGAAATTTCTGGGGAGGTAAGTTTGGATATAATTCAAAAATCAATTTAATGATCTTTGAACTGCATATCTACTAACTATTTCTCCACCCCTATCAGTTCGCAAGAACTTTAACCACTTACCTTAATGGTTTTAACCATTGCTAGAAATTAATGAAATTTTTCAAACATTTCAAATTTCTTTGCATAAGGTATAATCTAGAGTGATCGTTTTAAGAATACAACGAAAAACTCATATCCACCCCTGAATGTACATCCATCTGCGAATGAGATGAACTACTTTCAGTGGATATAGGCATATTAACTCTTTGCAGAGATTGATCTTGTCAGATCCACTATGAACAAGATACAAATGCCATAGATTAAAAAAAATGTGGTAGTGTCTATGATGACATAGGTTTAGTTACATCAAAGAGTTCTTAGAATACTGCAAGTGGATCCTGGTCACAGAATACCTAACTCATATTCCATACAGTTTTAATCCATTAATAGAAGATGGATATTAAACACTTGAGAAAGTGTAACTGTATTGTATTCTGGAAATAGAAATATAAGAAAATTTCTGTTTGGATTTTAAAATTAAAGTCAAAGACTTAAATTTAACCAAATATTATGAGTAATTCTATCTTGGACCACCACTATTAATTTAACTCTAAGTCAGATTTGCCCATACAAGTAGGAGATTTCTAAGATTGAAGATTTATATCAATTGGGAATAGAATTTCGGGATTATAATCATAAGCGTTATTTAATTTTCTTAAGAGAAAATATAGAATGACATGAAATGATTTATAGACCATTCATCCAATGATATATTATTGAGCTAATTCGAAATGAATAAGCTAAGAGGAATTAGGATAATTTCGTTTATAAATAAGAATCCAACGATGCTTCGATTAGCGAAAGACAAAGTAATCTTATTTATGTAATCTTCTTGTTTCATATTGTAAAAATACTAGTCTAAGGTGTCATCAATTGATGAACAGCTAGATGTTGCATATACAATATTTATCTTTCGAGATCTTACACTATTATGTATGTCTAATGGTGAAAATCCATTAGGGATTTATCTCATTAGAAAAACAAACATGTTAGACCAACAATGAATATTCGAAATTAAACTACAACTTAATAATAGAAAATAACATGGTTCAATATAAATTCATACACAATTCAGAAATTATAAACATATAGCAAGTAGGAATGACTAGTGAAAATACTAAAACATACAATCCTAAATAATTTCCAAGGTTTTCAACAAAGGCGATACGGTGTCCGGTAGGCGAGAGTCAAAGCATCATTTATTGAATAGAGTTGTCAGCTCATCTAAAATAGAAACCATTCTAGCAACCTTTTATTCGATCAAAACAAGAATCCAACGTTGTCCCGGTAGGCGAGAGTCAAGGTTATTCTCATTTTATGAGCTTCCACCATTGTTTCATGTTTTATGAGTTTATCTCTAAGTAGTCACCGTAGGGGAGAGTCTAAATAGAGACGAAAACTCACAAAACACTTATCAAATGAAATCTTACGGTGTTAAATGCGTTCAACGAATAACCATCCATAAGGGGACGAAGTCTAGCGTCTCGAGGTTATATTGAAAACATTTAACTTTTGTAAGACCAACAATGGAGATCGAATATCTTAATAATAATCAAGCTCATTATTTAAAGTGAGTTGTATTTTCTTTGATTCTCTTTATTTAATTTATTTATTTTAAATATATATTTATTTAAAATTTCCAATTTAGAATGAAAAATTCTAAATATAAATTTTAATTTAATATTTATAAATTTTACTTAGATGGATATGAAAATAACATGAATTATTTCCATCTTAGTAATAATTTCCAATAAATATTTAGAAAAATATTCAATTTAAGTTGTTACAAAATTAATATAAATCAATTTACAACTCAAATTTAATTTTCTATAAATATATATTGCATTTCGAAAAATTAAAGTATTTAAGAATACAATTTTCGAAAATGCATGTTAAAATAAAAAATTAATCCTGGAAAAATTATTCTAATTTAATGTTGGCCCAAAATTAATTAATAAAATTAATTTACAACAAAAAATATAATTTTCCTATTTAATTAAATATATAAAAAAATTTCAAATATTTAAGTATGATGATGAAAATCAACTTAAATATTAATTTTCCATTTAATTAAATACACTAGAAAAATACTTCAAGCAAAAATATCATCTATCTAGATTTTCCTTTGACTAATTAATTCAATTTCTAATAATATACTTTAATTCAATTTATTTTAAATTAATCAATAAATGAAAAAATCATTGATTTAAGTTGATCCAAGAATTAATTAAAATAAATAATTAATTTACAACTTAATCTATTTTTCAAGATAAAATTCGAAATTCTAGCATTTAAGAAATGCAATTTCGAAAATTGATTAATAAAATAAAGAAAAAATATATTTTGAAAATTATTTAAATTTAGTTGAAATAATAAATTTCAACTAAAAATAATTTTCTATTTAATTAAATGTCATGAAAAAGAAATATTTAAGTATGATGATAAAAATCAACTTAGATATTCAATTTTCAAATTAATTAAATGTATTAAATTCAAGAAATAAATAATTAAGTGTAGAGAAGGCTTAATTATTAGTCTCTAGTTTAATACTAGGAAAAATATACTTAAAATAAATTGTACCAAAATTAATTATATAAATAATTAATTTCACAATGTATAATATTTTCTTATTTAATATTAGAAATAATAACTAGTCTAGAAATAACTATCTAGAAAATATCTTATTTGACTAAGTATCTTTTCCACAAAATTTGAAAAAAATATCTAATTTAAGTTGTATTAGAAAAAATCTAGAACTTAAATATTTTTCAAATTTAAATTTAATTTAATATCAAAAATTAAGTTGTAACCACTTAATTTGAAAATATTTCATTTTAAGTTAATATTCGAAAAGATATTAACTTAAAAAATATCTAAAGAATCTTAATAACCAATGCCTAAAATTCCTCAACTTAATTTTGAAATTTGAAATTCAAAAGATATTCAGATTTAAGGTGGTTAGTTGTAGATAACTAAATATCAACTTAAATAAGAATATTTAATGAAAAATTTAAATTAAGTTCCAGAAAGAATCTAGATGGTTATAATTCTATATTTAATTAAATACAAGAAAATACATATAGTTTAGCTTAGAATAAAGAATTCTTTAAACTATAATTTTCTTAAATTAATTTCAAAATAAATGAAATTAATTATGTTGCTAATCAATTTTATTAGGTTAAACTAGTGTAATTAACCTAGTACAGTTGTTCAAATCAGGCAAATGGGCCTTCACAATTGGGGTGGTTCATGTGAGGGGGTGCTGGGTTCAGTATGTCGTACCCACTTCTATGGCTCCCAACTCTCACACAAGGCCCAAAAGAGAGGAATTTAACCTTAATAAGAACAACTGTTATTAATTGAATAGGCCCAAAAACTAAATGGGCCTAAATAAATTCTATCAAGAACTATGATAATTTATTTTAGCAACAACAACCTATATGTATCTATAATCAAATTAAACACATAGGCTCACACAGGCACACTTTGGATGGGTCCTATCATGTTGCTAGGTCATACACAGATGAAAGAAGATTGTAAATATACCTGTTACAAATTATTAACTTGACCAAGGGAGCCATCAGATCATTAGATCTGGCCAAAAGTAACCATGGCTATTTGCAATCAAGTAATAATAGGTTTTGAAAACTTACAAACAAGCTAAAACACATACTTCTGCAACAAGGTTAGCTGGATAGTTGGATGTAGGATTTATTTAATTTTAAATTAAATTATTAATTTTCGAAAATTAAAAAAAATTAAAAAAAATTCGAAATTTTTAAAAAAAATTTAAATTTAAAATTAAAACTACAATTTTTGAAAAATTAGGTTTCAACCAACCTAAATATCATTTCAAAAATTTGCTAACTACTTTTAAATTTTAAATGTTATTTTATAAATAAAAATTAAATAAAAAATTAGAAAAGACAAATAAATATCTTTTTCAAATTTTAAATGTAATTTAAATAAATAAAATAACAAAATTTTAAAAATTAGCAAAATATCTTATATCATTTAAAAATTATATGATTATAAATATCTTATTTTTAAATTTAAAATAAGATAAGATATAATCAAATTTTAAAATAAGATAGATTTTTTAAGCAAGAAGATAGATACTAATTCTATTCAAATTCAAATTACACTAATATCTTGAATTAAATTTGAAAAATATTAAATTAATTCAAAATGATAATTAGAATTGAATTAGGAATAGTAATAGTATAAATACAAAACTATACCAAAAATCAGAAGTTAATTCCATGAAAAAGCATGAAAAATCGAAGAAAAACAAAAAAAAAAATGTGAACTGTACGGACAGATTTGCGATCGCAGGAAAATATCAGCACAGCCCCGATTTTTTTCAAATCTTCAAAAAATCATAACTAATTCAAATAAAATCCAAATTAAGTTCACAATCTTTGATGCTGAAACCTCCTTCTTGCTGAAAGTCTTTCTTCACAATCTTCCTCACTATGATTGAGGTATCACTTGATGTGTGTGGGCACTACTCATACACTAAGGATTTCGAAATTCAAGAGGGAAGAGAAAGAAGAAGTGGCAGCTAAAGATAGGGAGAGAGAAAGGCTCAGGTTTTTCTCTGAAGGAAAAATAGAAAATTTAAGTGTAAATTTCCTAAAGCCTTCACTATCTATTTATAGCATTTCACTAGGGTTAGGTTTGAATTATTTGGCATTAAAATAATGAAAAAATCAGTTTAAATTTCCTACAAAAGTGGCTGGCCCTATACAAGTGGATTTGGGCCTCACTTTTTGCAATTTTGCAGTTTTATCTTTTCTGCATCTGATTTTCTCAAAAACGCCAATTTTCTAATTCAACCATTTAAATGCCAATTCTAACTATTTAATAACTACAAATAATTATTAAATAATATTGTCATTTATCATATTTATTAATTGAACCATACAAAGTATCATAATTAACAAATATGCCCAAATTAACTCTTTCTTTACAATTTCGCCCTTACTTAGTGAAAATTTCACAAATAGACATAGTCTAATTTGTGAATTATAATTGATTAATCAAAATCAATTACATGAGTCTTACAAGTAATATTATCTCAACTAGTGGGGGGACCATGGGTCTATATAACCGAGCTTCCAATAAGTAGATCAAGAATTTAGCACTAAAATTCACTAACTTATTAATTCTTCGTTGAATCCATGCATAGAACATAGAATTGCACTCTCAGTATATAGAATGCTCTATATGTTCCACCATATAGACACATCATTAGTTATCCATTGTTATAATCCTAATGTGATCAATGATCCTCTATATGAATGATCTACACAGTAAAGGGATTAGATTACCGTAACACCCTACTATGTATTTTATCGTTAAAACACTTGACCCCGTATAAATGATATTTCAGCTTATGTGAAATGAGATCTCCACCATTTATTTTCGTTTGGTCAAGCTCGAAGGAGATCATCCTTTGCTTACTATTCGCCAGATAGAAGCTATAGATTCCATGTTTATGCTAGCGCTCCCACTCAATTGCACTACCGTGTTCCCAAAATGTACGTATCACCCTGACCTAAAAGTAGGCTTAACTAACAATTCAAGGAACACGAATAGCCTTTCAAGATTGAGCCTAATCATAACAGGATTAAGATCATTTGATCTAGGATCAACTAGGCGATATTGACTTGAATAGATTTTACGGTAAGTTTAATTAAATCTAAGTCAAAGTTCAATATCGGTCCCTTCCGATGCATACTCCATGCATCCAACCTGAGCTTTACTTTAACCAATGTTCTGGAAAGAACATAGTATTTCTCCAAATACAAGTAAACTCTTGTTGTAGATTATCATATCAGTAAAACCCTGTGTCTGATAAATCTAGGAAACTTTATTCACATAGTCATGTTTACTTTCCAATGTGTTGACGGCACAATAAACAGGATCAAGTATGTGAAAAGGGTTTCAGATGAATTTATACATTATGTACATATAATCATGAAATAAATCATGTGAACCATGCAACATTAAATGTTATTTCTGATCTATATTAATAAGTAAATCTGATTATATTGAAATGAGTTTTATTTAGGGCATAAAAGCCAACATGATGTCGGTGCCGGAAAAGTCGTCGAAGTAGCTGTCGGTGTCGGAAATATTGCCGGAGTTATTGCCGGCGTCAAAAAAGTCGTCTAAATTGGTATTGTCGCCAGCAAAATCACTAGAAAAATCACCAAGAAATTGGTTTTTTATCAAGAAACCGGTTTCTTCACCAAAAATGTAGTTTCTTCATCAAGGAATTAATTTTCTTACACAACAATAATAAAGATTATGAAAATAAAATAAAAATGATATACACTGAAAATAATTGAAACTAGTTTCATCAATCAACCAAATAGAGAAAAAAAATACAAAAAAATTACCAAGAAACTGGTTTCTTCATCAAGAAATTGGTTTCTTGATGAAGAAAAAAAACAGTTTCTTGGTGATTTTTTCGGTAATTTTTCCGGCAACAATGCCAATTCCGACGAATTTCCCAGAGTTTGCTGTCGGTACTGAAAAAGTCACCGGAGTAGCTGTCGGTGTATTAGTCTTCAGAGTTGCTACCAATGCTAGAAAAGTCGTCAGAATTGTCATTGTCGTCAGAGAAATCACTGAAAAAATCACCAAAAAACTGGTTTCTTCATCAAGAAATCAAAAACTAGTTTCTTGATAATTTTTTCGGCGACTATGCCAATCTAATGACTTTTTCGAAGTTTGCTGTCGGTGCCGGAAAAGTCGCCGGAGTAGCTGCTAGCATCAGAAAAGTCGTCAGAATTGGCATTGTCAACGGAAAAATCACCAAGAAATCGATTTCTCAAAAGAAACCGGTTTCTTGGTGATTTTTCCGGCGACAATGCCAATTCCGACGAATTTTCCGGCGCCGGCAGCAACTCCGGCGAATTTCCGGCACCGATCGCTTTTCGAGTGACTTTTTCGGCACCGGCAGCAAACTCCGGTGACTTTTCCGGCATCAATAACAAATAAAACTTCCTAAACAAATAAAAACGTTAAATATGGGATTTGAAAACCTAATTACATATATATGGCATATCAAATACCATAAAAAGACCTAAAAACAAAAAAAAAATACCATATAAATTGGTCAAACTTAAATGTCCCATATTTATCATAAAAACTTTTAAAATCTCATAGTATGTGTAATTTCCTCTTTGGCTATTGAAGGGGACCGTGTTCCACCTTTGTTGTGCACTGGAAAAACTTTCACGTTGGCTTTCCTCTTCATTCTTGGACAGTAACCAATTACATGGACAATTAATTATTGAGCTTGCAAAGTGTGAAAATTAAACTTGGCCCAATGGAAATATTGACAAATTCAAAATAGTATATAAAACTTTGGGTAGTAAACTTGAGAAAAGTAACGTGCCTTCCAATTCTTCTTTAAATCAAGCTTACTTTCTACACAATAAAATAAATTAAGTCACAATTAAATATTTTCAATCTTAAAAATATATCCAACTAAAATAATGAAAATACTAATTATGACTTAAGATATTCTAACATTTTTTACACAATAAATGTATATTTTTACACATTAATCAACTACTCCAAAGAATCAAAACAAAAACAAACAAAAGAGGTCAATGAAATAGGATCTATTAGCACTCTACTACAAAGTAGCCTAAGTAAGTAAATCAATGAATTACAATGTAAACACTAAATGTAAGTTATTGTTGGGGAAAAACAGTTGCCCCCAACTATTGTTGGAAATCAAAAGGACAATAAAATATAAGACAAAACAATGTCAATTAGAAGAGAATTAGATGGGCTTAAGTCATTTTGTATTGTCAACGAAATCAAATAATAATAAAATAGAATAGTTAAATTCTGCTCCCTTTGAGGTATGATAAAACAAATTCTGTTTTAATAAGTTAAGAATAGATGTTTTTTAAACATTTTAAATATAATTACTTGATGGATTAATCAACTACAAGAAAGAACTTAATCAACCATGACAGTTGCATTCTTACTCTTGGTCAACAACAAAACATAGACAGAAGCTCTATAAGATTTTTAAGTTATGAACAGAAGTCGAATGAAGACATTCAGTTAATTTGTACTTTATGAACAGGACGAGAGAATCAATACCAAAGTCAATAACTAGTGGTTAAGTTCAGTTGAGAGAAAAACACAAAACTTATGAACCAAAATAAGAGCAAAAATCTATATGTCAAGTAATATAAACATGTTGTATTTAGCTAAGATGAAACATATTATATATCCCTTGTTCTTTTGAGATTTAGCTAAGATAAAAGTTCTTACAATTTTGTGTGATGAAATCAATTACCAAATTACAAAAGCTATTTTGAAGTAAATCAAAGAACAATAATCAAATCAACATACATTACAACTAACTTCACTATGATTTATTCGTAGCACAGCATCAAAACTACCATAGTTTTATCAATTTTGTTACTTATAAATTTGGTAATTTTATGTCCAGTCTTAAACCTTGAAATTATTCAAAACCAAAATATAAAAACAGAAAAGTCCAAACCAAATATTGTCAATAAAGTACAACAATCACTACCAAAAATAAATAATAAACAGAAAACACATCATATTTAAACTAACAACCAAATCAAAAAATTTATAACCATAGTATTTTTAGCAAACTCAAGCCATAACAGTCATGACCCTTGCATTGTTTTTCTTTCCTTCATTATTATTATTATTATTATTATTATTATTATTATTATTGTTAAACATGTTTCAAAGCAAGGGTATTAAATTCGAAAGCAAAACACTTAAATAATAAAAAAAAAAAAAAACACAAAACGGCTAAACACATGGATCAAATGAAGCTTTTGACACAAAATAGTGATATTTATAAACTAGTATTTCATAGTACTCCGTACATGTAAATGGAGAATAGTAAATGTACCTTCGATTTATAGCAATCTGTAAATGAAAACTTGATGACAAAGAAGATTTAAGGCATGTAAAAAAGAATAAAACTACTTAATAAATAAAAAATGGAACAAAAAAATAGTAGTAATGCACATACCCAGATTGAATAACATCACTTTTTTTTACCAAAATTTTACTCTTTTTTAACCATGGTAGACAAATTTTCTCATACCCAGAGTGAAGAACGAATAACATGTAAAAGAATAAGAATTTTTGAATGAACATAGACACTTACTTGTACAAACCAACGATGACGGTCGGAGACAGAGCTGGAGACACAAAAGACGAAGTACACCAAATATTCTTTAACTACTTGAGTTTTCTCCCTCAATCTTGAAATGACTTTATCCCCTATAATAGAAAAATCGTCACTTGCCCTAAAATAAACGAACCACCACGACTCTGAAAGTAAAACGACGAAGGAGAAGGAAAGTGAAATGATGATTGAAAAAATAAATTGTCAGTACATCAATCACTATTCACTTTTTAAAAATATTAATATTTTAATACAAAATCAAACAATTACCAAGTTTTTTAAGCCTAACTACCCCTATGTTAGCCCCAACCCTCAGATCATGCAACTTCCCAATCCAATGACTACAGTACAATTACGGATTGTATACCCTTAATTACTATTACGGGACAAAATCGTGTCCTATATAAAATATATTTCTTGATAATTTTTTAACTTGAGAAATTAAGTTGTACCTGGCTAGTGGCTATAGACAAAATTACTATTAATCGATTAGCTAGCTTGAAGACGTTCCAACAAATTTGATTTACCCAACTTATAAGTTTCATAAATATTCCCCTTGAATTTATACCAAAAGATGACAGAAGGAACATGATCAATTTTCCAATAACCAGGGCAATTTGGTTGTAGATCAACCACAAATTCCCTTGACATGTCCCTAATTTCAAGAGATTTCAGGTTTGTTAGGAGCTTAATATCTGAAGGCATCTCTCTCATTAATGGAAAGGGTCCAAAAGCTAACTTCTCAAGCAAAGGTAGTGCACCCGTCTCAATTTTCATCACATTTATATCTTCCATGTTATGCAATATAAGCTCCTTTAGTCTTTTAAAACCACCTTCCTCAAAATGCAATCCATCTCCAATGTATGCCTCAACCATCTTCAAGAAAGCTAAATTGGGCAAATGTTTGAGGTGTTTTAAAGGGTCATTGGTTAACCTTGAAGACCATAATTCCAATCCTTGTAAGTGTTGAAGCTTTGAAATCCAATGAGGCAGTTGTTGTAGTTGACACATCAATGCAAGATAACGTAGGAAAGGTGGAGGAGATGAAAGAGATTTCAAATCTAAAATTTCATCCTCATTAATGGTCTGTAAGTATAAGGTTTCTAGTTGGCTCATTTTCTCAAGGGATACACAAAGGGTTTCAGCAATTCCTGCAGTCACATGCTTCATGCCTAAAATCTTCAATTTTCTCAATTTCTCCAGCTCTTTCACTAAATCAACTCTGCTAGAAGATACTCTCACGGATGAAAGTGTTTGTAACTCCTCTAAACATCCAATCCCTTTGTGTATTTTCACACCAATATCTAAATCAAATCTGTAATCAATTTCATAACTAATTATAGTGCGACCTAGAAGGTGGCGCAGATTTCGAAGCTTGTTAATCTCAATTGGAAGGTCTTGTACAAAAGACTTTGTGACATTCAAGGTTTGTAGATTTTGTAAATTACCAATGGATTTTGGAATAAGCTTCACATTTGTCATTCTCAAATTTAAGTACTTCAAATTGAACAAATTCCCAACTTCTTTAGGAAGCTTATCAAGAGGAGCATCTTCAAAATCCAATACCTTCAAAAATTTACACTTTCGAAACAAGGTAATTATGAATGATTCCGTCAATTCATCATCGATGTCGAAAAAGAAAATGGAACGAGTCTTGGAATAATCTCCAATAAGATTTAGAACACCTTTCGTCGTGTTATTGATTGCTAGGCGAAGACAATCTCCTTTGAATCTTAACTTGCTTTGATTGATTATTTGGCAGAAACACAACTCTTCGTATTTGGTTAAGATAACATCATGTATCAAATCGTGAACTCGACAACGCCTTTTAATCCCATTTTCAACCACAAAGGAAACCAAATTTCTATGGATTAGCTCAGTTAAGTATTCTTCAGCAACTTGTTCTTCTGTCTTGTCTCTCCTTGATTTAATAAAATCTTCAGCAATCCAAAGCCTATATAATTTATTCTCGAAAATAATACTATCTTGTGGAAAAATACCAAAGTATAAAAAACAAGATTTAAGGTGATACGGTAGATCATCATAACTAAACGATAGAATCTTTGACACATTTGTAAGCTTGGGATTTTTTTCGAACTCATAATTGAGATTATCAAGCACTCTTTCCCATTCCAATTTTGACTTTTGCTTTTTGGAAAATAAACCTGCTACAGCCGCAATGACAAGTGGCAAACCATGGCATTTGCTTATAATCTCACGAGACAATTGCTCTAACTCTTGTGGACAGCTTGCTTCAAACTCAAAACGGAACGCTTTTCTACAAAATAACTCCCAAGCCAACTCAGGAGGCCAGGTTTTGAGGAATTGAACTTGATCAAAAGGAGTATCATTAGCATCATTCGCAATTCTAGTATTACGAGTTGTTATAATGACCCTATCACCCTTATTGTTATAACTAGGTAGAGCATGTTTAATACAGCTCCAAAACTCTGAATCCCATACATCATCAAAAACAATCACATACCTCATTGTTTGCAAATGTTTTCGCAAAAGATCCATTACTCCTTCCATACTCCCTATATGCTCTTCTTTCATTGGACATATCTGATTTTTCATGGTGTATAGGACCTTCTCCAAGTCGTACGATTGAGACACGGTTATCCAAGCAAAGCATTCAAAGTGTTGTCTCACGTACTCAGCATTGTAAACATTTCTAGCAAGAGTAGTCTTACCAATTCCACCTTCTCCTACAAGTGAAATCACCGAACGGGTCGACGGGCCATCAATCAAACTCTTTACAAGTTCGGTGGAGATTGAATCCATTCCCACAAGCTCATTTTTGTTAACGAACAGAGAACCCAATCGAGGGTCAATGACAGATGCATTAGTATTTATGCTCCTACTACTACTTGATCCTTCATCGGAGGACCTCAAACCATAACTTTGACCTCTCTCCTTGACTTTTTGCAAAGACTTGTTAATGTCTTGGATCTGAGAAGCTAAGTCGTGGCGTAGTTTGAGGGATCTAACATACCCACCAGCTCTTCGGATGGAAGTGAGGAAACCTCGGTCACTGTAGTGATGATCATGTTTGGCAAAATGGTAAAGGTACTCGTCAACAACATCTTCTACGCGTTCAGCCACCTCCTTCAGCTGTTTGAGCCATTCTTTTGCAGCATCGCCAAGTTCTCCTTTGGAAAGTTTCTTTTCTGCATCAATTAGGAAAGGCTGAATGATCTTCAGCTCATCTTTTAAGCTCTTCACTTCTTTGCGCACTCCTTTCAACAAAATCATTGGTTGAGTAATTAGTAGATCAAGTAATTTTTCAATAACAGGGGTCAAGAAAGTCTCTGCCATTTCCTATTCTAGTTTCTTTACGTACGTACATCAATAGGCATACAAAACTTTTGATCCATCACTTTATGTATTAATGCTTATGCGGAAATTTCTCATTATAAAATGACTCTTGGTTTTGGCACATATCATGAGGTATTGGGGTATATATATAATAAATTCATCTCTTTTAGATACATTGTTTTTATTATGATTATTAATTTATTTTATATTGGCAATAGAGTTTTAAAATTGTAAGTTGTGCAACTACTATTAAAAAATGATAATTAATGGAGTTGGAGTAGACTACATGGTCTTTTTTTTTTTTGAATGGTAGTATTTGTAATCAACAATGATATTATTGTGAGTAGGAATATTTGCGGCATAAATATAATAAGATTTTGGTTTTATACACTTAAATACCACAGGTTTGTTTTCGACGGATTAAATACCTTAAGTTATATTTTCATTACTTCCGTCACTACTTTTATGTTAAATCCTATCAAACATAGAGTATTTGCGGCATAAATACTTGATGTTTAAAATTTCATACACTTATATACTACATGTTTTTTCTTCTGGCGGATTAAATACTTAAAGTTACATTTACAATAGGGAAATTTTCATTAATATGGGAATTGAGGGTATAATTTACTTTTTTATGGCATAAATAAATAACACTATAGGGTTATGGATTTTTATATTTTTTTACATTTATATGAATTTTTTTTATGCCATATTTTTGTTAAAAAAAGTAGAAATCCTATATTTGTAAAACAACAATAAGTTTTGCCGAAAAAGTCGTCGGTACCAAAAAAGTCACCAGCACCGGAAAAATCACGGTCGTTGAAAAAGTCGTCGGGAAGTTGCCGAAAAAGTTACTGGAAAAGTCAATAAAAAAGTCCATATCGCCGGAAAAGTCAATGTTGCTGGAAAAGTCACCAAAGTAAATGTCTCATATATAACTAAAAATATAATCGGTTATATGAATAAAAACTAATAACTCAAACCGGTTATAATTGAAATATAACCGGTTTTGTAACATAATAAATAAATATAAATAACATAAAATAACTCAAACCAGTTCTATAACAGTGTTATAATAAATAAAAACAAATAACACGAAAGAACTCAAACTGGTTATAACTAAAATAAAACCGGTTATATAACATAATAAATACAAACAAGTAACACGCAATAACTCAAACCGATTACAATTAAAAACAAAGAAGAAATCAATTCCTAAAACACTGAAATATAAATTAAAGACAAAACTAGTTTCACAATAAAATACTTCATAACACATAATACCTCATAAAACCGGTTATAATTTTTTTTTTTTTTTAAAAAAAAAAAAAGTGGGGATCAAATGTCTCGGATATAATAAAAATAGAACCGGTTCTATAACATAATGAATAAAAATAAATAACACAAAATAACTCAAACCGATTATAATTCAAATATAACCGGTTCTGTAACATAATGAATAAAAATAAATAACACAAAATAATTTAAACCAGTTATAATTAAAATAGAATCGGTTCTATAACAGTATAATGAATAAAAATCAATAACACGAAATAACTCAAAACTGATTATAACTAAAATTGAACCGATTATATAACATAATGAATATAAACAAGTAACACACAATAATTTAAACCGATTACAATTTAAAAATAAAGGGGAAATCAGTTCCTAAAACACTGAAACATACATTAAAAACAAAACTAGCTCTACATCTTAACACGTAATACCTCATAAAACTGATTATAATTTTTTTAAAAAGGTGAGGATCAATTTGAAAAAATACTAAAGCATAAATATGAAAAGAACCAGCTCCGTAACAAAATAAATAACACAAATAATAACACACAATAACTTAAAATATAATATAAAAAAACTGGTTATATTTATCAACTAGTTAAAAATTTGAAGAAAAAAAAAACTAGCTTCGTAAAGCAACTAAGATAAAAACTCACACACAAAAACCAGTTACATAAAACAAATCAACAAAAAATTGGTTCCTTAAATTAACTAAATAAAAAATCAATTCTCGAAATAACTAAATTAAAAAAATAGTTTCTAAAATAAATAATTCAAGAATTAATTTTTGAATTGATTAAATAAAAAACCAGATGACATAAATTAAAATAGACTCGGTTCCATAACAAAATGACGAAAAATAAATAACACACAATAACTCAGAAACCGGTTATAATTTAAAAATAGAACTTATTTTATAACATAATGAATAAAAATTATTAACACAAAATAATGCAAACCGGTTATAATTAAAATATAACTGGTTCTGTGGCATAGTGAATAAAAACAAATAACACAAAATAACTTAAACCACTTATAATTAAAATAGAACCGGTTCTATAACAGTGTTATAATGAACCAGTTTTATAATAATGATATAATTAATAAAAATAAATAACACAAAATAACTCAAACCGATTGTAACTAAAATAGAACTGGTTATGTAGATATAATGAATGAGTATTTTTGAGGTAGATATGGTATGGGTGTAATTATTTGGTGGGTTGGAGCATGTTGAATGGATATTTTTGTTTAAGCTATTTTATTTAATTGGTTTTTGTGTGTGAGTTTTAATCTTAGTTGCTTTACGGAACTAATTTTTGTGTCTTAAATTTTTAGCTAGTTGATAAATATACGGTTTCTTTATATTATATTTGAGTTATTGTGTGTTATTATTTGTATTTATTTATTTTGTTATGGATCTGGTTCTTTCTATATTTATGCCTCAATATTTTTTGAAATTGATCTCTATTTTTAAAAAAAAAAAAAATTATAATCGGTTTTATGAGGTATTATGTGTGATGAGATTTTTTATTGTAGAACTAGTTTTGTTTTTAATTTATGTTTCAATGTTTTAGGAACTGATTCCCCCTTTATTTTTTAATTGTAATTGGTTTGAATTATTGTGTGTTAGTTGTTTGTATTCATTATATTATATAACTGGTTCTATTTTAGTTATAACCGGTTATAATTTAATTATAATTAGTTTGAGTTATTTTATTTTATTTGTTTTTATTCCTTGTATTACAGAACCAGTTACATTTCAATTATAATCGGTTCTATTTTTATTTATATTTGAGACATCTACTTCTTGTGACTTTTGCCGACGAAGATGACTTTTCCAGCGACGGTGACTTTTCCGGCGACTAATCTGGCGACTGTGATTTTTTCGATGACTTTTCCGACGCTGATAGTTTTTCTGACGAGTTCTCCGGTGTCGGTGACTTTTTCGGAAACTTCTCCGACGCCGGTGACTTTTCCAGAAAAACTTATTATTGTTTACAAATATGGGATTTTTATTTTTTTTACAAAAATATGGGATAAAAAAAACCCATATAAATGTAAAAAAAAAACAAAAAAAAAAAAAAAAAACCCATAACCACTTAGCTTTATTTATTTATGCCATAAAAAAGTAAACTCTTAAAATTTTCCCATATTTTGGGTAATTTTTACTTTACATTACCTTCATCACTACAAGTCTCTTAAATCCTATTATAAGGGATTTTTTCAATATTATACCTAAAGTAGATTTCATTTACAAAAATACCTTTAACAAATTTATTTGCACAAATACTGACGTGTCACGTCATCTAATTTTATTGGTTACTACAATAAATATTATAAAATTGCATATTTAAAAAATTTCTAGTATCTAAGTAAATTTACTTTAAATAAGTAACATCAACACATCCTATACAGCAGAGAAGATGTCATTTTTAAAAAATTAGTTTCTTATAAGTTATTTTATAAATTAGTTGATATTTGAAAATTCGATTTTTTAGTAAAGAAACTAAAAGATTACTATTGATTTTAATTATTTTTTCTGACCATGGTAAAAAACACATATGCTTCCCATATGTTAAAACGATTCTTTTAAAAATTAGATTGCAGTGATATAATTTTTAAACTCAAATAATTACCGATGTAACAAAAAAAAAATTAACTTCTTTTAAAAAACAAAAAGGAGAAAGAGTTATTTTTTTAATATTAAACCTACTACTTTACTGTTTATGGAATGAAAGTGGCCAATGAAAATATAATTTTTTATATTTTTATTAATTAAATAAATATTATTTAATTATTTTTTTTAACTTTAAAATCTATCTATCTATCTATTTATCTATATACTTATATAATGCTGTTGTTAAGGTATGTGAGGTGGCAGTACCAATAATTTTCTTTCCCTATTCTTTGCTCTCTCATTTTTCTTAATTTTAAAATTTTGGTTAATTTATAGTACTCACTATATTAATGTAATATATTGATTTATGATAAGCGTATAAGCATTAATTAATTCATTATATACCCTATTTTAAACTGATGTATGATAAACGTATAAACATTATTAATTCATTATATACCATATTTTAATTCATTATATAATGCTGTTGTTAAGGTATGTGAGGTGGCAGTACCAATAATTTTCTTTCCCTATTCTTTGCTCTCTCATTTTTCTTAATTTTAAAATTTTGGTTAATTTATAGTACTCACTATATTAATGTAATATATTGATTTATGATAAGCGTATAAGCATTAATTAATTCATTATATACCCTATTTTAAACTAATATATGATAAACGTATAAACATTAATTAATTCATTATATACCATATTTTAATTCTAATACAAAATTCAAAAGTCACATGTTATTAAAGATTTGGTCATTATTATTTATGACTAAAAATATCATTAATACAATAAAAGAATTAGTAACGCCCTACAGTAATATATAAATGCTTTTTTTATTCTTTCTTCTATCCTTAATATATTTTACTATAAATAATATACAGTAAAACATTCAATTATACATATTGCCCATAAAATTATATTCAATAAAAAATATGTACTCTGATCCAATTATGGAGGTAGAAATGAAGGGCTTATTTTGAGAGCTAAACTTATATTATTAACAGGTGCTGCTGATTTTACTCTTTTCCAAATGTTTAGGTTTATTTGATTATAATGGTTGGTCTGAAAAGATGAACAAAGCAAAAATTTCATGCAACATTTGTGGTTTGAACATTGAAGGTATCCATCGTGATCATTATCATTTTATCTTTTTTCAAGTTTCGTGTGTTTTTTTTTTTTCTATTACTTTAAAAATAGACTTCTAAAATTATGAGTGAAAATCTTTTATTTTACTTAATATTTTATCTTTATATATATATATATATATGTCTTATGATTATGGGTGAAGGTGTTCTAATTTACTTAATATTTTTTATAAATGTCCAACACTTATAATTATATAAGTTAAAATTATATATATTATTTATATTCCTTATAATCTCTATATATGTCTCATGAGGTTTAATTGTCTTAAAATAAGTGATCACTAGATTATTGAGTAAAATCAATGTGTATAAGGCTTTGGCTCACAAAGAAATTAAGAAAAGACGACAAGAGTATGAAGAAACAGGATGAAACTCTACTTGAAGGACTCTAAGATCATACAAAATGGGATGGTAATGTCTCCTTATTTGCCAATACACAAGAGAACAATGATGAAGTTTATATTAGCTATTAGAGACGATAAAAAATTCTTATCCAACATTGTGTATTATTATGTTTAGATTTCTTTTTAAAATCACTCCCATATTGTGCTACTGAATATTTGGACATTTATATTCAAATAAAGTTCTAATTTTATGTGGTCTCTTTTATTTTATTTTTCTCTCTTTTATTTAGAAACCATGGATACATCAATTTTTTTTATAATTAATTTTATGGAATAAGTTATATATAATTTTAGTACTATATATAAATTTTGTATGCTCCAATCATTCATTTGTAACAAAATTCATATATTATTAATAATTACATACAAAACATATTGCTTGTAAATTTATATCATTTTTTTACTCTTAACATAATTATTCAAGTAAAAAAAAATTACTTCCTTTCAATAATATTAATTCAAAATAATAAATATTTTTAATTAATTTATTTATGTTATATTGATTTTATTTTATTGCTATCCATAAAAAATTCTTCAAATTTTATATTAGAAGGCTAAAAAAAGAAAAGATGCTATATTAGAGTGCACAAAATTATTATCATAACCAAACAAATCTTATAAAATAGTACATAAAACATAAATACAAATTAAATTGTAATTTCATAACACAACAAATCCATATTTTTCTTTAGTGGTTAGAGAGACATAAAATAAAATAAATTGTAATATAACTTCTAAATTTAATATTTACTTTTATTGTTTTATTAGAAAAGTATGTAGAGAAAAAATACTTACATATATTGTAACTTTATATATAATATAATCACTTAATATATATAAAGGAAGATTTTAAAGAGTTGATGTAGCATGCTTAAGATTCTTATTATTTCTAATACTTATTTTTTTTTTAAATTTTTTTACTAATTTTGTAACCCTCTATATGTAGACCAAAAATCATATATATATATATATATATATATATATATCATACTAATACTATACTTAATATTTTCCTTAAATTTGTTGATTTTACAAGTGTTCAATAGAATTTCTTCATTTTTATTTATTTTTTAAAATTTGTGCTTATTGATTTGTTAAGTTTGTGTTGTGTATGACAATTGCTAGGAATTTTTCCTGTAAAATACATATTGTAGTAATGTGTTGCGGTATTACTATACAAACTTTTATCTCCTAATCTTTATCCTCTTATTTTTTTCTAATTAATTAGTTAATTTTTTATTTATTTTTCTCACTTAATTATCTTCAATAAGAAGACATGTGTATTTTATTATTTCTTCAAACTTCATTTTTTTTAAAAAAATAATAATATTATTTTCCCCACTTTAAAGTAAATATGTTGTGCCAACTTTTGTTGTATTTTATTAAATATAATTTTTAATTTAAAGCAAATATGTTGAGTTGTTTAGTAAGTGAGTTAGAGAAATGAATATTTATAAGAGATATATAAGTTACACAAAGTTTTTTTTTTTTTTTTTTTTTGAAAATTATAAGTTACACAAAGTTAATTCTTAAAGTTGATTTATTTTAAAATGTGTAGCGTATGTAATTATTTTTTAATTAATTAATTTAAAATATAAATACATTAAGAAGTTTATTATTTAGTGAATTACAAATTTAATTAATAAAATTAAAAAAAAAAATTGCATAGCCAATGAGTTACAGAAAATAAAATTCATGATGTTAAATTTTAAAATGTATGTAACATTGATATGTATTAATTAATTGTTAATAAATTAATATAATATTAATGTGTCTTAGTGTATTAAAATGATTGTTATATAATTTTTTTATTAATTTTTATTGTATAACAATATTTTTATCATCTTAATTTATATTAAAAGAATAAATGAAAAACAAAAAACAGATTTATAGATTTATTTATTTTTTTGATGTAGTGAACAAAGTCACACATGATTAATAAAGTAGCAAATCACAATCGGCAGTGGAATCTTCTCGAACCAGGATAGCTCATCGTCTAACCGAATGGCATATTCTACCAAACCACGAGCTGTAGAATTCTTATTGTGAGCCACATGGGACAAAACTGCCTTTAGGAATTTAGACAATAAAACTATAACTTCTTCAAACAGCACCCCATCACATTGAAAAACTATTTCCAATATTAATAGTTATCGCCAGAGCTTGCAGAACTTAAAAAACATCGCAACCCAAACCAAAAAATAGAGTAATATTAGCTAATCAAATGCACATAAAAAATAATGATAATTGTAATCATTTTTCTATAACTGTATTTACTATTTTTTTTATCTCAAACGCATTATTAAATAAAAATATTATTTCTTAAAATATATATAATTTTAAAAATATCATATATATGTTACGCGAAGCGAGGCCTGTCATCAAGAGGTTGTTGGGAGGTCTTTGTGTTTCTAAGGTTGGTTTTCCTCATCGATGACGAGAGCCTTCTACAACAATTATCTGATGAAATCGGAGGGACCCATTGTTGGATATTGAGTTAGATTCTATCATCGAAGTCTAAAGTCATGGTTTGAACACTAAAGCATCATCACATGGGATTATTTTTAGAATGAATTGGCATATCAATTAGAAACAATACTAATATAATTTCAAAAATTGAGAACTTTTTATGTCGCAAATTTTTATTTAAGGGTATTTATTAGACTATCGGCATCAATGTAAATAATTAGCGGTTTATGCCGCAAAATATAATTAACTTAGTATTGCTTAATTAATTGTACATTTTTGGATGAATGCAAGAAAAATTCTTGAATTTTTTTAATATTTTGTCAAAACTTTAAAATTTAAATTAATCTTTAATTATTTTTAAAAATGAAAATAAAACTTTATTTAAAAAAATTGTCAAATAATAGAAGATTATAATTTATATTTTATCTTGCTATTTATGGTATAAGTTTTTAACTTTAATTATATAAAATTAATTATAAATTAATAAAATTATATATTTTTTTTTGTTAATTATTAAAAAGACCGCGCAACGCGCGGTTACGTTACCTAGTTATTTAATAATTTTTTTATTGAATAATACTTAGCAAAAAAATACATTTTTTTTATGTTTTATTTACAGTTTAACAAATTTTAAAATTATTTAATAATTTTTTATTGAGAATATATTAGTGGACCACTAATATGTTGACAGGTGTTAACTTAGTCTATTTTAATAGAATTTAACGAATTGATAATGACAAAAGTAGCATAAATGTAACTTTAGGTATTTAATTCGCTAAAAGAAAAAACATGTGGTATATAAATGGATAAAATCTAAAACATCATGTATTTATACCGCAAATACTCCTATGTTTGAATAGGATTTAATAGAAAAGTAGTGACAGAAGTAACGAAAATGCAACTTAAGGTATTTAATCCGTCGAAAAAAAACATATAGTATTTAAGTGTATAAAACCAAAAACATATGGTATTTATGTCGCAAAATAATTCAATATAATTAATGGAGTTGGAGTAGACGATATTGTCTTTTTTTAATATTTTGAATGGACGTATTTGTAATCAACGATAATATTATTGTGGTATATATAAAGCACATTTACTTTTGTTAATTATGAAAATTTGCATTAACTCAGTCGCCTAATAACCAAAGAATTAACAGGCGCATTCGATTAGCCTACTTGCGCTCTGCATTTCTCAAAGTCGCCATCGATATTTACGTGCCTGGGGATATGTCCAAGCGGATCAAAGGCCAACCCCATGAGTTGTGTTCATGTGAATGTGCATGTGTGTGTGCGAGTTGGGGGCTCGCATGCAAGTCGTGCGAGAGTTGTGTGTGTGTTTGTGTCTATGTGTGTGTGCAAGTCGGGGCTCACATGCGAGCTGTGCGTGAGTTGTATGTGTGTTCGTGTCCGCGTGCGTGTGTACGAGTCGGGGGCTCGCATGCGAGCCATGCATCAGTTGTGTGCGTGTGTGCGTGGGTTGGGGAGTCGCATGTGAGTCATGCCCTTTGTGTAAGTGTCATGGTGTGGGTGTGTATAAGGGCTCGCATGTGAGCCCATGAGCGTATAAGTTTGTTGTATTTGTTATAGATATTAATCAAAATGTATACAACTCAATTGTAAAAATAATACAAAGACTAAAATAAGAGATTGATTAAATATATGTTACACATATGCATATATACACTATATATATTGTATATATATATGTGAAAGGTAGAAGAAGAAGATATGACACATGTTATATAATATATTTATATATATAACAAGAGAATAATATATATGTATACACTCACTCTCAACCTTGAGTGTAGATTAGTGGAGATCACCATGACTTGAACAAGGTATTACACATTTGTCCAAAAGCTTATTTCCCCTATCTCTAAGCACTAAACTAAGGGAACTCTTCTGGAATTAGCTTTGGGAATTATCAAGCCTTTTAAGATTTTCTAGCAAAGTACTTTCTTGATAGAAAAATTGATCTTCAAAATGAGCAACTTAGACCTCTTTATATAGTGTTTAGGATATCACCATTTAAAATTATAACTTATAACTCCCATAGATGTTATGGACTCAAATGTAACTCCTACACATACCATAACTCCTATAGCATTAAGAATTTCAAATTAAGATGTGTAACATCTTTTTACATTCTTAATGTTGGTGATAATGGTAGAGGTTACTCATAGTAACAACTCCACAAATGTTACAAAAAGATGACAACTAATATATATTGTCATATGTTACATATTATTAGTTTATTACACATATTTAATATATATATTATATTATTATAAATAATATAACAGTATTGTGCCAAGTGTGTTGTGTAGTATGCATGTTGTTATTCTAATTTTTGCTCACGGACGTGGCATGTCCACATACGCAAGATTGATGCCACATGGAGTACAGCCTGTCAGTAAGATGACCAAGTCACCATGCAAAACGTACCAGTTGACGAAGAGTCCAAATAATCAAGCAAGACAAAGGGACAACAAAATGGCCAACCAGGAGGGTTTGGCCGGAGCACCCCTGGCCCGCTATAGTGAAGCATGGACCGGCTAGCCTCCAGCAAATGGTAGGCCGATCAGCTTCCTTCCTAGCAGACACAATTGGTGTCTTTACAGCTTTGATCCTGGACAGACAATGGTTTACTCTCAACTACACGAATTTACTCTAACAACCCACAAAAGTAGGGGTTCAACTTCAGATATTTACCTATTCTTTAGGAATAATTATTAAGTTATTATTTATATATTTAATATGTAAAAAAGAGGTGATATCTTCTCATTTTAAGGGATATCAACCTACTTTGGCTTATATATATTATGTAAGCTCTCTCCTATATAAATAGCACCAGGTTAAACAAAAAGTTCTAAGTTCTCATTCCTGAGCTCTTAAGTTCTAGCTCTCGAAACCCTATCTCTCCCTCTCTCTCATACACACCACTTGTAGTGTATGAGAGACTCAGTCTTTCTCATCTCACTACTTAAAATCTGCACTACATTCTCACTATTGTAATTCAAAGAGAGCGACTCTAGAAACCACAAAGCTTATGATCTGAATGGTATTATCTCTCATATCAATACAACTTAAAGGGGAGTAGGTCATTACCTGTTAACTAAGGGGGTCAAACCTCTATAAAATTATAGTATCAATTTTATTTACTTGTTCTAATTGTTTACACATGGTGATCTCAATCTTAAAGAAGGCTCCACTGCTAGTTGACAAAATTTGAAGTCAACATTTTGGTGCTTTCACTAAGAGTGTTGTCTATCAATTCGATCAATCACCATGGTTGTAACAAGGAGAACTCCAGCCTTGGCCATGCCGGTCATTGACATACCCTCTCCCAGGGAATGTCCGGCCAGGTTCTCGCCAACCTAGGCCATTCAACCAGGCTCCTACAGCATCAGATCCTTCTGTGCAAGCATAGTTAAACCAAATAAGAGACATGATAAAAGGCTTAGCCGACCAAAATAATAAGACCTTGAATTAGATAGGTCAAAGGGCTCTCCATTCTTGCCATACATTAATGCCTTGTCCTTGCCTAAGTTTAATATGCCAGTATGGAAAATGTATAGCGGAAGAGAAGATCCTCCCACACACACATCAAGTACTTCGAGATGCAAAAAGATCTTCCAAAATTCACTCGTAGTGTGCGGTGTCGGATATGTCCATCGACTCTATCAGAAACAGTCCAGCAATGGTACTTCAAGCTGGGTCCAAGAAGATTCAATTCTTGAAATGAATTTTCACGAGAATTTTACACATAATTCTCGTCCTCGAGACATATACCATCTCATCTAGAAGAACTTGTCAAAGTTAAATAGAGACCAGGTGAACCTTTGAAGGATTCTATCCAAAGGTTTATGGCTGAGGCAACTAAGGTTAGAGGCCTAGCAGAAGAAGGTCGTTATCCAGCCATACTTGGGGGCATCCTTCTATTATGTGAGTTCTAGAAAGATATCTGGAGGATCTCAACCAACAACATGAAGGAGTTCCTCGAACAAGCAGATGACTTCATAAAACTGGAGGAATCCGTTAGACAAGCCCAGACAAGAGGGCAAGTTAGCAACAGGTGGTCTCAGGGTGCTATGCAATCCCAAGACCTACCAAACATGCAGGCTAATACAAGTAGTGCTATCCAGCCCTCCACCAGCAAGAATATTATGGGCAAGTGCAAAAACAACAATTCTGGCCAAAACAGTGGCAAAAAAGGGAAGTATAACACTTCTCTTATGCCACGAAACCAAAAGGAGAAGGAGAAGATGTACGTGCTTCACCCTCCTAACTAAGAAACCTAAGACCATTTACATGGACACTCAGGCTAGTGTCCCATACAAGAAGCCCCCTCCTATTAAAAAGGAGACGAGCAAGAGGAACATATCAAAGTTCTTCTGATTTTATAATGATTTTGGCCACGACACCAACGAGTGTCAATACATGAAGAGGGAGATTGAATTCTTCATAAGGAAAATTAATTCCCACTTTTGTTGTTATGTGCAAAACAACCAAGCTCAGGCATAAGTTTTCCAGAATGGAGACCCTATGCCACCACCAGCGGCGGGTCATTTAGGGGTCATAATTGGCGAACCCCATAATGCAGGCGAGAGAAGCAAGGCTAGGGAGCACTATGCTTGGACTCTCCGTCACAAGCCTAAAATCAACATACTGATCGTCAAAAAAAGAAGCTCTAAGAAACTCAAGCTTGGAGAGCCTACCACCTCCTTTACAGAGGGAGATGTTGCACAGGTCAGTTTCCCACACAATGCCCCTGGTAATTACTGCACAGATTTAGAACATAACAGTCTCCAATTGAATGGTGGATAACGGAGTCTCCTCTAACATTCTTTTCAAATGAACCTATGAAAATATGAGGCTCCAACTAACAGACCTAGCACCTTGCACCAAAGTAATGTACGACTTCTCTAGCCAAGGCATTGCACCCATGTGATACATTTGGCTGCCCTTGATAGTCAAAGAGAACCCTACAATAAGAACATTGATGGCACAATTTGTAATAATCGACGTGCCATCAGCCTTCAATGCGATGATAGGTCGACCAGCCTTATACAAGCTAAAGATGATAACATTTATCTACCACCTATGCCTAAAGTTCCCTACAAGGCATGGGATAGGATGTCTGAGGGGAGACCAACAGTCTGGCCGACACTGTTACAACCTGAATTCATCTAAAGCAAAGAATGAGAAGATGCCCGCCAAGAGCTCTGACCAAAAGCTTGGCAAAAGGCAATGAAACCTAGCCCAAAGCGGGGAAGCAGACATAGATCCTCGCTTAAGGGATCCTACAGACAGCTCTCGACCTGTGGAAGAACTAAAGGAACTGGAGATTGATCCCACTCTTCCGACTAGAAAATTGAGGTTTGGAAAGGTTTAGCAACCGAAATAAAATTAAAGGAGTTAAGTTGAGTTGGAATGGCCCTCGTCTTTCCCATTTGTTCTTTGGAGATGACCTAATCTTGGTGGGTAGGGCCACTTTGGAGGAAGCTACCGGGATTTGGCAATGTCTGGAGAAATTCTATGAGTGGTCGGGCCAGCACATTAATAGACAAAAAACCTCCATCTTTTTTAGCAAGAATACCAGTGATGGGATGAAGCGCGGCTTTAAATAAACTCTTAGGATCAGCACAGTAAGAAGTAACATCAATTACATGGGGCTCCCCTTATATGCAGATTTCAACTTCATTCTAGACAATCTTGTCTCAAAGCTCCATGGGTGGAAGTTGAAGTCTTTAATCTAAAGCTGGTCGAGCTACTCTGATCAAATCAGTGGGGCTTCCTTTACCAATTTATGTTATGCAAACTACAAAGTTGTCTAAAAAACTTGCAGCCAAAATAGATGGTATGGTTAGAGATTTTTGGTGGGGATGCGATCAAGGCAACAAAGGTATTTATCTAAAGGCATAGGATCAGTTGTGCCTCCCTAAGTCTAGAGGTGGCCTTGGTTTCTGGAAGACTTTATAAATGAACCAGGCTTTCCTTGCAAAATGGGAGTGGGCTCTCCTTACCGAGGATCAATCTTTATTTTGCAAGGTTATAAGAGCCAAGTACCTAAAAGGTAGACCATTCTTGAAGTGTTCAGCCAAGAATTCAAACTCTTGGTTCTAGAAGAATGTTTTGAAGTCAAAAGAAATCCTTATGAAAGGTTCTTGTAAACTCATATCTAATGGGAAGGACACAGACATTTGTAATGATCCGTGGGTGATTCATGGTGGGAACTTTTATCCCTATCCTTTAAACGGTCGCCCGAAAGGCCTTGAGAAAGTGGCAAATCTTCTGACAGACGATGGGAATTGGGATATCCCCAAACTCAATTTCCTATTTGATAGGGAAACAACTAATAGTGGATGTGGACGAAGGAACCAAATGGGCGTTTCTCTTCAAAATCTGCCTACCTAGCACAAGCCTTGGCACGAGCTCCCTATACCAACGTAATGCCTGCTTTATGGAATAAACTAACTTTAGAATCTTGGAGCGTCATAAAGTTCTTTGGTGGAGTATATTCTCAAATTCCTTACCTATTAGGGCTACTATTGCGAAGAGAATGCATGTTGAGGATGTTTCTTGCCCTATTTGTGGTGAGGGAGAGGAAACAATAAAATATCTTTTTCTCTATTGTAATTTTGAGTTTCACCTATGGAGGTCCTCCCCCTGGGGTGTGATGTCGGTGATGGGCTCTTGGGCTCGGGTGTGGGATTGGGTAAAATTCTTATGGAGCCTGAAGGACAAAAGAGTAGACGTACACAAATTGTTTCTGTATGCTTCAATTGTGGTGGATACGATTTGAACATTCTGAAACGATAAGGTTCATAATTATTTTATCTGTAACTTTAAACACTATATTGACTCTATTTATATATGTTACACAGATTATGACCCTTGTTTGCTTCCAGTGCCGATGATGACTGCACCTCCTATTTGATCCCCACCTCTGGACGATTGGATCAAGATCAACTAGGACGTTAAATTTGGTAGTGACTCGATGTGCGTGGTGGCTTTGGCTAGAGATCATAAGGAGTCAGTTTTGTGGGTGGCTAGTAAAATTCTCAACTTCTCTAACCCCCTCATTGGAGAAGCTGAGCTTGTTTGCTAGCCCTGGAATCAGCGATCAATTGGAAGCATTCGTTCGTGATTATCGAGAGTGACTCTGTGATGGTGATCAACACGCTCATGGGGACTAGTTCCGTTTGGGGTATTGAAAACTATTTGCTTCAATGTAAACATCTCTCACACTTTTTGCTTAGTTGTAATTTTTTTTATTGCTAGACTTTGTAATTTCGCAGTTCATAATGTGACTAAGTGAGCGTTTACCTGTAATGTAACTAGTATGGTCGATCCATCCTTTATATGATCAGGAAACTTATTATGTAACGACCACGAGGTCTGACTTTTTCTATCTTTAATATATTCAGGTTTTTATTCAAAAAAAAAGTGTAGACAAGTAGCCTCTCGAATAGCTCGAACCAAATGTAACTTCTGTGATATTCATAAAGCAACTGCCAAGAGTATCATCTAGTTTGCAATAGTGATACCATGTATCTACAAGAATTTTTTGCATTATAACACCACGCCATTAAAAAGTCTAAAACCTGTTTCCACCCGAAAGGAAGTTTTTTTTTAGTTGATGAGATGAGAATTGAGTTGTTAAAACGCTTATCAATCCGTCGAAAATTCCAATGATTATGTGGAATTATAATGTTTGGAAGGTTTTGGCCAAGTATCTTCTTATAAACTTCCACCACCGCACCTCCCCCATTGCCTATCCTATTATTATTATTATTATTATTATTATTATTATTATTATTAGAGTAAATAGTGGCATAAGTACCTAAAATTTTATGTTTGTAAGCGGCATAAACCCAATGTTTATTTTTAGCGGCATAAGTACCCAATGTTTGTAAAACTGTAATGTTTCTCTAATTTTGTCAGTAAAAACTCTAATATTGTCTTAAACAAGGCACATATAAGGCCTAAATTTTTTATCATCGAGTCTAGATAGAAATATATAATATCGGTTACTTCCAAATGTTCTTTTAATAAATTCAAAACAGAATCTGTACTGACAAAATTGGAAGAAAATTACAGTTTTACAAACATTGAGTACTTATGCCGCTAAAAATAAACATTGAATTTATGCTGCTTACAAACATAAAATTTTAAGTACTTATGTTGCTATTTATTATTATTATTATTATTATTATTATTATTATAAAAATACTAAAAGACATCCGTGATATCTAATTTTCTCTTATGTGTTAATATCGCTATTAGTATAATTAAATATCAAGTCTTATATAATTTAATATAATAACTTTTAAAAAATATCACTAACTAATTGCAAAGTAACATACCAAAAAAAAAAAGTTAAACACCACCACTAAACTAGTACTCAATAACATGATTCTACGCGCCCTTAAGCATCGTGGCTTCTCATTCTCCGATTATTGCATACATTATTCAATTTACAAAATTGGTCAGCATACAGATATGCGAGTAAAAGCTTTCATAGATATAGGAAGGTGCATCCAGCCATAACTAGTAGTAAAGTAAATAAATAAAACTAGAATTTTTTTCTTATTCACACTAAATAAAGGGGACAGAGCAGAAATGGTGACATTAAGCCAGAATTTGTAGGCGGGTACCCAAGTTTCATATATTAGTACAAAAGTAAAATCACAACATGTAGTAGACAGAAGGCTTTTGTAGAAAGATAACTAATTGCCAACAATAGAATTTAATACACAATGCCAATTTCCCGCCACCACTGCACGAAGGTGTTCTTCATGATTCGAGGGTTCACAAATATTCCGACAGATCTGCTTGGTTTTCCAAATCCCAAATAACCACTCTGCCATCCATTCCTGTGATATCATGGCATTAGAGGAGTACGAAAAAATAAATTTTGAATCTTTTTCTTTTTTCTCTTTTTTTCATTTTACTTACCTGAGGTGCTGAAGCGCTTCGTTGAAGATATCCCCGGCTGTCCAAGAGACACGATACAACTATAGTAACCAGAACACAGTATCATTAGTTTTCAATTCACACCAGTTAGAGGTAGATGAAGATCACCCTAACCATTTGATATGCATGTGGCATGAAAGGTAGTATAATAAATAAACAATGTATAGCAGAACAGGAACCGCCCATTAAGGAGCATGTAAAGAGATGTCAAATAAACTGGTAACAGATTACGGCAAAGGAAGCTTAAAGATAGTAAGAAATAAAAGCTTACTTTATGCAGTTCTCGTGAACGCCGCCACCACGTGATCGTGACTGTTCAACTCCGTCGTTGTTTATATTGTGCTTGGGTTGTCCATAGAGCTTACCAAATGCTTCAGAAAACTACAAGAGGGGAGGAATAAATGTAAAAGAGGCCTATCAGGCTAGCACAAGTAGAAAAAGGCTGAATAGTTGAAGATCAAAGAAATACAAAATAAAAAATATATTTAGTAGCAATAGCACATTATGACACAAAAAGTCATGATTAGTTAGTATTTCATTCAATTAAATGAAAGACCCGTGTTCCCATATTCAAAACTTCAAAATCTATTGTAGCTCATGAGGCAGCCTATTATTCTGATCCAGCTCACAAAAGGTTACCCACTCTATAAACATTTAGTGAAGTTGTTAGATATTAGGTGTATATTAGCTGTAAGAGAGTTAGATATTTAGTAGATATTTAGTAGATATTTAGTCTCCTAACTCTGTATATAAATATGTATTATTCTATGAAATCAACACACAATTCGAATCACTATTTTCTACATGGTATCAGAGCATTGTGATTCAAAATTCGAAATTCGAAATTAGGGTTCTGAAAAAAAAAAAAAATTAAAAAAATTAGGGTTTGAGTTTAGGGTTGTTTTCGAAAATCCTATTTGGAGTGAACATCTTTTCTCACCGCCCACATAGGAGGACCGCCGGCCGCCGATCTACAAACCCCCGAAGTCCGGTCGCCGGATTCCTCGCGCGTGGGGCTCACGCGCCGCCTGAAGCTTCTGCGCGTGGGGCTCACGCGCCGGCGCGTGGAGGCGCGTGTGACGGCGCCTTCGACGGCGGTCTGTTGCCGATTCTTCACTGGGTTCTTCTAAGCCCACTCGCATCTGTTCTAGGTTGTAATTCGGTGTTTGTTTGTCTTCTTCGTGTTTGGGTGTTCATTCCTTGGTGTTCTTTTGTTCTTTTTCTCTGTCCTTTGTGTTTGTTTTTGAGATTATGGCAGAGATAAGATTAGATTCAAAATCAGTTGTTGTTTCTGATGTTGTTCCCGTGATGTCTAAAATCACGGATCATAAGTTGATTGGTTCGAATTATTTGGAATGGAGTAAGACGATTCGACTGTATTTGAGGAGTATTGACAAAGATGATCACTTGACTGACGATCCTCCTGAAGAAACAAACGATTCAAGGAAAATATGGCTCCGTGAGGATGCTCGCTTGTTCCTTCAAATTCGAAATTCTATCGATAATGAGGTAATTAGTTTGATTAATCATTGTGAATTGGTTAAAGAACTAATGGGTTACTTGGAGTTTTTGTATTCTGGCAAAGACAACATATCTCGCATATATGATGTTTGCAAAGCTTTTTATCGCGCGGAGAAACAAGATAAGTCTCTTATGAATTATTTTATGGCTTTCAAGAAAACATATGAAGAACTTAATGTGCTATTACCGTTTAGTCCTGATGTAAAAGTTCAACAGCGCCAACGAGAACAGATGGCTATTATGAGTTTCCTTGCGGGACTCTCATCCGAATTTGACTCGCAAAGTCACAAGTTCTCTACTGGTTACGATGTCTCCTCTTTACAAGATGTGTTTACTCGTGTTCTTCGCACGAGACTACCTCTTCAACTCCTCCGAATAGCGCACTTGGTGAGTCGTAATAATTACCGCAGGAAAGAAACTCTACTCCAAGTGGATTTAAAGGAGGTAATTCACGAGGACACGATAACCGCACACCAAATTACGGGAGCATCATGTGCAATTATTGTAAGAAACCGAGCCACACCAAGTTTGAGTGTAGGAAGTTACAATTTAAGAATCGACAACAACACTGCGCAATATTGCAAGCACTAGTGATGCATCCGACAAATCGGTCCTTATTTCGCCGATGAATTTGCCAAGTTCTCAAGGTATCGGGAAACACTTAAGTCTTCATCTTCTTACATCATTGCGATTGCCGAATCGAGGTAACTCTAATGCATGCCTTCTTTCCAAATCCTCAAAATGGGTCATTGATTACGGTGCCACGGATCATATGACGAGTAATTCCCGTCTCTTTTCCACTTTTCGGTCTCATAGTCCCACTTCGTTGTCACCTTAGCCGATGGGTCAACGGCTTACGTTCTTGGATCCGGCACTATTGTTCCTACACCTATGCTATCTTTGTCATCGATCTTACATTTACACGATTTGTCCTTTAATTTGCTTTACGTTAGTCAACTCACTCGTAATCTAAATTGTTGCATCTCATTCTTTCCTGATCATTGTTTGTTTCAGGATCTTGTGACGAAGAAGATTATTGGTAAAGGACATGAATCTGGTGGCTTGTATGTTCTTGACCCACTTCCGCCAACCTCTATTGCTTGTTCGAGTGTTGCTTCCGCTTTTGAGGCTCATTGTCGTTTAGGTCATCCATCCCTTCCTTTGCTCAAGCCGTGTCCCCAATATAGTAGTTTATCTTCGTTAGATTGTGAGTCATGTCAGTTTGCCAAACATCATCGTGTTAGTTTGAGTCCACGTGTCAATAAACGTGCTAGTGTTCCTTTTGAGTTAGTTCATTCTGATGTTTGGGGTCCTTCTCCTATTTTGTCTCAACCTGGATTCAGGTATTTTGTTACTTTTGTGGATGATTATTCTCGTGTAACTTGGTTATATTTAATGAAAAATCGTTCTGAGTTGTTTTCTACATTCGTGCTTTTTGTCTTTGAGATTCAAACTCAATTTAATGTATCTATTCGTACTTTGAGAAGTGATAATGCCAAAGAGTACATGTCCGCTCAATTTCAATCTTATATGACCTCTAATGGCATGCTTCATGAAACTTCTTGTGTTGATACGGCACCTCAGAATGGTGTTGCAGAACGTAAAAACAGACATCTTCTTGAAACTGCACGTGCTCTCTTGTTTCAAATGAAAGTCCCTAAACCTTTTTGGGCCGATGCAGTTTCCACGGCATGCTTTCTTATTAATCGCATGCCATCCTCTGTTCTTAATGGTGCAATTCCATTTAAAACTCTTTTTCCTCATAAGTCATTATTTCCAGTTGCTCCGCGAGTGTTTGGTAGTGTTTGTTTTGCTCGCGATGTCCGTCCATCTGTCACCAAATTAGACCCTAAGGCACTAAAGTGTGTCTTTCTTGGTTATTCTCGTCTTCAGAAAGGGTATAGGTGTTATTGTCCCGATCTCAACAAATATCTTGTTTCTATTGATGTTACTTTTGTAGAAAATACACCTTATTTTTCATCTTCCACTACTTCTACTAGTCGGGGGAGGATGATGATTTGTTGGTTTATTCGTCACATCCTATGCGCCTGCTACATGTTCTGGCGGGTCTCTAGTTCCTTCACCTGCCTCGGTCGTCACCCCCACAGTGTCTACACCTCCACCACCTCCACCACCTCTACCACCTCCACCACTCCCTCGGCCTCCTATAGTGTACACCAGGCGCCCCCTCCTCCACCTCTGTTTCATGTCCCGCACTGCATCTTCGTCATCAGATCCGGAAATCTCAGATGATCTTCCCATTGCACTACGTAAAGGTAAACGCCAATGTACTTTTCCTATTACTTCTTTTGTGTCTTATAATCATCTCTCATCTTCTTCTTGTTCTTTTATTGCTTCTCTTGATTCTATCACTATTCCTAAAACGTTCGAGAAGCGATGTCTCATCTGGTTGGCTTGCCGCAATGATAGAAGAGATGAATGCTTTGGTTGCGAATGGTACTTGGGTCTTGGTTGATTTACCTTCGGAAAACGAGGCCATCGGGTGTAAATGGGTGTTCACGGTTAAATTCAATCCGGACGGCACGGTTGCTCGCTTACGGGCCCGTCTTGTTGCCAAGGGTTATGCTCGAACCTATGGAGTGGACTATTGTGATACTTTTTCTCCTGTTGCTAAACTCACATACGTTCGACCGTTCATTTCCATGGCGGTACTCATCATTGGCCTTTGCATCGGCTTGATATTAAAAATGCTTTTCTTCATGGAGATCTTGAGGAAGAAGTATATATGGAGCAACCTCACGGGTTTGTTGCTCGGGGGAGTTAGGGCGAGTTTGTCATCTTCGCAAATCTTTATATGGATTGAAACAAAGCCCTCGTGCTTGGTTTGGTAAATTTAGTCAGGCTGTTGAGAAGTTTGGTTTGTTGAAAAGTAAGTCAGATCATTCTGTGTTTTATAAAAGATCAACTGTTGGTATCATTTTGTTAGTGGTGTATGTTGATGACATCGTTATTACTGGAAGTGATACTGAAGGCATCTCATCCCTTAAGTCTTTCATTCACACCCAGTTTAACACGAAAGATTTAGGGGAGCTCAAGTATTTCTTGGGGATTGAAGTTACTCGGAGTAAACAAGGTATTTTTCTGTCTCAAAGAAAGTATGTACTTGATTTGCTAACTGAGACAGGGAAATTGGGATCAAAACCCTGCAATGCTCCAATGAATCCAGCTGTGCATCTTACACGTGATGGGAAACCATTTGAAGATCCTGAGAAATATCGCAGGTTAGTTGGAAAGTTGAATTATTTAACTGTGACTCGTCCAGATATTGCATTCCCGGTTAGTGTTATCAGTCAGTTCATGTCTTCTCCAACAATTCATCATTGGGCAGCATTAGAACAAATTTTATGTTATTTAAAAGGAGCACCAGGACGAGGTATAGTTTACAAGGATCATGGACATACCCAGATTGAGTGTTTTTCGATGCGTATCAAGTGTGCTCCAAGGTAGATAGACGATCCACTTCAGGATATTGTGTATTTGTTGGGGGCAATCTGGTCTCTTGGAAGAGTAAGAAACAAAATGTTGTATCTAGATCCAGTGCTGAATCAGAATATAGAGCTATGGCCCAGTCTGTGTGTGAGGTAATATGGATTTATCAGCTTTTGACTGAATTTGGGTTTAAGACTTCTATTCCAGCAAAATTATGGTGTGATAATCAAGCTGCTCTTCATATTGCCTCGAATCCCGTATTCCACGAGCGAACTAAGCACATTGAGATTAATTGTCATTTTGTTCGTGAGAAAATTCAACAAGGTCTGATCTCCACAGGATATGTGAAGACCGGAGAACAACTAGGAGATATTTTTACAAAGGCTTTGAATGGGGTGCGGGTTGATTATCTTTGTAACAAGCTGGGCATGATTAACATCTATGCTCCAGCTTGAGGGGGAGTGTTAGATATTAGGTGTATATTAGCTGTAAGAGAGTTAGATATTTAGTAGATATTTAGTAGATATTTAGTCTCCTAACTCTGTATATAAATATGTATTATTCTATGAAATCAACACACAATTCGAATCACTATTTTCTACAGAAGTGAATGATGATCCTATATTATAAATAGGTAAAAGGTTTCATCCTGATCATATAAACGAGCAATGCTGCAACAAGATTTAATACAAATAAATACTGCTATTACTGAAATAACCATTTATTTACCTGAGAACCATATTTTGGACCTGAAGATGCTTTCCTTTCACCCAAGAATCTGACAAAACTCCTACAAAGAAAAGAACAGACAATTATATAATTGTTTCCTTTGGAAGAATAGGAGCCAAAATATATAAAAATATTTTGTACAGTTGGGGATGGAGTGGGGGCAAAAGATGATGGGATAAAAGAAATCAATATTTGTGTACACATCAACTTCTAATACACAACAATTTTGGTATTAGAAAAAAAAACGGAATATATCATTTTACTCTGATTTGCGTAAATACATAGTTACACCTGTGTGTTTTAATTAATATCAGAACACCCTTATGGTCTACAGCTTAGTATAAACTGATCCCTTACCAATTAGGAAAGTGTTTTGGTCAAAATCGAGAATTAATGGATAATTTTATGTTGATTAGTAAAACAGGCGAGTGTTTTGGTATTAACAAAAAACAAAAGTGTGAAACTAAGTATTTAAGCAAATCACTAGAGAGTAGTCTTTTGGTCCCGTCCCCATCCCCACCATATAAAAACAGAGAACGAAAAAGAAACAAGAGAGTAACATTTACACACCAAAATCCACTATCATCAGCTGCAAATACCATTGGATTACAGTCAAATCCAACCCCTATAACCAATCTTTCAGATACAAATATAACCTGAAAATACATGTTCACCAATTGTAACAGAAAAACAAATCAGTTGAACATGTGAAAAATATTAAGAGTCTAAATGTAAGCAAGAGTGGATGCTGACCCACATCACGGAGAGGCAAATCACGAAATGCAACATTTTGGGCCGATGGAGATGGTCCAACATCATCAACGAAGTAAATCATGGAATTATGGCCTGCACATTAGCAGAAAACATACATACATAAGAAATTAAATTGATCAATTCTAATAAATGAATGGTCAAAACGTGCATCCTCTCAAAGTTCACATTAGCGGAAAACATAGTGAGTGTGACTAACACCACCTGGATCAAGTGTCAATTAAAACATTAAGCCAGACAGCAAAATACTTGTGCGCAAATTAAAAAAAATGAGAAGTTCTCCACTAAATGAAGAATAATCAACTACGGTAGATGGGGAAATCATGGCATGCAGAGGAAATAATATGAAAAAGCACGGTATATGACATGCAAAGGACATATTTCTGACCTGCGTACGCTAAAGTATTGCCACTTGGTGACCATTTCACACCGAAAGCCCAAGAAATTGAGAGATCAAGCTGAATGATTTGCTGTCTCATGAAAAGAGAGAAACATGAGATCATATAAACTCAACCAGTAAAATGTGAAGATGAAAGAAAAATGTGTCACCCGCTCCCATAAAATATTGATATGACAGGAAAGTAAAAGTATGCTTGCTACCAATAATCAAGGAAAGATAATGAACCTCTCCAAATTTCGAATCTGAAGAAGGGCCCGTTCTTGAATCCCTGGCACAATTACATTGAGCAATCTTAAGATATGGGACAAATAGCATAAAGAAGAGAGGTCTAAAATGAAGAAAGTACTTAGCTGAAAATATTAATAATATAATGCTTTAAACATACTTTGCATCAACACCTTTAATGAAAGTGGAAAATACTCTGCATTTTCCATCCGTAGATGTCGTTGCAAGAAGTATCTGGTAATCATACAATCAATTACACAGTAATGGTCAGTTCAAAGACATTGAGTGCATGTACAAAACAAAACAGACACATTATATTTGGTAAGTCACAAAATATAAAATGCACAGGTCCGTGTAACTACACTATAAACATAGGAAAACACAGAATAAGCAACCGAATAGGAAGATACTAACATTATTTGGATGCCAAGCAATGCCTGTCACAGAAGAATCATGTTTTTTCCTGATAAGTTTACTAACCCACCTGTAGAAACATACAGAATAAAAAAAAAACAAATTAAAATTATTTACTCAAATACTAAAGCAGATGAAAAGAAACATGCCTTTTTCCTACAAGTATAAGCTGCAAGTACTTACCAATTGTTCTCTTGCTCATAATAGCATATACAGACAGTTTTAGCCCCACTTCCAACAGCAAACTTGTTTTCTGAAGTACAAAAATATTGAATTTGTTAAAGTTGCATGACATTGCAACATTTCACAGCAAATTTTCAGTACTAGGCACTACAGACCCAGTTCAAAAGATTGGGAAATCAGAAAGATTAAAAAAAAAAAACAGAAGATGCATCTACATCACATCAAAAAGAAAAATATTAATTACCTCTTGGACTCCACCGAACACAAAGTGCAGCACGATTTAGCCTAAGAATAACAAGGGTGGGTACCCACTCTGCTCCTTCAAAATTCCATACATACCTAGCAAAGAAAAGTGTAAGAAAAAAAAAAAAGCAAAATTAACACACATTAAAAAATATAAGAGGTGTAACATCTATGCGCTTTCCTAATATAGATATATACATATGTATTGAATAAGATTTATATATAATGAGAGAAAACCCAAGTAATTCCAACATTGAAGCAATATGTAATTCTGTTCAATGAGTAAAGTGAAGGTATTTTCCAGGTCACTTTAATATATCAAATCGCTAGGTACTTACGAATTTCGATCATGAGATGCAGTAACAATTCTGTTTGACCTTGCACTCCAGTCTATCCCAGAAACAATTTGATCATGCTGTGACAAATCAAGGGAAAAACTGCTAACATTATTTCTCAGTGTCTTTTTTTTTAACGTTATCCTTGCCACATGATATGTTCAGAATAAAATTCGTTTGGGCTATGAAAGTAAAAACTATCAGAATACTGGTTGCACACAAACAAAATACGAAGTACCTTCCATTGAGATTAAGTGCATCTTAGTTTTACTATGTTTTAAGAGAAAAAAAAAAGTTTTATCATCATAATTATGAAGGTTTCGCTGGCTAAAAAGTTTCAAAATTATCATTTGGTTATTAGATGGAAGGCCTGATTCCAGCTAATCTTCTTTTGTTTATTCTTTGTTAGCTTTTGTTTACAGAATCCGGAGGATACATTATCCTCTCGTTATTGTTCTTTTTTTTTTTCAAACAAAATCTATTTCTTATAAAGATTTATTAGCGTTTAATTATGTTTCTTTAGATAGAAAGTTATGAATGGTATATATTCCAAATTTCTTATTACCATAAAATGCTATGAATGTCTATAATGCAATAAAAAACTACAGAGGTCTACATTCCTAGTCATATAATTTTAAGCCAAAACAATAAACATTTTTTAAATAATTCCAAGCTATTGCATAGCGGTGACATGACATGCTTCAACAATTTCTTCCTCTCTTCAACATTAGCTGAATAAAAAACTTACAAATAAATTGGAAAAGAAAATGTCATTTCAGAAAATTAAACTTGTGGACCAATTATTAACTTTCTTCCCATTGAGTCCATATCGAAGAAATAAAACAGTATATAAAAGGGTCAGAATCCAACAACTTTCCTCAATAATTAGAAGATCAAAGATTTTTTTTTTTTACTTTTGAGAAACTAATCCAAACTAAATACCTTCTGAAGGACATGCAACCTCTCCCATTTATCGTCCACCAGTCTATAGATATGCACTTCATTATTGTTGGGACATAAAGCAATCACTGCATAAGAAAGAAAAAAAAAACAATTTAACAACAGCTCAAACATAATGCAAGTTTTTAATAAGACATACATTGTTGCAGCTAAGGCCATCAAAATGGTAGGGAAAAGAAATGACAGTTAGAATAATATAAATAACTTAAATATGACTTAAATAAGAAAATGATAAAACTAATAGACTACAAAGAAACACCTTAAGTAAGAAAATGATTAAACTAGTAGGTTACAAAAAAACATAAAGCTATGCTTCAAAATAGAATACAATTCCCCTAATGTCTCATAAACATGAATACCTTATACGGGTGGAAACTTCAAAATTCGCCTAACTGTGTGAGCAGCAGATAAATAAAAGATAGGGGAATTACCCATATACTTTTTTTTTAACTTTTTTTTCAAATTTACGATTTGAGTTTCTAAAGTGGTTGCAACGTTAGTTGCAATAGGGTTTCTATACGATTTTTTTGTTGCAATTTAGGTTACAGCACTAGTTGCAATAGGAGTTTCTACTTAGAATTCCGTAAAAATACAAAAAAAAAAAAAAAAAAAATTGATTTGAAGTGTAAAAATGAAAAAGCCCTTAAAAAATACTAGAACACATCCACGTAGTTCAATTCTAAAATAAATAAACAAAATAAAACGGTAAAGTTATAATGGAGCGCTGATAATAACGCTAAGATTATAACCCCAAAAAAAATGAAAAATCGAAGACTTAATAAGATGAACTCAAATTGCAATGCTAATTCTGGTGCAGAAAAGAAAAACATTGAATAAAGATGTAAACTATACATCCTATGACTCTGCTGATGAAACCCAAAACTCAACATATAATTTGGCCACAATGGAGCTTCCCAAATTGTTTTCCGAATGTCTATGGATGAATAATCAGCATTATAATAGTCAATTTTTCCAAGATTAAGAAAAAAAAAACAACAATTAAAGAGAGCAGTATAAATTAGAATTAAAATTGTAGCAAGTGATAGAAGTATTACTGGACTGTTCGGGACTCCAAGCATGGCAAGTGATGCTCTGAGCGAACTGGTGGACCGCGATCGCCGCCATGTTCTTGTCTTATCGAGGGAGCTTTTGCTCCAAAACACAGATGTTTTGATAAAAAAAAAAAAAAGAGAGAGAGATCTGAGAGAAAGAAACCTAAAATTAGATCCAACAGAGGAATGGCCGTGCTGTTTAATTGCTTGATTATCATTAGTATAACTATCGTTCCATTTTCATTATGCTTTGCTTGCTTTACGAATTACTAATCTTCTTGTGATTCATTTATTTTAATTTCCGGTGTTACGGTTAGAAATTGGGGATAAAATGAATAGGTTTCCATCTTATTTTTATACATTAGTAATGTAAGACTAACTCCAATACACTCTCTTCATATTTGGGCCTCACAAACGGTTTTTTGGACCGGTAGCACTTTGGGCTCACAACAGATCACAAGTGGCTCTGATACCATGTTAAAATTTAGGGATAAAATGAATGGAGTTTCATCTCAAAATCAATTAGCAATGGGAGGAGTAGCACATTCATTGTATATATAACAAATTATTTCCACACATTAACAATGTGAGACTAACTCTAATAATTACTGTGCCTATAAAACACACTATATTACATTTGGGGGGGATATATTACAATTAGTACATAACTCACGCTTCGGGCCATAGGTATAGTTTAGAGGTTATACACTTCTCACAAGAGGTCTTAAGTTGGAATCTCTCTCTCCCCCATATAAAAAAAATGAAAATAAAATAACTCACACGACCGATGTTTAAAATTTTTAAATTTATATATATTAAATAATATTTTTTAATAATAATAACTAAATAATAAAATTGTATCAAATTCTAACCTTACTAATTTTTTATATAAGTTTCTTTGAATATATAATAAGCTACGTGTATATTAACGGTAAGAATTCGTCAATTAATATTGTGGCCAGCAAATGGAAATCTAAACTTAAAACTCAGAAAATGCAATAAGAGAAGTTTCTTTCTATTGCATTCAGTATATGGATTACAAGATTAATTTTCTAACCCCCTTTCACACTTGAGAATAGGGTATTTATAAGCTCTAATGGCCTGATATACATGGTGATCCCAAAAAGACAAGGTGTCGCTTTCGGGTGGAAAACCGCAGGTGCAGGAGGTGGTCTTGCGCCTTGTTCCCTTGTTTGGTGTCAGGTGGTCCCGGGTCGCAGGGGTAGTGGTTGTAGTGTACACTGGATCAAGTCCTTAGACCTTGTAGATGTCATGCCTCCACTACTCGTACCTCCTTGCTTTAGAGCTTGCAGGAGGTGTGGTCGCATGTTTTTCCCATGCACGCCTTGTCCTTTGATTTCTATCCCAATGGCATTCTTTTCAACATGTATTCAAATTTTTCCCTCACTTCACATTGCTCACACCATATACACACACATGGGCTCACATGTGAGCCCCTCACTCTCCATGGACTCGCATGCGAGCCACTCACACACATTCACAGGCTCTCATGCAAGCCCCTCACTCACCACAGGTTCGCACGCAAGCCACTCCCACACACTCACGGGCACGCATGCGAGCGCCTCACTCACCACTAGCTCGCATGCGAGCCACACACACTCACGGGCTCACAAGCGAGCCCCTCGCTCTTCATGTGCTTGCACACGAGCCACTCACACACACTCACGGGCTCGCATGCGAGCCCCTCACTCAGCACGGGCTCGCACGCGAGCCACTCACACACACAATCACGGGCTCGCATGCGAGCCCCTCATTCTCCACAGGCTCTCACGCGAGCCACTCACACACAGTCACGGGCTTGCATACAAGCCCCTAACTCACAACAAGCTTGCATGCGAGCCATTCGCACACACACACACATACTCACGGGCTCGCATGTGAGCCCCTCACTCTCTATAGGCTCGCATGTGAGCCCCTCACTCTCTTTAGGCTCGCACTTGAGCCACTCCCACACCATTAACCTGCTACCTTCTCTACTATCGTCCCCTATTTAGGCAACATCATGGGGTCAATCTTTATAGTGTTTCAAATAATCCCCAATATTTGTGAGCGCCAATTTTTGGAGTTAACACTTGCCCCCCAGCTTACAAGAATTCTTTTAAGTGTTCTTGTCAGTTGAATAAATTGGGCTCTTGCCTTGTTGAAGTGCGAGCCTTATCCTTTTCACGTTTTTTGAGGATGTGCCCATTATATATAGAGGGCCTCCCTTGCTTGATTTTCATTTCTCTATATCATCTTGGAATATGATAAATTTACCGTAATATCTATTCAATTCAATATCACCTAGTTGATCCTAGATCAAATGATCTTAATCCTGACATGGTTAGGTTCGATCTCAAGAGTATTATACATGCTCATTGATTTGTTAGTTAAGCCTACTTTTTAGTCAGGGTGATACGTACATTTTGAGAACATGGTAGTACAATTGAGTGGGAGCGCTAGTCATAGATATAGAATCTATAGCTTCTATCAAGACATAGAAGTGAAATGATGGTTTCCTTCGAGCTTGGCTAAATAGAGATAAATAGTTGAGTACTCATTTCAGTGATTATGTTAGTTCACTGAAATATCATTTATAGGTGGCTAAGTGTTTTAAGGATAAAATACATTGAAGGGTGTAACGGTAAATTAACTCCTATACAATGTAAATCATCTATAGAGGATCATTGATTATTGGGATTATAACAATGGATAACTAATAGCGTATCTATATCGTGGAACATAGAGAGCGTTCTATATAACTGATAGTGCAATTCCAAGTTCTATGGTGGATGCAACGAGGAATTAATAAGTTAGTGAATTTACTTGGTAAATTCTAGATCTGCTTATTGGAAGCTCAGATATATAGGCCCATGGTCCCCATACTAGTTGAGACAATACTACTTGTAAGACTCAGTTAATTGATTTTAATTAATCAATTATAATTCTAAAATTAGACTATGTCTAGTTTATGAATTTTCACTAAGCAAGGGCTTAATTGTGAAGAAAAGAGATTCTAGGGTTTATTTGTTAATTAAGAGACTTTGTTAAGTCTAATTAATAAATATATTAAATGACAATATTATTTAATAATTAATTTTTAGTTATTAAATTATTAGAAGTGGCATTTAAGTGGTTAAATTAGAAAAATGGCATTTTTGAGAAAATAAGATGAAAAATGAGAAAAATGGCAAAATTGCAAAGTGGGCCCCACTATCCATGGTCGGCCACTCTATAGCAATTTACCATTTAATTTTTTCATTATTTTAATGCCAAATAAATCTAACCTAACCCTAAGTGGTTTCCTATAAATAGGCAGTGATGGCTAAAGGGAAAAGATGATGCATCTCATTCCTTCAGTATAAATTTTGAGCCTCTCTTCCTATACCTAGCCGAAACCTCTCTCTCTCTTCCTCTCTTCAAAACCGAAGCCTATAGTGAAAGAGTGAGTGCCCACACACATCAAGTGGTACTCAATCATGGTGTGTAAGGCTATGAAGAATCCAGTTTCAAGAGAAGGAGATTCGGATTCAGATCTTGGTGATACTCTGCTACATAAAAGATACAAGAGTTAGAGATCTGAGTGGAAGGAGACATTATATTTTGCTGCAACGACTGTAAGGTTCCTGATACTTTATATGTGTTTATTTCATATCGTTTTAGAAGTTCATATTTAGGATGTTAATAACATACTTGTTAGTAAATCTAGATCGTGGTAAAATAATTCCAACAGATCTAGCTTTACTAACAAGTATGTCTATTAACATCCTAAATATGAATTTCTAAAACAATGGAGTTTAAATAAATATAAAGTTTGAGTAACATTACATTGATTGCAGCGGAATATAATGACTCCTACTCCCACTCAGATCTCTAACCCTTGTTCCTTTCTATCGTAGAGTATTATCAAGATCTGAGCCCGATTCTCCTTCAGGTGTTTGGATTCTTCATAGTCTTACACACTATGATTGAGTACTAGACTTGCTATGGGTGGGCATGTACTCACTCACTAAGGCTCGAAAATTTTATGAAGAACACTATAAGAATTTCAAAAATTAGAAGAAAGAAGAGGAAGAAGTCTCAAGAACTCTCTAGTTGTCTAACAAGTTGTAAATTAGGTTAAAAGTCATTAATTGGATTATGAGACCATCCTTTTCTTTTTATCTAATTCACTTAGGTTTATGATTGAATTATATGGAATAAAAAATGATACAATAATAGCAAAAATAAGGGTTAAGTGGTCGGCCATATGTGTGCCCCACTAATTATATTTTTGCTATTTTTTTAATCATTTATCTATTATTTCACAAATGTCATATTTTCTAATTTCAATCCTATAAATGCCAAAACTATTTATTTAATAATTATAATTAATTATCAAATAAAATCATCATTTATATTATTTATTAATTAGACTCCGCAAAGTTTCTTAATTAACAAATAAATTCTAAAATCTCTTTTTTTTCACAATTAAGCCATAACTTAGTGAAAATTCATAAATAAGACATAATTTAATTTTAGAATTATAATTGATTAATCAAAATCAATTAACTGAGTCTTACAAGTAGTATTGTCTCAACTAGTATGGGGACCATGGGCCTATATAACTGAGCTTCCAACAAGTAGATCTAGAGTCTACCAAGTAAATTCTCTAACTTATTAATTCTTTCTTGGACTACTATAGATTTAGAATTGCACTCTCAATTATATAGAGTGCTCTATATGTTCCATGATATAGATACGCTATGAAATTATCCATTGTTATAATCCTAATAATCAATGATCCTCTATAAATAATCTACATTGAGTAGGGACAAATTTACAGTTACCCTTCAATATATTTTATCCTTAAAACACTTAGCTACCTATATGTAACACTCTAACTAGCATAGGCGTATTACGTGATTTTTAAACGTGCTGTGCAGCTCGATGCTAATCACCGAGGTTTATGGAAATCGTGATTAATTAAAATTTTTGTTTTTTAATTAAACTTATAAAATATTTTATACAAAAATACTCGGGATCCCGATTACAAAACACATTACAAAAGTTTATTGTCTAATACAAAATACTTGTCGCCTAACAACTAATTACAAAAAGCACTGTTGTCCCGAGGATCGTACGCTCCAGGCCTAACCGCCCCGACATGTACAATCCTCATCGGCTCGCTCTCACGGTTCCTCAGCCTTGGCCTTGCCCTTACCTACACATGAACGTAGCACTGTGAGTCAACAGACTCAGTAAGAAAAGCATAAATCATAATCATACATAAATCCCGGGTTATCATCAGACGCCCATACCCCTGACCATAACCCTAACTGCCGTGTCCCACACGATACTGAGTCCCGAACGTTCGTACGACGGTACTATTGACAAAGTAATAGCCTATACTCGGTTCACTGGTCATACTCCAGCTGCTAGTCATACTCTAGCCTAACTGATGTGTTACAGTATCAGCCTATACTCGGTTCACTGGTCATACTCCAGCTTCTAGTCATACTCTAGCCTAACCGATGTGATACGGTCAAATAGCACAGTACCACCAACCCTAGAATCAGCCTATACTCGGTATACTGGTCATACTCCAGTTGCTAGTCATACTCTAGCCTAACCGATGTGATATGGTCGGATGGTATGAAGCCAACATACATATCTAATGTAATCTAACAGGCTTCCTAACATGCACGCTAAACATGTGATATATATGCATACTGTTATACTAATCTTACCTCAATTCTGAATTCAGGTGTGACGGTCAACCTGATTGGAACGAACTGCACGGCTGTTTACAGGCTCCTAAACCATAACAATCACAACACTAATAGGTGATACGCTAAATCACTTCCCGGGGACTTAAACTAGAAACAAAAAGTTTCCCTATCGATAAAAAGCATGGCAATACCCCCAAATAACATAAAAACGAGAAAAACTAGGGTTCCTCAAAATTTCCCAACCGGCAGACCGGTTGCACAACCGGAATTCCGGTTCTGGGAATTCTTGAACCCCATCCGGAATTCCGGTTCCTCGCAGGAAACTTCAAAAATTCATAACTCTTTCAAATCAAACCCAAACCAAACCAAACCTTCCAGACCTGTTCTATATACCCCAAAGCATAATTCTAAAGCACCAAAACCATCCAGAAAACACAGAATCAAAAATCACCATGTGAGCTCCAAGCTTTGAGTTCAAAACTCAAACTTGGCTAAAGCTCACCTACAAGCCTCAAAACTAGATTTAAACTACATAATCATGCATAATAAAACTGCATAAACCATTCTCAAACTCATGCAACAAACACAACAACCAATTTCACAATTTCTCTTTGAAAACTATAATTTTGAGCTAAAAATTCCACAACTTTAAACAACATAACAATCATGCATCACAAGCAGCTTTATTCTACTCAAATAAACAAGATTAAACCTCTGAAATCATCTCACAAACACAGCAGCAACAACACCTCAAGTTAAGCATGCAATTCGTCATCATTTCATCAAAATTCCAAGAAAAACCAAGAACAAGTTTAAGGACTTACCAACAACTTGAACTACACCTAGATTGATTGAAAAAGCTTGAAAAATTAAGAAGAATTCCAGCCCTAGCAGCCACACCCAGCCGAGAGAGAGAGAGAGAGAGAGAGAGAGAGAGAGAGAGAGAGAGAGGGGGGAAAATAGCTCTTGAATTTCTCTTAAATTTTCTAATTTTTACTTTGAATGAAATGAGAGAAAATATGCAAATATTAAACCTTTATTTCAACCAACATAAACCCACATAATTCACATATTTTTTCCAATTACTAAGTCCACTAAAAGACAAAACAACAATAGGTCAAAATGACCAATTTACCCATCCATACTAAAATAACATAAAGGGCACTAAAGGGGTATTTTGAGAAATTCTAAATTCCCGACCAATCCTGACATTCCTAATGTCTAAATAACCGTCCCCTAATACTAACATACTAAGTTGTGATTTTACTGAGCCAAACATCGAGTTCCATGTTACCGAGCACCGGAAATGCAAGAATTATGAAATTCACTATATGACATAAAATGCATTTCAGAATTCAATAATAACAGCATAAATAATTATTTAAATATCTATAAATAATTTTCCATAATTAAACATAATTAACTGCTAATTTTCAAATTAAACTAAGCGGTCTTTACACTATAATTGATATTTCAGTGAACTAATATAATCACTAAAATGAGTACTCAATTATTTATCTCTATTAAACCATGCTCGAAGAAAATCATCGTTTCACTTCTATGTCTAGATAGAAGCTATAGACTCTGTATCTATGATTACTGCTCCCACTCAATTGAACTACCATGTCCTTAATCTATATGTCACGAGAAGATCCATTGGTCGACTTTAATGAACAGATTGAAGAACATAAATAATACAACTAAACTAGAACCTAACCATCTCATGATTGAGATCATTTGATCTAAGATCAACTAGGTGATATTGAAGTAGATAGATATTACGGTAAGTTTATTATATATAATCCAAATTTAATATCGATTCCTTCCGATGTATACTCCATACATCCAACCCAAGCTTACTTTAACCAATGCCCTGGAAAGGACATGCACTTATCCAAGGTGCAAGTAAACTGCATTTAGATTATCTTATCAATTAAACCTTGTGTACTGATAAATCATAGGAATGTATTTAATCACACAATCTTGATTACTTTCCATTGTGTTGACAACACAACAAACAAAAATATCAATGTGATAACGATTTGGATGAATTTATAAATTAAGTAAATAAATAAATGATCACCTGAACCAAATAACACATTAAATAAGTAAAGAAATAAATCTATTTCTTTATTGATAATTGAATATAAAAGATTACATTGAAATAGAGTTTTATTTAGGGCTTTACATGTTTGGTGTGCATGTTTATGAATGCCCGTTAGTTAACATATCAATAATGGTGGTATTAGTGTACATAGAATTACACTGGATACTAGGAGATATATGTTTGGCAAAGTACTGATTGACGCTATCACATCAGTACGACTAGAGTACCGAGTATAGATTGATATTATGGTCAATAGTACTATCATACTAACATTCTAGACTCAGTATGAGTGGGACGTGGGATAGGGTTATGATTGGGTGTATGGTTGTCTAGTTATAATTTAGTTTAAGTTTATGTCATGATTATGCTTTTCTTATTGAGTTTGTTTGACTCACATATATTATTTATATGTGTAAGTAAGGGCAAAGATAAGGTTGTGCAGCAGTGAGTGCGAGCTGATAAGAATTGTACATATCGGGGCGATTAGACCTGTAGTGTTAGATCTTTAGGGTAGGACGCTTTATTTTGGCAGTCACTAGCAACAACTTTTGTAGTTATATATTTTATAAAATAGTTGTAACTTTCTAAGACGGGATCCCAGATTATGTAAAGTTAATTTATTTAAAGTTTAAGGTTAATTATGAAAAGTTTTAATTAAATACGATTTTCAATAAACCCGTTGGTTAGCAATGGATTGGACAGTTAGTATTTAAATCACAATAACACGCCTAATCTAGTAGAGTGCTACAATTTGGTATTAGAGCCGCCAAGTTATCTTTCGAAGATCGTCACGATATATACAATCATCATTGGAGATAAACTCGACTCACGATTCAGTAAGCTTCTATTGCTTTAGTAGTTTATTTATTAGTATGTTATAAGAAAAGCTTGATAGGAAACATGTTAGTAGCCTGATAGCTGAATAGGTGCATGTTTTATTTTCTCAAGTAAGCGGTAGTTAAAATTTAATCCTAATCATGTTCTGACCAGGCTAGCTCATTGTTTCGCAGGTTGTTCAAATAGAATGGACGTCAGACAAAACATGAGAATCTAGGGTAATTTGGTCAGATCTAGTGGCGATCAGGGAGTTTAGTTTCCCCCAAACATTCATGGTCGAGGTAGAGGCCTAAGGGCTAAGAGGTAGGGCATGCAATCGGGGTGATTCTAACCCACCATAGGCTGCCTAGGATTGGGAAAATAGGTTCGTTGAGATGCAAGCCAGAATTAATAAAAAAGATGAAGAGATCTGACGTTTAAGACAGTAGGGGTGCTCCTGTAATGCTTGCTCCTGAGGTGCAGGTGGCTCCTACCCCTGCTATGCATGTGAGACCGGTTGTTGTTATCAACCGAATAGAACCACTTTATGAAAGGTCCCAGAAGCATGCACTCTTGGAAATATTTTACCAGGATCTAGATTTACTACCAAGTATGTTTTATTAACATCCTAATATGAATTCTAAAACAATGAAATAAACACATATAAAGTTCAAGAAACCTTACATTGGGTGCAGCGGAATATAATGACTCTTCCATTCAGATCTCTAGCCCTTGATTCCTTTCTGTAGCAGAGCATAATCAAGATCTGAACCTGGGTCTTTTTCTCTCCTTCTTTGATGCTGATTCTCCACAGTCTTACACACTATGACTGAGATACTACTTGATGTGTGTGGACACTACTCTATCACTCAAGGCTATTTCGAAATTGAAGAGAGGAAAATAGAAGAAAGGGTGGCTATGGCTTTCTCTGAAAGAAACAATGTGCAAGTCATGAGTTTCATGAAGCCAACACTTTCTATTTATAGAATGCCATCTAGGTTTAGGTTAGAATTGTATGACATTAAAATAATGAAAAAATAAATGGTAAAAGCCTATGCATAGTGGGCGGCCAAATAAGAAAATTGGGCCTCAGTTTGTAACTTTCCATTTTGTTATTTTTCATTCCCATTTTCTCAAAAATGCCAATTTTCCAATTTAACCATTTAAATGTCAATTCTAATTATTTAATAACTAAAAAGTAATTATTAAATAATATTGTCATTTAATATATTTATTAATTAGACATATAAAGTCTCTTAATTAACAAATAAACCTAGAATCTCTTTTCTTTACAATTTCGCCCTTGCTTAGTGAAAATTCATAAAATAGACATAGTCTAACTTTAGAATTATAATTGATTAATCAAAATCAATTAACTAGTATGGTCTCAACTAGTATGTGGACCATGGGTCTATATAACCGAGTTTCCAATAAGTCAAACCAAATTTACCAAGTAAATTCCCTAACTTATTAATTCCTTATTGAATCCACACTTAGAACTTGGAATTGCACTCTCAGTCATATAGAACGCTCTATATGTTCCACGATATAGATACGTCATTAGTTATCCATTGTTATAATCCTAATTTTATCAATGACCCTCTAATAGATGATCTACATTGAATAGGCACTAAGTTACCGTTACACCTTCAATGTATTTTATCCTTAAAACACTTAGCTCCGTATAAATGATATTTCAGCGTAGTGAAATGAGATCTCCACCATTTATCTCTGTTTAGCCAAGCTCGAAGGATATCATCGTTTCACTTCTAAATTCCTATAGAAGTTATAGACTCCATATTTATGTTAGCGCTCCCACTCAATCATACTATCATGTTCCCAAAATATACGTATCACCCTGACCCAAAAGTAGGCTTAACTAACAAATCAAAGAACATGTATAATACTCTTGAGATCGAACCTAACCATATCAGGATTAAGATCATCTGATCTAGGATCAACAGGTGATATTGAATTGAATAGATATTACAGTAAATTTTAATATATCTAATCAAAGTTCAATATCGGCCCCTTCCGATGTATACTCCATACATCCGATACTGGTAAACTTTGCCAATGCCCTAGAAAGGACATAACACTTATCCAAGGTGTAAGAATACTTATCACTAATTATCATGTCAGTCTAAATCCAGTGAACTGACAAATTAGGGAATAAACTTTCGAACATATAATTAAGATTATATTCCACTGTGCCGACAACACTATAATCATTAACAAATTCATATGTTCTGGACTTAAATAGAATTCATACATTATATACATATAATCATGAAATAAATCATGTGAACCATGCAACATAAAATTTTATTTCTGATCTTTATTAATAAGTAAATCTGATTATTTTAAAATGGGTTTTATTTAGGGCACAAAACCCAACATGCACCTCCAGTTTTCTTGGGAGGTCTAGATGTCATGAAAACCGAGTAATGGCTAACTATTATGAATAGGATTTTGAACTTTATGGGAGTCACTGGTAATGATAGAGTGACATGTGCTACCTTCCAGTTCTAGGAAGATGCCCTGATTTGGTGGGACATGGTATCTCTTTCCTGGGACATCACCACAATTACTTGGGAAGAATTTCAAGAGCTGTTTAATTGAAAATACTACAACAAAGCAGTCTGTAGTGCAAAGAGAAAGGAGTTCACATAGCTGACTCAAAAATAGAATATGTCGATTACATAATGCACAACACAATTTGATAGATTGGCTAGGTTGGCCGCATGAATTGTGCCAGCTGATTTTAGCAAGAAAGAAAAATATATGGATGGGTTGAATCCCAAGATTAAACATGACTTGATGATCACAATGGCTGATGCGACTACCTATGATGATATGGTAGGGAAGGCACTGCGGGCTGAGGGTGCAGTGGAGTGTACTAATGAGCCCCGAGGGACTTCTAGTGTTTTGTGGGGCCACTGCTCCTCTTACCTTTGGTTATGGAGGGGTGGTAGTGACTCAACCTCAGATCAAAAAAGAAAGGATCCTTTTTCATCTGGTGGCTCAAGCCAGAATAAGAGGTTTAGGGAGAAACAAGGCCGAGGCAACTAATAGGGTGGGTTTAAGAACCAGTACACCTATCTAGAATGCCCTAATTGTAAGAAGCATCATTTGGACAAGTGTAGAGGCCAAGGATGTTTCCAATGCAGAGTAACCAGACATTACAAAAGAGACTACCCACAGCTAAAGAAAGAAGAGCAAAAGACCAAAACAAAACCCGCTCCAATAAGGGTGTGTGCTCTTACTCAGTTGAATGTTGAGGCCAGTCCTTAAGTTGTTCCAAGTCAGCTATCGGTTAACAACTCTTACTATTCTATTTTATTTGACTTTGTGGCCATTCATTCGTATGTGGCAGCCAGAGTAGTTGATAAGTTTGGTAGACCGTATGATTGGTATGAAACGGGGTTTGGAACCCTATTGCCTGGAGGAAAATTAGTTATCTCCAAAAGGTGGGTTAGGTCTATGCCGATTAGAATTGAAGATAGGGAGTTGAGTGCTGACCTAGTGGAATTAGGTTTAGAAGATTTTGATATTATACTTGGAATGGATTTCTTGTCCAAGTATGCTGCTAGTATCGATTGTAAGCGAAAGATAGTGATCTTCCAACCTGAGGGTGCGGAATCGTTTATTTTTATGGGATCAATTCAGGGATTCTAAATCCCAGTTATCTCAGTATTGAAGGCCAAAGATCTATTATAAGAAGGTTACTTAAGGTTTCTGGCAGTGGTGTTGGATACCGCTTGGCCTGAGTTTGTTCGGCCCAAAGACATTATAGTGGTTCAAGAATTTTTGTATGTGCTTCTTGAAGAACTTTCGAGATTACCACCGTAGTGAGAGATAGATTTTGTAATTGACTTAACACCTGGAACAGAGCTAGTTTCTAAGGCACCTTATAGAATGGCTCCTGCAATACTTAAGGAATTAATGATTCAACTTCAGGGAATGCTTAATTTAGGGTTTTTCTCGACCCAGTGTGTCGCCTTGGGGAGCTCCGGTGTTACTCGTTAAGAAGAAGGATTGATCACTTTGCATGTGTATTGACTACAAAGAATTAAACAAGTTAACTATCAAAAACAAGTACCCTCTACCAATGATCGATGATTTATTTGATCAAGTTCAGGGGAAGACAGTTTCTCTAAGATTGATCTCCGCTCGGGCTATCATCAGTTGAGAATCTGGGAAGAGGACATTCCAAAGACTGTCTTTCGTACTAGGTATGGTCACTATGAATTCTTAGTTATGTCTTCGAATTAACTAATTCTCTCACAGCTTTTATAGATCTGATGAATAAAGTATTCAAGAATTTCCTTGATATATGTGTTATAATATTTATCGATGACATTCTTGTGTACTCTTAGTCAGAAGCGGAGCATGAGCAGCATCTTTAGATGGTTTTGCAGTGACTACGAGAACACAACCTCTATGCCAAGTTTAAGAAATATGAATTCTGGCTGTCTCAAGTGTCATTCTTAGGACACATTGTCAGTAAGGATGGGATCAAAGTTGATTTAGAAAAGATTGACTCTATCAGAGTTCAAATTCGAAGAGTGAGAAAATTTCCTCGTCAATTAATTTATTAAAAATTATTTACTATAGAAATGTTTCTCCTACCTACCTTTCCTGATTTTAACTATTCTGTTTCTTGTCTTCAAACTTGGAAAATTGAAGTAACAAACACAACTAATAATATATGATAATTCAATCTGTGTCTGTAATTTTTGAAGTAATTTTTAAATATTTAAATTTATTACAATTAGTTCTAACTAGCGTAAATTGATTAAGCTCTCGTATTATAATTATATGTGGCTTATGACCACATCAATAAATTATTTTAAAAAATGATGGAAAAATTATAATTATTTTCAAAAAAAAATTATCAAAAAAATAATTCATGAGGTAAAATTCTACAAAGTGTAGAGATAAAGATCTTATTATTAAAAAAAAGAATGGGCATCAATAGAAATAGTAATAAATTTGCATATGATTGTTTTTGACATTCTTTTACCTATTTTATTTTATATATAGTTTTTACATATATAATGTTTATATCTTTCCCTCTCCATCATTTTTACATTTGAAACACATAAAGTAATGTAAAGAAATTGTTGAAAATGGTCAATTAGAAGTGAATAAATAGAAATTTTACCCCTCAAACATGACAGATAAAATTTTGTTCTTCAATTATATTTTTGTATAACACTCCTTGAACTTTGGATAAAATTACAATTTGCTCCTTCAATTGAATTCATTCATTTTGCATTCAATTTCTTCATGCAAAACCACACCAGAGCTATTCTTTAATTTGAGAGTTCAAACAAAAGAATAATTGCCTATATAACATTCTAACAATAAAACATAAAATGTTTATCCATAATTCTAGAATTAATATTTAAATGTTAAAGTTATTATGCTTAGTTCCAACTAATTTTTTTTTAAAAAAAAAAAAGATAAAAATTTTCATTAATAGTCCATTATATGATAATATATTACTCAAAAGCATAATTAATAAGATAGGCATAACATATCGTATACAAAAATAGCAATAAGAAAGAGATTATTAACAACTAAAGGTGGGAGAGAATGAATCTTCTACTATTCTCTCTGTTCGTCCCCTTTTCCTTCTTTTCTTGCTTTAGTTGACCTCAGGTTGTCCCTCGTTGGTTCTCCTTTCCTTTTGTCCTTTGTGTTCTTTGTTGTCTGTTTGTCTCTTGCTGGGAAAATTTGTGGAGTGAGTTTGTGGGATCCTAAGTCCTCTTCCTGTCCCTTGTTTTTGTGATCTCTTTTTGTCAACTGTGGGGTCCTTTTGTCTCTGTGTTGGGTGGTTATTCCTTGTGTTTGTTTTTTGGTCTTCAGTGTTTATTGCTTTGTGGGTTGGTAGGTTGGTGTGTGGTCCCTGGAAGGTTGTTTCTGTCTTGGTTTGGGGCTATATTAACGTCCATGGACGATGTTGGTGACTCTACTAGTGGTATTAATGGTAGATGCCTCTCTTTAAAGGAGATGTCCATTGCTCTTGCCCCAAGTGTAGTGACTACAAAAATCCTTTCCAAACTTTGCCTTTTTGGCAAAATAGTTTCATCCAGAACTTTTACTGCTAAGGATGTGGAACATGCTTGCTCCATCTTACGAAAAACTCGGTTTCGTGTGGAGCCAACTGATGGTGTTCTTGCTAGTTCCAATACTTTTCGGTTCATTTTTGATACTGGCACGGTTTGTAGACGGATCCTAGAGCAAGGTCTGTGATGCGTCAAAGGTGATATGTTGGTGCTCCTCTCGTGGTCCTCTGGGTTTGGGGCCAAGGAACTGTTGTTCAACTCGATCCGTTTTGGATCCAAATTCATTTACTGCCCCATGACTACTACTCAAGAACTAATGCCAATGTGCTGAGGGCTTTGGTGGGTAAAGTGGTGACGATGGAGCTTGAGGAATCTAAGCTTGTTACTTGGAAGAATTGGATTCAGGTTCTAGTGGAGGTGGACGTTAACAGACCTCTTTGTTGTGGTTGTTTCTTTAAGGTCACCAATGGAGATAACAAGTGGATTCAATTAAAATATGAGAAGCTTGGAATTTTTTGCTACAAGTGTGGCATGCTGGGTCACCAGCGTAGAGAATGCAACCTTGCTTCTCCAGTCACGATGCTCAATGACCAGGGAACTCTGTTCCCTTTGTTCGGACCATGGCTCAACACCCTGTCCAAATATGAAAGTTATTTATCTGGTAATCCTGTGTTGGGTTTTATGCCCTAAATAAAACTCATTTCATATAATCAGATTTATTTATTAATAAAGATCAGAAATAACATTTTATGTTGCATGGCTCACATGATTTATTTCATGATTATATGTATATAATGTATGAATTCTTTTTAAGTCCAGAACATATGAGTTTGTTAAAGATTATAGTGTTGTCACCACAGTGGAATATAATCTTTATTATATGTTCAAAAGTGTATTCCCTGATTTGTCAGAACACTGGATTTAGACTGACATGGTATAATTAGCGATAGGTATTCTTACACTTTGGAAAAGTGTTATGTCCTTTCCAGGACATTGGCAAAGTTTACCAGTATCGGATGTATGGAGCATACATCGGAAGGGACCGATATTGAACTTTGATTAGATATATTAAAACTTACCGTAATATCTATTTAATTCAATATCACCTGTTGATCCTAGATCAAATGATCTTAATCCTGATATGGTTAGGTTCAATCTCAAGAGTGTTATCCGTGATCTTTGATTTGTTAAGTTAAGCCTACTTTTGGATCAGGGTGATACTTACATTTTGGGAACACGGTAATGCAATTGAGTGGGAGCGCTAACATAAATATGGAATCTATAGCTTCTATTTGGCAAATAGAAAGTAAAGGATGATTTCCTTCGAGCTTAACCAAACGAAGATAAATGGTGGAGATCTCATTTCACTTAGCTGAAATATCATTTATACAGGGTTAAGTGTTTTAAGGATAAAATACATTGAAGGTGTAGCGGTAACAGTAGTGCCTTTTCAATGTAGATCATCTATATAGAGGATCATTGATCACATTAGGGTTATAACAATGGATAACTAATGACGTGTCTATATCATGGAACATATAGAGCGTTCTATATGACTGAGAGTGCAATTCCAAGTTCTAAGTGTGGATTCAATGAGGAATTAATAAGTTAGGGAATTTACTTGGTAAATTCGATTCGACTTATTGGAAGCTCGGTTATATAGACCCATGGTCCCCATACTAGTTGAGACCATACTGCTTGTAAGACTCAGTTAATTGATTTTAATTAATCAATTATAATTCTAAAAGTTAGACTATGTCTACTTTATGAATTCTCACAGTTTAAGGATGAAATCGTAAAGAAAAGGGTTTCTAGGTTTGATTATTAATTGAGAGACTTTGCATGTCTAATTAATAATTATTTTAAATGACAATATTATTTAATAATCTATTTTAGTTATTAAATAATTAGTTTTGGCATTTAAATGATTAGAATTGGAAAAGTGGCATTTTTGAAGAAATAGAAATAAAATTGAGGAAACTGCAAAATCCAAGTGAGGCCCATTTGCCTCTATGGCTGGCCACTCCCTTTGTGATTTTCCCAATTATTATTTTCAATTTTAATTGCCATGTAATTGCTAATCAAATCCTAGGAAAAATAGGAAAGTGGTGGATCACACTAAATAAGGCAGTTTATTGATTACACAGTAATTAAGGAAACTGTTTTATTTAGAAAGTTGTGCTCTCCCTTTTCCCTATATAAAGCAACCTTGTTCTCTTCTCTTGTATGCATCATAAGACCACGAAAATAAGAGAGAAAAAGAGAGAAAAATTTTGAAATCCTTGTGAAATGAGTAGTGCCCACAGACATCAAGTGGTACCTCAATCATAGTATGTAAGACTATGGAATTTCTGCATCAAAGAAGGAGAGAAGAAGATCCAGGTTCAGATCTTGGTAATGCTCTGCTACAGAAAGGAATCAAGGGCTAGAGATCTGAACGGAAGGAGTCATATTATTCCGCTGCACCCACTGTAAGGTTTTCTAACTTTATATGTGTTCATTTTCATTGTTTTAGAATTCATATTAGGTTGTTAATCCAACATACATGTTAGTAAATAGATCCTGGTAAAATATTTCCAATATCCTGCTGGTGTGGCTATTGAGAATATGAATGAGAAAGGAAACAGGGAGATAGTCGTGGATGGTGAAATAATTGGTGGCGAGATGGTGGTGGGACAAGAAAACGGGGGTGGTGCGATGGTTGTTTTCCAGGAGATATCGCTGTCCCCGGTACTGGAGAAAGGAGCGACTCCTCTGTCTAGGGGTGCGGGTCTGTTAACCCGAGTTGAGGCCTCGAGATCTATGCGTGGCCGGTCTTCGAGGGGACGAGGAGGAGCCTTAGTACGAACGGCGTGGCGTTCGAAGGCTGCTGGTGAAGAGTTTCAGGTCGTTCCTTCTTTGGGCGTTGATTCCCTTTCACCCAAGCTGACCATTGGAAAGCATCCTGAGCCTTTGCTTTTTTCAGAGACTCTTTTAAATTGTGATGTGAATCACGAGGTAGGTTTTGAGCCTGGGTTGATGTGTAGGAAAAATAGGGTCAAACGGTTCACTCCTATTGTGGAACACGTGGAAGGTGAGAAAGGTGGGCCGAATTCTTTAAGTAATTTGAATATTACTTGTGGGCCTCCAGTGTTAGCACGTGATGGGCCTCTTGGATCAAGTAGTGGGCTGGGAAACAACAACAACTTAATTTCTAAGGCCCAGTTTTTTTCTGGGATTTGTGAAAAGGACAGCGGGAGTGGATTAAATACCAAAAAAATGAACATGGTTGGGCAGGGCCCTATTGGTGTTGGGCCGATACCCAGTAGGGAATTGCTAAATCAGGCCGTGGTAATTCTTGGAAATGAAAGAGAGTGTGATAACGATTCAAAATTCTCTGTTTTGGGACAGGATTATTCTAAGCATATTGATGAAAGGAGATCTCTTACAAAAAATTTCCAAGCTCGAGAAGGATATCTCCAAGAACTGGCTGAGTTCACCTCTCACGGCCCAATTAAAAGAAAAGCAGGTCTATGTGACATTGGTGTACAACCAACTTCTCCAACCAATGAGAGAACCACACCAGTGAAGAAGAGAAGACTTGATGTTGAGTCTCACTCATTAAAGATCGTGCCTAAATAGAATATGAGAAGAGTAAAGTGTGTGGTTAGGGATTTTCCTCGTGGTGTCGGCCCCAGGGGCAGTGAGCTGGATGTGTCTGGTGAATTTCCTGGCTCTGGTGATTCGAAGGAGCCATCTTTGAATGATGGGAGCTCTCCAGTGGTCGTCTCTACTGGTTACTCCCATCACGTGGACAAACCAATCTCTGCCGATTAATCCTCGAGACTCACTGCTTGGAAGGCAAGGGCCAGGATGACGAATATTGCTATTCCAAGGAAGGATCTTGGCATTATTGAAGATGTGGGATCGATGGTGGGTTCTCCCTTCAACATTATTACCCCTGTGGAGGAGGTGGACAGCCCTCCTCCACAGGCGCCATGAGAGGCGTTGCTTAGAACTGTAGAGGGTTGGCGCAGACCTCTACAGTTCTGGAAGTTACAGCCCTATTTCAGTCGTGCTCGCCTGACTTCTTATTCATTTCCAAACTCAAAAGCGACCCCGCTCACTTGGTATGTTCTCTAAAAAGCTTGCAGTTTTATTTTAATATTATTGTTCCTACAGTTGGTGGCACAGGTGGCCTCCTCCTGGCTTGGAATGCGGGGTTTGAGTTTGAAACTGTCTGTATATCAAAGAATCACATCTCTGGTCTTGTGTACTCGGACCCTGCGCATCATCCCTTGTTTTTTTCATGTGTTTATGGTCTGCCTTACGTCAATGAAAAGAAAATATTCTGGACGAATTTGATGGAGCTTGGTCTCAATTTTGGGGGGCCTTGGTTGATCTTTGGGGACGTTAACTTTGTGTTAAAGAGCTCTGAAAGCATGGGCTCAAGGGGGAGAGATTAATTTTTGCCCTTCATTTCTGAGTTGGTCAATAGTGCTGGCTTAATTGATATGCCAGTCAAAGGCGATTGTCTCACCTGGGATAACCATCTTGATGGCGATGCTCATGTCAAATCGACCTTGGACAAGGCGTTGACCAATGTTCAGTGGCTGGGCCTATTTCTGAAGGCGGTTGTTCAATCTAGCCACACGTGCAACTCGGATCACTTCCCCTTTTTCATCAGTACTTTGGACCTGGACTCTAAACCTCGGAAGCCTTTTCGGTTTGAAGCCTGGTGGACCAGAGACCCTCGTAGTGACTTAGTTGTGGAGAGTGCTTGAGGCTCACTGTCCCATAGATGGGCCCCGGCAAGGATTTTCAAAAAGGTGGGGGCCACTCGCCTGGCACTTAGTAAGTGGAGTAGAAATCAATTTGGGAAATTAGACAATCGCATTGCTCAACTTGAGCGCCATCTGAACCTTATTCAGGGTCAGTCAGCTGGGACCAGGTTTTGGGCTGAGGAGTTGGAAACCTGAAAATCTCTTAATGAGGCTTTAAGACATAAAGCTGTTTACTGGCAAAAAAGATCTCGGGTGTCTTCGATCAAGGATGGTGATAAGTGCTCGAAGTTCTTCTTCACTACGGCCACAATCAGAAATAGGAAAAATGTGATTGAGACAATCTTAAATAAGGATGGGGTGTGGTTGAGTATCAGAGCTGACATTGGAAGAGAATTCTCAGATTTTTTGGGAAGCATTTTTAAAAACTCGGTGTATGGTCCTTTAGAGAGCTTAAACAACCTGATCCCGGACCACCTTTCTCTCGAGGAGCAAAGGGATCTGGTTGCCGTGCCGAACACCGAGGAAATCAGGCAAACTCTGTTCTCTATGGGTAGCCTAAAAGCTCTAGGGCCTGATGGTATGTCAGTGCTGTTCTATAAGCTTTATTGGAATTCGGTTGGGAGCGATTTTTGCGATGCTGTTGAGGATTTTTTTTATCTCAGGTCACATGCATATGGGCATTAATGCAACAAATGTGATCCTAATTCCTAAAGTCGATAACCCTAAGAAGGTTTCACAATTTAGACCAATCTCACTCTGCAACGTGGTCTACAAGGTTATCTCCAAAATTTTGGCTAATAAAATTCATCCGGTGCTTCCCAGACTCATATGCCCTACTCAGGCAGCTTTTGTGTCGGGCTCTAGCATCAATGACAATAATGTTTTGGTCCAGGAAATCATTCACTCGTTCAAACGTAAGAAGGGTAGAGAAGGCCTCTTCGCAATCAAAATTGATCTGGTGAAAGCATATGATAAACTTAATTAGCTGGAATTTTATCGATCATGTTCTCAACAGCTTCAAGGTTCTTGACTTATTTCAGAAATGGGTTTCCCAATGCATTACTACTACTACTTTCAATATCCATCTTAATGGGGGAAGGGTTAGCAGTCTTACTCCTGAGTGTGGGTTACGACAAGGTGACCCCCTGTCCCCGTATCTCTTTATTTGGGCTGCTGACATTCTTTCTCGGATCCTGGAGAAGGCAATTAAGGAAGGAACTATTAAAGGCATCAGGCTGAGTCGAGATGGGCCTATTCTGTCTCATCTTTTCTTTGTTGATGATCTTATTCTTGTGGGTGGAGCGACAATTGCAGAAGCCAAAGGTCTTTGAAGCTACATTAAGAAATTTTATCGTTGGTCGGGCCAACGTGTTAATAAGCTCAAAACCTCAATATTTTTTAGCAATAGTACCAGTGATGGGATGAAAAGGGGTATCATGCAGGAGTTGGGGCTCAACTTAACTACCACGAACATCAATTACTTAGGGCTCCCGCTGTTTCGATCTAACCGCAAGGATGCAGATTTCAACTTCATCTTGGACAACCTTGTATCGAAGTTACACGATTGGAAGTTAAAATTGCTGTCTAAAGCTGGTCGGGCCACACTTATCAAGTCTGTGGGCCTGGCTCTGCCAGTGTACACCATGCAAACTACCAAGCTCTCTAAAAAACTTTCTTCAAAAATTGATGGTATGGCTAGGGACTTTTGGTGGGGTTGTGAACAGAGTAACCGTGGTTTATACCTTAAGGCGTGGGACCACCTCTGCCTTCCTAAAGCTAGAGGTGGTCTTGGATTCCGAAAGGCTTCGGAATTAAACCAGGCTTTTTTGGCAAAGTGGGGATGGGCCCTTCTTACTGAGGATCAGTCGCTTTGTTGTAGGGTGTTAAGAGCCAAATACCTAAAAAGTAAGCCTTTTTTGGATGCTACCTACAACAATTTTGACTCTTGGTTTTGGAAAAATGTGGTCAAGACTAAAGCTATCCTCAGAAAAGGCGCTTGTAAACTTATCTCAAATGGGGAAGACACGAACGTTTGGACGGATCTCTGGGTGGTGCATGGAAATGATTTCTACCCGAAACCCATCTATTCCTGTCTTGGGAGGGTAGAGAAGGTATCAGAGCTGTTGTTGAGTAATGGGGACTGGGACATCTCCTTGTTAAGGTCTCTGTTCGACTCTGTCACAATTACGAACATCCTGAAAGGGGGTAGACCTAGCGGCCAGGGGAGAGATAAGTGGATTTGGACTAAAGGGGGATGCGGTAAATTCACTACTAAGTCTGCTTATGTGATACAGGCATATGAGAGAGCCCCTGCCTGTGTGGTGGCACCGGCCTTGTGGAACAAACTTTGGAACTCTAAAGTTCTTGTGAGACACAAAATCGTTTGGTGGAGTATCCTCTCGAATGCTCTACCGGTCCGAAATACCCTGGCTAGGAGAATCCATATTGATGACGAGACTTGCCCGTTGTGTGGTGAGGAGGCGGAGTCGATTGACCACCTTTTCCTCTATTGCAATTTTGCCTACCACATATGGAGGTCCTCCCCTTGGGGGGTTTCTCCGATAAACGGTTCTGGTGGTAGGGTCTGGGATTGGGTTAAATTCCTTTGGAACTTAAAGTTAAATGGGGATGATGCTGACAAGCTGTTTCTTTATGCTTCAATCGTCGTGGACATGATTTGGAAAACCCGCAATAATAAGGTACATAACTCGACTCAGTGTAATATTGTGAATGTAATTAATTCTATGTCCCATTGTTATAGAGATTATGCCTCCTGCTTGTTCCCCCCGATGCTTCCTGTGGCTGCGCCTGTTTGGATGCCTCCGCCGGATGATTGGATCAAAATCAACGGTGATGTTAAGGTTGGTGGAGACTCCATGTGCATTGCGGCCCTAGCCAGGGATCATTCAGGTTCGGTTGTGTGCGCTGCTACGTCCATTCTTAATTTTAGAGACCCTATGGTTGGTGAGGTGGCGGCGTGTTATCTTGCTTTGGACACGGCGAGACTCAGGAACCGCGACAATGTCTTGGTAAAGAGTGATTCAGATGTGGTTATCAAAGTGATAAAGGGTTTGCACTATATTTGGAATATTGATCATTATGTATCTTTATGTAATCAACTCTCTAAGTATTTTCTTTGTTGTAACTTTTCTTTTATTTCCCGTGTTTGTAATTTTGCTGCCCATAATGTGGCTAGATGGGCCTTCGCCCAGAACATTACAGGTGTTATGGAGTCGTCCTGCATACCTGTTTCTATCCTTTGTAATGACCGCGAGGTCTAATTTTTTTTTATTTATTGAAAGCCTTATTTTCAAAAAAAAAATAGCAATAAAAACCTTAATAGTACCTTCAACTAAAATATCAATAAGTCGCCAGCCTTGAAGCATTAAAAAAGTGAAAAAAAACTGCTAAATCTCCAATGCAAATAAAAACAAACATAACAAATAGAAATAACACACTAAGAAAATTAACAACAATGAAGATCCAATCTAAAGTCAGTGAGCAACTCAAATGTACTGAGACACACCTCTAAAGAAAGACGACGAAGATAAAGAACACTCAGAACACACTAAAAAGATTAACAACATTGAAAATCCAATCTAAAGCCAATAAGCAACTCAAATTTATTAGACACACCTTTAAAAAAAAAAGACAAAGATGAAAAGAACACTCAAGCAAATAGATAGCAAGCCCAGTAAAATAAAAAATAATGTGGGAATCAAGACCCAACTAGAGCCACACTGTACAGTCGAGAAACAACCAGCAAGCCCTGGACAAGCAAGAAAATCAAACGACGACTAATTAAGAAATTTTAGAGAGAAACACTTTTTATACCAATTTTTCAACATGTCATTATTAGGGGTGTTCATCCAATTCAATCCACACTATTTTGCTCATAGTGCATTCAATCTGCACGAAGTGCAGATTTCATATTTTCGATCCAATCCAATCCGCACAATAGCTCAAATCCAATCCGCAAAAGTGCAAATTGGATCGATTATTTTTTATTAGTTACTTTTTAATATTAAATTATTTATTATTTATGAAAAAAAATTACATAACTAGCAATAAAATAAAACAAAGTGTTGTTATTTTATGTTTCCAACAACAAATTAAAATAAATAAAATGACAAATAACAAATTCAAAAGAAGAAAAAAAATTGTATGTATAATAAAATATTTAATTTTATTTTAAATTGTATGTAGAATAAAAAAAATTATATATAAAAATAAAATATGCATATGATCTATTAAATTTTTAAAATAATTATATTATATATATTAGACTTTTAAATTACTATTTTCTTTACATAAAAATATTAATTGTTTATATAATTTTTTAATTTTTATAAAGGCTAATAACGGCATAAGTACTCAAAGTTTTAACTTTGTAAGCGGTATAAACTCAATGTTTATTTTTGTTTATTTTTAGCGGCATAAGTACCCAATGTTTGTAAAACTATAATTTTCTTCCAACTTCGTCAGTACAGATTCTGTTTTAAATTTATTAAAAAAACATGTAAAAGTAACTGATACTACATATTTCTATCTAAACCCAATGATCTAGAATTTGGATTTTATATGTGTCCTGTTTAAGACAATAACAGAGTCTGTACTACGCCTGAGCATCGATCGGTTTGGCCAGTTCTTTTCTATAAAAAAAATCTAGAATTCATTTTTCAGTCTGGATTGGTGCAATCCAAAAACCGACCGACAAATCCATAACCTATATTAAAACCGACCGTTTTGAACCTCGGTTTGGTCGGTTTAAACTGCCTAAACCGAACTTCTTTTTTTTCTTTAAAATATAATCCAATTTATTCTATAAACACATTGTTCTACATTTTACAAATACAAACATACAAATTAATTGTTCAAAAACTAATTATCTTACTCTTTTAATTTTAATATTAATAAAATAATAACATATTATTAGTAACTACAATACATAAAGCAAAAAACAAAAACTTAATAAATTAATATATATATATGTATAATGGTCGATTTCGATTTTTTCGGTCAGTTTATTACAATAAAATAACCAACCGTTCAATGTCAGTTTAACCGTTATTGATTTTTTCGGTTTTCAGTTCTGACAGTTTTGGTTCTAACAGTGTTCAGTAGGTCAGTTTGAACGATTTTTTCAGTTTTCTAGATTTTATGTTCAACCCTAGTGTGTACTGATAAAATTACAGAAAAATTACAGTTTTACAAATATTAAGTATTTATGCCGCTGAAAATAAACATTGGATTTATGTCGCTTACAAACTTAAAACTTTGTGTACTTATGTCGCTATTTACCATTTTTATAATAAATATATATAAATTAAATTAGACCGATTATTTTTACATGTCAATCAACATCCAATCCGCACAAGTACTAATTTTAAATTTTCTAATCCAATTTAATCTGCACAAGTATAGATATTCGCACTTTGCAGATTGTATTAGATTGAATCATACAAATTAATTTGAATTAATTATTTTATAAACACCCCTAAGGTCCCTCACATTCATATATTAGTTCCAACTAGCTTAAAATTAGTTAAATAGACTCCTATAATTTTAGGCATGGTTTATACGTCAATACACTATCTCAATATATGAACGAAATGCAATTTGTAATTGTTTCTATAGCTCTAGAGAAATTTTTTATATAAATAATAATTCAAGGAGGGTAAAAGTTTTTCTTTGAAAATTCCGAAAAAAATATATAAATTGTAGAAAAGGTGAGATTTTAGATTAATAGATTAGTGGAAGCCAGAAAGCTCTGAGAGCATATTATATTGAGAGACAATGTCATTAACGTACACGGAGAAAGAGACCAATTTGAGACGGGGAATACCCAAAAATATACAATAATTGTGCAAATTCAAACCAAAAGAAGATAGGCATAAACTCACAAACAATGAATTACATAAATCCAACAACAACTTTCCCAGCAACATATTTTTCCTCTTGCAAAGCACATTAAACAAATAAATGACTTGCAGGTGAGTCAGTAATATGCTTTTCTTGGATTGCCCTGGAAGAATATATCAATCAAAAATAAGCATCAGCATGAGCAGTTCATGTTTAAAAAATAATCAAATGTATTGTGTAATGAATGAAGGATGGAAGGAACAAGTGCTTACCAGAGGATTTGGGCGGTAACGATAACCAAGCATCATCCGCTTCTTGTACTGTTCATATATGTCATCCTCGGGAGTTACCTCCCCAGGATTTTGAGCACCAACCCCCAAATTGTTTGTCTTCACATCACCGGCCATAATTGGAGTCGCAATACCACTTCTGGAGCTGCCTAGACCCTCACCTGTAATCATTACAAATAATTGCTACACTGCATTAGTGAAAACACAGCTACGGCATACACTAATCTGAATCATCAAAATGTAGATTTAGGTATATTTTTTAATCAAGAATTGAATTCAGCAGACAAATAAGTTCTTTTTTAAACTTCATGTGTGAAGAGAGAGAGAGAGAGAGAGAGAGAGAGAGAGAGAGAGAACCTTCTTTCCACCCCATTTTGGACAAGAGTTTGTGACCCACGTTATCAGCCTGTATTCTGGCTTTTTCTGCATTCTCTTTGGCAGCCTTCTGGGCAGCTACATCATTGCAGGAAGCCATAAACTTCTCAAGCTCTTCTAATGGAATGTAATCACCCATGTGATGACCTTTCTTAATAGACCCAGCTGAAAAAAGAAACCAGAAATTACATTCAAGAAGGCCAAATAATCAACCTAAAACCTCCCAAATAAAAGAAACAATGGTTTCAATCAGAATTTAGCAGGAACCTTGAAGAGAGGGAGGCGGGGGCATCTCATCTTTTGACTGTTTAGGCTGTCTCTTCCTTTCTTCGTGTGCAGCCTTCTTCACATAATATTCCATCATTGCAATAGGATCTGCCCCCGTTGGTGCGCTGTAGTCACCTAAATATTACATGTGCATGCAGAAGTACTTTTAATAAGAATATAGATCTTAAATTTCTTTTAATTTCAAACAGACAAAAAACTAATGACGATTTTTTACCCGCTTTTCCTGCAGATGATGTTGAGAAAGCACTTGAACTCTCGGAAGCATCATATAAAGCAGAGGCAGGGGTTTGATAATTTGAATGCTGCTGAAAAGATCTTTGACTACCATTCGAGGATTTAGATGATGAAGTGCTTGTACCACCTGTATGTACAGCTTGGAATCAATCAGAAAGAAAACTAACAAAAGTCAACAGACAAAAACTATCATGGTAAACTAAGAAATTTACTTGCATTTCATCTTTTAGGCAAACATCCCACATCTATATATGCCAACAGAAAGAATACAAGACAAACCTCTTTCATCGAACTTGACAACTAGATCTAATACAAGTTTACAACTGCTACACACCCAAAGCAAAATACTCTCATCAATCAAACTTATTTCTTGCATAACAATATACCTTATACAAACTCTATGCATCAAAATCAATTAGGCCAATGACATGTGCAGCAACAGGGAAGTCACAGAAATGTATTGTACAAATCATAAAAAGCTGTTTGTTTTAGATTAGTCATAACACAGCATCTCCAAGGTTTTGCCCCTTAGACTTCAGGGGGTATTGGCTGATACTATTTCAGAAACTCAGGCTGCTTTTGTGGGAAATAGACAGATTATACATTCGGTACTGGTGGCTATTGGGGCAGTGGAGGAATATAGAAGCAAGGGAAAAGGTGGGTTAGTTTTCAAGATAGACTTCGAGAAAGCTTATGAGTATGTTGAGTGGGACTTCTTAGACTTGGCATTATCATGGAAAGGGTTTGGCCAAAAATGGAGGAAATGGATAAGGGGATGTTTATCTTCTGCTTCTTATTCTATTTTTATAAATGGGAGACCAAGAGGGAAGATCATTGGGGCTGGCCCCCTCAGACAGAGAGATCCCTCTCCATTCTCGTTCATTATTGTGGTGGATGTACTTGGGAGGATGGTAGATAGGGCCATTGAGTCTTCTCTTTATAATGAATTTCTCATTGGTAAGGAGAAAGTGTCGGTAAGTCATATGCAATTTGCTGATGATACGATATTTTTCATAAAAAATGATGATTCCGTTCACAAGTTGTTGAATATTCTAAAGACTTTTTGTGCTTTATTTGGAATGAAAATTAACATGCATAAAAGTCAAATTTTGGGCTTGAACATGGAAGAGAGGTAGTTGAATCTTTGGCTAATATGGTGGGATATGAGGTGGGACAGTGGCTTTTGAAATACTTGGGGTTACCTCTGAGAGGAAATCCTAAGAAACAAGCTTTTTGGGAGCCCGTGTTAGCAAAATTTGTTACACAAGGGGAGAATTTTCAAGTGCCGAAATACTTGTTGAAGGCTAGGCAAACAGAAAGCACAAGAAAAAAGAAGTCCTACTAAAAAATGAGATCCCTATTGATTCCATCATCAATAAACTCAATGAACACCAAGAATAGATCGATGTAGTTTATGATCCTACCTTAAAGAAGTTTCTTTGGGCCAAATATGACACCATGCGAAGACTATGGAAAGATTTGAAAAGCAACAAGCAAAGAGAAAAATCTCTAGTTGAAAATCTTATTGATTACTTGCAAGCAGGCTAGATGGGTGGAAGAGTGTGTAGTTGTCTCGATGGTGCAAATTGACTCTTATTCAATCTGTCCTATCATTGCTACCAACACATTTCCTTTCATTGCTTAGAGCACCTAAAAGTGTCATAAACTCTCTAGAAAAGATGATGAGGGACTTCTTTTGGGAAGGAAGTGATTTGGCAAGGGGTGACCATCTGGTGGCCTGGGAAACAGTATGCATGCCTTTTCTCCAAGGAGGGTTGGGTATTGGTCAGTTGGAGTCGACATTTAGGGCTTTCCTAATGAAGTGGTTGTAAGGGTTTCTGGTGGAAGATAAGACTCTATGGCACAAAATGATCAAAAGTAGATATGGGAAAGCTCGTAACTTATAGGATTCGAATATGGGAGACTCTTTGTCGTACAGAGGGTCGTGGAAGAGTATTGCTGCATATATGATGTATTTTTTACTTTGGTTCGGCTCAAGGTTGGAAACGATGAACGAATCAGATTTTGGGAGGATGTTTGTGTGGGAAATGAACCCTTCTTGAGTTTATCTCCTGATCTAGTACGAATTACAAATGGGAGGAACAAAAGCATAAAGGAGTTGGTGGTTGGGAGGGAGTTTTGACAGCTCCTAACTCTGGATGTCATTTTCATTTTAGAAGGAATTGCTGCAATTTCTTGAGCAGAAACCAATTAACGGTTTGTTGGAGGATTCGATAGTTTGGTCTCTAGGTTCTAGCGGCATTTTCTCTTGTAAGAGTGCCTTTCATAACTTAGTTTCTAATCATTCTATAACTAAGGAAAGATGGGCTAAGATGGTGATGGTGTGGAATAGCTGGCTCCGTCTAGAGTCAAGGTGTTTAGTTGGCTGCTAGCAATGAAAAAGGTGAATGTTCACGAGGTATTGCAAAAGAGAAGGCCATATCGGGCTCTTTCTACATGCTGGTATGTTTGTTGCAAGAGTAATGAGGAATCTCTTTCACGTTTATTTCTTGAGTGCCCATTCAACCATTGTCTATGAAGTAGATTGCTGAGAGAATTTGGTATATTTTGGTGCATGCCACAAAGGTGTGAGCAACTTCTGTCTTGCAAGATCAAAGGAAGGAAGCAGACTTCTAGACTTTGAACAGCAACAGTATTAGCTATTTTCTGGGCTGTTTGGTTAGAAAGGAATGGCAGAATTTTTGAAAATAAAGAAAATAAGAGAGAAGACTTGTGATAAGATTAAATTCTGGGTTGCAACATGGGTTTATAGAACAAAAGCTTTTGATAACTTGTCGTTTCAAGACCTTCTAAGAGAGTGGAGTTGTAAACTATTCTAGGCCATTTCCCTCCTAGATTAGACATTTATTGTGTTTTGCTCTAGTTTTTATCCAGCTTTATGCTTTAATTTTATTTTCGTTACCACGGTTTTCCTCTGGTGAGGCTCCCTAATGAATTTGGGAGGGGTCAATCCTTAATTGACCTTTGTCTCTTTTTCAAAAATAAATAAATAAATAAATAACACAAATTTATGCTTTAATTTTATTTTTGTTACCACGGTTTTCCTCCGTCATAAGTGAGACTCCCTAATAAATTTGGGAGGGGTCAATCCTTAATCGACCTTTGTCTCTTTTTCAAAAATAAATAAATAAATAAAAACACAGCACCTCATAGATAACTCATCATAAAATTTAGAAAGGTTGATTTGATCCAAATACCATATACATTTAGGTGCCCACTAAAAGCAAATTTTAAAAGTCAATCCTTATCTAGAATTGTATTTCAACCACCACAAAGTCCAGTTTTATACTTTGAAAACCAGAGTAGCAATAGATGCCTTCACTATAATTACAATATACCACAGGTGATAAAATTCTACAGATTCTACGTTAAGTGTAAGGATCAAAAATAAAATTTCCGTATAAAATCAAGAAAAAATAGTTATATTAAAGGACCAACCACTTTGAGATGTTTGTGATTCCTTGGTCTTTGCAAGAGCTTTTTCTTCTTCCGCAAGCTGACATTCATAGTATTTGTAATCTGCACAGTTCTCATCGAATAGAAACCTAATAACAATAAAAATAACCACAAAGAGCATAAAAATTTAGTCTTACATAAGAAAATAATCCCAGAAGATAAACTTCACAAGACTATAAAATCATGAAAAATCCATGTCATTGAGTTAGAATGCATGCTTGAGATGCCTAACAAAATAACAATATTGGAGACAAAGAAAGGACAAACCAAAATGTAATGCCTAAAAGTTCAACAATTCTAGTACTTACTTAAAAGGGGTATCTCCGGGATTCTTTTGACGAGCAATATGCTCAAATTGCCTTCCATTTTTGGCCACAAAACTTGCTAATTTGTCAGCAACTTTCTTCACTGTAGGATCACTTGGGAGTGGTGGCGCTGCATATCACTTATAAAACTGATTAATACCAAGTGCATGAGAAGGTAATGCAAATTACTCTTGTAGCAGGCGTGCCACATATTCCAATTCTTTCATGAACATCTCTTTCCACCATGTTGATAGGAACTAATGTATAAGCTGCATTCATGAGATAAGAAATATTCAAGAACGTCTTGCCCTCTTCATGCACACCACTTCAAGAATAGAGACGTGGTATGTGTCTGAATTTCTTGATGACCATGTATGGTGTACATACAGAAGGGTACTGCTCTTAATTTGCTAAATAATACATTGGAAAAAAGAAAAACAATTTTGCATAAAAGTCCCAAGATGGATTTTTTTTCCTTCTTTTCTTTTTTTGAAAGAAGTCCCCATATGTACAGAACTACAGAATTCTAGACAATTTTAGTGAAGAGAAGACATGACAACCAAAGCACATAAAAAGGCATCAAAATAGAATTGATTTTTTTTTTTTTTTCAAACACGTTTTTCAATAAATAATCTAACTTCCTAAGTGACTGGAGAACTTATTCACCATCTCTTCTGACTCACTCCTGAATCCAAGACAAAAGCCACAAACCACAAACTATTTGGTTTGATATTTTTTTTACTAATAGAATTCCAACAAAAAGGCAATCAAGATTTTATAATAATTTTTTTAAAAAAAAAAATATGTGTGTTTAAATATAAAAGTTTTAAAGATTATAGAACAGTGCAGATTCAATGCATCATGGAAACTTGAATGTGCAACAGAATATTAGCAAAAGCAAAGAAGATCCACATAAATTGAAATAAATGAATAGCAATTATTACCAACATCCAATTGCCCTGATGGTTTCTCACACTCCTCTGGCTGGCCTAACTTTTGCCTTTTTGTTGGCACATCACCAGAATCATCACCCGCTTCATCTTCATCCTCATCTAACTTAACTGGAGGAGAAGCAAGCTTTGACTTCTGCTTCAAACTGAAAGCAAGTTTACCACTTGAAACAGATTGTGTACTCTTGCGTGAATCAGAACCACTGGTTTTACTAATAGAAGCATTAGGAGTCAAACTAGCTGATACAATTTTAATTGGTTTAGGATCCCCTGAAACAAAAGCCTTTTTGTCCTTGTCCTGTTGCAGTTGTTTAAACCTTTCCATGAATGAACCATCATTAACAAATAGGCTAGGTGGCACTCCTTTGTCCATGGGCAAAGAGTCAAGTGTGGGCTGTCTAGAAAATAACTGTTTGACACAAGCAAGCTTCCAAGCTATTTAGATATTGAACTGATAAAGCCTAATCTCATTTTGATATGCAAGAGTGTAATGTCAATGAAGCGTATATATTCTTATGCACCCTGACATATTGAAATCAATGTATCTTAACAAAGTGTACCTTCCATTTAAAAATATTACCAATGTATGAAAAATAAAATGCTATTACAAGCCCTCTTCCAAGGGGTTTCAAACACAGAGAAACAAAAGCTAGACAAAATAAATATAAAATCTGTTTGCCTTGGCTTTTAGCATAAATACCATGGATATCAAGTTGACCTTTAGCCAAAATATAACATATTGCTGAGTCCCAAACCCCAAATCCAGGACAAAAACTGAAGAAGATAATTTTAATTTTTTTTACACACCTTACAGAAATGAAAATTAATCAATTAAAGAAGATAAAATTCATAAACCCTAACCACCCATTGCTAATCAGATCTTAATACTAACCTCAAGCCAAAACTGAAACTCGACAACATCAAAACAGAAGGCAAAAGAAGTCAGTCAATCATAACATTAAAACCAAAAAACATCAAGGAAGACTAATCATATGAGCCAAAACGGAAAACCCCAAATCACAGGAATTCCGAGTTTAAGAAGAAGAAACAGCATGATAAAAGCCAAATCAATAAAGCAACATGCACAAATGTAGACCACCATGACCAAATATGGATTGAATCTAGGTTTTGGCAATTCATCTTAAACATGTGGACCTTGTGTCAAAATATTTATGACACAGTATGATTAAAGTAGAAGCACGACACAATTATTCAGTGAATCAAAAACCTAAAACATGAATACAGTCACACAACATGCTTAACATGTATAATAAACAGTGACCCCACACATGAGATTAACATGATTAAACATATCATATCTATGACACAAGCTTGAAACTAACATAATTATATGAAATTATAAAATCTACAACGCACAGTAAATAGTTCAACAACAATTCTAAACTAAAACAGATAACAATTTGATTCGTTCTTCCGCTGCTATCAAGTTTCAAGTTCAAAATGTAAGGAATGTTAAAAAAACCGAAGTATCAATATAAAATGATATTATTTTGTCATACAAGATAAAGGAGACAGTATACTTGATTTAAGCTAAATATAATCCGAAAACACCAAACACTTTAACTAAAATATACATCTGTTGTTTATGGGATGCCTACTAACACAATCCTCACAATTATGATAATCATGCACAGCGAAGCTTTTCTACAACACCAACTAAAAAAACTACAACAAATGAAGACTACAGCTAAGATTCATATATAAACACCTTAAACAGAATATTATATATGAGTAATGAGTCCACTATTTAATGTGTATGTTATTCTTTTTCTCACCTATCCTTAAGAACTATCATCAACCAAACCCTATGCTATGAATATGACTTATTGCGATGTGCCAAAACGAAACTATTAAATCGGTGGTCCGTTTCCAATATTTTATCGGGTGTTTAAAACATTTTTATCAGTAGTTCATCATGGCAATATTTACAGATTTCATAAAGTCTCAAATTGTACACATAACTATTTTGATTGTTTGAGATCAGCAATAGTAACCGTAACACCTGCACCCTGCTTCGTGGGTACAACCCAGGCGAAATCAGTGGTCCTTTAGTCAGCAAAAATCAGGTGATATTTTCATTACACAAATCAAACAGTCCTTCAGTGAGATCACAAACACCACCAATCTAGAATCAGGGAAAAGGAAAGAAAGAAAAAACCCTAGAAATCTATTTATCCACCGCCGCTTTCAAAGCACAAAGCAAGATCTCAATTCAGCCCCCGACCGTGACATATACATATAATTCAGAGTGAAATGGAAAGAAGAAAAGAAAACTGAGAGCGAATTCAAAGGTAAAAGATTAAAACTTCAAGCCCAAAGCTAAGTGATACCTTTCTTTATGCAGCTGATGGCAAGGAAAACAAGAGGAGAGGGAGATCAGGAATAGAGCGATCACGTCTTCAAGGTTTAGAAGAGTCACGCCGTTGAGATTACAGCAGCCACGCCGCCGAGGACAGAGACGGAGATATGATGGTATTGTGAGGTGAAAAGGGAATATGAAAGAAAGAAGGGACTTTTTCTTTCACGAATGGTGTAGGAGACGCACGGGGAAAAAATTAGTTTGTAGGTTTCTATATTATTTAGTAATTTTTCTCCCCGAACTTTGACATGTATGAAATCATGTTCTTAAATTTTTTTGGCCATTAAAAATTCTTCCCGAACTATTGAGATTGTTAAATTTAAGGACTTTTATCTAATTTTATTCAATTTTACTGTTTCAGTGATTGTTTATGTACTAAATTATGTTCCACAAACTTTAATATCTATCAAATTATGTACCTCAAACTTTGATATGTACTAAATCATGATCCTTGAATTTTCATCCATGTTAGAATTTATTGAATAAAATTAGACAAAAGTCCTTAAATCTAACAATCTCAATAGTTTGGAGAGAATTTGTAATGGCCAAAAAAGTTCAAGAGGCGCAATTTACTACATGTCAAAGTTCACGAGGAAAAATTACTAATTAGCCTTTTTTATTTTTTAATTAATAATATTAAGCTTATTTGTACTTGGTCCTTAAATTATATAAGTTTTAGCAAGTTAGTCCTAAATTTTATCTTTTGATAAATTAGTCCCTAAATTATATAACTTTTGGCAAATCGGTCCTCAAATTTTATTTTTTGTCAAAAGGTCCCCTAACTTTTATTTTCTTAGAAACATAAAGCCATCACTCTTAAATGTTGATATTATAATATTTTGCTCATAGTGCATTCGATCCGCACTATGTGTGGATTTCATATTTTGGATCCAATTAAATTCGCATAATAGCTCGAATTCAATCTGCAAAAGTACGGATTGGATCGGCTATTTTAGACTGGTTACTTTTCAATATGAAATTATTTACTATTTATGAAATAATATTTTTTTTCACATAACTAGCAAAAACATAAAACAAATTATTGTTATTATTTTTTTTTTTTGAATAAAAGCGATACGTTTCATTAACAAATAAAATCTTCCAAGACAATAGAACGCACTTCAGCAAAACAATCCTCCAGCTGAAGCACACGGCCTGACGAGAAATAGGAGCTCCTAGCAAGACTATGAGTTACTCTATATGCAGGTCGTTATGTTGATAAAATAATAAAAGGTTATGAACATCCTAGACTAAAAGACCAAACTGAGATGGCAAGGAGATGCTACTTTGAATTGCTTGAACACACACCAGGCTATCGATTTCTAAGGTAACATGTCGCCAAGAATGTCTTATAATCCAGCTTAAAGCCTCTTTGATGCCAACTATCTCTGGAACTTCAAGTTGAACTCGTCCTATTTTACCCAAAGTCATAGCCTCTATCACTTGGCCCTGACTATTGTGAGCCACGCAGGCAATACCAAACCGACCCTCTTGCTCAAACAATGCTCCATCAACATTAACCTTGATGTGATTTACCAATGGTATAGTCTAATGCTCAGTCCATTTTTCACCATCCAATAGGTGAGAAAGAGAATAATGTTGGGTTTTATGCCCTGAATAAAACTCATTTCAATATAATCAGATTTACTTATTAATATAGATCAGAAATAACATTTAATGTTGCATGGTTCACATGATTTATTTCATGATTATATGTACATAATGTATAAATTCATCTAAAACCCTTTTCACATACTTGATCCTGTTTATTGTGCCGTCAACACATTGGAAAGTAAACATGACTATGTGAATAAAGTTTCCTAGATTTATCAGACATAGGGTTTTACTGATATGATAATCTACAACAGAGTTTACTTGCATTTGGAGAAGTGCTATGTTCTTTCCAGAGCATTGGTTAAAGTAAAGCTCAGGTTGGATGCATGGAGTATGCATCGGAAGGGACCGATATTGAACTTTGACTTAGATTTATTAAACTTACCGTAATATCTATTCAAGTCAATATCGCCTAGTTGATCCTAGATCAAATGATCTTAATCCTGTTATGATTAGGCTCAATCTTGAAAGGCTATTCGTGTTCTTTGATTTGTTAGTTAAGCCTACTTTTAGGTCAGGGTGATACGTACATTTTGGGAACACGGTAGTGCAATTGAGTGGGAGCGCTATCATAAACATGGAATCTATAGCTTCTATCTGGCGAATAGTAAGCAAAGGATGATCTCCTTCGAGCTTGACCAAACGAACATAAATGATGGAGTACTCATTTCACATAAGCTGAAATATCATTTATACGGGGTCAAGTGTTTTAAGGAATAAATACATTGTAGGGTGTAACGGTAATTTAATCCCTTTACAGTGTAGATCATTCATATAGAGGATCATTGATCACATTAGGATTATAACAATGGATAACTAATGACGTGTCTATATGGTGGAACATATAGAGCATTCTATATACTGAGAGTGCAATTCTAAGTTCTATGCGTGGATTCAACGAAGAATTAATAAGTTAGTGAATTTTAGTAATAAATTCTTGATCTACTTATTGGAAGCTCGGTTATATAGACCCATGGTCCCCGCACTAGTTGAGATAATATTGCTTGTAAGACTCATGTAATTGGTTTTGATTAATCAATTATAATTCTCAAATTAGACTATGTCTATTTGTGAATTTTTCACTAAGTAAGGGCGAAATTGTAAAGAAAGAGTTTATAGGGGCATATTTGTTAATTATGATACTTTGTATGGTTCAATTAATAAATATGATAAATGACAATATTATTTAATAATTATTTATAGTTATTACATAGTTAGAATTGGCATTTAAATGGTTGAATTAGAAAATTGGCATTTTTAAGAAAATCAGATGCATAAAAGATAAAACTACAAAATTGCAAAAAGTGAGGCCCAAATCCACTAAGCATGGCCAGCCACTTTTATAGGCAATTTAAACTGATATTTTCATTATTTTAATGCCAAATAATTCAAACCTAACCCTAGTGGAATGCTATAAATAGATAGTGAATGCTTCAGAAAAATTACACTTAAATTTTCTACTTTTTCATTCAAAAAAAACTGAGCCTTCTCTCTCCCTATCTTTGGCTGAACCCACTCTCTCTCTCTTCCTCATTGAGATTTCGAAATTCTTAGTGTAAGAGTAGTGCCCACACACAGCAAGTGATACCTCAATCATAGTGAGGAAGATCGTGAAGAAAGACTTTCAGCAAGAAGGAGTTTCAGCATCAAAGATTCAGAGAAAGAGATCCAAGTTCAGATATTGATAATGCTCTGCTACAGAAAGGAATCAAGGGCTAGATATCTGAATGGAATGAGTCATTATATTCCGCTGCACCCAATGTAAGGTTTCTTTAACTTTATACGTGTTTATTTCATCGTTTTAGAAAGTTCATATTTAGGTGTTAATAAACATACTTGTGAGTAGATCTAAGATCTTGGTAAAATAATTTCCAACAACTGGCCTCAGAGCCATGGTAATTGATTTACTTGCAAGAAATTTGGACTTTAAAACGATTGTTTGTTTGTTTTTGGATGGTATCATGTTGTATTGAGTGTTATTTGATGATTGATTGATGTTTGTAAATTTTCGTGAAAAATAATTGCGATTCTGTTTCTGGAATTATTTGTATTGGATAGTATGGAAAAAATTAAGCAAGTTACTTTTTTACAGAACTCAATTTCAATTTAATTTGAATTAGTTATGATTTTTTTGAAGATTCGAAAAAATCGGAGTTGTGCTGAAATTTTCCTGCGATCGCGAAAACTGTCCGTACAGCTCACAATTTTTTTCGTTTTTCTTCGTTTTTTTCATGCTTTTTCATGGAATTAACTTCCGATTTTTTGTGTAGTTCTGTATTTATACTATTACTATTCCTAATTCAATTCTAATTATCATTTTGAATTAATTTAATATTTTTTAAATTTAATTCAACATATTAGTGTAATTTGAATTTGAAAATAGTTAGTATCTATCTTTTTTGCTTAATAATCTATCTTATTTTTAAATTTGATTATATCTTATCTTATTTTTAAATTTAAGGTCAGATTTTAAATTTTTAAATTAAATATTTTTTTTAAATAATTTGACCTTATTTAAATTTAAAATAAGATAACTATAATCATGTAATTTTAAATAGATATAAGATATTTTGCTAACTTTTAAATTTTGTTATTTTATTTATTTAAATTACATTTAAAATTTGAAAAAGATATTCATTTATCTTTTTTTTAATTTTTTATTTAATTTTTATTTATAAAATAACATTTAAATTTTAAAAGTAGTTAGCAAATTTTGAAATGATATTTAGGTTGGTTGAAACCTAATTTTTCAAAATTGTAGGTTTAATTTTAAATTTTAATTTTAATTTAATTTTGATTTTTTTTATTTCAAAATTTTTTTAAATTTTCGAATTTTTTTTAATTTAATTAATTATTTTGAAATTAATAATTTAATTTAAAATTAAATAAATCCTACATCCAACTATCGAGCTAACCTTGTTGCAGGAGTATGTGTTTTAGCTTGTGTGTAAGTTTTCAAAACCTATTATTACTTGATTGCAAATAGTCATGGTTACCTTTTGCCAGATCTATTGATCTGATGGCTCCCTTGGTCAAGATAATAATTTGTAACAGGTATATTTACAAACTTCTTTCATCTGTGTATGACCTAGCAACATGATAGGACCCATCCAAAGTGTGCCTGTGTGAGCCTATGTGTTTAATTTTATTATAGATGCATATAGGTTGTTGTTGCTAAAATAAATTATCATAGTTTTGATAGATTTTATTTAGGCCCATTTAGGTTTTGGGCCTATTCAATTAATAACAGTTGTTCTTATTAAGGTTAAATTCCTCTCTTTTGGGCCTTGTGTGAGAGTTGGGAGCCATAGAAGTGGGTACGACATACTGAACCCAGCACCCCCTCACATGAACCACCCCAATTGTGAAGGCCCATTTGCCTGATTTGAACAACTGTACTAGGTTAATTACACTAGTTTAACCTAATAAAATTGATTAGCAACATAATTAATTTCATTTATTTTGAAATTAATTTAAGAAAATTATAGTTTAAAGAATTCTTTATTGTAAGCTAAACTATATGTATTTTCTTGTATTTAATTAAATATAGAATTATAACCATCTAGATTCTTTCTGGAGCTTAATTTAAATTTTTCATTAAATATTCCTATTTAAGTTGACATTTAGTTATCTACAACTAACCAACTTAAATCTGAATATCTTTTGAATTTCAAATTTCAAAATTAAGTTGAGGAATTTTAGGCATTGGTTATTAAGATTCTTTAGATATTTTTTAAGTTAATATATTTTCGAATATTAACTTAAAATGGAATATTTTAGATATTTTTTAGGTTAATATCTTTTCGAATATTAACTTAAAATGGAATATTTTTGAATTAAGTGGTTACAACTTAATTTTGACTGACGATTAATGCTCTGTCAAAATATCTTAACTTAATTTTTGAATATTAACCAATTTTTGAATTAAGTGGTTACAAATATCTTTTCTATAGGTTAATGCTCTGCTACAAAAAGGAATCAAGGGCTAGAAATCTGAACGGAAGGAGTCATTATATTCCGCTGCACCCAATGTAAGGTTTCTTTAACTTTATACGTGTTTATTTCATCGTTTTAGAAAGTTCATATTTAGGGTGTTAATAAACATACTTGTGAGTAGATCTAAGATCCTGGTAAAATAATTTCCAACAAATAACCTCTTCTTTCTTGAGCATAGTTAAATTGATAAGGCAAGATCTTGCAGAAGCATCAATGTTTGCGGCAGTACTGGTTTTATTTTGCTAGACGAAATCATTCTTGGCTTTCCGAATTGCACAAGCTACCATGGCAAGCTCTTCTAATTCCCCTGCTTTTCCTCTGCCAGCCAACACCAAAAGCCAGTAGTAAAAATCGTCGTCCAGCACGTTGCCAATGTCGACCATGGTCCTACTCCAGTAGGCTCGAGCATAAGAACACCCAATCAAAGCATGGAAAATTGTTTCTTTCGTTATTTGGCAGAGAAGGCAGATGACACTCACAACAACATGCCTTTTAACCAACTGTGCACAAGTAGGAAGGGACCCCGAAGTAGCCCTCCAAAGGAAGTTACAGACCTTAAGAGGGATTTTTAAACTCCATAATTTACGCCAGAAATCAGTGGCATGAGAATCAAACCAGGCCCCCTTAGTCTCTTACAACTGTCGATATGCACTTCGAATCGTATACCTATCATTAGTCTCAAGCTTCCAAGACCAATGATCAGTCCTTGCTGAATCACTCAACTGTATAGAGTAGATGAGATTTTGATCTCGTACATTAAAAAGATCAATAATAATCTCTTTGTCCTAAGTTCTTGAATTCATCTCAAATAGGTAGCTTACTTCTTTGTTATAAAGAGTGGTATGATTTGAAGTAACAAAGGGATTGCAATCAAGGAGCCACGAATCCTTCAAAATGGAGACAGAAGCACCTATTAATATCTTCGAAAATACTCCGCCAAACGAAGCTTGGATTATCCTTCAATTCAGATGAAAGAAAAGAACTATGACATATTGCCAATATGGGGCACTTCCAACCACAATATTGAAGAACTATCCCCGAGCATTTTCTTTGTCTTCATTCAAAATGAGGAAATAAGTTCTTTTGGGGAAGAAAGGGATCGGCCTGGAGCCCAAAATAGGGACCCATCACCCATGTTGACCTAGGTGTTGGGCCTAGCGCCCAGGTTGACACTTTGTCAACCTTGGCCACTTTTATTAGCAGTTCAGATGAATTATTCTGATAATATTCTCCGTTTCATCAAAATTAAGATTTGAGTGAGTTCAGGAAACAAACTTGGCTATCTGGGGATCAAAACTGGGACCCACCACCAAGGTTGACCTGGTGTTGGGCACAGCAACTAAGTTGACACTTCATCAGCCTAGGCCATTTCCAAGGATAATTTTTTATAAGTCTTCTACGCATATTATCCATTTTTGTCAAATATTAAGATACAAGTATTTTTGGGAATCAAATAGAGTCATCTAGTGTCCAGAAACTAGACCCAACGCCCTGGTTAACATTTTATCAACCTGGACTATTTCTAATATGTTGACCTCAAAAATTAATCAATCGACAATAGGGTCGTATAGATTTGATGTTTGCCACGTGCTACACAATTAAAATTAAAAATTAAAGCACACATCGAATTTTTATAGAGGTTCGGCCCCCTTTGATAGCGGGTAATGACCTACTCCCCTTTTAGTTGTATTAATACCGAGGGTTAATACTATCCAAATCACTATAGGTGGGATCTGATATAGCACCCTTAACGATACAAAGTAGAAATCAAGGTTGGCAAATCTCAAGTGATGAGAAAGATATGGGCGTGTGAGAGAGAATGAGGAAGAGAGTTATCAGACTTAGGCTTAAACCTTAGAGGCTAGCATCAGACTTAATGACTTAGGCTTCCTAGGTTAGAGTTAAGGTCTTTATATAGGAAGTCTAAACCCTCGTTTACAACTTGAAACCCTAGAATTTATATATTAAATTAGTTCATTACAAAAGACCAAAATGCCCTTGAACATAGATATTATTCAATTGTTTTATTGGCTTTTAGGGCCCAATTCACAGCAAATGTACATATTCGACCAGTCTTCAGTACCTTTAAAACTATGGTCGCTTTGATACCAGGTTGTAACTGTTGGAAATATTTTACCAGGATCTAGATTTACTAACAAGTATGTTTCATTAACATCCTAATATGAATTCTTAAACAATGAAATAAACACATATAAAGTTTAGTAAACCTTACATTGGGTGCAGCGGAATATAATGACTCCTTCCGTTAAGATCTCTAGCCCTTGATTCCTTTCTGTAGCAGAGCATCACCAAGATCTGAACCTGGATCTCTTTCTCTCCTTCCTTTGATGCTGATTCTCCTTCTTGTTGTTTGGAATCTCCTACAGTCTTACACACTATGATTGAGAAACCACTTGATGTGTGTGGGCACTACTCTATCACTCAAGGATTTCGAAATTGAAGAAGTAAAGAAGAGGGAAACTGGTTCGGCTATAGAGAAAAGAATAGGAGGCTCAACTTTTCATCTGACAGAATTAAGTGTGAATGAGAGTCATCACTATCTATTTATAGGTAACTGCCTAGGTTTAAGTTAGAATTATTTGGCATTAAAATAATGAAAAAATAAATGATAAAAGCCTATAAGAGTGGCCGGCCATGGGCTTTGGATAATGGGCCTCACTTATGCAATTTTGCTGTTTTATCATTTCTGCATCTCATTTTCTCAAAAACGCCAATTTTCAAATTCAACCATTTAAATGTCAATTCCTATTATTTAATAACTAAAAATTAATTATTAAATAATATTGTCATTTAATATATTTATTAATTAGACATATAAAATTTCTTAATTAATAAACAAACCTAGAATCTCTTTTCTTTACAATTTCGCCCTTGCTTAGTGAAAATTCATAAAGTAGACATAGTCTAACTTTAGAATTATAATTGATTAATCAAAATCAATTAACTGAGTCTTACAAGCAGTATGGTCTCAACTAGTATGGGGACCATGGACCTATATTTCTGAGCTTCCAATAAGTCGAATCGAATTTACCAAGTAAATTCCCTAACTTATTAATTCCTTATTGAATCCACACTAAGAACTTGGAATTGCACTCTCAGTCATATAGAACGCTCTATATGTTCCACGATATAGATACGTCATTAGTTATCCATTGTTATAATCCTAATTTGATCAATGACCCTCTAATAGATGATCTACATTGAATAGGAACTAAATTACCGTTACACCTTCAATGTATTTTATCCTTAAAACACTTAGCTCCGTATAAATGATATTTCAGCGAAGTGAAATGAGATCTCCACCATTTATCTCTGTTTAGCCAAGCTCGAAGGATATTATCGTTTCACTTTTAAATTCCTATAGAAGTTATAGACTCCATATTTATGTTAGCGCTCCCACTCAATTATACTATCATGTTCCCAACATGTACGTATCAACCTGACCCAAAAGTAGGCTTAACTAACAAATCAAAGAACATGTATAATACTCTTGAGATCGAACCTAACCATATCAGGATTAAGATCATTTGATCTAGGATCAACGGGTGATATTGAATTGAATAGATATTACGGTAAATTTTAATATATCTAATCAAAGTTCAATATCGTTCCCTTCTAATGTATACTCCATACATCCGATACTGGTAAACTTTGCCAATGCCCTGGAAAGGACATAACACTTATCCAAGGTGTAAGAATACCAATCGCTGATTATACCATGCCAGTCTAAATCTAGTGTTCTGACAAATCAGGGAATAAACTTTCGAACATATAATTAAGATTATATTCCACTGTGCTGACAACACTATAATCATTAACAAATTCATATGTTCTGGACTTAAATAGAATTTATACATTATATATATATAATCATGAAATAAATCATGTGAACCATGCAACATAAAATGTTATTTCTGATCTTTTTTTTTTGATCAAGAAGGAAGAAGTTCAATAATCAACAGAGCAAATACAAACACCAATAAACAACACAGGACCCAAACACAAACTCCTAACAAGGAGCAACAGACCCAACTACACTAGAACTAGCTACTTTGCAATTTTGACATATATCTTTTCTCAAGAGTAGTGTAACGTCCCCGCTTCAAGCCTCCATTGGCCCCTTACACCCACGGACTAATGGCTCTTATACACGAGTACGTCACGCTAGCTGCTTCATGGACTGATGACTGGCCCTACAGACCAACACGAGTGTTTCCAGCGTGCTTTGTCCTCACTCGTACGCTTCCTGAGAAAACTTCCCAGGAGGTCACCCATCCTGAAATTGCTCCCAAGTCAAGCACGCTTAACTGTGGAGTTCTTTCGTGATGGGCTACCGAAAAACAAGATGCACCTTGTTGATATAGGTAGTACCAATCAATCCATTTAAGCTCCCTTCAACTGTGTAGTCCCATACCTACACAGTCTCAGAATCATCCCACTTGACCTTCCCTGTGCGGTGTGGGATTGCACGAGCCTACCGTGTTTCCCCTTACGGATCACGGGACTACTGACTGTCACAATCACCCCCCCTTACGGGGTCCGACGTCCTCGTCGACCACACTTCCGGCTGGGTCAAGGCTCTGATACCATTTTGTAACGTCCCCGCTTCAAGCCTCCATTGGGCCCTTACACCCACGGACTAATGGCTCTTATACACGAGTACGTCACGCTAGCTGCTTCATGGACTGATGACTGGCCCTACAGACCAACACGAGTGTTTCCAGCGTGCTTTGTCCTCACTCGTACGCTTCCTGAGAAAACTTCCCAGGAGGTCACCCATCCTGAAATTGCTCCCAAGTCAAGCACGCTTAACTGTGGAGTTCTTTCGTGATGGGCTACCGAAAAACAAGATGCACCTTGTTGATATAGGTAGTACCAATCAATCCATTTAAGCTCCCTTCAACTGTGTAGTCCCATACCTACACAGTCTCAGAATCATCCCACTTGACCTTCCCCAGGCGGTGTGGGATTGCACAGCTTACCCGGTGTTTCCCCTTACGGATCACGGGACTACTGACTGTCACAAGTAGTTAGCTTTCTAGTGTTCACAATTTGTAATCTATATTTTACAGCATTCTTTACATCATTCACAACACCACAAACTGATTTAGAGAAACCATTAAAGATACATATGTTTCTATTGAGCCAGATATTATAGACCACAACTGCCAAAATGGACGAATTGATCTTGTGCAAAGAGCCATTCCCTCGCAATGCTAAACAAATACACCAACCTGCATAATCAGCCGGCCACCCTTTATATCCCATCCAATTGAACACCAAATCAAGAACCCTGCTCGACAACACACAAGAGAAGAAAATATGCTCATGGGTTTCCAAGGCAGCTTCACACATGGGGCACAAGGTAGAACTTAGCTCAATCTGAAATCGAACCAACTTGTTCCTTGTGAGCAGATGAGAGTTAACCACCTGCCAAAGGATAAATCTGTGTTTTGGCACAATGGTTGAGCTACAGATAGCTTTGTGGTAATTGACCAGATTTTTCGAACTAGATTGGTATTGTATAACTAGTTAGTCTTGAAACGATCCTTAGCTCCTGCTTTAAGGATATCTGCTCTCTTGAATTTCTCCCTCAAATGGCATAACTTGCGCCAGTACCAACTAGTGTCAGACTTGAGCTCATAATCCCAAAACCTCCCTGATTTCAGATAGATATTATCAATCCATTTAACCCACAAGAGATCCTGTTTGGTAGATATCGCCCAGACATACTTGGCCAAAATTGATTGATTCCACTTGACTCCATTTTTAAATCTTAGGCCACCATAAGCCTTTGGCAGACAAACTTTCTCCCAAGAAACAACATGGATCTTGCTTCTATTTCCATTCAAACCCCAAAGAAAGTCCCGACACAGCTTTTCAACCTCCTTAGTAACACTATGAAGAAGAACAAATATACTCATCCAATAATTCCTAAGGCCAAGTAAAACAGAGTGAATTAGTTGAGCCTTACCAGCAAATGAAAGCTTTCAATTTATTCAGGACATCTTTTTAAGAACACAAATACTAAGTTATGTCAAGTTTCTATTCTTAGTGTCAAATTTTAAAGAACAAGTTTCCTGACAAATTTAAACATTCATCTTGGTCTGTGTCACAAAAGTTTAAATTGTTTTATCTATTATGATTTCATATGTGGCTATTGTGTGTATTTTTCTGCATTTCAAGACTCAAATTGCTAATTATTTTAAAATATACACTAAAATAATGACAAGTTTGAAATTGACAAGTCCAATAAAAAGAGCCAAATTTTTTGAATAAGTATTAGAAAGTGAGTATAATTTGATTGGATATGTAGCGATGAGAGCGTGCATATATTTTTCATTTATATATCTATGGCTATTGTGTAATTCAATGCAGATACCTATAAATTCTGCCAAGTAAGTTCTCTCAAATTTAAAAGATTTTGAAGAAAATATATCTCTTTAAAATTCTTTGTAATCTTATACTACCAAAGTTGGGCCTCACAAAATCTCTCCACTACTATTTATCCTTTCCCTTATTTTAGTTTACACGTACACTTACAAGTGTCACTCTTATATTGCTACCAATCCCAAGAGAGTTGTTGGTGATGATGGGCAAGTTCTCATTTCGGTTGGGTAGTAGTAGGAAGAAGAATAGTGAGCTTTGATAACATTTTGACGGTGGTAGAATTTTAGTAATTTGATAAATATTATGTTTGTTGTTATTTTATTAAAGAAAAAAAAACATATACCAACTCTAGTCTAATAAGTAAGTCACCATAACTTATTAATGCAATTAGAAATAATATTTTAGGTTTTCTAGTCCCCGAATTAGGCTATCTATTTATGTTCTCTTACCGTTTGATATCATTTGAGAATATTTGGGTTTGGTCATGTCATTCGATCTGTATGGTCAGTGTGTTTTTAGTTGCTTACAATTGTCAAATCTTTGAATATGTTAAATTTATATTTTGGGTGTATGGTTAAATTTTCACAGTTAAAAAAGACCTTAAATTTGTTTTCTTTTTCTATTCAACAAGGTTAATATTTTGATGATACTTTTGTGTTGGTTTTAATTTCATTATTAAATAGCATTCAGGTGTTGATGCTAAGCTTGATTCAAGTTGATATTATTTGAGTAGTCTTATGTGAGAAGACTGGCGAAATACCAAAAGAATGGTTTGAGTTGTGAGAAAATTAGAGGCATATAGTTGCTTCTTTGCAATGTTTTATCTCACCAATGTTAAATGTATATACATGTATGATAGCTAAGGAGAGAGGAGTCAGCTTGACATTGTTATTATAAGTTTCTCAAATGGATGTTCCAAACATGCATAGAGAACAATTGATTTATTGTTAAGCTCTATTGGGCTAATTATCACAATCATTTATGGTGTCTTCATCCTAATTTTCTTTACTGAATTTGTTTGTACTTGGTCTTCAAGTATACATAAATATTTGTAAAATAATTATTAAATATAAATTTATGTTTTATTTATATTTATTATATAATTTATTTATTTTTTTTATATATTTTGTAGCTAATAGATAAAAAGTTATATCCAAAAGCTATGATTGACGAGATGAGGGAAGTGTGGGCGTCAGATATGCTTCCACACTTGCAGAGTCATCACACTGCGGGTCATAATTAGTTAATTTTTTTAAAAAAAAAATATTATTTATGATAAATATTTAGTTAACAATATCAGTTAAACATATATTCTTTTCCTCTAATATAATATTTATTAATTTTGTTATGTATATATATCTTTATTAAAATATTGTAAACTTTGTGATATTTATGTTTAAAATTTATATTCTTTTTTTTATGTTTATTCTTTTTTATGTGTATTAATTGAGTTAAGTTAATTATATTGTTTGAAAAAAAATATATTATATAATATAAATAATTATTCATAATTTAATATAAAAATAAAGAAATAAAATTAATTTTGCAGTATTTAATTTAGAAAAAAAAAATAAAAAATCTAGTTTCAAGTCCAACTTAGCTGGACTAGAAAGGGGTTCTCAGTGTGGGATCGCTTTTCAAGTCCAACATTGTTGGACTAGAAATATTTTTCTAGTCTAACAATTAAGTTTTCATTTTGTGTGATCGTTTTTTAAGTCCAATAATGTTGGACTAGAAATATTTTTGTAGTTCAACAATGTTGGACTAGAAATGTTTTTCTAATCCAACATTATTAGACTAGAAATGTTTTTCTAGTCTAACATTATTGGACTAGAAAAATACCCCTTTTGTGTCCAACACAAAAGGGACTCGAAAAACTTATCTAGTCCAATGTTGATGGACTTAAAAGGGGTTTTTTCTAGTAGTGAAAATGTCTGCTCGACCAAGTATGTAATCTCTGTTTGATTTTATCCACTATGATCCCACAGTCCTCGGCTTTCCACTTGATTAATCAAAACCAAGGGGCTTTCATCCAAGGTAGATCTATAGCCCATAATGTCATGATTCTTCAGGATCTTTTGAAAAATTACAAAAGGAAAAATGTCTCTCCCAGGTGCGCTATCAAAATTGACATTAGCAAGGCCTATGATACTGTGAGTTGGGAATTTATGGAAGACTTACTTAATGCTTTTAACATACCTTTAAGGTTTGTTAAGTGGATTATGGGATGTCTTCGAGCTACATCTTATTCCCTGGTCATGAATGGTAGAGTGCAAGGTGGCTTTAAAGGGGAAAAAGGGTTGAGACAGGGAGACACGATTTCTGATCTTTATTAATAAGTAAATCTGATTATATTGAAATGGGTTTTATTTAGGGCATAAATCCCAACAGTAACGCCTTAATCTATAGGGACGTCACGTGTGTGATTTTATAAACTAGTTTAATACTAATAGATTAATTAATTATTAAAAACCGTGGTGATATTAAAAACTTGACCAAAATAAAATACTAAAAACGGGCATCATAACGACATTAAAAACGTATTCTGTAGATCCCTGTAGTAACATTTTTACAAAAAGGGTAAATACAATGACAAGTAAAAATACAAAATCAAAATACACAGCAAATACATGTTGGAATTTATTTTACCAGGACCTAGATTTACTAACAAGTATGTTTCATTAACATCCTAATATGAATTTCTAAAATAATGAAATAAACACATATAAAGTTAGAAAACCTTACATTGGGTGCAGCGGAATATAATGACTCCTTCCGTTCAGATCTCTAGCCCTTGATTCCTTTCTGTAGCAAAGCATTATCAAGATCTGAACCTGGATCTCTTTCTCTCCTTCCTTGATGCTGATTCTCCTTCTTGTTGATTGGATTCTTCACAGTCTTACACATTGTAACGCCCCGATTTCCCGAGACGTCACACTAGCTAGTCCGTTTAAAAACATTTAAGATAAAGACAATAAAATACTTCTTTAATGAAAAATAACTAAGCATGAGATCTCATTATTTTTAAAACAAAACATTTATTTATTCATAACCTTAAAATATAAAGCTTTACAAAAACTATTTGAATCATAATCTTTAATGAAATATTTTTAAACCGAAACATCGTGACAATCCCCTAACATGTAATCCACGCCTCGAGCTCGCCATCCTCACTGCTTAGTTTTGTCTTTACCTGCACACAGAGTACCCGTGAGCTAACGCCCAGTAAGAAGAGCTATGTAGGACATAACCCCCCCAACCAGATAACATAGTCATAAGTACAACAATATCACAACATCAAATCAATTCATACCATACTTGCATACATATACCAACATATCATATCACATACTATTCTCAAATACAATATAACATCATATCACAATGTAATCTTAATGCATGCTATACTCACACACATAACACATAGTATCTTATCGCACATTGTCCTCACATACGATAATCTACTCCCACTCATGTTGATCAGACATGAAGTGTAACTTGCCCTACCTTGTGCTGTTCTCACACTCGGCATCCAATAGGGCAATCCCTTATCACAAGTTGTACTCACCCATGATAGGATAACCTGCAAGTAAACCCATACAAGCAGCCAAAAATATATCCTGCAGTGCCATGCTCACACCAGCAGCAGAAAACCTATCCTATAAGTGCTATCCTCACACAAACAGTCAAAAGTCTTATCACTATCACACACTAATAACATTAGCATAAAACAACAATCTACCATAGAATAAAACATGTAAATACAAACCCATAATACAGTTGTATGTTTCAACATACACCCTGTGCACAGATGTCCACTCTTCTTACCTCAGTTGTTAAGAACACCTTCTTGCTACTCCAAGCACCTCAATGAATTTTCTTGTTGAGGATAAGATCCTCAAATCCCACTCCTTAAGTCTTGTTATCTCGTCACTACTACCTATAACAACACATGGTTCAAGGCCCTAACATTAAAATTCGTACTCTTACAGTACAGCAGAAAGATCACTATTTTTGACCAACAACTATACTAATTCAGTGAAAGTTGTCTTCATAAAAATTATATGAAATTTCATTATCTTTCCAATGATATAAAGATCATTAAAAATGGATTAAAACTGAGGGAGTTATGATTGTTTTACTGAAACTATTTCTGAGAAAGAATATGGAGTAACGAATTACACAACTTAGAAAAAATACAAACTTTTTACATTGAATGGTTCAGAACTAGAAGATAACATCTTCATCAAAGTTTTAGGAAATTAAATTACCTTTCCAATGATACCAAAATCTTTGAAATTGGAATTATATTCAAAGAGATATTACAATTTTACCAAAACAATTTTGCAAGAACAAGATTCTAGAAACGAATCACATGATATTGAAAAAAAACTAACTTTTTGACATAGTATGACTTCGAATTAACAAAACGTTTCTTCATAAAACTTATGGGAAATTGAATAAGCTTTAAAACCACATATTGATCATTAAAAATGGATGAGAATTGAGAGAGTTATTATATTTTAAGTGAAAGTACTTTTTCTGGAAATATAAAGAAAACGAATTACAACCAGAGCAGAAAGATGATAATTTTCGACTTAGAAGAACACCGAATTGGTTATTTGTTTCTTGATAAAAAATTTAGATCATCGAATAAGCTTTCCAACGATACAAAAATCTCTAAAAACGGATCAACATCAAGAGAGATATCATCACTTTACTGAAACTTATTTTCATCTGAAAACGAAAAATATAATAGGTCCGAACCTTAGATAACATTTAAGGTTATTGAGCAAGAAAATATTTCATACCTCTTCACAACTTTCTATTTGATGTGTCAAGCCCGCAAGCCTTGATTATAAATCCAAAACTTTAAGAATGAAGGTAGAAAAATAAGAAGAAGTGTGAAAGGTTTGAGAGGAGCAACCATGAAGAAGAATGAAGCTTGACTAATTGGTTTGGAAAGGAAAACTAAAACTATGATAGCTTAGGGTTTGATAAAAAGATTATGAGATATCGTATTCTGATAGGTTTAGATTAACTAAAAATAATAATATATAATAAAATGCTAAAATATTATTAAATCAACAAATATCTAATTTTTAAATTTTAAAAATAAGCCCTTTATCATGTAACTTTAGGCTCAGTTTTCACCTAGAAAACTTCCGAATTATGATATAACTATTTCTACAAAATTTATAGATCTTTGAATTATCTTTCCAACGCCACTGAAATCACCTCAATCGGAGCTCTAAAACTCTAGATATGATCATTTTACTAAAACAGTTTTTAATCCTGCGAATTTATCCAAACCTACGAATTTTTTTAACATTAATTCCATTATAATGTTATTTAATGCACTTCATACAATAAATTAAACCCACTACACATAATTTTACCTTGACTTTTACTATAATTTCAACTATGTTTAGAAATCTATCAATACTATTTTAAGCAATAGTCTCTATTCACTATTAGTAGAAATAAATAAATACTTATTCTCACACAAATTGTATATCAAATAAAATTTAAAATATATGTATATTTTTACCGGGTATTACACACATTATGATTGAGGTACCACTTGATGTGTGTGGGCACTTACTCTATCACTCAAGGTTCGAAATTATTGAAGAATAAAAAAGAGAATCGGTTTCGGCTATAATGAATAGAAAGAGGCTCAGTTTTCATCTGACAAAGTTAAGTTTGAATGTGAGCCATCACTATCTATTTATAGGTAACCACCTAGGTTTAGGTTAGATTTATTTGGCATTAAAATAATAGAAAAAATAAATGTTAAATTGCTTTAAGTGTGGTCGGCCCTAGATAGTGGATAATGGACCTACTTTGCAATTTTGCCATTTTGTCATTTTTCTATTCCATTTTCTCAAAAACGCCAATTTTTCAATTTAATTACTTAAATGCCAATTCCGATTATTTAATAACTAAAATTAATTATTAAATAATATTATCATTTAATAAATTTATTAATTAGACTTAATAAAGTCTTTCAATTAATAAATAAAACCTAGAATCTCTTTTCTTACAATTCTGCCATTGCTTAGTGAAAATTCATAAACTATACATAGCCTAATTTTAGAGTTATAATTGATTAATCACAATCAATTAACTGAGTCTTACAAGCAATATGGTCTCAACTAGTATGGGGACCATGGGCCTATATAACCGAGCTTCCAATAAGCAGATCAAGAATTTACCAAGTAAATCCACTGACTTATTAATTCCTTGTTGCATCCACGCATAGAACTTAGAATTGCACTCTCAGTCATATAGAACGCTCTATATATTCCACGATATAGATACGCTATAAATAATCTATTGTTATAATCCCAATAATCAATGATCCTCTATAGATGACCTACATTGCATAGGGATAAAATTACTGTTACACCTTTTCAATATATTTTATCCTTAAAACACTTGCCACCTATAAATGATATTTTAGTGAAATAATATAATCACTAAAATGAGATCTCAATCATTTATCTCTATTTAGCAAGCTCGAAGGAAATCATCGTTTCACTTCTAAATACCTATAGAAGTTATAAATTCCATATCTATGATTAGCACTCCCACTCAATTATACTATCATGTTCTCAAAATGTACATATCACCCTGACCCAAAAGTAGGTTTTACTAACAAATCAAAGAACATGTATAATACTCTTGAGATCGAACCTAATCATGTCAGGATTAAGATCATTTGATCTAGGATCAACTAGGTGATATTGAATTGAATAGATATTACGGTAAATTTAACATATCTAATCAAAGTTCAATATCGGTCCCATCCAATGTATACTCCATACATCCGATATTGGTAAACTTTGCCAATGCCCTGGAAAGAACATAACACTTATCCAAGGTGTAAGAATACCTATCGCTGATTGTCATGCCAGTCTAAATCCAGTGAACTGACAAATTAGGGAATTAAACTTTCGAACATATAAACATGATTATATTTCACTGTGCTGACAACACTATAATCATGAGCAAATAAATATGTTCTGGACTTAATAGAATTTATACATTAAACAATAATCATGAAATAAATCATGTGAACCATGCAACATTAAAATGTTATTTCCGATCTTTATTAACTAGTAAATCTGATTATATTGAAATGAATTTTATTTAGGGCACAAAACCCAACAATACAGCCCAAAACAACTTCTGGCAACTCGACACACAGGCCGATGGGATCAATATGTACATTGCTGGAGAAGATTATCACCACATAGTTGATCTAGCTTTTCCTTGCCTTTTACCTACACCACATAGCATCCATGAGTCACAAGGACTCAACAAGAAAAGTAATAATAATAATCATATAGTTTATTTTTCGAATATTATCATTTATACTCAGACAATCAGAATCAAACGATCACACATTACTCATAAGATAAAATTCAAATCACTATTGGTAATCATCACGAATAAATATCAGTATAAAGATATTTGATAATAAAAAACTATTATACCAATAATAAAAATCATATTCATTTAATAATATAAATTATATAAATGTTACCTCATAAAGTAACCATATCTATTACGTCACATTGCCTAATCAGGCAAGTCATGCTTTAATATGATAATCCTATATTGCATTGCCTAACCAGGCAAGCCCGTGCTATAGCCTAACACCCATATACCGCATAATCGCATCACCTAATAAGACGAGCTCGTACCATAGCCTGGTACCACATATCATTGTGGCTCATACCTAATAAGGTATGCTGCCAGGTATATCGCATCACCTATTAAGGTGAGCCCGTGCTAAAACTTGGCACCAATATATCACATTGCCTAATAAGACGAGCCCGTACCATAGCCTGGTACCACATATCACTGTTGTCCGTACCTAATAAGGCACACTGCCAGGTATATCGCATCACCTAATAAGGTGAGCCCAAATATCACATTCATGTATCATCACATTGTCATTGTTTAATCAGGTAATATTTTCATTACATAACAATAATAACCATATTTTAATCTCAATATCAATTAATTCTCAACAATATTAATTGTATTGCAATATAACATGCTATGCAGTACAATAACTTTTCTTACCTTTAATCCAGATTCATGAACGTCAGCCAACCTAAATGGAGAAACCTCCCCCGATGAACTCAGCCCTATGTCACAACAACAGTAAACTAATAAGTATTTATCCCAAAACACTGCTTATTATTCACATAAGATAATCTAGGGTTTTTTACCAAACCCTACGGTATAAATACACTAAAATAAAATTTATATTTTGGCTCTGAAATATACTCAATTTTGTAGAGCATGTTGCAAGCTTCAAAACGGTATATAAAAAAACGTCCAAAACGGATACCCGAGTGAAAAGTTATGACAAAAATACAATTTTTGATCTCCTAAGAATTTCTAAAAACGGTGAAACACGAAAAATTCCAAATTTTGCACTCACCAAAACTTATTTAAATTATTCCAAACTTCACAGGACACATATATACCATAAATACAACAATCCTTACACAACAGAAATTAAATTCAAGCCCTTAAATGGAAAATATCATTAACGTCGGACTAAGCTTTAAAAAGTTTCAAACTTGATATCTAACTCAAAATAACCTAAAATTTAACAAGTAAATATCGAAACTAGTTCCACAACTGCCAAAGAACAATTCTACGAAGTCTGAATCTCTATAATTACTCTAAATCACAAAGTCACTATATAAAAGCAATCGTTTTAACTTAAAATAAAACCAATCCTTACCTTAAGCTCTCCCTCTTCAATGATGTACTATCCTGTTACTATTGGCGCTTAAATTACTAGGTTTCGGGTTAAAATTCGAAGAAAATTAAATAGTGGAGGTGAGAGTTTTGTTGCACCGATAGAGGGTTTCATTCGTTCGTTCTTCTGTTATGTTTTTAAAATATATAAGATATATACATACTAGGTGAGTTTACATGTGCAATTGCACATGTGTAACTCTTAGTTTGATTTTTTATTTTTATTTTTATTTTATTAAATAATTGTGATAAAATAAAAAATATGAAATTGAGATTTAATATTTTTAAATGAAGTTAAAATTGTAAAATATATATTATATTATACAATAATAATTACAAACTAAACTGAGCATTTTAACTATATACATAAGGTGTCCTATATAAGATGCTCATTATTTAAATATATTTTACATACTATTTATATTATTTGTACATAATTTATATATTGGTTTATATTATTTTGTAGATGCTTCAAGCATCATTGACAGTATTTGAGGTGCTTGACTCAGCATCACTTTCAAGTAGTGAGATAACACTGTGTTTAGTTCGACTTCCGCTACTATATTCATCCGCTCTTGCTTTTAAGTAAATGAAAAATTTACTCGTAGTAAAAAGTCTTGCAATCGATAATATGTTTTGATCCTATTATTATAAACATCATTGAGAAAGATAGTAATATTAATATATGCTAATGAAGTGAATGAGTTTAAATAGTAGAATTTACATTTGGAATATGAATAAGCTCTTCTGCGGTACAATTTAAAAACTTTTCTGCATTTTTACCGAAAATTGTTGCTATTAATGAGCCTGTGTGGTCTGTTAGTTGAGCTTGAAAGTGGCATCTAAAAAAGTATATTCAAATAAAAATTAATTAATTAAAGTAACAAATTATGATAATAAAATTTCTACTAAATTGAATTAATATAAACTTTAGAATTGTCTCAACATGTGATTTGCTGCATTCGTAGCATTTAAAATGTGATGTTTCATTGTCAATATATACTTTTTGACGGTATTTTGTGCAAGCCATGTACCAGAAGGGTTGTCTTAAATTTTTAATGGAGATTGATGCATTGATCCAAAAGTATTTTGCTAATGAAGCATGACATGGTTATTGACATTAAGTATATAATATTATGTGAAATAAAAATTAATTATAAATACTAAGAAAAGAAACTAATCAATTAATTAAAAGTAAAATAAACATATTTTACATATGTAAGGCCCTAATACTTAGGCGCTCTACAATGATTTTCAAATTAATGTGTCACCTCTGCTAATCTAAGGGTTTTTCTTGAAAATCGTGCTAAATTAAAACTTTTGATTTAGTTGTAAAACTTTATAATCTAATATGTATATATATATATATTTACATAGTCGAGATTCCGAGTAAAACTTTTACAAATGTTAACAAAATACATTTTAAAACCTGGTCGCACAATGACTACAAAATATAATCATAGATGTCCCGAGACCGAACACTCCAGGTCGCGTCGCCTTGACATATACAATCACCATCCAAGCCCAAAGCTCACTCCTGTTCAGCCATCGCATTTCTGTTACCTACACATGAAAGTAGCATCTGTGAGTCAACAGACTCAGTAAAAAAAGTATACAACAAATCATATATTCTCGACTTGTGTCTAGGCGCCCATACACCTATCTACAAGGCTTATGAGATGACTTGACAACATTCTTAACAGTTATTACTACTGGCCATGATATCACTGTTGGGTTTTATGCCCTAGATAAAACTCATTTCAATATAATCAGATTTACAAATTAATAAAAGATCAGAAATCACTTTTGTGTTGCATGGTTCACATGATTTGTTTCATGATTATGTTTAATGTATAAATTCTATTAAATCCAGAACATATGTAAATATGTATATATTTGTTCATGATTATAGTGTCGTTAGCACAGTAGAATATAATCATGATTATATGTTCAAAAGTTTAATTCCCGTGATTTGTCAGTTCATTGGATTTAGACTGACATGATAATCAACGATAAGGTATACTTACACCTTGGATAAGTGTTATGTCCTTTCCAGTGCATTGGCAAAGTTTACCAGTATCGGATGTATGGAGTATACATTGGAAGAGACGATATTGATCTTAGATGTTATATCTTTCTAAGTCAATATCAATGGTTGATCTTAGGTCTATGGATCTCAATCCTGATATGGTTAGGTTCAGCTTAATTGTATTATTTATGTTCTTTGAGTTATTCGTAAAAGCTAAATTTTGGTTCTGGCGAATACTTACATCTTGGGAACATGGTAGTTCAATTGAGTGGGAGTGTTGATCATAGATATGGAATCTGTAGCTTCTATAGGTATTTAGAAGTGAAACGATAATTTCATTCGAGCTTAGCTGAATAGAGATAAATGATTGAGATCTCATTTCAGTAATTATATTAGTTTACTGAAATATCATTTATAGGTTGCTAAGTGTTTTAAGGATAAAATACATTGAAGGGTATAACGGTAAATTCGTCCCTATTCAGTGTAGATCGTCTATAGAGGATCTTTGACTATTAGGATTGTAATAATGGATAATCATAACGTATCTATATCGTGGTACATATAGAGCGTTCTATATAACTGAGAGTGTTATTCAATTCCAAATCTATAGTGGCGCAAGGCGAAATTAATAAGTTGAGAATTTACTTGGTGAATTCTAGATCTACTTATTGAAAGCTCAGTTATATAGGTCCATGGTCCCCTCACTAGTTGAGATAATACTGCTTGCAGACTCAGTTAATTGATTTTAATTAATCAATTATAATTCTAAAATTAGACTATGTCTTATTTATGAATTTTCACTAAACAAGGGCTTAATTGTGAAGAAAAGAGGTTTTGGGGTCAATTTGTTAATTAAGAGACTTTGTATGGTCTAATTAATAAATTACATAAATGACAATTTTATTTAGTAATTAATTATAATTATTAAATAAATAATTTTGGCATTTATAGGATTGAATTGGAAAATATGGTATTACTGAAAAGAAGAATAAGTGGTTGAAATAAAGTGGCAAAATTGTAACTAGAAAGTGGTCCCATTATTGTGTACGACACTTAGGTATTTTTTGCCCAATATTTTATTCTTTTTTAATCCATATAATTCAACCCTAAGCCCTATTTGAAACATTATAAAAGGAGCATGTTACTCTCACTCATCCAATTAATGTCAAGCTTGACTATTCAACCAACTTAGATGAGAGAGTTCCTTCTATAGAGATTTCACCTCCTTCATTGTTCTTCCATATTCGAACACATAGTGAATGAGTGTCGTGCCCACACATATCAAGTCAAGTACTCAATCATAGTGAGTAAGACGGTGGTAATCAAACCCGAAGAAGAGAAAGAGATTCAAGTTTAGATCTTGATAATGCTCTGCTATAGAAAGGAATCGAGGGCTAAAGATCTGAAGGGAAGGAGTTATTATATTCCGCTACAATCAATGTAAGGTTTTCTTAAACCTTATGTGTTTATTTTTATTGTTTTAGAGAATTCATATTTAGGATGTTAATCAACATACTTGTTAGTAAATCTAGATCCTGGTAAAATATTCCCAACAACTGGTATCAGAGCCATGGTAATGATTTACTTTCATGAAATATGGATTTAAAACGATGAATATTGTTTGTGTGTTGATTTGGATGTGTTCATAGTAAATCGAAAGAAAAAGTTTGAGTCCGTTCACAGAACCATCATCTCCCTTAAAATATTAAAAGGAAAAGAGTAATGAATACGACTCTAAGAGGGACGCCTCTCTGAAAGGAGTACTGATTTTCTAGCACCCAAAATGCACTCTAAGTACAACTAATACAATGTAAGGGGTTGAGCGCTTCCTAAAAGGCCACAGGTTCCCCCAATATGGTCTTAAATTTATGAAAAGGTTGAGTGTGACCTAAGGAGCCATAAGCTCCCTTATACCCAGAGAGTAACCCATAAGAGGTTGAGGAAGCTTAGCGAGCAAACACTCACTCATTGCAGTAGACACAAACCTCAAAAAGGTTGAGATAAATCATAAAGCCTACGCTCCTCATGAAGGGTAACAAAGAGGAGAAGAGAAGAAAAATTAAATTGTAAAGAAGAAGCTCACCAAACTTGGTCTACAAGAACACTTGAAAGAATTTTTATAGACTAGGGGGCAAGTGTTGACCCCCAAAAATTACTAAGTGTAATATTTGGAGTCATTAGTGTTATGCCCAAAAGTTTGCCAAATGGAGCTCCACGCGCTCGCGCGCAGCCCCTGCACGCAAGTTGCTTGCGCACAGCCTGCCCCCACCCTGCGCGCCCATTCGCGCCTATGTGCCCGTCTGTGCTTGCGTGCCCATCTGCGCTCGTGTACCCATCCGTACTCGTGTGTCTGCCTGTGCTCACATGTCTGCTTGTGCCCGCGCACTCGCCTGCTCCTTGCACACTCGTTCGCACCCCGTGCGCCCATCTACGCTCACGCGCCCATCTGCGCCCGCCCGTGTCCGCACCCCTGGCCTCCAACACTCATGCAGATATTCTTTTCCCTCTTGACATAAACAATCTAAGCAAGGAAGTGTCAAACGAGATAACGATGACACAATGAGTGTTAATAGGGACACCGTTCATTTCATCTGATGTACAAAATGAAAGGGGCATTTTTAGTGTAACTTAAGATGTTAGTGTTGGAAATTATTTTACCAGGATCTAGATTTACTAACAAGTATGTTGGATTAACAACCTAATATGAATTCTAAAACAATGAAAATAAACACATATAAAGTTAGAAAACCTTACAGTGGGTGCAGCGGAATAATATGACTCATTCCGTTCAGATCTCTAGCCCTTGATTCCTTTCTGTAGCACAGCATCACCAAGATCTAAACCTGGATCTTCTTTTCTCCTTCTTTGATGCAGAAATTCCATAGTCTTACATACTATGATTGAGATACCACTTGATGTGTGTGGGCACTACTCATCTCACAAGGAAGTAACCCTAGTAGTTAAGGCAAATTGGAATAGTGCCACAAATGTATAGAACTTTCCTTAGACTGAATAAGTATCTTTCCTGCAACTTTTAACATTCAGTCTCTCTCTGGTAGACCAAGTGATTTCAGATAGGTTGTTACACTTCTCCAAAATCACTACTCCACCCCCAGAGTAATCACCATCTCATCAGCAGACTTTCTAACACACAGGCAAGTCTCGAAATCTGATGTGGTGTAGTCTAAGAGTTTCAAACACACCCTTATCGACTAACATATAGTTCATCTTCTTAATCTTAAAAATTTACTTGATTGTCTTCCAATGTTCCTCTCCTGGATTAATCTGATACTTACTCATTACTCCCACTCAACAGCAGGTGTCTGGTCTAAGGCATACAAAAGCACATCTGAGACCTCTCACTGTTGATTTAAGAAATTCTTTCATGGCTTTATCTTCTCTGGAATAGTTGGGACTTTTCCTTAGATAAATAAAATCTATATCTAAGAAGTTGTGAAGCTTCTATAGATTTACATTGGAAAGAAAATGCATCAGCATCTCATGCTTGCATTAGAGTAAGTAATTTCCAAGTATACCACAAGCCATAGGTTTAGATAAACTCAAACCTATAATACTAGGAACAGGAAGTTTTGTTAAGTCCATTGAATAGACTTATTAACGAAAATTTCCTTTCATGTCCTTGTAATATAAAACTTTAGGTTACTCCATGTGAATGGATCAAACCATAATTCTCTTGGCTTTCTTCTTAGTTTCTTATCTTGATAATCCATTACTTGTTTAAACTCACAATAGATTTTAATCACTAGTGTCTTCCAAGTTATAAGAAGGTGAGTTCCTAGAAACTCTCCCACTACAACAAGGTACCGTGAACTATGTCAAAGAAAACTAAATGGTATAGACCTCTTCGGTTGTGTAAAGACAACAGAGGCAGTGGGATCATCTTGTAAAATAAGATGATAGAACACTTTTGGAATCAAGAAAAAAAATATCTCCTTTATTTGCTACTTTATTTTCAGACTTAGTCATTTTCTTAGAAAAGTAGTATTTGTTTAAACAAACACTTTCTTATCTAATGACTACGGGATGGTCCACCCCTAATCACTTAGAATAGCTAACAAACATGCAAACCAAGGTTAGCAGTTCTAGCTTTTCTTAAGATTTCGATTAGGTCATCCATGAATCTAGTAATGATTTACATTAAGTATACAACCATTGCATCATTCTGAAATTTAATTACCATATAAGGATTTAGGCAACGACTAGTAACTAATCATCAATATGCAACTCGAATTTCTGGGGAGGTAAGTTTGGATATAATTCAAAATCAAATTAATGATCTTTGAACTGCATATCTACTAACTTTTTCTCCACCCCTATCAGTTCGCAAGATCTTTAACCACTTACCATTGCTAGAAATTCATGACATTTTTCAAACATTTCAAATTTCTTTTGCATAAGGTAAAATCTAGAGTGATCGTTTTAAGAATACAACGAAAACTCATATCCACCCCTGAATGTACATCCATCTGCGAATGAGATGAACTTACTTTCAGTGGATATAGGCATATTAACTCTTTACAGAGAATGATCTTGTCAAAACCACTATGAACAAGATACAAATGCCATAGATTTATAAAATATGTGGTTGTATCTTTTAGTTACAACAAAGAGTTCTTAGAATAGTGCAAGTGGATTCTGGTCACAGAATACTAAACTCATACAGTTTGAATCCATTGATAGAAAATGGTTATGAAACACTTGTGAAAGTGTAACTGTATAATTAGTAACTCTTACTTGGACCACCACTACTAATCTAACTCTATGATTTGCCTATACAAGTAGGAGATATCTAAGATTGAGGATTTATATCATTTTGGGATAGAATTCCGGGAATATAATCATATGCGTCATCTAATTTCTTAAGAGAAAATATGACTTTATATTATTTATAGACCATTCATCCAATGATATGTTATTGAGCTAATTCGAAATGAATAAGCTAAGAGGAATTAGGATAATTTCGTTTTAAATAAGAATCCAACGATGCTCCGATTAGCGAGAGTCAAAGTAATCTTATTTATACAATCTTCTTGTTTCATATTGTAAAACACTAGTCTAAGGTGTCATCAATTGATGAACAGCTAGATGTTGCATATACAGTATTTATCTTTCGAGATCTAACACTATTATGTTAGTCTAATGGTGAAAATCCATTAGGGATTTATCTCATTAGAAAAACAAATCAAGTTAGACCAACAATGAAGATTTGAAATTAAACTACAATTTAATAACAGAAAATAACATGGTTCAATACAAATTCATACACAATTCAGAAATTATGAAGCACATAGCAAGTAGGAATGACAAGTGAAAATACTAAAACATACAATCCTAAATAATTTCCAAGGTTTTCAACAAAATGATATCAGTGTCCCGTTTAGGCGAGCGTCAAAGCTACCATTCATTGAATAGAGTTGTCAGCTCATCTAAAATGTCAAACATTCTAGCAACCTTTTATTCGATCAAGATAGGAATCCGTGTTGTCCCGTTTAGGCGAGAGTCAAGGCTATTCTATCTTATGAGCTTCCACCATTGTTTCATATTCTTGCAAGTCTTATACAGTCGCCACCATTAGGGTGGTCATAAACTATATAAAAAACTTACAAGATTACTTATCTTTCGAGATTAAACGGTGCTAACTTGCTAATGAACGTTCATCTATTAGGGAGGATTACTCACTAAAACAATAGCTATGTAAAACCAACAATGGAGATCGAATATTCTTATAATAAAGCTCATTATTTAATGAAGGGTTGTATTTTCTCCTAATATTTATTTTAATCCATTTATTTTAAATATATATTTATTTAATTAAAATTTCTAATTTAGAATGAAAAATTCCAAATATAAATTTTAATTTAATATTTATAAATTATACTTAGATGGATATGAAAATAACGTGAATTATTTCCATCTTAGTAATAATTTCCATAAATATTTAGAAAATTATTCAATTGAAGTTGTTTCAAAATTAATTTAAATTAATTTACAACTCAAATTTAATTTTCTATAAATATATATTGCATTTCGAAAATGCTTTAAAATAAAATAAATAATAAATCCTGGAAAATTACTCTAATTTTATGTTGGCCCAAAATTAATAAAAATTAATTTTCAACAAAAAATATAATTTCCCTATTTAATTAAATATCTAAGAAAAATTTCAAATATTTAAGTATCATGATTAAAAAATCAACTTAAATATTAATTTTCTATTTAATTAAATATCACTAGAAAAATACTTCAAGCAAAACAGATAATATCTATCTAGACTTTCATTGACTAATTAATCCAATTTCTAATTATAATATATTTTAGTTCATTTATTTTAATTAATCATTAAATGAAAAAGTCATTGATTTAAGTTGGTCCAAAATTAAATAAATAATTTTCAACTTTAATCTATTTTTCAAATAAAATTCGAAATTTCTGCATTAAAAAAATGCAATTTCAAAATTTTGGGAAATGATTAATAAAATAAAATAAAATATATTTTGAAAATTATTTAAACTTAAGTTATTCTGAAATAAGATTCCAAACTTAAAATAATTTTCAACTTTAATTAAATAACATGAAAATAACAATATTAAAGTATCATGATGAAAATCAATTTAGATATTGAAATTTTCAATTTAATTAAATGTATTAAATCTAAGAACAATAATTAAGTAAAGAGGAAACTTAATTATTAATTCTAGTTTAATACTAGGAAAAAATTCTAAACTTAGATTGTACCAAAATTAATTATGAGACAATTAATTTCACAATCAATGATATTTTCCTATTTAATATTAGAAATAATAATTAGTACTAGAAATAACTATCTAGAATATATCATTGACTAAGTGTTTTTCTAAAATTAACTTTAAAATATTACATGAAAAATAAATTTCATATATTTTAAAAGTTAATTATGTTGCTAATTCAATTTTAATTATGTTAGACTAATATAATTAACATAATACAATTATTTAAATAAGGCAAATGGGCCTTCACAATTGGGGTAGTTCATGTGAGGGGGAGCTGGGTTCAGTATGTCGTACCCACTTCTATGGCCCCCAACTCTCACACAAGGCCCAAAAGAGAGGAATTTAACCTTTAAATAAATAATTGTTATTCATTGAATAAGCCCAAATCTAATTGGACCTAAATAAATTTCCTTATGTCAAAATTTATTTTAGCAACCTAGTCCATTTACTTAGTAAAAACTTAAATGGGCTTCCTATATGCATCTAAGCCCAAAAGCAAACATATAGGCTCACACAGGTCAAATGATTTGGAAGGGCCCTATCATGTTACTAGGTTTACACAGATGAAAGAAGTACAAAATTTACCTGTTACAAATTATTTATAAGATCTATTGACAATTGGACTATGATTAAAATCAGATCATGGGATCTGTCAACAAGTTAATCGTACCAATTTAGATCAGATAAATAGTAGGTTTGTTAAAAAGAGTTTTTGAATAAACAATATAAATAAACAAACATTGTCCATGTAACAGATGTGAAAATAAGATATTAATATAATTAAATTATTATTCTTAAACTAACCAAATAAAGGAAACTAATTTTAAAATATCTAGGTTTATTTGAATCAAATTAAATTAAATATCTAATAAGATCAATGATTTGAAAGGAAAGAATCTTCAATATCACTTTCAGATCTTATAATTTTAAAAAAATAAACCAATTTTAAAATAGATTTGGTTAGATAATTATTATTTTAGGAATAAAATAATAAATGAATAATAATTACCATAATTATATGTCAAAATATCTCAAATTAAGCAATATTCAAATCTCTACAAAAATATCTATGTTATTTAAATATTTAAGATATGATTTATAAATTTCTAATAAGAAAAAAATGATATATATATAGAAAATATCATTTTTAAACTTATAATTTATAAATAATTAAATATTTAACAAAATAACAAATTTTTGAATTTGAACAACATTATGGTAAGTATATCTATAAAAATATCTATGTTAATTTCAAATTTATTAATTATTTAATTTGCCATATAAGATAATTTTAATATAATATTTTAAATAAAAAGACAAAGTTATCTTTTAATTTAAAATATCTTAAATATCAAAATATCTAATCTTATAATTAAATAATAAATAAATATTAAAGAAGTTAACAAATTTTTAAATCTGACCATAATAGGAAATATTTAAAATTGGAAACATTCCAAAATAGAAATATTTAAAAATTAGAAAAATTCCAAATTAAAAATATTTAAAATTGGAAACATTTCAATTTAGAAATATTTAAAATTGGAAAAATGAATTTTGGGAGACAATCCCATGAAAAAATTGGATTTTTGGGGAAAAACCCCAAAAATCGCAACTTTTTGGGAAACTGCTGCCCAGGAGGCTGCATGCAGCAGCCCAGGAGGCTGCCAGCAGCCCCTTACGCGCGCGGAAGAGGGGCTCACGCTGAGGATCTTCGGCGCCTGCAGCATGCCTGATTGAGAAAACTCGGTCAGCTGCAGGGTGCGACTGGGCGGAGGTGCAGGGTGCACACGGGCTGGATGCACAGCCCACACGTGCGATTGAGCACCCATGCATACCCGAAATTCGATTTTTCCAAAAATCATAACTTTTTCGTTTTTCATCGGAATCGAGTTCCGGAAAAACAAAAATTTCTCAATTTTTCACAAGGAATCCAAATAAAATATTTTTAAAAATTGAAAAAATATATTTCATGGAAAAATTTCGTACAACATTAACATTCATCAACTAACACATAAACCACATAAAACCATCCAAATCAACACAGAAACATGAAAATCATCGTTTTAATTCATATTACATGAAAGTAAATCATTACCATGGCTCTGGTGCCAGTTGTTGGAAATTATTTTACCAGGATCTAGATTTACTAATAAGTATGTTGGATTAACAACCTAATATGAATTCTAAAACAATGAAAATAAACACATATAAAGTTAGAAAACCTTACAGTGGGTGCAGCGGAATAATATGACTCCTTCCGTTCAGATCTCTAGCCCTTGATTCCTTTCTGTAGCACAGCATCACCAAGATCTGAACCTGGATCTTCTTTTCTCCTTCTTTGATGCCGAAATTCCATAGTCTTACATACTATGATTGAGATACCACTTGATGTGTGTGGGCACTACTCATCTCACAAGGATTTCGAAATTTTCTCTCTTTTTTTCTCTTGAATTTCGTGGCTTTTAGCATACAAAGACATGCAAGAGAAGAGAACAAGGGTTGCTTTATATAGGGAAAAGGGAGAGCACAACTTTCCAAATAAACAGTTTCCTCTTTTACTGTGTAATTGATTAACTGTCTTATTTAGTGTGATCCACCACTTTCCTATTATTGCTAGGCTTTGATTAGCAATTACATGGCAATTAAAATTGAAAATAATGATTGGGAAACAAGCAAACCATGTGGCCGGCCATAGGGTGAAATGGGCCTCACTTGGATTTTGAAGTTTCCTCAATTTTATTTCTATTTCTCCAAAAATGCCGTTTTTCCAATTCTAATCATTTAAATGCCAAAACTAATTATTTAATAACTAAAATAGATTATTAAATAATATTATCATTTAAAATAATTATTAATTAGACATACAAAGTCTCTTAATTAATAATTAAACCTAGAAACCCTTTTCTTTACAATTTCATCCTTAAACTGTGAGAATTCATAAAGTAGACATAGTCTAACTTTTAGAATTATAATTGATTAATTAAAATCAATTAACTGAGTCTTACAAGCAGTATAGTCTCAACTAGTATGGGGACCATGGGTCTATATAACCGAGCTTCCAATAATTCCTCATTGAATCCACACTTAGAACTTGGAATTGCACTCTCAGTCATATAGAAACGCTCTATATGTTCCACGATATAGACACGTCATTAGTTATCCATTGTTATAACCCTAATGTGATCAATGATCCTCTATATAGATGATCTACATTGAAAAGGCACTACTGTTACCGCTACACCTTCAATGTATTTTATCCTTAAAACACTTAACCCTGTATAAATGATATTTCAGCTAAGTGAAATGAGATCTCCACCATTTATCTTCGTTTGGTTAAGCTCGAAGGAAATCATCCTTTACTTCTATTTGCCAAATAGAAGCTATAGATTCCATATTTATGTTAGCGCTCCCACTCAATTGCACTACCGTGTTCCCAAAATGTAAGTATCACCCTGACCCAAAAGTAGGCTTAACTTAACAAATCAAAGAACACGAATAACACTCTTGAGATTGAGCCTAACCATATCAGGATTGAGATCATTTGATCTAGGATCAACAGGTGATATTGAATTGAATAGATATTACGGTAAGTTTTAATATATCTAATCAAAGTTCAATATCGGTCCCTTCCGATGTATACTCCATACATCCGATACTGGTAAACTTTGCCAATGTCCTGGAAAGGACATAACACTTTTCCAAGGTGTAAGAATACCTATCGCTGATTATACCATGTCAGTCTAAATCCAGTGTTCTGACAAATCAGGGAATAAACTTTTGAACATATGATTAAGAGTATATTCCTTTGCCTTGACAACACTATAATCTTTAACCAACTCATATGTTCTGGACTTAAAAAGAATTCATACATTATATACATATAATCATGAAATAAATCATGTGAACCATGCAACATAAAATATTATTTCTGATCTTTATTAATAAGTAAATCTGATTATATGAAATGAGTTTTATTTAGGGCATAAAACCTAACAGTTAGGTACATCAAACCACCTAGGATACAACGTTATCAGGTGTGAAAGTGACTTTAAATTCTATAAATTGGGGATCTGATGAAGTTGTAAAAGGCCAAAGGCTCATTATATATAGGGCCCATGAATTCATGTAAATGGACTTTTGGGTTGGTGAATAAAAAAATAATATTTCTAGAGATAAAAGGTTGTGAGATTTTTCTTTTCAAGCATTTTTCTATCAAGACCTCCAAATACTATTTTAAGTCCTTGTTCGTTTGTTGACGAGTTCTTACTGTCAATACTAGCTCTGAAACCTGACCGAAGCGTTGCCTTCAAATGAGGCCCAAAGCTCGAGCCGAGAAAACGAGGAATCAAGCCACCAGCCACGACCATCCTCTGCACATCGTCGACCGGCACCTAAAAAGACGACCATATGCCCTTTGACATATCGTGCACTACCGTGGCCCCCTTACCACTCTTGACCCAACCATTGGGCACCTTCAATTTGCCCGAGAAGCAACTCGGATAAGGAGACAACATATTAAGCCATTGGCCACAAAGAGGGAAAGGAATACCCTGAGGATTCAAAATGGTCACCAGCGAAACTAGAGAGCAAGCACTCCTCTAGTGTCCCAGCCACTCGCACAAGTAGCAAAAATTCCCAAGTTTTTCATACTTGATTTGGATCCATCTGTCTTCTCCATTCACTAATTTAAAAAAATCCAGTGAATTATTCACCTCTATTTCCACTTGGACTCTAATCCAATTGTTCCATGAAACTAGTTTAGATTCATCTAACTCGATAGAGACATCTCTACCCGCCTGAGCTCCCAACAAGTTGGCATTCGCCCTAAAGAATAAATCATGTGGAAGGTTATGGATTTGGATCCACAAACGTCTAGTGTTAAACGATAGCTCTTTAATGCCAAAACTCGAAGACCATGACATCATCACTAGTAAATCTCCTTTAATGCACCAAGGACCATGGTCGAGCACCCACTTTCTATCCGAAGCTTTTTCAAATCCAAAACAGAAGATATTCAAATAAGCTTTGACCAAGAATGGTAAATCAACCTTCACCCTAGTCTTCCAAAGAGAAGCACAATAACTTTCCACCCCCATTTCCATAAAAGCTAATTTAGAAGAGATAATCTTACCAATAAGACAAACTTTGAAAGGACCAGAGTCGTAGAAGCACTTGGGATTAGAGAAATAGAAGCCTCAATAAAAGGGATACATTTCCCCTCTTACCAACATGCTGCTCATTAATATCCCCCATAATAACTCCCAGTCACCAACCTAGGATGACAGGCCAAACACACGTGAATAAAAGCCACTACCACATGTGAAGAACACCACAAACACACTCCCCCAACCCCACTCGAACACAATAAAACACCACATCTGAGAAAAGGCCAAAAGAGAATAAACTAGGCCAAACAATAAGGAACACAAGGAATGTCCCAACAAAAGAAACACATAAAAATCAAACAAGACGTGAAGGAAGTCAAAGGAAAAAAAAGGAACCGAATAGAAAATACCAAACAAAAGACACCCAACAACACCAATGAAACACAAAACAAACTGGCCACCAAACAGAAATCACTCCACAAGACACAAGTCAAATAATGGACAAACAAACAGGGAAAATGGTATAAATGAAGAAAATGAACAAGAGAGAATAGTAGAAAACTATTTTCTTTGTTTATTATCCAAATGAAATAATTTCCAATTGAAACTTCCTTTTTTTTTGAATAAAAGTGAATTTAAATTAAAACAAAAAATTAGACCTCATGGTCATTACATGAAACGTTATCCAGAATCTCAACAAGATCGGCCATCCCAGTTACATTCCTAGCAAAAGTCCACTTAGCCATATTATGGGCCACAAAATTATATTGTTTAGAAATAGAAATAAAATTACAGTTAATGAAGAGATTTGAGAGTTATTTACATTGAATCACATAGTTACCGATGTTCCAATAGGAGTAAATTCCCTTCAACGCATTGATAACCTTCTCGAAGTCACTCTCAATCATCACAAAATAGTACTTCTTTGAGATCGTTGATTCCACAGCTAACAGACAAGCCATCGCTTCTCAAATTAGAGGGTCAGAGAAGTTGAGCACTTTGGAAGCCGCCTATAAAACAATCTCCTTATGATCCCTAGCTAAAGCCACCACACACATCGAATCGAAGCCAACTTTCACATCACAATTGATTTTGATCCAGTCATTCGGGGGAGGGGACCAAGCAAGAGACTTAGATGTCATCAAAGAAGTTAACAAACATGAACCATAATCTGCTAACACCTATAAATAGAGTCAATATACTGTTTAATATTACATATAGAATTATTATGCACTTTCTCATTACGGGCTTTCCAGATTGTGTCGACTACAATTGAAGCATACAGAAAAAGTTCCTGAACATTCACACCTCTAGTCTTTAGACTCTATAGAAATTTAACCTAATCCCACATTCGGGGTCCAGATTCCAGAATTGGGAAAATACCCCATGGGGAAGATTCCAAAGGTGAAAGGAAAAGTTGCAATAGAGAAAAATATGTTCCATCGTTTCATCACTCTCTCCACAAAAAGGACAGGAAACACCCTCAATATGCAACCTTTTAGCCAAAATGGAGCAAATAGGCAGAGCTTTAGAGATAATGCTAAACCAAAGCACCTTGTGACGCTCCAAAATTTTTGAATTCTAAATTTTATTCCACATACTCGGAGCAACACTGCAATGAGGAGCCTGATTCAGGGCCTGGACCAGGTAGGCCGACTTAGTAGAGAATAAACCATTCGATTCTTTAGTCTAAATCCACTTGTCCGTACCCTGACCTCCATGTTTACCTCCCTTAATAATGTTCTTTGTAGTTTCAAGATTGAACATAGCTTAGAGCTTAGTTAAATTCCAGTCCCCATTTTCTGTTAGTAAGTCTGCTACTTTCTCTAAACCTTCCACCCGATTGCAATTCGGTTGAGGGTAAAAATCCTGACCATGCATAATCAGGGATCCTCCCAAATATTAGTATCTTTCTCGTCTAAAATGATTTTACAGGCCCCCTGTTTAATGATTTCCTTAGTTTTTACCACATTCTTCCAGAACCAAGAGTCCGAGCTCTTGTAGGCACAATTCAAGAACGGTCTTCCTTTTAGGTACTTAGCACTTAGGACCTTACAACATAGTGATTGATCCCTAGTAAGAAGAGCCCAACCCTATTTTGCCAGAAGAGCATAATTCATTTCTTGAGTTTTCCTGAAGCCAAGACTAACTATAGACTTTGGCAGACAGATCTGATCTCAAGCCTTCAAGTAGATACCCCTGTTTCCCTGCTCACAACCCCACTAAAAATCCTTAACCATACCGTCAATTTTAGAAGCAAGCCTATTAGATAGCTTTGTTGTTTGCATTGCATAAACTAGTAAGGAGAGGCATACTGATTTGATCAGAGTAGCTCGACCTGCTTTATAGAGCAATTTCAACTTCCACCCATGAAGCTTGGAGACAAGGTTATCAAGAGTGAAATTAAAGTTTGCATCTTTATTTTGACTGCGAAACAGTGGAAGCCCTAGATAATTAATATTTCCAGTGGCAATGTTAAGGCTAAGTTCTTTCTTGATATTACGTTTCATCCCCTCGCTGGTATTCTTCCTAAAGAAAATGAAAGTTTTCAATTTATTTATACATTGAGCTGACCAGTCTCAGAATTTTTCCAGACACCTCCAAAATACCCTTAGCCTCCTACAATGTGGCCTTGCCCGCAAGAATAAGATCATCCGCGAATAATAGATGGGAAATTCGAGGACCATTCCTACTCAACTTGATTCCTTTAATGGTTCTATTGTCTAGTTCCCTTTCAAGAATACGCGATAGAATCTCGGCTGCCCATATGAACAGATAAAGGGATAAAGGATCTTCTTGCCTTAAACCACATTCAGGGGTAAGCTTATTAATCTAATATCCATTCAGGCATATATTAAATGAGGTCGTGGATATGCATTACCTTACCCAGTTACAAAACATTTCAGGAGCCTTAAAGCTTCGGAGCACATGATCAATAAACTGCAAACTTACTCTATCATAAGCTTTCACGAGATCAATTTTAACGGCAAAGAAACCCTCTTTTCCTTTTTTGAGCTTGAACGTGTGGATGATTTCTTGAACTAAGATGTTGTTGTCCTGAATACTATGCCTAGGGACAAATGCAGCCTGAGTTGGGCATATCAGTGTGGGGAGCACATGTCTAATTCTATTTGCAATTATTTAAGAAGTAACTTTGTACGCCACATTGCAAAGGGAAATATGCCTGAACTGCAAAACTTTCTTTAGATTTGGGACCTTGGGGATCAGGACCACCTTAGTAACATTGATACCTTTATGAATCATTTCTGTAAGGAAAAAATCTCAGATGGCCTCACAAAAATTCGTGCCCACTGAGTCCCAGTAATGTTTAAAGAACAAAACTCATGACATTCCATCCGAACATGGGGCTTTCAGGCTTCCCATATAGAACAAAGTTTGTCTGATTTCCTCAGGCCCTGGAATCACTTCCAACTCAAGTTGTTATAGCGAGGAAAGGGAATTTGCAATTAAATGACTCAGATTCTCCATCGGACCCTGGACCGGGTTTGTGAACACTTCTTTTGGAAACTCTGAAAAACTCCCTGCCAATCTCCCTTTTGGTCGTTACCCAAACCCCGTCCTTATTTAATATACTCTCTACCTCATTATGCTTATTACAGATAGGTGGCGGTAGTAAAAAAAAACTTTGAACATTTGTCCCCCTCCTTTATCTAAGAAATACGAGATCTCTATTGCCAGTAAAGAGCTTTCCGTCTAAGGGCCTCGTTAAGGGCCTTCCTTACTTCTAATTCCTTAACCCAACTTCTACTACTCGCCGGCATCCTCTGGATGTTCGTGAGTTACTTTTCCAATTGGCTGATGCACGTATCCAGCTTCCCAAATCGTTCTCTATTCCACTTACTCAACGTCTGATGAGTAGCTTCAACCTTCTTAAAATTTCTAGCAAGAGCCTAGTCATGAGAAACTGAATTCCACGCATGATCAAAAACCAGAGTACTCCTTGGGTCCCTAGTCCACCAAGCTTCAAACTAAAACCGGCATTTTTCTCTTATCTCCAGGAACAGTGGGACACTGTGCGAACAAACAGGGGCCTATGGTATGAATTGCAGGTATGTAAAGAGCGAATCGAAGCTTTCAGGAAGAGTTGTAGCCACTCCTCATTTACCAAAGCTAAATCAAGAGCAGATTTGATGTGGTTCAGGCCTTCCAGCTGGTTATCCCATATCAAGTTATCACCCTTGATAGGCAAGTCTATCAAGGCATGGCGCTTAATAGATAAGAAATAAATGGGATAAATTGGTCTTTTCCTTTAGAACCGACCCGCTCAGAGCTACTTAGCACAAAGTTCACATCTCCTAGGATCATCCAAGGCCCACTAAACTTGCGCCCAATGTCCATGATGTTCGACTAGAAATGCTTCTTCTCATGAAAGTACGGTGGCCCGTAAACATAAGATAATAACTAAGGATAATTCCTAAGGTCAGAGTACACAATGCCAGTAATTTAGTTTTTAGTTAAACAAATGCTTTCAAAACTAAAACTGTTTTTCCACGCTAAGATTAAACCCTTGACATTACCCACAACAGGCATACTAATATTGAAATAAAAATGAAAGTTCTTAAGAGTGCGTACCAAAAAATTAACATCCACTTTGAGTTCAGTCACAAAGATAAATTCGGAGAGCACGACCAAATCAGGGCTTTCAGTTCCAAAACTGTAGAGGTCTGCCCCAACCCTTTACAATTCCAAGCAACACCTCTCATGCTTCCCGTGGAAGAGGGATACCATCCTCCTCCACATGGGTCACATCATCAGCAGGAATACCAATGGGATAACTTGAAAAATACCTGTTTTTTGTGTAAGTCAACCAAAACTACTAGCAAACTATATTCATTTAAATTATACCCACTTTTATAAGGAGATTGCTTAATATACCCCCACATTAACATTAAAGACCGAAAATTAAATCATACTGTTTTGGGTTAAAGAAAGGGTATTATAAGAACATTAACTATGAAAGTGGGTAGAAAAAATGAAATATTAAAAAGAGGGTAAAAATTAAAATGGTTAACTTAAAGTGGGTACCCCACGTAATTTTTTCAATACCAATTACAGATTTCTCATCTTTAACTCGAAAGTCTTCCTTGACAGGGATAGAAATATCCATCAACCGATCCCTAGCTTTCCAGACTGTAAGTCTAGAAGACTGTCCCGACGAGACCAGTTTGTCAACTTGTTGCGAGCAGACCGACATCTCCTTAAAGCGATCACCCCTTTTGACTTCCTTAATACAACCATAAACTTCCTTAATCAATGTAGGTGTATTTTTATATTACTAGCGAAAAGTTACGTACGAGGCACGTATACTAAATTTTATGCTAATTTTTTTCTACGTTATTAAAAAGTGATACAATTAAAAATTTTAAAAAAATATCTTATTAGTTATTAGGTTCAACATCATTACCCTGTATTCATTTTTAAGGAAAAAAAATATATTTATGAAATAATAATTTATTGCAACACGTGTACAGGCAAAATTTGGAAAATATATTATTTATTAGTAGAGTATTGACAATTTCAACAGTAAATTAACTGATTGTATACATTTTTGTCTGCTAACGTTAAGTATTTGATATTTGAGTGGTGAACTCTTATTGGTCCGCTTTTCAAATTTTTCTAACATTCTCATTTTATTCTTCCAACTTTTTGTAGTTGGAGTGATGTCGTTAATTGTTGTATATAGTGTAGTCATTTATTCACCTGTTTTTAAATAAAACAATAGATATACAAAATAAAAAATATAATTAAGCTCATATTAAAATCAATCTCACCTTTCAACATAGTGAAAGAAGGTTTTTAAATTGATTCATTCTCACTTAATAATTGTGACAGACCTAACGAATAATAATATTATGTTACCTAATAACAAAATAGGAATCCACCAAACAACATTATCAAAATTTATTCCAAGTATAATTATATAAATCTATTACCCATTGAAGTCTATTAGAAACTCTAAAAAGCTCACAATACAAAATTTCACATTAAAAATCTAAAAATGATCAACTATGTAGCAACAATGATAATACAATAACCAAAATTGCCTAGTCATATACAGTCTTAAAACTTAAAAGAGTGGCATTATTCATTCAAGTTTCGACTAAGTGTTTCTGAATTTGAGTTATAATATTGTGTCCTGTGTTTATGTCCAAATATTGTGTATGTTTGGCTGATCTAGTGAAGAAGATTGAAGTTTTGATTCTCAATAAATAGAATGAATATAAGTGTATACTTTGTAGTAGGTCATTATTGTGTCATTTTTAAGTTAATGTGTCAACTTGAAAATAATTCATTTAACAAACGGAATAGAGGAGTCAATCTAAAAATATTTTTCTACCTTAATAAGTAGAGCTATAGAATACAAACTCGATAACTTTTTGAGTGTTAAAAATTGTAAATGGTTATAAATTCAGAGTAAGTAACTTGTGTGTGGCAGCTGGTTAAAGAAGCCAAAATTGAGGTTTATGTATATACTGACAACCTAGGTTCACATTTCAAGTTCTGCAAGACTATACTCTCTTCCCTGTTCTATTAACAAAAATTTAACGTACACATAACACATGAATATGACTTTCTGCCCGAAACCAAGAGATGATTAGAAAGTAGAAGCACCGCTAGAACTTTCCTTTGTTTGAAGTAATAATATAATAACTAATATCTTTTATTACATATTAATAATTAATTCAAGATGAACTTCCCAAAGTATTTTTGAAACATCGTGGGATATATAAATGCAATATTTTTGTATAATAGCATGTAACATGTTATCTTCATTAGTATTTTTCAAATTTTAAAATGAAAATGAAAATTATAAAATATAGCTTAAGAAATTATAACTAAGGTTATAAATTGGTAAAGGTTGTGTTGGAGGCTAGGATTTTTGCTCTAGAGAGAGAAATTTGCGTTAGATTAAATTTTAGTAGGATTATTTAGCTAAAATTAATCAATTATAATTAACGTTTTCTAATCAGAATATTTTGTCAAATATTAGAATATTCTGTTAACATTTTGACAGAAAAATAAATAATAACATTGAACGAAGAATTCTGTTACATAGTCACATTTTATATAAAAAAGAAAATATTTTTTAAAAAAGTCACTCAATAATTTTTCATAAACCAAGAATTCATTTATATAGCCACATTTTACATATTCAGATTCAGATGTGGAGGCAAACAATTATAACCTGATCGAGCGAAAAAAACAAATAGAAAAATTCTTTAGCAATATATATATAATATATAAATAGTAGTAAATTCTTATTTAGAATAAAATCCAACTAAATAACATAAGTATATTTAGAAAAGCCAATAGTAGATGTACAAAGCAAAAAACTCAATTGTGTTATAAATATTAATAATCATGTGGATGTCCAAATCTTTTATTTATTACCATTAATTGTAATCAATATTTCTCTTTTTCTTAGTTTCCCTTTTTCTTAGTTTCTTAATATCTCACTCTTGTATTTGTATAAATAGGGCTTCACCCCATTGGAATAAAACAACTCAGAAATTCTCATTCACTTTCTCTTTCTCTCTTCATCTTCTTCTTCTTTCCTCTCATCTACTTTATATTATTTTATAACACGTTATCAGCACGAGTCTCTGCCCAAGCTTCAAGCATGAGTCTCTGCCCAAGTCCCAATGTAAGTATCTTGTTAAAGTTCTTGAATTGTTTCAAAGTCAAAATACACTAAATATATATTTATATATATACTCCTCTGACTGAAACAATTTCAAGAATCATTTGGTTTTTTTTTTCTTTTTATCTATATATTTATATATTATATATGTATGTATATATTTTTATATATTTATTATTGATTTCATATATATATAATGTTCTTATCATTTATAATATTTACAATATATGTGTGCCTATGATATGATAGAGAAAATCTATATAAATTATACATATATCCAGAAGATTATGTATCATCGATAAAATATTGCATATATCCTAAAGATTATGCATCATCGATAAAATATTGCATATATCCTGAAGATTATGCATCATCGATAAAATATTGCATATATCCTGAAGATTATGCATCATCGATAAAATATTGCATATATCCTGAAGATTATGCATCCTCGATAAAATATTGCATATATCCTGATGATTATGCGTCCTCAATAAAATCTTGCATATATCCTGAAGATTATGCAAACGTAATATTCATTATATAGTTGATGGATATATAATGAAAGAGATGAATACATATTTATATATATGTTCTTGTATTCTTTGAGGACAATGAAAAGTAATCTAATATCGATATGCATTTTGACAAACATTTCCTGAAGTAAATGTTTTATATTTGTCAAAAAAAAATGATTGTATTTATGTGAATACAACTAAAGAATCATTAAAAATGATTATTATTGATGCAATTTTATAGTGGGTTTTGAATACCTAAAAAGAATATTAAGAAAATTGCATTGAAACATCAAAGTATAAGAATAACAGTGAGCATGACTAATATTATTTAAATACATGAGACATGTATTTATTGTTCATCATTCCCTGCAGAGAATGATACGAATTGAATTCAACTACTTTTAAAGATTGTTTGTATTAGTCATGTTACTATACATTGTTATTACTTGCAATGTTGGAAATTATTGCATGTGACATATATTAAAGATCAAATTTTGCATACATCTTGGAGATTATGCAAAAATTGTATTCATATATTCTTTGAAATATTGTTAAAGAAATTGTTGAGTAATTTCTTTTTATATATGAACAAGTAATAAATTTTGAAAAATTTATAATAATGTTCTACTTGTTCAACGTCATTCCCCGAAGTGAATGTAATGATTTTAAATAATCAATGGCATTGTTTGCTACTCAAATATTTCTAGAAGAAATTGGAAACAACCAAAAGATGAAATACCACACACAATCAAAGTGCATGAAATCTATATATCATGTGTGGGATTGAATAATAGTAGTCGCGTACCTGTAGTACGGACACACTTATAATCAAGATAAAAGTATATTTGATTATTGAATAAGTGTGAATTGTACAAATTGATTGTACATTTAGAATATTTAAATATCATTCCCTGAAGAGAATGAATAGACATGAAATTCTATTTCAAAGAATATAAATTTCACATATATTGGTAATGCCAGAAGCAAATTAATATATGCATATTTTATTATTTCTTGAAATCAATAGTTTCAAACTATTGTTAGTACAGGATATGTATATATATAGTTACTATATAATTCAGTTTGCATATTCCCGAAAGTGGATATATAATTTACTAATATTTGTTAGTGATCCAATATAATCAAAGTGATAAAGAATCACAAAATGATTATTTGAAAAGCTTCCTGAAGAAGTACTCTTACATACAATTGCTACTTTGAGTAGCAAAATATCTTTGTATGTACCTAGATGTATAACTTTTATCTAGTTATGAAAGTAATAAGAGATGACTTATTATATGTACTGGTTGTACATTTAAATATATAATATATCAAGTCATGATAATTAGACTGATGAATAGTCTAAATAAATTAGACGACTTGTTAAAAGGATACCAGGAAAAATGAATATAATATTATGGTTATATCTATTTGACCATTATAACAACATGATGAAGTTGTTATGTACATTTTATATAATACACATCATTAAATTGATGATAGTGATTCCTGAAGAAATATAAAATTTGATAAACATAATAGTGACTCCTGAAGAGTGTATATGTTTTGGAGAATAATATAATTATATTATTCGTGTATATAAAAATGAAACTTATAATAATTATGTTGTAATAAATTTACATTACCTTTGAAAGTTTCATTGAAATACAAATTATAGTGAACCTGAAGTTCATTAATTGAATTATTTTGACATGATAAATCATATGCAATAAATTGTCAAAGGATTTGACTAAATTTTGTTGAAGAACCAAAAGATTCTTCTCATTGTTAATTTATAAGGCTCAAAAGAAGAATGTGCATATATTTGCACATAAAAAATATTTAAATTATATTTCTTTAACAATCTTGAGCCATTGTTAGATTTTTATTGCATAGTTTCTTATCGATGTGATAAGATTATATGATCATGCATTTACAAAATGTGTAAATTTATGTATTTCTAATTATACACGTATGACTCATTCTTAGAAATGAATTAAGTTCATAAGTATTGAACTTGAAACTGAAGTTATTGAACCTGAAGTTCAATGTCATATAATATATATGAGTTTAAATAGATATTGATTCATTGTGATATATTGAAATCCCTACAGGTGTATTAATATTATTAGATATCACAATTTCTTAAAATTCTCTCGATCAGGGGGAGAGAAGCAGTTGGGATCGATGATAATTTTTAAAAAATGATCCTTGCACAAAGTATATAAGAACGATATAGTTCAAAATTATATATACCAACTGCAAATCAATATTACTCAAAGTTGAGATAGAATGAGTTGAAAACGCCTGAAGCGTAAATGAACAATATAGAAATTATTAGTAAATGTTCATTTGATTTGCCCTGAAGTTGTTAAATCTAGAGGTACTCATGGAGATACCTTAATGTTATAAAGTATTAAAATGATAACCGTGATGAAAACGGTACTCGAAGAGACTCCCAAGAGAAGTTAGACATAACACATTTAATCATAATTGAATCCCTGAAGTGATTCGTTATAGGTACCTATAAATGATAAACATATTTGAAAATATGTAATTTAAAGAGATCTCTATAAGTTATGTCAATATGGGAGGAAATTATCATTTATTGAAATTTTTGTCGACAATAAATATTGAATGTGTGGATATGCAATAAACTAACATGAGATAGCAAGGATCATTGTATTAGATTTGTCGAGAATTATCGACATACATTTTGATTTTTGGCCAAAATATTATGACGCAGTCTAGGCAAATTTACTCACATAAAGTGAAGTAAGACCTGTAGGGTGTGCAAATAAATATTTCTAATGAGAAATTTGCATATATGTATTTGTACATAATGAATTGTTGTACAAAGTTTGCATAGACATGAGATTGATTGAAGTAAGGCTTAAATATTGAGAAAATATAATCATGATTTGATTATAGCCTGGAACATATTTTATGAGGATTTATAAGCGTCACATAAAAGTTGCAACAAAAGATTATTTATTTGGAGCTCCTAATATAGTGAGAATTTGAAATAAGCCTTATCTAAAAATTCTAGAAGAATTTAATACATGTCTTAAGTGATATAAATTCTAAGTCGCGCGCACTATATGACAAAGATCTTTGTATGAAATAAAGACATGTAAGTAAATTATTATTTGAAAAATACGTATGGTTGTCTATGCAGTATAAATACGTAAATTATACATTGTGATAGACTCTTGAAGAGTTTTTGATTAATTGCAAAACAAACTTGTATTTCTTTTGTATATCGAGAAATATTAAATGTATAAAGTTTGTTCATTAGTATTGAAGTCCTGAAGTACTTCATATGTATTAAGAATTATAGATATATGATCATTTGATATGAAAATTAAGATCATACAACAAGATGAAACAAATATATGGTCTTGGAGTACCATCATTGTCACAAACAAAAATTTATATTATCATTAATGTGTTATGTTCATATCTACTTGAAATGTTAAATTTTAGTATGAACAAGATTGTATATACACATGAATGATACAATTAGTTGGATAAAGATTAATGTTCCACGAACCCCTCATCTATAATTTAGAAGTCCATACATACTCTGGAAGAGTTATAGAAAATATATGATCATAGATTGTATATTGTGATATTTTAAAAGTGATAACAATAATCTTATGAGATTTATTATCACCAAAAGAATTATGGATCATATGTGCATGAGGGGGAGACATATTCATGTTGCACTCTTTTTCTCTTAGCTCAGGTTTTGTCCCACTGGGTTTTCCTGGCAAGGTTTTTAACGAGGCAACTTGCAAATAGTTATGAATATGAAATATATATTGTACTCTTTTTTCCCTTAGCTCAAATTTTGTCCCACTGGGTTTTTCTGGCAAGGTTTTTAACGAGGCAACTATAAATCATGTTAACATACTTGCATTTTATGAAGCAAGTAGAGAATGTGTGTGAGTGAGATCATTGACATAGCATATTTGGGAAACATATGAATTGCACTCAATAAAGAAGTATCAACCCAAGCAATTCTCTATGGATAATACTGCTTGCATCGCTCAACTAAAATGATGGTACATTGAAGGAGATAGAGTTAGAACACATTTCACGAAATTCTTCTCTATACGCTTCAAGAAAATACATATTGGTGTTCAACATATTTAATTAAGTGTCAATCTTGTAAACTTATTCACAAAGTTATTACCAACATCAACATTTGAGAAGACGGCAGATAAGATCGAAATTCGTCGATTAGAAGATCTCCACAAATGCCTAAATGAGGGGGAGTTAGTTTACACTATACTCTTTTTCCTTTGATCAAGTTTTCAGCAAGATTTTTAATAAGGCAGTTATTATGGACATCCAAGGGGGAGTGTTATAAATATTAATAATTATGTGGATGTCCAAATCTTTTATTTATTACCATTAATTGTAATCAATATTTCTCTTTTTCTTAGTTTCCCTTTTTCTTAGTTTCTTAATATCTCACTCTTGTATTTGTATAAATAGGGCTTCACCCCATTGGAATAAAACAACCCAGAAATTCTCATTCACTTTCTCTTTCTCTCTTCATCTTCTTCTTCTTTCCTCTCATCTACTTTATATTATTTTATAACAAATTGTATTTTTTTTAGATTTAATGAGATTTATTTTATTTATTTTATTATATCTATTGTATATAAAGTGTGCCTATATAACTGAAATTCTTGGTTTATGAGAAATTCATGGGTGACTTTTTATTTTTATTTAATAAAATAATAAAATATTATTTATATATAATAAAATAATAATAAAACAAATCTCATTAATATTTGAATTAATATTTGAACTGATATTCTAGAATCATAACCCATTTAAAAAGAAAACAACCGGAGATTTGATACGGAGAGGAGATTTGAGCAAACAATCTTGTGCATGCTCATGGCGTTGGCAGTGTACTCAAGTTAATAATATACTATTTTGTCAAAATATATAGTTGAAGGAGTCGAAGGGGTCTATCAGCCTCAAATCTTTTCTTCTCTCCTTCTTCGACTTCCAGTCGCGACCAGGAAGAAAGGGAGTTACAGATCTGATTAAGCCATTGTTGAGGTATTTTTTTCTTCAAAATTTTTATGGGTTTTGCTTAGAACTATAAATATATGCTATTTTGTATTTTATTTTGATAAATAGACTAAAAATTTTTACAGTCTGGCGTTCCTATTCTGCTATTTCCTCTTTCACCTCGTTTGCTTGTATGCTCTCTTACCCCTTACAAATTATAATGGTACATGTTATTTTTATGTTTTGATCTCATCTTAGGGACAGAAAATGAATTCCATGATTTTATTTATCTATTTTTTTATTTACCTTTTTTTTTTTTCTACCGAACACTTGTGCTTTTTAGGTTTTTGGCTTTTTCTTATTGATTTTGTGGCCGTTTCAGAGTTTTTACTGTAAGTTTTCTTTTGTTTCATTTATCCTCTCTGAAATAAGTTTAAAAAGAATTGTAGTAGTATATATGTGTGTATGCTATTTGATGAAGTCACTATGTGATTATATTTGATAATAACTGTACGTTTATTTCATTTCACGATGAATACCAAACGTCTAATTTCTTGTTTAGGGTTCGGTTAGCGGATCATTATATTCTACGATAGAAAATTTGATATCAGTTGGGTTGTTTCTCGAGTTTGATTTTGTCAAATTGAATTGAATTCCTTTTTCTGATCGTTTGGGATGTATTGATAACTTAATTTATCTATCGTTTATTACAAATTACCCTGTTTTGAGAAGTTTTGAACCAAGACAATACTTTTATGTTTTCTTCTCCTACAGGTACTATGGGTAAGAGAAGTTTGGAAGAGGGAGAAGAACAACAACAACAAAAAAAAACCCTCTAATATGCTTGTCAGTTTCTCTAAGAGACGAGATGGGCTTTTCAAGAAGGCGAGTGAGTTGTGCGTCAAGTGCGGCGCTCAAATCGTCGTTGTCATCTTATCACCAGCGGGAATTCCTCATGCTTTCGGGCACACTTCAGTGGATGAAGTTCTCCAACACTATCTTTAATAATAATGCTGATCATCAATTAATATCTAAGATCAATAATTCAATTTTAAATCATTAATAATAACAATGACTAAATATCTAGAAAATATATAGAGAATATATAAAGAATCACGTAAAGAAACATCAATTAAAATATAATGAAAGGGAAGTGAGAAGTAGATCTGGCTTAATTTTATTGGGCTAGAAGGGAATTAATTAAGGCTAAAGTTTCACATTAATAAAAGAAACAGAAATTATAGAGATACATAAAAAAATTGATTAACAATTAATTAATTATAAAACAAAATATGTAGTGAATCAATAAATGTGAACTCAGACTAAATAATAATAAAAAAAGTCTAACCTGATTATAGAGTTCACATTTATTTAGTTTAATGAAATATACTGCAGATGTGTAGTTTTTAAAAAATTAAATAGTTTTACATGTTTTTCATAAGTTGATTTTTTAATTAAATAAATTATGCACACCATGTCTAATCATCTTACATGAAAATACATCACTGTTTGCAGGAACACCGCTGCTTTGTCGACACTACCATATTCAATTTATCAAAGAAAAAATGGATAATCCAGATCTATGCGTACCCGGCTAGAATGAAAAGTGCAAAATACAAAAATTACACTATTGTCTCTATCAAAGAAAATGAAGATTGAAATCCACCAATGACTATCATTAGTTTTCTTATCTACAATTTTTAGACTAATGCTATCTTCAATTATCAACAATTTAGAGATTAATTTTTAATTTTTTTTTATCTTACCCCATTTAAGTAATGTTTATTTAAGTATTGGAACATCAATTTTTAGTTTATTTTTGGATTAACTTAAAAATATATTTAAATCATTAAGCTTTCTTAAACACTAATATATTGCATTCAGTATTCAATAATAATCTCACTTTCAAATAACATATAAAAAACTTAGCATAAAATTTAGTATACGTGTCTCGCACGTAGTTTTTTACTAGTATAAATAAAAAGTCACCCATAAATTTTTTATAAATTAAGAATTCTGTTATATAGATACACTTTATATATTTTCGGAACAAATTTACATATATTTTCGGCCCTTCAATTAACTTTTTCTTACACTGATTAAAAATAATTAAAATGGAATAAAATAAAATAAGAAAAACCTAGAACACTATAAATTTGACTTTCGTCTCCTTCATCCTCGACCATACCATACCATTCGTGAAAGTCAGAAAGGACGAGTCCCTTTTTCTCCTCACTCTCCGGTGGCTGCTGTAACATCGACGGCGTCACTACTCCACTCCCGATCTCCCACTGCCTTTGCTCTTCTGTTCGTTGCCATCAGCCGCTTAAGAAAGGTATCACTGAGCTTTGAGTAGCTGAAGAAAACCCCCAAATAAGATGGTGAGTTTTGGCTTTGAGTTTGAAATTAACCTTTCCGTGTTATTTTTTTCATTCTTCAAAATATCTTGGCAGTTTTGGGCTCACCTTCGGGTCTATATTAAACTAAATGTTCTGGGATTTTCAATTTTCTACTGTTCATTTGGTTTTCTTCTTTTTTTGCTTCAGTATTGGCTTATAGTTTATTTAATATGTATTCCAGTCAGGCAGGAAAGAGACAGTTTTGGATCTCGCTAAGTTTGTGGACAAAGGTGTACAAGTAAAGCTCACTGGTGGTAGACAAGGTTAGTGTGCTCAAATTCTCTGCTTACTGTTGAATTATAAATCACCAATATTTTTAATTTTGCTATTTATAAATAGTTGATTTTTGTGTAAAATTATCTCTCAATACCTGAATCATGTTTGTGAATCATTGTATAGAAACAAGGATTTGATGTTGAATTTTGAGTAAACTTTGAAGAGAAATTATGGCCTTATACCACATTTGATCAAAGAAGCAATATTGAGGACATACAAACTCTAGTCAAAGAATTAATGGGAAGGAAATCAAAACAGTGGGAAGGATCATGAAAATTTATAACAAACTTGATTTGAAATAGGAATGTGTGCCCTTTTTTTTTTTGGTTCTGGCAGTTCTAGCCCCAAAGTTTTTGAGTCTGTGGGGATTTGAGCCTTGGAATAGATGCCCTACCAACAGTCCTCCTTAACACTAGACCACCCACGCATGTTAAAAAAAGAAAGTATCTAATGGATTTTGATTTCGGTTTCATAAATGAATAACACTGACTATAAGAAAATGAGCCAAGTTAAAATGGAACAAAAGAAGAAGAGTCGTGGACAAGAGGGAAGCACTAAAGCAATGTGATTTCAGTTTAATTACTGATGCGTTTTATTGTAAGACCTTATGTGTATAGAATTGAAATGAGGAGGTTAGTCTTGGTTGTGTGGCTGTGTTAGGGTGTCGTTAGCTAGACAAACAAGCTTGGAAGTCAAGTTTACTTCCCTTAATTGATAATTGTGTGGCATTGACAATAAACTCTCTCAACTTGTGTGATACTTAAAATCAACCGTAGTTTTCTCTTGAGAAACAAATAGAAGAGGTAGGTAGCCTATTGTGTAAATTATATAACAGACATGGTTGGTGTGGCTCAACCTTCTGGTTGGTGGTCGCTATCATAATATAAAGCGAAGTAGTTTTACACTACAGGTTTTATGTGCTTCTGGATTACTTCTGGGTTTTGGATTTCTGATTTTTAGGATTGCCAGTTATTCTTCATGTGTTGTAAATGAATGGAGCTGTAAATTAGATTACATTAGGTAAATGGCATCTGATGATAACGTGTATACTTTCCTTATACATGGAGAAGTAAATTTGGAAAGTATTTTTTGAGTGAGAACAATACCATCAAGAATGCTTTTCTCAAGAAAGTAGGAGATCATGTCCTCAATTCAGCAAAAAGTAAATCTTGCTTGATTAACATTTGCAATAACACCAGTGAAGGCTGTGAAGCCATTACTGAATTTAAACTTCCTCTTAGAAGCATACACACATATATAGATATATTGCCTTTTATCCGGACAACATGCAAATCATTTGCAGTTGTCTCTCACATATTTAACCATTAGATCTAGACTTTCCTTAAAAGGGGAAAGTAATGTTGTCATACATCCTTTTATTTTGTGTATGTTCTCTTGTTCAATGAGATTTTATGACTGCTCTGCTGTGAATGTCTGATTATGCATTGCATTTTGTGATTGATCACAGTAACAGGGACTTTAAAAGGATATGATCAGCTGTTGAACCTTGTTCTAGACGAAGCAGTAGAATTTCTTAGAGGTAATTGTTTTGGGATGTGTTGGTAATTCTGCACAAGTATTTTTGTATCTGTTTTAGCTATATGCATGTGTACTTAATGTAATTTCATGTGTTAATTGTTATTCTTGATATTTGTGTTTATCCTTGTTGTAACTGAAACTAAGTAAAAGAATCTAGTAACTTCGAAGCTGTGTTCTTTATGTAGTGCTATATCCGTGAGACAACAGAAAATTGTTTCAAACAACAATGTGAATTTTCTTTTTCTTTAGAGCTCTAACAATTTTGTGGAGTGACACGATCAAATCTTTCAGAGATGGTTTTGAAATTGGAATCAATTTACCTCTTTTTTGCACTTGTACCTTTTTCAGAACCAAATCGTATTGACAATAACTTATTTTTAAGCTGTTTTCTTGCTTAAATGCATGGCTTATGAGGGTTAACTGCATGTTGACTTCAAGTTTCCTGTAATGTGCAGATGCTGATGATCCCTTAAAGACAACTGATCAGACCAGAAGCCTTGGCTTAATAGTATGTATTTTGCTGCTATTTATATATCTTAATCTGTTGATTTCTTTTTTAAAAAATGGAGATAAGCTAAACAAATATTATGTGTATATATAACCACAGGTTTGTAGAGGAACTGCTGTGATGCTTGTGTCTCCAACTGATGGTACAGATGAGATTGCCAACCCTTTTATCCAGCCAGATGGAGCATAGACAGGTCTCTCCTTGCAGTATCTGACCTTAATTTCGTATTCAATTTCAACTCTCAGACTATTGATTTGAATGTTTTTGTGACATTATGGGTCAAATTTTAACTCTTAGATCATGTCATATTGGGTCTCAGTAGAGAACCGGAAATGTAACATATGGTATCTCACCTATATGAATGAGATTCTGATAGATGAGTAGTCACCTTTTTTTTTTTGCGATAAATATTGTAGCTTGTTGTAGCTGATAGCGTATTGCAAAAGAAGTTGCCTATCTTTAAAAAACGTAACAGGAGTTATCACCACCTTACTAGTAATTTGCCAATTTAAAACTAACCATTGACACAAGTGTAAATATACCCTAAGGAGGAAGTAAATTATAAATTCTCAAAGATAATTAGTAAATAAAGGGGAAATTTCACTATGCTATGCATGCTTAAAATATGCATATTATCAAAATTTAGACTCCCAATCAATTTATACAAAATCGTACTTTAGTATTGTTACACTATAAAATAGTGTAGGGGTAGTAGTAATTTCTACAGAGTGTGAATCACTATAAATATGTAATTGTGTAGCTATTATGGGATATGGATTGAGTAAATAGAACTTTGGTTCAATTGGGAGTTTGGCACTGACTCGAAGAGTGCATTTCGGAGATTTGTCTTGTCTCGAAGAGGACTAATATCTAACAATTGGTGCTTTCATTGAGAGCAATTATAGTGAAAGATTCACTGTAAGAACTCTCAGCCATGAAGAAAACAGAGCTTGCGAAGATGTTGATGGAGTTGGATCGTCGTATGGATCGATTTTTCGATGCTCAATTGAAGGCATTTAAAGTGCATCTCATGGAGGAATTAGATGTTAGAGTTGAGCAATATTGCTCATCAACAGAGACATCTATGGCTCCCTCGGCTCAGGCACCATCGGAGAAGGCTCTCGATCTTGTCGGCAGTGACATTTCAGCTGGATCTGATCTAAGTAGATCGCAATCAATGTCGGTTCGATCTATGACGAAGATGGCAGCTCGAAGAACACCGAAGGAGAAGATCGGCGTGGCTTCATCGGATGTTGTGGATTCTCGATCTGCACCAACGAAGGCAGCTCGAAGAACTCCAATGTCGAAGAAGACAGAGATGGCATTAGATCTTCGCGCACAAGATCGGAGGAGGATTTTCGATCGTGGACGACGGTGGATATTTGATCGGCGACGACTGTGGATCTTTAACAGAGAGGGGCGGCACGAAGTGGTCACTGGAGGACGATCGGAAGCTTGGTCGCGCCGGATCGCTGAAGACTGTCGAAGGAAAAGGACGACTACTGGGCTCTTTTGTTCACGGTTTGCAGGAAAATATATACATACAGTGTAAAGATTAAGAGAGACGAAAGGCTTCATGGGTTCCTTTTACTATTGGACTAAGCTTGGATGCTTAATGGGCCAACAAACAATTGGGCTTTTTTTTTAAAAAAAAAATATTAGGCTGCAATTAGTTTTTTAGTATCTTATATTTGTACTTGTTTTTAGTTGTATTTTTTTATTTCTACCACCTTGAGGACAAGGTGATTTTGAAGGGTGGAAAAGTGTTACACTATAAAATAGTGTAGGGGTAGTAGTAATTTCTACAGAGTGTGAATCACTATAAATATGTAATTGTATAGCTATTATGGGATATGTAATTGTATAGCGGGAGGTCTTGAGTTCAACTCTCAATGAAAGCACCAATTGTTAGATATTAGTCCTCTTCGAGACAGGATAAATTTCCGAAATGCACTCTTCGAGTCAGTGCCAAACTCCCAATTGAACCAAAGTTCTATTTACTCAATCCATATCCCATAATAGCTATACAATTACATATTTATAGTGATTCACACTCTGTAGAAATTACTACTACCCCTACACTATTTTATAGTGTAACAAGTATACATTTTTTTTTTTTTTTCATTTCATCCCTGGCTAACAAAACAAAAAACTACTCTCAATTTCTCGACTCTCTCTTTCTCAATCTCTATTTGCACGAGGTGGACAGCCGGTCGACGTCGGAGAGACCAATAGGCTCACGAATCACACACATTGATTGTGGTAAACGCACATTCACTGGAACAATGGGTAAGTATTTTTCAAACAATTTCTTAAACATTTAGAACTTTAGAAGTATATGTAGTTTATTTTTAGTAAATCTGTGTAGTTATTGTTTGGGGTATTTATCCAATTTAATCCGTGCCGTATTATTTTTCTCATAGTTCATTCGATTGGATCAATTATTTTAGATTGATTACTTTTTAATATTAGTTTTTTTTTTCACATAACTAACAACAAAATAAAATAAATTATTGTTGTTGTATGTGTCCAACAATAAATTAAAATAAATAAAATAAAAATAATAAATTCAAAAGAAGAAAAATAATGGTATGTAGAAAAAAATATTTAATTTTGTTTAAATTTTATGTAGAAAAAAAAATATATCTACTATAATTATATAACATCAATATATAAATGGATCTGCACAGGAAAACAAAAAAAAAAAATTTTTACATCACATATTGAAATTTTAATTTTTTTTTCTTTTTTATTGTAGAATGGATTTTTTTTAAAAAAAAAATTCTGTGTTTGTTTTTTCAAAAATACTATGTAAGTTTCATACTGTGTATTGTGTTAAGTTTTTGTTATTTTACAGTTGTTTTAGGTTGTTTTATAGAAAGACAGTATTTATGTAAAAAAATTCGTGTGGCAGTAAAATTGTAAACTTTAACTCAAAATCTAGTATTTTTGTAAAAATCCAAAAAAAAAAATTGTTTTGTTGAATTTTGTTTGTCTTTATCATTTTGTGATTTTTTTTTACATTTTTTATTATAATTTTTTTATAATGATTTTTTTTTTTTGTTTTTATCATTTTGTGATTTTATACAATTTTTTTATTATAATTTTTTATAATATTTTATTTTACATTTTTTCTAATATTATGTTTTTCAATTTTTGTTTTCATTTTGTGATTTTTTTACATTTTTTTATTATAATTTTTTTTTACATTTTTTATTATAATTTTTTTTAATAATATTTATTTTACAATTTTTTTTTTACAATACTTCGTGTGATTTTTTTGCTAATTTGTAGTGCTTGGGACCAATAAGGTAATAATGGTATGCCACTATTTATGGTGTTTAACACCTCTCTTAATAGTTTTATGAATGACAATTTTTTTTACAACACCTCCTATGGTTTTGTTTTCAATGATCGTAATTTTCTTTATTCTTATGAATAATTTTTTCTATGTATAATTTTTTTGTACAATTTTGTATGGTGAATTATTTTTTATTATTATTAATAAAATATTATTATTATTTATTGGCACCTTAATATATTCAATACTATACAAATATGACACTTAATAATTAGTTAGTTGTTTTTCATATTATTCACTAACTTAAAATGGGTGAAACTCATTATTAAAATGCATCAATAACGGTCTGCCACTATTTATGATGTGTAGTATCTCCTTTAGTATTTTCCTTATCATCTCTAATAGATGGTATATAATTTGAGCTAAAAAAATGAATCAATATTATATTTGGCTTAAATTTTATAATAATGTCCTAATGTATTTAGGCTAAAATTAACCTTTTTTAATAAACATGTGTAAAAAAGTCAACAAAAGTATTAAATATTTATTGAAATTATATAAAAATTCTATTAAATATTAAATAAAATGTAAAAGTGATTAATTACATTAATAAGTGACAAAAGAGTAAATAAAAAAAATATTTATTGTGATGTAAAATTTGTCTCATGCTATATTTTGTTCTAAATTTGACACAACTTTTAACATATATTAAATTTTATCCACTTTTACTATTGGAGTTCACTTTTATAAAGTTGAGTTAAAATATACATATACACCATACTTTTAATTCTGTATTGGAGATGGTCTTAATACGTACATATCCTTATTCACTTTAGTTAGAATTTTAACTTTTTTTTTTTTTCAATTATGCATAACTTTGTAATTTCTTTTTACTTGTTACACACCGCTTAGGTGAGATTTTCCTATAATCCTTGTTCTTTTGTATTTTCTCAAACTAAATAAGATTATTTTAGTAATTTTTGTTTATCATATTTAGAGTTGTGTATTTTGTTTTGTTTGTACCAATTATTAATATTTTTGTCATTTTTTAAACCTCACCGTTCTCCCCCCCTCCCCCCCCCCCCCCACCTTTTTTTCTTCAAAAAATCTCTTATTTTTTTCTCCATTTTTTCTTTTAAAATATTTTTTTTAGTCTTTTCTATATTTTTTTTACCATCTTTTTTCACACATATGATAGATATTTTTTTTGTGTTGTTATTTTTTTTTTCCGTAAACTTTTATTAATTTTTTTTTTAAACTTTGCTAATTAGTATATAATAGTAGAGTAAATTATATGTACTTACATTTAGACAGACCCACTGATAATCTTAGCTTCAATAAATGAATCTATACCACACTATATTCTTGTTTAAACATAATATTTTTTAACAATTATTTAAACATAATTAATTAAAGTAAGATATATGATTATAACCTCCAAAATTTTAATAGGGGTTACGTGCATGTGTCACGTCCTCCACACCTAGTAACTATAGAATAATGAATTGACAAGTTGATATTGTTTGTCTTATTCGTTAATTTTTTTTTATTTATTATGATTTTTTCAATTCTATCTTTTATCTTTTTTTGTCTTCCTTTTAGATTTTACCATGAGTATTATAATATTATATGTAATTATAGGATAAGGTTTTAATATTTTTATCTCGGATTAAAAGCATCTTTGCTTAAAAAAAAATCCAATTGTAACTATAAAAAAAATATGGTATAAGTTAAAAATTACCCATTTTTATTACACATTAACTAAATATAACTCTAAAATAATTTTAATTGATATATACTCCTTTTTATAATCAGATTACCAAATATAACCTCACATAACTTATTAAAATTAGAGTTTCTAATGCACATAATTGGGATATCACCTATAAAATTGAATATAAATTAAAGAATAATAAAATGAAGGTAAAAATTAAAATGAGAAATAAAAAGTGGGTATAAAGTATAATTTTCTTTAAAGGGCTATAATATACTATATAAGAATAAGAATAAAAAGTGGGTGTGTGTGTGTTGGAGGTCTTGGGTTTGAGTCCCAGGTAAAACATGATTGTAATGTATAAACGTTTTAAAAAAAAAAAAAAAGATAAGGGGATAATTAATAAGGCACTATTTTTTGTAAAAAAAATTACATTTTTACATTTAATTTTTTTTTTCACATTTTTACGGTTTTTCATAAAAACAACATAAAAACAATAAGAAAACTACATATTAGTAACATTTAAATAATATCAAAATAACATACAGATAACAAAAAATCAATAATAAATTAACAAGAGTACAACATAAAAGACCGTATTTTCTATAAATAAAACCAAAAAAATTGTAAAAATATTTAAAATTTCGTGAAACTGTATTTTTGTAATTTTTGTGTATTTGTAAAATTATCCCATAAAAATATCGGATGTGACTATTGTAAATATAATAATGAAATTGAAAATGGTAAAAGAAGAAAAAAAAATTGTATGTATAAAAAAATATTGAATTTTATTTTAAATTATACGTAGAAAAAAAATATATATAAGAATAAAATAGACATTTGATCTGTAAAGTTTTAAAAAATAAGTGTATTATATGTATTAGATTTTTAAATTACTATTTTCTTTACATTAAAATATTATTTGTATATATAATTTTTTAAATTTTTTCTAAATATGTGTGGATTGGATTGGATCGATTACTTTTACATGTCAATCAACATCTAATCCGCACAAGTGCGGATTTTGAATTTTTCAATCCAATCTAATCCGCACAAGTACGGATATCCGCACTTTGCGGATTGGAATGGAGAGGATCGGATCGTGCGGATTGGATCGGCTATTTTATCAAGGGATTTTTTTTAGGAATATACTATATTAGGTAAGTTTTTACAAAAATAACGTTAATAATGTATCACACACAAAATGACGTGACACGTCATCATCTCCTCCACGATTACTTGCAAACATAAACACAACTGTTAATCCTAAAAATAGAAAATTACCAAAAAAACGGCAATTATATATACAAAAACTTAACATAACAAAAACAACGTTATTTTTTAAAATAATTGCCAAAATAAGGTGGCCCATGAAAATTTCCCTTTTATCAACACCCCTAAATATTAAATATAATGATGAAATTGAAAATGGTAAATTTGCAAAATATAAGTGAAAAAGCACGTTTGAGACCGAAATAAGGCAGATATGACCCTAGCTGTAGCTGAGATGTGGGCCAAGATAAGGCCCATTTTTGTTGGACGATGGAATTGGAATGATAGCAACCTTCAGTTAAGTTATTGTGCCTGGCTGGCCTGGCCTGTGAAGAAACAGCTTCGCTTTGAGTTTGGGTTCGGCTTCCTCTTTCTTATTGTGCTTTTTATTTTATTTTCTCTCATCACAGCAGAGAAGGGACGAGAAATCAATTTAGGGTTAGGGTTTTTGGCTTTGGGAATTTTTGTTCTTCTTCTCATTGGTAAATAGTTTAGCAATGGAAGAGATAACCGAGGCAGTGAACAACATTAACTTAGCAGCACCAGGAGATTCCTACAAGAAAAATCGGATTCAGGTTTCCAACACCAAAAAACCATTGTTTTTCTACGTCAATCTAGCCAAGGTAACAACTCCTTTTTTCTTACTTATTTTCAATCTTCCCCTTTTGTTCTTCGAGTTTTATTTGTCTTATATTATAATGAGTACAATGCTCTAAACTAGTGATTGATATGTTCATGCAATCTGTTTATGCAGAGGTACATGCAACAGCATAATGAGGTTGAGCTTTCTGCTCTTGGAATGGGTAATTTCTCACTTTTTTTTTCCCGTTAATTTTAGCTTCAGAGGTTTTTACTCCTTTTTTATTTTTTCTATGTTCTCATCGATTTATGTTTATTGCCTATTGCTTTAGGCTCTTTATGTTTAGTCATCGCTATAAAACATTAGCTGGGATTAGTTAAACAACAATTTTGCTAAATTTTTGTACTATTAATTGCTTATTCATGATGGAGCATAAGGTTCTTTTCTTAATGCTCTGTTTTATGGAATAGTGTTCACGAGTTATGCAGATGAGTGTAATTAATGATATATGATAGTATTCAAAGATATTAATTCTTTTGTGTACTTGTAATTTTATGTTTGCAGCCATTGCTACAGTTGTCACCGTTGCAGAAATTCTGAAGAACAATGGATTAGCTGTTGAAAAGAGTAAGATTTTTCTATTTTGTAACATCTTTTTTTTTCTCACCACACTGGATGCTATGGATTCTTATTAACTTCAACTGTTCTCAGAGATCATGACCTCCACTGTTGATATGAAAGATGACTCCAGAGGACGACCAATCCAAAAGGCCAAGGTAATGATTTGTTATTGTGCATATACAGTACAGGGTTACACAATGGGCATCCATGCAAGACAATTTTATGCTTTTCTCTATTGTCTCCAACTTGTCAAGGGATCTTTATATATTTTCATGTGGTATTGTGGTGTATGAGTGATATTGTACTCTATTCTTGTTCAGAAGATCATAATAGGTTTTCTTTGTTTATGTATACACCTGGATACTTTTCAAAGTCCAGTTGAGGTTCGACAATTTGGATCGGATGGATGATTGTTCCTCACCATTTATTTGTGTGTGTGTGTGTTTTTTTTTTTGTATTGTGTCTTTAAAGGTGCAAGAAATGTACTCTGGTTATTGATGTCTGATGGTGTATATATGGGTACAGGGTACCTATCATATTCCTCGCCTAGTTTCCTCATCGTTATTGTTGCACAAATCGTTTCTTTACTGATTGCTTGACGTATTTTCCGTTCAGATTGAGATTGTCCTTGGGAAGACTGAAAATTTTGACGAACTGATGGCGGCTGCAGCAGAGGAAAGGGAAGCTGCTGCTGCTGCTGAGGCTGAAGAGCAAAGTTGAAGAGGGTCTCTTACCTAGTTTTTCTGGTTTTGCTGCTTCTGAAAATCAAAGCTATTTTATATTGCTCTAATTTTTAGATTTAGGATTTTGAGCTGCTGTTGTCGTCGTGATTCTGGTAAATCACGAGGGGTGTTTTAGGAGCTTTTAGATTCAAGAATACTTTTTCTACTAGAGATCAAATTTTGTTATCTGATCATTTGGTTTTTTCATTCTCTTTGTATGTTGATGGAATTCTTTTCTTGGTATGTGCATCTTGGTTCGCAAGTTTTGTATCCTATGAATATGTCACCTTATTCATTTGATTGTGTGCCTTCTTTATTACTTGTCACCATAGTAAATAAATGTCGCATGTACTTCTCAAAAATGAATAATATTAATGAAAATGTTAGTATTTTCTTTCTTTGTTTTGTTGTCACAGTTGCTCAGTTTATACTTTATAAAAGCAACGGCATTTGAATGGAAATGGGAAAATAGTATCGAAATCGATCAAGTCTATTCAAGTGTACTATGCTTTTCTTCTAATCTTACCATGGGAGTCTTTTATAGTTTCTCAAGAATTAATATTCAGTGTTTATGAACAAGTTAAATGTGATTATTTATCTGAAGTGAATGCAAAATAGAAAGGAATGTGAGGCATGTCATTGTAAACTGAAGAAGGATTAATGTACAACCCTCATGCATTTCTTTTTTGATTGTTGATTTTATTAGATGGGTTACACATTGCAATTTAGTGAACTTCCTAACAGGTAATATTAGAACTTTTCACCTAATAAGCTAAGGGGCCTATTATAGATCTCAAAATTCGTCACTTCACTAAAACTACTTCCACTACAATCGCAATGTAAACTAAAAACAGACCTTTAAATAGCAACACCACACTGTTGATTCACATATTTTTACGAGAAGTTAATCATGTACAGATACACTTCTTGCTCTTACAAACTTTGGTCTTCCTTTGTAGTCTCCAATTGTGGTTAATTTCTTCGTTGATTTTGCAATTTATGTACTTTCTTTTTGTTATTTCTTTACAACTATATTTCGTTTTATTTAGGTTCTGTTGAGCTATCATATTCTGAGATGGGGTTATCTGATGGGATTTTGTATTGTTTAGACATGACTTTCTAAATTTAGAGATTTCTTTGGTATTATTATAGGTTTTCAGTTGCTTTCAGCCTTTAGTTGAGGATTTTTCAGAAGTTAATTTTTTTTTTTTTTATTTTCTTCTCTTAGTGAACTGAAAGTGAAACATATAAGAGAAGTGTAAGGTACCAAACTAAATTGAAATGCTTGTAGTAATATTTCATATTCTTCGTAATAAATTGCTTCTTTGGACCTTAAATTTCTTCCTTTTCCTCTAACATTGACCTCTTACATGCCTCATAGCACATAAAAGAAATTCCAGCAGCAGGGATCAATTTCATGCAGCTTGGCCCTAATCCTCTATACAGTCCTGAAATTCCCTCCCTTTCAATTATGCTTAAAAGAGCATGAAGAAGGTTTTTGTATTGTCTCCCATTGAAAGCTCCTGCCTGCATTTGCTTCCGAGCCACCTCAAGTGGGAACGTTGCGCAGCTTGAAATGGCAGCAGCTGAAGAACCCATCAAAAGAGTGCTCATATTTCCAATCTCCTCTTGATTGAAAGCTCTCTTGTAAGCTTTTCTCAACGTGTCATAAGCAAAATAGTTTGTGGCAGCATATGGGATCACTCCAATTAAGCTTGGTAGTAGGCCTCGGTACAATTCTGCAGCTCCTTCCTCTCTGATGATCTTTGATAAGGCGTGTAAAGAATTCTTATACACTCCTCTCTGCAATGAAATTATGCTTGTTAGTGATGATTTTTGTGTGTGTAATTTAGATATCATTTAGCACTTGCTTTTTTTTTTTTTTTTTTTTATTTTGTTTAATTCAAGTGAAGAAGGGTGAGCATCTTCTTAAATTGTTGTTGGTTAAGAAAACTCTTGCCCTTATTTTCATTTCTTATAACAATACAAAAGATCAAAATGTTATTGAGCTTGCCTGAATTGTCAGTCTGGTTTTTAGCAGCTCAAGAGGGTAAGTACAGAAAGTTGAGCTGAATCCAGCAACAGCACCTGCCACTAATGAGGCAGGAATTAGGATTTTTTTCTGCTCTCCTGATTTTGGAGTCAGATACTTCTTAACTGTATCATAAGCAAACAACTGCACATAGAAACCAGATGTATCAGCTATGGAAAAATATTATAATATCAATGGTTAAGCAAATCATTTCACAAAACGTTTCTCTTCTGTGAAATGATTTAGACTGTTATTTCAGCAGCTAAATTCAAAGAGGAGTCTTGATTTCATACCTCGATTGCTTTGTTGGGCGTAACCCGGATTACATTAACCAGATTTCCCCTATACAAGCCTTGCCAACCATCAGTTTTCATGATGGATCTGAACACTTCACCAGCCGAGAAGCCGCAGCTCCCCACCATCAGATGAGTCTTTATAGTCTCTAATGGTGCAACTGCAGTGCGTGACACTGCACCAGCAATGCCTCCACTCATCAACTTCCTCAGGGTGTCATTCTCAATCTTGATTCTCAGTTTAAAGCCACCTCTGTCATTCTTTTTTGCCTTCACTTCTCCAAACTCCAAAACCTTTTCTGCCTCTAACTCTGGAACCCAACTTAACTGAAAACCAGATTTAGTAACTGAAACATATTTCATGTAAGAATTGGTGTTTGGGAGTTTCAATATGATGTTCCTTGGCTTTAAAGGACTTGGTGAAACACCAAATCCCATTCCCACTTGACCAACACTTGCAAATAAGCCTCCAGTACAGTAAATTTTCTCATCAGGACTCAGTTGCTGAATGTTTATCCCAGAGCTACAGAACATCACAGCTTTGTTCTCATGTTCAACATCTTGAGATTTTCTTCTGCCCATTAATCCAAACTTAAAAAGAAGCTAATTTCTTTAGCTTCTCAGATAATATATATCACAAGGCTATAGGAGATATTTCATTACATAAAGATTAGTACAAATGTACTCTCTTATGTTACCCACCCCTTCCTTTCTTTCTCTCTCTCCCTCCCTCTTTGGAGTCATGAAAGAGCATAGAAGGGATGGTATGATCTTCAAAGCTATGATTTCTTCTCCATGGTTTTCTTGCTTCTTGTTTCTCTATGGGTTATTATCCAATTAGAATAAAAGCTAATTTTATTAAATGGTTGGATGACATTAAAGGACTTTTAATTGATTTAGCTCAAGAATGAAAAAAAGTGGTGATAGCTTGCTCATGATAATCAGATGTGAAACATTGTGAAATGGACATTTGTAGACTTAAATCTCACACGGGTTATCCCACTTGTAGATTGTTTCGACACAAACTTTCTAAGTGGGTTTGGTTAAGCTAAGCATATGCCCTTTTAAGTCACTTTGAGCCACTAAGGTTACATAACTCCAATAAGTAATGTGGATTTTGTCTCCCCCATATGGATTTCCAAATCAGTTTTGATCCAGAAATAGAATATGGGATCTTTTCTTGTCTTTCTTGGAAAAGCCTTTGTCACCACAAGTGAAAAAAAGGCAACTTGGCTACTTAGTGGACTAAGATAAACAAGGACCTACATTAGCAATAATTTACTTTAGTGGTTGAGTGAATTATATAAGATAATAAGCATATGCATTTTAATTCCCACCTCTTAAAGAGATCATATGCTTTTCTTGTTTGGGATAACAAAATGACAATAAATTCCAATTCCATATTACTAATTTAGTACATTATTATAATAGCATCACAAATGTAATTTTTATTTGAATAAATTATGTAACATAGATATAAATTTTTTTATATTATTATTTATAGTGTCCTCTATTTATATATTTTTAAATAGAAATCCTTTATTCAACTAAACATCATTATAAAGGACATTAGAATATATTCTTCTATTTATTTGTGAATGAGGAATTACTGTGACAGACTTTGCAACTAGTATTGTAAGTTTGTGCGTGACGTGCTGGTTCGATCTGTATTTATTTGTGTTTTTCAAAAATGGCCTTGCCACAGAAAAATATGGGTCGTGCAGTGTCGTGTCAATACTTTTAAAGGGTAGGCCTGACACGGCCCGTAGGCCCAATATTTTCGTGTCATGCTCAAATTCGTGTCGTACTTTGTTCGTATCGACCTGTATTTCTTAAACAAGTCAGCCCATTTTTATATTCAGGCTTAAATTCATGCTTTACCTTTTCATTTTGTTTACAATTATTAATGTATATATATTTATAGCTTTAGTTATATTATATTTTGAACAATATTTTACCGATAATTATATAAAAAAAATTATTAGCATCATTAGAATTTGAATATTTACTAATAAATACTCAAATTTTTATTTCCCACCCGATAAATAAATTAATATATAATTTTAGCTTTTTTTTTATGTTTTAATAGTTTTACTTATAGAATTATAATATTCAGTATTATATTTACATTTTATTATTATTTTAACTTATTTATTATTGATAAATTTATATTTTATTATTATTATTATTAATGAATTATAAGATATTTTAATATATCATGCTGTGTTTTTTGGGCTTGTCGCGTGTTGTGCTTTTTAGGCTAGTCTATTCGTGCTTACGTGTCGTGCTTTTTGTACTTCTCGTGCCGTGTCGTGCTTAAGGACATATTTTTCATGTCGTGTCGTGCCAATTTGTAGCATTGTGCCGTGTCGTGCCCAAACTCGTATTTTTTCGTGCCTAGTTGTACTTGTGTCGAATTTGTGTCGTGTCAAAAAACCTGATCCATATTTAGCTCACTAAAAACATTAATTAGAAAAGAAATATTAAAATATATTTTCTTAAAAAATTGTTTTGAGTATATATAGTTGTTTTATGATTCAAGTTTATTTTGGTAAATCATACATAATGGTTATGCTTTTAGCAATAGAAATTCTACAGATAAGATAATTATTACATTATCATAGAAATTTACATATTTTTATTATTCACTTGATTTGATACTGATCTACCTTTTTTTTTAGATATATTCGTGAAACAGAAACACATTAGGAATTTTTTTCTAATATTAAAATTTTATTGTTTAGCTTTCTAAGAGTATCTCTTTATTATGTAAGTCGCAACATTAATGTTGCGGCCCATGAATCAATAAATTTTTTTAGATGGCAAGAATCTCTTCACTTTTGCCTTTCGACATCTTTCTCTAACCTAAAACGATTACCTTTATCGAAAAAAAAAGGAAAGAAAGAATAATCAATAAATAGAACATTTTTGGTGCCTTCAACGTGGATTGACATTGAAAGAGAGGGTCAAGAGAAATTAAGCCCAATAAAAAGAAGAACAATTTAGAGATTTTTACATAAAATACTAAAATAAGTTAGTTTATTATGTTTTTACTTTCACTTAATTTCTTTTACATTTATACTACTTAAAGTTACTTTTTTCATTTTGTATTGATCTTTGCCACTAGTAACATAAGTAAATTGTGGCAAAATCTCTAAAAATCTTACCTCGCTAGCAATTAACTTTTTAAACTCAATTTTTTGACGGTTGAACCTCAAAAACTCATATTATATTAGTAATTTAGCATTTTCATCTAATTTTAGATGTTAAGTGCCATGTTGAATTGTGTTATCTCAATTTATACACAAGGTGACATGGCATCTACCTGGGTGACACGTGAAAAAGATTCTATAACTTGGAGGGACCAACCTAGACTTCCTAGGGAGGACACTGAAGTTACCACTGGGGATGTTGAAATCCAGGAAATTGAGGACCAGGGTGAGGTCTGTCCTGTCGATTCTCCTAATGTTGAAGGAGAAGAAGAGGAAGAGGAAGAGATTCAGGCTCTTCCATTTGGTGGATACGATGAGGTCGAAGAGCCTGTCTCCGAGCTTGGAGATGTTTTGGTGGCAGGCCAAGACTAGGTCAAAAAAGAGTATGAGGAACTCTGGGTTTGGGAATGATATTGTGCTAACATTTCCTTTCTCATCAGTTGTGGGAACTCTGAAGTTTTTCAGGTGGACACGTCCTCTGTCCAGTGAGGAAGCCTTCGAGTCTATGTCCCCTGATTATGGTGAAAATCATAGTTTTCAATAGTGGATAGTTATTTCTATCCAGCTTGAGTGAAAATGATTGACACAATGTGCTGTTGAAAGGAGTTACCTGAGGTGATGCAACCATGGATGAACTTGGCTGAACACCGGAGCTTGCTGAAGAGTTTTCTAAACTTGTCTTTGTTGGTGTGACCTGTGACATCTCTGCCTTCATTTGCCATTAGCATTAGCCTTCAAAAGCTTTGATACCAAGTTTGATTTTGAGAAAAATGCAAAGATTGAAAATTCAACTCGATAAGCATGAGTGCTACTGATTCATTTATATAGAGAATCAAATACAAAAGGAAAGGCATATTTGCTTGTTACATTGTGACACGTTACAACAAAAATCTCACAGAAATTAAGGTGCAACATATAATTTGTTAAATGAAATAACATGTGGAATCAACATCGGAATTGCTTCATTCAGGTATTCCAAAAATACGTTTCACTCATCAATGGCATTATCATTTGTTGACAATTCAATTTCTCTGACACTATTCGCCAATATACCCAAATCGACTGAAAAAAAATAACATCATCCCAAAGTTTTTGAAGAAATTGCTTTAAAGAAATAAAAGAAAAAAAATTAAAAAAAACTGCCAAGAGAATTTTAACTGCCTCAAAGAATGTTAACTAAACAAATTGCAGATTCGATAATTATATCTAATTAGTGAATCTTTGATAATTATAGTTAATTTCTCATTTTAAATTAAAAAATAAGGTAGAATAAAAATTAAAAAACTAGATAAATAAAGCGTTATATTATGGTGGAACTATTTTTTTTTTTTGTTAATTTGTATCAGTAGTAGTAACTATAATTTTAATCTTGCTTTGTAACTAAATTATGTATATTTATTTTAAAAAAATATTTTTGGTTAATTTGTGTTGACCGAAATTTTCGGCAACTAATAAAATATGATTATACTATTGAGCTGTAAGAAAGTGAGAGAAGGATTTTTACGTGGTTGGGGCGTTAATGAGCCTTAGTCCACGAGTCTTTGTTATTAATGAATGTATTTAATACAGATTCTACACTTGAGAGAATGTCACCCTTATAAATACAGAGAATGTTCTTGGTGAGTATTTACTCTTCTTGCTCATATGCAACCCAAGATTCTCCATCCCATTTAATGAGCTTTGAGGGGGTATTTATAGTGTTTTGGTGGGGTAATCCCTAGAATTGTTCTTACAAGTATCTCTGTAAGTATCCATAAAGTTGGGTATTCCCAATGAATATACCATGGGTAATGCATGGTCAAATCCCTAGGTGCTGTAGGATTTTTATGAAGAATGTCCTTTTTGCCTGGTGATTGATGTGACTCTTCGCAGTGTAGCCGTCGCTAGACTTAAATGATCATTACTGTGGCGCTGCTGGTTGGAGGTTGTGCCGTCAGACTTTATTGCGTGTTGCAGTCCCAACACGCTTCCTCCCATGCAGCATTAAATGCGACTTGATTGCTCAGGAGAAGCCTGACACCTCACGGAGAGGCTTTATGCTATGCGAGCGTCCGGGAGCACCTTGCACTCCGGGTGCCTCCTCCGGGACCTATGCTTAGGGTGTTTCCTTGTGGCATACAAAGACTTAGCAAATATTCATAAGTTATCTGATCCACGTGTCCCTGTTCGGTTGGTCCACGTATATTGGGTGAAATCAGGGGCAACATTTACCCCCCAAGCCTTGTTTACTTGAAAAATAAACCAAGGCTTGCTCAGGTGCCTCCAGTTGACTCCTCGGTTCCCTGGCTCAAGCTTAGAGCGCGTGAGGGCGTATTTAATGATGACATTTAATGCAGCGATTCGCTTTTTGCAGAGGTGTCTCCGGCCGAATCCTCGGTTTCCCGGCACGAGCTTGGAGCGCGTGAGGGTGCGTCTAATGATGGCATTAAGTGCAGCGATTCGCTTTTTGCAGAGGTCGATTCGTTTCATGCCCATTGATTGATGCGGCGCATTAATGGTGTCAGACGGATACTCAAACGTTTCCACCGCCTTTATTGCAAATCAATCTGGCCCGTTGATCTTTGGGTATTTGAATCGTGCGTTTCCCCCACCGTTCGATTGGTAGGTGGTGACGCCTGTTCCTCATGCACTTTTGCCTATAAAAGCCACCATCTTTCCTTCATTTCGGTTACTTTCCATTTCTTGCCAACTTTGCTTGAATTTCCTAGAGAGAAAATTCTCAAAACCAGCACGAAACCTTTGAACACTTTGCCATTTTCCCAGTTCTCCCTTGCTTGCTGCTATCAGTCCTTCTCGTCTTTACTCGACTCACATCAGGACCCCCAGTTCAACACTTCACTGTAAGTTTCTTGCATCCTTTGGTAGTGACATGCTTTTACTCGTTCTGTTTGTTCTTTTCTGGGTTCGCATTTGAGATTTCTGGGCATGCAAGTGTTTAAGTCCTTTATGCATTATGTTATGCGTTTACTGCTTTAGTTGTAGGATTGCCATTAGCATGCCTCTGTTATTATTATGCATTTTCATTGTAGAAGACCATACGCTCTTCGTTCAATGGTTGTTTAGGGCATAGAATGGGGTCTTTTCTTTTTTGTTCCCCTTATTGTGTGAAACCACCTTCTGCAATTTTACTGCACCCGACACTTGTTCAGGGAATCTTTCTAGGGTTTCCCGTGTGACACGTGTCCGGAGGGGGCCTCTTTCCAGCGGTTAGGGGACCCCCATTCCCTTTTTCTTGACTTAGGGTTTGGTATGGGGCCTAACTGCTGGGATTTTCTCTTTCTTTTTTTTTTTCACAGAATAGAAAATGTCTGCCTCTGGTTCGAAGTCCTCAAAGGCAAGTGGGAAACGCATGGCTACTCTAGAGGAGGTTTCCTTGGGACCCGTTGCCCAGGAGGGGTATAAGTCCCGGGCGACCGGATGGGAAGCGGCTGAGCTTCATTCCACTTTAACCTGTCCCCATCAACTGGAGAATATTGTGGAAGTTGCTGGGATCAAGCCTTCCACCTCTGGAACCTACCATCGGCCACCTCGCGACTCGGAGACGCCCAACCATAATTATGACGGCTTTGGAGCCTGGAGCCAGACGCACCTGATGGCCGGTGCCATGCTTCCTCTTTAGGACTATTTTATTAATTTTCTTGTTTTTGTCGGCCTTGCGCCATACCAACTCATTCCCCAAGCTTATCGCCTGCTCTCAGGCTTATTCATTTTTTATGCCGCCCGCGGATGGGGATCTCCCCGCCCGGCGGAAATTTTGTATTTTTATGAACTTGTATCCGTCCCCAAGAAGGGGGACAAACTTAAGGACGATTTTTATGGGTTCCGGATCCATCCTGCTAACGAAGGGGTGGTTCCGTATAATAGGCAGACTCACGTCAAGGAGTATTGCCATCGCTTTTTCTTTTCCTCCGGGTTCAGGGCAGTGGACCACCCGGAGCTCCTTACCGAGTGGGTGAGGATCCCTCCCTATCAGCGGACGGCCCCTACACAGGCCTTCCTCCGGAGGGCCCAGGCCTTTGCCTCCTATGACCGAGCTGACCTCGACGTCGGGGGTTTGGTCACTACGGAAAACTGCAGGAAGGCCAAACTTATCCTTCCGCATCAATCCGTGGAGGACTCAAACCTCTCCCGGGTCATCTGTCCCAATGTAAGGGCGCCGGTCGCGGAGAAGACCTTCCGGGACGAGATTATTGCCACGGCGGAGAAAAAATATCAGGACTATCTCTACCGGAAGGCACAGGAGAAGGCATACTCTCACGCCCAGGCGGCCTCCGGGAGGGGACTTCGCGTGGGGAGTCCGGTGGTAAGAAGAAGCCAGGCGATTGTCGGGAAGTCCGAGGCTAAATTTTTTGACAAGATTCTTCAAGAAGAGATTGGAGGTCGTCCCGGTGGGAGGTCCCTTCGCATTGAGGATTCTTTGGAGAGAAGGGCGCCTAGGCCACAGCCTTCGGTTCCAGAGCCTAACTCAGGGGCTCTTGGTGCCAGCACTTCCGGTGCAGGCGGTAAGTCTCCTTTGATAATTCATTATGTTCCTTCCGTTGGCGAATATGTCAGTCGTAGGCCCGTTGGGTTCGACGAGCGTCTATATAAGTTTAGGATGCCCTCGACCCGGTGGGGGGATCGTTTGAAGGAGTTCTATTTTTCAAACTTAGGAGATTTTCTAGGTCGGTCCTGGATGGGTTCTGGTCCTCCGGAACCTGTTCCCTTAGGTCCTTCAGCTTACATTACATCCAGCTGGTTCCGGCCTTCGGACAGCTATCTTGGAGATGATGCTGCCAGCATTAAAGTTCAGGACTTTGCTAGGGCCGAATTAGGAAGTTCGGGTAGGAGTAGCTTATTTGCCAAATCTTGTGTAAGGGGTTTCCCACGGATGTCTAACACTTGCCTATTCTTTGTTAAACAGGTACCTCCATGGACGCCATCTTGGACCAGCTTGCCGGAGTTCATACTCCGGAGGCTCCTCCGGCCTTCACTTCTTCCCCAATAGCCCCTGCCCTAAAGGCCTCTTCCAGCGCTCCTCCTGACACTATTGACTTAGTGGATGATGAGGAGGTGCTACCGGGAGAGGGTCAGGAAAAGCAATGGGGCTTTTCTGAGGAAGTCGCAGAAGGTGCGGGAGAGCTCCGGGCTCTTCCTGGGGACGCTGAAGAAGGTGAAGAGGAGCCTGAGGTGGCTCTGATTCGCAAGCGCAAGGGCAAGATGGTTGCCCAGGACGAGCCCAAGCGGCCTCGGAGAGCTGACACTCCTGCCCATGGTCTCGACGGCGGGGTCTCCCCCATGGAAGAACATCCTGCTCCTCCCAACATTGTGCTGACTCCAGTTCCTGGGGACGAGGTGAGGCAGGAGCTCCGGATAGCCAAGCATAACTATGCCATGGACGAGTACTCCCGGGGGTATGCCGAGGTGGAAGCCCTTAGGAGGGTTTTGCGGGTTGAGGTACAGGAGAGTATCAACAACCCGGAGTACCAGGATCCGTGGGACCTTAACTTGGACCCCCTGTCGGACTGGTTCCGTCGCTTCCTTGGGCCCACCTTGGCTCCCTTCGCCGCGGAGATGACCGGCGAGTTTGCTTCTCAACTTACCCGATGCGCGCCTAAGCGGTTCGCAACTTGCGCCTCCCTGAACTCTATCTTCCAGGTCCAAGACCTCAGCCACTCTCTCACCGTGGTAAGTACTTCGCAATTTTGCTTTTCCCTTCATTTTTCTTCTTGGGAATTCTTTCTTACACTTGTGTTATTATTCAGCTTGCTGCTGAGGCTGGCCGCCTCTCCAAGAACATCATTAATCACGGCTTCGTTCTGTCTGACTTTGGGGACATGAACGACGTCAGGAAGGTCCTTCAGGACCTTACTGCGGAGAGGCAGCTCTACCAGGAGGCTGCTGAGCGCCGGGAGGCGGCTGTCAAGGCCAATGAGGAGGAGGCTGAACGGAGGGAGGCTCAAGCGGAGGCCATGATCCGGGACGAGGCGCAACGGAGGGACAGGTTGGAGGCCCAGCATCAGGAGGAGCTGAGGGCACAAAGCGAGGCTGCTGATAAGGCCAGGCGGGAACTCCGGGAGGCCAGGGAAGCTTTGGACGAAATGGTTGCCAAGGTGAGATCCTTAGAGGAAACTCACCAGGCGAACTTAGAGTCCAAGGCCGCTCTAGCCGCGGAGCTGAAGGAGCTCAGGGACTTCAAGGAGCAATCCATCAAGAAGGCAAAAAGAGCCGAGCTCCTTTCTCCTGTTTCCTGCGGCCGGTGCCCGAAGCGCTTCGACGATGGGGTCTACATGGCTTGGTATACCAACGACCAAAATATCAAGCTTACCTTCTATCCCAAACCCGAGGAAATGATTGCCAAATTTCGGGAAAAGAAGAAGAAGCTTGACGCCATGGTAGAGGCACGTATTGGACCTCACCTTCCTCCGCGCATTGACTGAGCTGCTTTGAGATTGACCCAGAACAACCAAGATTCCACCCGCTTCTTTTATTATTATTATCTCTTTTTTTTCTTTGTATAAATTTGCTGCTGCCTTGGAACAATATATTTAGGTAGCAGTTTTTATTTGAAGGGGAGACAATTTTTTAAGGCCTATCCCCGGGCCATTTGTATGTATATGACCTGCCCTTCGGGGCTAGGATATTTATATGTGATCTCTTTTTACGCACATATTTCTCTTTTTTGACCTGTCCTTTGGATCAGGATTTTTATACTTATGCTTTTTATTTTTGTGCATACTCTTTTTGACCTGCCCTTTGGGTCAGGATATTTTACTTAGTTTGTTTTTCTGTCTGTCCGTGCGATATACCCTAGTACCCCCCTGAGTGGCATAGAAACTTTGTTTTTAAGGCACTCAGTTTTATTCAACATGTAGAGGAGGTATACATTTGGACGGTACAAACTCTTTGAGCAAAATCTAAGTTATATTTTTGCTATTGGTAATATTTTCTGAGGTGATCGGCATTCCAGGCTCTTGGCACAATGGTTCCATCCATTCTTTTTAGCTTGTAAGTTCCGGAGCCGATCTCGTCATCGATTTCATATGGTCCTTCCCAATTTGGCCCAAGTACCCCCACTCCGGGTTCCTGGGTGGCTGGGAAGACTCTTCTTAGGACCATATCCCCAATAGCAAATTTTCTGTTTTTAACCTTAGAGTTAAAATACTTGGTCACCTTCTTTTGATAAGCAGCCATCCGTATTTGAGACTCATCCCGGAGTTCTTCGACTTGATCCAAAGCCTCTTGAAGCAGAGCTTGATTCGTGGCAGGATCGTAAGTCGTCCTCATGTGGGATGGGAATAATATTTCTACCGGGACCATCGCTTCACAACTATACGCCATTGAAAAAGGCGAGTGACCGGTCGTGGTTCTGGGGGTCGTCCGGTAGGCCCATAATACCCTTGGCAATTCTTCAGGCCAGTTGTTTTTGTAGGCCATCAGCTTCTTCTTCAAGGTGACCTTTAGGATTTTATTGACTGCTTCCGCCTGGCCGTTTGTTTGAGGCCTGGCTACCGCGGAGAAGCTTTTCACTATTCCGTGTTGGTTACAGAAGCCAGTAAATTCCTCGCAATCAAATTGCTTTCCATTGTCAGAGACTATTTTGTGAGGCAAGCTGTATCGACATACTATGTTTTTGATAACAAAGTCCAATGCTTTCTTGGCAGTTATTGTCTTCATAGGCTCAGCCTCTGTCCATTTGGTGAAGTAGTCTACTGCTACTATTGCATACTTTACCCCTCCCTTTCCTGTTGGTAGGGATCCGATGAGGTCTATTCCCCAAACCGCGAAGGGCCAAGGACTAGTCATCAGGGTAATTTCATTTGGAGGAGCTCTCGGTATGTTCGCGTACCTTTGGCACGAGTCACACTTTTGGACATAGTCTATACAATCTTTTTTCATTGTTGGCCAGAAGTACCCTTGCCTCAATATTTTCTTTGAGAGGCTGGATCCTCCCGTATGATCTCCACAGAACCCTTCGTGGACCTCTAGCATGATTTGTCTAGCTTCAGGGTCCGATACACACCTTAAATTAGGCATGCTGAGTCCTCTCCGGTAGAGAATTTTGTCCATCATCACATAACGATGAGCCTGATACTGAATCTTCCGAGACAGTGCCCTTTCTTGGGGCAGCTCACCTTGTGTTATGTATTTTATGATGGGGACCATCCAGCTGGGTTCTTGCCCAACCGTTAGTGTGGTCTCTTTTATTCTGATGCTTGTCTCTGCCAAGCGTTCCACTGGTACTACCCCCAGCTCTTCGATTTCACTATCCGAGGCTAACTTAGCCAGACAGTCCGCGTGAGCGTTCTTTTCTTGGGGGATTCTTTCTATTTTTTAGTCTGCGAACTCGTGGAGCAGTTCTCGGACTATTGTTACGTACGCGGCCATCCGCTCGATGCGGGTTTGGTATTCTCTGGATACCTGGTTTACAACCAGTTGGGAGTCACTGTAGACTTCCACTCTTTTGGCTCCTACAGCTTTTGCCAGTTTCAGCCCTGCTATCAGGGCTTCATATTCGGCTTCATTGTTTGAAGCTGTAAAGTCGAATCGGAGGGTCGCCTGGAGTCGCAGTCCAGTTGGTGATATCATAGCCACTCCGGCTCCAGAACCGTTCTCATTTGAAGCTCCGTCCACGAATACCCTCCACGTGGGGATTGGTGGTACCGGCGTGTTTGCTGTTGCCTCGGCTTCGTTGCATTCGGTAATGAAGTCTGCCAAGGCTTGGCCTTTTATAGAAATCCGGGGGACGTAGTGCAAGTCGAATTGACTTAGTTCCATTGCCCACTTGAGGAGTCTTCCGGACGCTTCAGGCTTTTGGAGAACTTGCCGGAGCGGGTGATTGGTCAGAATTTTGATCGGATGGGCTTGGAAGTATGGCCTTAACTTCCTTGACGCCATCAGGAGGCAAAATACCAGTTTTTCAATGACCGGATATCTCGTTTCGGCCCCTATCATGCGCTTACTGACATAGTACATGGGATGCTGAGTTTTTTCTTCTTCCCGGACCAGAGCAGCGCTGACCGCGTGTTCGGAGACGGCCAAATAAAGAAATAAGTCTTCTCCGAGGACGGGTTTTGATAGGATAGGAGGCTTGGCCATGTGGTCTTTTAGCTTTCTGAATGCCTCCTCGCACTCGTCCGACCATTCGAACTTCAGGCATTTCTTTAGCACGTTGAAGAAGGGTATGCACTTGTCCGTGGACCGTGAGATAAAACGGCTCAATGCAGCTACCTTTCCGGTCAAGCTCTGCACATCTTTATGCTTCTTGGGGGATGGCATACTCAGAAGAGCCTGGATTTTCTCCGGGTTTGCTTCAATCCCCCTTTGGCTGACTATGAAACCCAGGAACTTTCTTGATTTGACCCCGAAGGTGCATTTCTTTGGGTTGAGTTTCATGCCGTATCTCCGGACTACTTCAAAGCATTCTTCTAAGTCGCTTGCATGGCTGTTGCATGCTTTGGATTTGACGAGCATGTCGTCCACGTACACCTCCATGTTTCGCCCCAGGAGGCCTTTAAACATCCGGTTAACCATTCTTTGATAGGTTGCTCCAGCGTTTTTCAGTCCGAAAGGCATGACTAGGTAGCAGTATACCCCCTTATCGGTCCTGAAGCTAGTGCACTCCTGGTTTGCCGTATGCATTTTTATTTGATTGTACCCAGCATAGGCATCCATGAAGGATAACAGCTTGAATCCGGAAGTGGCGTCTACCATTTGGTCGATCCTGGGCAGCGGGAAACAGTCCTTTGGACAAGCTTTGTTTAGGTCGGTGAAGTCTATACAAACTCGCCAAGTTCCGTTCGGCTTGGGCACCAGGACCGGATTGGCCAGCCACTCCGGATAGTACACGTCGCGGATCATGCCGTTAGTCAAAAGTTTGTCCACCTCTTTCTCTAGAGCTTCAGCTTTCACCGAGTCGAGCGGGCGTCTCTTTTGCTGTACAGGGGGCATGTCTGGATTGACATTGAGTACATGTGTGATGACATGAGGGCTTATGTCAGTCATGTCTTCTTGGCGCCATGCAAAGATGTCGATGGCGCCCTTCAGCGTTTTTATTATTTTGTCCTTTTCCTCCGGATCCAGGTTTTTCCCTAACCGGAGTACTTTGGTGGAGTCGACGTCGCACACTGGTATTTCTTCGACGTCCTCCATTGGTTCCACGATTCTCTCGGACCCTACACGAGGGTCCAACTCGTCCTCTTCAGCCATCTCTGGTTCAGCGGACTCCCGGACCATGAGTACGGGCAGGTGGGTCGCGACATTATAACATTGCCTTGCTTCCCCCTGATTTCCCCTCACAGTCCCGACTCCGGCCTCCTGGGTAGGGAACTTTAGGCACAGATGTCGGATTGAAGTGACTGCGCCAAAGTCTACTAGGGTCGGTCGGCCAAGGATCGCGTTGTAGGCTGTCGGACAGTCCACCACCACGAAGGTGCAGTATTTAAACGTGCTCTGGGGAGTGTCCGGGCACAGGGTAACCGGGAGTCTCACTTTTCCCATTGGGATAAGTGTCGTCCCGTTAAACCCTATGAGCTGGGATCCGCTAGGCGAGAGGTCACGATCTGTCAAGCCTATCGCGGTGAAGGCTTCTTTGAAGAGCAGGTTCACGGAACTTCCATTGTCAATTAAGACTCTGGCCACCACTTTGTTCGCGATGGGGGTCTCTATGACCAGTGGATCGTGATGGGGAAAACGCACCGTCTTGGCGTCTTCTTCCGTGAACGTGATGGGTTGGTCCATCAGCCGAGGCCTTTGAGCTGGGAGTTGAGTAACTTCCCATATCTCATTGTGTTTTGCGGCCTCGGCGTATCGCTTTTGCTCCTTGCGAGTATTCCCTCCGATATGGGGACCTCCGGAGATCATGGCTACCCGTCCATTAGGCCGGGGCGGCAGTCCGGGGGTATGCTGGGCGTCACCTGCGGGAGCAGCTGGAGCCAATACTCCTGCTGTACCCCCTGGCGTTCCCGGAGGCATACCCCCAGCCACCTGACCCGGATTAAGGTGGGGCAACCTATTCTTGATCCACTCATAGAAGTGGCCCAATCGGATTAGATTTTCAATCTCGTCCTTGAGATTCTTACATTCATTTGTGCTATGACCAATGTCATTGTGGTACTCGCATCTTTTGCTCGGATCTCTCCGGGAGCTGTCTTTGTACAACGGCTGCGGTCTCCGGTAGTGTGTATTTTGCCTAGTGGCGAAGTACACACGTTCCTGGGAGTCCAATAGCTCCGTGTATTGAGTATACTGGGGGGTGTACCCCTTTTTCTGGCGCTTCTCTCCCGTCCGGGGGTTGCCTTTGGAGGACCTTTTACTCCTTGATCCCTGGGAAGGGCCTGATAAGCTAGCAGCCGGGCAGCATGTGAAGGAGCTTGCCCATTTACTCCGGACGGGTTGCCAAAATGAGAGGATGCGGGTGCCAAAGCTTGGCCTTGGCTATACCCGGGGGTAGCAGAGAATTGTATGCCACTTGCTTGCAGGGTCGCAGTCGGGCGATGCAGGGGCGATACTCCGGGCATAAACCCTGCTATTCCGGTAGGGTAGTAGCCCCCATAAGCCACGATTTGGGCTTCTTCGAGGTTGATATATTTTTGGACTCTCTTCTGGAAGTCCTGGAGGCTAGCAGCCCCCTCTTGCTGCAACTCATTCCAGAAGGGAGTTCCAGTACGGATTCCTGCTTGGAGAAGTGCAAGCTGTTGTCCGTCATCAACCTTCTTGGTTTTCGAGGCTTCCTCTCGGAACCTCTTGATGTAATTTTTCAAGGTCTCGGTGGGCAGTTGCTTGATATTAGTCAAGGCACTGACCTCCAGGTTGACCTTTCTTGCGGCGACAAACTGTCTCCGGAAGTTGGTCTGTAGCTTGTTCCAACAGCCCACAGATCCTGGTTCCAGTTTTTGAACCATTCCTCCGCGGACCCACTTAAAGTGAGTGGGAAGCACAGACACTTGGCGTCATTGCTGACCCTCAAGACCGTCATGACACGGTTGAACCGTGACAGGTGGTCGCTGGGATCGGAGTTCCCGGTATATGCCACCATTTCGGGCATCTTGAAGTTTTTAGGGAGCTCCGCCTCCAGGATGTGCTTGGCACATGGCTCTCGATCCTCGCTGTCCGAGTCGGAGTTGTCTCCCTTCTGTCTCTGGGAGACTCGGGCAATGTCTTTTCGGAGTATGGCAAGTTCCGCCATAATTCCCTCATTCAACGTACCCGAGGAAACCACGGGTCCGTATCTTTTTTGGTCAAGGTGATCCCGAAGGTCACCTTGGTTCCCATTGATTTGATTTCTCAGATCAACGGGAGGACATCTCAGTCCTCTTCTCCCTCTACCCCGGGGTTCCTGGTGTACAGAAACGCTTTTCCGTTCCCCTCGATCCTGAGGGCCAAGACTCCCTTTTCGGGGCTTGCCCCTCTGCGGACCTTTCCTATTAGGGAAATCTGAGCGGACCTTTCGCGGATCCTGCACCTTTTTCTTTCGCCCAGGGGTAGAAGTAGGGTTTTTTGTTTGATTCCCCTCAGCAGGATATCTTATAGGGCTAGGCTCCCTAGATTTCTGCTGCTGGGAATTAGGCGAAGATGTCGCTGGCTCCTTGTCGAGTCCAGCGGTCATTGCCTTGGGGTGCACGTGAATGCCAGCTGCTTCCATGGCTTTTTGCATGGCCAGCATCACTTCTTGCATTTTCTGGTTTTGCGCTTTCTGAGCTTCGATCTCGGCTTCGTGATCGATAGCTTTTTGTCTAAGAAGCACCAGTTCTGAGTAACTACCTTCGTCATAGGCGTACTCATCGAGGTTTCCCTCGTAGTCGTCGTCGGGGACTATTTCTTCTTCCTCGGACTCCGCTGCTGCTCTTGAGGCTACATCTTCCTCGTTTGGGTCTTGAGCGTCTTCCAGAGGGCGAGGCTGACGAGTATTTCTTCTTGTCTCCACCATTTTTGTGAAGTCAAATGCTTGTTTTGTAGCAGCTTTCTTCAGCTCTCAATGAAAGCACCAAAATGTTGACCGAGATTTTCGGCAACTAATAAAATATGATTATACTATTGAGCTGTAAGAAAGTGAGAGAAGGATTTTTACGTGGTTGGGGCGTTAATGAGCCTTAGTCCACGAGTCTTTGTTATTAATGGATGTATTTAATACAGATTCTACACTTGAGAGAATGTCACCCTTATAAATACAGAGAATGTTCTTGGTGAGTATTTACTCTTCTTGCTCATATGCAACCCAAGATTCTCCATCCCATTTAATGAGCTTTGAGGGGGTATTTATAGTGTTTTGGTGGGGTAATCCCTAGAATTGTTCTTACAAGTATCTCTGTAAGTATCCATAAAGTTGGGTATTCCCAATGAATATACCATGGGTAATGCATGGTCAGATCCCTAGGTGCTGTAGGGTTTTTATGAAGAATGTCCTTTTTGCCTGGTGATTGATGTGACTCTTCGCAGTGTAGCCGTCGCTAGACTTAAATGATCATTACTGTGGCGCTGCTGGTTGGAGGTTGTGCCGTCAGACTTTATTGCGTGATGCAGTCCCAACACGCTTCCTCCCATGCAGCATTAAATGCGACTTGATTGCTCAGGAGAAGCCTGACACCTCACGGAGAGGCTTTATGCTATGCGAGCGTCCGGGAGCACCTTGCACTCCGGGTGCCTCCTCCGGGACCTATGCCCAGGGTGTTTCCTTGTGGCATACAAAGACTTAGCAAATATTCATAAGTTATCTGATCCACGTGTCCCTGTTCGGTTGGTCCACGTATATTGGGTGAAATCAGGGGCAACAATTTGTATAATATAAACATAATTTCTTTTTTTTTTCCTCAAAAAAAAAAAAAACAATTTCTTTTAAGTTTTTTTTTTTTTTTTTTTTTAAAGTTAGTTCTATGGTGTAGTAGGTAATTTTATTCTCTTGATTACTATATTATTATTAAACAAATAAGGATTCGTTTACAATAATAGAGTAAATAGGTGGAGGAATAATCTCCAACCAAGAACAAGTCTCATCTACCCCTAATGCAAATTTTGCAAGTCCATGTGCAGCTGAGTTAGCAACACGATTGACATGAGAAACCTTTACATTTGGGAAAAAAGATAAAAGACTAAGAACATCAATAATTAAATCTGAAAACTCAGAATTTGAATTGAAGGGAGCTGTCAAAGCATTGACAACCATAAGTGCATCCATCTCAATGTGATCAATAGGTAAGTGATGTTGAAGAGCCCAATTGAGACCATAGAAAAGTGCTTTGGCTTCCATCTCATGTGATTTAAGGTTGCCGAGTATAGGCATGGAGAGGGCAGCTTTAACATGGCCATTCACATCTCGAAGTATTGCACCTATACCTGTTGTGTAAGTAGAAACATCAACAGCCGCATCTGTGTTGAGCTTGAAGGCACCTGCTGCTGGTGGACGCCAAATAACTGGAGCAGATGGCCGACGAGGGGACTGGTTTGAGTGTGCAGATGGTGCTGGTGCAGTGACTGGCATGGCAGGAGTTGATCGCTGTTGGGCTGCTCTAAAGTTTTGGAGAAAGACCGAGGCAAAGGCAGCAAGATTTTGAGCACGTCTTGCTGTTTTCCCATGGATTACATTGTTTCTTTCAGTCCAAATGGCCCACATTGTACATAAGAGTTGTTCCATTTCAGTTTCGTTGTAGATGGAGGAAAGGTGTGTCACATAATCACCATTTTTCATAGAGGCAGCAACTGTCCAATTAAAACTTAAACCCAAAGATCGCCAAACAGCCTTGGCATACTTACAGCTGAATAGAGCATGTCCCGTTGACTCCCATGCTTGTTGACAAATGGAGCAAGTGGAATCTGTGATGATCTTCCTTCGAACAAGTGAAGTGGCAACAGGTAAAGCATCATGTATGGCGCGCCAAGCAAAGATCTTCACTTTTTGAGGGACTTGGAGAGACCAAAATAGTTTCCACCAAGCCACAGCTGAAGTAGAAGTGGAACTAAGATCTTCTTCTTCCAAGGAAGTTGCTAGGTGATAAGCACTTTGAACCGTAAAGTTCCCTGAAGAATGAGGGTGCCATATCAATTTATCTCTAGAAGGAAAATAACTTAGTGGAAGAGTGAGAATCTTATCAACATCAATAGGGCTAAAGTATTGCTGCAGCAAGGTAACATTCCATTGTCTATCATCAGTGATAAGGTTAGCCACAACACCATTGGAAGGACCCGAGTATGTCAAAGGTAGAAAGGATGTATGCCCAGGAATCCACGGGTCAAAACCACTTCGAATCAGTCTTCCCTCACCAATTTTCCATCGTAAGCCTTTTATCAACAACTCACGTCCCCAACGAATTCCTTGCCATGTTAAGGAAGGGGAGTGGCCCATACTTGCATCCAAGAAAGAGTTGTTAGGAAAATACTTGCTCTTGAGAAGTGTCGCAAGGAGAGAGGTTGGATTTTCAACTAGCCGCCAAGCTTGTTTGGCTAGAAGAGCTTGATTAAATTGGATGAAAGAGCGAAACCCCATTCCACCTTCTCCTTTTTTTTTACAACGCAAATTCCAAGAACGCCAGTGAATCTTAGAACCATTTTCATTCATGCCCCACCAGAAGTTTGACATCATACTCTCAAGTTGGTTGCAAAAGTATACTGGCAAGCGGAAACAACTCATAGCATAGGTTGGGATCGATTGGACTACCGCTTTAAGGAGGACTTCCCGACCCCCTGCTGAGAAGAGTTTTTCATTCCAAGATTGCATGAGTTTCCAAATCCTCTCCTTAATGTTACTAAAAAGCTCCTTCTTATCCCTGCCTGAATAAGATGGTAGGCCTAGGTATCGTTCATGGCACTCACTAATTGGCATGGAAAGGTGCCGATGAAAGAACACTTGGGCAGCCAAGGTGGTATTTGGGGAGAAGGACATCACATATTTGTCTCGATTTATTAATTGGCCTGACGCTCGATGATAGATATCCAAAACCCTTTTGATGGATAGACAGGAGCTCTCATCAGCTTGACAAAAAAAGAGACTATCATCAGCGAAGAGTAAGTGGGAGATCATGGGAGCCTGCCTAGTGAGTTTAAAACCATGCAAGTTCCCCAAATCCTGCTCACGTTGCAGCAATCTTGACAAGCCTTCAGCACATATCAAGAAAAGATAGGGGGATAAAGGACAACCTTGTCGCAACCCTCTTGTTGGAGTCAAAGAGCCCTTAACTTCACCATTAACAAGGAAAGAGAATCAATTGGTAGTGAGGCAACTCATTATAAGCGAGACCCAACCATCAGCAAATCCCATTTTCTTCATTCCTTCTTCAACGAATTTCCATTCGACCCTATCAAAAGCTTTACTCATGTCAAGCTTGAGAGAAGCGATGCCATGTTTACCAGCAGTCTTGTTTTTAATTGCGTGTACCAGTTCAAAAGCCACCAGAATGTTGTCAGTTATCAATCGATTAGCCAAGAATGCACTCTGAGTTTCGGAAATAACCAAAGGAAGGACTTCTTTGAACCGGGCTACAATCATTTTGGTTACAAGCTTGGAGATGACGTTGCAAAGACTAATAGGCCGAAAATCCTTCATATGATGAGGCTTTTTAATCTTTGGGATGAGTGTGATTAAGGTGTGATTGAGGCTAGAAGGGTCAGCCCCATTGTTGAGTATGTCAAGTACGACATTTGATACAAGATTACCAACAATTGACCAATGTTGTTGATAAAACATGGCAGACATTCCGTCAATTCCTGGGCTTTTGTCCAAACTCATTGTCTTTAGGGCACTATCAACTTCAGCTGGTGTGAATGGAGCAAGGAGAGTATCATTGTGAGCAGTAGTTATCAAGTGGGAATACAATCAAGTGTATGAGTAAGAGCACACTCATCAAGGTTACCAACTGTGAAAAGATCAGCATAAAAATCTTGAACAACAGCTGATATATCATTAATAGATGAAGCCTTGCCACCCGAATTGTTGTAGAGAAACTTGATGTGGTTATTGTTCCATCGGGCACTAGCTTTTGTATGAAAATACTTGGTATTTTTATCTCCACAAGCAAGCCAATCAACTCGAGATCGCTGCTGCCAATACACTTCTTCTTGTTCCAATAACTCATCAAGGATTAATTCCGCTTGTTTTAGATCATCAAAGTGGCTGCTGCTATGACAGGAAGAATTATTGAGCTGCTCGACTTGTTTTTGACACTTTTTAATGTTTTTCTTCATCTTCCCATATTTGCGATCATGCCAAAGTTGAAGTTGTGCAGCACATGTGTTAATATTAGAAACAACAGCAGCAATAGGGTCGGTGGAATCATTGTGCAACCAATTTTCAGCAATAATGTCTTTGCTGTCAGAATTGGACAGCCATATCTTCTCAAAGCGAGACCGATTTTTCCTTCGTTTAGTGGTGGGTTGTGTAGCAATCAGGTTGATGGTGGCACTAATGGCACGATGGTCCGACTGAAAATAGTCTAGATGATGTACTTGAGGGCTCTCGAAGAAGGATTCCCAATGATTGTTGATGAAGACCCAATCAATTCGCTCTTTGATAGTATTTCTAGCAGCTCTATTTTTAGCCCAAGTAAACGGGTCACCTTCAATTTGAGTTTCATGAAGACATCCTTTGTCAATGGCTTTTCGGAAAGCATCCATTTGGGATTCACAACGAAGAGCTCCACCCGATTTATTACTATTTGAGAGAATTTCATTAAAATCGCCAAGAACTAACCAAGGAAGATGAGGAGCAACATCTGCAAGTCTTTCCAAGAGAGTCCAAGATGCTTGTCTATTATTGACTTCGGGTGCACCGTAAAAGCATGTTAAGTGAACCGTGGGGCTGTTTTCTATCATCATGTAACAGTCAAAAAAAGTGGGACCCATATTGAGCAAAGTGATCTCCACTTCATCCTTCCAAAGTAACAAAAGTCCACCACTAAGGCCAGAGCGAGGAGATTCTAATCCATTTGGGAAGTGTAGAGATTGTCGCACACGAGAAACAGAGTTATCAGGCAGTTTTGTTTCCATAAGAAACAAAAGATGGGGAGATTGCTGTTGAACTAGCAATCGCAAATGTCTGAACGCACTCGGGTTCCCCAAACCCCGTGCATTCCAACTAATTATTTTCATGATGATGAGCGGGGTTGCCATGCAACCTCCGCAATTGAGTCCAAGGAGAAATTAGAATCCTCTGGGTCAGAAACTAGAATCTCATGATCATCAGCTCGAGACAAGGGAGAAGATGATGTTCCTTGAGTGTTACGGCATCGTTTCAAGAACTTTTTCATAGAAAGAGAATCATTTTGTCTTTTAAAGTTGCTAGCAGGTGGTGAGTTTTCTTTTCCAATGGACACAATGGCTGTTGGAACTGAAGGTTGATGCTTGAGGGGGACATTTAAGGTGGAGGAAGATGTATTTGAGTGAAGATGAGTTGGTTGGAGTGGTGGTGGATATGTGGCAAAAGTCTGGTTTTGAATTTCAGGCATGTAAATATGTGAGAGGTCAGCAATAGACTCACTAGGAGTGGTTCGGCCAGGGTGAATTGTAACTGATGTTTGGTGAGAGTGGGTGCTGGAAGAGGTAATTGGTTGCTGGTGTACACTGTTGCAGGGAGAAAAAAGATGTTGGGAGTGACTCGGGTTGCTGGTGCAAATGTCTGCGAGGTTGGTGTTGGTGTCATAAGTACTGGGGTTCTGCTTATGAGATAAGTTGGCTGAAAAATCCATTGGTTGTTTATTTTTGGGGTTGCTGTGACTCAGTACAGGGCTAGGAATGGAGGTAGGTTTCTGGTTTGCTGGTGAGTTGGGCGGCTGTGGAGATGCAGCAGAATATGGGAAGGAGGCAGGGGCATTAGTGTTGTGGGAGATGAGAGAGTGTATGATGTTGGAGTGAGTTGTAGGGATGAGAGGCGTATGCGACATTGGAGAGGTGGCTGGTGTGAAGGCGGTTTGTGGTTGTTGATAAGGTGTGAAGTTGGGAGAGATGTGAGAGTGAGAATGTTGCTGATGCAAAGGTAAGGGACTATTAGAGGTTTCACCTTCAAATAGTGTAGAAGGAGAAGCTTGAAATCAGTTTTTCAGAGATGGCAAAGTGGAAGTAAGTGTAGTTCGGGCCAAGCGGGTAATTAGCGGCCAAGGATTGCCTTTAGCAAAATCAGTCCGATATCGGTCATAGTTATGGGTAGGGAGTTTAGCACCTTTCATCCATGGTCCATACTGAAAATCGTCATCATTGCCGCTGTCCATACGCTCCATAAAAGCAACACATCGCTCGAAAGGATGTCCCAAGCGGCCACATTCAAAATAGAATTCCGGAAGCCTTTCATAGCGGAAGTCAACCCAGAACTCATCTTTAATCCTTGGCAGCCGAATCATTTGGCCTCTTAACAACGGTTTGTTTGTGCAAAGTTTAACACGAACTCGTAAGAAGGGACCCCACCCTTCATTGGTTGAATCATCATAAACTTCAAGAAACTCACCAATGATATTACCAAGTGCTTCAGCAAGCAATTTGGACTTACTTAAGAAGGGCAGCCGATAGATTTGAACCCAGAAGGGTGTAAAAACTAAATCATCCTTTGAGACATTTTGCAGAGCATCTGGCGTGCGCAGAACAATGAGATGATTCTGAAAGTGCCAAGGCTCTTTGGTGAGAACCCGTCTTTTGTCGCCTTCACAGCCAAACTTAATATGAAATAGGCCATCTCCTTCTTGATATTCAGTGATTATAACACGGTATCGGCCTTGCCAATAGCCTGACATTTGGTCAGTAAAGGCTTGTTTGTACACATTCTGGTGGGTGAGAACTTTGGCTAAGAGAATGGGCTGGGGAGAAGGATCGGGTAGGGGAGGATTATATTCAGGTATACGAAAAATCTTTCCTCATCAGTGACAGAAAGAGAAGAATGTATATCATTTGAAAGTGAGTCCATGGAATTGAGAAGGAATCGAGGAGGGTAAGGGCAGGAACGCCGGCTATGGCGGAGGAGGTTTGAAGGGGGGAACGGTTAATACAGAGGAAATTTGAAAATGATGAAAAGAGATTGATGATAAAGGTAGTTAAAAGGAAAAATAACTAAAAACTGACACAGACCCAAGAAGGGCACATTCAACCCCACATTAATTTAATTATAACACTCCGGCAAAAAAATTATCTTTATGATTTTTATAGTCAGAGTAAATAAAATGAGATCAAATAATAATGTGTAGTTAATATATTTTTATTATTCCTTTTCAAATAATAAACTGTAATTATTATATTTTTCAAATAGAATTATTTAGAAATGTAATTTATAAAAATAGAATATAATATTGGGAGTGGTCATTCAAACTTGAATAATTCTAGATTACAAATAATAATGTGTAGTTAATTTAGATAGAGTACATCACTTTGTTTTTTTACAGGTATATTTAAAGAATTTAAAAAAATGTGTATCTCATATTATATAAGTAAGCACATTTTATGTGAACGTTTGCTGGCAATGAAAGAGAAATGGAAAAAAGAGACTGAAACTACTTTTTGCTCAAAAATTAAGAAGTATACAAACACAAAATATCCTCCAGTAGCTAAAATGTAAAATTATATCCCAAAATTGCAAAAGCTTACACCAATAACTAGAACTTAATTTCATTTCCCTTTGCCTTTAAATGAAGAGGCCTTACTTGATGATGGTTTCTTCTGAATATCTTTCTTTGGTTTCAAGTTGCTTGAGCTTCGTGAAGACTTGTCTTGTTTACCTTTCCATTTCTTCTCTTTCTTGACATTGTACATGGTGATTGCCTGTTCAAATCACAACCGAGATTAAATCTATTTTCATTAGGGAAGAAAAGAGTTAGATGAGACACTATAGAAAGAAAATCAAACCTTGTTCACGTTGAGTATTTCATGGGAATTCTTGGAAATTAACTTGTTCATAACTTTTTCTGTTTGCTCTTTCTCTAATGAGTTCCCTTTGCCTCCGACAACGGGTAAGAACTAAAACAAATAATAGAAAAATAATTTTTTTTTTTGAAAAAGGATAATAGAAAAATAAATTCAGTAAACTAAGGTCACCACAACAATTAAAGGAAAATCAGAGTATCCAAAGAGTAGTATGCAATGTTGTTAAAAAAAGGAGTAGTATGCAATGTTGTTAAAAAAAGGAGTAGTATGCAATGTTGTTAAAAAAAGGAGTAGTAATGTTGTTAAAAAAAGTAGTATGCAATGAGTATACAAACCTTGCGATGTTTTCCCTTATGTTTAAGGGGCTTTTCACCTGCCAATTTCTTGTCAAATTTTCCCCCACTTGCTGTTGAGGTTGCGGCCATTCCCGCCACACTTCCCAGCTCCTCTTTAGTAGCCCTCTTGGGCATAGACTGGCTACCTGTTATCGGCAAAGAAGTCGCAGAAAGTTGTATATGGCTGCACATAATTTTTCTTGTTATCTACTTTTCTTCTTTTGATGTAAATGACAACAATGTTGAATCTCAATTCTCAAATAATATATCAATTAAAAATCTGAGATTTTATTCTATAGATGCAAACTGCAAGAATTGTCATTTCAAGATTGAAAAAGAGAAGGATATAAAGATATAAGAGAAAACCAATCATATTCTCTCTGCCAAGATGAAGTGTGAAATAAATATACGAGAGGAAATCATAACAGGAACCAAATTTAAGATGGATCATGGAAAAGTAAAAAAGCTTATAAGACAAACTCTTCAATAAGTAACCATTACACATACACCAAGCCAAGAAGCAAAAGAAGAACCAAACCTTGGTAAGTCACCAACTTTGGCTGCTTGTTTTAGATTTTGCATTCTATTTTTCTCTTGCTTTCCAACGCGGTTCTTTTTATCAGCACGTTTTTTGGCAAATGGATCCAGCCCAGGCTCTGCAAAAGGTAGAAGCACAGCTCAAATATTTCTCTGATGGTACTAATGTATCAACAAATTGTAGTATTCTTGATACAGATTCTGGACAAGAATTGGAAAATTGCTCTCGACAATCTATGAATTTTTCTAGACCAGTATTTTAATTTTTAAAAGCAAGACAAGTGTAAGCCAGAAGAATTAAATTTACCATCAGTCATCTTTGCATCAAGGATTGGTATATTATTTTCATCATTTGCACGATCATATCCGAAACGACGTTTCCAAGTACCAGTCTGCTCATCATATTGAACCTTATCTTTCTTCCTGTTCTTAATGCCTGCAAACAAACTCTGAGTTAAAATAGATAAAATAGTTTGGGATGTAACATCAAACACAATCCAGACTTAATTGTGGTTCAAATTTAACTTGAGCTTGAAGTTTATATAGAGGAAAGGAGAAATTACTTCATCAAATTACACACAGACAGTAAATAAAAGTAAACATCACCAACCTCTGGCTTTCGCAAATTCTTCCCATTTCGTTGGAGGTCTAGGCTTTGGCATCTGGAAAAAGAAAAAAAAATGGAAGAAGCAGTTCAGTGCTAAGAAAAGGAATCACATAGAAGTTATCACACCTCATTGCATGTACTAAACAATATTTAGCAGATAGTCTATAGGTGTTATGCAGTAGAAAAAAAAAATCTTACATGCTTCTCTCTGGGCAATCTAGTCACAGGGGGTGGCAATCTGACAAGAGGGCCATCTATATCTTCAGTAGAAGGTAAGTTGAAAAGAGTATCTGCAATAGCTTGTACTAACTCAGTTCCTCTCTTTAGACTTTCCTCCACCAACTCCGCCCTATAGAAATAGGAATTTCATTATAAATAAGAAAGATACAAAGTATAAACTGAAATCCCCTCTCCAAAATATGACAGGTACCGGGATCACAAGTACAATTTTAGCAACCGGAAATTGCTTGTGAAGAAAATTACAAACTTTGGTTATAAAAGAGATGCCAATAGTGAATTTTACTAGAACTCGTGTGATCATTATAGCACAAGAGAGCAATGTATATGTTCGAACTAACCAATAGACTTTCAAAATTCAAAGTACATGAAGAACAATAACCATTTGCATTTCAAAATCTAAAACACTTAGCATATATAATGATGTTCAACAGTATCCCATTCTCACATTACGCAGCTTGTGAAAAGAAACTTCTTTGTATTTATATGGTGAAATATACAGGTAAATGAAATCAGAGATTATCACATTCCATAGCTTAGCATTGTATAAAACCCAAATCAAGAAAGAAACAAAAAATTAAAAAACACAAACCAATACCGCTTTCACTTTCACTTCCACTTCCATCTTGCAAAAAGCATACATCTATTTAACTGGGAACCTTGGTGAAATGTGAATATGTAAACATGTTTGTTCAGTTTCAAACTATACTAACATACACTTGAACTTCAAAATCAACAGTACCATTTAACCATAATATTCAATTTAACCATAACCTCATACCAACCTCAAATCCACAATATATATATATATTCACACATACATAGATGAACCCATTGAGCTGATCAACGGAAACATTAAAGAACATAAAAAAATTATATTTTTACAAAAAGCATGAAGAATCACCGAAAAACAACGAACCTAGATGAGGGGACGGAATGAAATTGGTGATGAGGGTCGAAGGCCATAAGGTTACCAAGGTCAACCTGAAAAGCTTCATGAGTGTCCATCTCTACCGGCTGCTCTTCTTCCTTCCTGAGCTTAAAGGCGCTGCTAAGTGTTTGCAGGGTTTTACGTATGGAATGAAAGAAGGAAAGACATAAAAGACGATGTCGTTTTCTTCTTTTATTTTGCCCTAATTTCTGTCACTCACCCTAAATATCTACCCAACTTCTTAGATATAATTGGGCCTCAACGGGCTCCCGTTTTTTATTAGCTGTGGACCTATGACAAAAGCCCATATATACTTCATTTTCTCAAAATAGGGGTAAGTTGAAAAATACCCCTTTTATTAATCAATTAATCAAATTTACCTCTAATTTTATATTTATTTGAAACATACCTCTTTTTATATGTATTGTACCCAAAATACCCTAACATAAGAGAGTCACATGGAGAGTATCTTGAAATGACAGGTGCAAAATTGGTACAATATTTAAAAAAAGAGGTAAAAATGATAGATTTTTAAAAAGAGGGTAAAAATAAAAGAGGACAATATAAAAAGGGTATAGAGTGTAATTTCCTCCTCAAAATAAAGGGTGAAAGCCCAGATTAACTCATATGAGTCATATCAAATAATCAAGGGAAAATTACATGAAATATGAGATTTCATAATAAAGTTAGAAAAATATGGCATTTTTAAGTTTACCACTCTTCTATGACATTTTTTTTACATTTAAGATTTTTTATGGTATTTGATATGCCATATTTTTATAAACTTATTATCCAATCCCATATTTTATGTTTTTGTTTTTAGCTTAATTAGTTTTATTTATTTTTTAATTTATTTTACACTTACATTTTAGGGTTTCTTTTTATTTGAAAAATTTACACCAAATATTACATTTTTTTTCAAACATTACATTTTTAATTTGACAAGAACATTTTATTTTTATACTTTTATTAATTTTTTTTTTCTTTTTTACTTATTGAAACTTCAAAAAGTTTTTTTTTTGTCTTTTTTATATATTTTTTAGTCAATTTTGGCTCTCTTTTTTCTTTTCAACTTTTAAGTCAGTTGCTACTTTTTTTTTCTTTCTTTCGCTTATCTCTCTCTATTATTTTTTTTAATTTCTTTTTGTGTGTCTCTTTTTTTTTTTTTAATTTTTTTTCTCAACCTAATTTTTTTCTCTTAATATATATAATAAGTGTACATTTTTTTTTACAAAAATTAAACTTGTTTTTTATTTAAACTACTATTTGTTTTTTTTTTTTGTTAAAAACTAATTATTCCATTAAAAACAGCAGAAAAAAAAAATCAGTTTCATCAACATCATCCTGAAAAAAAAAAATAATATAAAAAATCATAATCTAAAAAAAATCCAAACTTTAAAAACTAGTTTCATCAACATTGAAAGAAACCAATAATTTCATTTAAAGAATACAAAAAATAGTTTCATCAACAAGATAATGAAAAAAATTACAATCTAAAGACGATACTAACTTTAAAAACCAGTTTCATCAATATTAAAAGAAACGAATTATTTCATTAAAAGAGGCAAAAAAAAAATAGTTTCATCAATAACATAATAAAAAATACACAATGCCTAATAACTAAACTTTTACAAATTAACGATACTAAATTTAAAAACCAGTTTCGAACATATAAATTTTATATCAATACCTAATAATCAAACTTCTAACTTCATTCTTTATTTTGGCATTTAATTTTTTATTTGCTTGCTCAAAAATTAGAGTTAATTTAAACATACAATATGCAGCAAATATAACAAAGAGAATCATAAATTAAAATGAAAGAGAAAAAAAAAGAAACAAAGAAAATTAAAGAGACAAAAGTGCAATAAAAACCATAAAAGAATAACAAAAAAAAACAAAGAATGTGAGAAACCAGTTAGTAAAACAACCAAAATAAAAACAAACAAATAAAAACCAGTTTCTTGAAATAAATTAATAAAAAATTGAATAAAATTCAATTATGAACAAAAATAAAAAAAAATAGTTATAAAAACTAGTTACTTAAAAAAACCAGTTATGAAAGTAATAAAATAATATGTGTGTCAGAAACTGATTAATTAAAATAAAATAAAAATTGTTGTTCAAATATCATACAATAAGAAAACTGGTTTTATACAAACTAAAAAATAAATAATAATATCATAAAAATTGAGCAACCCTATTAAAGAACAGTTAAAATCTGTGAAACCAATTTCGACATGTGAAACCAGTTTTGACGTTATAAAAAATCATAACAAAATACAAATGTTAATAATAAAGTTAATTGAAACCAGTTTCATCAGACAATCAAATAAAACCATACACACACAAATATACAAAAAAAAAAAAAAATACTAATTACAAATATAATCAAAACAACACATAATGCCTACTAATAATTTAATAACAAAATATAAATGTAAGTTTCCAACCTAGAAAAAAAATAATAAAAAAGTAACTTGAAAAAAATTCTAATAACATAATGAAACTATTTTTTTTATTCTTTTAATGAAATTAATAGTTTCTTTCAATGTTGATGAAACTGATTTTTAAAGTTTATATTATCTTTAGATTATAATTTTTTATATTGTTTTTTCTTCAGGATGATGTTGATGAAACTGGTTTTTTTTTTCTGCTTTTAATGAAATAATTAGTTTTTAACAAAAAATAAAAAATAAAAAAAAGAACAAACATAAGTTTAAATAAAAAAAAAAACAAGTTTAATTTCTGTAAAAAAAAAAATAATATCTATAGTTGAGATCATTTTTTATTTATTTTAGTATTTTATTTTTTTAAAAAAGAAATAATAAATAAAAAGAAACACAAATTTAAAGTTTTTTATGGCATTCCTCAAGACTTTTTCCCATATTTGCAAGTTTTTTAAAAAAATGCCATATTTAGTGTAATTAAGTTTTTATGCCATATATATCAAAACTTATCTTTATTTTCCCATATTTTTGTAAATAGCCCAATAATCAATCAAGTAAAAAAGAAGCTCTGGAATACTCTCCTAGGGTTTTTCCCTTTTCTTCTGGATTTTTCCAGCCTTTCTTCCTTGTGATGATGTGTAGCCGTCGTTTTGGTTCCCTCTCTAATTTTGTTTCTTTATCATCATTTCTAATTAGGTTTAGGCATTTAATGCATCTCAGTGAATCTCCAAAGATCTATTCTATTTAATACTTTTGCAGACCCTATTTAAATCTCTTTTGTTTTTCTTCTTTCTCTCTGCTCAGCGCACCGTCAGTAGAAGAACTCAGGGGATTTTGGTGATTATTACTTCTTCTATCGAGGGATCATGCCAGTTTCTCATTAATCTGGAGATGGATTTGGCATCTTCCCTTCCTCCTCAGATGTTTTCTGTTATCAGGTATCTTCCTTTTCTATATATATCCTTTTATGTTTTATTCAGTTTGCTAAGTGTCTCTTTGGCTATTTCTCTATCTGTCTATCCTTGTTCCTCTGTCTGCACAATCTTTTCTTTCTGTGTCATGGCGAGTTCTAGCAGAAGTTTGCCTAGTCATCTTGCTTTGAATGAAGAGGAAGCTCTTATTCATAACTTTGATGGTGTTTCTCTAGGTAATGGTCCTTCCTCTGAGTCGTACTGTTTAGTTGTTAAGATCATTTCTATGAAAAATATCAAACCTGATTGGCTTGACAAAGCTATGAGGGAAGCTTGGACTTTAAGATACCCTATCAGCTTTACTGAATATCACTCTGGTCTTTTTCTTGCTCATTTTGGGTGTGATGGAGACAGACGCAGGGTTATTGAGAACCAGCCATGGCATTTTGACCATTGCCTGATGGTTTTTGCTAACCCTGAAGGTCTTGATCTTCTTCAACCTGAACAACTTAGGTTTGTTCCTTTCTGGATGCAAATCCACTATATACCTTTTGGATTTAGGTCTCCTAGCCTTGCTAAAATGGTTGCTGATGATATTGGAGATCTCATAGAAATCCATAAAAATACTCTGCTGGAAATTTCTAGTCCTTTCCTACGCATTCGGGTTCTCTTAGATATCTCTAAGCCTATTCGAAGGGGGATGCAGGTGTTCTTTCGAAGCCTTGGTAGGACCAAATGGCTTATGTTCAAATATGAGGGCCTTCAGAATTATTGCTATTTTTGTGGAAAAACTGATCATATCTTTTCTAAGTGTGGCTCTTTTCTGCAAAGTTGTGATGATGGATGTTACCCTCCTGTTCTGCCTTTTAAGGAAAATATTAGAGCTCCTCTTAAATCTCAGTTCAAGCGTGACCCTTTTGATTTGGCTAACTCTATTCCATTTTGAGGAGATGAATCTTCGATCCTTGGTCCAAAATCATGATCTTCAAGATTCTGTTAATCAGTTTCTTCCTCAAGCGAGCTTACCTTGTTCTCAGGTTTCTCCTACTACTTTGGTTCCTACTGATCACCAGGTTCATTCCTCGTCTCCTATGTCCTCTCAAGATGTTGTGACTTCTGATTCCCAGTTCAGTGGGCTTCAGAGTCTTCTCTGTGCTGTTTCTCAGGCTTTTTTGAATGAGCCATCCACTATTGTTCATACTGACAAAGGAAAAGGGATTCAAGCTTCTGACTCCTTTGTTCCTCCTTTTCCTCCTCGAGCTTTATCTATTGGTGGTGGTTCGGGTACCAAGAGATCTTTTGTTAAGAGGTGGCTGTTGGTTCTTCTGTTTGTGGTATGTTGAAGAGGGCCATGGCCAATGGTGCTGATGTTATGGTTCTTTCTGATGATTCTGATCATGTTGTACCGGCGGGTGTTGCTGAGCAACCCCGCCTGAAAAAATGAGTCTTATTTGTTGGAATGCTCGGGGTTTGGGGAGCCCCCGAGCATTCTGAAACCTTTCCCTTTTAGTGAAGCAGCATAAACCCTGTTTGCTTTTTATTATTGAAACTAAGTTAGGGGGTGGGTCTAGTTCTAGGTTATCTTTTGATCATGTTTTGGAAATTCATAGAAGGGGTTTAGGGGGAGGTTTGCTTCTTTTTTGGACTGCTGCTGTTGATGTATATATAAATAATTACTCCTCTAATCATGTTAATTGTTTTGTATCTATGAATGATAATATTAATACTAAATGGCATCTATCTTGTTTTTATGGCTCTCCTTATGTTTCAAATAAAATGGATACTTGGACTCTTTTACATCGGTTGTATGATATTGCTCTTAGTATGCCTTGGTTTATATTTGGTGATTTTAATGATTACCTCACTTTAAATGATAGATCTAATGTTTCTAATCCTCCTGTGTATGCTATGACTAATTTTCAACATTTTCTTAATAAATATAGTCTGCTTCCTTTGCCGTGTATAGGGAACAAGTTTACTTAGAAACATGGTAATTCTTTTGAAAAGGCTTGATTAGTGTATTGTTAATAACTCTTGGTTAAATCTGTTTCGTAAGGTCTCTCTCTATCACTTAGGTTTTTTTGGTTCTGATCATAGGGCTTTAAAAGTTATCCTTGAGGATAATCTTAGTAACGCGTCTGGGAGAAAGAGGTTTATGTGTGAGAATTTCTGGTTTTCTGAACCTGATTTTCTCACTGTTGTTAAGGAAGGCTGGGAGAACAATTCTTCTAATCTTCCCTATGCTGATCCTCTTTCCACCTTCCTGCTCAAGCAGGACTCCTGTATTAAGACTGTTCAGTCTTGGAGCTATACTAGACAAAACTTTAGCCGTCGAATTAAGTCTTTACAGGATCGTCTTGAAACTTTGCACTCTTGTCAATCCCCTTCTGATTTTAATAGTAATCAGGCTAAAGAGCTTCAATCTCAACTTGACTCTCTTCTTTTTAAAGAAGAGGTTTTCTAGAAGCAGCGTTCTAGAATAAATTGGCTTAAGGCTGGTGATAAAAATATAAAATATTTTCATTCTAAAGCCAATTCTAGACGTAGGAATAATTTTATTCGTGAGATTGTCCTTGATTCTGGGGAGCGTATTGATTCTCACCAAGATATTAGTCAACATTTTCTTAAATTTTATAGTACTTTATTTACCTCGCAATGTTCGGATGCTAGGGTTGTGGATCATCTTTTGCAGTTTATCCCTAACCGTCTCTGTGATTCTTCTATACAACAACTTGATGAATCTTTTCATAGTGATGAGGTTAAGGATGCTCTTTTCCAAATGGCTGGGGATAAAGCCCCGGGTTTGGATGGAGTTAATGCCAAGTTTTACCAAAAAAATTGGTCTACATTTGGCCCTGACTTATGTAGTGCTGTTCTTTCTATTCTTAATAATCAAGCTGATATTTCTTCCATTAATGAAACTGTTATTGTTGTTATCCCTAAGAAGAAGAATGCTTCTCAAATTCGAGATTATCGGCCAATAAGTTTGTGTTCTACTATTTATAAAATTGTTTCCAAAGTTTTAGCTAATAGACTTAAGAATGTACTTAATGATATCATTTCTCCAAATCAAAGTGCTTTTATTAAAAATAGGGTCATTTTTGATAATGTCTTCATTGCTAATGAGATGGTCAATGCTATTACTCATAGAAAGTTAGGTAAAGTTGAATGGGTAGCTCTTAAGCTAGATATGGAAAAAGCGTTTGATCATGTTGAGGGGGGTTTTGTTAAGGCTATTATGCAGCACCTTTGTTTTCCTGTTAGGTTTGTTAATCTCATTCTTAGTTGCCTTTCTTCTGTTTCTTTCCGTCTCCTTATTAATGGCACCCTCACTAAGAAATTCTCTTCCTCTAGGGGCATTAGGCAGGGAGACCCCCTGTCCCCCTACATTTTTCTTCTTGTCTCGGAAGCTTTATCTGCTGCCATTAGATTGCATGAGCATGATAATTCTTCCCAGGGAATTTCTATATGTCGTTCTGCTCCCTCTATATCTCATCTTCTTTTTGCTGATGATAGCCTTCTATTTTCTACTACCACTGCTCGATCTTGTCTTGCCATTAAGGCTGCTCTTGATTTGTACCATCAAGCTACGGGTCAACTTGTTAATTTTACTAAGTCCTCTGTTCTTTTTTCCCCTAATACTAGTGCTTTAGCTGCTGAGTTTTTCCGTCATACTTTAGGTCTTGAAAATAAGCCTTTCATCAGTAAGTACTTAGGCATTCCTCAGTGTTTTGGTAAATCTAAAAATGAACATTTCAATTTCTTTTTGCAAAAAGCCAGTTCTAAATTGAGTAGTTGGACTAATAAGCTGTTTTCAAGAGCTGGTAAGGAGGTTCTTCTTAAAGTTGTTATCCAAGCTATTCCCTCATATGCAATGTCTTGTTTCAGGATCCCTATTTCTGTTTGTAAAAAAATTGAGCGTCTTATGGCCTAATTTTGGTGGGGTTCTTTTGGGAATCAAGGGAAAGTTCATTGGAAGTCTTGGGATAAACTCTGTCAATCCAAATTTTCGGGGGGAATGAGTTTTAGGTCTTTTGTCAGTCATAATCAAGCCTTACTTGCTAAACAAGCTTGGAGGGTTTTCACTATGCCTAATTCGCTTCTAGCTAAGCTCTTAAAGGCTAAATATTTTAGGCATAATTTATTCCTTGAAGCTTCTAAGGGTCATTGTCCTTCCTTTACTTGGCGTAGTTTGCTTTGGGGTAGGGATCTTCTCAAAAGAGGTCTTATTTGGAAGGTTGGGAATGTCAAATCTATCTCTACAATTGACTCTTATTGGATCCCTGGTTAGAGGTTTGTATCTTTCAAAGATGGTATCACCCCTGTAAAGTCTTTTTTTGGCAAGTTAGTTGACAAAATTTTTTTTCTTTTATGGTAAGATTCTTTTGCATTCATAACCGATTTCTTACCTTGTTTATTCGGTTTGTAGTTGCTCTTTTCCTTGTTAGGAAAGTTGCACTTTTCGGCTAAACTTTCCTTTGTTTGGAAACTTCTTAAAAGAGAAGCAATTCTCTTTTGGAAAGTTGTCTTTTTTAGGGAAACTTTGATTATTGCCTTTTCCTCATTGATTTCGATAGTATCTTGATACAATCAGAATATCTAATCTGTTTTTGGCAGGAATCAAGCATTGATAGAGGATCGGACCCGATTATAGCAAGTTTCCCGTTTCTGGTCTGATCTACTGCGTCAACATCCGAATCTGATGCTGTAGATCGTGTTTTCTTAGGAAAGTTTTTGTATAGCTGTAGATTCGATCTTGTGACTGTCTCTAAGGTTTCTATGTTCTATAAATAGAGCCTAGAGAGCAGCCATTCGAATTAGCTCTTCCATTATTCATTTTTTGCACTTATCTTATTTGAGAGAAGAGAGTTTCTTTATTTTGTGAGAGCCTAGTTGTTCATCTAGGTTCTAGTTGTTTATTTCTGTTCTTACTCTGTCCTAGAGGTTGTGAAGAACTACTTGACTGAACAAGAGATTGGTCTTCGGGACAAGACTTGATAAAGCCTTACTTCGGGAGGAAGTAAGCACTTGGTCTTCGGGAGAAGACTTGTTGAAGCCTTACTTCGGGAGGAAGTAAGCACTCACACTTCAAAGAAGAAGGGAGTTCGGGCTTGAAGGTGTTTCAAGAAGTCAGATTCATAAAGTGGATTATAAAGGATTGCGGCAATACTTTAGAGGGAGTCTAAACTTGTTTAAGTCAATTGTCTTTGTAATTTTGATACTTTATTAATTGATTTCATTCTCTGGGCGTGGCCCCGTGGACTAGTAGTGTTCGGGAGAACACTGATACCACGTATAAATCTCTTGTGTCAAGTTATTTATTTTTTTGCAAATATTTTATATTCTGCCTGTTCTGTTTTGTTACTGCAAAACTGGTTTCTGCAATTACAGAATTACATTATGCTTCTGCAGACGCATACAGTTTTATATTTTCGTATATATAATTGACATCTGCAAAAACACGGTTTTTCAACCCCCCCTGAACTTACTGTTTCTTTTTTTCATTAATGCTGATGGGTGTTGGGATAGAAAGAAATTGGCAATGTTTTTTGATGAGGAAGTTCTCCAGGGTATTTTGACTATTCCTCTTGCTGATATTTCTTTAGACGATACTCTTGTTTGGGAGCATCATTCTTCGGGTCTGTTCACTGTGAATTCAGCCTATCATTTAGCCAAATCAATTACTTCTTTACCGTCCTCTTCTAGCAGTAATTCTCTAGTCAAGTGGTGGAAGACCCTTTGGAATTTAAAAATACCTCCCAAAATGAAGCACCTTTTCTGGAGGGCCTTTCACCATAGTCTTCCTACTGCTCTCAATCTTTCCCATAAGAAAATCTTGTCGTCCCCTCTTTGTTCTCTTTGCTCTAAGGGTCCTGAATCTGTTACTCATGCACTAGTAGAGTGTTTCAGAGCTTCAAGAGAGTGGAAAGATTCAAGGTTTAAAGATTTCTAACGAGTTGCTAGGAATTGTGATATTAGAGAGTTTCTGTTAAGAGGTTTCCATGATTTGTCTAAAGCTGATTTGAGAGTTTTCATTGGAATTATTTGGGAAATTTGGAATCGTTGAAATATTACTTTGTTTAACAAAAGAAGGATTTGTTAGAAATATTTTACCAGGATCTAGATTTACTACCATGTATGTTTCATTAACATCCTAATATGAATTCTAAAATAATGAAATAAACACATATAAAGTTTTAGTAAACCTTACATTGGGTGCAGCAGAATATAATGACTCCTTCCGTTCAGATCTCTAGCCCTTGATTCCTTTCTATAGCAGAACATAATCAAGATCTGAACCTGGATCTCTTTCTCTCCTTCCTTTGATGCTGATTCTCCTTCTTGTTGTTTGGAATCTCCTACAGTCTTACACACTATGATTGAGATACCACTTGATGTGTGTGGGCACTACTCTATCACTCAAGGATTTCGAAATTGAAGAAGAAAAAAAGAGAGAAGGTGGCGACTAGAAGATTTTCTTTGAAGGAATGAGATTCATCATCTTTTCCTGAAGCCATCACTACCTATTTATAGGTAACCACCTAGGTTTAAGTTAGAATTATTTGACATTAAAATAATGAAAAAATAAATGATAAAACCCATTAAGTGTGGCCGGCCATGGGCTTTGGATAATGGGCCTCACTTATGCAATTTTACTATTTTATCATTTTTGCATCTCATTTTCTCAAAAATGCCAATTTTCAAATTCAACCATTTAAATGCCAATTCTAATTATTTAATAACTAAAAATTAATTATTAAATAATATTATCATTTATTATATTTATTAATTAGACATATAAAGTCTCTTAATTAATAAATAAACCTAGAATCTCTTTTCTTTACAATTTCGCCCTTGCTTAGTGAAAATTCATAAACTAGACATAGTCTAACTTTAGAATTATAATTGATTAATCAAAGTCAATTAACTGAGTTTTACAAGCAGTATGGTCTCAACTAGTATGGGGACCATGGGCCTATATTTCCGAGCTTCCAATAAGTCGAACCGAATTTACCAAGTAAATTTCCTAACTTATTAATTCCTTATTGAATCCACACTTAGAACTTGGAATTGCACTCTCAGTCATATAGAACGCTCTATATGTTCCACGATATAGATACGTCATTAGTTATCCATTGTTATAATCCTAATTTGATCAATGACCCTCTAATAGATGATCTACATTGAATAGGCACTAAATTACCGCTACACCTTCAATGTATTTTATCCTTAAAACACTTAGCTCCGTATAAATGATATTTCAGCGAAGTGAAATGAGATCTCCACCATTTATCTCTGTTTAGCCAAGCTCGAAGGATATCATCGTTTCACTTCTAAATTCCTATAAAAGTTATAGATTCCATATTTATGTTAGCGCTCCCACTCAATTATACTATCATGTTCCCAAAATTTATGTATCACCCTGACCCAAAAGTAGGCTTAACTAACAAATCAAAGAACATGTATAATACTCTTGAGATCGAACCTAAACAGATCAGGATTAAGATCATTTGATCTAGGATCAACGGGTGATACTGAATTGAATAGATATTACGGTAAATTTTAATATATCTAATCAAAGTTCAATATCGGTCCCTTCCGATGTATACTCCATACATCTGATACTGGTAAACTTTGCCAATGCCCTGGAAAGGACATAACACTTATCCAAGGTGTAAGAATATCTATCGCTGATTATCATGTCAGTCTAAATCCAGTGTTCTGACAAATCAAGGAATAAACTTTCGAACATATAAGCAAGATTATATTCCACTGTGCTGACAATACTATAATTATTAACAAATTCATATGTTCTGGACTTAAATAGAATTCATACATTATGTATATATAATCATGAAATAAATCATGTGAACCATGCAACATTAAATGTTATTTTTGATCTTTATTAATAAGTAAATCTGATTATATTGAAATGAGTTTTATTTAGGGGATAAAACCCAATTGGATTTCCTTCTCTTCTGCTGAATTTCAGGTTGTAGGTATACTTCAAGATTATGATGAGGCCCAAATTTTCAATAGTCAAAGCTCATTTGAAGACTGTCTGTGGGAAACGAGAATTCACTCGACAACATTTGGCGCCGTCTGTGGGAAACGAGAATTAAAATATTATTCATTTCAAGTAAGAATACCATCATGGCTGGAAACCAAACAAACGGAGGTGCTAACAACGGGTCCATCAACATCGGAATGATGAACGTACCGTTATCCGGAGCTAGAACACCGCCTGTGGACTTCGTTAATGGCGGGGTAGGGAGGAGCAACATCAGACCTCTCAACCTGTTCCCTGAAACAACTGACCCTCAAGTCGGGGACACGTCCACACCACCAGCAACCATGCACTTTCCCCCTGTCACTCCGGTGGTGGTATCTGAGGGAATTGTTGGAAATTATTTTACCAGGATCTTAGATCTACCCACAAGTATGTTGATTAACACCTTAAATATGAACTTTCTAAAACGATGAAATAAACACATATAAAGTTTAGGAAACCTTACATTGGGTGCAGCGGAATAATATGACTCCTTCCATTCAGATATCTAGCCCTTGATTCCTTTCTGTAGCAGAGCATTATCAATATCTGAACCTGGATCTCTTTCTCTGATTCTTTGGTGCTGAAAACTCCTTGCTGAAAGTCTTTCTTCACGATCTTCCTCACTATGGTTGAGGTATCACTTGCTGTGTGTGGACACTACTCATACACTAAGAATTTTGAAATTTAAGAGGGAAGAAAGAGAGAGGGAGTGGTCGGCCAGATAGGGAGAGAGAAGGCTCAGATTTTTCTCTGAATCAGAAGTGTAATTTTCCTGAAGCCTTCACTATCTATTTATAGCATTCCACTAGGGTTATGTTTGAATTATTTGGCATTAAAATAATGAAAATATCAGTTTAAATTCCCTACAAAAGTGGTCGACCATGCATAGTGGATTTGGGCCTCACTTTTTGCAATTTTGCAGTTTTATCTTTTCTGCATCTGATTTTCTCAAAAACGCCAATTTTCTAATTCAACCATTTCAATGCCAATTCTAACTATTTAATAACTATAAATAATTATTAAATAATATTGTCATTTATCATATATATTAATTGAACCATACAAAGTATCATAATTAACAAATATGCCCCTAAAACTCTTTCTTTACAATTTCGCCCTTACTTAGTGAAAAATTCACAAATAGACATAGTCTAAATTGAGAATTATAATTGATTAATCAAAACCAATTACATGAGTCTTACAAGCAATATTATCTCAACTAGTGCGGGGACCATGGGTCTATATAACCGAGCTTCCAATAAGCAGATTAAGAATTTACAACCTAAATTCACTGACTTATTAATTCTTCGTTGAATCCACGCATAGAACTTAGAATTGCACTCTCAGTATATATAATGCTCTATATGTTCCACCATATAGACACATCATTAGTTATCCATTGTTATAACCCTAATTTGATCAATGATCCTCTATATGAATGATCTACATTGTAAAGGGATTAGATTACCTTTACACCCTACAATGTATTTAATCCTTAAAACACTTAACCCCGTATAAATGATATTTCAGCTTATGTGAAATGAGATCTCCACCATTTATTTTCGTTTGGTCAAGCTCGAAAGAGATCATCCTTTACTTACTATTCGCCAGATAGAAGCTATAGATTCCATGTTTATGTTAGCGCTCCCACTCAATTGCACTACCGTGTTCCCAAAATGTACGTATCACCCTGACCTAAAAGTAGGCTTAACTAACAAATCAAAGAACACGAATAGCCTCTTGAGATTGAGTCTAATCATATCAGGATTAAGATCATTTGATCTAGGATCAACTAGGCGATATTGACTTGAATAGATATTACGGTAAGTTCAATAAATGTAAGTCAAAGTTCATTATCGGTCCCTTCCGATGCATACTCCATGCATCCAACCTGAGCTTTACTTTAACCAATGCTCTGGAAAGAACATAGCACTTCTCCAAATGCAAGTAAACTCTGTTGTAGATTATCATATCAGTAAAACCCTATGTCTGATAAATCTAGGAAACTTTATTCACATAGTCATGATTACTTTCCAATGTGTTGACGGCACAATAAACGGGATCAAGTATGTGAAAAAGGTTTCAGATGAATTTATACATTATGTACATATAATCATGAAATAAATCATGTGAACCATGCAACATTAAATGTTATTTCTGATCTATATTAATAAGTAAATCTGATTATATTGATATGAGTTTTATTTAGGGCGTAAAACCCAACAAACTCCCACTTGCACTAATATAAAACAAAAAGTGCGTTTCAAATAATCTCAACACCTCGATATACAAATCAAGTGTAGTAGTAGTAAACTCCTTGTAATAGGATCTGAAAGGTTGAATTAAACACAACCTTTTCTCCACCATTACTCTTCCTTAATCACAAAATTATTGATAATGTGAAATTCCTCTCTATATGTCTACTCTCTTGGGATACTGGATTCTATACCTTTGGCAACTACTTTTGGTTAATCAGGAAATAACACTAGTAGTTTAGGCAATTTGGAATGGTGCCAAAAATGTATAGAACTTTCCTTAGACTGAATAAATACCTTTCCTGCAACTTTAACATTCAGTCCCTTCCTGGTAGACCTAGAGACTTCAGATAGGTTTTTACACTTCTCCAAAATCACTATTCCACCCCCATAGTAACCACCATCTTATCAGAAAGATTTTCTAGCACAAAGGCAAATTTCGAAATCTGATGTGGTGTAGTCTAAGAGTTTTAAACACACTCTTATAGACTAACATATAGTTCCTCTTCTTAATCTTAGGATTTGCTTGATTGTCTTCCAATGTTCTTCTCCTGGATTAATCTGATACCTACTCATTACTCCCACTCAACAGCAGGTGTCTGGTCTAAGGCATACAAAAGCATATCTGAGACCTCTCACTGTTGATATAAGAAATTCTTTCATGGCTTTATCTTTTCTAGAATAGTTGAGACTTTTCCTTAGATAAATAAAATCTATGCCTAGAAGTCGAGAAGCTTCTATAGATTGCCATTAGAAAGAAAATGCTTCAGCATCTTACTAAAGTAAGTTGCTTGCATTAGAGTAAGTAATTACCAGGTATACCATAAGCCATAGGTTTAGATAAACTCAAACCTATAATACTAGGAGCAGGAAGTTTGTTAAGTCCATAGAATAGACTTATTAACTAAAATTTCCTTTTATGTCCTTGTAATAGAAAACTTTAGGTTATTCCATGTGAATGGATTAAACTATAGTTCTTTTGGCTTTCTTCTTAGTTTCTTATCTTGACAATCCATTACTTGTTTAAACTCACCATGGATTTTAATCACTAGTGTCTCCCAAGTCATAAGAAGGTGAGTTCCTAGGAACTCTCCCACTACGACAAGGTACCGTGAATTATGTCTAAGAAAACTAAATGGTATTGATCTCTTCGGTTGTGACAAGACAACAAAGGCAGTGGGATCATCATATGTCAAATAAGATGATAGAACACTTTTGGAATCAAGAAATAAATATCTCCTTTATTTGCTACTTTATTTTCAGACTTAGTCATTTTCTTAGAAAAGTAGTATTTGTTTAAACAAACACTTTCTTATCAATTGACTATGGGATGGTCCACCCCTAATCACTTAGAATAGCTAACAAACCATGGTTAACAGTTCTAGCTTTCCTTAAAATTTTGATTAGGTCATCCATGAATCTAATAATGATTTACATTAAGTATACAACCATTACATCATTCTGAAATTGTATTACCATAGAAGGAATTAGGCAACGACTAGTAACTAATCATCAACATGCAACTCGAAATTTCTGGGGAGGTAAGTTTGGATATAATTCAAAAATCAATTTAATGATCTTTGAACTGCATATCTACTAACTATTTCTCCACCCCTATCAGTTCGCAAGATCTTTAATCACTTACCTTAATGGTTTTAACCATTGCTAGAAATTAATAAAAATTTTCAAACATTTCAAATTTCTTGCTAAAAGGTATAATCTAGAGTTATCGTTTTAAGAATACAACAAAAAACTCATATCCACCCCTGAATGTACATCCATCTGCGAATGAGATGAACTACTTTCAGTGGATATAGGCATATTAACTCTTTGCAGAGATTGATCTTGTCAAATCCACTATGAACAAGATACAAATGCCATAGATTAAAAAAAAATGTGGTAGTGTCTTTTGATGACTTAGGTTTAGTTACATAAAAGAATTCTTAGAATAGTGCAAGTGGATCCTTGTCACAGAATACCTAACTCATATTCCATACAGTTTGAATCCATTAATAGAAGATGGATATTAAACCCTTGTGAAGGTGTAACTGTATTGCATCCTGGAATTAGAAATATAAGAAAATTTCTGTTTGGAATCTAAAATTAAAGTCAATGACTTAAATTTATACCAAATATAATGAGTAATTCTATCTTGGACCACCACTACTAATTTAACTCTAAGTCTGATTCGCCCATACAAGTAGGAGATTTCTAAGAATGAGGTTTTATATCAATTGGGAATAGAATTCCGGGATTATAATCATATGCGTCATTTAATTTCTTAAGAGAAAATATAATGACATGAAATGATTTATAGACCATTCATCCAATGATATGTTATTGAGCTAATTCGCAATAAATAAGCTAAGAGGAATTAGGATAATTTCGTTGTTTAAATAAGAATCCAACGATGCTTTGATTAGCGAAAGTCAAAGTAATCTTATTTATATAATCTTCTTGTTTCATATCGTAAAAATACTAGTCTAAGGTGTCATCGATTGATGAATAGCTAGATGTCGCATATACAATATTTATCTTTCGAGATCTAACACTATTATGTATGTCTAATGGTGAAAATCCACTAGGGATTTATCTCATTAGATAAACAAGCCAAGTTAGACCAATAATGAAGATTCGAAGTTAAACTACAACTTAATAACAGAAAATAACATGGTTCAATATAAATTCATACACAATTCAGAAATTATAAACATATAGCAAGTAGGAATGACAAGTGAAAATACTAAAACATATAATCCTAAATAATTTCCAAGGTTTTCAACAAACTGATATCAGTGTCCCGTTTAGGCGAGAGTCAAAGCTACCATCCATTGAATAGAGTTGTCAGCTCATCTAAAATGTTAAACATTCTAGCAACCTTTTATTCGATCAAGATTGGAATTCAACGTTGTCCCGTTTAGGCGAGAGTCAAGGCAATTCTATCTTATGAGCTTCCACCATTATTTCGCAATTTGCAAGTCAAATATGGTCGCCACCATTAGGGTGATCCATACCATATAAAACATTTACAAACTACTTATCTTTCAAGATTAAGCGGTGCGAAATTGCTAATGAACGTTCCTCCATTAGGGAGGATTACTCACTAAAACAAACGCGATGTAAAACCAACAATGGAGATCGAATATCTTAATAATAAAGCTCATTATTTAAAGAGAGTTGTATTTTCTTTGATTCTCTTTATTTAATCTATTTATTTTAAATATATATTTATTTAATTAAAAATTTCCAATTTAGAATGAAAAATTCTAAATATAAATTTTAATTTAATATTTATAAATTTTACTTAGATGGATATGAAAATAATATGAATTATTTCCATCTTAGTAATGATTTCCAATAAATATTTAGAAAAAATATTCAATTTAAGTTGTTACAAAATTAATTTAAATTAATTTACAACTCAAATTTAATTTTCTATAAATGTATATTGCATTTCGAAAAATTAAAGTATTCAAGGATACAATTTTCGAAAATACATGTTAAAATAAAAAATAAATCATGGAAAATTATTCTAATTTAATGTTGGCCCAAAATTAATTAATAAAATTAATTTACAACAAAAAATATAATTTTCCTATTTAATTAAATATATAAGAAAAATTTCAAATATTTAAGTATGATGATGAAAATCAACTTAAATATTAATTTTCTATTTAATTAAATACACTAGAAAAATACTTTAAGAAAAAATATCACCTATCTAGATTTTCCTTTGACTAATTAATTCAATTTCTAATTAAATATATTTTACTTCATTTATTTTAATTAATCAATTAATGAAAAAATCATTGATTTAAGTTGGTCTAAAATTAAAATAAATAATTTACAACTTTAATCTATTTTTCAAATAAAATTCGAAATTCCAGCATTTAAGAAAAGTAATTTCGAAATTTGATTAATAAAATAGAGAAAAAATAGATTTTGAAAATTATTTAAATTTAGTTGAAAAAAAAAAAATTTCAACTAAAAATAATTTTCTATTTAATTAAGTGTCATGAAAAAGAAATATTTAAGTATGATGATGAAAATCAACTTAGATATTTAATTTTCAAATTAATTAAATGTATTAAATTCAAGAAATAAATAATTAAGTGTTGTAGATGCTAAAATCTACAATGATCGGAATGAGCGTTTGTGGGCATCGACAACCTGCGGAACAAAGACAAAGGATGACCGTGAAACCTTGGGACACCGGGGTGGTGCAGGCCGAAGGCACTCCGACGGTCAAGTCAGTAATTTTATAGTGCGAAGTAGAAAAGAAAACAAGAAATGTAAATAAATACTTCCTGTGTTTATGATTATGTGGTGATCCACGGTCAAACCTCGCTCACCGGAATGAGAAAGAGTATGTCAGATCGTAGAGAAATGATAAGTTTGGTAGTAAAACTATAGAGAGAGAGAGAGAGTGAATATTCGTCTCTCCTTTCCCCCCCCCCCCCCCACCCAGTCCCAGTGTGGGCCTATTTATTATCTTAGGAAAACGGCTACCTCTTGAAATGTGGTCCGTCCCTAGAGAAACGGTCTTCCCTCACTTCTCCAGGGATGAGCGTCATCTTTTAGGTTTGTTCCTAGATGAGCGTCCTCCCATTAGCGTATCACTCAGAGGGTTGATGTTCTCGCTCCGCTATGCTAGGGAAGATCGCTATTTTCGTGGGTTAGTTGGGAAACTTAACGTTCTTCTTCCTCCACGCGTCAACCCTAACATTACACTTTAAAATCAAGCTTTATTGTGGGCTGGATATTCGAATATGGGTATGACCCAAAAGGCATGGATTGGGCGTGGCCCATGTGAGCCACTGGGCTTATGGGTTCTTTGTATCTAACTTGTAAGTGGGCTTTGTAAGTACTTCGATCGTTGGGCCTTTTCATTGGGCTTAGAGTAATTTTTGGACACTACAGTTTGTCCCTTGCTCTTTAAGTTGGGTTATACTCAAATTAAAGAGTATTACTCGTAGGCGTGCATGATTGACTCAGAGTGCCTGTAAGCGTGATTTTAGATCGAGAATGATTGGGCCGGCATAAGTTGAAGTAGTTAGACTGAATATATCTATAAGTAATTTTGTTTTGATGAGGGCTTGTTACATCAGTGACTTTCAAGGCAAGTGTGTTGTTTATCTTCAATTTTTTGGTGCCTCATCTTGTCCAATGTGAAATTGTAGCTAATTAGAGTTGGAGGCAATTCGAGCAAGGGAATGAATGGAGATAAGTGAATGAGTATTGAATATAGTTTTCCAATGAGCAAAACATCGATGCCTCGCGTATGGCTGAGCGCCAATAGATTGAGTGGTTCATATGAGATTTTGTTCCTTGTGATTTTATGAGTGTGAAGCAATGTTAGTTTTAAATACTTTGTAAATTTAATCACATGTATATATATTCATATTGTACATAGAGAGTAGTTTTCTTTGATGTTTACGATCGATGTGATTGGACAATACAGGTTGAGTATGAACTTAGTGTATGGGTGGACAAGTAATAAAAGGTTGTATGTATATACATAGTATGAATAAGTATTTTTACTCCATGACTTATAATAGATTCAACAAAATATGTTTTGTAAGGGAACTGACCATTGACATGGGCTCTATCTTATAGTAGAGGATGTACTATGTTTAGTTTAGTTAGCTTTAGATTAGCCTACATATATATATTTATGAGTGAAGTAATAACTTCTATATTAGCAATATAAATATGTAAATTTGGTTGACTGTAGATTATATAAGATTGAGCTACATGTATATATATTATGTAAGAGAATTGACCTTCTTTTCAGTGCAGCGCAATGGTATCCTTCTATAATAAATCATGCATACAATTGAGATTAAAAGTGGAGGTAGTTTGGCTGAGCTGCTCAAAATTTTTTGGGGGTTTTTGTCACTGTCACTTTTGTAGTGTCAGCTTAAATGCCCATTTTTTTTTAATCCAGGCGTGACTTTACATATGGAGTACCAACTCCATTTATTAGATCCACCATCAAGGTAGATAAGAGGTGACAATAATGAATATAATAAGTTGATCCATGTAGCTAGGTGGGACCCAACCTTTTATGGATGATATGATATGTGGTCTATAAAAAGTATTTTCAATATATAAATAGCATAGGTTTGTCTTGTCCAAGGAAAGATGGTCTTGGATAGTTAGTATTTTATAGATACACGAGTGACCATAGGTAGTTTTCATTGTTGTGTGTATATATTTTTGCATAGACTAGCTTGGAACCATATTTTTGTGAGCAAGGTTTGAGAAGACATGTACCTATAATCACTATTCATGATATAAGGCATCATATCTTGTTGTCAATGTGAAATATTGTTTGTATTTGTGCATCTTCTCTTGGGCTTAGTGCTTGGCACAAACATGCTTTAGGATTTCTTCTACACTTAGGTTTGTCCTCAATATTATTGATCCTCTTTATGGGCTGATCGCGGGGTCTAGAGATTGACCCTCTTATGTGGGATTTTTTTTTATATAAGTCAAGGTAGATCTATTATTTTGATATGCTATTTACTCTCTTCTTTCCATTCAAGTGTTGTAGTGAGGAGACTTGGGTAGTGTAAAACTTTTGGTGTTGAAGAGCTAGGAAGTCTTCTGTGTTGGTAAGTATTTTTAACATTTTCTTCACCATTTAGAATATTATTTTATTCTTGGTGTTCTTGATATTTTTGGTGTTCATGGAATAGTGTATTATTCATAATCTTAAATGTGAAGTGTTTGTATGCTCTGATTCAAATTTGTAACAAATAGTAGAATTTTTGTGTTTTGAACTTATCCATGGCTTGCATAGTATGACCATAGAATTTTTGTATAAAAGTAACAAGATTTTTTTTTAATAAGCATAGTGGGTGTGGTATGACCATAGGATTTTGTATGAGCTTGATGCATAATACGTCCACTAAAATTTTAATAAAAGCATGATGCGTAGCATGGATGTAATGTTTTTATATGACGCGTAGTATGATCGTTGGATATCATAGCATATATATATTTTGAGTTTTCATAGATCATTAAATTTTGTCTAGTGTTTGTGACCATACTCTTGTTGAGTAGTGAGATGGGATCTTGGGAAAGTGTGACTTCACCATTAATGATTGGGGTCCATTCTTCTACAGAAGGAGGTGCTCATTCAATGTTGGATAGTGATGAAGATATTCCTAATGCTCAACCATTACCTCAAGTCACTTTGGTTGACAGTTATGATGAGGGGGAAGTTTTTGATGAGAATGTATGTAAGATTGATGGAGAGCCTTGAGCTCTCGAGTATGCGATAATGGTACATGATTATGAGGGTGACAAGAATGAGTATGTCGGGCGGTCCCTTCACTTTTTGAGGGACAACCCGAGGTCTAATATGACTAAGGGTGATATCCTACGCATGCGACATCAATATGAGATTCATTCTTCTATACAAATGCGACTTCCAACTATCGCTGAGCGCCCCGATTGGGATAGTGGCGATTGGGTTTGTATGTATGAATTTCCTTTTAGGATTGGCTTTCGATTCCCTTTCCCTCCATTTGTACAAGAAGTGTTGGACTATTATGGGGTAGCTCCTAGCCAACTTATGCCAAATGCTTGAAGGTTATTGTTGGGTATAGAAGTCATAGTTAGAGTGAAGGGTAAGAGGGTTGACCTTGTAGATTTCAAGTCAAGTTATTATCTTAAACAACACGATACAGATAAGGGTCGATTTCTATTCACTCTTAGAGCGAACAAAAAAGCTTGGGTAACGGAGCTGGTTCCTAGCAACAAGAGGGGTTGGAGGAAGAAATATTGTTTTGTCAAAGGTGACCTGTTTGGAACGAGTGATTATGAGGTTCCTACTTCATAGAGAACCTTAAGTGAGTGAGGAGTGTTGGTTTCTTTGTCGTTTTTTTTTATTTGATACTTGATTTGTCTATGAATACTAATTATTTCTCATTGTCATTGTAGGTAAGGGGCTCACTCGATGTCCTCGAGGGGGGTGTTACTCTGAAGCTCGAGTTAACGACTTGCTCTCTATTCCTTCCGATCAAAGAGCCCATAACAAGCTTCTTGTTTTGGATAAATCTTGTGTTGGAAATTTGTGGAGAGGTGCGCAACGTCAAGAAGGTAGTATTTTTTCACTCAACGTTGTCAAGCGCGCCCCCATCCTTTTGTTGACCCGAGCTTTAGAGAAGGTTAGTGGTCCATTCTCTTTGATTCGTCATTTAACGGAAGAAGAACGTTTTCTTGCAGACCGTTATTATAAGAGGATGACTTTCAAGGTTTGTGGAGCGGATGATGCTGTTGCTAGGGGTAAGACTAATTTACTTGGAAAGAGGCCTAAGAAGACCACAAGTCATGTTGTGAAACCTCGAGTTCCTGCTAAGGAACATGGAACCGGTAGCTCTCAGTTGCCAGCTGATGGTGTGGTTGCGGCTTCTCCACTGAGGGGTGACAACGAGTTTTCTATTAAGGAGAGTATGATCAACCTGTCCATCTCTTCCAACATTTCGGCCTACTCTGACCCTGCTTCTATCGAAGGTCATGTTGAGGCTCTTCTCCATCCGAGAGATGAAGAGCGTTTGAGGGGCATCGGAGTTGCGAGGCGAGAGAATTACGGTGTTTCTACGATTTACCAAGTAAGTTTGGAAAGAATTTGTATGTACGCATATGTAGTTATTTTTATGTGTTACTCGTGGTAATTCAACTTGTTTTTTGTAGGCTATTCAAGCAGTCCTCTACTTAAGGCGTGACACAATTTCGCTTGATCAAAAGAACAGAGCTTTGAACAAGGAGCATTCTAGACTTAGAAAGGAAGTGGAGAACTTGAAACTGGAAGGAGAGACTACCAAATCATCATATGACAAGCTAAAACAGGATTATTCCTCGTTGAATACTAGGGCTGAACATTTAGACCCGCAAACCCGAAAAACCCGGCCACCCGCCCCGACCCGCTGCCAAAAAAACCGAAAACATTAAAACCCGTGTGGTCGGGTCAGGTTCAACCCGAAATTACCCCACACGGGTTTCGGGTTCGGATATTAAAAAGTTGTTTTTTTTAAGTCGGGTTCTAACCCGTGACCCGAAAATAATATTAATTTTTAGTTTATACACTTTACTTTTTACTGTTCATTCAATACAGTAGATGAATAGTCTTTCAAAACAATAAAAGAGCATGAGTCATGTACACAATAGTGGCATTTACGAAGTACTCTAATTATTAAGGAGTCTCTATCCGCATTTATACTAAAGAAAATTAATTAATTAATTTTGTATATAAAAAGGTGCACTGTATAATTATATGATGATGTTTACTTTATTAATATCTTTTTCCAAGAAAAAAAAGCTCCACACTAATACACTATATTAGAGAGGAGAGCTTGGAGACCGTACCTCCTATTACAAACAATTAAGTATTGTCTTCTTTGGTAGTAGGGACCACCTACTTTTCTTGGAAACTCAAAAGCTATGAGATAAAAATAAAAAGCCAATGTGATAAATGAAACTTGGTTGTTGAGCCTTTTCTCGGGAATTCAAAAGCCAATGTGGTAAAATTAAAAAAAATATGGCATTTTTAAAAATTAATATATATTTAAGCTCAGAAATGACATTTGGGCTCAGCCCAGTAACATCCGAACCCGACCATGCCCAACCCGCGCATACCCGACCCGAAACCCGCCATATCTGACCACCCGAAAACCGGGTTCAGTTATGCATTTCTAAGACCCGAAATCCGAAAACCCAAACCCGACTACCCGAAAACCCAAAAATTCGACCCGTGTGCAGCCCTATTGAATACTGAGTTGGAGCGTGTGAGTGCCAAACTCAAGGAGGAGGAGGCTAAGTATGTCGCATTGTACCAGGAGGTTGATGATATTTCACTCAAGACTGCCATCAAGACAAGGGGGAGTTGATGATACTGTTGGGTTTTATGCCCTAAATAAAACTCATTTCAATATAATCAGATTTGCTTATTAATATAGATCAGAAATAACATTTAATGTTGGATGGTTCACATGATTTATTTCATGATTATATGTACATAATGTATAAATTCATCTGAAACCCTTTTCACATACTTGATCCTATTTATTGTGCCGTCAACACATTGGAAAGTAAACATGACTATGTGAATAAAGTTTCCTAGATTTATCAGACATAGGGTTTTACTGATATGATAATCTACAACAGAGTTTACTTGCATTTGGAGAAGTGCTATGTTCTTTCCAGAGCATTCGTTAAAGTAAAGCTCAGGTTGGATGCATGGAGTATACATCGGAAGGGACCGATATAGAACTTTGACTTAGATTTATTAAACTTACCGTAATATCTATTCAAGTCAATATCGCCTAGTTGATCCTAGATCAAATGATCTTAATCCTGTTATGATTAGGCTCAATCTTGAAAGGCTATTCGTGTTCTTTGATTTGTTAGTTAAGCCTACTTTTAGGTCAGGGTGATACGTACATTTTGAGAACACGGCAGTGCAATTGAGTGGGAGCGCTATCATAAACATGGAATCTATAGCTTCTATCTGGCGAATAGTAAGCAAAGGATGATCTCCTTCGAGCTTGACCAAACGAACACAAATGGTGGAGTACTCATTTCACATAAGCTGAAATATCATTTATACGGGGTCAAGTGTTTTAAGGAATAAATACATTGTAGGGTGTAACGGTAATTTAATCCCTTTACAGTGTAGATCATTCATATAGAGGATCATTGATCACATTAGGATTATAACAATGGATAACTAATGATGTGTCTATACGGTGGAACATATAGAGCATTCTATATACTGAGAGTGCAATTCTAAGTTCTATGCGTGGATTCAACGAAGAATTAATAAGTTAGTGAATTTTAGTGCTAAATTCTTGATCTACTTATTGGAAGCTCGGTTATATAGACCCATGGTCCCCGCACTAGTTGAGATAATATTGCTTGTAAGACTCATGTAATTGGTTTTGATTAATCAATTATAATTCTCAAATTAGACTATGTCTATTTGTGAATTTTTCACTAAGTAAGGGCGAAATTGTAAAGAAAGAGTTTTAGGGGCATATTTGTTAATTATGATACTTTGTATGGTTCAATTAATAAATATGATAAATGACAATATTATTTAATAATTCTTTATAATTATTAAATAGTTAGAATTGGCATTTAAATGTTTGAATTAGAAAATTGACGTTTTTGAGAAAATCAGATGCAGAAAAGATAAAACTGCAAAATTGCAAAAAGTGAGGCCCAAATCCACTGTGTAGGGCCGGCCACTTTTGTAGGGTTTTTCCCTCTGATATTTTCATTATTTTAATGCCAAATAATTCAAACCTAACCCTAGTGGAATGCTATAAATAGATAGTGAAGGCTTCAGGAAAATTACACTTTTCTTCTGACACTTCTGATTCAGAAAAAACTGAGCCTCTCTCTCTCCCTATCTTTGGCCGAACCCACTCTCTCTCTCTTCCTCTTGAATTTCGAAATCCTTAGTGTATGAGTAGTGCCCACACATAGCAAGTGATACCTAAATCATAGTGAGGAAGATCGTGAAGAAAGACATTCAGCAAAAGGAGTTTCAGCATCAAAGATTCAGAGAAAGAGATCCAGGTTCAGATATTGATAATGCTCTGCTACAGAAAGGAATCAAGGGCTAGATATCTGAACGGAAGGAGTCATTTAATTCCGCTGCATCCAATGTAAGGTTTTCTAAACTTTATATGTGTTTATTTCATCGTTTTAGAAAGTTCATATTTAGGGTGTTAATAAACATACTTGTGAGTAGATCTAAGATCTTGGTAAAATAAATTTCCAACAACTAGTATCAGAGCCATGGTAATTGATTTACTTGCAAGAAATTTGGACTTTAAAACGATTGTTTGTTTGTTTTTGGATGGTATCATGTTGTATTGAGTGTTATTTGATGATTGATTGATGTTTGTGAATTTTCGTGAAAACTAATTGCGATTCTGTTTCTTGAATTATTTTTATTGGATAGTGTGGAAAAAATTAAGCAAGTTACTTATTTACAAAACTCAATTTCGATTTAATTTGAATTAGTTATGATTTTTTGAAGATTCGAAAAAATCGGAGCTGTGCTGAAATTTTCCTGCGATCGCGAAAACTGTCCGTACAGCTCACAATTTTTTCGTTTTTCTTCGTTTTTTCATGCTTTTTCATGGAATTAACTTCTGATTTTTTGTGTAGTTCTATATTTATACTATTACTATTCATAATTCAATTCTAATTATCATTTTGAATTAATTTAATATTTTTTAAATTTAATTCAAGATATTAGTGTAATTTGAATTTGAAAATAGTTAGTATCTATATTTTTTGCTTAATAATCTATCTTATTTTTAAATTTGATTATATCTTCTCTTATTTTTAAATTTAAGGTCAGATTTTAATATTTTAAATTATTTTTTTTTAAATAAATTGACCTTATTTAAATTTAAAATAAGATAACTATAATCATGTAATTTTAAATAGATGTAAGATATTTTGCTAACTTTTAAATTTTGTTATTTTATTTATTTAAATTATATTTAAAATCTGAAAAAGATATTCATTTATCTTTTTTAATTTTTTATTTAATTTTTATTTATAAAATAACATTTAAATTTTAAAAGTAGTTAGCAAATTTTGAAATGATATTTAGGTTGGTTGAAACCTAATTTTTCAAAATTGTAGGTTTAATTTTAAATTTAAATTATTTTAAAATTTTCGAATTTTTCAAATTTTTTTAATTTTCGAAAATTATTTTTTTATTTAATTAATTATTTTCGAAATAAATTATTTAATTTAAAATTAAATAAATCCTACATCCAACTATCCAGCTAACCTTGTTGCAGGAGTATGTGTTTTAGCTTGTTTGTAAGTTTTCAAAACCTATTATTACTTGATTGCAAATAGCCATGGTTACTTTTTGCCAGATCTAATGATCTGATGGCTCCCTTGGTCAAGTAAATAATTTGTAACAGGTATATTTACAATCTTCTTTCATCGGTGTATGACCTAGCAACATGATAGGACCCATCCAAAGTGTGCCTGTGTGAGCCTATGTGTTTAATTTTATTATAGATGCATATAGGTTGTTGTTGCTAAAATAAATTATCATAGTTCTTGATAGAATTTATTTAGGCCCATTTAGTTTTTGGGCCTATTCAATTAATAACAGTTGTTCTTATTAAGGTTAAATTCCTCTCTTTTGGGCCTTGTGTGAGAGTTGGGAGCCATAGTAGTGGGTACGACATACTGAACCCAGCACCCCCTCACATGAATTACCCCAATTGTGAAGGCCCATTTGCCTGATTTGAATAACTGTACTAGGTTAATTAAACTAGTTTAACCTAATAAAATTGATTAGCAACATAATTAATTTCATTTATTTTGAAATTAATTTAAGAAAATTATAGTTTAAAGAATTTTTTATTCTAAGCTAAACTATATGTATTTTCTTGTATTTAATTAAATATAGAATTATAATCATCTAGATTCTTTCTGGAGCTTAATTTAAATTTTTCATTAAATATTCCTATTTAAGTTGATATTTAGTTATCTTCAACTAACCAACTTCAATCTGAATATCTTTTGGATTTAAAATTTCAAAATTAAGTTGAGGAATTTTAGGCATTGGTTATTAAGATTCTTTAAATATTTTTTAAGTTAATATCTTTTCGAATATTAACTTAAAATAGAATATTTTAGATATTTTTTAAGTTAATATCTTTTCGAATATTAACTTAAAATGGAATATTTTCAAATTAAATGGTTACAACTTAATTTTTGATATTTAATTAAATTTAAATTTGAAAAATATTTAGGTTCTAGATTTTTTCTAATACAACCTAAATTAGATATTTTTTCAAATTTTGTGGAAAAGATACTTAGTCAAATAAGATATTTTCTAGATAGTTATTTCTAGACTACTTATTATTTCTAATATTAAATAGGAAAATATTATACATTGTGAAATTAATTATTTATATATAATTAATTTTGGTACAATTTATTTTAAGTATATTTTTCCTAGTATTAAACTAGAGATTAATAATTAAGCCTTCTCTACACTTAATTATTTATTTCTTTAATTTAATTAACTTGAAAATTAAATATCTAAGTTGATTCTCATCATCATACTTAAATATTTCTTTTTCATGACACTTAATTAAATAGAAAATTATTTTTAGTTGAATTTTTTTTTAACTAAATTTAAATAATTTTCAAAATATATTTTTTCTTTATTTTATTAATCAAATTTCGAAATTGCATTTCTTAAATGCTGGAATTTCGAATTTTATTTGAAAAATAGATTAAAGTTGTAAATTATTTATTTTAATTTTGGACCAACTTAAATCAATAATTTTTTCATTTAATGATTAATTAAAATAAATTAAATTAAAGTATATTATTAGAAATTGAATTAATTAGTCAAAGGAAAATCTAGATAGATGATATTTTTGCTTGAAGTATTTTTCTAGTGTATTTAATTAAATAGAAAATTAATATTTAAGTTGATTTTCATCATCATACTTAAATATTTGAAAAATTTTCTTATATATATTTAATTAAATAGGAAAATTATATTTTTTGTTGTAAATTAATTTTATTAATTAATTTTGGGCCAACATTAAATTAGAATAATTTTTCCAGGATTAATTTTTTATTTTAACATGTATTTTCAAAAATTGTGTCCTAGAATACTTTAATTTTTCGAAATGCAATATATATTTATAGAAAATTAAATTTGAGTTGTAAATTAATTTAAATTAATTTTGTAACAACTTAAATTGAATATTTTTCTAAATATTTATTGGAAATTATTACTAAGATGGAAATAATTCATATTATTTTCATATCCATCTAAGTAAAATTTATAAATATTAAATTAAAATTTATATTTAGAATTTTTCATTCTAAATTGAAATTTTAATTAAATAAATATATATTTAAAATAAATAGATTAAATAAAGAGAATCAAAGAAAATACAACTCACTTTAAATAATGAGCTTTATTATTAAGACATTCGATCTCCATTGTGGGTTTTACACCGCGTTTGTTTTAGTGAGTAATCCTCCCTAATGGAGGAACGTTCATTAGCAATTTCGCACCGTTTAACCTCGCATGATAAATAGTTTGTAAGTGTTTTGTATGGTATGGATCACCCTAATGGTGGCGACCATACTTGACTTGCAAGTTATGAAACAATGGTGGAAGCTCATAAGATAGAATTGCCTTGACTCTCGCCTAAACGGGACAACGCTGAATTCCAATCTTGATCGAATAAAAGGTTGCTAGAATGTTTATCATTTTAGATGAACTGACAACTCTATTCAATGGATGATGCTTTGACTCTCGCCTAAACGGGACACTGTATCAGTTTGTTGAAAAACCTTGGAAATTATTTAGGATTGTATGTTTTAGTATTTTCACTTGTCATTCCTACTTGCTATATGCTTATAATTTCTGAATTGTGTATGAATTTATATTGAACCATGTTATTTTCTGTTATTAAGTTGTAGTTTAATTTCAAATCTTCATTGTTGGTCTAACATGTTTGTTTTTCTAATGAGATAAATCCCTAATGGATTTTCACCATTAGACATACATAATAGTGTAAGATCTCGAAAGATAAATATTGTATATGCAACATCTAGCTGTTCATCAACTGATGACACCTTAGACTAGTATTTTTACAATATGAAACAAGAAGATTACATAAATAAGATTACTTTGTCTTTCGCTAATCGAAGCATCGTTGGATTCTTATTTATAAACGAAATTATCCTTATTCCTCTTAGCTTATTCATTTCGAATTAGCTCAATAATATATCATTGGATGAATGGTCTATAAATCATTTCATGTCATTATATTTTCTCTTAAGAAATTAAATGATGCATATGATTATAATCCCGAAATTCTATTCCCAATTGATATAAATCCTCAATCTTAGAAATCTCCTACTTGTATGGGCAAATCTGACTTAGAGTTTGTATTAGTAGTGGTGGTCCAAGATAGAATTACTCATTATATTTGGTATAAATTTAAGTCTTTGACTTTAATTTTAGATTCCAAATAGAAATTTTCTTATATTTCTAATTCCAGAATACAATACAGTTACACTTTCTCAAGTGTTTAATATCCATCTTCTATTAATGGATTAAAACTGTATGGAATATGAGTTAGGTATTCTGTGACCAGGATCCACTTGCAGTATTCTAAGAACTCTTTGATGTAACTAAACTTATGTCATCAAAAGACACTACCATTTTTTTAATCTATGGCATTTGTATCTTGTTCATAGTGGATTTGACAAGATCAATCTCTGCAAAGAGTTAATATGCCTATATCCACTGAAAGTAGTTCATCTCATTCGCAGATGGATGTACATTCAGGGGTGGATATGAGTTTTTCGTTGTATTCTTAAAACGATAACTCTAGATTATACCTTTTAGAAAAGAAATTTGAAATGTTTGAAAAATTTAATTAATTTCTAGCAATGGTTAAAACCATTAAGGTAAGTGGTTAAAGATCTTGCGAACTGATAGGGGTGGAGAAATAGTTTGTAGATATGCAGTTCAAAGATTATTAAATTGATTTTTGAATTATATCCAAACTTACCTCCCCAGAAATTTTGAGTTGCATATTGATGATTAGTTACTAGTCGTTGCCTAAATCCTTCTATGGTAATACAATTTCAGAATGATGTAATGGTTGGGTACTTAATGTAAATCATTACTAGATTCATGGATGACCTAATCAAAATCTTAAGAAAAGCTAGAACTGTTAACCATGGTTTGTTAGCTATTCTAAGTGATTAGGGGTGGACCATCCCATTGTCAATAGATAAGAAAGTGTTTGTTCAAACAAATACTACTTTTCTAAGATAATGACTAAGTCTGAAAACAAGTAGCAAATAAAGGAGATATTTAATTCTTGATTCCAAAAGTGTTCTATCATCTTATTTGATATATGATGATCCCACTGCCTCTGTTGTCTTGTCACAACCGAAGAGATCAATACCATTTAGTTTTCTTCGACATAATTCACGGGACCTTGTCGTAGTGGGAGAGTTTCTAGGAACTCACCTTCTTATGACTTGGGAGACACTAGTGATTAAAATCCATTGTGAGTTTAAACAAGTAATGGATTGTCAAGATAAGAAACTAAGAAGAAAAGCCAATAGAACTATGGTTTAATCCATTCACATGGAATAACCTAAAGTTTTCTATTACAAGGACATAAAAGGAAATTTTAGTTAATAAGTCTATTCAATGGACTTAACAAAACTTCCTGTTCCTAGTATTATAGGTTTGAGTTTATCTAAACCTATGGCTTGTGGTATACCTGGTAATTACTTACTCTAATGCAAGCAACTTACTTTTGTGAGATGCTGAAGCATTTTCTTTATAATGGAAATCTATAGAAGCTTCACAACTTCTTAGGCATAGATTTTATTTATCTAAGGAAAAGTCTCAACTATTCCAGAAAAGATAAAGCCATGAAAGAATTTCTTATATCAACAGTGAGAGGTCTTAGATTTGCTTTTGTATGCCTTAGACCAGACACCTGCTGTTGAGTGGGAGTAATGAGTAGGTATCAGATTAATCCAGGAGAAGAACATTGGAAGACAATCAAGTAAATCTTAAGATAAAGAAGAGGAACTATATGTTAGTCTATAAGCGTGTGTTTAAAACTCGTAGACTACACCATATCAGATTTCGAAATTTGCCTTTGTGCTAGTAAATCTTTCTGATAAGATGGTGGTTACTCTGGGGGTGGAATAGTGATTTTGGAGAAGTGTAAAAACCTATCTGAAGTCTCTAGGTCTACCAGAAAAGGACTGAATGTTAAGGTTGCAGGAAAGGTACTTATTCAGTCTAAGGAAAGTTCTATACATTTTTGGCATCATTCCAAATTGCCTTAAACTACTAGTGTTAATTTCCTGATTAACCAAAAGTAGTTGCCAAAGATATAGAATCCAGTATCCCAAGAGAGTACACATATAGAGAGGAATTTCACATTATCAATGATTTTGTGATTAAAGGAAGAGTAATGGGGGAGAAAAGGTTGTGGTTAATTCAACCTTTCGGATCCTATTACGAGGAGTTTACTACTACTACACTTGATTTGTATATCAAGGTGTTGAGATTATTTGAAACGCACTTTTTGTTTTATATTAGTGCAAGTGGGAGTTTGTTGGGTTTTATGCCCTAAATAAAACTCATTTCAATATAATCAGATTTGCTTATTAATATAGATCAGAAATAACATTTAATGTTGCATGGTTCACATGATTTATTTCATGATTATATGTACATAATGTATAAATTCATCTGAAACCCTTTTCACATACTTGATCCCGTTTATTGTGCCGTCAACACATTGGAAAGTAAACATGACTATGTGAATAAAGTTTCCTAGATTTATCAGACATAGGGTTTTACTGATATGATAATCTACAACAGAGTTTACTTGCATTTGGAGAAGTGCTATGTTCTTTCCAGAGCATTGGTTAAAGTAAAGCTCAGGTTGGATGCATGGAGTATGCATCGGAAGGGACCGATATTGAACTTTGACTTAGATTTATTAAACTTACCGTAATATCTATTCAAGTCAATATTGCCTAGTTGATCCTAGATCAAATGATGTTAATCCTGTTATGATTAGGCTCAATCTTGAAAGGCTATTCGTGTTCTTTGATTTGTTAGTTAAGCCTACTTTTAGGTCAGGGTGATACGTACATTTTGAGAACACGGTAGTGCAATTGAGTGGGAGCGCTATCATAAACATGGAATCTATAGCTTCTATCTGGCGAATAGTAAGCAAAGGATGATCTCCTTCGAGCTTGACCAAACGAACATAAATGGTGGAGTACTCATTTCACATAAGCTGAAATATCATTTATACGGGATCAAGTGTTTTAAGGAATAAATACATTGTAGGGTGTAACGGTAATTTAATCCCTTTACAGTGTAGATCATTCATATAGAGGATCATTGATCACATTAGGATTATAACAATGGATAACTAATGATGTGTCTATACGGTGGAACATATAGAGCATTCTATATACTGAGAGTGCAATTCTAAGTTCTATGCGTGGATTCAACGAAGAATTAATAAGTTAGTGAATTTGAGTGCTAAATTCTTGATCTACTTATTGGAAGCTCGGTTATATAGACCCATGGTCCCCGCACTAGTTGAGATAATATTGCTTGTAAGACTCATGTAATTGGTTTTGATTAATCAATTATAATTCTCAAATTAGACTATGTTTATTTGTAAATTTTTCACTAAGTAAGGGCAAAATTGTAAAGAAAGAGTTTTAGGGGCATATTTGTTAATTATGATACTTTGTATGGTTCAATTAATAAATATGATAAATGACAATATTATTTAATAATTATTTATAATTATTAAATAGTTAGAATTGGCATTTAAATGTTTGAATTAGAAAATTGGCGTTTTTGAGAAAATCAGATGCAGAAAAGATAAAACTGCAAAATTGCAAAAAGTGAGGCCCAAATCCACTGTGTAGGGCCGGCCACTTTTGTAGGGTTTTTCCCTCTGATATTTTCATTATTTTAATGCCAAATAATTCAAACCTAACCCTAGTGGAATGCTATAAATAGATAGTGAAGGCTTCAGGAAAATTACACTTTTCTTCTGACACTTCTGATTCAGAAAAAACTGAGCCTCTCTCTCTCCCTATCTTTGGCCGAACCCACTCTCTCTCTCTTCCTCTTGAATTTCGAAATCCTTAGTGTATGAGTAGTGCCCACACATAGCAAGTGATACCTCAATCATAGTGAGGAAGATCGTGAAGAAAGACATTCAGCAAAAGGAGTTTCAGCATCAAAGATTCAGAGAAAGAGATCCAGGTTCAGATATTGATAATGCTCTGCTACAGAAAGGAATCAAGGGCTAGATATCTGAACGGAAGGAGTCATTTAATTCCGCTGCATCCAATGTAAGGTTTTCTAAACTTTATATGTGTTTATTTCATCGTTCTAGAAAGTTCATATTTAGGGTGTTAATAAACATACTTGTGAGTAGATCTAAGATCCTGGTAAAATAAATTTCCAACAGATACAGTATAAGAAAGGGCTCCATCGTGGATGGGACGTCGATGGTGCTATTGCACTTCATGAAGAATATTTGGCTCTTGAGCAAGAGAATGAGATGGATGTTGACGCTCATATCTCTGTGTTTGATGAGGGCGCTGATGCTCATACCTCTGTCCCTAGTATGGGTGTCGACGCTCATACTTCTGTTTCTGGCGGGAGTGGCATTGACGATGTGATGTTCTCCATTGCTGAAGATGGTACCATTGCTCCATAGTGGGTCTTTTAAGTTCTCCCTTTTGTTTACAAGTGACAATTGATTTAAACTTTAGGTCTCTTTTGTTTAAAGTATGAACATCGCCATTGTGGCATTAAGTATGTATGCTTAACGATCCTTTTGATGTGCAGACATCCTCTTAGTGATGACCCTTTTGAATTTTATGACACTTTGATGTATGAACGTTGCTTTTGCGGTGGTGTGACTTATTATCTTAATTTGGTATTAATATTCTTCATTTTTCATTTTGCTGATGTTTTATGTTATTCGGTTGATGTAAATTTTGCATTGATCCATGTACTATATCCCCTAGTCTAAGTCTTAGTGAGGGTCACTAAAACTTAGACTTTGGAACAGCTTGACTGAGTACATCGCACTTGGCTGACCGTAAAACTGTTGAGTAAATTTTATATTTAGTTACGATTGAACGCAATTCTGAAGACTTGAGTTTATAGATGAATAGGTGGGTTGGTCGCAGCCCTTATCACTTAATTTGTGAGTGAATACTTGGGTTGAGTGTAATTCCTATCACTTACTTTATAAGTGAATAGTTGGGTTGAGCGTGGCTCATATCACTTATTTTATAAGTGATTAGTTGGGTTGAGCGTAGCTCCTATTACTTACTTTGTAAGTGAATAGTTGGGTTGAGTGTAGCTCATGTCACTTATTTTATAAGTGAAAAGTTGGGTTGAGCGTAGCTCCTATTACTTACTTTGTAAGTGAATAGTTGGGTTGAGCATAGCTCATGTCACTTATTTTATAAGTGAATATTTGGGATGAGCGTAGCTCAGTCACCTATTTTATAAGTGAAAAGTTGGGTTGAGCGTAGCTCCTATTACTTACTTTGTAAGTGAATAGTTGGGTTGAGCGTAGCTCATGTCACTTATTTTATAAGTGAATATTTGGGATGAGCGTAGCTCATATCACTTATTTTATAAGTGAAAAGTTGGGTTGAGCGTAGCTCTTATCACTTATTTTATAAGTGAAAAGTTGGGTTGAGCGTAGCTCCTATTACTTACTTTGTAAGTGAATAGTTGGGTTGAGCGTAGCTCATGTCACTTATTTTATAAGTGAAAAGTTGGGTTGAGCGTAGCTCCTATTACTTACAACACCTATTTTATAAGTGAAAAGTTGGGTTGAGCGTAGCTCCTATTACTTACTTTGTAAGTGAATAGTTGGGTTGAGCGTAGCTCATGTCACTTATTTTATAAGTGAAAATTTGGGTTGTGCGTAGCTCATATCACTTATTTTATAAATGAATATCTGAGTTGAGCGTAGCTCCTATTACTTACTTTGTAAGTGAATATTCTGGTTGAGCGTGGCTCACTTGTTATTACTTTTACTTAACGTTTTTGAGCTCCAAAATATAACAAACACTTAAAACAATTGACACAGGTATTTACGTGGAAACCCTTTCGGGAAAAAACCACGGGCGGAGCATGCGAAAATCCACTATGTAAAATGACAGTGTACAAGGGGGGCATTGTTTTGCCATACATGTGATTAGAAATGGTATTTCTTAAGGTGTATGGCATTCCAGCTATTTCCTATGTTTCTTCCATCTGCTGCTCGGAGTTTGTATGCTCCTTGGCCAACTATCTTTGTAATTTGGTAAGGCCCCTCCCAATTGGGTCCTAACTTGCCTGCTCCTTCTTCCTTCGTGTTTTGGAACACTCGTCGTAGTACCCATTCTCCTTCCTTGAATTGTCAGACCCTAATGTTCTTATTGAAATGTTGGGCCACCTTTTGCTAGTATGCTGCTATTGTTCTCTTTTTTCGTTTAACAAATCAAGTTCTGTGTTCATGGTCTGTTGATTTAGATCATCCGTGGAGTGTTCATATTGATGGTTGGTATTTCGATTTCTGCTGGGATGACCGCTTCAGTTCCATATGTCAATGCAAATGGGGTCTCTCCAGTCGAGGTCTTTGCTGTTGTCCGGTAAGACCACAGTACCCCTGGTAATTCATCTGCCCATCTCCCTTTGGCTTTCTCTAGACGTTTCTTGAGTGTGTTGATTATTGTCTTGTTGGTTGATTCTGCTTGTCCGTTTGCTTGAGGGTATCGTGGTGTTGAGAATGATAATTGTATCCCCCATTCTACATAAAAGCTTTGGAAGTCTTGGCTTATGAACTGTGAACCATTGTCCGTAACTATCTCCTTTGGAATTCTGAACCTGCATATTATATTTTTCCAGATAAAGTTTTTTACCTCTCGATCTCTAACTTGTGCGAAGGCTTCAGCTTCTACCCATTTGGTGAAGTAGTCAGTTAAGGCTAGCATGAATACCCTCTGCCCTGGAGCAGTTGGCATCTTGCCTACAATGTCCATCCCCCATCTCATAAATGGCCATGGTGTAAGTGAAGAGTGGAGCTTCTCTGGAGGTAAATGAGATATTTGAGCAAACCTTTGGCACTTGTCGCATTGTTGAACAAAATTATAGGAGTCCGCTCGCATGGTTGGCCAATAGTAGCCTATTGTTAGAGCTTTGTTGCATAAACTCCGATGGCCTGAGTGGTTTCCGCATTCACCTTGATGTAGCTCTTGGAGAATGTAATTGGATTCAGCTGGTAATAGACATCTGAGTAATGGCCCTGAGAATGATCGTCTATAGAGTTTCCCATTGTATAGTGTAAATCTGGCCGCTTTAGCTCTTAGTTTTCTTGACTCGTTCTTGTCATGTGGTAGGGTTCCATCCTCTAGGTACTGCATTATTGGCTTCATCCAGTTGTCTTCTTCATTCAGACTTTTTACATCTTCGTTAGGTTTCCATGTCGCTGGCCATTGCATTATCACCACAGGAATGGTGACTCCATCTTTGATTTGAATGGATGAGCCGAGATTAGCAAGAGCGTCGGCGTGGTTGTTTTCTAGTCTCGGCACTTAGTTAATGGTGAATTTTTTGAATCTTGAAATCTTATCTTGAACAATCTGGAGATAGGATGCCATTTTTGAATCTTTGGCCTGGTATGACCCGTTGAGTTGGTTTACGATAAGTTGAGAATCTGACATGACTTCAATGGTTTTGGCATTCAACTCAATGGATAGATCTAGCCCAGCGATCAACGCCTCATATTCAGCCTCATTGTTGGTAAGTTTTAAGTCACATCTGATCGCCCACTGGATAACATCTCCTTGAGGGGAGGTAAGGACGATTCCTAGGCCACTCCCCTTACTATTGCTTGATCCATCTACTGCTAGCATCCACGTCGAGTTGGTTTGCTCGTTTAAGCATAATAATTCCTTTTCAGCTTGTACCTGTCCAACATAAGAAAAGTCAGCAATAAAATCTGCCAATACCTGTGACTTGATGGCTGTCCTCGGTTGATATGTTATGTCGTATTCACTGAGCTCAACAGCCCATTTGGTCATGCGTCCAGAAAGTTCCGGTTTGTGTAGAATGCTACGGAGTGGGTATTGGGTTAGCACCACTATGGGATGACACTGGAAATAGGGCCTGAGCTTGCGTCCTGCTGTGACAAGCGCTAAGGCCAATTTTTCCAGCTGAGTGTATCTTGTTTCAACATCTAGCAATGTCTTCGAAACGTAGTAAATTGGTTGTTGCTTTCCTTCATCTTCTCGAACTAGTGCGGCGCTGACCACTGCTTCTGAAACTGCCAGATACATGTACAGCGTTTCTCCATTCTTAGGCTTTGCTAGGAGTGGAGGGGAGCTGAGATAGCTCTTGAGTTGTCTTAGCGCTTCTTCGCATTCCTCTGTCCACACAAAGTCTTTGGTCTTTCAAAGAGTTGAAAAGAATAAGTGGCAGCGGTCGGATGACTTTGAAATGAAACGGCTGAGCACTGCTATCCTTCCGTTCAGACGTTGAATATCTTTTGATTGACTTTGGAGATTGTATATTTTGGATTGATCTTATCTGGTCTGGATTTGCTTCGATCCCTCTTTTTGTGACGAGGTAACCTAAGAATTTTCATGAAGAGACACCAAAAGAGCATTTAGTAGGATTAAGTTTCATATTGTATTTTTCTAATACCTGGAATGCTTGCTTGAGGTGATCGAGGTGATTCTCTGCTGCTAAAGATTTGACAAGCATGTCGTCAATGTAAACTTCCATCGTCTTTCCAAGCATGTCGGCAAACATTCGATTGACCAGCCTTTGGTACGTGGCCCCTGCATTCTTTAGTCCGAACGGCATGACTTTGTAGCAAAAAGTCCCTCGCTCAGTTATGAATGATGTTTTTTCTTGATCATTGGGATGCATTAAGATTTGGTTATAACCAGAGAAAGCATCCATGAAACTCAACAATCCATGTCCAGCTGTTGCGTCTACCATCATGTCAATGTGAGGAAGTGGAAACGAATCCTTCGGACATGCCTTGTTGAGATCAGTAAAGTCGATACATACCCTCCATTTTCCATTCTTCTTCTTCACAACTACTACGTTTGCTAACCAGTCAGGATAGTCAACCTCTCTGACTTATCCCACATCGATTAGTTTTTGTATCTCCTCATTTATCACCTTGTTGCGATCGGGTGCAAATTTACGTCTTTTTTTCCTGACCGGTGGGTAATCAGGGTCAACCTGCAACTTGTGAACAATAATGTTAGAATCAATATCTGTCATGTCCTCATGGGACCATGCAAAGCAGTGATGGCGTTTGATTAAGAATTTGATCAGCCTGGCTCGAAACTCAGGTGTAAGCTTTATTCCAATCTGGACTTTATGGTCTGAGAACTCCTTGCTAATGCACACATCATCTAGGTCTTCCATACTGGGTTCATCCGGTGCAAAGGTCAGACTAGACTGCTGTAGTTGCTATAATGTTGCCGATTTCTCTTTTAGCGAGTTTTGATAACAATCTCGAGCAGTTTTTTGGGCTCCCCATATTTCTTTCACTCCCCACTTGGTTGGGAACCTGATCACTTGGTGGTGTGTGGATGGCACAGCTTTCATGGAATGGATCCACGGTCGGCCCAAGATTGCATTATAAGCTGATGGAGAGTCAACTACAAGGAACTTCGTCTGTAGGTTGACTCCTTCTGCATAAACGTGGAGTGTGACCTTGTCGACTGAGTGTTTCTGCTCTCCACTGAACCCAACCAATACTGTGGATTTGCGGATGATGGTGGCCTCGTCGATCCCCATCTCCCTAAGAGCATTCAAAAATAAGATGTTAGTAGAGCTACCGTTATCGATCAGTATACGTTTAGTAAAACAATTCGAAATAAATAAAGAAATGACTAAAGCATCATGGTGAGGATTGAGCAAATCTGAAGCTTCGTCATCCACGAAGTTGATGGTCTGGCCGTTATAGGCTGCTGGTTGTTTCTTTGGTCTACCATCTATCCCGACTATTTCACGTGCATGCCTCTTAGCGGCTCAATATGTTACGCCGCTGACCTCTGACCCTCCGGAGATGACATTACATGTCCGGGTGTGCTGCGGTGGTTCTGGTGGTGTTGCTGGCCTCTGTCTGCTTCCGTCACGGTCATCTTCCCCTTGTCTGATAAAAAATCTTGCAATTGACCTTTGCGCAAGACTCCAGCCACTTCATATCTTAATGCTATGCATTCTGGAGTGGTATGTCCGTGATCATTATGAAATTCACACCACTTTGTCGTGTCGCGCATTGCTACTGGCTTTTTAATCTTTTCAGGCCACTTGACTTGGCTTCCCATTCCTTTCATTACTACAACTATTTCGACAGGGCTAATGTTCAGGTTGTATTCAGGAATCAGTCCCTTGTCTGATTCCCTCATCCGCCGAGGTAGTGTTGTCTTTGCAATGTAATCTCTTGATCTGTGTGATTGGGTGGAGTTCTCGCTATCTCTGTATGACCGTGATCTGTTGGTTGGATAAGGTTCTGAATAATGGTAGGACTGCCGTCGCTCTACCCTCTTCGGTACTCTACTGTCGCGAGAGTAAGAGTAGGATGTTTTCGATTGTCTATTGGATTCGTCTTCCTCCCACTTGATCTGCGCCCAAGCTTTGGCAAGCACGTCCTCCATTGTCCTGCATGGATATTTTGTGAGTTCTTTGTAAAGGTCAGATTCTACCTGCAGGCCTATACGGAAGGCGGTAATGGCTGTGTCCACGTTGCATGCTGTGATGGAAACTTTTTCAGCATTGAATCTTGCCACATTATCTCGTAAGGCTTCGCCTCTCCTTTGTTTGATGCGGTATAGGTCATCTGAGAGTTTCTCCAATTTCCTGCTGCTCGCAAATTGTTCTACAAAAACATCCGTTAATTGAGCAAAAGAAGAAATCGAATTATTGGGTAAATTCGTGTACCATTGGAGGGTTGGGCCAGCCAAGCTAGACCCAAACCCCTTACACATGCATGCCTCGCGCAACTCGCGAGGGATGGCAGCAGTGAACATCCTTTGTTTATAACTGGCTATATGATCATTTGGATCGCTTGTTCCGTCGTACATCCTCATTAATGGGAACACAAACTTCTTTGGCATCTCGACCAATGCAATGGCTTCAAAAAAAGGTGAGTCAGCAAAACTGCTAGGAAAACTTTTCTTTATTGGTGTTGGAACCCCTGGGATACGTTGGATCATTGCTTCCATCCCTTCGAACCTCCGAGCGATCGCTCGTTCAATCAAATCCTCCTGAGTTAGAGTATGAATGGTGGTATGACCTGCATCAACAGAAGATGGATTCAGGTTAGATTTTAGCATAGCCTGTGTGGCAGTTACCTGTGATGGTGGGAGTCCTTCAAGAGGAGACGTTTTTGGAGGATCAGATGTTGTAGTGCCAACCCCCAAATTGCTAGTTGATGGGGGGCTGACTATAGGCAGGCCAGTTGTAGGAAGGCTGACCGTAGGCAGGCCAGTTGCAGGAAGGCTGACCGTAGACAGGCCAGTTGCAGGAAGGCTGACCGTAGGCAGGTCGGAGGCAACATTGTTGGTCGTTAGACCTCCAGAGTTTGTCCCATCTGTTTGCATATCAGTATGTTCAGATTGTTGAGGTTGAGAACCTCCTACGACAGAATGACTTCCTAATGTTGGAGTCGATGTTCCTCCGAGTGTTTGTCGATCAGAGACTTAGGTCTCTGTTCTTATAGGAGTTGAGTCTAGTGATGCCATTGGTGCAATTGGAACTCAGAACCGACTTTGAGCAACACTGGGAGTCATCATGGTAGCCTTCAGTGACTCCATTTGTGATTTTATTGTGGCATTTTCACTCCTAAATGCTGCGTTCTCCTCCTTAAAGGTTGCATTTTCTCGCTCCAGAACTCCAGTTCGCTCAGCCATCTCGCGCATCTGGGCCATTATCGTGGCAAGCTGTTCATTGACATTGGGTTGTTCCTGGGCAACAAACTCTCCTTCTTCTGCCATTTGAAGTGTGGTAATGATAGATCGCCTTGCTCACAGTCAGTTTGTCAGGGCCCCACGGTGGGCGCCAAATTGTAGATGCTAAAATCTACAATGATCGGAATGAGCGTTTGTGGGCACCGACAACCTGCGGAACAAAGACAAAGGATGACCGTGAAACCTTGGGACACCAGGGTGGTGCCGGCCGAAGGCACTCCGATGGTCAAGTCAGTAATTTATAGTGCAAAGTAGAAAAGAAAACAAGAAATGTAAATAAATACTTCCTACGTTTATGGTTATGTGGTGATCCACGGTCAAACCTCGCTCACCGGAATGAGAAAGAGTACGTCAGATCGTAGAGAAATGATAAGTTTGGTAGTAAAACTATAGAGAGAGAGAGAGTGAATATTCGCCTCTCCTTTTCTCCCCCCCCCCCCCCACCCAGTCCCAGTGTGGGCCTATTTATTATCTTAGGAAAACGGCTACCTCTTGAAACGTGGTCCGTCCCTAGAGAATCGGTCTTCCTCCACTTCTCCAGGGATGAGCGTCGTCTTTTAGGTTTGTTCCTAGATGAGCGTCCTCCCATTAGCGTATCACTCAGAGGGTTGATATTCTCGCTCCGCTATGCTAGGGAAGATCGCTATTTTCGTGGGTTAGTTGGGAAACTTAACGTTCTTCTTCCTCCACGCGTCAAACCTAACATTACACTTTAAAATCAAGCTTTATTGTGGGCTGGATATTCGAATATGGGTATGACCCAAAAGGCATGGATTGGGCGCGGCCCATGTGAGCCACTGGGCTTATGGGATCTTTGTATCTAACTTGTAAGTGGGGTTTGTAAGTACTTCGATCGTTGGGCCTTTTCATTGGGCTTAGAGCAATTTTTGGCCACTACAATTGTAGAGAATGCTTAATTATTAATCTCTAGTTTAATACTAGGAAAAATATACTTAAAATAAATTGTACCAAAATTAATTATTTAAATAATTAATTTCACAATGTATAATATTTTCCTATTTAATATTAGAAATAATAAGTAGTCTAGAAATAACTATCTAGAAAATATATTATTTGACTAAGTATCTTTTCCACAACATTTGAAAAAAAAAATATCTAATTTAAGTTGTATTAGAAAAAATTTAGAACTTAAATATTTTCAAATTTTAATTTAACTAAATATCAAAAATTAAGTTGTAACCACTTAATTTGAAAATATTCCATTTTAAGTTAATATTCGAAAAGATATTAACTTAAAAATATCTAAAATATTCCATTTTAAGTTAATATTCGAAAAGATATTAACTTAAAAAATATCTAAAGAAATTTTAAATCCAAAAGATATTCAGATTTAAGTTGGTTAGTTGTAGATAACTAAATATCAACTTAAATAGGAATATTTAATGAAAAATTTAAATTAAGCTTCAGAAAGAATCTAGATGGTTATAATTCTATATTTAATTAAATACAAGAAAATACATATAGTTTAGCTTAGAATATAAAATTCTTTAAACTATGGTTTTCTTAAATTAATTTCAAAATAAATGAAATTAATTATGTTGCTAATCAATTTTATTAGGTTAAACTAGTTTAATTAACCTAGTACAGTTATTCAAATCAGGCAAATGGGCCTTCACAATTGGGGTGGTTCATGTGAGGGGGTGCTGGGTTCAGTATGTTGTACCCACTTCTATGGCTCCCAACTCTCACACAAGGCCCAAAAGAGAGGAATTTAACCTTAAAATGAACAACTGTTATTAATTGAATAAGCCCAAAAACTAAATGGGCCTAAATAAAATCTATCAAGAACTATGACATTTTATTTAGCAACAACAACCTATATGCATCTATAATGAAATTAAACACATAGGCTCACACAGGCACACTTTGGATGGGTCCTATCATGTTGCTAGGTCATACACAGATGAAAGAAGATTGTAAATATACCTGTTACAAATTATTGACTTGACCAAGGGAGCCATCAGATCATTAGATTTGGCAAAAAGTTAACCATGGCTATTTGCAATCAAGCAATAATAGGTTTTGAAAACTTACAAACAAGCTAAAACACATACTCCTGCAACAAGGTTAGCTGGATAGTTGGATGTAGGATTTATTTAATTTTAAATAATTAATTTCGAAAAATTAATTAAATAAAAAATTTATTTTCAAAAAATTAAAAAAAAAAATCGAAATTTAAATTAAAAAAAAAATTAAAATTAAACCTACAATTTTGAAAAATTAGGTTTCAACCAACCTAAATATCATTTCAAAATTTGCTAACTACTTTTAAAAAATTTAATGTTATTTTATAAATAAAAATTAAATAAAAAATTAAAAAAGATAAATGAATATCTTTTTCAGATTTTAAATGTAATTTAAATAAATAAAATAACAAAATTTAAAAGTTAGCAAAATATCTTACATCTATTTAAAATTACATGATTATAGTTATTTTATTTTAAATTTAAATAAGGTCAAATTATTTAAAAAAAAAGATTTAATTTAAAAATTTAAAATCTGACCTTAAATTTAAAAATAAGATAAGATATAATCAAATTTAAAAATAAGATAGATAATTAAGCAAAAAACAAAGATACTTACTATTTTTAAATTCAAATTACACTAATATCATGAATTAAATTTAAAAAATATTAATAAATTTAATTATGATAATTAGAATTGAATTAGGAATAGTAAATGTATAAATATAGAACTACACAAAAAATCGGAAGTTAATTCCATGAAAAAGCATGAAAAAACGAAGAAAAACGAAAAAATTGCAAGCTGTGCATACCCGTCCGCGCGCGTGCTGGGGCTGTTTGGGCGTGGTTTCTCGGCGCAGGGGAAATCTGCATGATTTCCGCGCGCGCAGGAGGCCTTCAGCTCAACCCTGATTTTTTCAAAACTTCAAAAAATTATAACTAATTCAAATTAAATCGAAATTGAGTTCTGTAAAAAAGTAACTTGCTTAATTTTTTCCATACTATCCAATAAAAATAATTCCAGAAACGGATATTCAATTATTTTTCACAAAAATTCACAAACATCAATCAATCATCAAATAACACTCAATACAACATGATACCATCCAAAACATCAAACAATCGTTTTAAAGTCCAAATTTCTTGCAAGCAAATCAATTACCATGGCTCTGATACCAGTTGTTGGAATTATTTTACTAGGATCTTAGATCTACTCACAAGTATGTTGATTAACATCCTAAATATGAACTTTCTAAAACGATGAAATAAACACATATAAAGTTTAGGAAACCTTACATTGGGTGCAGCGGAATAATATGACTCCTTCCGTTCAGATATCTAGCCCTTGATTCCTTTCTGTAGCAGAGCATTATCAATATCAGAACCTGGATCTCTTTCTCTGATTCTTTGGTGCTGAAAACTCCTTCTTGCTGAAAGTCTTTCTTCACGATCTTCCTCACTATGATTGAGGTATCACTTGCTATGTGTGGGCACTACTCATACACTAAGAATTTTGAAATTTAAGAGGGAAGAAAGAGAGAGGGAGTGGTATGCCAGATAGGGAGAGAGAAGGCTCAGGTTTTTCTCTGAATCAGAAGTGTAATTTTCCTGAAGCCTTCACTATCTATTTATAGCATTCCACTAGGGTTAGGTTTGAATTATTTGGCATTAAAATAACGAAAATATCAGTTTAAATTTCCTACAAAAGTGGTCGGCCATGCATAGTGGATTTGGGCCTCACTTTTTGCAATTTTGCAGTTTTATCTTTTCTGCATCTGATTTTCTCAAAAACGCCAATTTTCTAATTCAACCATTTAAATGCCAATTCTAACTATTTAATAACTATAAATAATTATTAAATAATATTGTCATTTATCATATTTATTAATTGAACCATACAAAGTATCATAATTAACAAATATGCCCCTAAAACTCTTTCTTTACAATTTCGCCCTTACTTAGTGAAAAATTCACAAATAGACATAGTCTAAATTGAAAATTATAATTGATTAATCAAAACCAATTACATGAGTCTTACAAGCAATATTATCTAGTGCGGGGACCATGGGTCTATATAACCGAGCTTCCAATAAGCACATCAAGAATTTACAACCTAAATTCATTGACTTATTAATTCTTTGTTGAATCCACGCATAGAACTTAGAATTGCACTCTCAGTATATAGAATGCTCTATATGTTCCACCATATAGACACATCATTAGTTATCCATTGTTATAACCCTAATTTGATCAATGATCCTCTATATGAATGATCTACACTGTAAAGGGATTAGATTACCGTTACACCCTACAATGTATTTAATCCTTAAAACACTTAACCCCGTATAAATGATATTTCAGCTTATGTGAAATGAGATCTCCACCATTTATTTTCGTTTGGTCAAGCTCGAAGGAGATCATCCTTTACTTACTATTCGCCAGATAGAAGCTATAAATTCCATGTTTATGTTAGCGCTCCCACTCAATTGCACTACCGTGTTCCCAAAATGTACGTATCACCTTGGCCTAAAAGTAGGCTTAACTAACAAATCAAAGAACACGAATAGCCTCTTGAGATTGAGCCTAATCATAGCAGGATTAGGATCATTTGATCTAGGATCAACTAGGCGATATTGACTTGAATAGATATTACGGTAAGTTTAATAAATCTAAGTCAAAGTTCAATATCGGTCCCTTCCGATGCATACTCCATGCATCCAACCTGAGCTTTACTTTAACCAATGCTCTAGAAAGAACATAGCACTTCTCCAAATGCAAGTAAACTCTGTTGTAGATTATCATATCAGTAAAACCCTATGTCTGATAAATCTAGGAAACTTTATTCACATCGTCATGTTTACTTTCCAATGTGTTGACGGCACAATAAACAGGATCAAGTATGTGAAAAGGGTTTCAGATGAATTTATACATTATGTACATATAATCATGAAATAAATCATGTGAACCATGCAACATTAAATGTTATTTCTGATCTATATTAATTAGTAAATCTGATTATATTGAAATGAGTTTTATTTAGGGCATAAAACCCAACAGGAATCATCCAGCTCACCACTGATCTATATATTGCGATCCAGGACCAACTGCCTACACTACAGGCCGAAGTGGATGGACAGAACCGGGCCCGACGCCCCCCTCGAGTCCCTACTACTCACACGGACAACCCTCAGGTAACAAATTCTAGACGTCGTAATAACTGTGTTCGCAAGGAACGAAGAGCCAACCCTGAGGGTCTGGACCTGAATCATCCAACTTCGAGAGACCAATCCGTGAGATATCCTAACCAAGGAACACAGGCTGATGAAGATCCTGAGAAACGCAATCCTCGCAGTCGACCATCGAGAGACAACGACGCAGAATCTGCCTCTTCGTCTTCGCATGGTCGTACACCAAGTAGATACACAAGGTCCGGCTCTGTAGAAACGCAACAGGGGGGACACTATCAGGTACATCGAGGTGATCTGCGTGATCACCTCAACGCAGTTTTCAGAGCACGCTCTCGCGGCCCCCATAACGAGGAAACACCCCGTGATCCCCATGTGGGCGATCAGGGTATAAACACTCATAATAATTCGCCTAATGCACCGACTGCGACTACTGGGATCACTATCTCAGCGAACCTCACCGCAGTAGTCGCGACTCCTGCAGTCGCAGCAGTCCCGACTCCTGTGGCTGGAGGAATTGACGAAAGCATGCTTTTGCAAGCTTTGAAAATGCTCGAGCAGCAAAGAAAGCCCATATACAAGCTGCATGGGACCTCTCCTTTCACTACGGAAGTGCGACAAGCCCAACTTCCCAAGGGATTTCGTCTATCTGAATCCCTAAAATATAAAGGTACCTCTAACCCTATAGATTATCTTAAAAAATTTAATACTATAATGGAAGTGGATCAGGTACCACAACTTGCAAAATGCCGCATTCTTGCGGCAACGCTCGAGGAAAACGCACATGATTGGTTTACCCAATTGCCTGAGGCTTCGATATCGACATGGGAAACTTTTGTCGACTTATTCCTCACACACGATGACCTATAGGCCACCTTATACAACTCTGGCCAACATCAAACAAGAACCCGGTGAGTCTTTACAAGACTATTTTAAACGGTTTAATGCTGAAGTAACAAAAGTCGAGAAGACTCCCGAGTCTTTGCTTGTTTGCATGTTGATAACATGTATTTTGCCGAGAACTGACTTCTGGAAGGAGCTACAAGCCCGAAGGCCAGAATCGCTAGTCGAATTCTTTGCTATGGCCGAACTTCATAAAAGGATCGAGAATTCTCTGGCAGAGTTGGAAAAGGGCAAGGATAAACGCAAATCACCAATACCGCGATCAAGATCTCGCAGTCCCCGAGGGAAGAATTCCAGAGGCCGAAGTCCGAGAAGACGCAGCCCACGGAGACAACGAAGTCCAAAGCTTGCCAAATCTCCTCCCAAGAAGGAGTCCTCTCCAAAGAGGAAGGGTGGACCGCGTTTTGTCAATTATACTGAACTCGCGGTGTCCCGAGACCACATTTATGCGATTGAAGAGAGGAATGGAGTCTTCAAGAAGCCGCCCCCCATCAGGGGAAACCGCGATAGAAGAGACCCCAAAAAGTTCTGTAAGTACCATAAAGATATCGGTCATACCACTTTAGAATGTTGGGTCTTGCAGTACGAAATCGAAGAGCTGATTTGGAGAGGAAAATTCGATAAGTATAAGAAGAACGAGGAAGGTCATCCCCGAGCGGATGACAAGGAAGAAAACCAAAATGCGAGTGGTTCGAGAACGCCTCGCAATATTTTAACTATCATTGGAGGGCCCCATATCGCAGGAGACTCCCGCAAGTCGCAAGAGCGATATGCCAGAGAAGCCAAGGAGAAGTCGCTCACCAATGTAAACAATCTTAGTGAGCGGCCAGAGAAACTGTTTAAGAAGGACTGCTACGACATCACCTTTATGGAGAGTGATGCGAGATGGGTCCATCACCCGCATTCCGATGCACTAGTTATCATCGCCAATATAGGCGGAGATAATGTCCACCGCATACTCGTGGACAATGGAAGTTCAGTGAATCTTTTGAACTTCCAAGCCTTCAAACAAATGGGATTGCAGAAGAAGGACCTGCGACCTGTGACGTCGAGCATATACGGTTTTACTGGCAACGTCATCGCATTAAAAGGAATGATCAAACTCTCAATCACCTTGGGAACCGCCCCAGTAACAGCCAAATTAATGGCTGACTTCGCAGTAATCGACCAGTATTCAGCATATAATGCCGTGATTGGTCGACCAATCTTGAAGGAGATGAAGATCATAACCTCGATCTATCATCTCACAATCAAGTTCCCTACTCCCGCTGGAGTAGGTTCTGTGCGAGGAGTCCAGGCAGATTCGCGAGAATGCTACAACACAACAGTCAAGCTCGCGGAGAAAAGGTCAGTAAATGTTATCTACCTATTGGAGGCACCACCCCCTCGCCAGGAGGTCCTCAGAATCGAGGAGGTACCACACGTGGACGAACCAGATTTGGATCCAAGAATCCTTGATCATACCGCCGCAGCCCAAGCCGCGGAAGACACCATTGAGGTACCTATAGATCCTGTAGATAATAGCAAAGTTTTAAAAATTGGTTCTAAGTTGAATTTTCAGCAGCGAGAACAACTAACGACCTTTTTGATACAAAATCTTGATGTTTTTGCTTGGAAACATTCAGATATGGTCGAAATATCTCCGCAGGTCATGTGTCATCGCTTGCACATTGACCCCGAGGTGCGAGGTGTCCGACAAAAGTGCCGCAAAATGGACCCCATGAGGTACCAAGCGCTAAAAGAAAAAGTCGACCGCTCCTAGCCTGCGGCTTTATACGAGAGTCGTTTTACCCCAACTAGTTAGCGATTCCCGTACTCGTGCCTAAGCCTAATGGCTCATGGCGCACGTGCGTTGACTTTACAGATTTAAATCAAGCCTGTCCCAAAGACATTTTTCCCCTTCCTAGCATTGACCAACTTGTTGATGCCACTGCAGGTCATGAACTTCTGAGCTTCATGGATGCATGCTCGGGATATAATTAAATCCCGATGTATGAGCCCGACCAGGAGCATACCTCGTTCATTACTGATCGAGGATTATACTGTTACAAAGTAATGCCTTTTGGTTTGATAAATGCAGGTGCGACTTATCAGAGACTTGTAAACATGATGTTCGAAGATCTCATTGGGAACACCATGGAAGTATATGTTGATGATATGCTCGTAAAATCTCAACATGCGAAGGATCATATTGCCCATCTACAGGCAATGTTCGACATATTGCGTCGATATAAGATGCGGCTAAACCCTCTAAAATGCGTCTTTGGAGTTGGCTCCAGGAAATTCCTTGGGTTCATGGTTAACCATCGAGGAATGGAAGCCAATCCCGCGAAGATCAGGGCATTGGTGGAAATGCCATCACCAACTAAGCCAAAAGAGGTCCAAAGCCTCACAGGTAAAGTTGATGCCTTAAATCGCTTTATATCGCGATCTTTTGATAAGTGCAAAGAGTTTTTTCAGATTTTAAAAGGCAATAAGAAGTTCCACTGGACCGAAAAATGCGAGGAGGCTTTTCAAGCCTTAAAAACGCATTTGGGGCAACCTCCGATCTTATCAAAGCCCATGACAGGCAAAGTCCTGTCCATCTACTTAGTAGTGTCAGAATACACGATTAGTTCGGTACTAATACGCGAAGATCAAGGGCGACAATACCCAGTGTATTATGTCAGTAAACGATTACTGGATGCTGAGACACGCTATCCCCAAATGGAAAAGTTGGCGTTCGCCTTGGTAATATCGTCGAGAAAATTGCGACCTTATTTCCAGGCTCACAGTGTCGAGGTCTTGACAAACTACCCTTTGAGGCAAGTCTTAGCAAAACCAGAGACATCAGGGAGGTTGTTGAAATGGGCAATGGAGTTAAGCCAATTCGATATCAAGTATAAACCAAGAACTGCGATCAAGGGGCAAGCCTTGGCAGATTTTATCCTTGAATTCCCCAGCACCGAAGTGGCACTCATAGAAGACAAAATCGGCGTTGCTATAACCAATAGAGAGATGTGGACATTGTATGTCGACGGAGCCTCAAACAGCGAAGGTTCTGGTGGCGGGATCTTATTAATCAGTCCTAACAATTTTAAGGTACACGCTGCTTTACGTTTTGAGTTTTCTGCATCTAACAATGAAGCCGAGTATGAGGCTTTAATCGCAGGATTGAAGCTCGCTCTCGAGATGAAAATCGAATATCTATAGGCGTTTAGCAATTCCCAAATCGTGGCATGCCAGGTGAATGGAGAATATCTGGCCAGAGGCAGGAGATTGGTTAAATACTTAGCCATTGTATGCGAGCTCATGCAGAAATTCAAGAAAGTAGTCGTGTCTCGAGTACCGCGTGCTCGAAATTCACACGCAGACGCACTGGCCCGTTTGGCCTCAACTAGAGAAGCCGAATTGCTCGATGTAATTCCAGTAGATGTATTGGCTCACCCAACTATAAATCAAGAAGAGATCATGGAAATAGATACCACTCAAGAAGTCACCTGGATGACTCCAATAGTCACATACCTGGAAAAGGGTGTTTTACCCGATGACAAGGTAGAAGCAAGAAAGCTGCGACAGCGAGCCGCCCGATATGTCATGTACGATAAAAGGTTGTATCGCAGAAGTTTTAGTCAACCGCTACTCAAATGCATCGACGGTGAAGAGTGCGACTACATACTACGTGAGGTACATGGAGGAATGTGTGGCAATCATACAGGGGGTAACTCCCTTGCATTAAAAATCATGCGACAAGGGTATTATTGGCCAACCTTACGACAGGATGCTTTCGCTTTCGCGAAGAAATGCGACAAGTGTCAGCGAATAGCCACATATACCCACCAACCTCCGAGTAACCTACATTCTATCACAAGTCCATGGCCTTTCGCAGTATGGGGAATTGACTTAATAGGCGAGCTACCCAAAGGAAAAGGTGGAGTCAAATATGCAGTAGTCGCAGTAGACTATTTTACAAAATTGACCGAAGCCAAAGCACTAGCAACCATTACAGCATTGTGCGAGTTTGTCTACAACTCCATAATTTGTCGATTTGGTATCCCTTACAAACTCATCTCAGACAATGGAAAGCAGTTCGATTGTAAAGAGATGCGACAATTATGTGACGATCTGGGAATTAAGAAAGCATTCTCCGCAGTTGCTTACCCACAAAGCAACGGACAGACTGAAGCTGTTAACAAAATAATAAAGAACACCATCAAAGGGAAACTTGAAGAACGTAAGGGGACCTGACCAGACGAGCTCTCGCAAGTTCTTTGGTCTTACAATACAACTCCTCGTTCCACGACTGGTGAAACACCCTTTTCGCTTTCCTATGGGTGCGAAGCCATGGTACCAATCGAGATTGGGGCAGGTTCCTTACGAAGAGATGTTTTCAACATCTCACAAAATGAAGAAAAACAGTCACTCTACCTTGATCTTCTGGAAGAAAAACGCGATCAGGCGTATTTAAAAAATGCGGCTTACCAGCGGCGAACCACAAGATACTTCAATTCCAAGGTCAAGGCAAAAGTCCTGCGAACAGGAGACTTGGTCCTTCGAAGAGTAATGCCAAATACCAAGAACCGAGCGCATGGGGTCTTCGGGGATAATTGGGAAGGACCATATCTCATCGCGGAGAAGATTGGTGACGCAACATATCGACTCGCAGCGCTCGATGGTACTGCGATCCCACGAGCTTGGAATGGCGAAAGCCTAAAGTTCTATTATCAATAGTACTCGCATTTTCTAATTTGTATTCGCCTTGTACTTATACTTAGTCATTTTTTATAAAAAAAAAAAAATCCTAAGTATAGGGGGTATATACCATAATGTAATATTGATTATATAAAGAAAATTCTTGGAAATTCTTCAAGTTTAAATTTCAAGTTTAAAATTTTCCAAGTCTTATGAAATTTTCTACTTATTACACCAGGTTGTAATTAAAGTCGAAATATTATAGATATTAAAGCGCGAGTACCCGTGTACTGCGAAAATGTTAAAAACAGATATCCCCGCGAGGATATAAAGTTGTTCAAAATAAAATGCAAATTTGTCTAATACAGAGTGCGAGTACCCCTGTACCGCATAAACAAAAAAAAAAAAGAAGAAACAGAGTTTCACATAAGCAAATATTAAAGGAAAGATCAAGCATTGGGAGCAGCAGGAACAGATTCGTCCGCGACTTTGCTGACCACCTCGTTCTCGACTTCCTCCACCTCCGCGACCTCAGTCTCCTTGAGAAGATTCCCCCCACCACCTTGAGTTGGTGTGGGCGACATCACACGAAAAGCCTCGGCCATTTCAGCGGCTTCTGCTCCAAGGATTGAAAAGTCGAAGTCCGGAATCTTGGAGAGAGTGGTGTAGATGTAGTCCGAGACCGCCTGGTCATATTGCTTCTTCCCGTTCTCCTTCTCAGCTTCTAAGTCGCGAGACATCTCTTCGATCTTCGCTTGTGCATCTCTCCTGAAGGTACAACACATGGCGAGCTCGAACAGCTAGGTCGATCACGACTTTCTTCCCTTTCTCTTGAATGCCCTTAGCAGGCCTCTTGGAAGAATCTACGACAGGAGTAACCACCACATCGCTTTTCCTCTTCTGAGAAGTGATAGGGGAAGTCGCTGCTGTCCCAGGCTTCAGCTTGCGGTTAAGAATAGGAGCGGACTTCAAGAAAGTCATTTCTGCAGTTACAAAAAAAAATAATAAGGATTAATACTGATAAGGATGAAATTCTAACGCCCTAGTTTATGTATGCGATAAGCTACCTGATGATGGTCGAGGAGTTTGCTTGGAAAGACGTTTATCGATTCGCTCTTGTTGCTTTTCAGAAGGTTCCTTATACACCGGCTCTCTCTAGAGACTCGCGTTCTCAGGGATCAGTTTGTGTTCTCGCAGTTTAGCAGTCGTACACAATAATCGCCAGTCGCGATCTTGTACAGGAAGGCTCCCAAGAATTTCAGCTGTCTCTCTACGAGTTGCGTCGAGTGCAGGGCGAGCTGGTCTATCTGCGAAAACAAAGAAAAAGAGCGAGTTAGCTTAAGATCTCAAAGTAACTCAAAAAAATGACTAAGTCAGGAAACATGCGACATACTAGGTCGACGGTTAAAGTCAGTTCTAATCCCTGAGACTTTGAATATGTAAAACCACTTTGATTTCCAATCTCCCATATTAGAAACCATGCCTTCTACCCCGTTAATCTCAGAAGTCGCCCACTTGCTGAAGCAGTAGAAACCATTGTGAAAGCCTACGCTTTTTATATCATAGAAGTAGCTAAACTCTTCTACCGTGGGAGCCCTATGTACATACTCCATATACATCGCATAAAAAGCAAGGGTTGTGCTATAACTGTTGGGGGTTAGCTGGAAAGGAGACACGTCATAACGTTTGAGGATAGCCGCAATAAAGGGATGAAAAAGGACTGATACCCCACATCGAAGAATGGGTATTGAGATTACCACATCTTCTGTGGGAATAATCGGTGGATTGGTAAAAGGAAGATGCGCCCTCTGAGTCGGTTTAGGTCGCAAAGAAGCAAGTCGCAACAAGTTTAGCCTTGTAAAGGTAGTGAGGTCCGATTTGGTAACTCTCGAAACCAAGTCCTCGCACGAGAAGGGCTCGTTCAGCTGAGTGTCATCCACCGAATCAGTTCCACTCCCTTCTGCCTCTTCTTCCTCCTCGCCTGACTCGCAAGCTGGGGCCGTCCAATCGTCATCCATCTCCTCGACCTCAACGTCAGGGGCATGCCTTGAGTGGATAAGATAATCACGGGCTGACACCGTAGACTCACTGTCTCGAATCTCGATGCCCCCTGGTTCAGCGAGCTCCTGCACCATTTTCTCGATGTCTACGGAAGACATCGAACCTAATTCTATACCTACGAAAGGTGCGATCTCCTCTTCTGAGATCGAAGTCGGGATAAAGCTATCCTCCATCTGGTCCTCGTCACCGTCAAATGCATCGCCTCCCGAGCCAAGCAGCTGACTATCCGACAAGTCGCTCATCTGAAAGATAGAAGATCTTTTCAGCGTGGTGAATGTGTGAAAAACAAAATAAGTGATCTCACCCGCATATAAACTATAAAATCGCATTGAGAGAATGGTCCGCATCCTCGCGAATACTGACCACCTCATCAATATGCGAATAGAAAAATGTCCCAAAAATGGTTACGAGCGTCCTGGTAACCTCAGCGACATGCGTCTTTCTGCATGACCCTGAGGTGACGAGGAGACACCCACCATTTCAAGGAGTCCAACTAAAGTCGCAACCTGCGATAAGTCACGCATCTTGAGCTAAGCGATATACCTCTAGAAACGGCTGGGAGAAACTCAGTGACTCAAGGGACATGCGTTCTCAAGCATGACCCTGAAGTTACTGAGGTACTCCCACCGTTTCGAGGATATCTACCAGCCAAAGAGTACGCTTATTAGAACATTAACACATGTCGCAAATGGCTGGGTGTATCTCACTATCTCAAGGAACATATTGTTGGAATTTATTTTACCAGGATCTTAGATCTACTCACAAGTATGTTGATTAACACCCTAAATATGAACTCTCTAAAACGATGAAATAAACACATATAAAGTTTAAGAAACCTTACATTGGGTGCAGCGGAATATAATGACTCCTTCCGTTCAGATATCTAGCCCTTGATTCCTTTTTGTAGCAGAGCATTATCAATATCTGAACTTGGATCTCTTTCTCTGAATCTTTGATGCTGAAACTCCTTCTCTGATGATCTTTCTTCACGATCTTCCTCACTATGATTGAGGTATTGCTTGATGTGTGTGGGCACTACTCTAATCACTAAGGATTTCGAAATTATCAAGAGGGAAGAGAAAGAAGAAGTGGCAGCTAAAGATAGGGAGAGAGAAAGCTTAGGTTTTCTGAATCAGAAGAAGTGTTTCTTCTAAAGCCTTCACTATCTATTTATAGCATTCCACTAGGGTTAGATTTGAATTATATGGCATTAAAATAATGAAAAAATCAACTTAAAATACTACAATAGGTGGCCGGCCATAGCTTTAATGGATTGGGCCTTGCTTTTTGCAATTTTGCAATTTTAACACCTTTTGTATCTGATTTTCTCAAAAATGCCAATTTCCTAATTCAACCATTTAAATGCCAATTCTAACTATTTAATAACTATAAATAATTACTAAATAATATTGTCATTTATCATATTTATTAATTGAACCATACAAAGTATCATAATTAACAAATATGCCCCTATAAACTCTTTCTTTACAATTTCTCCCTTACTTAGTGAAAATTTCACAAATAGACATAGTCTAATTTGTGAATTATAATTGATTAATCAAAACCAATTACATGAGTCTTACAAGCAATATTATCTCAACTAGTGCGGGGACCATGGGTCTATATAACTGAGCTTCCAATAAGTAGATCAAGAATTTAGGACTAAAATTCACTGACTTATTAATTCTTCGTTGAATCCACGCATAGAACTTAGAATTGCACTCTCAGTATATAGAATGCTCTATATGTTCCACCGTATAGACACATCATTAGTTATCCATTGTTATAATCCTAATGTGATCAATGATCCTCTATATGAATGATCTACACAGTAAAGGGATTAAATTACCGTAACACCCTACTATGTATTTTATCCTTAAAACACTTGACCCCGTATAAATGATATTTCAGCTTATGTGAAATGAGATCTCCACCATTTATTTTCGTTTGGTCAAGCTCGAAGGAGATCATCCTTTGCTTACTATTCGCCAGATAGAAGCTATAGATTCCATGTTTATGCTAGCGCTCCCACTCAATTGCACTACCGTGTTCCCAAAATGTACGTATCACCCTGACCTAAAAGTAGGCTTAACTAACAAATCAAAGAACACGAATAGCCTTTCAAGATTGAGCCTAATCATAACAGGATTAAGATCATTTGATCTAGGATCAACTAGGCGATATTGACTTGAATAGATATTACGGTAAGTTTAATAAATCTAAGTCAAAGTTCAATATCGGTCCCTTCCGATGCATACTCCATGCATCCAACCTGAGCTTTACTTTAACCAATGTTCTGGAAAGAACATAGTATTTCTCCAAATACAAGTAAACTCTTGTTGTAGATTATCATATCAGTAAAACCCTGTGTCTGATAAATCTAGGAAACTTTATTCACATAGTCATGTTTACTTTCCAATGTGATGACAGCACAATAAACAGGATCAAGTATGTGAAAAGGGTTTCAGATGAATTTATACATTATGTACATATAATCATGAAATAAATCATGTGAACCATGCAACATTAAATGTTATTTCTGATCTATATTAATAAGTAAATCTGATTATATTGAAATGAGTTTTATTTAGGGCATAAAACCCAACAAACTCCCACTTGCACTAATATAAAACAAAAAGTGCGTTTCAAATAATCTCAACACCTCGATATACAAATCAAGTGTAGTAGTAGTAAACTCCTCGTAATAGGATCTGAAAGGTTGAATTAACCACAACCTTTTCTCCACCATTATTCTTCCTTAATCACAAAATCATTGATAATGTGAAATTCCTCTCTATATGTCTACTCTCTTGGGATACTGGATTCTATATCTTTGGCAACTACTTTTGGTTAATCAGGAAATTAACACTAGTAGTTTAAGGCAATTTGGAATGGTGCCAAAGATGTATAGAACTTTCCTTAGACTGAATAAGTACCTTTCCTGCAACCTTAACATTCAGTCCCTCTCTGGTAGACCTAGAGACTTCAGATAGGTTTTTACACTTCTCCAAAATCACTATTCCACCCCCAGAGTAACCACCATCTTATTAGAAATATTTACTAGCACATAGGCAAATTTTGAAATCTGATGTGGTGTAGTCTAAGAGTTTTAAACACACTCTTATAGACTAACATATAGTTCCTCTTCTTAATCTTAGGATTTACTTGATTGTCTTCCAATGTTCTTCTCCTGGATTAATCTGATACCTACTCATTACTCCCACTCAACAGCAGGTGTCTGGTCTAAGGCATACAAAAGCATATCTAAGACCTCTCACTGTTGATATAAGAAATTCTTTCATGGCTTTATCTTTTCTGGAATGGTTAAGACTTTTCCTTAGATAAATAAAATCTATACCTAAGAAGTTGTGAAGCTTCTATAGATTTCCCTTAGAAAGAAAATGCTTCAGCATCTTACTAAAATAAGTTGCTTGCATTAGAGTAAGTAATTACCAGGTATACCACAAGCCATAGGTTTAGATAAACTCAAACCTATAATACTAGGAACAGGAAGTTTTGTTAAGTCCATTGAATGGACTTATAAACGAAAATTTCCTTTTATGTCCTTGTAATAGAAAACTTTAGGTTATTCCATGTGAATGGATTAAACCATAGTTCTATTGGCTTTCTTCTTAGTTTCTTATCTTGACAATCCATTACTTGTTTAAACTCACAATGGATTTTAATCACTAGTGTCTCCCAAGTCATAAGAAGGTGAGTTCCTAGAAACTCTCCCACTACGACAAGGCACCGTGAATTATGTCTAAGAAAACTAAATGGTATTGATCTCTTCGGTTGTGACAGACAACAGAGGCAGTGGGATCATCATATGTTATATAAGATGATAGAACACTTTTGGAATCAAGAATTAAATATCTCCTTTATTTGCTACTTGTTTTTCAGACTTAGTCATTTTCTTAGAAAAGTAGTATTTGTTTGAACAAACACTTTCTTATCTATTGACAATGGGATGGTCTACCCCTAATCACTTAGAAAAGCTAACAAACCATGGTTAACAGTTCTAGCTTTTCTTAAGATTTTTGATTAGGTCATCCATGAATCTAGTAATGTTTTACATTAAGTATACAACCATTACATCATTCTGAAATTGTATTACCATAGAAGGAATTAGGCAACGACTAGTAACTAATCATTAACATGCAACTCAAAATTTCTGGGGAGGTAAGTTTGGATATAATTCAAAAATCAATTTAATGACTTTGAACTGCATATCTACTAACTATTTCTCCACCCCTATCAGTTCGCAAGATCTTTAACCACTTACCTTAATGGTTTTAACCATTGCTAGAAATTAATAAAATTTTTCAAACATTTCAAATTTCTTTGCTAAAAGGTATAATCTAGAGTTATCGTTTTAAGAATACAACGAAAAAACTCATATCCATCCCTGAATGTACATCCATCTGCTAATGAGATGAACTACTTTCAGTGGATATAGGCATATTAACTCTTTGCAGAGATTGATCTTGTCAAATCCACTATGAACAAGATACAAATGCCATAGATTAAAAAAATGTGGTAGTGTCTATGATGACATAGGTTTAGTTACATCAAAGAGTTCTTAGAATAGTGCAAGTGGATCCTGGTCACAGAATACCTAACTCATATTCCATACAGTTTTAATCCATTAATAGAAGATGGATATTAAACACTTGAGAAAGTGTAACTGTATTGTATTTTGGAATTAGAAATATAAGAAAATTTCTATTTGGAATCTAAAATTAAAGTCAAAGACTTAAATTTATACCAAATATAATGAGTAATTCTATCTTGGACCAGCACTACTAATACAAACTCTAAGTCAGATTTGCCCATACAAGTAGGAGATTTCTAAGATTGAGGATTTATATCAATTGGGAATAGAATTTCGGGATTATAATCATATGCGTCATTTAATTTCTTAAGAGAAAATATAGAATGATATGAAATAATTTATAGACCATTCATCCAATGATATGTTTTGAAGCTAATTCGAAATGAATAAGCTAAGAGGAATTAGGATAATTTCGTTTATAAATAAGAATCCAACGATGCTTCGATTAGCGAAAGACAAAGTAATCTTATTTATGTAATCTTCTTGTTTCATATTGTAAAATTACTAGTCTAAGGTGTCATCAATTTATGAACAGCTAGATGTTGCATATACAATATTTATCTTTCGAGATCTTACACTATTATGTATGTCTAATGGTGAAAATCCATTAGGGATTTATCTCATTAGAAAAACAAACATGTTAGACCAACAATGAAGATTCGAAATTAAACTACAACTTAATAACAGAAAATAACATGGTTCAATATAAATTCATACACAATTCAGAAATTATAAACATATAGCAAGTAGGAATGACTAGTGAAAATACTAAAACATACAATCCTAAATAATTTCCAAGGTTTTCAACAAATTGATACAGTGTCCCGGTAGGCGAGAGTCAAAACATCATTTATTGAATAGAGTTGTCAGCTCATCTAAAATAGAAACCATTCTAGCAACCTTTTATTCGATCAAAATAAGAATCCAACGTTGTCCCGGTAGGCGAGAGTCAAGGTTATTCTCATTTTATGAGCTTCCACCATTGTTTCATGTTTTATGAGTTTATCTCTAAGTAGTCACCGTAGGGGAGAGTCTAAATAGAGACGAAAACTCACAAAACACTTATCAAATGAAATCTTACGGTGTTAAATGCGTTCAACGAATAACCATCCATAGGGGGACGAAGTCTAGCGTCTCGAGGTTATATTGAAAACATTTAACTTTTGTAAGACCAAAAATGGAGATCGAATATCTTAATAATAATCAAGCTCATTATTTAAAGTGAGTTGTATTTTCTTTGATTCTCTTTATTTAATTTATTTATTTTAAATATATATTTATTTAAAATTTCCAATTTAGAATGAAAAATTCTAAATATAAATTTTAATTTAATATATATAAATTTTACTTAGATGGATATAAATATAACATGAATTATTTCCATCTTAGTAATAATTTCCAATAAATATTTAGAAAAATATTCAATTTAAGTTGTTACAAAATTAATTTAAATTAATTTACAACTCAAATTTTATTTTCTATAAATATATATATATTGCATTTCGAAAAATTAAAGTATTTAAGAATACAATTTTCGAAAAATGCATATTAAAATAAAAAATAAATCCTGGAAAAATTATTCTAATTTAATGTTGGCCCAAAATTAATTAATAAAATTAATTTACAACAAAAAATATAATTTTCCTATTTAATTAAATATATATAAGAAAAATTTCAAATATTTAAGTATGATGATGAAAATCAACTTAAATATTAATTTTCTATTTAATTAAATACACTAGAAAAATACTTCAAGCAAAAATATCATCTATCTAGATTTTCCTTTGACTAATTAATTCAATTTCTAATAATATACTTTAATTAAATTTAATTTAAATTAATCAATAAATGAAAAAATCATTGATTTAAGTTGATCCAAGAATTAATTAAAATAAATAATTAATTTACAACTTAATCTATTTTTCAAGATAAAATTCGAAATTCTAGCATTTAAGAAATGCAATTTCGAAAATTGATTAATAAAATAAAGAAAAAATATATTTTGAAAATTATTTAAATTTAGTTGAAAAAATAAATTTCAACTAAAAATAATTTTCTATTTAATATTAGAAATAATAAGTAGTCTAGAAATAACTATCTAGAAAATATCTTATTTGACTAAGTATCTTTTCCATAAAATTTGAAAAAAAAATATCTAATTTAAGTTGTATTAGAAAAAATCTAGAACTTAAATATTTTTCAAATTTAAATTTAATTAAATATCAAAAATTAAGTTGTAACCACTTAATTTGAAAATATTCCATTTTAAGTTAATATTCGAAAAGATATTAACTTAAAAAATATCTAAAGAATCTTAATAACCAATGCCTAAAATTCCTCAACTTAATTTTGAAATTTGAAATTCAAAAGATATTCAGATTTAAGTTGGTTAGTTGTAGATAACTAAATATCAACTTAAATAAGAATATTTAATGAAAAATTTAAATTAAGTTCCAGAAAGAATCTAGATGGTTATAATTCTATATTTAATTAAATACAAGAAAATACATATAGTTTAGCTTAGAATAAAGAATTCTTTAAACTATAATTTTCTTAAATTAATTTCAAAATAAATGAAATTAATTATGTTGCTAATCAATTTTATTAGGTTAAACTAGTGTAATTAACCTAGTACAGTTGTTCAAATCAGGCAAATGGGCCTTCACAATTGGGGTGGCTCATGTGAGGGGGTGCTGGGTTCAGTATGTCGTACCCACTTCTATGGCTCCCAACTCTCACACAAGGCCCAAAAGAGAGGAATTTAACCTTAAAATGAACAACTGTTATTAATTGAATAGGCCCAAAAACTAAATGGGCCTAAATAAATTCTATCAAAAACTATGATAATTTATTTTAGCAACAACAACCTATATGCATCTATAATAAAATTAAACACATAGGCTCACACAGGCACACTTTGGATGGATCCTATCATGTTGCTAGGTCATACACAGATGAAAGAAGATTGTAAATATACCTGTTACAAATTATTAACTTGACCAAGGGAGCCATCAGATCATTAGATCTGGCAAAAAGTAACCATGGCTATTTGCAATCAAGTAATAATAGGTTTTGAAAACTTACAAATAAGCTAAAACACATACTCCTGCAACAAGGTTAGCTGGATAGTTGGATGTAGGATTTATTTAATTTTAAATTAAATAATTAATTTCGAAATAATTAATTAAATAAAAATAATTTTTCGACATTCGAAATTTTCAAAAAAATTTAAATTTAAAATTAAACCTACAATTTTGAAAAATTAGGTTTCAACCAACCTAAATATCATTTCAAAATTTGCAAACTACTTTTAAAATTTAAATGTTATTTTATAAATAAAAATTAGAAAAGATAAGTTAAATATCTTTTTCAGATTTTAAATTTAATTTAAATAAATAAAATAACAAAATTTAAAAGTTAGCAAAATATCTTACATCTATTTAAAATTACATGATTATAATTATCTTATTTTAAATTTAAATAAGGTCAAAATATCTAAAAAAGATTTAATTTAAAAAATATATATAAAATCTGACCTTAAATTTAAAAATAAGATAAGATATAATCAAATTTAAAAATAAGATAGATTTTTAAGCAAGAAGATAGATACTAATTCTATTCAAATTCAAATTACACTAATATCTTGAATTAAATTTAAAAAATATTAAATTAATTCAAAATGATAATTAGAATTGAATTCGGAATAGTAATAGTATAAATACAAAACTATACAAAAAATCGGAAGTTAATTCCATGAAAAAGCATGAAAAATCGAAGAAAAACGAAAAAATTGTGAACTGTACGGACAGTTTTCGCGATCGCAGGAAAATTTCAGCACAGCTCCGATTTTTTCGAATCTTCAAAAAATCATAACTAATTCAAATAAAATCGAAATTGAGTTCTGTAAAAGGCTAACTTGCTTAATTTTTTCCATACTATCCAATAAAAATAATTCCAGAAACAGAATCGCAATTATTTTTCACGAAAATTTACAAACATCAATCAATCATCAAATAACACTCAATACAACATGATACCATCCAAAGAACATACAAACAATCGTTTTAAAGTCCAAATTTCTTGCAAGTAAATCAATTACCATGACTCTGAGGCCAGTTGTTGGAATTTATTTTACCAGAATCTTAGATCTACTCACAAGTATGTTGATTAACACCCTAAATATGAACTTTCTAAAACGATGAAATAAACACATATAAAGTTTAAGAAACCTTACTGTTGCCCCTGATTTCACCCAATATACGTGAACCAATCGAACAGGGACACGTGGATCAGATAACTTGTAAATATTTGCTAAGTCTTTGTGTGCCACAAGAAAGCACCCTGGGCATAGGTCCCGGAAGAGGCACTCGGAGTGCAAGGTGCTCCCGGAAGCTCGCATAGCATAAAGCCTCTCCGTAAGGTGTCAGGCTTCTCCTGAGCAATCAAGTCGCATTTAATGCTGCATGGGAGGAAGCGTGTTGGGACTGCAACACGCAATAAAGTCTGACGGCACAACCTCCAAACAACAGCGCCACAGTAATGATCATTTAAGTCTAGCGACGGCTACTCTGCGAAGAGTCACATCAATCACAAGGCAAAAAGGACATTCCTCATAAAAACCCTACAGCACCTAGGGATTTGACCATGCATTGCTCATGGTATATTCATTGGGAATACCCAACTTTATGGATACTTACAGATACGTTTGTAAGAACAATCCTAGGGATTACCCCACCAAAATACTATAAATATCCCCTCAAAGCTCATTAAATGGGATCGAGAATCTTGGGCTGCATATGAGCAAGAAGAGTAAATACTCACCAAGAACATTCTCTGTATTTATAAGGGTGACATTCCCTCAAGTGTGGAATCTGTATTAAATACATCCATCAATAATAAAGACTCGTGGACTAAGGCTCATTAACGCCCCAACCACGTAAAAATCCTTCTCTCGCTTTCTTACAGCTCAATATTATAATCATATTTTAGTAGTTGCCGAAAATCTCGGTCAACACTTACATTGGGTGCAGCGGAATATAATGACTCCTTCCGTTCAGATATTTAGCCCTTGATTCCTTTCTGTAGCAGAGCATTATCAATATCTGAACCTGGATCTCTTTCTCTGAATCTTTGATGCTGAAACTCCTTCTCTGATGATCTTTCTTCACGATCTTCCTCACTATGATTGAGGTATTGCTTGATGTGTGTGGGCACTACTCTAATCACTAAGGATTTCGAAATTATCAAGAGGGAAGAGAAAGAAGAAGTGGCAGCTAAAGATAGGGAGAGAGAAAGCTTAGGTTTTCTGAATCAGAAGAAGTGTTTCTTCTAAAGCCTTCACTATCTATTTATAGCATTCCACTAGGGTTAGATTTGAATTATATGGCATTAAAATAATGAAAAAATCAACTTAAAATACTACAATAGGTGGCCGACCATAGCTTTAATGGATTGGGCCTTGCTTTTTGCAATTTTGCAATTTTAACACCTTTTGTATCTGATTTTCTCAAAAATGCCAATTTCCTAATTCAACCATTTAAATGCCAATTCTAACTATTTAATAACTATAAATAATTATTAAATAATATTGTCATTTATCATATTTATTAATTGAACCATACAAAGTATCATAATTAACAAATATGCCCCTATAAACTCTTTCTTTACAATTTCGCCCTTACTTAGTGAAAATTTCACAAATAGACATAGTCTAATTTGTGAATTATAATTGATTAATCAAAACCAATTACATGAGTCTTACAAGCAATATTATCTCAACTAGTGCGGGGACCATGAGTCTATATAACCGAGCTTCCAATAAGTAGATCAAGAATTTAGGACTAAAATTCACTGACTTATTAATTCTTCGTTGAATCCACGCATAGAACTTAGAATTGCACTCTCAGTATATAAAATGTTCTATCTGTTCCACCGTATAGACACATCATTAGTTATCCATTGTTATAATCCTAATGTGATCAATGATCCTCTATATGAATGATCTACACAGTAAAGGGATTAAATTACCGTAACACCCTACTATGTATTTTATCCTTAAAACACTTGACCCCGTATAAATGATATTTCAGCTTATGTGAAATGAGATCTCCACCATTTATTTTCGTTTGGTCAAGCTCGAAGGAGATCATCCTTTGCTTACTATTCGCCAGATAGAAGCTATAGATTCCATGTTTATGCTAGCGCTCCCACTCAATTGCACTACCGTGTTCCCAAAATGTACGTATCACCCTGACCTAAAAGTAGGCTTAACTAACAAATCAAAGAACACGAATAGCCTTTCAAGATTGAGCCTAATCATAACAGGATTAAGATCATTTGATCTAGGATCAACTAGGCGATATTGACTTGAATAGATATTACGGTAAGTTTAATAAATCTAAGTCAAAGTTCAATATCGGTCCCTTCCGATGCATACTCCATGCATCCAACCTGAGCTTTACTTTAACCAATGTTCTGGAAAGAACATAGTATTTCTCCAAATACAAGTAAACTCTTGTTGTAGATTATCATATCAGTAAAACCCTGTGTCTGATAAATCTAGGAAACTTTATTCACATAGTCATGTTTACTTTCCAATGTGATGACAGCACAATAAACAGGATCAAGTATGTGAAAAGGGTTTCAGATGAATTTATACATTATGTACATATAATCATGAAATAAATCATGTGAACCATGCAACATTAAATGTTATTTCTGATCTATATTAATAAGTAAATCTGATTATATTGAAATGAGTTTTATTTAGGGCATAAAACCCAACACATATAACCGCATATATGACCATTAGAATACTGTGATACATCCACCATTTGAAAGACTCAGTCAATGTTCCCACAACCAAATTCACAGAATACAAAATCCTAGAGATCTAGGCGACAATCAGAAGTGATTAAGTCTCGCAAACATGCGAGTATTCGAAGTGTTCGTCCGAATACCCACGAGTATTCAAAACATGAAGCAGTGCCTATTCAAGCATTTTTTATACAGTATGCGGTTATGCCAATTCTTAGGACATTTTTTATGAAATTACCCAGTTTTTACCTAAAAAATATAGCCTCATACATATCCCCTACAAACATTCATTCTTAAACCCTCTCATGCATATTAAAAACCCAGAAAACAGTGTTCCCACTCAAACAGAAAACGAAATGCAGTGAAGTTTCGAAAACTAACCTTTTACTTCTGGTAAATCTGTTCCCACGAATCGCCCTTGACAGCACTGTAGAATCAAGAAAAAACCCACGAAGAAAGGCGAAAATCTGGGCAATTTATGGAAGTGTTTTTTGGTGGTTTCTCTGAAAGAGAGGAAACAAAGAAGTTAAGGAAGTTAAAGAAAATGAGAGAAAATGGAGATTTTTGGTTCGAATCAGAGGGTTTAAATACCCAAATCCCTCATTAATTGGGATCACGACACGTGGCAATTAGAATGCCTAGAGTCGCCCAATCCAACGGCCAAAGATGGCCACGCCTACACAGAAACCGAAGAGTTCTGTGACGTGGCATCATAAATGCAATAAAAGCAATGATTATAGCCGTCATTTTTTGAAACCCTTGAAGGGACAACCAAAGGTCACCTCCTCGTGACAACCTTTCACCTGTCTCTCGAGTATAGTTTCCCTTGTGACCGCACCTGTCAAATCGCGAAACTAGGGGCATGTGTTATAGTGAGATTTCTCTCACCTAGAAACTCGAGACCAGACCCCTATTTAGAGGACACGTATGCTCAGATTTCCAAAGAAAGCTGAGATGTCCCTGAGGGACTCCTCGAAGTTTTAAACCTCGCTTAAGATAGAATCAGCGAGAGGCAGTGAGCATGACCAAAGTCTAATCGCATTCGAGACAAGAGAGTAGCTCGCATATATCGAATTATATGCGAGTACCCTCCCCGTGTCCATGTATAAACCAGGAGACCAACTTTCTATAAATGCGAGTTGGTCCTAAGAATTCTGCAGCCTTGATAAACCAATATAGACTTGCACGTCTAGGTTCTATCAGCTCGTCATGCGATGTCCACAAAAGACGACTATCTAAGGACGCAGACATCCTAAACATAATGATAAACCTGCGAAGTTAACATCAGAACGTGAACAAGTCAACTCGCAGATTTGGAAGACGCTGAACTTAGTAACTGCCGTTCATTTATTAATGTTAACGTTGTTTAGTGTAATTATTGTAATTCAATGTGTAAAAACGGATTGACAATGAATGCAATCCTTGTAAAACTGATCGGACACTTGCTTTGTATATAAAGGGGTGATCCACCATGAAATGGCACCTACAAAATTCTTGCTACAGTAGACTAAGCAGACCGTGATCTGACTGAACCATTATAATTCTTTGTCTCATTGTTATTTTTCAGCTTTCTGTTAATCATTTCTCATTCTCAGTTTGAGTACTCGCCACTCTAGGTTGAATACTCGCACTTGTTCTTCATATAGATTTCTTTCTGCTATTAATAATATCATATAAAATTAGTGTTGCGAAATTCACTCAACATTTTCTTCAAAAAAGAAAAAGAAAAATAATAATAACAATAATCAATCAAGTCAAAATCATAATTCTTTCAAATAAATAAATAAAAAGTATAAAATCATAAAAAAAAAAAAAAAATAAAAAAAAAACAGAAAATATAATAATAAAAAATAAAAAAACTAAAAACTAAAAACTGTTTCAAACTCAAACTATAGAGCTCTGAAGCCACCCGCACAACCCTTTCTTCATCCCCAAATTACCATCAGAATATGAAACCCTAATTTGATCAATCAATTCGAAATCTTCCACTAGTCATCTCCATCTGATCGATCTCAGCCGTAAGTTCATATATTCGTCCAAATTATCATCGAATTCTCAATCGATAAATCCAACGTTTTCTTTTTAAATTAGAAAGTAATTTATTTTTGTTTGCGATTTATTGGATCAAAATCTTGATTTAGTTTTACTGTTGAATTACAGTGGTTTTTCATCTCTCTTTACCCTGCATCGCTAGGGTTTTTCGGTTTTTAGGGGGGAGATGGATGGGAACAAAGAAGACGCTTTGAAATGCTTAAGAATTGGTAAAGAAGCCATGGAAGCCGGCGATCGGAATCGTGCCAGGAAATTCTTTACGAAAGCTCAGCGTCTCGATCCAACTTTATCTGTTGATGATCTCTTATCGGCGGTTGAGAAGGAATCCGGTGGCGAACGATCTCCGTCTGATGCGGATGCATCGTCTAATGGTCCGTCTGATTCAACTTCTTCTAAACCGTCCGATCAACCCTCTCTTCGTCAAAGGGTTCCATCCACTGGTTCATCTTCGTCTCCCTCATCGGCTACGGGGGCCCATACACTGGAGCAGATAGCGATTGTGAGAGAGATTAAGAAGAAGAAGGATTACTATGAGATTTTGGGGGTAGAGAAGAGTTGCAGTGTTGAGGACGTACGAAAGGCTTATAGAAAGCTCTCTTTGAAAGTTCATCCTGATAAGAATAAAGCACCAGGTGCTGAAGAAGCTTTCAAGTCTGTATCTAAAGCTTTTCAATGTCTTAGCAGTGAAGAGAGTAGGAGAAAGTACGACCTTGTTGGGTCTGATGAGCCCGTTTACGAGAGACGCACCACAAGACACGCTGCTCATGGATTCAATGGCTTCTATGATGCTGATGTTGACGCAGAGGAGATTTTCAGGAACTTTTTCTTTGGTGGAATGGCTCCGGCGACCCAGTTTCGTGGGTTTAGTTTCGGAACTGGAATGGGGCATAGGCAACAACAACCTGATCACAATGGTTCCGGTGGGTTCAATGTTCGTGCACTGATTCAGATTCTGCCAGTTCTGCTTATACTTGTTCTGAACTTTTTGCCATCTTCTGAGCCAATCTATTCACTCTCTCGATCTTATCCTTACGAGTACAAGTTCACCACCCAAAAAGGTGTCAATTATTATGTTAAGTCGACAAAATTCGAGCAGGATTATCCGCTGGACAGCCGGGAACGATCTTCTTTTGAAGACCAGGTTGAGAGAGAATACTTTGGTATTCTTAATCAGAATTGTCGGCTTGAGATTCAGCGTCGTCAGTGGGGCTTTATTCGTGAAACACCGCATTGTGACATGCTGCAGCGGTTTCAGACACAGGCTAACTGACTTCAATGAAGGTCATATTATTACTGTTTCTTATTCATTTTTAAATGATTGGTGTAAATTTCTGCTTGCAATAGGAGAATTTTAGTTAAGCAATTAATAAGTGATTTTGGAGATAATATGAACACGGCAATACTGATTGTAAAAAATTACTAGTTACTTGCTATTACCTTTTGTTCTTTGCTTCCTTTTCCCAGACTGAAAGGGCTGTTAAATATCTTTTCCGGTGTTAAATTTGTTGTGTGATTTGGTTAACTTGATTGCTGACTGATACTAGTTCAAGATTGTAGGTTTGGATAGAAAAGCTCACTTAGCATTGCTGCCTTTAGGGTGCGGTTTTGTTTTCAAGCAATGTTTGTTTTTTCCAATCTTAGTTTGCCTTCCGTGAATTTTGTTTTAAGTACACTTATAGGTGGAATAATTTTTTTTCTTTTTTCTTTTCCTTTTTCCGTCTTAAGTCTGTTACAACTTTCAAGTCCCTTTATGTAGCCAGCCACACTCAGCAAAAGTTTCACTTTAAGAGTCATATGCATCTATCCTCACATTGCAATTTGTTTACCTTGTTAGCTTTTAGTCTTACATTGTGACATTCTCATTATCGTTTGAGTTATCTTTAAATGATTGAATGTTGTGTTCAGAGTGGGGTTTTGTTGTCTCTTGCAGATTTTGCCTGTTTGGTCAAGACTGAATGTCCTTCAGTATTTCTTTTCCTATTCCGAAGAGTACACAAGTAAATTATATGGGTTCCCGTAAGAGAAGAAATGTAATACTAGTGGCCTTTTTCCTTTCTTTTCTTTATCCCAGCTAAGGAACGTATAGGAGCTAGATTTGTCGAAACTATAGACCTTATCTTCTGTCTCATTCTATATTCTTACCTCTTACGTACGTATGGCACCTCAATTTTTGTGTAAAATTCTGATTTAGCATTTTAACAAATGCTATGCTGCAATACATGCATTCCCAATATTCATGATTTTAAGTACTTAAAAATCTGTAAAGAAGTACAGGTTCTGTTGGATAAACTTTGTAGTTTTAGCCACAATCTTTTTTGTAGTTTCATTAAATTTACTTCATTTGTTCAAAGTATGTAATATGTGGATTGAGAACTTCAGTTGTTTTAGTGGTTAACTAGTTACAGCTTGGCAGATGCCATGGGAATGGAATGTTCTTAAGTCAACCTGTTGTAAAACTATGATTACAAGTTTTTACAAAATTCATTGAGATACTTTTTTTTTATTACCAAGATCTGCTTAAATAAGAACATATTTGTTACTTCTTAATAAAAGATTAGCCTGTGAGCTTAACATATCTATTCCGAAGCCATTGGTTAGGTGGGTTCTTAAAGCCATTGGAAAGCTATTGTGTGTAATTAAAGGTAATTATATAATTTAGTATGTTTGTCGGACATGTAGTTACATTATAACGGTGTAATTGGAGATAATTGAGGAGTTACAATTACACTCTTCAATTCTCATGGCCCTCATGAGTGTAATTACACTTTGTAATTACTTGAAAATTTCCATTTTAAATATCAACCACTAAAAATATTATTTTCTTTTGTAATTACTAACTATTTGTCAAACAAGATATTAAAAATTCATGTAATTACCAACTCATATCTAAACATACTATATATATATTTTGACGTAACACACTTATGTTTGTCGGGTGAAGTATTTTTTTTGTAGGCTAATTACAATTTTTTACTCTTGAATTTTGAAACGTACCAAATCATGTTCTTTAAACTTTTTTTGGCCGTTGAAAATTTTCCTAAACTATTGAGATTGTTGGATTTAAGGATTTTTGTTCAATTTCATTCAATTATACTAATCTGATGATTGTTCATGTATTAAATCATATTATTTAAATTTTAACTTCTACTAAATCACGTCCCTCGAACTTTGATATGTGCTGAATGATGGTCCTAAACTTTCATCCATGTTATACTTCCTTCACTAAAATTGGACAAAAATTTTTAAATCCAACAATCTCAATAATTCAAGGGAAATTTTTAATGATCTTAAAAGTTCATGGAACATAATTTCGTATATCTTTAAGTTTGGGGTGCAAAATTCATAATTAGCCTTTTTTGTATACATAATTTTTTTTTTTTTTTGAATGGGAAATTCATTTTCATTAAACTTATGCTATCAATCTTGATAGCAAATCAGTTAGAACAGATTCCAAACTAAAACTACAATGAGGGTATAATATGGAGGCTCAAGCAAAGTTGTGAGCTACCATATTAGCTGATCGTTTAATAAAAATAACTAAAACATTTCTCAACAGAGCAAGCAATCTTTTACAATTTTTGATAACATGACCAAATAAAAAATCATAGAAAAAAAGCTTCACAAGGCTTGCACAATACAAAGACAATCAAATTTAAGAACCACATATTGTTTATCTTTGATCCAACTCAATGCCACATGAATTCTCATCGCTTAAGCTAATTCTGGTTCCATCTTGCCTTGTAAAAGAGTGGTGCGCCCTTCAATTAGGAATCCATTCACATCTCAAGCTATCATTCCAAAACCAAAACTTTTATTAGCGTCAAACAAAGCAGCATCTACAATGACCTTGATACTATTGTTCTATGGTAAAACCCAATGCTCCACCCCATCACCTCCCTGTGCACCATGCCATGATTGCTCTACTTTAGAGTCTTGAGCATGCCTTCATTGATCAATGTATCTAATTTATTTTGAATAAAAAATTCATCTTCATTAAACTTTTGTTACCAATCTTGATAGCAAATTAGTTAGAACAGATTCTAAACTAAAACTACAATGAAGGTATAATATGGAGGTTCGAGCAAAGTTGTGAGCTACCATATTAGCTAACAATTTAATAAAAATAACTGAAACATTTCTCAAAAGAGCAAGCAATCTTTTACAATTTTTGATAGCATGACCAAATAAAGAAATCATAGAAAAAAAAGCTTCACAAGGCTTGCACAACACAGAGACAATCATATTTAAGAACCACATGTTGCCATTGTTTATCTTTGATCCAACTCAATGCCTTACGAATTCTCATTGCTTAAGCTAGTTCTGGTTCCATCTTGCCTTGTAATAGAGTAGTGCGCCCTTCAACCGGGAATCCATTCACATCTCAAGCTATTATTCTAAAACCAAAACTATGATTAGCGTCAAACAAAACAACAGTTACATTGACCTTGATACCGTTGTTCTAAGGTAAAACCCAATGCTCCACCCCACCACCCACCTGTGCACCATGCCATGATTGCTCTACTTTAGAGTCTTGAACATGTCTTCATCGATCAATGTATCTTTTTGCAAATACAACAATGTCATTCGCCCTTATAACTTTTTTATTCCAAACTAAATCATTATGTGCTCCCCAAATGTCGCATAACCTAGATACAACTCTACTCTGTATCTAAAGTCTTGAACACTGTTATGCACCAATGAAGAAAGTTGGTACTAGACATCAAATGAGTTCCTATACCTACTCAATATGCTTGGTATGATTCAAACCTGCCCTCCACACCAGATTTTTTATTTTTCGAGGTACTTGTAACTTCCACATCTTCTGCCAAAAAACAGCAGGTCTTTATCATTATCATGCCATTTCCCTTAATTTTTTTAAGAAGATTATAAGAACTTCAACTACTTGGATAGAAATTTCCGTAAATGTATTTAAATATTAATTGACATTCCTTGCGGTTGGCAAGTTCCTTGTTACAAGAATTTTAAGTCCCAAATTCTATTTCTTTTCTTTCTTAAGTTCATAAAAAATTGTAAGCTAGTACAACATTTATCTGGTAGCCTCTTTAACTACTCCAATAAAGGAGGAAGTATTCCTAATCCTTCGAGGTAATGACCAACAATCCAAGAGCGCCCATAATTATGTACTGCAACAACGACAACAATACAATAAAACAAAATAAGTGACAATTGCGAGCTTCAACTAAGTACTATTGAGAATTGAGTGTGAAAAAATGAAAAAATAAGTCGCCAGATTTATTAAAAACTTACCTTGAGTATAGGTTTTTCTGTCATAATTATTGTCATCCAGCCAACATAAGGTAAAAACCTGCCAATTGTAATTGATGTTATGCATCGAGACGAGAAGTTAAAACTCACAATAAGTTTTAGCACTATCATATCGCTATTGATGCAATTAAATATCGAATCTCATATAATTTGATATAAGGTACTAGACACCACTGTTGCTCAATGACAATGCTCTTATAAAATAAACTATCTAATGAAGGTCTCTGTTGATGGTGTGATCCTTCAAAAGTATACATGTGGAATTCAGCACCTAAATCTATCACTTAATGGTTAGTATAAACGATTTGATGTCTTTTTTCTATGATGTATTAAACTTTAATTTTATTAAAAATCTATCAATATAATAATGCATCTTGCACACAGACAAATGTATATATCTACGTCTATACATCAGATGATAAGAATGTTACACCAAACATTTAGGGGCTTACCCAACTGCTCTCCCCATGATATGGTGCCTTTGCAACCATTTCTGACCCCGGGCATACAACATCCTGTCATCTACCAAGTTATTGTCTCCTGGAAAAATTACCACACATGAGACGAGGATACCAAAGAAAATTGAATTGTCACTGTTGAATAATTTCCAAAACAAGAGAAATTTATGATCACAGAAAGATCTACCAAATAAAAAATATAGAGATTTCAAATATCTAACTCCACAGCCTTGTTATGAGCTGTAAGTTTTATGCTATCCTGAACAACTACATATATTTTACCATTTGTTGTTTTACATTTAATGCATTATTCTAACCAGAATTAAGATGCCCCCAATGATACACGAGTAGGTAGAGATGGAAGAGACAATACCTTTTGTAAGGACATTAACTTCACCAGTGTCCGTTCGTTCATGAACCTGCCAAAGAAGATAATTAAGTCATTTGATTAGTTGTTAAGGCTAACAACATGGTTGGCAGGTGGAAGATATGTTTACTGAAAAAAATACATTGAAACAGTAAATACTGCATAGTTAACAAGAGTCCTATTTTGAGATATCTTTTGTATTTTAGTAGACTTCATACCAATCTTGGCAGAATAATGCAATATTACTAAATTATCACATACAGGCTATGGAGATGAAGATGAGGCGTGCAGAATTGCATAGGTAAAAAGCTAAGTAGATATTAGAACCATAGATTATTAGAATTGTATGCTTTCCTACTAAACAATTTAACGGTGTCTATAAAACTCCGTAACTCTCCTATTGCTCAAATTTTATTGGTCTACACTTTACAAAAAGCTCACATACTCATTAAGTTAAGAGAGTCTATACATTATTGAGAAGAAGCTTACAGACTTGAGGACTGGATACATCATTCATAAAGAATTGGACTGAAACGAAAACTGGGACGGAAGACCCTCAGAATTCTTACCTTAATTACTCGATGAACAATTGGAATAGGACGTCCCTACAAAACATGAAGAAAATAATATATTAGCAAACATACAAATTAAACAGACATAGGCCATTATAAATCAAGATGCAGATTAAATGGAAATGACCCCTAACAAATCTCTCAAACATCTTCACAAAAATATCTTGTTGGTTTAACTTAATGAAGTACATCCAAGTCATTATGATTTATTAAAGCTGACTTTTATAGCTAAATGGAGAGCAATCCTATCTCTATAATGAAAGGTTCATTGTACACAGAGGAAGCTGACCTTTCAAGGGGTAAATAATTATAGAAAACAGATCACCTTAAAGAATGAAAAGTATGAGCTTCCAGAGTTGAGATAAAAGAAAGTTGTCAAGTTCAATAAAACATTTTAAACAATTCAGAATGAAGTGATGAGTGCAAGAATCAAGTCAGTGTATAAAATAGCTTAAACAACAACTTACATCTATATTAAAGACAACAATTTCTCCTGCGCGAATGGGATCTTTGCTCATACTTAAAAATAGAATGTCACCCTGCATAGGAATTAAAATGTGTCATGTTCCTCACCACACCAAACCAAAAAGTATGAGAAATCATTTTCTGCCTACTGAAACAAACATCAAAGATAGTTATACTGAAACAATGAGGTGCTTCAACCTACATAGTCCTAATTAAAGTCTAATAGTTAGCTTCTTCACTTAAGATTGCAACTATAGCGGTGAGATAGTTAGAATGTTGAACTACAAAATCATCAAACTTATTTTACCCCCTTGCATACAGGTTTTCATAAGGCCCAATCCTTGAAGTGGCAAAAGACACCAATTATAAACTTTCATTATTCATCAAAAACTAAACCAAGCTTACAATGCTTGGATTATCTTTAGCTCGAATCCCCCAAAATAAGATTCAATCTTTTGGGTGCAATTAATTAGAAAAAAGCAAATGGTTTAACAAGTAAAAGGAACTCACCCTTGCAAAACCAGGTTCCATACTTTCAGAGAGAACAACAACCACAGGAGATTCACTGCCAGTGATACACATTAACCCTTTCCAGATTAACAATGCCGACGACACAATCAAGCCTAAAAATGGGCAAAATCATGTTCAAACAAGGAAAAAAGCCCATTTCTAACAAAAGGGTATCTGCAATTTGACTGTTACGATTAGACCCAAAATGAAAGTTTGAATTTTGGATTTGGAATTTACAGACCTAGAGTGATGACCTGAGAGATGGTTTGTCTGATCTGGATGGACTTGATGGAGTTAAGCGTCTCGGAAAGTGAAAACCAACCCATTTCTGGATGAAGAAATTGATGCCGTTTTGCGAGGGAATTGATGTCTGGAGAAGAATGACAAAACTAAGTCTTTGCAATGCAAATGATTTTCCTACGTTAGACAAACACGAAGCGAGAAAACTCAGAAAGGTAAGAACTGAGAGTTTTTTTTTTTTTTTTTTTTTTCATTAAAAAAAATAATTTTCTATGTCAGACGTGGCATTTCGAATGGTTAAATGACACGTGGATTTGGGTGGTCTTAGTATTTTTTTTTTAAAGAGCATTGCTATTGGGCACCAGTGGTGCCTAAACATGTCGTCTTACGATTGGCTAGCGATACTCTCTAAAAATTATTATGTTAAACTATATGAGACCCGATACTAAATTAAATTAATTACGATATTAACACGTAAGAGAGTGTTTGACACCACTGATAACTTTTAGCATTTTTCTTTTTAAAATGTTAAAAGAAGTGGAATTATATCTAATTTATATATTAAATTTTATATAACTTTAGATAATAACTATTAAGAAATATTATTATGTATTTAATAACAATGCTTTTTTTTTTTTCTCAAAAACATGCTAAGAAAATGGCATATAGAATTAAATTTGGCACGTTTATTAAATTGTAATTAAAAATAATGAATAAATTTAAAATATAAACAATTAGAAATAATATTATGTTATTTATTAAACTAATGAGAAAAGAAATTAAAATTATTTTATTTTATTTACATAACTAAAAAAAATTAATAAAATATTATAATTTGACTAAATTATTATTGTTAAAAAATTATAAGGTGCTTTTGAAAAATTAATGTAAAATTAAAATTTAATGTAATTCGAAGTAATTACAAGATTTGATGCATTTGTTTGGTTAAATAATTGCTCAGTAATCATATAATTTGAGATAATCCAGGGAGTCTCAATTACATTATCTAATTTTTATGACTCCATTAAAATTGATGGGACTATTATGTAATTACAAAATATTATTATTTTTAATTAATTAATATTATTAAGCTATTAATTACCAACTACGAAACATAAAAATAAAAATTCATATATAATTATTATTTGAGATCCAAACAAATTTTGTATTTTAAAATATAATATAATTATATTTTGTAATTACTATATGCTAGTAATTACACCACTACCATAGTAAGTTATCAACTACCTTTATTCCAATAGTACGAATTATAACAATAATTTTAGCTTTGAAATTCTTTTTATTAATCCTTGTATACACATACATTGGGGCTATTGAAAGTAGCAAGTGTAATAATACATGAAGGATCAAGACATGTTGGTACATGTGTATACAAGGAACACTAATTAATTAGTCCTATAAATCCGAATTTGAAGTTCTTATATGATTCTCTATCAATGGTGATTTTGCTTGAAGGAATTTTTCCTAGCTGTTGCCAGAACAGTCTTGTCAGCAACTATGAAATATGCAGCCCCAGCCACTGCCATCAGATATATTAAATAAACTTTATATTAACAAAAACCAAATATTTCATCATAATAACTCAACTTTTTAATGCATTAATATAATCCATTAAAGATGAAAGAGTATAGTAACCTGTGGAGATAATGAGGGCCTGAGCAGTGTGGTTGAGATGGGCTTTTGCCCAAGGCAGAATTCTTGCACTAGCAAGCTGCAAGTAAACAAACAATTTTTTTTTTCAAAACAAGTAAACTAACATATATCTATATAAAGGGCGAAATTGTAATATTTATGCAAACATAATGTCATGTATATATGAAGTAGAAGGCTATGACCAGGGAGGGACTTACAGTTGGAATGGCAGTGGCAATAGTAGCAACAACAGCTGCCTTAGCTCCTGCTTTGACACCTTCTGTTTTTGTGTTAAAAGAAAAGAAATATCGGTCAAAGTAGTCTATGTTTATGCACAATTTAATACAAAACAAACATAAAATCATTAATATTGCTTTTCTAATCCTTGGCTATATAAATCTATTAAATAGAATTTTGGGAGTCATCATAAAGACTCGCATCACATTTTTACTATTACTAATACTAATATAGAGTTTATATTATATAAAAACTAAAGCTCTCAAATCTAAATTTCATAACAGCGAGTATGAGCAAGAAGAAGAAGAACATACCATGAGAACAGCGTTTAGCCATGGCCAGCCTCTGGTCAAGGGAAGATTGAGCTGCATTCTTTGCCATTGTATTTTATGATAATTAAAGATAACTTCAAATGAAAGAAATTATAACAACAGATAATAGGTCTAAAAGATTTTTTTAAGCTTTGGATGAATTGATGAAGATGTTGGATTGGTTATGATTATTTATTAAGCATTTTTGGGTGTCCAGAGTTTGATGGTTTTGCTCTAAATTCTAAGGTTTCTGGGCACTTGTTTTCACCTAGACACGTGTTATTCCTTAAATGCCCTTGGTTTCCCAGCACATGGTCTGAAATTTTGTTGAGGGCCGAAAGGTAATTTGGATTACCCAATTGGTGAATTTGGTCACGTGTTTACTTTTAATAATGTTTCAGGACCAAACACAGAAGACTCAGAATAAATGAGCAAAAGAAGTATTTTTTTTATAAGAGAATTTTGATTTATAGAATATTATTTATTATTCTAAATTAATTATTTTAAATTTAATAATTATATTTTATAGAAATACGTGTATAAATTAATATTATATATTTAAAATAAATAAAATATAATAATTATTTTTTTTTTTTTTTTAAAAAAGTAAGATTTTAACAATGTATTTTTAAGAAGCTTTTATATATCGTAATGTAAAAATGTATTGTAAAATAATAAAAAAAAATTTGTGATGTTGGGAGTGCTCTAACATAAGATAATTTATTCTAACAAGTAAAGTAACAACTCTTGTTTGGTTATAGATTAGTGACACTAGTTTTTTCTACATGCCCCCTGGTTTTAGACAAAAGTGCCCTGAAAACCATGGTTTAAGACAAAAGTGCCCTAAAAACAATGGGTATTGGGTAGCAGTAGCACTTTACTTAACTTGCAACTTGCAAAGTCATGAATTTGAGATTTGATTCATGAGATTGGAACACCTGTTATGCATTTATCAGTCTCCTTCATTACCAAATCACCAAAATAGTGTCGAAAATGTTGAACAAAAGTAATACTTACTTTTATTATTACAAACTAGGTGCAGTCCTTAGTATATTTTTAGTTGTCTAATCTTATGGATGTTGTTCAATGAACAATATAATTTTAAGGGTAAATGGCGGCAAAACTTCTAAAATTTTCGTTTCGGTTTCACTTAACTCCCAAAGTCCAAATTTGTGCGAGATAACCCCTAAAACCACTATACTGTTAGTGAAAACACACATCCGTCCCCCTGACCCTATTATTTGCCTACGTGGCTCAGTCCAAGTATGCAATAGCTTGTCATATTATTAATTATTATGACGTGGAATTTAAAAAAAAAAAAGGTTTTTTTTTTTTTTTTGTTTAACTAAGGCCTAATTAGAAAAAATAAAAAAGACAAAAAAATAAAAGAAAAAAAAAACACAGATTTAAATTAAAGACACATTTAATTATCCAAAAGACACAATTCATTCTCTAAAAGACACATTAAATTCAAATAGAAACGGTACAAAAATTAAAACTAAATTATAACTGTAAATCAAAAAAAAAAAACGCAAAGTCAGAAGTGTTTGAGCAATCGAAGGAACCCCAAAAAAGTAAACCCATAAATTACCACCATTTTCGTGAGAAATCGAAGAAAACCCAGGCAAAAAAATCGTGGTAGAGAAAGCACGCAGGAGGGAAACACGAAACCCAGCCAGCCGAGGTTGAGATTCAGCATCCTCGTGTGAAATCGAACGAAACCCAAAAAAATGGTAGAAGTAGAAGGTTTTTGAAATGGCGTTTCGTCGTCGAGGTGAAGAAGATCCTCCTCCCGACTACAGTAAGTCCCAGATCCATATTTTCTAGGGGTTTTTGTGATTTCAAAAAATGTTGGTGTTGTTTGGGTGAATGTGAGTAGAATGAGTTAATGGGGGGGTTTTATACGAATTTTTCAGTGGGTAGTAGCTTTAATGGTTTGTGGTGGGGCTTGTGGTCCATATCCTGTACAGTCATTGGATATGATATTAAAGTGGAAGGTTTGAAATTATTGCAGAAAACAGATTAGTCAAAGGTTGTTGGGAATCTTTGGTTGTTGTATTCTTCAATGGGAACATTTCCACATGTTTTTGTCTATTTTATATTATTCCTTGTCTGTTTGTTGGCATTGGGGGATGAATTGCTTTTGGGGGTTAATTGCTGTTGGGGGTTAATTGCTGTTGGGGGTTAAGCCAAAATGTTGGGAAAGTTTTATTGGTTTTGCCTATGTCACCTGTAAGATTAACTGTGTACTTATACTTACATATTAACTTTGCAGGTTTGAATTTGGATAATTTTACTGTGAAATTTTTCCATGGTGGTTATTGGTTCACCCGAGGTGGCAATAGAAAGTATGAGAATGGTCGAATTGCCTATTTTGATTTCTGTAATTTCAATGGATTCAGCAGGCTCCACCTTGAAGAAATGGCTCAGGTATTGGGATACAGATTCCCTTTTGCTTTTCTGTTTAAGACAAAAGGGAAGAACTTGAATATGGGGTTTCGGGTTGTTGAAGAAAGTAAAATTATTTTGATGTTGGATGATTTGAGGGGCAGAAATGTTGGAATTTATTTTACTAGGATCTTAGATCTACTCACAAGTATGTTGTTTAACACCCTAAATATGAACTTTCTAAAACGATAAATAAACACATATAAAGTTAAGAAAACCTTACATTGGTTGCAGCGGAATAATGTCTCCTTCCACTCAGATCTCTAACCCTTGTATCCTTTCTGCCGCAGAGTATTATCAAGATCTGAGCCCGAATGACCTTCTCTTTGTGTGTGATCCTTCACAGTCTTCCAATCTATGATTGAGGTACCACTTGCTGTGTGTGGGCACTACTCTATCACTAAGGTTCGAAATTGAGAAGAGGAAAAGAGAGAGGTATAGGGTCGGCTATAGAGAGAGAAGTGGAAAGCTCAGTTTTTCTAAAAAAGTAATTTTCTGATTTTCTGACAAAAAGCATATTTTTGACTGAGCCATCACTTTCTATTTATAGGCAACTACTAGGTTTAGGTTAGTAATTATTTGGCATTAAAATAATGAAAATATTAATTGGAAAAACTTGCTTAAGTGGCCGGCCAAGGTGTCTATTGGGCCTCACTTGGTTTTTGCAGTTTTCACAATTTTTATTTCTATTTTCTCAAAAACGCCAATTTTCCAATTTTAACCATTTAAATGCAAAAACTAATTATGTAATAACTAAAATAGATTATTAAATAATATTGTCATTTAATTTAATTATTAATTAGATATATAAAGTCTATTAATTAATAAATAAACCTAGAATCTCTTTTCTTTACAATTTCACCCTTGCTTAGTGAAAATTCACAAATCAGACATAGTCTAACTTTAGAATTATAATTGATTAATCACAAATCAATTATTGAGTCTTACAAGCAGTATAGTCTCAACTAGAATGGGGACCATGGATCTATATGCTGAGCTTCCAATAAGTGAACCGAATTTACTAAATAAATCCCTACTTATTAATTCCTCGTTGAATCCACTCTTAGAACTTAGAATTGCACTCTCAGACTTATATAGAGCATATTATATGTTCCACGATATAGATATGCTATCTCATTTAACCATTGTTATAATCTTATTGTGATCAAAGATCCCCTATATAGATGATTTACATCGAGATGGGATAATTTTACCGTTTTCACCCCTCAACGTATTTTGCCCCTTAAAACACTTAGCTACCTGTAAATGATGTTTAGTGATCTAAGAATTAGTCACTTAAACAAGAGCTCGTCCATTTACTTCTATTTAGCTAAGCTCGAAGGGAATCATCACTTGACTTCTATACACCAGTAGAAGCTATAGATTCCATATTTATGTTCAGCACTCCCACTCAATCATACTATCATGTTCCCAAAATATACGTATCACCCTGACCCAAAAGTAGGCTTAACTAATAAATCAAAGAACATGAATAGCACTCCTGAGTTGAGCCTAAGCATATCAGGCTTTAGATTCTTTTAATCTTAAGATCAACTACTGATATTGACTTGGAAAGATATGACGGTAAGTTTATAATATCTTAACTAAGTTCAATATCGGTCCAGTCCAATGTATACTCCATACATTCGAAACTAGTATACTTTACCAATGTCCTGGAAAGAACATAACACTTACTCCAAGTGTAAGTACACATCATCGCTGATTATCACATTAGTGTAAATCCAAAACACTGATGAAACAGGGACTTAGTCTTTTGATTCATATAATCACAATCACATTCCACTGTGTTGACAATACTGTAATTGTGAATAAACATATGATCTGGACTTAACAGATTTTGTGTGTAAATGTAATAAACATATTAAACCATTAGCATGTAAAATTCATGCAAACATAAATCACTTCAAATTTCTTATATTGATAACTAATCAGATTGTAAAGGGTTTTATTTAGGGCACAAAACTCAACAAACTCCCAGTTGCACTAACATAAAACAAACTGTGCAAATAAATCAATCTGTTGTCTTGATCTTCAGATCAAGTGTAGTATATTTGAATCCAACCAAACTTTTGGAAACTGGTTCATAAAAATATTTATGAAACATCCTTTACTATATGCTTTACTCATCAAGGGATACTGAAATCCTTACTGTTTTAAAGTACATCTGAATAAACAGAAGACATATCTCTCATATTTTAAAATATGGCATTGAGATAATACAGTGTAGACTTTTCTTCAGTAAAATAACTTTCTGGTACTTTCGAATTTACAAAGTTATAAATCTTCTCTGGTAGAGCTTGAATTATTATAGAATAACTCCTCCACCCCCAGAGTAAGCACCATCTCAAAGTTATAATACTTTTAACCTCTTATTGTTTGGAGAGTTATCTAGTTGTGACTTTTGTATTAGTCTGAAACTTTAAGTTTCTTTTAAGACTAAATCATCAACATAGCAGACTAGTATTTGAAGTGAAAAATACTTGCCAGAGATTAAGTAATCAAAATTAAGATACCATAAAATGTTATGAGGATTAAGAAATCTTGGCTCAAGTCATTCGAATAGACTGAACTAGAATTCTTTTATCTTATTCTCATAATTCTGATAAGTTATATCTATCCACATGAATGGTTAGATTTGCTTTTCAGTAGTGTTCTTAAGTTCCTATCACAAGTGTCAACCAAATGAAGATGGGTAAAGAATTTTAAAATTCTCCCACTCAATTAAGCTAGTGTGATACATTATCAAAGAACTTTTATAGGTATCATTATTTACTACAACAGTAAAACTAAATTGGAACATACAATCAAGATCAAGGATTTATATTGATAATAGCTAATTCATTATATTACTTCCATGTTTAAAGAAAATATGTGTTACATAGGGTATTGTGGATAAATTCCACCCCTAAGTATATAGAGATTATGATCCACCCCTAAAGGTTATAAAGATCATGATTCTCTAAGTGTTATAGAGATTATGTGGAGTTGAATACAATCCAGAGTTCATTAGATATAAAAGATCGTTGTACTGCATAGTTTTCTTAACTTTTCTCCACCCCTATCAGATCAAAAGATCCTTTTATTAAACAAATTCTCAATAATTGTATTAGAATTAACAATTATTAATAAACACAGAAATAATTTCTAGTGTTTATTTAATATAACTCTATGAAGAGTTGTAAATATTATAGAATTTGTATCAATAATAAAAAAACATTTACACATACAAACATATAAATATAATGTGGTAATTATGGTTTAAGATAAAGTAAATGAAGCTCAATCTCATAAATTGCAATTTATTTGAAATAGAAAATAAAATATTATTAATAAGAAAAAAAATGTATTGCAACAATATGAGAAAACGGGGATAAAAATCCCTAACTAAAATTCGAAATCCAAATGGTCTTTAAGCTAAAACAATTAATTCAAAAATTGATAAATGAGCTTTATCTTCATCTTGGACGATCTTCACCCTTTGTCCAGCTTTTCGATCCAACTCACTAAGATAGCATCTGAGTTCAAGTAGCTTGGCCTATAAGAAGAAGAAACAAATAAACAAAGTTAGTCCAGAATCAAAAATCCAATTGGATAATAATTCACTAAAACTCTTAAAGTTTATAGAAAGAAATACCTTCTTTCTTTGCAAGAAGTTTAGGACATTGGGGTTTCCAATGACCTTTCTCATTGCAGTAGAAACACTTTCCTTTTAGTGCATCACCAGAAGCAGCAGCCTTTTTGTTTTTCATGGCTTTGGCACACTTCTTGGTGTTTCTCCACTTCTTCTAAGATTTGGGTTTAGAAGTAGAGGCAACATTTGCCTCAGGTTTGACCGTCCCATTACCATTGCCAGAATTTTAAGGTTTACCCCCTTTCTTCTTGGGGCCTCCAATCAAATTTTCATATGTCTGAAGGTCATTGACTAACTCATGAAAGTCTATGTCCTTTTTATTCATGACATAATTTGATGTATAGGACAGAAATGATGGAGTCAGACTATTCAAGATAAGACTTACTTGAGTAGTGCGATCCATTTCAGCACCATGATCCTGGGCTTCTTGGAAATAACTTGCCATTAGGAGAACATGATCACGCACACTTTGATGTGGTTCCATCCGTGCATTGATGTATTTCTTAGTCGCGTCAAAGCGAGACTGAAGAGATGCCCTACCGAATAGCTCAGTTAACTTCGTCATAACTTCAGCAGCCTTTTCGGTTTTAGAAAACCGAGTTTTAAGGGTGTCAACCATGCTGGAAAGCATGAAGTATAGAGCTTTGTCGTTAGCTTTCTGCCAACGCTCATACTTTTCTTTAACAGCTTTGGTTGCATTGTCCCCCGACACTTCAGGAGACGGCTCAGTTAACACAAACAAGGCACTTTCTCCTATGAGAGCAATATTAATGTTCTCATTCCATTTTGGAAAGTTAGATCCATTTAGCTTATTTTCGGTCAAGAGTGATAACATGGAATTCATCATGGTTATACAGGATACTACAAAATAATAAATAGAAATCAATAATGGTTTAACACAAAATCCAAATTAGAAATTATAAGCACATAGCATGTAGGAATGATAAGAGAAAATACTAAAAAAAATACAATCTTAAATAATTTCCAAGGTTTTCAACAAACTAATATCAGTGTCCCGTTTAGGCGAGAGTCAAAGCTACCATCCATTTAATAGAGTTGTCAGCTCATCTAAAATGTTAAACATTCTAGCAACCTTTTATTCGATCAAGATGGAATCCAGCGTTGTCCCGTTTAGGCGAGAGTCAAGGCTATTCTATCTTATGAGCTTCTACCATTGTTTCATATTGTGTAAGTCAAATACAGTCGCCACCATTAGGGTGATCCATACCATATAAAACTTACAAAGCTACTTATCTTTTGAGATTAAACGATGCTAACTTGCTAATGAACGTTCCTCCATTAGGGAGGATTACTCACTAAAACAAAAGCTATGTAAAACCAACAATGGAGATCGAATATCTTAATAATAATAAAGCTCATTCTTTAAAATGTATTTTTTTTATTATTTATAATAAAATATATATTCATTAAATATCGAATTTAGAATTAAAATTCTAAATTAGAATTTAATTTAATATTTATAAAATTATACTTAGATGGTGATTGAAATAAATTGAATTATTTCCATCTTAGTAGTAATTTTTATATATAAATATTAAGAGAATTATTTAAGTTGTATTAATTTAAATCAATTTGCAACTCAAATTAAATTTTCATGAGAATATATTTATTGTATTTTGAAAAAAGGAAAGTATAAAAACTTTACTATTTTCGAAATACTTAAATAATAATTACTTAGAAAAAAAAATACTTCAAGCAAAAATATCACCTATCTAGATTTTGACTAATTAATTCAATTTCTAATAATATACTTTAATTCATTTATTTTAAATTAATCAATAAATGAAAAAATCATTGATTTAAGTTGGTCCAAGAATTAATTAAAATAAATAATTAATTTACAACTTAATCTATTTTTCAAGATAAATTCAAAAACATCTAGCATAATTAAATGTAATTTCGAAATTGATTAATAAAATCAAGAAAAATATATTTTGAAAATTATTTAAATTTAAGTTGAAAAAATAAATTTCAACTTAAAATAATTTTCTAATTAATTAAGTGTCATGAAAAAGAAATATTTAAGTATCATGATGAAAATTAACTTAGATATTTAATTAAATGTATTAAATTCAAGAAATAAATAATTAAGTGTAGAGAAGGCTTAATTATTAATCTCTAGTTTAATACTAGGAAAAAATATACTTAAATTAAATTGTACCAAAATTAATTATTTAAATAATTAATTTCACAATGTATAATATTTTTCTATTTAATATTAGAAATAATAAGTAGTCTAGAAATAACTATCTAGAAAATATCTTATTTCACTAAGTATCTTTTCCACAAAATTTGAAAAAATATCTAATTTAAGTTGTTATAGAAAAAATCTAGAACTTAAATATTTTCAAATTTAAATTTAACTAAATATCAAAAATTAAGTTGTAACCACTTAATTTGAAAAATATTCTATTTTAAGTTTAAAACTAACTTAAAAAATATCTTAAGAATCTTTAATAACTAATGCCTAGAATTCCTCAACTTAATTTTAAATTTAAATAAAATATTAAAATTTAAGTTAGATATGAAAAATCAGTTAAAGTAACTCATTTATAACTTAAATAGGAATATTTAATTAAATAAGCTTTAGAAAGAATCTAATTAGTTAAAAAAATTTATTTAATTAAATACAAGAAAAATACAAATAGTTTGTCTACAAATAATATCTAAAACTAAGAGTGTTTTTCTTAAATTTAACTTTATAATATTAAAATGAAAATAAATTTCATATATTTTAAAAGTTAATTATGTTGCTAATCAATTTTTATTAGGTTAAACTAATTTAATTAACCTAGCACAGTTACTCAAATCAGGCAAATGGGCCTTCACAATTGGGGTAGTTCATGTGAGGGGGAGCTGGGTTCAGTATGTCGTACCCACTTCTAATGGCCCCCAACTCTTACAAAAGAGAGGAATTTAACCTTAAAATAAATAACTGTTATTAATTGAATAGGTCCAAAAACTAAATGGACCTAATTAAAATCTATCATAGTGTGACATTTTATTTAGCAACAACCTATATGCATCTATATAATAAAATAAACATATAGGCTCACACATGCACACATTTGGATGGATCCTATCATGTTGCTAAGTCATACACAGATGAAAGAAGATTGTAAAATTTACCCGTTACAAATTATTTACTTGACCTATCGTCAATTGAACCATGGGTTAAAATCAGATCATTGGATCTGTCAATAAGTTAACCATGACAATTTAGATCAAGCAATAATAGGTTTTATGAAACTTACACATAAGCTAAAACACATACTCCTGCAACAAGGTATACTGGATAGTTGGATGTAAGATTTATTTAATTTTAAATAATTAAATTTTGAAAAATTAAATAAATAATAAAAATAAATAAAAAAATATATTTATTTTTGAATTTTAAAAATAATAAAATAATATTTAAAATTAAACCTACAATTTTGAAAAATTAGGTTTCAACTAACCTAAATATCATTTCAAAATTTGCTAACTACTTTTAAAACAAAATAATGTTATTTTATAAATTAAATATTCAATAAAAATTAAAAAAAAAATAAATAAATATATTTTTTCAGATTTTATGATTTAGTTTAAATAAATAAAATAACAAAATTTAAAAGTTAGCAAAATATCTTATTTCTATTCAAAATATCATGATTATAGTTATCTTATTTTAAATTTAAATAAGGTCAAATTAAAAAAAATATATATTTAATTTAAAAAAATAATATCTGACCATTAATTTAAAAATAAGATAAGATATAATCAAATTTAAAAATCAGATAAAAAATCAAGCAAAAAAAGATAGATTTTTACTTGTTTTCAAATTCAAATTACACTAATATCTAAGATTAATTTTAAAAAATTCAAATTAATTTATTTCTGATATTAGATTTGAAAATTGAAAAATAAAAATCTAAATACAAAACTACACAAAAAATCAGAAGTTAAATCCATGAAATAGCATGAAAAATCGAAGAAAAACGAAAAAAATACGAGCTATACGGACACTATGCTGTGCATACTGCCCGCGCGCGCAACGGGGGTGCATGGCCGAGGTCCCTCGGCGCAGGAGGCTGCACGCAGCCTGTTTCGCGCGCGAAGGGACGAGTTTCAGACAAAAACTCGGTCGAGCAGCTGTCTGAATGCGTGCTGTCCGAGGGTATCCCCTCATCCGAGCGCGTGAGTGGGTTGCACGACCCTGATATTTTTTGAAACTTCAAAAAATCATAACTAATTCAAATTAAATCGAAATTGAGTTCTATAAAAAAGTAAATTGCTTAATTTTTTCCATATTATCCAACAAAAATAATTCCAGAAACAGAATTTTAATTATTTTTCACGAAAAATTCACAAACATCAATCAATCATCATATAACACAACACACAACATGAAACCATCCAAAACACAAACAAATCGTTTTAAAGTCCAAATTTCTTACAAGCAAATCAATTATTATGGCTCTGAGGCCAGTTGTTGGAATTTATTTTACCAGGATCTTAGATCTACTCACAAGTATGTTGTTTAACACCCCAAATATGAACTTTCTAAAACAATAAATAAACACATATAAAGTTAAGAAAACCTTACATTGGTTGCAGCGGAATAATGTCTCCTTCCACTCAGATCTCTAACCCTTGTATCCTTTTGTCACAGAGTATTATCAAGATCTGAGCCCGAATGTCCTTCTCTTTGTGTGTGATCCTTCACAGTCTTCCAATCTATGATTGGGGTACCACTTGCTGTGTATAGACACTACTCTATCACTAAGGTTCGAAATTGAGAAGAGGAAAAGAGAGAGGTATAGGGTCGGCTATAGAGAGAGAAGTGGAAGGCTCAATTTTTCTGAAAAAGTAATTTTCTGATTTTCTGACAAAAAGCATACTTTTGACTGAGCCATCACTTTCTATTTATAGGCAACTACTAGGTTTAGGTTAGTAATTATTTGGCATTAAAATAATAAAAATATTAATTTGAAAAACTAGCTTAAGTGCCCGGCCAAGGTGTCTATTGGGCCTCACTTAGTTTTTGCAGTTTTCACAATTTTTATTTCTATTTTCTCAAAAATGCCAATTTTCTAATTCTAACCATTTAAATGCCAAAACTAATTATTTAATAACTAAAATAGATTATTAAATAATATTGTCATTTAATTTAATTATTAATTAGACATATAAAGTCTATTAATTAATAAATAAACCTAGAATCTCTTTTCTTTACAATTTCACCCCTGCTTAGTGAAAATTCACAAATCAGACATAGTCTAACTTTAGAATTATAATTGATTAATCACAAATCAATTATTGAGTCTTACAAGCAGTATAGTCTCAACTAGAATGGGGACCATGGATCTATATGATGAGCTTCCAATAAGTGAACTGAATTTACTAAGTAAATCCCTACTTATTAATTCCTCGTTGAATCTACTCTTAGAACTTAGAATTGCACTCTCAGACTTATATAGAGCATATTATATGTTCCACGATATAGATATGCTATCTCATTTAACCATTGTTATAATCTTATTGTGATCAAAGATCCTCTATATAGATGATTTACATCGAGATGGGATAATTTTACCGTTTTCACCCCTCAACGTATTTTGCCCCTTAAAACACTTAGCTACCTGTAAATGATGTTTAGTGATCTAAGAATTAGTCACTTAAACAAGAGCTCATCCATTTACTTCTATTTAGCTAAGCTCGAAGGGAATCATCCCTTGACTTCTATACACCAGTAGAAGCTATAGATTCCATATTCATGTTCAACACTCCCACTCAATCATACTATCATGTTCCCAAAATATACGTATCACCCTGACTCAAAAGTAGGCTTAACTAATAAATCAAAGAACATGAATAGCACTCCTGAGTTGAGCCTAAGCATATCAGGATTTAGATTCTTTTAATCTTAAGATCAACTACTGATATTGACTTGGAAAGATATGACAGTAAGTTTATAATATCTTAACTAAATTCAATATCGGTCCAGTCCAATGTATACTCCATACATTCGAAACTAGTATACTTTACCAATGTCCTGGAAAGAACATAACACTTACTCCAAGTGTAAGTACACATCATCGCTGATTATCACATTAGTGTAAATCCAAAACACTGATGAAATAGGGACTTAGTCTTTTGATTCATATAATCACAATACATTCCACTGTGTTGACAATACTGTAATTGTGAATAAACATATGATCTGGACTTAACAGATTTTGTGTGTAAATGTAATAAACATATTAAAGCATTAGCGTGTAAAATTCATGCAAACATAAATCACTTCAAATTTCTTATATTGATAACTAATCCGATTGTAAAGGGTTTTATTTAGGTCACAAAACCCAACAAGAAATTACAGGGAGGTCAACATATGTTTGGTATTGCCAGATCCAGTTTTCGCAGTTGAATGGAGACTGGATGAGGAGGCAGTAAGGCATGTCCCCCAACCCGAACCTGCTAAATTGGACAAATGCATTCTGAAGGAGTTGCCATCTGACAGTGAATTAGTACCAGATGTTGTCGTAAATCCAAGAGGCCATCATAATCCTAATGATGAATTCTACAACAAGTTTGTGCAAGAGTGCAGTCCTCAATCAGGTAATATTGTGCCTAAGATAATTGATATTTCATCCTCCTCTTCATTAGAATCTGAGGAAGATGATGATGCTGCTAATGATGATGGAGATGATGATGATGTTGATGATGATGATGGAGATGATGATGATGCTGGTGATGATGAAGATGATGACCATGATGATGGAGATGGAGAAGTTGATGATTGTGGAGATCCACCTGATGATCAGAATATTTCTAAAATCATGGACTGGGCTGAGGAGACTTTAGGGCATTTGGATGATGATGGAGGCCTAACAACATATCCAATACCATTGCAGCAAATCCCCCCACAAAGCCCCCCTCTGCCAGATGCAGCAACATCAGCCCAGGTTAGTGTATATATTTGGCATGTTTTGGCTCTATATTGTTGATGTTTTGGCTTTGTTTTGTTGGCATGTTTCTAATTTTTAATTTGTTTTTTGTTTATAGGATAATCATGGTTCAACAAGTTCTCCAGAGGTGGAGATCACTGGTTATAAAGAGGTTGAAGAATTTCTAGGAGCTAAAAGACTTTGGCAGAGGATGAGGTTGAGATTCAGTGCCCAATCACAACCAGATTCCCACACTCAACTAGAACCCCATACTCAACCAAATTCCCACATTGAACCAGAACCCCGCACTCAACCAGAACCCAACATAGAACCAGAAACCATTCTCCCAACACCCCAAACCCTATCTGAACCCCAGCCAAAACTGAAACCCAACCAGAACCACAACCCCACCTTGAACCAGAAACTCATAGCCAATCTCAAACCCACCCTGAAATTGAAGAATCTCCAAAAGCCAAAAGAGTTAGGCAGAGGAGGAAGCTTAAGGAACCCCAATCTCAATTAGAAACCCCACCAAGAGCCAAAAGACTTAGGCAAAGGAGGAACTACAAATCCCCCCACTTTGAAACCCAACCAGAACCACAACCCCAACCTGAACCAGATATTATAACCCAACCTGAGTTTGAGTTTCCCTCACAATCATCCCAGCCTGACCCTCAAACCCAACCAGAACCTCACCCTGAACCAGAAACCCAACCAGAAGCTGATTTTGTTTTGCATGAGGAGGAATACTGTGGTGAGCCATAAGTAGAGAGGCATGGCTACACACAACCTGACAATTGTGATTGGTGGGGAAGGCACACTGAATTGGTTCCTGATGTCCTCTGTGAAGATGATGGTGACATTGGTCAAGAAGATGAAATGGGCAGTGTTCATAGTGATGAAGAAAATGAAGGTGGAGGACCATATAAGTTGCCATACAATCCAGAGATAAATCTGGAGAACTTGGAGTGGAAACCATACATGGAGTTTGCAAGCATAGAAGTTCTGAGGAAGACAATCAAGGCATATTTCATCCATGAAAACAAGAAGTACATTCTACAGGCTAATGACTCCAAGAAGTTTAGGGTGAAATGTAGGGCTGAAGGATATACTTGGATGCTCTATGCATATGTGAAGCAAGATGAAAAAACATTCAGGGTAAACAAATGTCAACCTAAGCATGAGAACTGTGGCATTGTTTTGGATAATAGACATATTACTACACAATGGCTAGCAGAACAATTCAGAGACACATTCAGATTACATCCATCAATTGAGTACAAGTCCTTCTTGAAGATAGTCAAAAATACAAAATATTCAAAGGTAACTACCACAAAGTTTTATAGGGCAAAGAACATGTCAAACGCAGAGCTAGAAGGCATAATCATTGAGCAGTATGCAATCTTGGAGGATTACTTCAAACAACTCTTCTAGACCAATTCAGGTAGCACTGGCAAAATTAAGTGTGAGACGGAAGGTGATAAAAGAATATTCCAAAGGTGCTATGTTTGTTTACATGCTTGCAAAGAAGGGTTTAAAAATGTTTGTAGGCCATTCATAGGACTTGCAAAGAAAATATAATATAATATTTTTTTTTTTTAAAAAAAATATTATATAAAATTTTAAACAAATATAAAGTTTCAAAATGTTATCAAGATGTATGAAAATAATAATATTAAAATTTTATAAATTAAAGAAAATTGTTTATAAACTTTTTAATTTTTATTTTTTAAAAAGTGTTTAAAGTCTAAAAATTTGTAACACTAAAAAAATATTACGGATCAATAAGCATAATTAACGCAAAAGAAATTTTTATTGTAAGTTTAAAAAAGTAATAAAATAGGGGAATTGCTATGTATACGATATTTTTCATTTTTTTTTCACTTTTACATATTTTTTTATAAAAGTTGTTTTCATTTTCAGGTTATGTTATTTTTATTTCAAGATTATGCTATTTTTTTTCGAGGTTATGATGTTTCTATTTTTGTAAATGAATAAAAATTCAATTATAAAAGTATAAATGAATAAAAAGTCAATATATAAGTATAAATGAAAAAGAATAGTAGAAAGATATTTTTAGCTATGTGCAATAGGTTTAAATTTAAACCGCAATATTTAAAGAAAAACAGCAACAACAATAACACTCTTTGTTACATAGTTGATATTCTTAGATATGTGCAGTATGTTTAATTTTAAATTTTAAAAGAGATTAACACTTTCTATTATATAGCTACATAAATTTTTAAAGTCTTAAAAAGTTATAACACTAAAAAAAATGTTACAGATCTGTTGATTGAGATTTTCGGAAACCACTAATTACGTATTAGCAAAGATGATTAAGAAAACTGGAGGAAAGATTTTTACGTGGTTCCAGTATTAATGAACTGTAGTCTACGAGTCACTTTTATTTATGGTGGGAATGTTTTTTTGAATAAAGAATATTCAAGTTACAATATAAGGGCTCACTTTAGTGTGTGAGTCCAAAATTCCCTTTTTCCATTATAGTTCCAAGTATTTATAGGAAAAAAGAAGGATCAAAGAAGGGAAATGGTACATATCTCCTCGGTCTCTAGGTGCTACCTAGCCTCCGTGATAGGAGTTTGGTGAGATAAGATTTGTCCCATGTGCGGTTGATGTGATAGTGCATAGCCGTCACTTTACCTTGCCTAGGTGAATGAGTCGTCAGAATAGTATGGCTTCATAATGATGTTAATCATGTGCCACATTAGTCATATACAATGATTTGCTTCAAAACCCGTGCTAGGCAAATAGTTGAGTCTCAGAGGACCTCTAATCTGGGAGCTTGGCACCTCTCGAATGGCTAAAGCAATCTGTTGATTATGTATCCTGAGATGGGGGTCTTGGATCCTCCTAAACGTGCCTTAACTTAGCGAGTTCGAGTGCAAAGTAATTCCACAAGTAGTATTAATCTCTTTGTGAATGAGGCCCCCTCAACCACGTGGAGCTCTGTATGTTTGCCACATATTTTGGTAAAAAATAGGTTCAACATTTACCCCTCAAGTTCCAGCTCATAAAATTTTGAGGTGGAAGTTGCAATAATGCTTTGTCTCTTCAGTTCGCTCTTGGGGGTATTAGGTGTGACGTTAGCTTCAAACAAAGAGTCCCAGCCATACAAATGAGCCACACATTATACAGGTGTTGGCCTATTTATCAATTGTGTCTTTTTACCTCGGTTTTGATGATGTCGATTGTACTTCTTGGCAAAAAAGAATCCTCCCCAAAATACTGGCGACTCTCTACCCCCAGTCGTCCCACCCATTGTGATGTAAGGGCTGGTCCCTCTTCCCCATTATGTTTCTTGTGCTAATGGCTGGGAAGGCAATGAATTGAATTCCTCCTTGAGGTGCGTTCATCAGCTTCAGAGGATCGTTGTGGAGAATGGGATTATTCCCCGCCCGAAGGGGTTTTTCATCGGCTCCCCTAGGAAAAAGAGACCCCAAACCATAGCTATGGGGGTTTCGAAGTATGGAGCTAGGCACATCTAATGGCTGGGGCGACTCTCCTAATAAAAAATTACTTCATCAACTTTTTAGTTTTTGTCGGACTAACTCCTTTTCAACTGATCCTGCAAGGCTACAGACTGTTAGCTGAGCTATTTATTTTCTATAGTGACAAGGGGTGGGATGTTCCCACTCATGCTGAAGTTTTGTATTTTTATAAACTTGTTACAATCCCTAAAAAGGGAGACAAATTTAAAGATAAGTTCTATTCTTTACAACCTCATTCAGACATTGTTGACGGGAAAGTCCCATATAATTTTAAGAAAAATGTAAAAGATTTTAGGCATTGATTTTCTTTTCCTCTGGCTTCAGGGACTTTGAATGTCTAGACCTTCTTATTGAGTGGACCAGGATCCTTCTTCTACTCCAAACGGCTCCTACACAACTCTTTCGGGACCACGAGGCAGTATTCCAAAATTTATCTAAGGAAGAGCTCAACATTGGGGACTTAGTGACCACTTGAAACTACAACAGGGTAGGTCTCTTGGTGGCCCCCCAAAGTGTGCATGACTGTAATCTTGGTCTAGTCACTTGCCCTAATGCCTAGGACAATGTAGTGGAGGAGGAACTCAGGGATTTAACCATCGAGGACGTGGAGACCAGTTACAACACCTATCGTAGGCAGAAGGAGGAGGAGGACTTGATCGCTTAGGCCCAGAGCGCATGGAGAGGGAAGCAGGTCTAGGTAAGAGCCCCGAGGATCCGCGCCCACAATTTCCTTTCCTTGTGCCCAACGTAGGGACTTTGGGGTGCTACCTCTTCTGCCATCAGTAAGTCTTCACTAACTTTGTTTCATGTTCCATCTATTCAATAGTATTCATGTGTATAGCCTATAAGCCTCGATGAGAGGCTCAATAGGTTAAGGATGCCCTGCTTTCGGTGGGGTGACAGAGAGAAAATTAGCTATGTTTCATTCATATGGGACTTCTTGGGTAGGTCCTAGATGGGATCGAGCCTTCCTGTCCCTATCTTGCTAGATCATTCTTCATACTTAGTTTCAAGTTGGTTCCTCCCCTCCAATAGCTACTTAGGGGACGACGACTCCAGTGATTTGGTCTACCAATTGGTTAAGACAGAGTTGGGGCACCGGGGTAGGCAGGGGTGTGCATAAATCGATCCAATCCAATGAGAACTGACCGATCCAATTACAACCGACCGCCAAACATTGGATATCCAATTGTGATCAGATCGGATGGGATGTTATTTTTAAATATCCAATTGGATCGGATCGGATGGTGGATGGGGTATCTAAAATTCCAATACATCCAACATTCAATCGAACTAATTAGTATTTTCATTTAGTTTGGATGAGTAATTAGGTTTCATATTGTTATAAGTCAATCCAGTCCAATCCAATGCACACTGGACCTAAAATATTAAATGGATCCCATCCGATCCAAAAAAATACTAGGTCTAAAATATTGGATAAACCCAAATTAAACCAATAAATATTTATCAAATACATCCAATGGATAGAAGCGATCCAATCCAACATCCATTCGATTGGATGACTGAAATTGATTGGATCAGATCGGATGGTAAAATCTAACATCCAATATATGATTAGATCAGATCTGGATAGGCCTAAAAATATTAGATGTGATCCAATGAACACCCCTAGGGGTAGGATTAGTCCCCTCCACAACCTTTGTTGCTTGTCTAACTTTGTCGTGATTATGTGCATTGTCTACTACTGCCTTATACTAGATGAAATGATTGTGTTTTGTAGTTCCTCCGTTGGACAAGACCTTTGCCATGATGGACTTGATTGATGTTGGCCCCGAGGAACGTGTCGCGACACCGACTGCAGCTGCCCCAAACTTTGTGGTGACCTCAGGAGGACTCGCTAAGGTTAGTTTAAAGGACTTTGAGGTGTTTGTGCTTGAGGAGGGGGAGATAACCCCGTTGATTTCTAAGAGAGGAAAGAGGAAAGAGAGGGCTCTTTCAGAGTCTTCTTCAAAGAGGGCCAAAACTATCAAGACTCCCTCTCAGGGTACTCACAAGCATTCCTTCCAAAGTTGGGAAATTCCCAAGTGTACCCCCAATCTCATTGACTATGATCCTTCTGGACCCAAAACATGCTTCGCTTCATCTGGCCTAGTACAACTTTGTCGTGGACGCGCAAACTAAAGGGTCTGCGGAGGCTGATGTCCTAAAGCATTGGATAATTGAACATCATGATGCAACTCTCTACGGGCAGTATACTAGGGAAGTATTGACTTTGAACTTGGACCTCATGATTGATTGGTTCTCCAACTATGTTGGGTCTTCTGGCTCTGTTTTCCTCTAAGATCGTGAGCAACTTTGCAGCTGAGTTAGTTCAGCTACTTGTGAATAGGTTTAATGCATGTGCTTCAACGAATACTGTCTATCAAGCTCAGGATTTGAGTTTGATAATGGCCTCAATGAGTCATGTTTATCTACCTTACCTTTTTACTCATTTTTTGGCGTTTTCATGGATGTTTACACATTTTTCCTATTTTTTAGACTGGTAGTCTTTCGAAGAACTTGATAGATCAGAGATGCAACAACTACAGGATCTTAAGGGGCAGAGGAGACACTGATGGAGTTGAGAAAGGCTAAGAAAGAAGTGGAAGACCTGAAGGACAACGTCCTAGCTGATAGGACCCTAAGGGAAAGGGATGCAAAGAGAGTCACTGATTCGGAGAACCATTTGAAAGGGTACTAGGACTGCCAAGTACAACTGTTAACGACTAAACAAGTTGGTCTTTAGAAGGATACATATCTATTCAAACTCAAGTTGGAGATCGAGACCCTCCAAGCCAACTGACATGCAAAAGCTTCATGAGGTGGACCTTGAGTCCAATGCCAAAATGTCAGTCGAGCTGAAAGAGTTGCGCTTGATCCGAGACTCCAACAAGTTAGTGATGAGGTCTTAGCGAAGCGACCCCCAACTCATCAAAATATTTTCTATTCAATGGCCCATAGGAGTCAAGCCATTTTGCATATTCCATCACCTCACTTCCATCTTGCTCATTCACATCCTCTTCAGTTAAACTTACTTCTAACGAATCCTCTATCAACTTCTTCTTGTCCACTATTGTGTCCGTGAGATCAGCTGAAAAATTATTATCACTAGCCTTTCGGTAAGTCATTGCCTTAAGAACATTGAAAACCACCTCTTCCCCTTGCACCATTAGCTTCAACTCGCCTTCCTGAACATCTATATGCTTGGCTTGTTGCCAAGAATGGTCTCCTAAGGATAATGGGTACGTTTCTATCCTTTTCTATGTCAAGAATAATGAAGTTTTCTAGAAAAATAAACTTATCTACTTTGACAAGAACATCTTTGATAACCCCCCTTGGATGAGCCAACGAGCGGTCAGCTATTTGCAAGGTTACACTTGTAGGCTTTGCATCTCTAAATTTCAATCTTCTAAACACTGATAACGACATCAAGTTGATACTTTCTCCTAAATCATAAAAAGCATTCATCCTTTCTATCCTTCCAATATTACATGGTATGGTAAAACTCCTAGGATCTCTAAGTTTGGGAGGGAGTTTCTTCTGCAATATCGCACCACACTCTCAAGTTAATGCCACTATCTTGTAATCCTCCATTTTTTTCTTCTTGGACAGCATTTCCTTCATGAACTTGACATAGCTTAGCATTTTTTCCAAAGCCTCCGCAAATGGGATGTTAATGTGCAGCTTATTGAATACTTACAGAAATTTTGAAAACTGCTTGTCCATGATGGTCTTGCAGAACCGCTACGGATAAGGAATTTTTACATGGTGCTCTATGCTGACAGGTGGTGAAGCTTCTTTTAATGTAAGACTCTCAGTAGTCTTCTTCTCTTCTAATGTCTGTGCCTATTGATCATGAACCACTTCTTCCACTTGTTGTTTCTCACTAGGCCCCTCATACTTTTTCTCACTTCTCAAAGTAATTGCCTTACACTTTTCCTTTGGGTTCACCTCTAGTGTTAGGCAAGTTACCTTGAGGGCGAGTAGCCATTGGAGTAGCCAATTACCCCATCTGAGTTTCTAAGGCTTTAATGGATGGTCTAGTCTCTGTCATGAACTGAAGTAACAAATCTGTTTGAAGATTAGACCCTCCACTAGAACCTTGTTATTATGACTGTTGTTGATTTTGTTGGGGATGATTTCTCTGTTGGTAGAACCCCTGTTGCTGCTGATTAGAAGACTGCCCTTGAAAATACTGACGACGACCCCCTCCTTGGTTGTCCCCATAGTTATTGTTTTGAGAATAGTTTCCAATGGCTTTAGCTTGATCCATTGGCAAACTGTTCACATACACCGGGCATGTGTCAAGTGTGAGCCCCCCCACATAGCTCACAAGTAACTTGAGCCTGGGTACCTGAGCAGTCATCAACTTAGTCAGGGCCTCCACTTGGACTTTCAACTTAGTTATGGAATCAACTTCGTGCATACCCGCGACTTTCTTCTATTGGCTTCTCTCAGTTGGCCATTGTTAGTTGTTCATGTCCATCTCTTCAAGTAGTTCATAAGCCTCGTTTGTACTTTTTCTCATAAAAGCCCCATGACATCTATGATGGTTCGGGTATTACCAACTAACTCGTTGTCGAAATTATGGACCAACGTCCACTTCTCGATCCCATGATGTGGACATTTTCTAATGAGATCCTTGAACCTCTCCCAAGCCTCATAGAGAAATTCGTTGTCGAGTTGACAAAAATTATTAATCTCCCCTTGCAGCTTGACAACTTTAGTTGGAGGAAAGAACTTTGATAAGAATTTCATTGCCAAGTCAGTCCATGTATCAATGTGTTGGGTTTTATGCCCTAAATAAAACTCATTTCAATATAATCAGATTTACTTATTAATATAGATCAGAAATAACATTTAATGTTGCATGGTTTACATGATTTATTTCATGATTATATGTACATAATGTATGAATTCATCTGAAACCCTTTTCACATACTTGATCCTGTTTATTGTGTTGTCAACACATTGGAAAGTAAACATGACTATGTGAATAAAGTTTCCTAGATTTATCAAACATAGGGTTTTACTGATATGATAATCTACAACAGAGTTTACTTGCATTTGGAGAAGTGCTATGTTCTTTCCAGAGCATTGGTTAAAGTAAAGCTCAGGTTGGATGCATGGAGTATGCATCGGAAGGGACCGATATTGAACTTTGACTTAGATTTATTAAACTTACCGTAATATCTATTCAAGTCAATATCGCCTAGTTGATCCTAGATCAAATGATCTTAATCCTGTTATGATTAGGCTCAATCTCAAGAGGCCATTCGTGTTCTTTGATTTGTTAGTTAAGCCTACTTTTAGGTCAGGGTGATACGTACATTTTGGGAACACGGTAGTGCAATTGAGTGGGAGCGCTAACATAAACATGGAATCTATAGCTTCTATCTCGTGAATAGTAAGGAAAGGATGATCTCTTTCGAGCTTGACCAAACGAAAATAAATGGTGGAGATCTCATTTCACATAAGCTGAAATATCATTTATACGGGGTTAAGTGTTTTAAGGATTAAATTCATTGCAGGGTGTAACGGTAATCTAATCCCTTTACAGTGTATATCATTCATATGGAGGATCATTGATCAAATTAGGATTATAACAATGGATAACTAATGATGTGTCTATATGGTGGAACATATATAGCATTCTATATACTGAGAGTGCAATTCTAAGTTCTATGCGTGGATTCAACGAAGAATTAATAAGTTAGTGAATTTTAGTAATAAATTCTTGATCTACTTATTGGAAGCTCGGTTATATAGACCCATGGTCCCCGCACTAGTTGAGATAATATTGCTTGTAAGACTCATACAATTGGTTTTGATTAATCAATTATAATTCTCAATTTAGACTATGTCTATTTGTGAATTTTTCACTAAGTAAGGATGAAATTGTAAAGAAAGAGTTTTAGGGGATTATTTGTTAATTATGATACTTTATATGGTTCAATTAATAAATATGATAAATGACAATATTATTTAATAATTATTTATAGTTATTAAATAGTTAGAATTGACATTTAAATGGTTGAATTTGAAAATTGGCATTTTTGAGAAAATCAGATGCAGAAAAGATAAAACTGCAAAATTGCAAAAAGTGAGGCCCAAATCCACTATGCATGGCCGGCCACTTTTGTAGGGAATTTAAACTGATATTTTCATTATTTTAATGCCAAATAATTCAAACCTAACCCTAGTGGAATGCTATAAATAGATAGTAAAGGCTTTAAGAAAATTACACTTCTGATTCAGAAAAAACTGAGCCTTTCTCTCTCCCTATCTTTAGCTACCACTTCTTCTTTCTCTTCCCTCTTGAATTTTGAAATTCTTAGTGTGAGAGTAGTGCCCACACACAGCAAGTGATACCTCAATCATAGTGAGGAAGATCGTGAAGAAAGACTTTCAGCAAGAAGGAGTTTCAGCACTAAAGAATCAGAGGAAGAGATCCAAGTTCAGATATTGATAATGCTCTGCTACAGAAAGGAATCAAGGGCTAGATATCTGAACGGAAGAAGTCATTATATTCCGCTGCACCCAATGTAAGGTTTCCTAAACTTTATATGTGTTTATTTCATCGTTTTAGAAAGTTCATATTTAGGGTGTTAATTAACATACTTGTGAGTAGATCTAAGATTCTGGTAAAATAATTTCCAACACAATGTAGTTGGGCGGCAAAGACACCAACTAACTCTTAGCTCGCTCCCTCAGCAAGAATGGGAACAGTCTCAGACGAATGGCATTATCACTAACTTCGTTCACCTTGAATGTTTGAAATAACTCCACGAAGTTAGATAGATGCACGTTTGGATCTTCTGAGGGCAGTTTGCCAAACTGGACTGAAGATTGTACCATTTGGAGTATGGCTGGCTTTATCTCAAAATTGTTGGCTTCTACGACGAGCGATCTTATACAAGACTCAACCCCTGTCAATGTTGGGAGAACATAGTCCCTCAGACTACGATCAGGTGGATTACGACTGTTTGCCTAGTCCTCCACAACACCCCCATTATTTCTGCTGTTGGCCATCGCCTCTTCTTGGTCAACCCTTGATGTAGCTCTTTCTAACCTCTTGTTCCTTCTATTCTGTCTACAGATCTTTACAATCTTAAGATCAACAGGAAATCTTGAACTAGCTCCTTGACGTCGCATAAACCAAAGGCACCTGAGATATGATAGAAAAATTAAGGCAAAATAGTTAGCAAGAAGTAAGGAAGAAAAACCAAAGCAAAATTTAGTATAATTTCTGTAATATCAACTTTTAAACAATTCCTCAGTAACAGTGCCAAAAACTTGTTACAAAAATTATAACAGCTACGCAAGTGCACGTAATCAAGTAGTACTCACACAGGTGAGGTCGATCCCACATGGAATTGAGCTGAATACCACTAAATTAGACTTTTATTTTTATTTGGTAAACAATAATTTTGATGAAAATAAAAATAAGGAATAATAATGAAATAAAACTAAGCAATAAAAGTGTTTAATCAATGATGAGAAATTAGGGAAAAGAATCTTATCACTTCAATTACTCAATTGTTAATGCTAATTACTATTCCTCTTTCTTAAAGTGAATGACAGATTAGAAAAATTAACCTAACTCTTTTCAGATCTTTTAGGCCCTAAATTACATGTTATCTAATCATCTCTGAGATAAACTAACATATAATGTGCATTAAACAATAATCTAAATGTCACAAAGGCTATGCAAATACTTTCGTTTCACATCAAAACAAAGTTAATCTAATTTTAGCATTCCCAAAACTCACTTTTCAGATTTTGAATTGGGATCATAAAACATGCCTAAGGTGATCAATCTCAAACATCGAATTAAGCACAAATATTGATAATTTTACAATCAAGAAAGAAGAAATAACAATTATCATTTATTCAAGAAATAATGTCAATCAACATTCATCATCTCCCCAAATAGGAGTTTAGCTCATAATCTCCATAGTCAAATCTATAATAAAACTTAAAATAGAAAATAACATAGAAAAATCAAGAGAGAAGAAAGAACTGGTTGGAAAAATCAATTCGGATTGTCCCAAGCTGCTCTTGAAGTTATCTCCTCTGTTTCTAGGTCTCCAATTCTACTCCCTCTTCAAAAATCACGAGCCCCCTTTTAAATGAGCCAAGTTTTCTATTTAAAATTTGTGAAAGTACGAAACTGTAACGCCCTAATGCTAAGGCACGCTACAGTGCTTTTTCAATTATTGTGCAATCTTTGCTAATCAAAGAAATTTCTCGAAAAACGTGTCAAATTAAAACTTTTGTATTAAATACTAAACTTTGTAATATAATAAAATATTTACAAGTGTCGGGATCCAGTTTTCAAACTTTGTAAAATTTAATTTTCAAAATATACATTCCAAAATACACAAATTTACAGGTCGCACAGCGACTTTCAAAATACAACTCCCAGATGTCCCGAGACCGAACACTCCAGGTCGCGCTGCTTGACATGTACAATCTCACCCGGGCTCAGGTTCACTCCTGTTCAGCCTTCGCCTTTCCTTTACCTACACATGGATGCAGAAACTGTGAGTCAACAGACTCAGTAAGAAATGCATATAACATATCATATAATTTCTGACCTGTAAATAGGCGCCCATACACCTATTTACAGAGCTTAACAGATGAGTATGAACGTTCAACACTAGGGTACAACCACTATACCACATACACATCGTACCTCACTGTACGAGTGTTGGTAGGGTTTATTCTGTACCCTGAGAACCACTGAGTGATATACCACACACCTTAGCACTTTCTTGTGCCCGTGTTGGTATCAGTGTATCGTATTTACAATAACATTAATCACTATACCAATGCACTCTGTAACATATTCATACAAGTGTTGGTAGTGCAAACCATAATTTAAGCATGCATATATAAACACATATACACACATTCAGATAATCACATCACACATTATACACAATTCTTACCTGTTTTCCGAATTCAAGTGTGTTGGCCGACCTGAACGGAATTCTCGTGCTAGATGGATGCCCTAATCACATATTGAAACCGGGTAAGTCACACGATTAAAACCCTAATCCCGGGAAACTCAAAACTAAAACCCTAGGTTCTGTTATACTCTTAATGGGTTATTTTAACTTTGGAAATGGGGAAACACCCAACCGAGGCATCGAAATGGCAAAAATTGAGAAAATGAAAGGCCTGGGGAACCCTGCCAAAACCGGCTAGCCGATTTTTGTGGCACTGCAAATCGGCTAGCCAGTTTGCACCAGTTTTCCCCAAACATTTCATTCAATGCTCAATTCTCCACCAAATGCAATAAAACCTTCCAGAGTACCTAATTAGGGCATAAACAACATATTCCAGCCAGCAATTCACAGAACAAACCATTATAATTCAAATTGCCATTAAAGCTCAAAGCTTGAGTTTCAAAACTCAAGATTGCTTAGAACTTACACCAAGCATCAAAACCAGCTGCTAGGAACTTAATTTAACTCAAATAAACTATAAAATTCGAACCCTAATCATTTCTAACCCTAACAGCCCCTGAAACTCAATTTCACATACTCAACCTAAGCTTAAATTCAAGAATTAGGGCTAGGAGTTGCTAGAGCTTACCTTGGTTTGATTTTCCCTTGAATATTTGGCTAAAAACACAAGAAAATCACAGCCCCTTCCCCTTGTTCTTGCTGCCTTCGAAGAGAGAGAGAGGGAGACAAGAGTTGTTCTTCAATTTTTTTGTTTTTTTCTTAATTTCACTAAATGAAATAAATGGTTAGGAAAACCTATTTCCCTTGCTGAAATCAACTTAGCTAGGTGTCAAAAACCTAGGGCAGCCACCTATCTCTCATTTTTTTCAAATGACAAAAATACCCTTAAAGTTATAACTTGGGTATTTCTAAAGCTAGGGGTAAAATGGTCAATTTCCATAACCCCGCTCAATCCCGATAATTTATTTTCTCTAAAATATTTCCCACTATGAAATAAGGTTCTAAACTTACCCATGTGATCAATCTAGCCATCCATCGCATTTTCCATTGTCGCCGAACAAAAATTACAAAAATAACATATTTCACATATAAGCTAAATAATACCCCTAGAGTTTAATAAAATCTCCAGAATTGAGAAATTATAACTCTAATATTTATTTCTAAATATTGGGATCCAAAATTAAATAAAGTCACATATAATAATAAAATAATAAAAATTAGTGCTAATTGCCCTTACTAATCTAAATTACTAGAGCGGTCATTACAATTATCCCCCCGTTAATAGGATTTCGTCCTCGAAATCTAACCTGAATAGCTCTGGATGTTGAGTCATCATATCCGAGTCCAATTCCCAGGTGGCTTCTTCCACCTTACTGGTCCTCCAGAGCACCTTAACCAGTGCAATAGTCTTGTTCCGAAGAACTTTCTCCTTTCTATCTAAAATCTGTACAGGTTGTTCTTCATAGGTTAAGTCTGGCTGCAGTTCAAGGGCTTCATAACTCAAGACATGAGTCGGGTCTGACACGTATTTCCTTAACATGGAAATGTGAAATACGTCATGAACAGTCGATAATGCTGGTGGTAAGGCTAGTCGATATGCTACCTGCCCGACCTTCTCGAGTATCTAAAATAGCCCAATGAACCTAGGGCTTAACTTACCCTTCTTCCAGAAGCGCCTAATACCCTTCATCGGTGAAACCCGCAGGAAAACATGTTCCCCTGCCTGAAATGTAACATCTCTGCGCTTCGGATCAGCATCACTTTTCTGCCTGCTTTGAGCAGCAAGCATCCGAGCCTTGATCTTATCAATAGCTTCATTGGTCCTCTGCACCAACTCTGGACCCAAGTACTTCCTTTCTCCCGTCTCGTCCCAATGAATAGGAGAACGACATTTTCTACCATATAACATCTCATAGGGAGCCATCCGTATTGTACTCTGGTAGCTATTGTTGTAGGAGAATTCAATTAAAGGCAAGTACTTACTCCATGAACCCTCAAAGTCCATGACACAGGCTCGCAGTAAGTCTTCTAAAATCTGAATAGTTCTTTCTGATTGACCATCAGTCTGAGGGTGAAAGGCTGTGCTAAACTTTAACTTGGTACCCATAGCCTTCTGAAGACTCACCAAAAACTTCGATGTAAACTTTGGATCCCTATCTGACACAATAGATTTAGGGGCTCCATGGAGACGAACTATCTCCTTCACATACAATTCAGTGTACTGATCCACTGAATATGTAACTTTCACTGGTAGAAAGTGAGCTGACTTTGTGAATCTGTCCACGATGACCCACACTGAATCATACATCCCCGTAGTTCTAGGCAAACCAGTTACGAAGTCCATTGCAATGTCCTCCCACTTCCATTCTGGAAGGACTAAAGGTTGCAATAACCCTGCCGGCCTCTGATGTTCAGCTTTAATCTTCTGGCAGGTTAAACACTTGGACACGTAGTCCACCACATCTCTTTTCATCCCATACCACCAGAAGTAGGGTTTCAAATCCTGATACATTTTGGTGGTTCCCGGATGCAACGAATAAGGTGTGGTATGAGCTTCATCCAGTATTTCTTTCTTAAGCTCATCAACACTAGGAACACAAACTCGAGCTTTATATAGCAACATTCCACTGTTCGAGACTGAAAAGCCTCTAGGTCGACCAGCCATTACTTTGTCTTGAACCTTAACTAGCTCGGGATCTTCCAGCTGTGCCTTTCTGATTCTCTCCAACAGATCAGATTGGAGTGTTAAATTATGTAATTTCCCGACCACGAACTCAATCCCTGCACTAACCATTTCCGAGGCTAGTTGAGGGGCTATCATAACTGTGGTACAAATTTGCCTGAGACCTTTTCTGCTTAGAGCATCGGCTATAACATTGGCTTTCCCGGGGTGATACAAAATTTCACAATCATAGTCCTTAACCAACTCCAACCACCTTCTCTGCCTCATATTCAAATCTTTCTGGGTGAAAAAGTATTTGAGACTTTTATGATCAGTATAAATCTCACACTTTTCATCGTAAAGATAATGTCGCCATATCTTTAAAGCAAAAACCACAGCAGAGAGCTCTAAATCATGAGTTGGATAGCGCTGCTCATAATCTTTCAGTTGACGAGAGGCATAGGCTATGACTCTGTCAGCTTGCATCAGAACACATCCTAGACCCTGTCTGGAGGCATCACAATAAACTACAAATTTTTCTTGATCTGATGGCAAAGCTAACACCGGAGCTGTTATCAAACGTTGCTTCAACTCCTGAAAGCTTGTTTCACACTTATCTGACCACACAAACCTCTAATTTTTCTTGGTCAATTCGGTTAAGGGCATAGAAAGTTTAGAAAATCCTTCGACGAAACGTCGATAATACCCTGCTAACCCAAGAAAACTTCGAACTTTCGTCACAGACTTGGGCCTCGGCCAGTTCTTCACTGATTCTACCTTGTTTGGATCAACCATAATTCCATTCTTTCCAACAATATGACCTAGAAAGGACACCTCAGACAACCAGAACTCGCACTTTTTGAACTTTGCATACAACTTGTGATCCCTAAGCCGCTGCAATACCATTCGAAGACGATGCTCGTGCTCCTCTTCTGACTGAGAGTATACAAGAATGTCATCGATAAACACTATAACGCAGTTATCGAGGAAATCCTTGAATACCCTATTCATAAGATCCATAAAGGTCGCAGGAGCATTAGTAAATCCGAATGACAATACCAGAAACTCATAGTGCCCATATCTGGTTATAAAAGCAGTCTTTGGTATGTCCTCCTCTCAAATTCTGAGTTGGTGATAACCAGGCCGTAAATCAATCTTTGAAAACACTGTCTTTTCCTGAAGCTGATCGAACAAATCGTCGATTCTGGGCAACAGATACTTGTTCTTAATCGTCAGCTTATTAAGTTCCCGATAATCGATACACATTCTGAGGGAACCATCCTTCTTTTTCACAAATAGAACCGGAGCTCCACAGGGCGATACACTGGGTCGGATAAACCCAATGTCAAGCATCCCCTGAAGTTGCAACTTAAGCTCCTTGAGTTCTGCTGGAGCCATCCTATATGGAGCTTTAGAAACAGGTTCGACTCCAGGTGCCAGATCAATTACAAAATCAATTTCTTGCTGTGGCAGCAATCCCGGCAACTCCTCGGGAAACACGTCAAGAAAATCTTTCACCACTCTGACTGCCTCAGGCCCAAATGTTTCAGGTCTGCTGGAGTCAAAAACCACTGCAAGAAATCCTACACAACCACTGCATAGTAAATCCCTAGCCCTTAATACAGAAATAACCGGGATCCGAGACCCCTGAACTGATCCAACATAAACAAATGGATCTTCACCTTCTGGTTGAAAAGTCACCATTTTCCGCTTACAATCTATACTGGCCGAATACTTGGATAGAAAATCCATTCCCAGTATAATATCAAACTCAGTTAATTTCAATTCTATGAGGTCAGTACTCAATTCCCTATCTTTGATCCTAATCGGCATAGACCTAATGCGCCTATTAGAGATAACCAATTCCCCGCTAGGCATTAGGGTTCCAAACCCTCTTTCTAAAATATCACAAGGCCTACCCAAAAGATCAATTACTCTTGTAGCTACATATGAGCGTGTAGCTCCCGAGTCAAATAATACTGTAAACAATAAGTTGTTCACATGAAGCTGACCTGTCACAACAAAAGGATTGGCTGCAGCATCAGCTTGGGTGATGGCAAACGCTCGAGCAGGAACCGGTTTCACTTCTGCTTTTGGCTCCTCTTTCTTTGCCTGGGGGCAATCTTTCTTGAAATGCCCCACCATGCCACACAGGAAGCATGTCTTCCGGTTACACTCTCCCGGATGATGTTTCTTGCACCGCGGACACTCAAGGTAAGAGTAACCCTGGCGTCCTCCTCTGCCTTAGTTCCCACGGAACCGCTTACTTTGCCCTGAGCCACGAAAAGCTGGAACAACTTTTCTTTTCTGCTCGGTGGTGGAGTCACCACCATCCCTACCATAAACAGGAGTAGGAACAGTGGGGGTTCCACCAACACTCGGAGTCACCCGGGGCTCCTGAAGGAATTTCACTGCACCCTCGGCTCTCAAAGCCTTTTCAACCATCTCTGCATATGTGGTTGCCTCAGTGGTAGTAATCACCAAATCGTGTCGAATCTTTGCACTTAAACCAGCCAGATATTTTTCTTTCTTGCTAAAATCAGTTGGCACAATTCCCGCTGCCAGCTTGGCCAAACGGTCAAACTTTGTCACATACTCAGTAACCGACATTCCCTCAGTTTGAACCAATTCGGTGAACTCTTTCCGCTTTGCACTGCGGACTGCTTCGTTATAATACTTGGAGTTAAACAACTCCTTAAATTCTTCCCAGGTCATCACTGTGACGTCCCGAGTGAGGGTTATCAACTCCCACCACACTAGAGCGTCTTCCTGAAACTGGAAAGTGGCGCAGGTCACCCGATCATTACCAACCACTCCCATAAAATTGAGGATACGATCAATCACTGAAAGCCACTGCTCGGCCTTCATCACATCAGGACCTCCCAGAAACACTGGAGGTGCCTGCTTACGGAACCGTTCGTACAATGGCTCCATACGGTTGCCAACAACAGGTTGTTCTGCTGGCACCGCAGGAACTGCCACGGCCTGAACAACTTGAGGAGGCACGGCAGGAGGACCCTGCTGCCTCAACCTTTGAATCTCTTCATCTTGTTGGCGGATTCTATCTTGCATTTCCGCAAATCTTTGCTCCCAGTCAGGAGGAGCTTGAGGTGGGTTTACAACCATATCACCCTGACTTCTTGTATTTCGCGGGGCATCCATTTAATAGGACTTAGCCTGCGAATCCATAAGCCAGGCAAGTTAGACAGCGATCAAAACTTCACACCGCTCTTAATAACTTAAAGGCAACACACTTTCTTTTCTTTTTTTTTTTAAAGAAATATATTTAATTAAAATCTAATATGTTTCCTAACATGCTTTCACATTCACATTTATTTAAAGTACTAAACAAGTACGGGCTTACTGAACCGTGAACCGAGCTTTCTCTGATGAAGATTGTACATGTCTTAGCAAGCTTCGGTAGACAAACCTGGCGGCTCTGATACCAAAATTGTAACGCCCTAATGCTAAGGCACGCTACAGTGCTTTTTCAATTATTGTGCAATCTTTGTTAATCAAAGAAATTTCTCGAAAAACGTGTCAAATTAAAACTTTTGTATTAAATACTAAACTTTGTAATATAATAAAATATTTACAAGTGTCGGGATCCCGTTTTTAAACTTTGTAAAATTTACTTTTCAAAATATACATTCCAACATACACAAATTTACAGGTTGCACAGCGAATTTCAAAATACAACTCCCAGATGTCCCGAGACCGAACACTCTAGGTCGCGCTGCTTGACATGTACAATCTCAACCAGGCTCAGGTTCACTCCCGTTCAGCCTTCGTCTTTCCTTTACCTACACATGGAAGCATAAACTGTGAGTCAACAGACTCAATAAGAAATGCATATAGCATATCATATAATTTCTGACCTGTAAATAGGCGCCCATACACCTATTTACAGAGCTTAACAGATGAGTATGAACGTTCAACACTAGGGTACAACCACTATACCACATACACATCGTACCTCACTGTACGAGTGTTGGTAGGGTTTATTCTGTACCCTGAGAACCACTGAGTGATATACCACACACCTTAGCACTTTCTTGTGCCCGTGTTGGTATCACTGTATCGTATTTACAATAACATTAATCACTATACCAATGCACTCTGTAACATATTCATACAAGTGTTGGTAGTGCAAACCATAATTTAAGCATGCATATATAAACACATATACACACATTCAGATAATCACATCACACATTATACACAATTCTTACCTGTTTTCTGAATTCAAGTGTGTTGGCCGACTTGAACGGAATTCTCGTGCTAGATGGATGCCCTAATCACATATTGAAACCGGGTAAGTCACACGATTAAAACCCTAATCCCGGGAAACTCAAAACTAAAACCCTAGGTTCTGTTATACTCTTAATGGGTTATTTTAACTCTGAAAATGGGGAAACACCCAACCGAGGCATCGAAATGGCAAAAATTGAGAAAATGAAAGGCCTGGGGAACCCTGCCAAAACCGGCTAGCCGGTTTTTGTGGCACTGCAAATCGGCTAGCCAGTTTGCACCAGTTTTCCCCAAACATTTCATTCAATGCTCAATTCTCCACCAAATGCAATAAAACCTTCCAGAGTACCTAATTAGGGCATAAACAACATATTCCAGCCAGCAATTCACAGAACAAACCATTATAATTTAAATTGCCATTAAAGCTCAAAGCTTGAGTTTCAAAACTCAAGCTTGCTTAGAACTTACACCAAGCATCAAAACCAGCTGCTAGGAACTTAATTTAACTCAAATAAACTATAAAATTCGAACCCTAATCATTTCTAACCCTAACAGCCCCTGAAACTCAATTTCACATACTCAACCTAAGCTTAAATTCAAGAATTAGGGCTAGGAGTTGCTAGAGCTTACCTTGGTTTGATTTCCCCTTGAATATTTGGCTGAAAACACAAGAAAATCACAGCCCCTTCCCCTTGTTCTTGCTGCCTTCGAAGAGAGAGAGAGGGAGACAAGAGTTGTTCTTCAATTTTTTTGTTTTTTTCTTAATTTCACTAAATGAAATAAATGGTTAGGAAAACCTATTTCCCTTGCTGAAATCAACTTAGCTAGGTGTCAAAAACCTAGGGCAGCCACCTATCTCTCATTTTTTTCAAATGACAAAAATACCCTTAAAGTTATAACTTGGGTATTTCTAAAGTTAGGGGTAAAATGGTCAATTTCCATAACCCCGCTCAATTCTGATAATTTATTTTCTTTAAAATATTTCCCACTATGAAATAAGGTTCTAAACTTACCCATGTGATCAATCTTGCCATCCATCGCATTTTCCGTTGTCGCCGAACAAAAATTACAAAAATAACATATTTCACATATAAGCTAAATAATACCCCTAGAGTTTAATAAAATCTCCGGAATTGAGAAATTATAACTCTAATATTTATTTCTAAATATTGGGGTCCAAAATTAAATAAAGTCACATATAATAATAAAATAATAAAAATTAGTGCTAATTGCCCGTACTAATCTAAATTACTAGAGCGGTCATTACAGAAACTGCCCATAAGCTCGTCAAGAAGGCTTCGCAGCACCACCAAATCCTTGGTCGTGGCGGCTGGGACATCTTGAAATCCTCATTCTTTCTTCCAATCTCTGCGATGAGGGGTAATGCCTGCCGCGGCGAGCTTTGTCAGAGAACGATTTATTTCTTTACTCAACTCTTTCCTCTTTTGTCCACTCTAATTCTCGTGAATACTTCCTTTAAACTTCTCGGGGACCTAAAACAAAGAGAATCAAGTATAAAACAATCCTAAAATTAGAAACAAATATTGAAAACTACACTAAAAAGTGACCCAAAACTTAGACTAAAAATAGTCTAACACCTTCGCGGGTCTTTTGCTTCGTGCGATTGGCGCAACGCTCACAGCTGGAGATGCCACGAGAGCTGGTGTTGTACAAAGGCTCTAGGAGCCACATTTATTGTTGTAGGCATTCCTTATTTAGAATAAGCTGGTGTTTCAATTAGATTTTGTGAATAAGTTGGGGGGACTTGAAATTGTACGCTTGGAGCAGGTGTCGAAGATCCCGTGGGTATCCCTAAGGGATACTGTACTTCGTAGGTGTAATTTGGTCCTCAAGATTGAAAATATCCACCAAATGTCGTGATCTGTGCTTCTTCAAGATTAATGTATTTTTGAGCCCTCTTTTGAAAATCTTACGGGCTGGTTGCACCTTCTTGTTGAAGCCCATTCCAAAAAAGAGTTTCCACTCTAATGCCAACTGTTGTTCGTCAATTACTTTCTTAATTTTGGACGCTTCTTTTTTAAATCTCTTTATAAAGGTCTTCAAAGTTTCCGTGGACAGTTACTTGATGTTAGTCAGAGCGCTAACTTCGAGGTTTATTTTTCTAGCAGCTACAAACTGTCTCTGAAAGTTAGTTTGGAACTTGTTCTAGTAGCTCACGAAACCTAGTTCTAACTTCTTGAACCATTCTTCTGTAGATCCTCCCAATGTTAACGGGAAGCACATGCACTTTGCATCATTACTCAATCTCAGCACCATCATTACCCTGTTAAATCGTGACAAATGGTTGTTGGGATCCGTGTCCCCTGTGTACTGAGTCATCTTTGGCATTTTGAAGTTCTTAGGGAGCTTAACCTCTAGGATGTTCCTAGCACATGGCTCTCTATCCTCACAACCAGATTCAGAATCGTCTCCTTTCTATCTTTAGGACTTTTTAGTAATGTTTCTTCTAAGGATGGCCAGTTCTGCCAGGATGCCTTCATTCAAAATTTCTTTAGCATTCACCGAGTCATTCTTTCGAGAGTTAATACGTGCCCTAAGGTCCTTTGTTTTTCTTTGATCTTCTCTCTTAAATCCATCGTCAGGTCTCGCTTGCTTTTCCCGCCCCTTCCTTTTTGTCCTTGATGTACAAATGTACTTTGACGTCCCCTTCTCTCCTGGGATCTGTGTTTCCTACGAGGAAACACATTCCCTTGCGGAAGATCCAAACGAACCTTGCGAGGGCCACGATGGGTTCTGCTCCCCCTAGGTACTGGCGTAGGGCTATCTTTTGTGACGGGAGGATCTTCGGAAGGGTATCGGATGGGACTAGGCACTTTTTCCTTTTGTTTTTTATTTCCTCGAGGTTGTGAGGGGCCTTCTTCGTAATCGTCGAGTGTTGGTGGAACAGGGGCTAGATTGACACGGAAGCTTGCCTGAGCCAAAGCTTGTTTCATGGCAGTTAACGCCTCTTGCATTTTCCTATTCATTTCTTTTTCCTCTGCCAACTTGACATTGTGCTTTGTGGCATGTTTTCTGAGTGAAACGAATTCTGCATACTCGTCTTGTTCACCCTCTTCGTAGGTTTTTCCTTCTAATGAATATTCAGGATTGTCAGTATCGCCTCCTTCATCATCCACTCGGGAGGCTACCCCCTCTTCTAGACGTGCTGGATCATCAGGCGGTTGTGGAGGCCACTAATTATTTCTTGTTACCACCATTCATATACTAGTTTGTTTGATTTGATTTTGTTTTATGAAAGCTTCCTACAACTCTCAATGAAAGCACCAAAATATTGACCGAGATTTTCGGCAACCACTAATTACGTATTAGCTAAGATGATTAAGAAAAATGGAGGAAAGATTTTTACATGGTTCCAGTATTAATGAATTGTAGTCCATGAGTCAATTTTATTTATGGTGGGATTTTTTTATCAGAGAATATTCAAGTTACAGTATAAGGGCTCACTTTAGTGCGTGAGTTTGAAAATTCCCTTTTCCATTACAGTTCCAAGTATTTATGGGGAAAAAGAAGGTTCAAAGGAGGGAAAGGGTACATCTCTCCTTGGTCTCTAGGTGCTACCTAGCCTCCGTGGTAGAAGTTTGGTGAGACAAGATTTGTCCCATGTGCGGCTGATGTGACGGTGCATAGCCATCACTTTACCTAGCCTAGGTGTAGGGGTGGCAAAACGTGTCATCGTGTCGTGTTCGTGTCATATGTTATGTGACCCGCTTTTATATTTCGTGTCAAGCGTGTCGACCCATTTTTTGACTCATGTCTAATTATATCAACCCTAACTCGACCCGTAAGAGATCGTGTCGCGTTCGTGTTGACCCACTATGACCCGTTTTGCTATTATTGAAGCTGAAATTGTAGAGAAAAATAATAGATTTAAGCTCCATTAGAAAATTTATATACATTTATATATAATTTGTTATAGATAATAAAAATTAAAAAAAATTAAAATATTTTTAATTCCATTTTAAAGAAAATTAAATTTAAAATTTTTTAACTTAACATTAAATCACTAAATATATATTTTTATATAATTATATTATTATTATTAATTTTTTATTTTATTATATTTTAAAAAATCGTGTCAAACGTGTCACATTTGTGTTAAGCGGGTCGTGTCGTGTTTGACCTGTTTTTATTTCGTGTCGACCCGTTTTTGACCCGCATCTAATTTTCTCAACCCTAACCCGTAAAATTCGTATCGTGTTCGTGTTCGTGTGCCGTGTCGAAACCCGTTTTGCCACCCCTACTTAGGTGAATGGGTCGTCAAAACAGTATGGCTTCGTAATGATGTTAATCATGTGCTACATTAGTCATATATAGTGATTTGATTCAGAATCCGTGTTAGGCGAATAGTTGAGTCCTGAAGGACCTCTAATCCGGGAGCGTGGCCCTTCAGAATGGCTGAAGTAATCTGTTCATTATGTATTTCCTTGGCCGCTTCGCCAGTCAGATCTTTAACTTTCTGCTCGAGGTCTTTATTCTTTTGCTCGAGATTCTAAAGAAGTGTACGGAGGTTGATCCTTTCCTCAATCAACTCGTTGGCTCATTTTGTTTCAGTCTCCAAGTCCTCTTGCAGTTTTTTCGTGGAAGGTGTCTCAGACAGCTTTTTTTCCAAGTCCTTAGCCTTTTTCTTGGATTAATAAAGCTGGTTGTTGATTTCACCCAGGGCAGTCTCTTTGTTCTTGACCTCGTCCTAAACTTTCTTCAACTCGGCTTTGTCCCCAATGGCTTGAGCAACTAAGGTCTTAGTACGAGAGTAAACGTACCCGGCCTGACAGTTTCGTACACTTAAATACTACATGTTTTTTTTCGACGGATTAAATACTTTAAGTTACATTTTTGTTACTTTAATTACTATTATTCTATTAAATCCTATTCAAATATAGGGGTATTTGAGGCATAACTACCTGATGTTTTAAATTTCATACACTTATATACCGCTTGTGTTTTCTTTTGGTGAATTAAATACTTAATGTTACATTTATATTACTTTCGTCACTACCAGTCTGTTAAATCTTATTAAAATAGACTAAGTTGACACGTGTCAATATATTAGTTGTCCATTCATATTTTCAATATGAAAACTTATTAAATAATTTTAAAATTTTTAAAATTGTACATAAAACATAATAAAAAATGTATATTTTTGTTAAGTATTTTTCAATAAAAAGCCTTATTAAATAATATTAAAATTTAAAAAATAACTATATAATATTTATTTAATTAATAAAATAATAAAAAAAAAATACTATTTACAAGTATATCTCTGTCCGTGTTTCTTATTCTTCTTCTCTTAGAATGTGATTGCCATTTTCTAATTTTATTATTATTTAGTTACTTTTTAATTTTAGAATTATTTAATAATTAATTTTATTGAAAATAAAAATAAACCACTAATATATTAACACATTTCAACATAATTTATTTTTAATAGGATTTAATGGACCAATAGCGATGAAAGTAATATAAATGTAATTTTTGATATTTAATCCGTTAGAATAAAAAATGTGGTATATAAGTGTATAAAATCTAAAACATCAAGTACTTATGCTACAAATACTCTAAATACTCTTTAAATCTAATTTAACAAAATAGTAATGATGGAAGTAACAAAAATATAACTTAAGATACTGATGCACCCTCTATTTGTTTCAGCATCCAGAAAATTTTTCTAATCTAATTTTTTTTTTCATATTCATGTACATAATAGCTATTTAAGATATCTTACAAAATTTTGAAAAATTCGAAATAATTTATAATATAAAAAATAATGTTCAAACAATCTATTTTAGACGCGCATAAAATAAAAGTCACGCGTGCAACACACTGCTTGAACGCAATTTTCGGCATGTTAAATTTTTCCGAATTTCTTAAAATTTTACAGGATGACTTAAATATGACCATGAAAAAAAAATTAACTAAAAAATTATTTCAGATACTAAAGCAAATAGAGATGTATCGGTATATCCATTTTAAGGGAGTACATTATAAAATTTAATATTAAACTGGAAAGTTTGACGGAAGAAATAATAAAATAATACCAAACACTAAGTGCATGTTTGACATCATAACTAAAAAACTGTTTTTTGTTTTTAAAAACAGAAAATTGTTTTTAAAAACAATTTGGCTTGTTTGGCCTTACTTTTTAAAAACAGTTTTCAGAAAACAAAGTTACAAAAAACAAGAATTTTGAAAACAACAAAATGTTGTTTTCTGTTCTAAAAACCAATTCACCTTTGGTCAATATTGTTTTTAAAAATCACTAACCAAACATGACTAGTGTTTTAAAAACTTCAAAAACTATTTTTTGTTCTCATTTCTAAAAACAATTTTTTAAAATAAAAAACAGAAAACAATACCAAACATGCTCTAATTAATCGAGGTTTTTCAGTATACATTTGAATATCAAACCTAGAGAAGAGAAATTCCATCAAATTGAAAAAATTGGTAAAATCAACCAATATTGGGCGGTGCTTCTTTTCCCTCGTTCTCTTGGCTTCGACAGTTGTTTTTAAAGGGAGTGTATGTGGTGCCTAATATGTTGGTAATTATCAGTTGTATAATTGATTATGTAAGTATGCCCTCGTTCTTATGAAAGTGCATAATTAAAACACAACCCTGTTTAACTTTTCAAGGCAGCATAGCCTGGTTAGTGCACATAGTTATGTACTGCAACACTAAAATGACATGATATGATTATATACGTAAAGCTTATTTTTGTGCTGGAAAGAACTATTTTAGATTCATAAACTTCTTATAGCCTGTTAAGCAGGCAGCATGAAACTAGTTTTTTCATGCAATATAAAGGGGAAAATGTGTAAGTGAGAGAAATTCAGAAATCAACAGTTATTTTCCAGTTAAACTTCTATGAGAAAGTAAAAAGCAATTTCACAAAGTCACAAAAATATAGTCCCAAGTACCTATAAATAAAGGAAACAATACCTTCTGCCAGGGCATATTTTCCAGTATCCAATAGCTCATAAACCTGCCAAAGAAGATGATAAGAAAGGTATTGATTAGTTCTTTAAATAATAATAAGAACATGTTGAGCAGGAGTGAGAAGTATGTTTCTCTATATCAGCAGTTCATGAGAGTCCTTTATTGTGCAATATCACTAAATTCTCCAATGTCTCTCCCCGTTTGAAACAATTTAATAGCTCAACAGTACAATATCTCCTTGTTTGCTATAAAATATAAGAAAAAGAAAAATTCAGTACCCCTGTAGTTTTCAGATACATTTAACATAGCACTGAGCCAATCTAATATTAGGAGAGTTGTACATAAAATCTACAATCCCAGCATTCCCCAACTCCAATTAGTAGTTGCCAAAATAACTATGCTTAAATGAATGGTGCAAGAGTTTGAGAGCCAGATGTGAGTCGCCACCCAAGGTAACAGGTCATAGGGACAAACGATGCTTATCCTGCTACTAGATTTTTTCCGGACTACTGCCTTTCTCATATCAGTCCCTGACGTTGAAGATCAGTGTAAGTCTTCTTGTTGTAGATGTTACCCTCTTTGTCTTCATACTCTTCTTCAAGATCTGGTCGCCACTTATTCACTCCTTGTCTTTCTTGTATCCTCTTCCATAGTTCTTTCGCTTCCTGCATCATAGAACGATTCATTACTTCAATAAATTACAGTAAAACTAATCAGGGGTTGCTGCCAATATGAATGCATATGAAATCCTCTTCCAACTCTCATCAGATAATATTACAAAGACTTTCACTACGAACCAAAAGAAAATTAACGAATATCTCTCCAAGTAGTTCATGCATTCAATAAACTGCTTAGAATTATTTTCAGTAAATTGTACATTGACTTTTTCATAGTCCACCATTACATCTATAAGATAAGGTGGCCACTACAGCTTTTAATCTCATTCGAGTCAAATCCCTCACTGCAGTATCACTTTAAATTTATCAAAATAAATTTGAAAACACCACCTTATTTTCTTATCTACCACCCCCAAACAAGAGATAGACATATTGCAACCAACATTTTAAAGAACTAGAACATCCCATTGCGAATCATTATTTCAAAATATCTTGTTAGCATCATAAGGTAATGCACCAACTCCACTAGTTTTGATAAATATAATGAATTGACCTAATAAAATCATCAACTAGAACACTCTTATCTCAAGTAAAGTGGGTCTTTCTGTAGATTTTAAAATCTTAATAATCCAACACACCCAAGGTATAACAAGAAAAATCGCCACAACAAAATATCAAGAAATTGATACCTCAATAGATGTGATTTCATTGAAATTCTTGGTGTTTGGTATGCCTAGGCAACGCATTCCATGTTGATGACGCCATTCCTTGAAATGCCGCTCAAAGGCACGACGGCCCCAATAACTGTAGTTTCCACATATCTCACACTTGAACTCCTGGATGCATAGATAGTTAGAATTGCATGAACTTAAAATGAGTTATAAAAATATATACTGCATGCACAAACTAACTCTAAAGATAAAATGACTGACTGTCCAAACCCCTTATTTATAATCCATATTACCTGGCCAAGGCCATGAAGTTTATACAGCCAATAAGGTATAGGCTTTCCATCCCAACCCATTGGCAATTTGAGAGGATTATAAATCTGCTGATCGTCGTCATCACTTTCAGTGTCAGCCTGTGTATCTTCCTGCAAGAGATTGGCGTGCAAATTTTGAAATTAGAAATCAGAGCAACCTCATTGACAAGCTTATATTAATGTGTTCGCCATGGAAATTCAACCATTTACAAAGTAGCTGCTTAAGAATTCTATGTGTGATACCCTCTTAACTTTAGATCTCATTTTATCCTCAAAAGTTGTAAAAGTACTCACCTCTTCTCGTTCTGCTTCAATTTCCTCATAGGTCAGAGCCTGCTTCTTCACAATATTGTCTTTTGTTCGATCAACTGTCTGCATAATGACACAGAAAACATTAAAATAGGGATTTTAAAAAAAGTGGGCAAGGGAATGGAAGGAAACAGGACAGAAAGTTATGTTATAGAGGCTAACCTCTTCCAGTAACTCGCAAAGTTTATTTATTTTCGCCTCCATCAGAGCAATTTCTTTGAAACTATTAACTGCACTAACCCCATTTTGCTCTTGACCACGTGAACCTTTAGCAAAATGTTTCTTATCTAACTTTTCAAGAGGTGTATCCTGCATGAAAGGGGAAAACGACAATCTATATTATTAAAAGAGTATTGGTTATCATCTGAATGACAGTTTAGTCAGCCACAAGAAGCTGCTCCAATCTAAGACATTGTACAGTGTGCAAACATAAAACTTGTAACAAGAGCAAACAGGTTCTAGTCACAGAGCATGAAACAGCTTTAGGAAATCGGAAGAAAAAGAACTGAACAGAACTCTGTTGAACTCGGGAGAAAGGGCTTGCTCCCAAATTTAATAAATGGGCTGGAAAAGTGATCCCAAACAAATGTACAAACTAATGGACAATAATCAATAGTAGGATCACAGAAATTAAGAAAGTTTTTGAGACACACAACAAGTAACCAGAAAGTTTTAAAGTTTCTTGTGAATAATCATAATATCATCCCAGTCAAATAGCTTGGGATGGTAAAATATTTATAAGTTCCAAGAGCACACACATGCACAAAAGGAGCGAACAAACTAGCATAAACAATGAGGGTAGCAATAGCACAAGCAGGGCACAAGAGAAAGAGAGAGAGAGAGAGAGAGAGAGAGAGAGAGAGAGAGAGAGAGAGAGTGCAATTACTTTTGTTAGAAAAAGCCTCTCAGCACGTTGTTGAACTGTACCTCCTGACTTTAGTCCTAATGCCGCCAATGCCTGAGACAATTCAAACACAGAAATGAAGCAAGGAAAATAACAGGCATAAAAATTGAAAAGAAGTTGAACATATGCATACAATCTCAACCTTTTCAACCGAAACATAAAATGTAAGCCAAAAAGATAGAGACAATGATGAAACAATAGAGTTAGCATATATGTGATGGAACTTCCTTAGTTAGAAACTTTCGATCTTGGAAATCAAACACAAACAATGAAATCCCTCAAAGAAATACTTTATTGGTTATAGTCGCAAAAAAATCAGCTAGCATTCGAGAGGCTAGACTCCCCAAAATACAGCCTTTCAAGAGGGTTGTTCTCACCTTAGACCAAGTCTATTCTATTCCCAAGCTAGCTGAAATGAATCCCTCACCCTTATATTTATAGGATTTGGTCATTATACAAAAAGACAACCCAACCCCTCAACTTAAAACAGCCACTAATACAAAAATAGGGAAAAATTACTAAGAGACCTGAATACAAAACAACCCCTGCCCAAAGCTATTTTCTCGGTCTCCTAGAGTAAACAAAGTGTATTGGGATTTATCAATATGGTATCTAGTAAGGAATCATAGAAACAAGTAAAAAATGAACAAGAAATAAACATAAACAAGTCAGGGGAAAGAAATGTAGCATCCAATACTCTAAAATTTTATACTGCCTATAAAGAAAAGAAATGCCTTTACCTCCTTTAACTTTTCAGGACCCACTACCATCAGCTCTTCAACTGAGTTATAATAATCAAGATCAATCACAGCATGCCAATCCGGTACAAGTCCATTTCCTTGACCTTCACCCTCCCATCCTTCTATTAGACCATTTTCCCATTGCTCTTCAAATTCTGTTATAAGCTGTGCAACAAAATGAGATTGTAGAGAAAAATTAAAACATGTACAAGTTATCTTGCAAGTGAAAAAAGTTAAAAATAATAGTCACTTAGAATAATGAATGCAAATTTTTTAAAAAATCCAACCAAACCATTAGTAGTGATTGTCAAAAAATTTCAACCTAAATCATAGTTGTGAATTTATGGCAATTAGGATACATGTGACTGCGTTAGATGTTAATAATAGTCTTAATTCCTATTTCAACTTAAATTAGAAAGAAATTAAATTGGGTGACCAACATGCAAAACCTTCAGTCATGCTTAAAAAAAGTGTTCACATTAGTCAAATGATCTATCAAAGGAAAAAAGAGACATCGTATTAAGAGAACCTTTGAGAATATTCTATCAAGATCTTGCAGAGGCTCTGTACGCTGGAAAAAATATGTCAGGTACTCCAGTAGATTTTCTATGTATTCCTTGTATTGCCTGTAGCGACCAAAAGTACAAACATTTCAAATTTAATGTAAGAAACCAAACTACTAAGGGACAAAAAAACAAAAACTACCATAGTAGGCTACCTTGTCAACTTCAGCTTCCGAGGAATTTTATGTGGTTGTGAAAAAACATTAAGGTAAGTAGAGTAATCAATATGATCTCCAAATTTGGAATTGATATACTGATTATATAATTCGTGCAAATCAAGATATCGTCCGAAAGCTTCCTGAAAACAAAAAAATATCAACTCATATTACAACCAAAATAAACACTTAATAAGATGCACTCACTCAAGCAGGCATCAGATGTAATTTGGTGTGTACACAATTCATTTATATGCTCAAATATGATTGAAAACGGATACATATCTTTACTTTATAGAATTTTGTTAGGAAATTAACGGAAAATGAAAGAAGATAATACCTCCCCACTGAATTCAATTAATGGTTCCTCCTTCAGAAGCGCTTCAAAGTCCTCATTAGGATCAACAACGCGTGCAGCTGGATGCCTCCTGTGGTATTCACGAATCTGCATACGTTGGAACAAACACATGACACAACCATTGTTAATTTTTATTTTTTTTTTCCAAAGCAACTACTCAGTCAGCACTTCATAGTTTTTATTGCTCAACCATTTTCAAAATTGTAGACAAACCCACAAATAGGTACTCAATTTCAATGGTCGAAGAAAAATAAAAACTCAGAAAAACATAAACATAATTGCAGCCATGAATGTAGTAGTAACTAAAGGCTTAAGAGCATAATCAATAAGATTGATACCTCTTTTAATCTATCATAAAATGCACTAAACACATTGGTTCCCGTTGCGGTTTGGCCCCCAAGAGCTGCAATTTCATCCTTCCTTGCATTATCCTTATCTTCATATATATCAACCTGAAGAAAAAGGACAAACAAATCAGGCATAGCTCTGAAAACATTGTGATATAATGGTAATTTAAGATTTCACCCAAAGTGCACATGGCTTAAGATTGGAGAATTATAAGAAAATGAATGCATTTTATAGTGAAATCCGAGGGTTTACCAGTTTTTCAGTTGTGACGGTGATAGTGTCGATCATATGGTGGACACGGTGGCTCTGAAACAAGCGGTCCTTGTTGCTGGATGGGTCGGTCTGGAGTTCCTTCACTATGAGGCGCTCGAGCCGCTCCACCTCCTCATGAGCTGACCTAGTCACTTCCAATAAGGTCGACGACATGGCCGAGTGATCGAAAGTCCAGTTAGGGTTTCACACTTTCTCAAACTCGAGGGCTTTTGGAGGGAGAAGAAGTTGGAGAAGGTTACAGAGAAAGAGTATTACGTATCGATATTAAACGACAAGTCCATATAAAACGATTTGTCGTATTTAGCTCCAAACTTTGATGGGGAGTAGTGATATTTTTAAAAAAAAAAAAAAAGGAAAAAGGAGAGTTTTTTTTTTTTGAAAAATGCGTTTATAAATAAAATTGAAGTTAGACCTCATGGTCATTACAAAATATATTAATAGGTATAGTAGATATCTCTACAATACCATATCTCTACAATACCTGTAATATTGTTGGCAAACGCCCATTTGGCCACATTATGGGCCGCGTAGTTACAGTTTTTAGCAATGTAAGAAAAATTACAATTAGTCATAAAAGTAGAGAGGAGCTTGCAATGACGTACATAGTTCTCAATCCCCCAAGTAGAGTCATCCCCTTTTAAGTTCTTGATAACAATCTCTGAATCACTCTCCACCAAAATAAAAGGATGATGCAATGAGACCGCCGTCTCCATGGCTAAAAGACAGGCCGCAGCTTCTCCAGTGAGTGGGTCAGAGAAGTTTAGCCTTTTTGCCACTACCCACAAAACTGATTCACTATGGTCTCTCGCAATCGCCACAGCACACATAGTTTCACCTCCGACTTTGACATCGCAGTTGATTTTAACCCAATCTTCCGGCAGCGCAGACCAAGCCTGAGTCCCAACAGACTGTGGAGGGGAAAGGAGGCAGGAGCCATAATCTGTGTAACAAGAAGAAATAGAGTCAATATAGTGTTTAATGTTACCCATTGATTTATTATGTACCTTGTCGTTGCGGGCCCTCCAAATCGTATCTACCACGATCGAGGCATAGAGGAACAACTCATCAGTATCAACTCCTCTGGATTTAAGATTCCATATAAAAGTAACCCAGTCCCACATTCGGGCTCCTGAATCCAGAACAGCCATAACCCCCCAAGGAGAAGATCGCCAAAGGTGGAAGGCAAAGTTGCAATACAGGAACAAGTGCTCTGTGGTCTCCTCAGCCTCCCCACAAATAGGGCAAGAAACCTCCTCAAAACCCATTCTCTTAGCAAGAGGGGCTCTTAAGGGTAGAGCATTGGAAAGGATAATCCACCAATGGACCTTATGATGCTCCAAAATCTTTGAGTTCCAAAGTTTGTTCCATAGAGCCGGCGCAATGTTGCACAAAGGAGCTCGATCAAGGGCTTGAATAAGATAGGCAGACTTGGTTGAAAACAGACCATTTGATTCTTTTGTCCAGACCCATCTATCCCTTCCCTAGCCACTCGGATTACCGCCTCTTAAGATGTTACTAACAGTTTCTCGGTCAAAAAGGTTGTGTAGCTTGTGTGTGTCCCAATTTCCATCAAGTAAAAGTAAGTCCGACACTTTCTCCAAGCCCTGCTGTTGACGATAATTGGATTTAGGGTAAAAATTCGTACCATGGATAACCCAAGGGTATCCCAAATACTTGTCTCTCTCCCATCGGCTATTAGCTTGCACGCCCCTTTTCTTAAAATCTCTTTAGATCGCACCACATTTCTCCAAAACCAAGAATCAGAGCTCTTAACCTCACAATCAAAAAATTGTTTACCCTTAAGGTACTTAGATTTGAGAACTTTACAGCACAACAACTGTTCCTCAGTAAGCAGAGCCCAACCCCACTTGGCCAGCAATGCCTGGTTCATCTCAACAGTCTTTCTAAAGCCAAGCCCCCCACGGGACTTGGGAAGGCACAACTGGTCCCAGGCTTTAAGACATATGCCTCTATTACCTTGTTCACAGCCCCACCAGAAGTCCCTCACCATACCATCAATCCTAGATGCAAGCTTTTCAGAAAGTTTTGTCGTCTGCATCGTGTAGACAGGCAAAGCAAGCCCCACTGATTTGATCAACGTAGCACGATTGATAACAATTTTAATTTCCACCCATGGAGTTTTGACACCTAGTTATCAAGGATGAAGTTAAAATCTGCATCCTTTTGGCGGGATCTAAAAAGCGGGAGACCCAAATAGTTTATGTTACCCATTTCACAGTTCAATCCCAGAGCTTGTCTGATGCCTCGTTTCATACCTTCACTTGTGTTACTGCTAAAGAAAATGGAAGTTTTGAGCTTATTAATTCTCTGACCAGACCAATCACAAAATTTTTCCAGGCAATGCCACATACCCCTTGCTTCTTCAAGGTTTGCCCTGCCAACAAGGATCTGATCATCGGTAAAGAAAAGATGGGAGAGTTTGGGGCCCTCTCTGCTTAGCTTTATACCACTTATGGTACTGTTATCAAGGGCATGCTCAAGGATGCGCGAGAGGATTTCAGCAACCCAAATAAAGATGTACGGAGATAGGGGGTCTCCTTGTCTAATGCCACACTCTGGGGTCAAACTGTTAAATTTCCTTCCGTTGAGAAAAAGGTTGAAGGAAGTTGTTGTGATACACTGGCGTACCCAGTGGCAGAACTTGTCAGGGCCTTGAAACTACACAGAACGTGGTCAATAAATTGCCAACTAAGTTTGTCGTACGCCTTAACCAGGTCAATCTTAATTGCAAAAAACCCCTCTTTCCATTTTTTCCTCTTGAAAGAATGTATGATCTCTTGGATTAAAACGTTATTATCTTGGATGTTCCAGCCCGGGACAAAAGCTGCTTGAGTAGGATAAATCAATCTGGGCAGGAACACTTTGATTCTATTTGCAATGATTTTCGAGATCACCTTATAAATCACATTGCACAAAGAGATGGGTCTGAACTGTGATACTTTTTTAGGGTTAGGGACCTTAGGAATGAGAGCAATATTTGTAGCATTAAAGCCTCTATGCATATTCCCTGACTGGAAAAAGTCCACAACTGCATCACAGAAGTCTTGTCCCACAGAGTTCCAGTAGTGTTTGAAGAAGAGAACTGACATACCATCTGGACCCGGAGCCTTCAAGCTTCCCATAGAGAATAGTGTTTGTCTAATTTCCTCGTGGCCTGGGATCACATCAAGCTCAGACTGCTCCAAAGGGGAGAGATGATCATGGATTAGGTAGTCTAAGCTCTCTAGAGGGCCCTGAGGTGGGTTTTTGAAAATATCACCCAGAAAACCAGTAAACTCATTACCAATCTATTCTTTATTAGTTATCCACACACCATCCTTGTTCAAGATACTATCTACCGAGTTATGAATCGTGGTGGAAATGAAGAAAAAATTAGTACACTTATCACCATCCCTAATCCAAGAAACCCTGGATCTCTGTTGCCAGTGAATTGCTTTCCGCCTTAAAGCCTCATTAAGCTCTTTCCTCACCTCAACTTCCGTAGCCCAAATTCTGTCACCAGTAGGCAAACTTTGGATAGCTTGTAATTGACCCTCCAACTTAGAGATGCAAGAATCCAACTTACCAAATTGCACCCGGTTCCAATTACTCAGGGCCAAGCGGGTCGCACCAACTTTCTTAAACACTCTAGCAGGGGCCCAATCATGGGAAACAGACCCCCACGCTTAATCCACCACCAAGGAACTACGAGGGTCCTTTGTCCACCAAGTTTCAAAGCAGAAAGGCCTTTTGGCGTTAGAGACCGAAAAGTCGGTATTAATAAAGAGGGGTCGATGGTCAGAATTACAGGTGGTGAGAGACCGAACGACCGTCTTAGGAAAGATTTGCAGCCAACCATTATTTACAAGTGCTTTGTCCAGGGCCGACTTAATGTGATTAGCACCGTCTCTATGGTTGTCCCAAGTCATGATATCCCCTTTAATAGGCAAATCAACCAGCGCCTGACAGTTAATTAACTCCGAAATGAAGTGGATAAATTGATCCCTCCCCTTAGACCCAACCCGCTCCGAGTTGCTCAGAACAAAATTTACATCGCCTAAGATTAACCAAGGGCCACCAAATTTTTCACCATTAACCATCAAGCTAGACCAAAATTTCTTCTTTTCATGGAAGTACGGAGGACCGTAAACACAAGAAAACAACCAGGGGATCCTTACAGGGTCAGAGTACACAAAACCGGTAATCTGATTTTTAAAAACATTAATACTTTCAAATTCAAAGCCCTCTTTCCAAGCTAAAATTAATCCCCCCGCACATCCCACAGCTGGCACAACAATATTATGATAAGAGTTGAACTTTATATCTTGCTCCACTTTTTTTTTAAAAAAAAAATAAAAATAAAATGTTAATATGGGTTGTTGAAATTAATTTAGTATAAGATGATTATAATTATTTTTTTTTATCTCGTGAATTTACGATGTACATATTCACAAACAAACAACATAGAAACCTTCTCGAATCAAGATAACTTATCGGATTAACCGAAAGAGATGTTTTGTTAAATCATAAACAGCTAAAATAAATAAGAAAAATATAGGATAAAATTACCCTTAAAAATTTAGACAATAAAATTATAACTTTTTAAAACAATACACTAGAAAAGCTAGAACATTAGCTTGTAACACTAAAAAAAATATAGAAACATATGAGATAAGATGAAAAAAAAACATAACTAAGCCAATTACAACTCTATACAAAAAGTTATAAGGACTAAAAATGATTAAATAAAGTGTTACAATCCAAAACACAAAAATAAAATAAAGAGAAGAAAAGAGATGAGTACTAGAGTTACAATTCAAAACATGAACATACAAATAAATGTAAAGCAATATGACAACATGGAAGAGGTTTCAATGGTTACATTTTTATTGTAACCATCATGGTTACATTTTTTTAAGCCATTGGATTACTATTAAATGGTTTTGTTTAGCTATCCGGAGCTCCTGTCTCGCCTCATCTCCAGAAACCGGAGTCAGCACAATATTGGGAGGGGCAGTGTGTTCCTCCATGGGGGAGACCCCGCCATCGAGACCGTGGGCCGGAGTATCAGCTCTCCGTGGCCGTTTGGGCTTCTCCTGGGCAACCATTTTGCCTTTGCGTTTGCGAATCAGAGCAATTTCTTGCTCTTCTTCACCTTCTTCAACTTCCTCAGGAAGAGCCCGGTGCCCTCCTTCACCTTCTTCAACTTCCTCAGAAAAGCTCCATTGCTTTTCTTGACCTTCTCCCGGGAGCACCTCATCATCCACTAAGTCAAATAGTGTCTGGAGGAGCACTGGAAGAAATCTTCAGAGGGGGGGCCATCTGGGAAGAAGTAAAGGGAGGGGGAGCCTCAGGAATGTGAACCCCGGCAAGTTCGGCCAAAATAGCGTCCATGGAAGCACCTGCTACAACAAAAGAAAGAAAGCAAGTGTTAGAACATCCGTGGGAAACCACCAACACTCAGATATGACAAGCAAGCTAATCCTACCCTGACTCTTTAGTTCGGCCCTAGCAAAGTTCCGAATTTTGATGCTGGCAGCATCATCTCTGAGATAGCTGTCCGAAGGCCGGAACTAGCTGGATGTAATATAAGCTGAAGGGCCTAAGGGGACGGGCTCCGGAGGACCAGAACCCATCCGGGACCGACCTAGGAAATCTCCTAAGTTGGAAAAAAAAAAAACTCCTTCAAATGGTCTCCCCACCGGGTCGAGGGCATCCTAAACCTATAAAGATGCTCATCGAACCCTACAGGCCTAAGACTGGCATACTCGCCAACAGAAGGGACGTAATGAACTGCTAAAGGAGACTTACCACTGGAGCCGGAAGTGCTGGCACCAGGAGCCCCAGTGTTCGGCTCCTGAGCCGAAGGCTGTGGCCTGTGAGCCCTTCTCTCCGCTGAGTCCCCAATATGAAGGGGCTTCCCGGCGATCGCCTGGCTTCTTCTCTCGACCGGGCTCCCCACGCGAAGTGGCCTCCCAGAAGCTGCCTGGGCCTTAGAATATGTTGGAAATTATTTTACCAGGATCTTAGATCTACTCACAAGTATGTTTATTAACATCCTAAATATGAACTTTCTAAAACGATAAATTAAACACATATAAAGTTTAAGAAACCTTACATTGGGTGCAGCGGAATAATATGACTCCTTCCGTTCAGATATCTAGCCCTTGATTCCTTTCTGTAGCAGAGCATTATCAATATCTGAACCTGGATCTCTTTCTCTGAATCTTTGATGCTGAAACTCCTTTGCTGATGATCTTTCTTCACGATCTTCCTCACTATGATTGAGGTATCACTTGATGTGTGTGGGCACTACTCATACACTAAGAAATTTCGAAATTTCAATGGAAGAAGAAAGAAGAAGTGGCAGCTAAAGATAGGGAGAGAGAAGGCTTAGTTTTTCTGATTCAGAAAGTGTCAGAAGAAAAGTCTCTTTTTTTCTGAAGCCTTCACTATCTATTTATAGCATTCCACTAGGGTTAGGTTTGAATTATATGGCATTAAAATAATGAAAAAAACAACTTAAAAAACTACAATAGGTGGCCGGCCAAGCATTAGTGGATTGGGCCTTGGGTTTTGCAATTTTGCAATTTTAACACCTTTTGTATCCGATTTTCTCAAAAATGCCAATTTCCTAATTCAACCATTTAAATGCCAATTCTAACTATTTAATAACTATAAATAATTATTAAATAATATTGTCATTTATCATATTTATTAATTGAACCATACAAAGTATCATAATTAACAAATATGCCCCTATAAACTCTTTCTTTACAATTTCGCCCTTACTTAGTGAAAATTTCACAAATAGACATAGTCTAATTTGAGAATTATAATTGATTAATCAAAACCAATTACATGAGTCTTACAAGCAATATTATCTCAACTAGTGGGGGGACCATGGGTCTATATAACCGAGCTTCCAATAAGTAGATCAAGAATTTAGCACTAAAATTCACTAACTTATTAATTCTTCGTTGAATCCACGCATAGAACTTAGAATTGCACTCTCAGTATATAGAATGCTCTATATGTTCCACCATATAGACACATCATTAGTTATCCATTGTTATAATCCTAATTTGATCAATGATCCTCTATATGAATGATCTACACTGTAAAGGGATTAAATTACCGTTACACCCTACAATGTATTTATTCCTTAAAACACTTGAACCCGTATAAATGATATTTCCGCTAATGTGAAATGAGTACTCCACCATTTATGTTCGTTTGGTCAAGCTCGAAAGAGATCATCCTTTGCTTACTATTCGCCAGATAGAAGCTATAGATTCCATGTTTATGCTAGCGCTCCCACTCAATTGCACTACCGTGTTCCCAAAATGTACGTATCACCCTGACCTAAAAGTAGGCTTAACTAACAAATCAAAGAACACGAATAGCCTCTCGAGATTGAGCCTAATCATATCAGGATTAAGATCATTTGATCTAGGATCAACTAGGCGATATTGACTTGAATATATATTACGGTAAGTTTAATAAATCTAAGTCAAAGTTCAATATCAGTCCCTTCCGATGCATACTCCATGCATCCAACCTGAGCTTTACTTTAACCAATGTTCTGGAAAGAACATAGTATTTCTCCAAATACAAGTAAACTCTTGTTGTAGATTATCATATCAGTAAAACCCTGTGTCTGATAAATCTAGGAAACTTTATTCACATAGTCATGTTTACTTTCCAATGTGTTGACGACACAATAAACAGGATCAAGTATGTGAAAAGGGTTTCAGATGAATTTATACATTATGTACATATAATCATGAAATAAATCATGTGAACCATGCAACATTAAATGTTATTTCTGATCTATATTAATAAGCAAATCTGATTATATTGAAATGAGTTTTATTTAGGGCATAAAACCCAACAAACTCCCACTTGCACTAATATAAAACAAAAAGTGTGTTTCAAATAATCTCAACACCTTGATATGCAAATCAAGTGTAGTAGTAGTAAACTCCTCGTAATAGGATCTGAAAGGTTGAATTAACCACAACATTTTCTCCACTATTACTCTTCCTTAATCACAAAATCATTGATAATGTGAAATTCCTCTCTATATGTTTACTCTCTTGGGATACTGGATTCTATATCTTTGGCAACTACTTTTGGTTAATCAGGAAATTAACACTAGTAGTTTAAGGCAATTTGGAATGATGCCAAAAATGTATAGAACTTTCCTTAGATTGAATAAGTACATTTCCTGCAACCTTAACATTCAGTCCCTCTCTGGTAGACCTAGAGACTTCAGATAGGTTTTTACATTTCTCCAAAATCACTATTCCACCCCCAGAGTAATCACCATCTTATCAGAAAGATTTACTAGCACAAAGGCAAATTTCGAAATCTGATATGGTGTAGTCTAAGAGTTTTAAACACACCCTTATAGACTAACATATAGTTCCTCTTCTTTATCTTAAGATTTACTTGATTGTCTTCCAATGTTCTTCTCCTGGATTAATCTGATACCTACTCATTACTCCCACTCAACAGCAGGTGTCTGGTCTAAGGCATACAAAAGCATATCTAAGACCTCTCACTGTTGATATAAGAAATTCTTTCATGGCTTTATCTTTTCTGGAATAGTTAAGACTTTTCCTTAGATAAATAAAATCTATACCTAAGAAGTTGTGAAGCTTCTATAGATTGCCATTAGAAAGAAAATGCTTCAGCATCTTACTAAAGTAAGTTGCTTGCATTAGAGTAAGTAATTACCAGGTATACCACAAGCCATAGGTTTAGATAAACTCAAACCTATAATACTAGGAACAGGAAGTTTTGTTAAGTCTATAGAATAGACTTATTAACTAAAATTTCCTTTTATGTCCTTGTAATAGAAAACTTTAGGTTATTCCATGTGAATGGATTAAACCATAGTTCTATTGGCTTTCTTCTTAGTTTCTTATCTTGACAATCCATTACTTGTTTAAACTCACAATGGATTTAAATCACTAGTGTCTCCCAAGTCATAAGAAGGTGAGTTCCTAGAAACTCTCCCACTACGACAAGGCACCGTGAATTATGTCTAAGAAAACTAAATGGTATTGATCTCTTCGGTTGTGACAAGACAACAGAGGCAGTGGGATCATCATATGTTATATAAGATGATATAAAACTTTTGGAATCAAGAATTAAATATCTCCTTTATTTGCTACTTGTTTTTAGACTTAGTCATTATCTTAGAAAAGTAGTATTTGTTTGAACAAACACTTTCTTATCTATTGACAATGAGATGGTCCACCCCTAATCACTTAGAATAGCTAACAAACCATGGTTAATGGTTCTAGCTTTTCTTAAGATTTTGATTAGGTCATCCATGAATCTAGTAATGATTTACATTAAGTATACAACCATTACATCATTCTGAAATTGTATTACCATAGAAGGAATTAGGCAACGACTAGTAACTAATCATCAACATGCAACTCGAAATTTCTGGGGAGGTAAGTTTGGATATAATTCAAAAATCAATTTAATGATCTTTGAACTGCATATCTACTAACTATTTCTCCACCCCTATCAGTTCGCAAGATCTTTAACCACTTACCTTAATGGTTTTAATCATATTTAGGATGTTAATAAACATACTTGTGAGTAGATCTAAGATCCTGGTAAAATAATTTCCAACAACTGGCCTCAGAGCCATGGTAATTGATTTACTTGCAAGAAATTTGGACTTTAAAACGATTGTTTGTATGTTCTTTGGATGGTATCATGTTGTATTGAGTGTTATTTGATGATTGATTGATGTTTGTGAAATTTTCGTGAAACATAATTGCGATTTTATCTCTGGAATTATTTTTATTGGATAGTATGGAAAAAATTAAGCAAGTTAGCCTTTTACAGAACTTAATTTGGATTTTATTTGAATTAGTTATGATTTTTTGAAGATTTGAAAAAATTGGGGTTGTGCTGATTTTAACCATAATAAGCAAATCTGATTATATTGAAATGAGTTTTATTTAGGGCATAAAACCCAACAGAATATGCCTTCTCCTGAGCCTTCCGGTAGAGATAGTCCTGGTACTTCTTCTCGGCAGTGGCAATAATCTCATCCCAGAAGGTCTTCTCCGCGGCAGGCACCCTCACGTTGGGACAGATAACCCGGGAGAGGTTAGAGTCCTCCACGGATTGGTGCGGCAGGATGAGTTTTGCCTTCCTGCAGTTCTCCGTAGTGACTAGGCCCCCGACGTTAAGAACAACCCGGTCATAAGAGGCAAAGGCCTGGGCTCTCCGAAGAAAGACCTGAGTAGGTGCGGTCCGTTCGTAAGAAGGAATCCTGACCCACTCAGTGAGGAGCTCCGGATGGTCCACTGCCCGGAACCCGGAAGAGAAGAAAAAACGATTGCGATACTCCTTAACATGAGTTTGCCTATTATACGGGACCACCCCTTCATTGGCAGGGTGGGCCCGGAACCCGTAAAAACCGTCTTTAAGTTTGTCCCCCTTCTTGGGGACAGAAACAAGTTCGTAAAAATACAATATCTCCGCCGGGCTGGGAGAGCCCCATACCCGGGCGGAGTAAAAAATAAATAAGCCTGAAAGTAGGCGGTATGCTTGGGAAATAAGTTGGTATGGCCCAAGGCCGACAAAAACTAAAAAATTAACAAAATAGTCTTGGAGAGGAAGCATGGCCCCGGCCATCAAATGTGTCTGGGTCCAGGTCCCGAAGCCGCCGTAGTTATGATTGGGCGTCTCCGCATCACGAGGTGGCCGGTGGTAAGTCCCGGATGTGGAAGGTTTGATTCCAGCTACCTCCACGATGTTTTCTAGCTGATGGGGACAAGTTAGAGTGGAGTGAAGCTCGGCCGCCTCCCATCCGGTTGCCCGAGACTTGTACCCCTCCTAGGCAACAGGACCCAGCGAGACCTCCTCGAGGGTAGCCAGGCGCTTACCGCTCTTCTTAGATGACTTTGAGCCAGAAGCAGACATGTTTCGATTCTGTAAAAAGAATTAAGGTTCCAGCAGTTAGGCCCCATACCAAACCCTAAACCAAGAAAAAGGGAATGGGGGTCCCCTAACCGCTGGAAAGAGGCCCCCTCCGGACACCTGTCATACAGGAAACCCTAGAAGGATTCCCTGGACAGGAGTCGGGTGCAATAAATTCACAGAAGACGGCATTGCGCACTAAAGAAAAAGAAAGGGCAGAAAGTAGAAAGAAAATAATCTATCCTATTCCCTAAGCGACCATTATACGAAGAACATATGGTCTTCTACAAAAAAATAACAACAAACGCGTGACGAGAGTAGTCCTATCACTAGAGCAGTGAACCCAAACCGATTATATGAGGAATCTAAACATTTGCATTCCCAGAAACTTCGAATACAAAACCCAGAAAAGAACAAGCAGATAAGTAACAGCATGCCATGCATATTAACAATAAAGCAAAGGGTGCAAGGAACTTACAATGAAGTGTTGAGACTGGGGGTCCTGCTGTGAAGTAAATGAAGATAAGAAGGACTGATAGTAACAAACGAAGAAGAACTGGAAAAAATTACAAAGTGTTCAAAGGTGTTTTTCTGGGTCTGAGAATTTTTCCTCTCTGGGAAATTTGAGCAAAGTTGGCAAGAAATGGGAAGTAACCGAAATGAAGGAAAGGTGGTGGCTTTTATAGGCAAAGCTGCATGAGGAACAGGCATCGTCATCTACTAATCGAACGGTGGGGGAAGCGCGCGATTCGAATTCTCAGAAATCAACGAACCAGATTGATTTGCAATTAAGGCGGTGGAAACGTTTGAGTATCCGTCTGACACCATTAATGCGCCGTATCAATCAATGGGCGTGAAACGAATCGACCTCTGCAAAAAGTGAATCGCTGCATTAAAAGCCATCATTAAATACACCCTCACGCGCTCAAAGCTCGTGCCAGGAGACCGAGGAGTCAACCAGAAGCACTTGAGCAAGCCTTGTTTTATTTTTTCAAAGAAACAAGGCTTGGGGGTAAATGTTGCCCCTGATTTTGCCCAATATACGTGGATCAACCAAACAAGGACACGTAGATCAAGCAATGTACAAACCAAAAATATTTGCTAAGTCTTTATGCCGTAAGGTGGCTTCCAGGACGTAGCTCCCGGAGAAGGTATATGGAACCCCATATGCTCCCGGAAGCTTGAAGTAACGTTAAGGCATCTCCGCGAAGTGTCAGGTTTCTCCTGAGCAATCAAGTCGCATTTAATGCCGCATGGGAGGAAGCGTGTTGGGACTGCTACACGCAATAAAGTCTGACGACACAACCTCCAACCAGCAGCTACAAAGTAATTATCATTTAAGTCTAGCGACGGCTACACTGTGAAGAGTCACATCAGTCAAAAGACAATAAGGACATTCCACATAAAAGCCCTACAGCGCCTAGGGATTTGACCATGCATTACTCATGGTATATTCATTGGGAATGCCCAACTTTATGGATACTTACAGATACATTTGTAAGGATTATTATGGGGATCACCCCACCAAAAACACTATAAATACCCCCTCAAAGCTCATTAAATGGGATCGAGAATCTTGGGCTGCGTAAGAGCAAATAGAGTAAATACTCACCAAGAACATTCTCTGTATTTAGAAGAGTGAAACACTCACTTAATACATTCTCTGTATTAAATACATCCATAAATAACAAAGACTCGTGGACTAAGGCTCATTAACGCCCCAACCACGTAAAAATCCTTCTCTAATTTTCTTACAGCTCTATAACTTTATAATATTTTATTAGTTGCCGAAAATCTCGGTCAACATTTTGGTGCTTTCATTGAGAGCTGAAGAAAGCTGCTGTAAACGAACACTTGACTTCACAAACATGGTGGAGACTAGAAGGACTCATCAGCCTCGCCCACTAGAAGATGCTCAAAACCCAAATGAGGAAGATGTAGCCTCAAGAGCAGCTGTGGGTTCCAAGGAAGAAGAAGGAATTCCAGATGATGACTACGAGGAAAACCTCGATGAGTATGCCTATGACGAAGGTAGTTACTCAGAGTTGGTGCTTTTCAGGCAAAAAGCTATCGATCACGAAGCCGAGATCGAAGCTCAGAAAGCACAAAACCAAAAAATACAAGAAATGATGTTGGCCATGCAAAAAGCCATGGAGGCGGGTGGCATTCACGTGCATCCCAAGGCAGTGACTGCTGGACTTGGCAAGGAACCAGAGACGTCCTCGCCTAGTTCCCAACAGCAGAAGTCTAGGGAGCCTAGTCCTATAAGGTACCCTGCTGAAGGGAACCAAACAAAAAACCCTACCTCTACCCCAGGGCGAAAGAAAAAGGCGCAGGATCCGCGAAAGGTCCGCTCAGATTTCCCTAGGGGGAAAGGTCCGCAGAGGGGCAAGCCCCAAAAAGGGAGCTTTGGCCCTCAGGATCGAGAGGACCGAAAAAGCGTTTCCGTGCACCAAGAGCCCGGTGGTAGAGGAAGAAGAGGACAAAGATGTCCTCCCATTGATTTGAGAAATCAAATCAATGGGAACCAAGGTGACCTCCGGGATCACCTTGACCAAAAAAGATACGGACCCGCGGTCTCCACGGGTACGTTAAATGAAGGAATTATGGCGAAACTCGCCATACTTCGAAAAGAAATTGCCCGAGTCTCCCAAAGGCAGAAAGGGGACGACTCCGACTCAGATAGCGAGGACCGGGAGCCATGTGCTAAGCACATCCTGGAGGCGGAGCTCCCTAAGAACTTCAAGATGGCCGAAATGGCAGCTTATACCGGGAACTCCGATCCAAGCGACCACTTATCACGGTTCAACCGTGTCATGACGGTCATGAGAGTCAGCAATGACGCCAAATGTCTGTGCTTTCCGCTTACTCTAAGTGGCATTCACGTGCATCCCAAGGCAGTGACTGCTGGACTTGGCAAGGAACCAGAGACGTCCTCGCCTAGTTCCCAACAGCAGAAGTCTAGGGAGCCTAGTCCTATAAGGTACCCTGCTGAAGGGAACCAAACAAAAAACCCTACCTCTACCCCAGGGCAAAAGAAAAAGGCGCAGGATCCGCGAAAGGTCCGCTCAGATTTCCCTAGGGGGAAAGGTCCGCAGAGGGGCAAGCCCTAAAAAGGGAGCTTTGGCCCTCAGGATCGAGAGGACCGAAAAAGCGTTTCCGTGCACCAAGAGCCCGGGGGTAGAGGAAGAAGAGGACAAAGATGTCCTCCCATTGATTTGAGAAATCAAATCAATGGGAACCAAGGTGACCTCCGGGATCACCTTGACCAAAAAAGATACGGACCCGCGGTCTCCACGGGTACGTTAAATGAAGGAATTATGGCGAAACTCGCCATACTTCGAAAAGAAATTGCCCGAGTCTCCCAAAGGCAGAAAGGGGATGACCCCGACTCAGATAGCGAGGACCGGGCGCCATGTGCTAAGCACATCCTGGAGGCGGAGCTCCCTAAGAACTTCAAGATGGCCGAAATGGCAGCTTATACCGGGAACTCCGATCCAAGCGACCACTTATCACGGTTCAACCGTGTCATGACGGTCATGAGAGTCAGCAATGACGCCAAATGTCTGTGCTTCCCGCTTACTCTAAGTGGGTTCGCGGAGGAATGGTTCAAGAAGCTGGAACCAGGATCCGTGGGCTGTTGGAACAAGCTACAGACCAATTTCCGGAGACAGTTTGTCGCCGCCAGAAAGGTCAACCTAGAGGTTAGTGCCTTGACTAACATTAAGCAACTGCCCACCGAGACCTTGAAAAACTATATAAAGAGGTTCCGAGAGGAAGCCTCGAAAACCAAGAAAGTTGACGACGGACAACAGCTTGCGCTTCTCCAAGCAGGCATCCGTACGGGGACTCCTTTTTGGAATGAACTACAGCAAGAAGGAGCTGCTAGCCTTCAGGACTTCCAGAAGAGAGTCCAAAAATATATCAACCTCGAAGAAGCCCAAATAGTGGCTTATGGAGGATACTATCCCACCGAGATAGCAGGGTACATGCCCGGAGTACCGCCCTCGGGTACTGCCCCGACCGCAACTCCACAGACAAGCGGCATACAATTCTCTGCCACCCCCGGATATAGTCAAGGCCAGGCCTTGGCGCCAGCATCATCCCATTTCGGCAATCCGTCCGAGACAAATGGACAAACTCCTTCGCACTCCGCTCCGACCGCTAGCCTGGCAGGCCCTTCCCAGGGCTCGAGGAGTAAAAGGTCCTCCAAGGGCAGCACCCGGACGGGGGAGAAGCGCCAGAAAAGGGGATACACTCCCCAGTACACCCAATACACGGAGCTGTCGGACTCCCAAGAGCGCGTGTACTTTGCTACTAGGCAAAATACACACTACCGGAGACCACAACCATTGTACAAAGATAGCTCCCGGAGAGATCCGAGCAAAAGATGCGAGTACCACAACGACATTGGTCATAGCACCAATGAATACAAGAATCTCAAGGACGAGATTGAGAACCTAATCCAGTTGGGCCACCTCTATGAGTGGATCAAAAATAGGCTGCCTCACCTCAATCCGGGCCAGGCGACAATGGGTGTGCCCCAGGGAACACCGGGGAGTACAGCAGGAGTGTTAGCTCTGGCTGCTCCCGCGGGCGACGCCCAGCACATCCCTGGTCTGCCGTCCAGACCTAACGAGAGGGTAGCCATGATCTCCGGAGGTCCCCATATCGGAGGAACTACTCGCAAGGAGCTCAAACGATACGTAGGGGCCGTGAAACATAATGAAGTTTGGGAGGTTACTCAACTCCCAGCTCAAAGGCCCCGGCTAATGGACCAACCCATCACGTTCACGGAAGAAGACGCCAAGACGGTGCGCTTCCCTCATCATGACCCATTGGTCATAGAGACCCTCATCGCTAATAAAGTTGTGGCCAGAGTCCTAATTGACAATGGAAGTTCCGTGAACCTACTCTTCAAGGAGGCCTTCACCGCAATAGGCTTGACGGACCGAGACCTCTCGCCCAGTGGGTCCCAACTCACAGGGTTTAATGGGACGACACTCATCCCGATGGGAAAAGTAAGGCTTCCAGTCACCTTGTGCCCGGACACCCCCTAGAGCACATTTAAATACTGCACTTTCGTGGTGGTGGACTGCCCGACTGCTTACAACACGATCCTCGGCCGACCGGCCTTGGTAGATTTTGGCGCGGTCACATCCATTCGGCACCTGTGCCTAAAGTTCCCTACCCAGGAAGCTGGGATCGGGACGGTGAGAGGAAATCAAGGGGAGGCAAGGCAATGTTACAATGTTGCAACCCACATGCCCGTACTGATGGTCCGGGAATCCATTGAGCCAGAAGTGGCTGAAGAAGATGAGTTAGACCCCCGTGTGGGGTCCGAAAGAATTGTGGAACCAATGGAGGATGTCGAGGAATTATCAGTGTGCGACCTCGACTCCACCAAAGTACTCCGACTGGGAAAGAACCTAGATTCGGAGGAAAGAGAAAAAATAATAAAAACACTGAAGGGCGCCATCGACATCTTTGCATGGCGCCAAGAAGACATGACTGGCATAAGCCCCCATGTCATCACCCACGTACTCAACGTCAATCCGGACATGCCGCCAGTCCAGCAAAAGCGACGCCCGCTCGACTCGGTGAAAGCCGAGGCTCTGGAGAAAGAGGTGGATAAACTTTTGACCAACGGCATGATCCGCGACGTATACTATCCGGAGTGGCTAGCCAATCCGGTCCTGGTACCCAAGCCGAATGGGACTTGGCGAGTTTGTATAGATTTCACTGATCTAAACAAAGCTTGTCCGAATGACTGCTTCCCGCTGCCCAGGATCGACCAGATGGTAGACGCCACTTCTGGATTCAAACTACTATCCTTCATGGATGCCTATGCTGGGTATAATCAAATAAAGATGCATACGGCAGACCAGGAGTGCACTAGCTTCAGGACCGATAAGGGGGTATACTGTTACCTAGTCATGCCCTTCGGACTGAAAAACGCCGGAGCGACCTACCAGAGAATGGTCAACCAGATGTTCAAGGGCCTCCTGGGATGAAATATTTATGTAGATGACATGCTCGTCAAGTCCAAAGCATGCAATAGCCATGCAAACGACTTAGAGGAATGTTTCGAAGTAGTCCAGAGATACGGCATGAAGCTCAACCCAAAGAAATGCACCTTTGGGGTCAAGTCAGGAAAGTTCCTGGGCTTCATCGTCAGCCAGAGGGGGATTGAGGCAAACCCGGAAAAAATCCAGGCTCTCTTGAGCATGCCATCCCCCCAAAAGCACAAAGACGTGCAGAGCCTGACCGGAAAGGTGGCCGCCCTAAGCCGCTTCATCTCACGGTCTACAGACAAGTGCATCCCCTTCTTCAACATACTGAAGAAGTGTCAAAAGTTTGAGTGGTCGGACGAGTGCGAGGAGGCATTCAAAAAACTAAAAGAACACATGGCCAAGCCTCCTATCCTGTCAAAACCCGTTCTCGGAGAAGACCTGTTCCTATATTTAGCTGTCTCCAAACACGCGGTCAGCGCTGCCCTAGTCCGGGAAGAAGAGAAAACTCAGCATCCCGTGTACTATGTCAGTAAGCGCATGATAGGAGCCGAAACGAGGTACCCCATCATTGAAAAGTTGGTTTTTTGCCTCCTGATGGCCTCGGGGAAATTGAGGCCATACTTCCAAGCACATCCGATCAAGATACTAACCAACCACCCGCTCCGGCAAGTCCTCCAAAAACCTGAAGCATCCGGAAGGCTCCTCAAGTGGGAAATGGAGCTAAGTCAATTTGACTTGCACTACATTCCCCGAATTTCTATAAAAGGCCAAGCCTTGGCGGACTTCATTACTGAATGCAACGAAGCCGAGGCAACCGCGAATATGCCGGTACCGCCAATCCCCACATGGAGAGTATTTGTGGACGGAGCCTCCAATGAAAATGGGTCCGGAGCCGGAGTGGCAATGATATCACCAACCGGACTGCGACTCCAGGTGGCCCAACGGTTCGACTTCGCAGCTTCGAACAATGAGGCCGAATATGAAGCCCTAATAGCAGGGCTGAAATTAGCAAAAGCCGTAGGAGCCAAAAGAGTGGAAGTCTACAGTGATTCCCAACTAGTCGTAAACCAGATATCGGGAGAATACCAAACACGCGGCGAGCGAATGGCCGCGTATGTAACAATAGTCCGGGAGCTGCTCCACGAGTTCACGAACTACAAAATAGAAAGAATCCCCCGGGAAAAGAACGCTCACGCGGACTATCTGGCTAAGTTAGCTTCAGATAGTGAAATCGAAGAGTTGGGGGTAGTACCAGTGGAACGCTTGGCAGAGCCAAGCATCAAAATAAAAGAGGCCACAATAACGGTTGGGCAAGAACCCAGTTGGATGGTCCCCATCATAAAATACATAACAAAAGGTGAGTTGCCCCAAGAAAGGGTACTGTCTCGGAAGATTCAGTACCAGGCTCATCGTTATGTAATGATGGATCAAATTCTCTACCGAAGAGGACTCAGCATGCCATATTTAAGGTGTGTATCGGACCCTGAAGCTAGACAAATCATGCTAGAGGTCCACGAAGGGTTCTGTGGAGATCATACGGGAGGACCCAGTCTCTCAAAGAAAATATTGAGACAGGGATACTTCTGGCCAACAATGAAAAAAGATTGTATAGACTACGTCCAAAAGTGTGATTCGTGTCAAAGGTTCGCGAACATACCGAGAGCTTCTCCAAATGAAATCACCCTGATGACTAGTCCCTGGCCCTTCGCGGTATGGGGAATAGATCTTATTGGGTCCGTGCCAACAGGAAAAGGAGGAGTAAAGTATGCAATAGTAGCAGTAGACTACTTCACCAAATGGACGAAGGCTGAGCCCATGAAGACCATAACTGCTAAAAAAGCACTAGACTTTGTTATCAAGAACATAGTGTGTCGATATGGCCTGCCTCACAAAATAGTCTCTGACAATGGAAAGCAATTCGACTGCGAAGAATTTACTGACTTCTGCAACCAACACGGAGTAGTGAAAAGCTTCTACGCGGTGGCCATACCTCAAACAAACGGTCAAGCGGAAGCAGTCAACAAAATCCTAAAGGTCACCCTGAAGAAAAAGCTGTTGGCCTGCAAAAACAACTGGCCGGAAGAGTTGCCAAGAGTGTTATGGGCCTACCGAACGACCCCTAGAACCACGACCGGACACTCGCCTTTTTCAATGGCGTACGGTTGTGAAGCGATGGTCCCGGTAGAAACGTTATTCCCGTCCCACAGGAGAACGACTTACGATCCAGTCACGAATCAGGCTTTGCTTCAAGAAGCCCTGGATCAAGTTGAAGAACTCCAGGACGAGTCTCAAATACGGATGGTAGCTTATCAAAAGAAGGTGACCAAGTATTTTAACTCCAAAGTTAAAAACAGAAAGTTTGCTATTGGGGATATGGTCTTAAGAAGAGTCTTCCCAGCCACCCAAGAACCCGGAGTGGGAGTACTTGGGCCAAATTGGGAAGGACCATATGAAATCGAGGACGAAATCAGCTAAGGCACCTACAAGCTAAAAAGGATGGATGGAACCATTGTGCCAAGGGCCTGGAATGCCGATCACCTCAGAAAATATTACCAATAGCCAAAAATGTAACTTAGATTTTGTTTAAAGAGTTTGTACCGTCTAAATTTATACAGCCTCCGCATGTTAAATAAAACTGAGTGCTTTAAAAACAAAGTTTCTATGCCACTCAGGGGGGTACTAGGGTATATCCCACGGACAGACAAAAAACAAACTAAGTAAAATATCCTGACCCAAAGGGCAGGTCAAAAAGAGTATGCACAAAAATAAAAAGCATAAGTATAAACATCATGATCCAAAGGACAGGTCCAAAAGGAAAATATGTGCATCAAAAGAGATCATGTATAAATATAAAAATCCTAGCCTTAAAGGGCAGGTCTAAATATATACAAATGGCCCAGGGACAGGCCTTAGAAATTGTCTTCCCTTTAAATAAAACAGCTATATAGATATTGTCTTAAATAAAAGAAAAATAGCTGTAAATAAACAAATATATATAAAAAAAAAAGAGTGAAATCCTGGTTGTACTGGGTCAAACTCGGAGCGGCCTAATCGATGCGAGGAGGGAGACGAGGTCCGATGCGTGCCTCCACCATGGCATCAAGCTTTTTCTTCTTCTCCCGGAATTTGGCGATCATCTCCTCGGGTTTGGGGTAGAAGGTAAGCTTAATGTTCTAGTCGTTTGTAGACCAAGCCATGAAGACGCCATCATCAAAACGCTTGGCGCACCGGCTGCAGGAGACGGGAGAAAGAAGCTCATCTCTTTTTGCCTTCTTTGAGGCTTGTTCCTTGAAGTCCCTAAGCTCCTTCAGCTCCGCGGCCAGGGTGGCCCTGGATTCCAAGTTTGCCTGGTGAGTTTCCTCTAAGGACCTCACCTTGGCAGCCATCTCCTCCAAGGCCTCCCTGGCCTCCCGAAGCTCCCGCCTGGCCTTTGCAGTGGCTTCACCTTCCGTCCTCAGCTCCTCCTGGTGCTTGGCCTCCAGCCTATCTCTCCACAGGGCCTCCTCCCGGATCATTGCCTTCGCCTGCGCTTCCCTCCGCTTGGCCTCTTCCTCATTAGCTTTGGCAGCGGCCTCCCGGCGCTCAGCAGCCTCCTAATAAAGCCGCCTCTCAGCAGTGAGATCCTGTGTAATGACCGCTCTAGTAATATGGATTAGAAAAGGCAATTAGCACTAATTTTTATTATTTTATTATTATTTGTGAATTAAATTTAAATGTGGACCCCAATATTTAGAAATAAATATTAGAGTTATAATTTCTCAATTTCGGAGATTTTATTAAACTCTAGGGGTATTATCTAGCTTATATGTGTAATATGTTATTTTTTGTAATTTTTGTTCGGCGACAACGGAAAATGCGATGGATGGCTAGATTGATCACATGGGTAAGTTTAGAACCTTATTTCATAGTGGGAAATATTTTAGAGAAAATATTTTATCGGGATTGAGCGGGGTTATGGAATTGACCATTTTACCCCTAGCTTTAGAATTAACCAAGTTTTAACCTTAAGGGCTTTTTAGTCTTTTCTTATTTGGTTAAATGAGGGTTAGGTGGCAGCCTTGGGTGATGACACCTATTTCATGTTAATATATTGGGTGAAAAGGGATTTTATTTTGAAAAAGAAATTAAAAATTAGAGAAAATCAAGAACCATTTCTCTTTTCTCTCTCTTGGGGTTCGGCTCTCTCAAACCAGAAGGAAAAACCCAAAGTTTTCTTCATAATTTCTGTATTTCCATCCAAGGATTTAAGGAAAAATATCTAAGGTAACCCTAGCTCCTTTCTCTTTCAAGTTCATGAAGTTGTATGTTGGTTTTTGAGGTGATTTTGGGTAATAGGGGCTGTTAGGGTTTAAGGTTTGCTTAGTTCGAATTTTAGGGTTTGTTTAGCTTAATTCTAGTTCATGGTAGCTGGTTTAGAGATTGGTTGTTAGTTTTGAGCAATTCTAAGCTTTGAGTTCAAGCTTTAAGCTTTAATGGCAAGTTGATATTTATTGTGTTTTTCTGTGAAATACTGGCTGGGTTTTATTGTGTATACCTTGATTAGGAGCTCTGGAGAGTTTGGTAAAGATTGGGATTAAATTGAATCAAGGGGGATAATTTTTTGGTTTCTGCACAGAACCTAATTCCTGGGTGGTCTGTACCAACCGGTCGACCGGTTGGTGACCCAGAACCGGGATGCCGGTTGGGAACCGGTCTACCTGTTGGGGGTTTTTCCAGAACCCTAGTTTTGGCCAATTTTGAGATATTTAGGGTATTGTCATGAGGTTTATCGATAGGGAAACTTTTAGTTTCAAGTTTTAAGTCCCGGGAAGTGATTTAGCGAGTCACTCATCTGTATTACCGTTATTGTGATTAGGGCATCCATCTAGCACGTGAATTCCGTTCAGGTCGGCCAGCACACTTGAATTCGGAAAACAGGTAAGAACTGTGTATAATGTATGATGTGATTATCTGAATGTGTGTATATGTGTTTATATATGCATGCTTGAATTATGTTAAACACTACCAACACTTGTATGATTAAGTTATAGAGTGTATTGGTACAGTGATTGTTGCTGATTTGAGTACGATACAGTGATACCAACACAAGCATAGGAAAATGCTAAGGTGTGTGGTACATCACTCAGTGTTACTCAGTGATCGGGATAAACCCTACCAACACTCGTACAGCGAGGTACGATGTGTATGTGGTATAGTGGTTGTACCCTGGTATTGAACGTTCATACTCATCTGTTAAGCTCTGTAAATAGGTGTATGGGCGCCTATTTACAGGTCGGAAATTATATGATATGTTATATGCATTTCTTACTGAGTCTGTTGACTCACAGTTTCTGCTTCCATGTGTAGGTAAAGGAAAGGCGAAGGCTGAACAGGAGTGAACCTGAGCTCGGGTGAGATTGTACATGTCAAGCAGCGCGACCTGGAGTGTTCGGTCTCGGGACATCTGGGAGTTGTATTTTGAAAGTCGCTGTGCGACCTGTAAATCTGTATATTTTGGATTGTATGCTTGAAAAGTAAAGTTTGTAAAGTTTTAAAAATCGGGATCCCGGCACTTGTAAATATTTTATTAAATTACAAAGTTTAGTATTTAATGCAAAAGTTTTAATTTGACACGTTTTTCGAGAAATTTCTTTGATTAACAAAGATTGCACAATTATTGAAAAAGCACTGTAGCGTGCCTTAGCATTAGGGCGTTACATCCTGAAGAATCTTCCTGACTTCGTCCATGTCCCCAAAATCGGACAGGAAGAAACCATGGTTGATTGTGTTCTTGGAGAGACGGCCGGCTTCAGCAGCAAGCTAAAAAAAATAATACAAGTAAGAATCTCCAAAAAAGAAAACAATAAGGAAAAAAAAACAAACTACGAAACACTTACCACAGTGAGGGAGTGGCTGAGATCCTGGACTTGGTAGATGGAGTTCAAGGATGCACAAGCAGCGAACCGCTTAGGTGCACACCGGGTAAGCTGGGACGCAAACTCGCCAGTCATCTCCGCAGCAAAGGGAGCTAAGGTGGGCCCGAGGAAGCGACCGAACCAGTCCGAAGGGGGTCCAAATTTAGGTCCCACGAATTCTGGTATTCCGGGTTGTTGAGAGTGTTTTGCATCTCAACTCGCAAGATCCTCCTAAGGGCTTCCACCTCAGCATACCCCCGGGAGTATTCGTCCATGGCGTAGTTGTGTTTAGCTATCCGGAGCTCCTGTCTCGCCTCATCTCCAGAAACCGGAGTCAGCACAATATTGGGAGGGGCAATGTGTTCCTCCATGGGGGAGACCCTGCCATCGAGACCGTGGGCCGGAGTATCAGCTCTCCGTGGCCGTTTGGGCTCCTCCTGGGCAACCATTTTGCCTTTTCGTTTGCGAATCAGAGCAATTTCTTGCTCTTCTTCACCTTCTTCAACTTCCTCAGGAAGAGCCCGGTGCCCTCCTTCACCTTCTTCAACTTCCTCAGAAAAGCCCCATTGCTTTTCTTGACCTTCTCCCGGGAGCACCTCATCATCCACTAAGTCAATAGTGTCTGGAGGAGCACTGGAAGAAATCTTCAGAGGGGGGCCATCTGGGAAGAAGTAAAGGGAGGGGGAGCCTCAGGAATGTGAACCCCGGCAAGTTCGGCCAAAATAGCGTCCATGGAAGCACCTGCTACAACAAAAGAAAGAAAGCAAGTGTTAGAACATCCGTGGGAAACCACCAACACTCAGATATGACAAGCAAGCTAATCCTACCCTGACTCTCTAGTTCGGCCCTAGCAAAGTTCTGAATTTTGATGCTGGCAGCATCATCTCCGAGATAGCTGTCCGAAGGCCGGAACCAGCTGGATGTAATATAAGCTGAAGGGCCTAAGGGGACGGGCTTCGGAGGACCAGAACCCATCCGGGACAGACCTAGGAAATCTCTTAAGTTGGAAAAATAAAACTCCTTCAAATGGTCTCCCCACCGGGTCGAGGGCATCCTAAACATATAAAGACTGCTCATCGAACCCTACAGGCCTAAGACTGGCATACTCGCCAACAGAAGGGACGTAATGAACTGCTAAAGGAGACTTACCACCGGAGCCGGAAGTGCTGGCACCAGGAGCCCCAGTGTTCGGCTCCTGAGCCAAAGGCTGTGGCCTGGGAGCCCTTCTCTCCGCTGAGTCCCCAATATGAAGGGGCTTCCCGGCAATCGCCTGGCTTCTTCTCTCGACCGGGCTCCCCACGCGAAGTGGCCTCCCAGAAGCTGCCTGGGCCTTAGAATATGCCTTCTCCTGAGCCTTCCGGTAGAGATAGTCCTGGTACTTCTTCTCGGCAGTGGCAATAATCTCATCCCGGAAGGTCTTCTCCGCGGCAGGCACCCTCACGTTGGGACAGATAACCCGGGAGAGGTTAGAGTCCTCCACGGATTAGTGCGGCAGGATGCGTTTTGCCTTCCTGCAGTTCTCCGTAGTGACCAGGCCCCCGACGTCAAGATCAGCCCGGTCATAAGAGGCAAAGGCCTGGGCTCTCCGAAGAAAGACCTGATTAGGTGTGGTCCGTTCGTAAGAAGGAATCCTGACCCACTCAGTGAGGAGCTCCGGATGGTCCACTGCCCGAAACCCGGAAGAGAAGAAAAAACGATGACGATACTCCTTAACATGAGTTTGCCTATTATACGGGACCACCCCTTCATTGGCAGGGTGGGCCCGGAACCCGTAAAAACCGTCTTTAAGTTTGTCCCCCTTCTTGGGGACAGAAACAAGTTCGTAAAAATACAATATCTCCGCCGGGCTGGGAGAGCCCCATCCTCGGGCGGAGTAAAAAATAAATAAGCCTGAAAGCAGGCGGTATGCTTGGGGAATAAGTTGGTATGGGGCAAGGCCGACAAAAACTAAAAAATTAACAAAATAGTCTTGGAGAGGAAGCATGGTCCTGGCCATCAAATGTGTCTGGCTCCAGGCCCCGAAGCCGCCGTAGTTATGATTGGGCGTCTCCGCATCACGAGGTGGCCGGTGGTAAGTCCCGGATGTGGAAGGTTTGATTCCAGCTACCTCCACGATGTTTTCTAGCTGATGGGGACAAGTTAGAGTGGAGTGAAGCTCGGCCGCCTCCCATCCGGTTGCCCGAGACTTGTACCCCTCCTAGGCAACAGGACCCAGCGAGACCTCCTCAAGGGTAGCCAGGCGCTTACCACTCTTCTTAGATGACTTTGAGCCAGAAGCAGACATGTTTCGATTCTGTAAAAAGAATTAAGGTTCCAGCAGTTAGGTCCCATACCAAACCCTAAACCAAGAAAAAGGGAATGGGGGTCCCCTAACCGCTGGAAAGAGGCCCCCTCCGGACACTTGTCATACAGGAAACCCTAGAAGGATTCCCTGGACAGGAGTCGGGTGCAATAAATTCACAGAAGACGGCATTGCGCACTAAAGAAAAAGAAAGGGCAGAAAGTAGAAAGAAAATAATCTATCCTATTCCCTAAGCGACCATTATACGAAGAACATATGGTCTTCTACAAAAAAATAGCAACAAACGCGTGACGAGAGTAGTCCTATCACTAGAGCAGTGAACCCAAACCGATTATATGAGGAATCTAAACATTTGCATTCCCAGAAACTTCGAATACAAAACCCAGAAAAGAACAAGCAGATAAGTAACAGCATGCCATGCATATTAACAATAAAGCAAAGGGTGCAAGGAACTTACAATGAAGTGTTGAGACTGGGGGTCGTGCTGTGAAGTAAATGAAGATAAGAAGGACTGATAGTAACAAACGAAGAAGAACTGGAAAAAATTACAAAGTGTTCAAAGGTATTTTTCTGGGTCTGAGAATTTTTCCTCTCTGGGAAATTTGAGCAAAGTTGGCAAGAAATGGGAAGTAACCGAAATGAAGGAAAGGTGGTGGCTTTTATAGGCAAAGCTGCATGAGGAACATGCATCGTCATCTACTAATCGAACGGTGGGGGAAGCGCGCGATTCGAATTCTCAGAAATCAACGAACCAGATTGATTTGCAATTAAGGTGGTGGAAACGTTTGAGTATCCGTCTGACACCATTAATGCGCCGTATCAATCAATGGGCGTGAAACGAATCGACCTCTGCAAAAAGTGAATCGCTGCATTAAAAGCCATCATTAAATACACCCTCACGCGCTCAAAGCTCGTGCCAGGAGACCGAGGAGTCAACCAGAAGCACTTGAGCAAGCCTTGTTTTATTTTTTCAAAGAAACAAGGCTTGGGGGTAAATGTTGCCCCTGATTTTGCCCAATATACGTGGACCAACCAAACAAGGACACGTAGATCAAGCAATGTACAAACCAAAAATATTTGCTAAGTCTTTATGCCGTAAGGTGGCTTCCAGGACGTAGCTCCCGGAGAAGGTATATGGAACCCCATATGCTCCCGGAAGCTTGAAGTAACGTTAAGGCATCTCCGCGAAGTGTCAGGTTTCTCCTGAGCAATCAAGTCGCATTTAATGCCGCATGGGATGAAGCGTGTTGGGACTGCTACACGCAATAAAGTCTGACGACACAACCTCCAACCAGCAGCTACAAAGTAATTATCATTTAAGTCTAGCGACGGCTACACTGTGAAGAGTCACATCAGTCAAAAGACAATAAGGACATTCCACATAAAAGCCCTACAGCGCCTAGGGATTTGACCATGCATTACTCATGGTATATTCATTGGGAATGTCCAACTTTATGGATACTTACAGATACATTTGTAAGGATAATTATGGGGATCACCCCACCAAAAACACTATAAATACCCCCTCAAAGCTCATTAAATGGATCGAGAATCTTGGGCTGCATAAGAGCAAATAGAGTAAATACTCACCAAGAACATTCTCTGTATTTAGAAGAGTGAAACACTCACTTAATACATTCTCTGTATTAAATACATCCATAAATAACAAAGACTCGTGGACTAAGGCTCATTAACGCCCCAACCACGTAAAAATCCTTCTCTAATTTTCTTACAGCTCTATAACTTTATAATATTTTATTAGTTGCCGAAAACCTCGGTCAACAAAAAATATCATTCATTTATTTAATTATAACAAACTTAATTAATTTGTTAATAATAACATATATTTTTCTTCAATAATAATTAAATATTATATATTTAATTTTTTTTTATAATTAGTGTTTTGGTATTTATACAAATAATAATTTTAATATTAAGAAATTAAACATTGTAAATTATTCAACATTTTTATTAAATGAGAGGTAGATATTTCAAAAATATTTAGTAATTCGAGATTATTATTCATGATTTGTTATTTTTTCTTTGCTATTATTATTTATAATATCAACTAGGGAACTAAGCCGCGCTTCGCGCGGGTTTGACCCTACTTTTGTATTTTTTTAAGCTAATTAAGATTTTTGCCCCCTAAATTTTAACATGTACCAAATCATGCCCCTTGAACTTTAAGGTCATTAAAAATGTCTCATGAACTATTGAGATTGTTGGATTTAAGGACTTTTTTATACACGATATTTTTTAGTGACACCTTTGTTTTGAGTGATGATGAGAGAGTATTTTAAAATATTTATTTGTACACGATATTCTTGATTATATTTGGATCTTTGACCTCATTATCATCATTTATTATGATTAATCCTTATTTGTTAGTGACTAGAGATGGAAATTTATACTGCGGGGATGGGTAACCGCGGGGACCCGCCCCTAATGGGGTGGGGATTCCCCATCTTAGTGGTTAATGGGGCGGTGGTGGAGGACAATTTCAATACCCGAAGCGGGGATGGGGCGGGGACGGGGATAATACTATCCGCACCATATCCGACCCCGATATAGATATATATAATTTTTTTTGTTTTTTTTTCAAACTTTGACACATATTTAGTTTTTATTTTCTATTAGGTTATGCTTTTTTTTAAGTAGGTTTATTTTTTATCTTCTATGAATTATGAATGCATAATAAATATTTGTGAGAATATTAGTTTAACTTATTTTTTTCAATTATTTTAAATTAATTTGTTTTTTCATTTTACCTTAATGGATACCCGATGGGTTTTCCATAACCGATGGGTATTCCCCTACCCCGAATTTGTTGGTTATTAGACGGGGATGGAGCGGGGATGGGGGTATAAACAGGTAGCGGGGATGGGGGCGGGGATTGCATTCCCCGTACATTAACCGACCAATTTCCATCTCTATTAGTGACTCGAAATACTATAATATTTAATTGGCCATGAGTGAATACGTATTTAGAAAAATATAATCCGACGTGTTTAAACGATTGTTCTTGACTTTTATTGATTGTCAAGGTAAAGTATGGTGCCCAAAGGAGTTACCTTTTATTAACTTGACAATTACTAATTCCTCATCGTTCGTCTTGACAAATAAAAAATTATAAATTTATTATTAATTCTTAGTATTTATTATGAATTTAAGTTTAATATGAGAATTGAAAGTAATTATTCTTTTAGTCTAAGTTTAATGTGAGAATTGGAATGGATTATGACATTAATAGTTATTTTATAAATATAAAATTAGTAGTAATTACAAATTTGCAAATAAAAAAGTACTATTTTTGTATCTTTTGTCTTTTGATTGACAGATTTTATTAATAATAATTAATAGTCTATGAGTATTAAATGACAACTTAATTATAATTCTTTTAATAGCCCGTATGTATTAAAGGAAATTTCTATTATGACTATTATTTTTTTAGAATACGTTAATCATATAATTTATGTCAATAAGTGATAACTGTTGGTACTTTACTTCCGAAAGATAAAAACAATTGATGATTTGAAGACATGATTATATTAGTACACCAAGTTTGTAGATTAAAAAGCACCAAAATAACTAATACACAAAAATCAAAGTATTTGGTTTTTTTGTATATTCTTCTATTGATTTCTAGGACACAAAAGAATATAAGATTCAAAAGTTTTTATACAACTAAGTTTTCTTTTTCCTCTAATTATACAGCCAAGTTAAAATACATAATTTTGTCATACAAAAATCTTTCACGGTGCTTCCCTTCAAATATTATATATGTTATTTTTCTTTCTGTTCATACTACCTAAAAGACAGTAAGAAAAGAATAACTATTTTTCACAACTTTGAACTCCTAAAACATTTCTCTCCAATTTACACACTAATAATATTTGGAAAATAGAATTCTTTTTGAATTTGATTTGTACTTAAAAATGATATAATAACTAATACATGTAAAAGAACATGTAAAAATTTTCAGTTTTAACTCTAAACATTGCTTAATTTTTTATACACCAATAGTAAGAGAAGTTTATTAGACTTTGAATAAATAAATAACTCCCAAATTTATAAATTTTATATATAAATATATGTATATATCTAAAGTGCTAAATACAATTTAAGATTACCAAAGTTTAAAAAACAGCAAATTAAATACTCCTATATATGATTAAATATTATAAGAAAGATATTAAAAAGCTTAAACAAAAACAGAGTAACAAAGCTTACATTGGTAATTAAATGGATATGGTGATAAATCCAAATATTTTTTTTTGTCACCATTTTTTATAAGCAAAAACATCTATGACAATAATAAAAATAAATAATAGATTAATCAGAAAATAAATTTAATCTTGGATGTCATAAAATTGTTTTAAAAAAAAATGAAGACTAACAATTAAAATTTATCTCAACATCACCTGCAAATGTAATGAAATAAATGACTCAAAAATTACAAATAATAAATAAAATTATTTATATAAATACCAATTTTAAAAGCCACAAAAAAGTATCCACTTTAAATTATATATATCCATCTATATATTAATAGTAAAATCCAAATAAACAAAAAATATTATGTATTCTTATTATTCATGAATAAATATACAAAGAAAGTTTATTACATACGTATGAAAATAGCAGAAAAAATTAAATTCTTACCTAATAAATTTTCAAGATAATCCAAGCTATTCATATATGTAAATCATCCACTAAATAAAATTAAATTTTCAATTAAACATAACGCCACAAAATCATCCACTAAATAAAATTAAATTTTCAAAAAGGTATTATACCAAATGAGATAAAAAGAGTCTATATATACATACATATAAATACAAAATACAATAGAAAAATGAGGTTTACATACAAAACTAAAAACATATACATGAATAAAAATAGATGAAATAAAAAAATTACCAGTAAAAAAATGAATGATAAATGTTTGTCTCAAAGACTCAATTTTGAAGAGACCATAGAGGAGAGAACAATGAGAATTTCTTGCATAATAACTTCAACTTTCAAAACTATTTTTAGAATTCATATGTATAGGGGGGACAAATAGACCAGAATAAGAAAAGCTAGAAGGGAAGATTGAGAGACGAAAAGGAGAAAAGGAAAAGTTTATTATTAATGATTTTTTTTGTGGCATTTTATTTGTCATTAATAATTTGATCTCTAACTATTGAGTTCTACTTTTTATAGGCTAAATAAAGATTAAAAATAAAAGAGAGAAGGAAAAGTTGATCATTAATAATTTGATCATAACCATTGAGTTCCATTTTTATAGGCTAAATAAATAAGAATAAATCAAAAAAATAGGAGAGGAGAGATTAGAAAATAATCAACAATTAAGCTGCCACATCACTCTCTTCAAAATACTCTTTTATATATATATATATTGATTGATTGATATGAAACTTTTATTAGTGATCTAATAAGTTAAATTATTATTAGTATTATAATTAATAGATATGTTTGTCTCTTCTACTTTATAGTTTCACATTTTTTTAACTATACGGATAAATTAATTAAGATATATACTAAACGTAATTATAAAATAAAAAAAATTACAAAAATTATAAACGTAATTATAAAATAAAAAAATTACAAAAATTATAAGTAAATGTGAAAAAAATAATCAAATGTATAGATTTTTTATGGTAGATATTAATTTATATAAATTTAATCAAATTCAATATATATATAATTAATTGGGCAAAAGTGAAATATTCAATAATCTATACAAAATAATATATATATATATATATATATATATTAATTTTTAGACAAATTGAAATGAATCTATAAATATTTTACTTATAACCAATGAGTATACTCTCATATAGTTTAAAAGAATGTGACTTTTACGAAAAAAAAAATTACTTAGAAGACATATTATTCAATATATATAATATTATAAAAAAAAAACACAAACTAAAATTTTTAATGAAATAAATAAATAGTACAAAAATAATTATTGGATGTCATCTTGATCATTAATTTAATTTTTGTTATTATTTATATAAATATATATAAAGGTATAGATTAAAAAAATGAATTATATAATATATAAATTCAAATATAGAGATGATTTTGTATCAACTTTTATTCGTTTTTCTAAAAATTAGGATGTAAAATTTCATTTTTTTTAATTTTAATTATGTAATTATAATTTTTTTATTATTACTACTTTTATTATATTTCTTAAATTTTGTTTGGTATTATCTTTTATATAGGAAAATAATAAATAGGATAAAAAATTAATATATATTGGAGAATTGATAAAATTAAATTAGTTAGTTAAAAAAATTAGAGAAGAAAGGGAGATCAATAAACACATTATTAATAATAATAATAATAATAATAATAATAATAAATACAATGATTGAAATAAAAAGAAAGTAAAAAAAATTAATATTAAATAATCTATATTTGCTAAATTAATATTAGAAACTACATCTAAAATGATCGAGATTTATTTATTTTCGTTATATATATATAGACATATTAATTATTGTACTTTTTCTTACCTTTATCCAATGTAAAATACGACACAGTTTTATACTCTCATATCTCTCTTTATGTCAAAAATATGTGAGTTTTGAAAATAATAAAAAAGCATCCCTTTCAATTTAAAGATCACATATTAAAATTTTGTAGACAATCAATTTAACTTATATATGTATATAAATAATATTTAGAAACAATAACTTCATAAGTTTAAAAATACTGTAATTTTTGAAGTTTCATATCGTTCATTTAACTACCAAAAAAAAAATGAAGATAGAGATAGATATTTTATCTTAGCAACTTTTACAAATTTGAGGCGGCCTTAAAGAATCAACAATTCTCTATTTAACTTTAATATAAATAATATACATCAGAACAAAAGAAGACCTGTTATTATTAATAGTAATAATACAAATAAAGAATCAAAGAATAGAAAAATAGTATCCATTAGAACAAAAGCCACTCAATATATAGGTGCTAATATAAAAAAATAAAAAGGAATGCTTACATGAAAATGGCTTTCAAACATACAGTATCATCCTCATTATTTCTTCATTTGAGTTTAGTATATATATCTGAAAAGTGAAAACAAAAAAAAAAATTGTTAATAATAATAGTAATACAAATAAAGAATCAGAGATAGGAAAATAGGAACATATAGAATATAATACACTCAAAATATTTTGCAAATATAGGAAAGATAAAAAGAAAATGAATATACATGAAAACATCAGCGTTTTGCCTCAATTTATATATAAGGTTTCATAAAGTTTAATCATTCTTACTATTACGTTATTGAATGTTATATTCATATATTATAAATTTTTAAAATTGAAAATTCATTGCTAATTATTTTTCTGTATTAACTTTCATTCATTGGAAAATTATTTAGTTATTTGTAACTCATATGGTATTTATGATATGTATATATGTATTAAGCTTACAACTAAATGATATTTAATAATTTAGAAAGTTATTTGAAATCTCTTAACATAACATTATACTCCATTTAAAGAAAAAAAATGTTACATTGTATTGGAACGTTTGCATATGTTATTAAATTGTGAGCCCAAAGGTTTTGTAATCATCAATATCAATATATATATATATATATTTATATATATATAAAGGAAAGCATCCAAAGATTTAGGTGGCATTCTCTATCTTTTTTATTCTATTTTTTCTAATTTTTGAGGGCTTAACATTTTCTCCAACAAAAATAAAATGAAAGTGTGTTTGCATTAATTTTATAACATTAAAAACAAAAAAAACTATTAATATGCACATTCATTTTGTAACATATAAAAACTATTGGTATTCCTTCTGATAACTCTATGAAAATAGAGTTATTTATATTTTTTTGGGCATTAAATTAGCTTTGTTCTCAAGTATTTTTAATTTATTTTAGTGACTTTTATTTGATTTTATTTAGTTTGCATAAATATTCATTTTAGAATTTTGAAATTAGTTTTAATTAATTTTTTTAATTTTTATTTGTTTATTTAGTCTCCCAATTAATTAAATACAATTGTTTGTGGTGTATTAAAATTTTTAATGCAAACTTTGCATTTAGTATTATGGGTCCATCTATTTAAAAAGAGAAAACAAAGCAAGAAGGAGAGAAAGAAATTGGGCCTAACGTGACTTTTAAAGGCTTGGGTATATATGCATTGGATATATATGCTAGGCAGATGATTGAAGGCAGGAGGCGTGATACAAGATTGAAGAAAAGGGGCGGCTGGGCTGCTTGCTCCTGACGCTGAAGAAAATGAAGAAAAAGAAGAAAAAAAAAAAGAAAAAGAGAGAGAGAGAGAGAGAGAGAGAGAGAGAGAGAGAGAGAGAGAGAGAGAGAGAGAGAGAGAGAGAGAGAGAGAGAGAGAGAGAGAGTTTTATTTAGGGTTTTAATTTAGCATTTTTATTTAGAGATTGGCAAAAATTAAGAGGAAGAAGAAGAGAAATTGGGAAGATGAACTTGGAGTATTGTGACAAGCTCCAAATGGGTTTTTATTTCTATATCTCTTTTCTTTTAAACTTTGTAATTTTTGCACAATTCTTTATGAGTTAATTTTTATTTTGCTAGAATTATTTTGTTGACTTAAATTGTGATTTGGTATTTTATTGCTATGTTTAGTGAATTGGTTTTGTTCATTCAAGAGTGTTTATTGTGCAATTGCTTACTTTTGCTTGATCACCATTAGTAAGTAGTAGCTAATCTTAATTTTGGAAAAAATAGGGTTAGTGGAATTGCTTGAATGATGCATGAATATCAACTTGGAAAAGTGTGATTTGTAAATAGCATAGGAATGTGTTATTTACCTTGTATGACTTGAAGGAATTGTGCTTAAATTGGTATTCTTAAAATTAATTGGGCATAGGAATATGTTAATTAATTAGAGAATCAAACCATAAACACTTTGGAAAAAGGATTATGACATTTTAAATTCTTAGTTGACATTATCAATTTACAACGATACTCATTAGCACCATTATATCAACTTTGCATTTTTAGGCCAATTTAATAATTCTAGCTTGTTTTCTTCATAGTTTGTGTTTGTTAATTTTTTTACATATTCTCATCACTTTATTTTATTTTTGTTGAAACCAATTTGTGAGTAATTAGTTCTATAAATTAATTTCCAATTTTCAATCCCTGCGGAGACGATACTCGATTTATCACTTTATTACTTGTTACGATTGCGTATACTTGCGTACACAATTTTCACAACAAGTTTTTGGCGCCGTTGCCGGGGATTGATTTAGTGAAATTTTGTTTGTGGAACTTAATTACTATCAATTTGATTTTTTTTTTTAGTTTTTCATTTGTTTCGTTTTATTTTCCTTGTTCTATTTTACGCTTTGTTTGTTTGTCTTGGTTCTTTTTTCAAGGTACTTGGGATGTCTCATCGACAAGTCCTTAAGAATTTTGTTCAACATGACTTGGAGTTCTTGTATGATGCATGGTGGAGATACAAGACACTTCTAATGAGGTTTCCATATCATGGGTTGTCCAAAGAGTGTCAATTAGAGGTCTTCCTCAATGGGTTGAATCCAAGCACACGAAAATGGGTAGAAAGAGGAAATGGTACCACCAATTTCTACCAACTATCAATTAATGAAGCCTATTGGATGTCGGAAGACATGGCGGAATACAATGAGTGGTGTTGTAATTGTCCAAACAATGACCATGTTTGGGAGGACAACTACAACAATTTGGAGCCAAATTTTGACACTTACACTCAAGTACCAAATGATGAGAAATTGAAGGATTTTCAAGATTTCAACATAGAAGAAGAGCCTCATCAAATGGTTCAACCAATCTCACTTGAGGCATTGATGATAGAGTTCATGGCGAAAAATGATGCCTTAATTCAAAGCCAAGCTTCATCCTTGAAGAAATTGGAGAATCAATTTGAGCTTTTGGTCAATGAGTTGTATGCTAAACCCCATGAGACTTTGGGTATTGATATGGAAAATTCAAGGGAGGAAGAAGAAAATGAAAATGTCATTTTGAGGAGTGGTGATGAGTTGGAGATACTTGGGGAAAATTTTGAGCAATTACAAGAGCTCACTTCAATCCAAAGTAGTGAAATACAAGATAAGGAAGCAAGCATTCCAAGTTGGTCAACATTTATTGCTGCTCATAATGCTGTAGCATTATCACAGCAAAACTGCCCAGTTTTTGAAAAAATTCAACAAGAGCATTTTTTCATTCCTCAAGTCAAAGAGTCCATAATAATGGAATACTATGTTTATGAGGATCCTTTATGGCCATTACCTCCTCCTCCACCATTGGCATGGTACCTTGGCATCCATCATGTGCATTCATCGAATTCAAGAAAAGTTGAACATTTGGGCTATTCAATTTCATATCTCGCCAAGCTTGAGGGCGTTCACGACAAAGACCCATTTGTGAGGGCATATGCCACTCTCTATGGGCGGAAGCCGCTCTTTGATGAGTGCTTCTCAAAAAGTCAAGCCGACGACTTTAAATCAAGCGCTTCTTGGGAGGCAACCCAAGCTTTCTAAACTTTGTCTTTAATTTGTTTCAAATTCAATAAACATGCAATGTTAAATGGCTTTGACGATTGCATTGTAGTTTTTTCTCTCTTTCTTTTCTTTTTCTCTCTTGTAGGTGCAAGCATAAAGTCAAATGGAATTGGACGCACTTATGGAGGTTGACACAAGCAAGTTTGCACATCATTGACTAGGGGAGTTCTTCGTTAACTCTTCTTTATTTATTTTTAAACTTGCTCACACATATTTGAGAATTTTGTGCTTAACATGTTTTGGGAAACTAAATATATTTTTTTTCTTTTCTTTTCTTTTATTTTGCTTGTTTGAATTTTTTTTTAGGCATATGTGCTTTGGTTTGGTGATTTTCCACATTCTAATACATGATTGATAGTGTGCATAGCTTGTTGAAAAATGTAATAAATATTGTTTGAGCTTGTGACTAATTCTTGTGCTAGTTTCATTTTGATTGAGATATGTCTAATTTTGAGCACGAATGCCTTGATCATTTTATTGTGTGTGATTTGGTGAAAGTTTGTGTAAATATATGACTTTGTGATCTCACAAGTCTTAGAATTTTGTTTGATTCTCTCTTGAGGCGAAATCCTAGACAATGCTTAACCAAAGACATGATTTAGGCCATTTTTGGACCGTTTGAGCCTTTCGAGCCAACCATAGTATTATTTCATCCCTAGTCACCCCCTTTGCGCATAATTGATCCCTTTATTTTTTTTTTTTTACCACATGTAAGCCTAGCCAAATACAAATTTTTCCACCATATACCCTTTGAGCACCATATTATTCTAAGATATTTGTTTGTTGTGTCATGAAGGGGATGTGAGAAGTGCAATTTTGGTAGAGTGGTAATTGGGTGAGTGTTTTCATTGTGGTACTTTATTATTCTCACTATTGGGGACAATATTGAATTTTAAGTTGGGGGAGAGTTACCATATTTTGTGTTTATTGACATTATTAAAATTAAACTTGGGGTGTGCCACCCCTTGAAAAAAAAAAAAAAAGAGTGTTCAAACTTAAGTTTGCGGGCTTAAAAAAAAGTGTGTTTAAAATTAAGTTTGGGGTGTACCACCCCTTGTAAAAAAAGAGCAGGATTTTTTTTAGAAGCTTGAAGTCCCAGGTGTTATAGCATTGCTTCAGCATTCTGGAGCAGAGACACAAAAAAAAAATGATATGCTAAGGCATTGCTATAACTCCTGGGAGCACATTATTTTGGAAAATTTTGGGGCAATAAATAATGGCAATATTAATACTCAAATTTTTTGCGGGATATTCTTTGAGGAAGTAAGTGTGAGGTCTCATTTTGGTCTTAGAAAAATTAAGGTGTTTTTAGGTGATTTGAGCCAAAAATGACTTCTCTTAACCACCTTCACCTAAGTCTTACATTACAAGCTTGAAAAAGTCCTTTTGATCTTTGGTTTGTGTTTGTCTACATTAGTGGAGAGAGAGATGAAAAACAAACCTATGAGACTTTGTCACTTTAGAGATTTTGTGCTTAATTCATATTTACATAAATTGATCTAAATTGCAAGTAATATTTTGATAAAAGGCATTTCACACACACACTTGGAGTAATCAAAATTGGAATGAAACTTGTGCTTGAATTTTTCACAATCATTGGACAATCTTTTTATTTTTCTCTAAGCTATGTTCATTAATCAACCTTTAAGGAAATGTGGAGATCACCAATTTTAGTGTCATATTGCCTCTTATCTTATTTTCTTTATTTTTCTTTTTGCTTGAGGACAAGCAAAGTTTTAAGTTTGGGGTGTGATAACTCTTTGAAAATAGAGTTATTTATATTTTTTTGGGCATTAAATTAGCTTTGTTCTCAAGTATTTTTAATTTATTTTAGTGACTTTTATTTGGTTTTATTTAGTTTGCATAAATATTCATTTTAGAATTTTGAAATTAGTTTTAATTAATTTTTTTAATTTTTATTTGTTTATTTAGTCTCCCAATTAATTAAATACAATTGTTTGTGGTGTATTAAAATTTTTAATGCAAACTTTGCATTTAGTATTATGGGTCCATCTATTTAAAAAGAGAAAACAAAGCAAGAAGGAGAGAAAGAAATTGGGCCTAACGTGACTTTTAAAGGCTTGGGTATATATGCATTGGATATATATGCTAGGCAGATGATTGAAGGCAGGAGGCGTGATACAAGATTGAAGAAAAGGGGCGGCTGGGCTGCTTGCTCCTGACGCTGAAGAAAATGAAGAAAAAGAAGAAAAAAAAAGAAAAAGAGAGAGAGAGAGAGAGTTTTATTTAGGGTTTTAATTTAGCATTTTTATTTAGAGATTGGCAAAAATTAAGAGGAAGAAGAAGAGAAATTGGGAAGATGAACTTGGAGTATTGTGACAAGCTCCAAATGGGTTTTTATTTCTATATCTCTTTTCTTTTAAACTTTGTAATTTTTGCACAATTCTTTATGAGTTAATTTTTATTTTGCTAGAATTATTTTGTTGACTTAAATTGTGATTTGGTATTTTATTGCTATGTTTAGTGAATTGGTTTTGTTCATTCAAGAGTGTTTATTGTGCAATTGCTTACTTTTGCTTGATCACCATTAGTAAGTAGTAGCTAATCTTAATTTTGGAAAAAATAGGGTTAGTGGAATTGCTTGAATGATGCATGAATATCAACTTGGAAAAGTGTGATTTGTAAATAGCATAGGAATGTGTTATTTACCTTGTATGACTTGAAGGAATTGTGCTTAAATTGGTATTCTTAAAATTAATTGGGCATAGGAATATATTAATTAATTAGATAATCAAACCATAAACACTTTGGAAAAAGGATTATGACATTTTAAATTCTTAGTTGACATTATCAATTTACAACGATACTCATTAGCACCATTATATCAACTTTGCATTTTTAGGCCAATTTAATAATTCTAGCTTGTTTTCTTCATAGTTTGTGTTTGTTAATTTTTTTACATATTCTCATCACTTTATTTTATTTTTGTTGAAACCAATTTGTGAGTAATTAGTTCTATAAATTAATTTCCAATTTTCAATCCCTGCGGAGACGATACTCGATTGCGTATACTTGGAACGTTTGTATATGTTATTAAATTGTGAGCCCAAAGGTTTTGTAATCATCAATATCAATATATATATATATATAGGGACCGGATTTTGTCCCGTTACTGTACGGACACGGATTGCAATCCGTGATGTACTGTAACCGTCGGATGGGCAGTTACTTTGATCCAAAGGTTGGGGTTCATGTAGGGGTTGATGTAGGGGTATGTAGGGTTAAATAAATGGATACCGGCTACTTTTTTGAAATTTAAATTTATTAAAAAATGGAAAAGTGAACAGTTACATCCATCAATCAAGTCCTATCAACCTATCAACCGTCGTCCCTCTCCACTCACTATACCATTTCATTGTTATTTTTATTTTGTTGTTTATTTTGCAAAGTTCTTTCATTTCCATTTTCGTCTCTGCTAGGGCAAAAGCAAAGTTCTTTCATTTCCATTTTCTTTTTCATTTTCCATTTTGTTTTTCCATTTTCCATTTTCATTTGAGTTGGTGAAACCCATACTGTACATTTTGTTCACTGTGGTGTACATTACTCGAAGTCTGCCATTGTTGGAGCTGTTACAGGGAGTGTCAACGGTGGGTTTTACACTTTGTCCGTTCTACTTTACATACTTTTCACAGAAAAAAAAATACATTTTTCAAGCAAACGTGGTGTTTTTGCATTTTCGTGTACTTAATATCTTCCATTCGGTCTCAGGTGTGGAGGGTGAGGTGTTGCAAGGATTGTGCATTTCTGTGTGGAGGTATTACTTTCTCTATCTCTCTCTATCTCTTTCTCTCTGGTTTTGTGTTGAATGGAGTTTGTATTTCTTTCTCTCTGTCTCCCCCCGTGCATGTGCTTGGTTGTATGTGTGGAATGTACTCTAAATTGTTTTGAGTTTTTCGTTTTAGTTTTTTATGAATATATGATTCGGTATTTCTATTTAAAGTGGAATGCACTGTAATTTAGGGGTTTTGATTTAGGTATTTTGATTTCGGTATTTGTGAAATGTGTTAGTTGACTTGTTTGGATTTTGAATATTTGGGGATTGGATAAATGGAGATTTTTTGAGCAATATGACAAAACTCATTTCAATTTAAAAATCTGAACCCAATAAAACAAAAATAGTTGTATTGTTATTATTATTATGGCCTTATGTATAGGTATTAGAGAAAAAGATGTTATCTTTTTTCAGTTATGTGTACGGTGAAGACTAAAGATATAAATGTATCATATGTTTTTGAGCAACACCCGAAAAATATAATTCACAAGTTCTATAATATTAGGTTGGATATTGTTTTAGTGATCTTATCATTATGTAACTGATTTTGCTTTCTTTCTTGTTTTTGGGATAAAATATGAAAATATCAAGTATTTGTAAGTATGGTACCAATTTTAGAGGCACTAAACTTATTGGTACTGAGCATAATGTCATACAATTTAAATATCCTAATAGAAATAGGAGATATTATCAAACCAAACAAGTTGTGTATTGAATTAAAAACTTAACACAGATAAATTAGGAGTACTATTAAAAATTCGGATAAGAATAATTTAAAAAAATATATGTTTTAAATTTTGTAAAGATATTTGTACTATAGAAAATAAAATTTTCGTACATTTTTGAGACCTTATAAAATTAAAACCCTTTCGAAATTTTTTCACTTATGCAGATAGAATTCATCTTATAAAATAGTATCAAAAGAAAGCTATTTTGTAAAGTAATATAGAAGTGGACAAGGTTTAGAAGTCCCATTTTGCAACCCCATCAAAGCTTAATGTTCATACTTGAGGAAGTGTAATAAGACATTAGTAAGTACTCTAGTTAGCAAGTAAAACATTAGTTGCATTCTCCTTTGAAGAATTATGGAGTTTTTGACTATGTTAGGTATAGGGAAAAAATGTGGAAGGGATAGAAAATAAGTTTAAAAAATTGTGGTAGATCCTTATTATTTATTCTTCTCAGTGTATATTTTCATGTTCCTTCTGCATCTACACTGAGATGCCTACAATAAAATCTTAATATAATTGTTTCTATATTTTATATTACATATGTTGGCATCATTGTATGTTAAAAGTGAATACTGTATAACTGACTTTGCTGGGATGGTATTGTAATAGTAAATTATCTTAGGAAAATATGATAACTTGGAAGCAAAGGGAGACTATTTTGCAACAAGATGAGTGATTTTTATTGTTATTATTACTTGTTTATTTTATTAATTGTTTGTGAACTCGTACTTTGCGGTTTTTTTGTTCCAATCAGTAACTGGAGTTGTTGGTTTGGTACAACCCACTCGATTTTGGGAAATTGACATTGCTTTTAATTGAATTTTAATCTTATTTGAATTTTCCTTTTGGGAAATTAGAATTATAACAAAACTAACAATTTACAGAATCCATTATTTAGGCATATTGGTACATTGTACTTAACAGTTTCCATGTAATACATATTATGAAATTATGTTATATGGGAAGAGATGCTTACCTGTTATTGTACACATATAGAAAATTAAGTGTCGGGATGTCATGAATACACTGAAATGTTAGACAATTGCATGAATTATTCAAAGTCTTTGTCTTCCAATATTTTAGTGTTTTGAATGTTTGTTAATTTAAGTTATTTTGTCTTGTGTAATAGGTTTATAAAATGGTATTTAAACGGAAGAGGGGGCCGCAGACAAAAAGGATGCAGCAGAGATAAAGAAGAAGGATCCGAAGGAAGCTTGGCCGAAGTACTAGTGAGTTATTTGTGGCAGTTATTTTAGTGGTAATATTTTTTGGTTTTGAAAATAATATTTATAATTCCATTCCTTTATTTAATTGATGCAGCCAAGCCAATTTCTATGCTTATGCCGATGCACACAAAGAGAAACCTAAAGCGTATGTGAGTGACTTGGACTGTGTTATGGATCTTTTATTTTTTATCTTTGATTTAGCGTACTTTTGTTAATAATCGAGTCTTAATATTGCAGGTGCTTCGTAGTTTTAAGGAGCAATTCAAGCTTCTTACCGATGAAGAGATTGAGAATTGGGCTGCATACGAAGTCGAGGCTTCCCCTCCAAGGTTGGTGGTAGAGGGAAAGGGAAGAAGGTGAAGGAGACATTATCTCGCCGAGCTGTGGATTGACAACAACGAAGGTGTGGGGGACGTTCAAGTTTACGGTCGTTGCTCATTCGAGCGTTTGGGGAGAATAGTCCCACCGCCGAACGAGGCTCAAAAAGAAATGGTGAGAAATGCCGTTTCTCAACATTTTTAAGGGAGGATGCCCCGTACATAGACGCTAAGATAGTTATTTGGCTGATCGATCACGTGGATCCAACCACTTCTACCGGAGATATTTGGAAGAACAATCCAACTATCCGCCAAGCCGTTTCGAGGATGTCATGGGAATCCGGGATGGCGGAGAACCCGTGGCAACCGAAAGTGAGCGTGACTGGTTGAGTTTGACGTCCTCTTCAAGGCCAAGGACTATAGGTATTCCCCGACTTTGCCGGAGAATGAGCTCGGTGGAAACCGGCGACGGTGACTACCCGTTTCTCGCAAGTTTCTCCTTGTCCGTATTGGAACCGTGTTGCCGCCGAAGAATGGTACCGAGGTCGGCACTAGCTACATGCATTCTTTAGTTGACATAAGGTCAATTAAGAAGAAGAATTGGGCGACCACGGATATCGATATCTAATGAGCTCTCTACACCGTACAAGACGAAGAACACCAAAAATGTCTCCGTTGCACGATATTTTTACGGGTAAGTTTTCGAATTATTGTGATGGTAGTAATTTTATTCTCTCGTGTACCGCCGTGGTAATATATGTATGCACTTTTGTTTGGTGGCGGCTTGTATATTTGACGCACGTAGATCGGATCGCTACTCACGTGGACCGAACTCGTGGCTCCAATTGACTTTTGGACCACAAAACACTGCAAGTCAGTGTACAAGTGGATTCGAGACCAGGGTGGTCACACAAGTGGAAAGGTACATTTAGTACTTCAATTTTCTAATGCGTTAGAATTTTATTTGAGAGATATGCTAACTAGTTTTTTTGGTGTACTAAGCAGGTGAAGTTGACTAACACGTATGTGTTACTGCCAAGTTTTGAATCCGTCGTGCTTGGGCAACCCACAAATGAGGCAATATACAAAGCCGTGTGTGAGTTGAAAGATGAGGTCTTCCGCTTGATTTGAAGGTGAGCGGCGCAAAAGAGTCATACCGAAGGTACTCTCCACTTACCTTGGGAAGGGGACTATGAAAGAAGTGTTGGAGATACCTGAGACGAGCAAAGTTCAGCGCTCGCTTTCGTTCAACGGGGAGACCGAGAAGAAGGATGACGTCGGTGTCGAGGAAAAGGATGGTGAAGGGATGAAGGATGACGTGGTTGTCGAGGAAAAGGATGGTGAAGGGACGAAGGATCAATTGGAAGAGGATGTTGATGATGTAGAGAGTGTCCCTTCACTTAATCTATCAGAAGAGAAGGTCGTTGTTCCAACTAAGGTGGTTGTTTCTGATGATTCGTTTGAGGTTATGAACTTTTGGGGAGAAGATCTCCCCGCTATTGTAAAAGAGGAAGTTGAGCAGGCAGTGAAGGATGATTTTGATGATGCTGCGTTCGAAAGATTCAAAGAATCTGGAGGGAAGGTGATTGGTCCGTTCACTGTGAAGAAGGGTTACTCAAATCAACAGTACGAGTTGTTCCGTTACATTTTCTCTAGCGCCAATGATCCGAGGTAATCTCATGTGTCATGATTACTGTGTACGTAGTTGATATTAGTACATTCGTTTCGTTGTTGATTATTTGTTTGGTATTTCAGTGAAGTGTTAGCCCATTTTGGGAAGGTTGAGGTCGAGCGGATGTATTTCAAATGCATGAAACCGGAGACCGATATATCACACAGTGTACGTAGAAGTTGGCATTTGGGTGCTTTGAAATTTTTAGTTCATTATTTTAGTTAATGCCATTTACAAATTGTATGAATGACAACATAACGGATATTGTTTGTGTAAATGTCAGCTCATTGATTGCTTTGCTCAAATCATGAATTTTCGAGAGAAGAAGCGCAACGGCATTGGAAGTAAGAGAACTTGGTTTATGCCCACCAGAATTTCGGTATGAAATTTGATATTTAAAAGTGGACATGAATCTTTTGTATTTGTGCTGTAAACTCTGTTAAATCTATGTTTTTATTTAAAATGTAATCTATTATGTGTGCTTATTGTGCAGAGCAAGTTACTTGGAAGATCGATGACTGTGGAGAGGATGGCGAAGCAGCAAGAGTGGTCCACTCTTTATTACGATGCAGATTTGAGTTTATGTCACACTGTAATTTGCATTTTCTTGAAACTTTTGTGTTGAATCAAATGTGTGTAGTTCAATTTTCCGATGACGTTGTTTGTTTTACTTTGTCGCAGATGGTGGTACCCCTACTGGATACCGAGAGTGCTCCGCACTGGTTTGCGGCGAATGTCAGCATGGTTAATACAACAGTGGAAATTAGGGACTCGTTGTCTTCTGCAATGCATAAGAGGTCACGTCGGAGCACCTGCGTAGAGATGGTATGCACGTGTGTACACGGTTTGCCGTTTTATTAGTCTAATTGCACTAATCTCAACTGTGATTGTTTTAATTTTTTTGCAGCTCCAGACTTTGGACCAATTGTTTGCCCCCGTCAAGCCGGGAGACCCGAATTTCGCCGAGTTTGTAATTATTTCTTCAAGCAAGGACTACCCACAACAACAAAATGGCCACGATTGTGGAATGTTTGTAATGAAGTACATGGAATCACTGTTCGAGGAAAATGAAATATTGGAAGAGGTAATGTAATGTTGATTTCTTTAGTTTAAGTTTTCATCCTGTTAACTAACTGTTTATATTGTGAAAATTGAGTTGTCAATCTATTTTTTGATGGATTTGTTTCTATGGATTTGGTTGTCATGTGTATTACTGAATTCCTAATGTACACTGCAGTTTGATCCTATTGAAGCGAGACTGGATTGTGTTGGGAAAATTTTCACCCACGAGAGTAACAAGGCTAAACATGCTGTGATGGAGGGAGTTAAGAAGCAATTTGGATTGAGCAAAACCAAAGTTCTTCCATCAACATCTACAACTATAGCATTACGTAGTCCATCAAGGTCTCCTCGAGACCCCGATTCAAGACAAAGGCCGTGTCCGAAAACATGTGGACTGGCAAGAGCAAGTCCCCGAAAACACGTCATTCTAAAAGGCTGGCCATAAGTAACAAGTAGTATATTACAATAGTTAGAAAAGTTACTTTATTTATATATTTACTATGTTCAGTACAATGGTTACAAAAGTTAGGTTTTAGGTCGTAAATTATATTTACTCAGTCATGTTATATACTTGCATCATACTACTGTTAGGTGATTTGGAATTGCACTAATGTTGGTGATTTTATAATTTACTATAGGGTGAGACTTGTGGTAGTTTTTAGAATTTGGTGGAACTGATTATTATTATTGTATGGTCATTATTACTATTATTGTGAATATTATTTAGGTTGTTATACTTTGCCATTACTATTAGGTTTTGGATTTTTTTTTACCATAACAATATGTCAAGTACATTATTCTGAAAATGAAACTAACCAATTTTACATTCCTTTTCGCACTATCTGTTTTAGTCCAATGATGTCCATAGCCAAAATAATAATAATACTTATACTTATGTACTTTCCCATTACTATTGTGAATATTATTACTGTTGTTATATTTTGCCAGTACTATTAGGTTTTGGATAGTGAAGTACATTATTTTCAAAATATAAAAATACCTACAATCAACAACGAAGGCATTAATTCTGGCCTTGGACATAAATTTGGATCAAAAAGAGTAAGTACAGTACAGTTATGAGCAATAATAATAACTCTGTCACACAATTTCCTTTGTAACAATTTTACCACTTCTAAATAATGTAATTAAAGGCTATAAAAAAGAACTGTTTTCCAAAAATGCAGTGTATTGAACATCAACCTTTACAACAATTATATGGATACCAACATATTAAAAATTAAAAACAATGGTACCAATCTATTCAACATTAAACACATAGTTAAAGTACTGTACAGTGATGAGACATAATAACTCTGAATTTCACCATTTCTAAATAATGCAATTAAAAGCTACCAAAAAAAATAAAGGTTAGTGTTTTTAAAAAATGCAATGTATTGAACATCAACGTTTGAAAATGGTAGCAATCTATTAAACATTAAACTTTGAAAAAAAAAGTTGAAGTATTTTTAAAATGCAAATTAGTGAAACACAACAATGTTGACTAAGTTATTATGACACTTTTTGGATTATATTGTGAAAATTACCGATATTTATCTTTAAATCCTAGTATTTCACACTAGATTAATTACTGTACTACGCACATATTGACATTCACAATCAATGACGAAATAGTAATTAAGAAATTTTTAATAGAACCAACTTAAATGCCTACCTTTCCTTTGAATTACGTCCTTAAAAAACATAAAATAAACATCATACCACATACAATATCTCTAACGAAATAAAAGTTGGCAAATGATGAAGAGGCAAATAAATATAATGAAATATAATTTTTTAATAATGTTTTCATGGTGCATCTTCTCTTTCTCCAAACTCCTTACTTGGTTTCGCAAACCGAGAGTAGTGTCTGCAGGTTTTTTAGGATGAGCTTGATCGATCCAACAAAAGTAATCACATCCTCGACTTTCGTTGTTCTCCTGAATTTAAAATAAGTACATCACCATATTTACAAAGCCTAGTTTAAAATATTATTAAGGCGTTCGAAGTCTTACATAGTGCGGACATCCAAAGAAGCGACGACCCGGATTTGCTCTACTGCTAGAAGTCCAAACATAAGCTAGATCACCACAGTAGCAATGGGGGTGTCCCCCAAGTGAATTTTTCCATGAAGGGAAATCCCTCTCGAACCCGTAGGGTCCTCTCCAACCAGCCACCATGTTTTTTTTTTAACAAACCAAATTAGGGTGTTAGTGAGGCTTGAAAAGGAGTGTTTCCGTTGACCTTATGGTGGAAATAGGTTGTGAAAATAAATTTAGGGGGGAAACCGAATTTCTTTGAAAACGTTAGAAAGTATATTAAAATTGGGGAGCATATTTCGTGCTTCCTCTCAAATATTTGCTTCAAAGTCTTTGGTGCACTATACTTATATACAAAAAAGTAGTGTCAATCAATCACAAGCAGTCCAATCAAATTAAAATAATATTTTATGTTAACTCTATGAACAGTTAAAAGTACAACACATAAATATTTCTCCCCACATGAATAAACCACATATACAGCCGGTTTAGTTTGGTTTAATGGAATTGTATGAACTTTCTTATATTTTAATTTTATGTAGGATGTATTGGAATTCTAATTTCCAATAATCAGTTGACATGTGTAGGATGTATTACCTTCTTTAATAAAATAAAAAATACTTATTTAAATATACAAACCTTTGAAGTCAATATGAATGAAAATAATGTGTGTCATTTAAATATACATTTTGAATTTTGAGTGGGTTAATATCAATGAAACTTAATTTTTGTCTTATGTTAATAGAATCTGCTACAGTACATATGATGTGACATATAACTATGTAAAACTCAGCCAAGTACGTTTTTACAATAAAATAATAATTTCAACACTTAAAGTAAACAACAAATCCTTCAAAACCCTAAAAAACAATTTTAAATAAATGAGGAAGACCTTTTTTGTATTTTAAAATAATAAACATTTTAATAATATTTTCCCATCAATCCATATACGGTCAAATCAGTAGGTTGTACATGAGGAAGCAATTTGACATAGGACTGTAAAAAACGCTGACATTCGCCTCCCGCATATCTTTTCTTCAAGAGTCTGGCGCACCGTTGTGTCAAATATTATAACACTCATTCCTCGGTCGCCTTGTCCACTCGGGAGGTTAAGGTTCGGTAGGATGACATATTTGGGTGGCCGTTTTGGAAGTAGTTCCCGCCACCCTAGTCCACCCATCCCAAACCTTCGTCAACATTTCCTGAATACACATGTACCACATACATAAAATTTTTAAGAAACAATTTGTAATAATATAATATTGAAATAAATAGACATAAAGAGTTGAGTTATTACCAAAATTTGTTATGAGATGATTTATTGAATTGCTGAAATTCCCTTGATGCACCTACAACACACGGTTGCAGTGCATACCAATCCTTCTGTTTACACATCTTCACTTTGGTGCAACAACAATACATAATTTATTTTTTTAATATATTATACACACGTCTACATATAGGGAGTGAGTTCTCTAGGATAGGGTTTAATACGAAATTGTGAAGGAGTAAGGAGAGGTAGAGGGGTATATATAGTACTTGTGGATGTGATTGTTGAGTGTAGTCTTCACAAAAATTTAAAAATAATAATTAATAATATAACCCTAGGTACGGCTACAAATAACCTAAAGCTATTTATTTGACTTTTTCAATCCCTTGAAAAACGTAGTATCAACAAACCCAACCCCCTACTAACTTTTCCTTGGAAGACGTAATTGGAACCAATATGCATGCTCGGTGACAACATTGAATTGGTTCACTGTGCTAAACAAAAATTATGTATTTAAATAAGGTAAATGTTGCTCCCATTGTTATCACATGTAGCAACAAATATCCTAATATTATGTCCAAATAAACATGTGTGGCCAAATGAATAAGAAATTAAATTAGGATGTTTACTAATAATGAAAACTCAATATTTATTTAAATACGATTTTAATATTTCATTAAAATATTATTCGTTGGAGTAAATATATACTTAATTTTTGTAAGATTACATTAACGTATCACTTGTTGGAATGAAGATTACAATAATTTTTTGAATACTATATAAATATAGATATTTAATAACAAAATTGTTTAATGTTATGAATACAATAGTAGTTTAAGACAAGAAGTGACTCTAGTAATAAAATCAGGAGAATAGTGAATCTGGTACGCGTCATGATGAACTGAGTACACACTCAGCCCAAACAACCTAAATTCATAGTGCGACTTCTCCCATACTGCATCGGTGTCACTCTGTACAACCCTAGGTCAAACTTGATTCGGTGAGTTCGTTAGAAGAGGAGTGACTCCGGTACCCAACAGCAAACTTCACTACATACTGTGTCACCGCGCATGTAAACACCGCGAGTGACAACGTCAGTACTACGAATGGTTGACTGTCGCGTCGTACAACCCTAGCTCGAACTAGATTCATTGAGTTTTTTAGGAGGATAGTGACTCCGGTACACCAAAGCTAACTTGACTACATACTGTGTGTCACCTTAACCAAAAAACACCGAATCCAGTTCGACCTGGGGTACCGGAATCACTACTCTCCCAACGAACTAACCGAATCCGATTCGACACAGGGTTGTCGAGTGACACTCAACCATTCCTACTACCGACATTGTGACTTGCGGTGTTTACGGGCCGGTGACACACAATATGTACTCAAGTTCGACACAGGGTACCGGAATCACTACTCTCCCAACGAACTAACCGAATCCAGTTCGACCTGGGGTTGTACTGAGTGACACTCAACCATTCCTACTACTGACATTGTTACTTGCGGTGTTTACGGGCCCGGTGACACACAATATGTACTCAAGTTCGCTTTGGGGTACCGGAATCACTACTCTCCCAACGAACTCACCGAATCCAGTTCGACCTCGGGTTGTACTGAGTGACACTCAACCATTCCTACTACTGACATTGTGACTTGCGGTGTTTACGGGCCCGGTGACACACAATATGTACTCAAGTTCGACCTGGGGTACCGGAATCACTACTCTCCCAACGAACTAACCGAATCCAGTTCGACCTGGGGTTGTACTGAGTGACACTCAACCATTCCTACTACTGACATTGTGACTTGCGGTGTTTACGGGCCCGGTTACACACAATATGTACTCAAGTTCGCTTTGGGGTACCAGAATCACTACTCTCCCAACGAACTCACCGAATCCAGTTCGACCTCGGGTTGTACTGAGTGACACTCAACCATTCCTACTACTGACATTGTGACTTGCGGTGTTTACGGGCCCGGTGACACACAATATGTACTCAAGTTCGACCTGGGGTACCGGAATCACTACTCTCCCAACGAACTAACCGAATCCAGTTCGACCTGGGGTTGTACTGAGTGACACTCAACCATTCCTACTACTGACATTGTGACTTGCGGTGTTTACGGGCCCGGTGACACACAATATGTACTCAAGTTCGACCTGGGGTACCGGAATCACTACTCTCCCAACGAACTCACCGAATCCAGTTCGACCTCGGGTTGTACTGAGTGACACTCAACCATTCCTACTACTGACATTGTTACTTGCGGTGTTTACGGGCCCGGTGACACACAATATGTACTCAAGTTCGCTTTGGGGTACCGGAATCACTACTCTCCCAACGAACTAACCGAATCCAGTTCGACCTCGGGTTGTACTGAGTGACACTCAACCATTCCTACTACTGACATTGTGAGTTGCGGTGTTTACGGGCCCGGTGACACACAATATGTAGTCCAGTTCGCTTTGGGGTACCGGAATCACTACTCTCCCAACGAACTAACCGAATCCAGTTCGACCTGGGGTTGTACTGAGTGACACTCAACCATTCCTACTACTGACATTGTGACTTGCGGTGTTTACGGGCCCGGTGACACACAATATGTACTCAAGTTCGCTTTGGGGTACCGGAATCACTACTCTCCCAACGAACTCACCGAATCCAGTTCGACCTCGGGTTGTACTGAGTGACACTCAACCATTCCTACTACTGACATTGTGACTTGCGGTGTTTACGGGCCCGGTGACACACAATATGTACTCAAGTTCGACCTGGGGTACCGGAATCACTACTCTCCCAACGAACTAACCGAATCCAGTTCGACCTGGGGTTGTACTGAGTGACACTCAACCATTCCTACTACTGACATTGTGACTTGCGGTGTTTACGGGCCCGGTGACACACAATATGTACTCAAGTTCGACCTGGGGTACCGGAATCACTACTCTCCCAACGAACTCACCGAATCCAGTTCGACCTCGGGTTGTACTGAGTGACACTCAACCATTCCTACTACTGACATTGTGACTTGCGGTGTTTACGGGCCCGGTGACACACAATATGTACTCAAGTTCGCTTTGGGGTACCGGAATCACTACTCTCCCAACGAACTAACCGAATCCAGTTCGACCTCGGGTTGTACTGAGTGACACTCAACCATTCCTACTACTGACATTGTGACTTGCGGTGTTTACGGGCCCGGTGACACACAATATGTAGTCCAGTTCGCTTTGGGGTACCGGAATCACTACTCTCCCAACGAACTAACCGAATCCGGTTCGACACAGGGTTGTACTGAGTGACACTCAACCATTCCTACTACTGACATTGTGACTTGCGGTGTTTACGGGCCCGGTGACACACAATATGTACTCAAGTTCGAGCTGGGGTACCGGAATCACTACTCTCCCAACGAACTCACCGAATCCAGTTCGACCTCGGGTTGTACTGAGTGACACTCAACCATTCCTACTACTGACATTGTGACTTGCGGTGTTTACGGGCCCGGTGACACACAATATGTACTCAAGTTCGACCTGGGGTACCGGAATCACTACTCTCCCAACGAACTAACCGAATCCAGTTCGACCTCGGGTTGTACTGAGTGACACTCAACCATTCGTACGACCCACAATGTGACTTGCGGTGTTTACGGGCCCGGTGTGGCACAGTATGTACTCATTTAATCATGAAGCGTACCAGAGTCACTATTCTCCAGACTTTATTACTACACTCACTTGTTCTCTCAAACTACTATTGTATTCGTAACAGTATGTACTCATTTTAATATGTGAGAAACATAAAATGAAGAATAATATTAAAAGTATTTTTTTGTTAGTTTTTTATATTTTTAAGCTATATTATGTTATTATATTATTTAAGATACCCTGAAGTAACTTTTTTTTTTTTTTAAATGTAACTCTTATAACGTTTTAAATGTGTCTGATAAAATAGTTTTATAAAAATAAGTTTATTTTTAATTTAATTTTCTAATTTCAAATATAAAAAATTTAAAAGTAGTAACTTGTTTTCATACATTAAATTTTATTTAAATTTAAATATTCTTATATAAAATAAAAAAAGAAAAAGACTAAAATATTTTTAAAAAAAATTTAAAAAAAGAGAATGTTTGACAAGTTTATTATTATTATTACAAAAAATATATTTTTACTATATGTGTCATGAGTCATATACAAATAATAAATAAAAAAGTAGGGATGCCTAAAAAAGTAATTGGCAAAAAAAAAAAAGAAAACGTACAACCGCTGAATTAATATATTTTAAAATTATTAAAGTGAGAATATGTGAGTAGCTCATTATTTCATTTTTTTAATAATAATATTAATAAAGGAGAAATTTTTTCTAACCACAATCAACCAAACCACAACAAAATCGATAATTTCGTTGGTTGGAATTACGTCTTCCAAGGAAAAGTTAATAGGGGGTTGGGTTTGTTCAAATTACGTTTTTCAAGGGATTGACAAAATCAAATTTGTCTTGGGGTTATACCACCTTTAGCCGTACCTAGGGTTATATTAATTATTATTTTGTAATATTTGACAAGACTACACTCAACAATCACATCCACAAGTACTATATATACCCCTCTACCTCTCCTTACTCCTTCACCTCTCAATTTAGTATTGTTTTCTTTCCTAGAAAACTCACTCCCTATCTGTAGACGTATGTATAGGGATAATATATATAAAAAAAAATAGTAAATTATGTATTGTTGTTGCACCGAAGTGAAGATGTGTAAACAAAAGGATTGGTATGCACTACAACCGTTTGTTGTAGGTGCATCAAGGGAATTTCAGCAATTCAATCAATCATCTCATTAGAAATTTCGGTAATAACTCCACTATTTACGTCTATTTTTTTAAAAATTATATTATTACGAATTGTTTCTTAAAAATTTTATGTATGTGGTATATGTATATTCAGGAAACGTTGACGAAGGTTTCGGATGGGTGGAGTAGGGTGGCACGAACAACTTCCAATCATGGCACCCAAATATGCCATCCAACCGAACCTAAACCTCCAATAAGGCCACCGAGGGATGAGTGTTATCTATCATATTTGACACTACGGTGCGCCATACTCTGGAACAAAATGATACGCGGGAGGCAAATGTCAGCGTTTTTACATTTTTTGGTAAAATTATTATTTTATTATAAAACCGTACTTGGGTGAGTTTTAAATATATATGTCACATCATATGTACTGTAGGAGTTTTTATTAACAAAAGACAAAAATTAATCCATTTTGTTGGGTTAATCCAAATGTTAATCCATTAGTTGGTTGTTCACTTTTATTATTTGAAAATTGTAATGTTTAATACTTTATTGTAATCAAGAAGTGAGAAATTGTAATGTGGTTACTACAAATTAATTAGCATATATAAAAGATTTCTTTATTCTAATAACGTATTTCTACGTATGTCTTTCCAACCCTAAAATCAATTTTCAACAGTCACAGAAATAAATTATATGAAAATATGTTTGGAACGTATTTCAATGTACGTCAGAAGCTGGATCATTATATCTCAATAAGTTCAAGTTTGAAAATAACGTACATCAATATACGTGCAGAGTACCTTAAATCGGAAATACAGTACGCTGCAATTATGTTTACTCAATATTTGAATTTAATGAGATAATAAGATTTTTTTTCAAATGTAAACTATAATTTCGAACATATTTATTCGTACATTACTTATTTTAATACATTTTGAACCATTTCCTATTTAGGACCACGTTTTAAAGTTGTTGGGAATTATTTAAAAATTGTCCAAATATTGTAATCTTCTTAACCAAGTATGGACTATTTCCTCTTTAATTTGTAGATACTAACTAAAAAAATCAATAGTTGTCTTATCAATATTTAATTTTCTGTGTACGTCCCACAGTGTACTCACTGACGTTAAATGGAGTATTTCCTACACTTTAAATAACGTACGTCAGCGATTTCACAGTGTAACATCAAATCAAACTGACTACATTCTGACATGCAGATCTCATGGGATTCCCTGATTTGAGTTAATTAATATACTATTTCAAAACACGAAACCTACCAGTAATTACTTAAGGAGATTTAATATTTGTTGGGCTCTAATATACTAATATGACATTTTTCTTATTAAAATTTGGACAAATCAATTAGGTCAGATTTAATAAATTATGATAGTAGTACCAACAACGATTATGATGTCAAATTTTAATAAATTATTTACGACTGAAATGAGTAGATGTCACATCACCTTTTTAAATTTCACCATTTAAACCATGTACTTATTATTACCATAACATTTAAATATTTAGGTGACAAAGTATTCATTAAATAATTACTCCTTACGTGGGATCCGACCAAAATATTAAAAAAGTCATACATGTCACGTGAATTCTTCGAGTATTGTGCCAAATATTATAAAAAAAAACTTGTTTTTATTATTTATTATAATTGTAGGGAATGTTCTATTCTATGTACCTTATATTTTGATCTCTATAAATAGACAAACATCCTACATATAGTTACTTTATTTGTAATAAAATAATTAGGATTAATACAATTAAGAGCACCATGATTTGATATCAATATATTATAACATTTATTGTTGATACATTTAATAGAGTTTCATTTTTTTTTCTTTTTCTGAAAATTAATTTTATAATTCTAAATTTTAATGCATATGGTGCATGGGACCTCACATTTGATCTTTATGTTCAATTAATATTGATTTTTTTTATATATAATATTTTATTTAGAAACATTTTGTGTTCTTATTTAAATTTAGGCTAGTAAATTTAAATTAATACAACATTTAACAAAAAAGAAGGCAAATACTCATTTTGACAAATTATTTAGATGGTGTTTTGGCACTATAATTAAAAAATAAATTTTATTCTTAACAACTGAAATTTTTTTTTAATAATGCCTACAATTATAAGTGTTTGACAATATTTTCGAAGATTTTTTTTTTAAAAAAAATAAAAAAAATATAAAATTTTGAGAACACCAAAAAGTTATTTGTCGGAGTTTAATTTCATCAATTTTTTTTTTCCAAATTACTTTAAAATGCATTTCTTTTTTATGAATATATTTATTAATTTTTTTATTGAAGTTTATTTTCTAAGAAAAAAGAAAGAATAAATAAATAATTTCGTTTTTACAAAATTACATCAAACAAATATTTTTTAATTTTTGAAAACTTCAAAGTATGTTTTATATTATCATTATTTTAAACAATTTTAAAAAAAATAAAAACAAAACCAGAAAAATTCAGAGTGACTCCTCTTATTATTTAAGATTTGAAAACAATTTTATGTTTTTATAAACTCAAAAGGTGGGTCTACATACAAATTCTTGATTTAGTTAAATATTTTCAAAAACAAAATCTGGGTATTATTTTGAATTTTAGATTGAAAAATAAAAACACTATTTTTCATGTTTCAAACCGTGTACTTATTACTTAAAGATGGTGATGTGACATTTTTATACGGCTGTAATAAATCAATTCACATCATTCATTATGTCTTCCATCTGTACTAATACTTAAAAGCATTTTATTTTTACTTTAATTCTGGAAATTATTATTTAAATCATAAAACCGTACGTAATTTTGTTTTTAATATAAACATGTCACATCACTTAGTACTTTCCCGATATTGCTTAGATTTTGTTTGTGGGATTTGATTCACCTTCTCCTTCTATTAAAATTGGTTAACTAATAAATGGGTAAATATTACCATTGTCAAAATTTATTAACTATGAAATGGTTAAATTCGGAAAAAGAAAACCAATATTATTACATCAACCCAATCACGTGTACATCAACCCACCAACCCACTATATAAGTAAAGGTTATGTCTATTCACTAAGCATTTTTATCAAACCCCGTTTTACTGTTACCTACATCAAATGGACCCTTACCAAAACTTCAACCCTTTTGAAACAAGTCCTCAAAAATCCCCACCGCATCCTTTTTCTTCCACAAGACACGTAGGTACACCGTCACGGAGTCCAAGACTCCGTTCAGCGTCCATCTCAGGATGTCCTAACTGTGCAAGGCTCGAGTCTGTTCTCCACGAACACGAAAAAATTATAAAGAAGGCTCATTTACGAGCCACGGAGGCCAAGCAAGAGTCATACAAACTCGCGGAACATCTGTACCATTCAGCCCACGCCATGCAAGAAGCCAACAGTTCAAGAGAAAAATTAGAGGGTATCATGGATGACATTCTCGACTACACCGAGGTGTCCATTCCCCACTACCTACTTCATGTGAAACAAGAATCACCAAGCACTACTCCAAGAGAAAGCCCTTCACGACCAAAGTCCCCGTTCAGAGACAATAGCCCTCCGTCTCAAAGGAAGTTCCCTCAAGTTATAGAACTTGATTGAACATCCGTTCGGTTTCAGTCGTGGTATTTTTCATATATATATACTGTACTTTTGTTACAACTCATCTCATATGGCTGTTGAATCAACTTTTTGTTAGGCCATTTAATGAGATTGAAGCACTTCTATTATATATCTACTTGTTTGTAACTTTACTATATTATTTTAAGTTTTGTTGCTTTCTGTTTGCAGTTGTGATTTCACAATGATTCACTTCACTTTTACTTCCACAATTAATTAATGAGGAAAGTGACATTAATACTCCAAAATAAACCAAAGTACATATTTCATAACAAATACTGATCATACAACATTATAGCTTAAAATATAAAATAACATAACTTGGACACTAACACAGTGCATCATTTACTGTTTTTGGGAGAAGTATCCACTCCTCCTTTGTCTCCAACTTCTATATCATCTCCATTTCGGTCCTCACCTTTCTCAGTCGAATCTTTCACATTGTCCTGTTCGGGTGATTTAATTGCACCAGAACATTCACCCTCATCAAACAGTGAGCAAACAGAATTAAGGATAGCCTCTTCATCATTATCATCATCAGAATCCCACATGCAGGGAAACTCATTAACACAGCAAAGTTCTCTAACTTTCTGCCCAGTGAAGCATTCTCCCGTCTCTCCATGTAGACATAAAGCAGAAAAAGCTTCTATGAAAGATTCATAACGAATTATTTTTATGGACGCATCAGAAGTAGTGTTTTTGCTTATAGCATCTTCGTACGTACTATAGATACCTTCATTTGGTCCATTGAAAATAACCCAGTGTGGACCTGAACTCATACTTGATATATTGTAATGCTAATAACTAAGTTACAAATTAATTTCTCTATAAACTTGATGCTGGATTGGAAAACGTCTCAAGTGTCTTATATAAGTCGTGGAGAATAACCCTATAGTACGTTTTTTAGTTAGCTGTACTCCATTGGGATGTACTCCATTGGGCAAATGTGATGTGTCAAAAGAGGGGTGCTTAAATCTCTGAATTACACAATTAAATACACGTGTAGGCGTACGTAGTATGGTCAAATGTCAACATTATTCATCAATGCCGTTTTTCCAAAAAACCTAATGTCCTACGGTACTGTTCTAACGTACGACGATGGTTTAACTTATAAGAAGATGTAGGTGAAGGGCCCATTAATATCAGCCCAACATAAATAAATCCCCAACATATATAAATCAGTAAAACTACCCATTCTACTAAAATAAGACATCACTTTAATACACGTGTACACGCATGGGGTTTTCATAATAGTACTGCGTTATCTTTGTAAAGTACAGGAATGGTTGAATTCATTAAAAGATGTTGGTATAGGCCCATTAATATAAGCCCAATGGATTTAAATGTGAACAACTAACCATTTATTAAAATTTTCTTCTTTTCTTAACATATTTTTTTCCAAAAACAATAAAAGTACAATGTTTTATTTCGGACGTACGAATATGGTTCAACTCATTGAAAAACTTAGGTGAAGGCCCATTAACATAACCCCAATCTATTTAAATCCCACCACCAAACCTTTCAACTCAATAACATCAACCCTTCAAATTTTTCGTCAAATAACCTTATTTCACAATTACATGTGGAATGAAATTAAAACAATTTGTACTATTATACTGTTATGACGTACGAGAGGAGTTGAGTTCAGATTGTAATATTGAAGAGGCCCATTAATATCAGCCCAACAGCTTTAAATGTGATCACCAACTCCACACAACCCTATTATCTCAGCCTTCTATACTCACAAAATCTAATTTCAATCCCCTCACCACCCTCTACACCTTACTCCTCATCTACAATTCTTACAAATCAATAACAAGCCAACATAATGACGAACACACTTATGAATGGGAAACCATCACAGCAGAGCTAAACATCATAAAACCAAGAATGAGATTGAGATACGGACGTGCTAGGCAAGAGTCTCGACAACCGGAAAAATGGGAAGCATTCTACGAAATGTATGCGAAACGGATGGGTTTCGGCACAAGGAAAGACGATGTACGACGTTCTCATGGGGTCATTGTAATGCGGAGGTGGGTTTGCTTTGTTCGAGGGTTCGAAAAAAATCGCATCACCTGGACACACCAAGAAAAAAAGACCTCATGATGTCACTAGAACCGGATGTCGCGGCATTGCGTATTTTACTCACACAACCGTCTAACACTTGGAAATGCAAAGAGTTCAGCACAATGCACAATCACGAGTTGGCTTCATCAAGTGAGGTACAATTTTTGAGATCATATAGAGTTGTCTCCAATGGGTTGCTTGCCCAAGTCAGGTCGATGAACTCCGTAGGAATTAAAACTGCCAACATAATGTCTCATGTTGCTTTGCAAAGTGGAGGTTACGAGAAAATGCCATGTCAACTTCGAGATGTGTACAACAGGGTTGCTGGTGCGAAGCGAGAAGAGAAGATAGAGACGGACTCAGAAGGGGCTCTGGGATTTCTTGATTGTCTCGCAGAGAAGGATCCTAATTTCTTCGTTGTCTATCGTGGTTGACGACGAGAATCGCTTGGCTAACTTATTCGGCAGATGGAAACTCACGCGTGGACTATGTAGCTTTTGGGGATGTACTAGGATTTGACACAACCTACATGACGAATGAGTACAATAAGCCCCTCACCGTTCTCATTGGCGTCAACCACCATTTCAACACATGCATCTTCGGATTTGCTCTCCTCCTCCACGAGAAGCTTCCATCATATTCTTGGCTACTTCAAAAATTTCTAGAATGCCATGGAGATAAGAAGCCAAGTGTTGTAGTTACTGACCAAGATGCGGCCATGAAACAGGCTATCGTTGAACACATGCCTGATGTTACGCACCGTCTCTGCGCTTGGCATCTCAATACAAATGCTTCGAAAAAGGTTAAAGATCCGATCTTCTTAAAAACATTTAAGGATCTCATGTACAACTACTACGAGGAGGAAGAATTTGAAGCAAGATGGTTAGACGTCATCCAAACCCAACAACTAACAGATAATGAATGGTGTCAAACAACATTCGAGTCAAGACAACAATGGGCAGAAACGTATTTAAGGGGTTCATTCGTTGCAGGAATGAGAACCACACAACGTTGCGAATCCATCAACTCCGCTCTAAAAAAATTTTTAGAGAAGAATTATTGCTTGCGTGAATTTGTAACAACCATAGATATGACAGTCTCAAAGCTCAGACACAACGAGACTGCAAATGACTTCAAAAGTAGATGCACTCGACCTCACCCACCTAATCCTACATGCTTGACCACTTACTACAACCAATGTGCTGAATTCTACACAAGAACTATGTACCACAAGGTTGCTGAGCAAAATTGATTTAGAGAATAACTATTTTGTCCTAACTCAAGAGCAAGAAGGAGAGTGGCAGATATTCACCATTGGAAAGTTCCAGCATCCGGACGTCCAATACCGAGTTCATTACTGTGAAGGCCGACGAGCACTACACTGTAGTTGCTTGCTCTATGAAAGTCAAGGGTACCCTTGTAGACATTTATGGGCTACAATGAAAAGATTAAACATGAGAAGAATACCTAATTCTCTTCTCATGAAGCGATGGAGCAAATCCGCAAAGATAAATCTCCACCTACATTTTAACCCGCCAGCACAACCACAACAGCACATTTACGAGATGGCTAGGTTTGGATCTCTCAGTTCACTGACTTATAACTTCACTTTCTATGCAGCGAAATCAGAGGACTCGTACAACCGTGCAAAGGAAGAGCTTGAACGGCTAACTCTAATGTTCAAGGAAGAATTTGACTTGAATTCCAATCCGGAAGGAGAGACGCCACAACCTGGAAGATATCGTAGCAACCCCAACATTATTAAAGACCCCGAAGTTGTGAGAACAAAGGGTACGGGAAATACAAGGGAAGGACCAAACGGGGAGCAGATCCCAAGAAACTCAAGACATTGTCGCATTTGTCGCTCATCAGACCATGATTATCGACGGTGCCCAAATCGTCAACATAACACTGGATCTCAGGGGCAACAACCTCCAAACAATCAACCAGCATCTGACTCATTCAATGACCACTCCAACGCGTATTTCCCGGAACCGCCTTCCTCCACACAAGAGTCTTACTATGGTCATTCTTATAACTAGCTACTTTTAGCCATTGTTGTTTTAACGTTTATGACTCTACTTATTGCAACCCAAGATCTACATTTATATACTTCTTGTTATGTTTGCTGTGTTTAAGGTAATTCTCTCATCTTCACCAAACCTCAAAATTATTATTGACGAACAACTAAATTATGCCTAGGAAAAAAAACTGAATCTTATAAGGTGAAAAAATATATTTTTCTGGTAATTTTTAATATACGAAATATTTACAATTACAAAATTACACCAACTAAAAACTCAATGTATAACAACAAATAATTTCATCACTAAAAAAAAAATTCTAAACAATATACTACGAAACGTAAATGAACGTACTCGGTACGTGAAATTTTGTACTCGGTACGTGATATTATGTACACTAATTTTACTAAACATCACGCAGAAATAAGTAATGTACACGGTACTCTATATAATGTACTTAATTACCATCCCACAAATACATATGATCTTATGAATGAAGTAAAATACCAAAATAGCCTTAATCCGACAACATGGACCCACTGTCTACAGTGTTTTCGTACCATCAACTGCCAGGAACAGTGAAGAGTGATGTACCTTTTTGTACTCTAACTAACACAAACAGTACCATTTTGTACTTTTTCCGTACCTAATTATTTTATAATTAAAAAAATAAAATCCCAACCGGTAACCACACCTACAACAACCGGTTACCACTTACATTTTAAAAATTAAAAAACATTTAAAAGTACGGTGGGGCCCCCCTGCCGTACAACGGATTCCAATCCGTGTTTTGCATATATGGGCACAAAATCGGCTGCCTATTTATATATATATATATATATATATATATATAAAGGAAAGCATCCAAAGATTTAGGTGGCATTCTCTATCTTTTTTATTCTATTTTTTCTAATTTTTGAGGGCTTAACATTTTCTCCAACAAAAATAAAATGAAAGTGTGTTTGCATTAATTTTATAACATTAAAAACAAAAAAAACTATTAATATGCACATTCATTTTGTAACATATAAAAACTATTGGTATTCCTTCCACAAATATATATAATTAGTCTTTATTAAGCACAAAATATATTATTTATTTATAGAATTTTATACATTATATAATTGTGTTTTTTAAAAAATATATATATAATTTAGTTTATGATCAATAAAATTCATTTCTATATATATAAAAAAATTCAGTACTTAACATTCACACATATACAATATTATTTTACACATTATTCACATATATAGTTTATAATTGTATATTCACATACATAATTTATGATCCGCAATGACTTTTAATATTCTTATATTCTATATTATCTATTCCCTCAAAAAAAAAAATATTTTATATTATCTATTTTTATTTCTTTATTATTTTAAAAATTTCTTAACATATACAATTACAAAATAATAATAGCTCTACAAAAATAATAGTTACGATTAATTAATGTATCAAGATACAATTCATATATACACATATACACTCTTCCACCTTCAATATTAATAATTATACATTACTCTTGAAAGTTCAAAAGACTAAGTTAGTAATAACACTATTTATTTTATACATATATATAATATGTTTTGGTATTGGTAGACTATAGGACCCCTAAAATTTATGTACTTATATATATTTAGAAGCTCCAAAGTCCAAATGTTATGTGAGTTTGATATTGTAATCATATAGAAAATCACTTTCATGTGTTCTTTTTATGTCTTCTTAAGATTTTAGTTTCTTCTATTTTTTTTTTCTTTTTGAGCTATTCAAAAATATTCAAGTAATATTTATCACTGTAATTGAAAATTATTGTCATGTTAGTGTTGTTTTTATATGATATTTTGCAAGATTATCGTCACAAATGAAAATTCAACACAAGAGAGAAAGTAAATTCTATTCAATTGTTATAGTTGCAAGAAAAAAAAAATATCAGGTAATTTTTTTTAAAAAAAAAAAAAAATTCTCTCATATATTCTCTTACTATATTCTTCTCAATTCTCTTACTATTATCTATTACAAAATAAAATAAAAATGACACAATTCTTCTTAATTTTTATTATATTTTTTCTAATAGTCTCACCTCCTTTGTAATATATATGTGTATTTATATATATATATATATATGCTTCTTCATTTATTATTTTACATGTATTACAATTACTAATTTTTTAAAAGGACACTTTGAGTATGAGCACAACCAAAGTACGAGGTGACAGTCTACATGAGTTTTATCATGTTATTATTAGTTTTCTCAATTTTTATCATGTATTTTATTTTTTTAATATTATTTTTATACTCCATACTCTATATATAAACTCTATATATAATGTATATATATATTAATTATTTTTAATTTTAATGTAAATTAAATGTGCTATTAACATTATATTTCTATAGTTATGTAATAAATAGTCTATAATCTTTCCTTTAATAATATTATTAATATTAATATTAACAAAAAAAATTGTTATGAATTAGTGTTAATAATTAATAGCCTTTTAAAACATAATTAATAAAATATTAATTCTTTCATTGAAGAGAATGAAAACTTTTTCTCTTTTCAATTAAAGAATATGAAAGGATTTTTTTTTTCCAAAAAATAAAATAAAAAGGAAGAATATAAAAGGATATATAACAATCTTTTAACTAGAAATTTTTTTTGACATATTAATTAAAATATATTTAAAAAACTGAAGAAAAGAGAAAAAATTCTCTTTCTCTTCAATATAGAAATATTTAAAAAGATTAGAATATATTTATGATATTTCTATTATATAATTTATCTATTTTTAACTATTATTTAATTATTTTTTGCGTATCTTAGCTATTTTAGATTTTATTATTAAGTAAAAGCAACAACTGAATACTTAGATGACTTAGAATCCTAATGTTAGCATTGTATGAGTATTTTTTTTTTTATTATAGAAATGATAATATTTAAAGGCAACTTCTTAAAACTAATGCTATTTTAGCAAGCTTAAAGCTAAAGATATTGATAATTTTACACAAGGCTTTGTAGTGTTATTGTGCTAATGTTTATTTATTTACTTTTAGCAAAAAAAAAAAAAAGATTATTCACAATTATACTATTCCTTTGCCAAAAAATTAACAATTAATGCAAGAAAAAATATTTCTTATTTCTTTTTTATTTAACAAGTCAAAAAAAAAAAAACTATTTATCTTCTCATGTTAATTCATAAATACTTCAATTAATGACAGATGACCACCAATTAATGAAATAAAAAAATGAAGCCATAACCGATTTCTTATAGAACTTTTTAAAATTAATTAGTATATTAATGACTTATTTATATCATATTTAACCAATCACAAATATAAATAAAACAGTTAAAGTATTTATAAAAAAAAAAAGTAAAATAGTTAAACAATAACGATATTGATAGTGATAATGACAATAATAAAAATATTAAAAAAAAATCAAACAATAATAATATTGATATTATGTTAGGTATGTTTTATTTATTATTATGACAATTTCAGAGCAAAGACTTACAAATTAAAAATAGTTAAGATAATATTTATTTTTATTCTATTTCACTTATGCTTATAAATCTTTTTAATATATATTTTATTTAGTTTAAATTAAAAATAAACATATATAATTATACAACTAATTTAATATTTTATAACAAACTACGAAAAGGGATTCCATTTAAAAGAAAAAAAAACCTACAAAGGGAATTAAAAAAAAAAAAGATAGCACATGTATTTTCAAATTGAATATTTAATTAAAATAATGTCTTATAATTTCAAAAGAAAAGAGAATAATGTTGAATTTGTTGTTAAACTTATGCACATTTAAAAATAAAAAAAAAATATGTAATTTCAATAATTTTCACAATACTATATAATATTCTATATTATATCATTAATTTGGTAAAAAAAAATAGCAATTTCAAAAAAAAAAAAAAATAACAAATGTTGTCCAACACCGCGCGAAGCGCGGATTAGTTCTCTAGTTTGTAATAAATGAAGGCTAAATAAATAGTGTGTGTTATCATCAAAATCCCTCTAATAACGTAGTGTAAGGCATTGATCAACCCAAAAACTTAATAAAATTAGAAAAATTAAGGATGAAAGATTAGGAAATAAAATTATATTCATAGGTTGCCATATAGATAATTTTGTGTATTCTTTTAAACATAATAAAATTAGAGATAAAAGATTAGAAAATAAAATCACATAGGTTGTACGTAAACAATTTTATGTATTTATATACATAGATATATAGATTATTGTGATAGTAATTAAAAATTTGGTACAATACACAATTTTTTTTTATGTGTATATAAAAATAAATGTATAGATATTATTTTATTATATATTCATTCACATAGTAGGATGGTGTGTAATTTATATATAATTTTTTTTTGGTATACGTCATAAATAACTTATATTAATAATTTTTGCATGGTCTCTACATATATGTTTCACTATATATATTATTATACATCTACATATATGTTTCACTATATATATTATTATACATATTTATTATGCATGATAATGGTCTCTACAAATTCATAACTGTTAGTAAAATTGGAAAAGGAGAAAAATACATAGTAGGAGATAATAAGAAGTTAAACATGCCACATCACCTCTCATAAACCTTCTTTTATATATACTAGATGAGAGTTACGTGGCGAACCACGTAAATATTAGTTTTATAAAAGTTTTAGTGGTTTTTGTTTAAGAATTCAATAACTAAGCAACGGCAACAACAATAGTAGATAGATCTATTTAAGTTTTTCATATTTGTAAAGATTATAAATCTAAACTTTTAATTTTCTTGATTTGAGATTTTGAATTGTTCTGATTTATTTGTTTATGAATTTATTGAAATACTTGAATATTTATTTGTTCTGATTTTGAATTGTTCTAATTTATTCATACTTGAATATTTATATTGATGATTGTTAATGAAACTAGTCTATAGCTTTATGTTTGTAGCTTTATGTTTCTAGAGAAAAAAATGTATTTTTAATATAGTGTTTAAATTTTATATTGATGATTGTTAATAAAATTAGTTTGTAGCTTTATGTTTCTAGAAAAAAAAAATATTATTTTATATAGAGTTTAAAATTAAATTTATATAAACATATTTATTTTTAAAAAGAGTAATTCATCAAAAAAAAAAAAATCGCATAAATACACGAATAAACAAAAAAAAAATACACAAATATATAAGCCCAATGAATAAATAAATTAATTCAAATAGAACATACCTCTAATTTCAAATTGTTGGTGATTAGTCGTAATAATTCAAACTTTTGGAAACAAATTAGCTCAATCCTTTTGTGCCAATGTAATTGAAAAATCTTTTGGCTCAGTTCTACCTGAAAGTTGCTTATCAAATTAATTGACAAATATAATTCATTAATTTCCTTTTATTTGTTATATATTGAGGATATATAATACTATTATAAACAAAATATTTGAATAAATATAATTCTGTTATAAAATAATATAAAATAATATAAAGTAGATGAGAAGAAAGAAGAATAAGATGAAGAGAGAAAGAGAAAGTGAATGAGAATTTCTGAGTTGTTTATTCCAATGGGGTGAACCCCTATTTATACAAATACAAGAGTGAGATATTAAGAAACTAAGAAAAAGGGAAACTAAGGAAAAGAGGAATGTTGATTACAATTAATGACAATAAATAAAAGATTTGGACATCCACATAATTAATAATATTTATAACACTTCCCCTTGGATGTCCATAATAGCTGCCTTATTAAAAATCTTGCTGAAAACTTGGTCAAAGGAAAAAGAGTATAGTGTAAACTAACTCCCTCCCCCTCATTTAGGCATTTGTGGAGATCTTCTAATCGACGAATTTCGATCTTGTCTGCCGTCTTCTCAAATGTTGATGTTGGTAATAACTTTGTGAATAAGTTTGTAAGATTGACACTTGATTGAATATGTTGAACACCAATATGCATTTTCTTGAAGCGTATAAAGAAGAATTTCGTGAAATGTGTTCTAACTCTATCTCCTTCAATGTACCTCCTTTTAGTTGAACGATGCAAGCAGTATTATCCATAGAGAATTGCTTGGGTTGATACTTCTTTATTGAGTGCAATCCATATGTTTCCCGAATATGCTATGTCAATGATCTCACTCACACACATTCTCTACTTGCTTCATAAAATGCAAGTATGTTAACATGATTTATAGTTGCCTCGTTAAAAACCTTGCCAGAAAAACCCAGTGGGACAAAATCTGAGCTAAGGAAAAAAGAGTACAATATATATTTCATATTCATAACTATTTGCAAGTTGCCTCGTTAAAAACCTTGCCAGGAAAACCCATTGGGACAAAACCTGAACTAAGGGAAAAAGAGTGCAACATGAATATGTCTCCCCCTCATGCACATATGATCCATAATTCTTTTGGTGATAATATATCTCATAAGATTATTGTTATCACTTTTAAAATATCACCATATATAATCTTTGATCATATATTTTCTATAACTCTTCCAGAGTATGCATGGACTTCTAAATTATAGATGAGGGGTTTGTGGAACATTAGTCTTTATCCAACTAATTGTATCATTCATGTGTGTACACAACTTTGTTCATACGAAAATTTAAAATTTCAATTAGATATGAACATAACACATTAATGGTACTACAAATTTTCATTTGTGACAATGATGGTACTCCAAGACCATATATTTATTCCATCTTGTTTTATGATCTTAATTTCCATATCAAATGATCATATATCTATAATTCTCGATACATATGAAGTACTTCAGGACTTCAATACTAATGAACAAACTTTATACATTAATATTTCTCGAAATACAAAAGAAATAAAAGTTTGTTCTTCAATTAATCAAAAACTCTTCAAGAGTCTATCACAACGTATACTTTACGTATTTATATTGCATAGACAACCATAGGTATTTTTCAAATAATAATTTACTTACATGTCTTTATTTCATACAAAGATCTTTGTCATATAGTGCGCGCGACTTAGAATTTATATCACTTAAGACATGTATTAAATTCTTCTAGAATTTTTAGATAAGGCTTATTTCAAATTCTCACTATATTAGGAGCTCCAAATAAATAATCTTTTGTTGCAACATTTATGTGACGCTTATAAATCCTCATAAAATATATTCCAGGCTATAATCAAATAATGATTATATTTTCTCAATATTTAAGCCTTACTTCAATCAATCTCATGTCTATGCAAACTTTGTACAACAATTCATTATGTACAAATACATATATGCAAATTTCTCATTAGAAATATTTATTTGCACACCCTACAGGTCTTACTTCACTTTATGTGAGTAAATTTGCCTGGATTGCGTCATAATATTTTGGCCAAAAATCAAAATGTATGTCGATGATTCTCGACAAATCTAATACCATGATCCTTGCTATCTCATATTAGTTTATTGCATATGCAAACATTCAATATTTATTGCCGACAAAAATTTCAATAAATGATAATTTCCTCCCATATTGACATAATTTATAGAGATCTCTTTAAATTACATATTTTTCAAATATGTTTATCATTTATAGGTACCTATATAGAATCACTTCAGGGATTCAATTATGATCAAATGTGTTATGTCTAACTTCTCTTGGGAGTCTTTTCGAGTACCGTTTTCATCACGGTTATCATTTTAATACTTTATAACATTAAGGTATCTCCATGAGTACCTCTAGATTTAACAACTTCAGGGCAAATCAAATGAACATTTATTAATAATTTCTACATTGTTCATTTACGCTTCAGGCGTTTTCAGCTCATTCTATCTCAACTTTGAATAATATTGATTTGTAGTTGGTATATATCATTTTGAACTATATTGTTCTTATATACTTTGTGCAAGGATCATTTTTCAAAAATTATCATCATCCCAACTGCTTCTCTCCCCCTGATCGAGAGAATTTTTAAAAATTGTGATATTTAATAATATTAATATACCTGTAGGGATTTCAGTATATCACAATGAATCAATATTTGTTTAAACTCATATATACTATATGACATTGAACTTCAGGTTCAATAAACTTCAGTTTCAAGTTCAATCCTTATGAACTTAATTCATTTCTAAGAATGAGTCATACGTGTATAATTAGAAATACATAAATTTACACATTTTGTAAATGCATGATTATATAATCTTATCACATCGATAAGAAACTATGCAATAAAAATCTAACAATGGCTCAAGATTGTTAAGAAAATATAATTTAAATATTTTCTATGTGCAAATATATGCACATTCTTCTTTTGAGCCTTATAAATAACAATGAGAAGAATCTTCTGGTTCTTCAACAAAATTTAGTCAAATTCTTTGACAATTTATTGCATATGATTGATCATGTCAAAATAATTCAATTCATGAACTTCAGGTTCACTATAATTTGTATTTCAATGAAACTTTCAAAATGTAATGTAAATTCATTACAACATAATCATTACAAGTTTCATTTTTATATACACGAATAATATAATTATATTATTCTCCAAAACATATACACTCTTCAGGAGTCACTATTATGTTTATCAAACTTTATATTTCTTCAGGAATCACTATCATCAATTCAATGATGTGTATAATGTAAAATGTATATGACAACTTCATCATGTTGTTATAATGGTCAAATAGATATAACCATAATATATCATTCATGTTTCCTGGTATCTTTTTAACAAGTCGTCTAATTTATTAATAGACTATTCATCAGTCTAATTATCATGACTTGATATATTATATATTTAAATGTACAACCAGTACATATAATAAGTCATCTCTTATTACTTTCATAACTAGATAAAAGTTATACATCTAGGGACATACCAAGATATTTTACTACTCAAAGTAGCAATTGTATGTAAGAGTACTTCTTCAGGAAGCTTTTCAAATAATCATTTTGTGATTCTTTATCACTTTGATTATATTGGATCACTAACAAATATTAGTAAATTATATATCCACTTTTGGGAATATGCAAACTGAATTATATAGTAACTATATATATATATACATATCATGTACCAACAATAGTTTGAAACTATTGATTTCAAGAAATAATAAAATATGTATATATTAATTTGCTTCTGGCATTACCAATATATGTGAAATCTATATTCTTTGAAATAGAATTTCATGTCTATTCATTCTCTTTAGGTAATGATATTTAAATATTCTAAATGTACAATAAGTTTGTACAATTCACATTCTATTAAATAATCAAGTATACTTTTATCTTGACTATAAGTGTGTCCGTACTACAGGTACGCGACCACTATTATTCAATTCCACACATGATATATAGATTTCATGCACTTTGATTGTGTGTGGTATCTCATCTTTTGGTTATTTCCAATTTCTTCTGGAAATATTTGAGTAGCAAATAATGCCATTGATTATTTAAAATCATTACATTCACTTCGGGGAATGACGTTGAACAAGTAGAACATTATTATAAATTTCTTAAAAATTTATTACTTGTTCATATATAAAAAGAAATTACTCAGCAATTTCTTTAACAATATTTCAAAGAATATATGAATACAATTTTTGCATAATCTCCAAGATGTATGCAAAATTTGATCTTTAATATATGTCACATGCAATAATTTTCAACATTGCAAGCAATAACAGTGTATAATAACATGACTAATACAAACAATCTTTAAAAGTAGTTGACTTCAATTCGTATCATTCTCTGCAGGGAATGATGAACAATAAATACATGTCTCATGTATTTAAATAACATTAGTCATGCTCACTGTTATTCTTATACTTTGATGTTTCAATGCAATTTTCTTAATATTCTTTTTAGGTATTCAAAACCCACTATAAAATTGCATAAATAATAATCATGTTTAATGATTCTTTAGTTGTATTCACATAAATACAATCATTTTTTTTTGACAAATATAAAACATTTACTTCTGGAAATGTTTGTCAAAATCTATATCGATATTAAATTACTTTTCATTGTCCTCAAAGAATACAAGAACATATATATAAATATGTATTCATCTCTTTCATTATATATCCATCAACTATATAATGGATATTACGTTTGCATAATCTTCAGGATATATGCAAGATTTTATTGAGGACGCATAATCATCATGATATATGCAATATTTTATCGAGGATGCATAATCTTCAGGATATATGCAATATTTTATCGATGATGCATAATCTTTAAGATATATGCAATATTTTATCGAGGATACATAATCTTCAGGATATATGTATAATTTATATAGATTTTCTTTATCATATCATAGACAAACATATATTGTAAATATTATGAATGATAAGTACATAATATGTATATATATATGAATCAATAATAAATATATAAAAATATATACATACATATATAATATATAGATATATATAGATAAAAAGAAAAAAGAAAACAAAGGATTCTTGAAATTGTTTCAGTCAGATAAGTATATATATAAATATATATTTAGTGTATCGTGACTTTGAAACAATTCAAGAATTTTAACAAAATACTTACATTGGGTCTTAGGAAGAGACTCATGCTTGAAGCTTGGGCAGAGACTCGTGCTGATAACGTGTTATAAAATAATATAAAATAATATAAAGTAGATGAGAAGAAAGAAGAATAAGATGAAGAGAGAAAGAGAAAGTGAATGAGAATTTCTGAGTTGTTTATTCCAATGGGGTGAACCCCTATTTATACAAATACAAGAGTGAGATATTAAGAAACTAAGAAAAAGGGAAACTAAGGAAAAGAGGAATGTTGATTACAATTAATGACAATAAATAAAAGATTTGGACATCCACATAATTAATAATATTTATAACAAATTCTAATAAATAGAGGAGATATATACCTGATATATATATATCACACACACTCAATGGAGAATTGTTCACTGCCACACTCAATGGAGAATTGTTCACTGCCAATGGAATGAGATGTGAAACAGTGTCTGATAAGTCATAAGTTATGTATGCTATATATGATTTAGTCGATAGTAAAGAAGAGATATAGATATTTTTTGGGTTTAATTATTGGGTTTAATTTTAAATTTTAATGAAAAGGATATAGATAATATATTATTATCATTATTAATTTATAACACTACACGTGATTTAATTTATTGTGAGAATTTAAATTTATATTATAATAAAAAATAAATAGATGTAATGATTGATATTGATCAAGTGGATAAATGGTTGATTATTTAGGAAATAATCAAGGGCATCCCATGCCATGTGTTTTTGCCAATAAATACGACAATTTGGGTAGCCTTTTGTGCTCAACTTTGATAAATTATTATACGCAGGAAAATTATTAACAATCCACAACAGCAAAACCTTTAAATTGAAAACTTCTTTCTTAAAACCATCCTATGCATCAACACCATTTTCTACAACTCTTTCAAGTCATCAACTAACGGTGCCAAATAAACATCAACATCGTGTTCTGATTGTTTAGGCCCTAAAATCATTAGTAATAGAATCGTAAAGTTTCTTTTCATCACCAACCAAGGTGGAAGGTTGTACATAATCAGGAGCACATGCCATGAACTATGTGAGATGCTAAGAGAACTATGTAGATTTACTCCATCGGCAAATAAACCAAGGCGTAGATGTCCTGGTTCAGCTATGAGTTCTGGATTCAAATAATATACTTTTTTCCAAGCTTGTGAATCAGTAGGATGTCGGAGTTTACCATCTTTCACTTGCCTATTCTCGTGCCAAAATAAGTTTTTAGAAGTTTCTGCACTTCGATGAAAGCGCTTGAGCCGCGAAATCAAAGGCAAGTACCACAAAACTTTCTCTAGAATAAATTTCTGGATCTCCTTACTATTGTTGGGCTTATACTGTGGCAAACCACAGTCTAGAGAAGTGTGCATGTGGGAAGGGGCGGACCCACATAGAGGCGAGGTGGGGCAGTCGCCCACCCTGAAAAAAAAATCGGGAAACAAATATATATGCATTTTAGTTAGTTACGGCATATATTTATAAATAAAAGTGATATCTATATACATAAAATAAGCTTTGGTATAATGGGAAAGTCATTTCATGTATTTAAAGGAGGTCATGAGTTCTAATCCCAATAAAAGCATGTTTACTTTAGTATTTTACTTTTTGAACATCTACCAATAATACTTATATTTAATATTTTAATTATTGAACCAAATATATTTTATTGTTACCTTTTTTTTTACTTTATACTATATTTAATACTAAAATATAAATTTGCATTAATTTTTAACATGTTATACAATGTAAAAAAAAAAAGGCGCACCCCTTCACTTATAAAAAAAAAAGTGTCGCCCCCCCCCCCCTCAACATAAATTCTGGGTCCGCCACTGCATGTGGGCATACTCTTTATGATACAAAATGCAATCGTTTCGACATGCATGAATCTTCTCATACTTCAACCCTATCGATTTGAAAGTTTTTTTCACCTCATACGCTGACTCCAAAAAATAGTTTTCCATTGGTAAAATCTCATTAAAAGAAGATAGAAATTGACTTAAACACTTATCGCTTACACTATTCTGTGCCTTTACGTTATAAAATTTCACCATTATTGATAGTCGTTATTTTTCATAGCCACTAAATAACGATCTATTTGCATCTCTAACCATGGTATCAAATTTTTCAGGATCATAAATATACTCTTCTTGAGCATCATCAAGCAATTCTTTGGATGATCATCACAATCATTACTTTCAAAATAATCATCAACCCCTCGCCTACCTAATGGATATGGGTCACCCTTTGATTCACCGTGCCAGTACCATTTAGTATAACTTTTATCGATTCCACGACAAAATACATGATGTAATATTTTCTTTTGATATATTACCACAATCGATACAATGGTACCAAAATTTTTTAGTATCCCTACAATTCTTAGGAAAAACTCTATTTTTTTTTTAAATTCTTCTTGAAACTGTGGGGTTTCTCTCTTCTCTTTCATCCATGGTTTATCTATTTTAAAAATAAAAACAAAATTCCTAACAAACAAGATTAAAAAAAAAACTTAAAAATTGCTAGTACAATCCTAGGCATGCTTAGTAATTAAAGTGTCGGCCCTAAAGTGAGGCGAGCCAGGTGTGCGCCTCGGGCCCCTGCACGCTCAGTGCCCCAAAATTGTGAAAAAAAATTATCAATAAATAAATATTTTATAATAAGAATTTACAATTAAAGTTAATTTTATCTTAAGTCCCATATACCTTAAAATAAAGACACAAAAGTATAAAAAATGTGCTAAGACAATTTTATGGGTAGAGGTAGAAATTTGACACGCGGGGATGCATGGGAACCTGTGGGTAGGACTGGACATTTGATCCAATCTAACTTTATTTTTTTCTATTCCAATCCAATCCAATTAATAATTGGATTTGAAAAACCATCATCTGATCTAATCTAATTAGAGCTCAAAATCCAATCTAATCCAATTACTAATTGTATTGGATCAATTTTTTAATTGGATATCCAATTACACACTTAATTTTTAATATTAACTTAAAAATATGAAGAAAAAATATAAAAAACTAAATGTTACCATTTATTTAAATTTAATACTCTATAAAGATATCATCCTTACAAATTTAATACAATTAAAAATTTGTAATAATTAAAATAACAACACTGTCATGTAATAAAATAGTACAAAACATAATGAAAATAAATACAAAAACAACCAAGTGTTACAAATTTAACATATAATAAAATCAACCACTGAAAATATAATTAAAATATGTATTTTTTTTTTTAATTTTTTAATATTTATAAACATAATTGAATTGGATCAGTTTTTAATTAAATTTTAAAATTGATATCCAATAACCGATCCAATCAATATATATAAATAAAGGAAAGCACAAAAGATCTTAGGTGGCATCTTATCTTTTTTTCTAATTATTTTTACTATTTTCTAAGACTTTCACATTTTATTAAAGGAAAAACAACATAAGTTACATATTATTAATACCATTATTATTAAAACATGTATATAGTGACTTCACATATTTTATAACTCTTAATCATTCATTAATATTATTACTATTGTTATAATTATTATTATTATTATTATTATAGAGAACTTTTTATATTCCTATTAAGGCTAATATCATGTATATATAACTCTTTCTATGGAGAAAAATATCATCATCTTTTCTCATTTGCTTTTAAATATTTGAGGTATGTATCATTTTCTTTTCCTAAGTAGTAATAATAAAAAAAATGATAATTTTATTTCTATTCATAGTTTCATCTCTTTCTATTCTAATAAATGAGATATCTTATTTTTGATTTATAATTTTAAACATTATAAAATTCTAAATAGTATTTATAGTGTGTCTATAAGAAAAATAAAATTATATATTGCATTATAAATAAGAATTAATATTATTATTTTATTTTAATATTTATTGTTATGAATATTTTTCAATTTTATCATGAACTTTATGTAAAATATTTTTTTTGGAGAATTAAGATTGGAATGAAAAAGTAATAATTAAGCTTTGCTTGCCACAATTCTAAATTTCATATTAATGCGTTTATAAACTTTTTTTTATTAATATCTTTAGTGAAACTTTTATGAAGTTTAGGGATTGTAGGACTTTTACAACACTATAAAAAAATTTCAAAATATGTATACAAGTGGCCAACATGCCTTTCAATACAAGTGAGAAATTTTTTAATCTTTTAATATAGTGTATGTGCACTTGATTAATATTGGCCTCACAATTCGATTAATCATAATGCTATTAGAACCCTTGACATAAATATATGTGCCTATGTGGGAGAACACATTATTTATTCTGTGATTTTTTTTGAAATTTATTATAATTAGATATCAATCATGAGATTTTGTATGTTAAATAATAGTGTATTCTTTTTTTACCTTTTTTTAGATGACAATGCAAATAGTTATTATCTACTATATATTATAAATTAGAAAACGGAGCTACGCTTCACGCAGCATGTAAATGTATTTTATAAATTACAAAAAAAAAAAAAAATTAAAATACTGAAATGGGAGAACCATAAATTACTCCTTCAAAGTACCAACATATTTAAGTAAAATTATTCTATTAAAGATTACTTAGAACAAATATCATAATAAAAAATAAAGATTATAAAGTATATAAAAAATTAATTAAGATATGGTCATAACAATTTTAGCGTGGCCAAACACAACAGGAATGTTTTGTTTAAAAAAAATAAGAAAAAAAATATCAAAATTTGGAATATACGGTTTGTTAGAGAGATATGTGGTTAAGATATTTTTTTTAATTTAAAAAAAGATTGTTTAATTTTTTGGGTTTAATTATTGGGTTTATTTATTAACGAGAGATCAAACCTTAACATCGTTAAATTTAACAGAATATTCTTTTATTTTTAAGGTATATTATGTTAAACCAAGAAATGTCGTTAAATAGGCACTTTTAATATATAAAGATATATACTAGATGAGAGTTACGTGGTGAGCCACGTAAATATTAGTTTTATATAAGTTCTAGTGGTTTTTGTTTAAGAATTCAGTAACTAAGCAACGACAACAACAATGGTAGATAGATCTATTTAAATTTTTCATATTTGTAAAGATTATAAATCTAAACTTTTAATTTTCTTGATTTGAGATTTTGAATTGTTCTGATTTTGAATTGTTCTAATTTATTCATACTTGAATATTTATATTGATGACGGTTAATGAAATTAGTCTGTAGCTTTATGTTTCTAGAAAAAAAAGGTATTTTTTAATATAGAGTTTAAATTTTATATCGATGATTGTTAATGAAATTAGTCTGTAGCTTTATGTTTCTAGAAAAAAAAAAGTATTGTTTTATATAGAGTTTAAATTTAAATTTATATAAACATATTTTGAAAAACCGTGTTTTTGCAAATGTCAGTTGTATATAAGAAAATATAAAAACTGTACGCGTTTGCAACAGCAGAGAGTAATTCTGCTACAGCAAAACTGAACAGGCAGAATATAAAATATTTGCAGAAAAATAAATAAATTGACACAAGAGATTTATACGTGGTATCAGTGTTCTCCCGAACACTCCTAGTCCACGGGGCCACGCCCAGAGAATGAAATCAATTAATAAAGTATCAAAATTACAAAGACAATTGACTTAAACAAGTTTAGACTCCCTCTAAAGTATTGTCGCAATCCTTTGTAATCCACTTTATGAATCTGACTTCTTGAAACACCTTCAAGCCCGAACTCCCTTCGTCTTTGAAGTGTGAGTGCTTACTTCCTCCCGAAGTAAGGCTTCAACAAGTCTTCTCCCGAAGACCAAGTGCTTACTTCCTCCCGAAGTAAGGCTTTATCAAGTCTTCTCCCGAAGACCAATCTCTTGTTCAGTCAAGTAGTTCTTCACAACCTCTAGGATAGAGTAAGAACAGAAATAGAACAGCTAGAACCTAGGTGAACAACTAGGCTCTCACAAAACAAAGAAACACTCTCTTCTCTCAAAAGATAAATGTAGAAAATGAATAATGGAAGAGGTAATTCGAATGGTTGCTCTCTAGGCTCTATTTATAGATCATAGAAACCAAAGAGGCAACCACAAGTTCGAATTAGCAGCTGTACAAAAACTTTCCAAAAGAAACATGATCTGCTACATCAGATTCGGATGCTGACGAAGCAGATCTGCCCAGAAACGGGAAACTTACTAAAATCGGGTCCGATCTTCTTTCAAAGCTTGATTCCTGCCAAAAACAGATTAGATATTCTGATTGTATCAAGATACAATCGAAATCAATAAGGAAAAGGCAATAAACAAAGTTTCCCTAAAAAAGACAACTTTCCAAAAGAGAATTCCTTCTCTTTTGAGAAGTTTTCAACAAAGGAAAGTTAAATTTGAAAGTGCAACTTTCCAAACAAGGAAAATGGCAACTAATAACCGAATAAAAGAGGTAAGATTTCGAAAATGAATGCATAGCAATCTTACCATAAAAAGGAAAAATTATTTTGTCACCTAACTTGCCAAAAAAGGACTTTACAATCTCCCCCTTTGGCACTTTAGATGAACAAAATAATTTTTACCATAAAGTACCTGCAATGCAAAGTTAGCAAGAGCAAAAGATACTACTCCCCCTGAGTAACAGAATTGAATATCACAATAAAAACAAAGAACATGCTAACTTTAATCATTAAGTTCACAAGTACTAACAAACCACAACTCCCCATGGAAAAAGGGTCCAGAGTTAGGCAACAAACCAAAAAAAATAAATATCTCTCCCCCTTTTTGTTTATCGGAGGGCCAAAGTAAACAAAGAGCAAAAAATAGACCAAAGGTTAATTAAAAAGAGACAAACGAAAAGCACTTTAATCTTTGTAGAGTTTAACCAAAGTGGACAGTTGCCTGGACATGCTATGCTGGACATCTGCCATTGCTTCAAGACGAGTGTACACATTCTTAAGTTCAGACTTGACTTCCAGGAGTTCTGCTGCAGCAGAGCCAGAACTTGCACCAGCAGAAGCAGTAGCAGCACCAGCCTTTGGCCGTTTTTGAAACACACCATCAAAGTATTCAGAGGGTTGGAATGTCGGTCCAGTGATGGGAGGCTCAAGAGTTTCATGTGCTTGGGCCACATTCTTCTGAGAAGATAAAACCTTATAGATTAGATTTGGAAAAACAAGTTTGAAGGTTGGCTTTTTACCTCTGCGGAAGGAGACAATCTGGTTGAGAATATGAGAGGCTAGATCAATGGAAGTTCCAGAAGTGATGCGGTAAAGGAGTGTAGCCACTTCTTGAGACACCACGGTCTTGTTAGAATTTGGAACCCAATTGCTTAGTGCAAACCGCATAAGGGAAGCATGAGCAAAAGTGAGGTGAGTGATTCGAAGACTCTCCCCTGGTTTCAATTCTGAACGAGCACCAGTGAGTTCAGAATGCATCAACTCATGATCCATGGACATCACATCATTGGATACATTCTCAGGCAATTGCAGAGCCTGAGCAATGTCCTTTTCAGAAAACGAGAACCAGTGACCTCTAACATAAACTCTCCTATACAGTCTAGAGTTCTCATCAAGGAAATCATCAGTAAGATTAGCATAAAACTCTTTAATAATGTTTGCAATGAATCCAATGAAACCAGTAAGAGTGTTTTCCCATTGATGAAATTGAATGTATTTTACAATACCATAAACACGATGGGCATGCAAATCATAATTCCTCTCACTTTCAAACTTACGGGTTGCATAAAGATTCCAGTCACGCTCATTGTCTCGATAATAAAAAGTAGGACAGCCAGAAAGAACGGAAGGGATATTACCAGATGTAGGATCTTCCATGGGCTGCTTGCCTTTGGCGACGACGAGAGGCCTTTCTTTGCAGAAGCAGTTTTTGAACGAGGAGGCTCTGGCTCGACTTCTGTGTCTTCACTGTCCTTCTCAGTATGCAGAGATACTGATTTGTCTGAAGAGACTTCCATTGGATCCTCTTCTTCTGAACTGGAACTCGAGGAAGCCGAGGGAGGATTAGTCTTGAGTTTCTTCTTGGCTGGAGGAACAGTCTTCTCTCGAGATTGAGAGGCTTGAAGTTCTTTCTCGGTAGGGGCTTCCGGGCTCGAGTTCGAGTGGAAGGGCCTGTTGGCGTGGTGCCAGCCATTGATGCAGCAGGAGGAGGAACAACCAATGGAGGAGGAGATTCCTTAGAGGATTCAGATGAGGAAGTCCAGGTGCGATAGGGCCTTACCGATTTGCGAGCAACTTGCTTGGGTGGACGTTTTGGCTTCACGGCTTGAGATTCACGCTGGGGAAGCGATGAATCTCCAGGCTTTGCAACAGCAGGAGGAGGAACTGAGGCAGCAGGGGGTGCACTAGAAGGAGTTGGAACTGTAACGCCCTAATGCTAAGGCACGCTACAGTGCTTTTTCAATAAATATGCAATCTTTGCTAATCAAAGAAATTTCTCGAAAAACGTGTCAAATTAAAACTTTTTCATTAAATACTAAACTTTGTAATTTAATAAAATATTTACAAGTGCCGGGATCCCGATTTTTAAAACTTTACAAATGTTACTTTTCAAGCATACAATCCAAATATACAGATTTACAGGTCGCACAGCGACTTTCAAAATACAACTCCCAGATGTCCCGAGACCGAACACTCCAGGTCGCGCTGCTTGACATGTACAATCTCACCCGAGCTCAGGTTCACTCCTGTTCAGCCTTCGCCTTTCCTTTACCTACACAAGGAAGCAGAAACTGTGAGTCAACAGACTCAGTAAGAAATGCATATAACATATCATATAATTTCCGACCTGTAAATAGGCGCCCATACACCTATTTACAGAGCTTAACAGATGAGTATGAACGTTCAATACCAAGATACAACCACTATACCACATACACATCGTACCTCGCTGTACGAGTGTTGGTAGGGTTTATCCCAATCACTGAGTAACACTGAGTGATGTACCACACACCTTAGCATTTTCCTATGCTTGTGTTGGTATCACTGTATCGTACTCAAATCAACAACAATCACTGTACCAATACACTCTATAACTTAATCATACAAGTGTTGGTAGTGTTTAACATAATTCAAGCATGCATATATAAACACATATACACACATTCAGATAATCACATCATACATTATACACAGTTCTTACCTGTTTTCCGAATTCAAGTGTCTTTGGCCGACCCGAACGGAATTCACGTGCTAGATGGATGCCCTAATCACAATAACATAGAATACGAGATGAGTGACTCGCTAAATCACTTTCCGGACTTAAAACTTGAAACTAAAAGTTTCCCTATCGATAAACCTCATGGCAATACCCTAAATATCTCAAAATTGGCCAAAACTAGGGTTGGAAAATCCCCCAACGGGTAGAGGTTCCCAACCGCATCCCGGTCTGGGTCACCAACCGGTCGACCGGTTGGTACGGACCACCCGTAACCGGAATTCCGGTTCTGCTGCAGGAAACCAAAAAATTATCCCCCTTGATTCAATTTAATCCCAATCTTTACCAAACTCTCCAAAAGATACCTAAACAATGCATACACAATGATTTCAGTGCGGTAATTCACAGAATAAACCAATACAACTCAAGTTGCCATTAATGAACAAAGCTTGAGCTTCAAAGCTCAAGCTTGCTTAAAACCATTCACAAGCATCAAAACCCGTAGCTAGGGACTTAGATAAACTCAATTTAACCCCGAAATTGAACCCCAAACATTTCAAAACCTAACAGCCACTAAACCTAAACATTCATAGTGAAACTAAACTAAAACTTCAAAAACTTAAAGGGGAGAAGAACTAGGGTTACCTTGCTTTGATTCCTCTTGAATCCTTAGCTGAAAACACAAACTTTAAGCTCCCAAAACCCCTTGCCCCTTGCTGCCTTCGAAGAGAGAAGGAGAGAAGAGAGAGCTTCTCTTGATTTTTCTTTGTTTTTCCTTTATTTTCCAAATGAAAATGAGTTAATTACTTAACTCCTTCTAACTTAGATGCTAGGTGTCAACTACATGGGCAGCCACCACACTCACCTTAACCAAAAGACTAAAATGCCCCTAGACTTAAAACTAGGGTATTTCTAAAGCTAGGGGTAAAATGGTCAAAATCCATAACCCCGCTCAATCCCGATAATTAATTTTCTCTAAAATATTCCCCACTATAAAATAGGGTTCTAAACTTACTCATGTGATTATCTAGCCATCCATCGCATTTTCCGTTGTCGCCGAGCAAAAATTACAAAATTAACATATTTCACATATAAGTTAAATAATACCCCTAGAGTTTAATAAAATCTCCGGAATTGAGAAATTATAACTCTAACATTTATTTCTAAATATTGGGGTCCACAAATAAATTAATTCACAAATAATAATAAAATAATAAAAATTAGTGCTAATTGCCTTTTCTAATCCACATTACTAGAGCGGTCATTACAATTATCCCCCCGTTAATAGGATTTCGTCCCCGAAATCTAACCTGAATAGCTCTGGATGTTGAGTCCTCATATCTGACTCTAATTCCCAGGTGGCTTCTTCCACCTTACTGTTCCTCCAAAGCACCTTAACTAGTGCAATAGTCTTGTTGCGAATAACTTTTTCTTTTCTATCCAGAATCTGAACAGGTTGCTCTTCATAGGATAAGTCTGGTTGTAGTTCAAGGGCTTCATAACTCAAGACATGAGTCGGGTCTCACACGTATTTCCTTAACATAGAGATGTGAAATACGTCATGAACAGCTGATAATGCTGGTGGTAAGGCTAGCCGATACGCTACCTGCCCGACCTTCTCGAGTATCTGAAATGGCCCAATGAACCTAGGGCTTAACTTACCTTTCTTCCCGAAGCGCCGAATACCCTTCATGGGTGAAACTCGCAGGAAAACATGTTCCCCCGTACCGAAATGTGACATCTACGCGCTTCGGATCGGCATAACTTTTCGCCCGCTTTGAGAAGCAAGCATCCGAGCCTTAATCTTATCAATAGCTTCATTGGTCTTTTGCACCAACTCTGGACCCAGGTACTTCCTTTCTCCTGTCTCGTCCCAATGAATAGGAGAACGACATTTTCTACCGTATAACATCTCATAGGGAGCCATCCCTATTGTACTTTGGTAGCTGTTGTTGTAAGAGAATTCAATTAAAGGCAAGTACTTACTCCATGAACCCTCAAAGTCCATAACACAGGCTCGCAGTAGGTCTTCCAAAATCTGGATGGTTCTTTCTGACTGACCATCAGTCTGAGGGTGAAAGGCTGTACTAAACTTTAACTTGGTACCCATAGCCTTCTGAAGACTCACCCAAAACTTCGATGTAAACTTTGGATCCCTATCTGACACAATAGATTTAGGGGCTCCATGGAGACGAACTATCTCCTTCACATACAATTCAGCATACTGATCCACTGAATAGGTAACTTTTACTGGTAGAAAGTGAGCCGACTTTGTAAATCTATCCACAATGACCCATACAGAATCATACATCCCTGTAGTTCTAGGTAACCCGATTACAAAGTCCATTGCGATGTCCTCCCACTTCCATTACGGAAGGATTAAAGGTTGCAATAACCCCGCTGCCTCTCGATGTTCGGCCCTTAATCTGCCGGTGTTAAACACTTGGACACATAGTCCACTACATCTCTTTTCATCCCATACCACCAGAAGTAGGGTTTCAAATCCTGATACATCTTGGTGGTTCCTAGATGCAACGAATAAGGCGTGGTGTGAGCTTCATCAAGTATCTCTTTCTTAAGCTCATCAACACTAGGAACACAAACTCGAGCTTTATATAACAACATTCCACTGCTCGAGATTGAAAAACCTCTAGGCCGACCAGCCGCTACTTCATCTCGAACTTTAACTAGCTCGGAATCTTCCAGTTGTGCCTTTCTGATTCTCTCCAACAGATCAGATTGGAGTGTTAAATTATGTAATTTCCCGACCACGAACTCAATTCCTGCACTAACCATTTCTGAGGCTAGTTGAGGAGCTATCATAACCGTAGTACACACTTGACCGGGACCTTTTCTGCTCAGAGCATCGGCCACAACATTGGCTTTCCCGGGGTGATAAAGTATTTCACAGTCGTAGTCTTTAACTAACTCCAACCACCTTCTCTGCCTCATATTCAAATCTTTTTGGGTGAAAAAGTATTTAAGACTTTTATGATCGGTATAAATCTCACACTTTTCACCATAAAGATAATGTCGCCAAATCTTTAAAGCAAAAACCACGTTAGCCGAGCTCTAAATCATGAGTTGGGTAACGCCGCTCATAATCCTTCGATTGACGAGAGGCATAAGCTATGACTCGTCGGCTTGCATCGTAACACATCCCGGACCACGTCCGGATGCATCACAATAAACAACAAATTTCTCTTGATCCGATGGCAAAGCTAACACGGAGCGTTATCAATCGCTGCTTCAACTCCTGAAAGCTTGATTCACACTTATCTGACCACACAAATCTCTGATTTTTCTTGGTCAATTCGGTTAGGGGCATAGAAAGTTTAGAAAATCCTTCGACGAAACGTCGATAATACCCTGCTAACCCGAGAAAACTTCTAATTTCTGTTACAGACTTGGGTCTCGGCCAATTCTTCACTGATTCTATCTTGTTTGGATCAACCATAATTCCATTTTTCCCAACTATGTGACCCAGAAAGGACACCTCGGACAACCAGAATTCGCACTTTTTGAACTTGGCATACAGCTTGTGATCCCTAAGTCGCTGTAATACCATTCGAAGATGATGCTCGTGCTCCTCTTCTGACTGATAGTACACAAGAATGTCATCGATAAACACTATAACGCAGTTATCGAGGAAATCCTTGAATACCCTATTCATGAGATCCATAAAGGCCGCAGGAGCATTAGTCAATCCGAATGACATTACCAGAAACTCATAGTGCCCGTATCTGGTTCTAAAGGCAGTCTTCGGTATGTCCTCCTCCCGAATTCTGAGTTGATGATAACCAGACCGTAAATCAATCTTCGAAAACACTGCCTTTCCCTGAAGCTGATCGAACAGATCATCGATCCTAGGCAACGGGTACTTGTTCTTAATCGTCAGTTTGTTTAGTTCCCGATAATCAATACACATTCTGAGGGAACCATCTTTCTTTTTCACAAAAAGAACCGGAGCTCCCCAGGGCGATACACTGGGTCGAATAAACCCAATATCAAGCATCCCCTGAAGTTGTAACTTAAGCTCCTTGAGTTCCGCTGGAGCCATCCTATATGGAGCTTTAGAAACAGGTTCGACTCCAGGTGCCAAATCAATTACAAAGTCAATCTCTCGCTGTGGCGGCAATCCCGGCAATTCCTCGGGGAACACATCAAGAAAATCTTTCACCACCCGGACTACCTCAGGCCCAAATGTTTCAGGTCTGCTGGAGTCAAAAACTACCGCTAGAAATCCTACACAACCATTGCATAGTAAATCCCTAGCTCTCAACACAGAAATAACCGGGATCCGAGACCCCTGAACCGATCCAACATAAACAAATGGATCTTCACCTTTCGGCTGAAAAATCACCATTTTACGCCTACAATCTATACTGGCCGAATACTTGGATAGAAAATCCATTCCCAGTATAATATCAAATTCAGTTAATTTCAATTCTATAAGGTCAGTACTCAATTCCCTATCTTCGATCCTAATCGGCATAGACCTAATGCGCCTATTAGAGATAACCAATTCCCCGCTAGGCATTAGGGTTCCAAACCCTCTTTCTAAAATATCACAAGGCCTACCCAGAAGATCAATCACTCTTGTAGCTACATATGAACGTGTAGCTCCTGAGTCAAATAATACCGTAAATAACAAGTTGTTGACGGGAAGCTGACTTGTCACAACGAAGGACCGGCTGCGGCATCGGCTTGGGTAATGGCAAACACACGAGCGAGAACCGGTTTCACCTCGGCTTTCGGCTCCTCTTTCTTTGCACAGGGGCAATCTTTCTTAAAATGCCCCACCATGCCACACAGAAGCATGTCTTGGGTTACACTCTCCCGGATGATGTATCTTGCACCTTGGACACTCAGGATAAGAGTAACCCTGACGTCCTCCTCTGCCTTGGTTCCCACGAACCGCTTGCTTTGCCCCGAGCCACCGTGGAACAACTTTTCTTTTACGCTCAATGGTGGAGTCACCACCATCCCTACCATAAACAGGAGTAGGAACAGTGGGGGTTCCACCAACACTCGGAGTCACCCGGGGCTCCTGAAGAAATTTTACTGCACCCTCGGCTCTCAAAGCCTTCTCAACCATATCTGCATACGTGGTTGCCTCGGTAGTGGTAATAACCAAATCATGCCGGATCTTTGCACTCAAACCCGCTAAGTATTTTTCTTTCTTACTGAAGTCCGTGGGCACAATTCCCGCCGCCAACTTAGCCAACCGATCAAATTTCGTTGTGTACTCAAGGATCGACATTCCCTCGGTACGAACTAGATCGGTTGAACTCTTTCCGCTTTGCACCGCGGACCGCTTCATTGTAATACTTGGAGTTAAATAACTCCCTAAATTCTTCCTGTGTCATCGGCGTGACGTCCCGAGTGAGGGTTATCAATTCCCACCACACGAGGGCATCTTCCTGAAACTGGAAAGTGGCGCAGGTCACCCGATCATTTCCAACCACTCCCATAAAGTTGAGAATACGCTCAATCATCGAAAGCCATTGCTCGGCCTTCATCACATCAGGGCCTCCCAGAAACACTGGAGGTGCCTGCTTCTGAAATCTTTCATACAACGGTTCCATACGTTTGCCAACAACAGGTTGTTCTGCTGGCACCGCTGGAACTTCAACGGCCTGAACTTCTTGAGGAGGCACGGCAGGAGGACCCTGCTGCCTCAATCTTTGGATCTCTTCATCTTGCTGACGAATTCTCTCTTGCATTTCAGCAAATCTTTGCTCCCAATCAGGAAGAGCTTGAGGTGGATTTACAGGGCGACCACCCTGAGCTCTGCCACGGCCACGGCCGCGACCACGAGGATTTTGAGGATTCCCCTGACCGCCTCCGGTCTCAACCATGCCACCCTGACTTCTTGTATTTCGCGGGGCGTCCATTTAATAGGACTTAGCCTGCGAATCCATAAGCCAAAGCGGAGTTAGACAGCGATCAAAATTAACACCGCTCTTAATAACTTAAGGCAACACACTTCCTTTTCTTTTTTTTTTTTTAAAAAAATATATTTAATTTAAATCTAATATGCTTCCTAACATGCTTTCTCATTCACATTTATTTAAAATACTAAACAAGTACGGGCTTACTGAACCGTGAACCGAGCTTTCTTTGATGAAGATTGTACATGTCATAGCAAGCTTCGGTAGACAAACCTGGCGGCTCTGATACCAAAATTGTAACGCCCTAATGCTAAGGCACGCTACAGTGCTTTTTCAATAAATATGCAATCTTTGCTAATCAAAGAAATTTCTCGAAAAACGTGTCAAATTAAAACTTTTGCATTAAATACTAAACTTTGTAATTTAATAAAATATTTACAAGTGCCGGGATCCCGATTTTTAAAACTTTACAAATGTTACTTTTCAAGCATACAATCCAAATATACAGATTTACGAATGTCGCACGGCGACTTTCAAAATACAACTCCGGATGTCCCGAGACCGAACACTCCTGTGTCGCGCCGCTTGACATGTACAATCTCACCCGAGCTCGGGTTCACTCTGTTCGGCCTTCGCCTTTCCTTTACCTACACAAGGAAGCGAACCGTGAGTCAACAGACTCAGTAAGAAATGCATATAACATATCATATAATTTCCGACCTGTAAATAGGCGCCCATACACCTATTTACAGAGCTTAACAGATGAGTATGAACGTTCAATACCAAGATACAACCACTATACCACATACACATCGTACCTCGCTGTACGAGTGTTGGTAGGGTTTATCCCAATCACTGAGTAACACTGAGTGATGTACCACACACCTTAGCATTTTCCTATGCTTGTGTTGGTATCACTGTATCGTACTCAAATCAACAACAATCACTGTACCAATACACTCTATAACTTAATCATACAAGTGTTGGTAGTGTTTAACATAATTCAAGCATGCATATATAAACACATATACACACATTCAGATAATCACATCATACATTATACACAGTTCTTACCTGTTTTCCGAATTCAAGTGTGCTGGCCGACCTGAACGGAATTCACGTGCTAGATGGATGCCCTAATCACAATAACAGTAATACAGATGAGTGACTCGCTAAATCACTTTCCGGGACTTAAAACTTGAAACTAAAAGTTTCCCTATCGATAAACCTCATGGCAATACCCTAAATATCTCAAAATTGGCCAAAACTAGGGTTCTGGAAAATCCCCCAACAAGGTAGACCAGGTTCCCAACCAGGCATCCCGGCTTCGGGTCACCAACCGGTCGACCGGTTGGTACAGACCACCCAGAACCGGAATTCCGGTTCTGCTGCAGGAAACCAAAAAATTATCCCCCTTGATTCAATTTAATCCCAATCTTTACCAAACTCTCCAGTATACCTAAACAATGCATACACAATGATTTCCAGGCAGTAATTCACAGAATAAACCAATACAACTCAAGTTGCCATTAATGAACAAAGCTTGAGTTTCAAAGCTCAAGCTTGCTTAAAACCATTCACAAGCATCAAAACCAGTAGCTAGGGACTTAGATAAACTCAATTTAACCCCAGAAATTGAACCCCAAACATTTCAAAACCTAACAGCCACTAAACCTAAACATTCATAGTGAAACTAAACTAAAACTTCAAAAACTTAAAGGGGAGAAGAACTAGGGTTACCTTGCTTTGATTCCTCTTGAATCCTTAGCTGAAAACACAAACTTTAAGCTCCCAAAACCCCTTGCCCCTTGCTGCCTTCGAAGAGAGAAAGAGAGAAGAGAGAGCTTCTCTTGATTTTTCTTTGTTTTTCCTTTATTTTCCAAATGAAAATGAGTTAATTACTTAACTCCTTCTAACTTAGATGCTAGGTGTCAACTACATGGGCAGCCACCACACTCACCTTAACCAAAAGACTAAAATGCCCCTAGACTTAAAACTAGGGTATTTCTAAAGCTAGGGGTAAAATGGTCAAAATCCATAACCCCGCTCAATCCCGATAATTAATTTTCTCTAAAATATTCCCCACTATAAAATAGGGTTCTAAACTTACTCATGTGATTATCTAGCCATCCATCGCATTTTCCGTTGTCGCCGAGCAAAAATTACAAAATTAACATATTTCACATATAAGTTAAATAATACCCCTAGAGTTTAATAAAATCTCCGGAATTGAGAAATTATAACTCTAACATTTATTTCTAAATATTGGGGTCCACAAATAAATTAATTCACAAATAATAATAAAATAATAAAAATTAGTGCTAATTGCCTTTTCTAATCCACATTACTAGAGCGGTCATTACAGGAACGGTTTCTTCTAATTTTTTAGTGTGCCCTAGATTCTTGGTTCTCACCATTTTGGAACTGAAGGAGAAGATGAATAGTGACAGACAAAGAACAAGAAAGAAGGTTCGGGTAGGTGGTGAAATAAGTGTCAAAATTTGGTTTATATAACCTTGGAATCAAAACAAGAAAAATGAAACCAATTTTGAAAATTCAAATGGTAACCGCCAGCCCATGAACCAAAAGAGGAAACCGCCCACTTCTCAACTCCTTTCCTTTTTTTAAAAAAAAAAAATAAATAAAAGGAAACTAGAAATGCCAACAAATTTTTCCAAAAATAAATCAATCTTTCAAGAATAAAGACACATTACCATATAAAGATTAATCTTTACTTGGAAAAATATCATAATAAATCAAAGAAAGAATGAATGTTGATACTTACCATTTATGCACAAGATTTTCTTAACCCATGAAGCAAGTCACACGCCTCCCTCCTTTTTTTTTTCTTTTCTTTTTTTTTTATTTAAATTAAAACCGAAAATAAAATATAATGTGTACAATAAATATATGTGATTCGAACCAAGCAAAAGAAATCAAATATCATTGACAATTGACAAAATAAATTACATGTTATGCTTTTTAGGAAAATAACTAATTAGTATCTCATGAAATAATCATACTTAATTGATGTTGAGGAAAAAGATATGCATGTTACTGAAAATTGTGAAACAGGATTATCAATTTAATTTTAATAGAGGAGACTTACAGATTTAAACACACTTGTCAGACATAAGTGTGTGCAGTGAAAATAGGATCATTGTCCTTGGCAAGATTTTTCATTTTCGCCTTTTTCAATTTGATCCCGCAACTGGATGCTTTCACACCATACTGAAGGTAGCCCTTTTCTATGGTAGTGCATCCTCATCATAGTTGCCAATTACAATGTTCCAGCTTACTCATCAGATGGCTTTCACACCTCAGTATGGGTAGCTCTATTCCAGCAAGGGGCCTGACAAGACTGAAACAAAAATTGCTCAACTCTGTATAAGAACATTATTTAATCCTTGACACACATAAAAAGTAACATGAACCTTTTAGCACAACATCACAAAGTATGATCAGACTGAGATCCTAACTAATTATAAACCAAAAGCATAAACATGATTTGTCAAAATACAATGATAGACGATTAAAAGCTAGAGATGAATCACATAACATTATTGTACAAGAATTATGAACAGAAAAAAAAATTAAACAATGCAAACTCCCAAAGACTTTCTGAGGGAGTCAAAGCGACTTGCATCTAGGGCCTTTTTGAAAATATCAGCTAATTGTTTTTCAGTATCAACATATTCTAATTGCAATGATTTATTTTCAACAAGTTCCCTAATAAAGTGGTGTCTTATGTCAATGTGCTTTGTTCTAGAATGTTGAACAGGATTTTTGGAAATATTTATGGCACTAGTATTGTCACAAAAAATAGTCAAAACACCCAACTCAAACCCATAATCAATCAGCATTTGTTTCAACCACAATAGTTGAGTACAACAACTGCCAGCAGCGATGTACTCAGCTTCGGCAGTGGATAAGGAGATGGAATTCTGTTTCTTGCTATGCCAAGATACTAGATTATTCCCAAGAAAGAAACATCCTCCACTTGTGCTCTTTCGATCATCAGCATTTCCTGCCCAATCTGCATCACTAAAACAAGCAAGATTTGAATTGGTATCTTTCGAGTACCAAATTCCATAATCAGAAGTGCTATTAACATATCTAATAATCCTTTTTACAGCTGATACATGAGATTCCATAGGATTACTTTGATATCTAGCACACACTCCCACACTGTAACAGATATCAAGACGACTAGCAGTTAAATACAAAAGACTTCCAATCATGCTACGATAGAGTGTAGTGTCTACCTTTACTCCATTCTCATCTTTTGTTAATTTTAGTGTGGTGCTCATAGGAGTACTTACCTGCTTAGCCGATTCAAGGCCAAATTTCTTGACAAGGTTCTTAGCATACTTGCTTTGAGATACAAATGTACCTCCTTCAATTTGTCTCACTTGAAGACCGAGAAAGAAATTAAGCTCACCAACCATGCTCATTTCAAATTCACTTTTCATTTGATCAACAAATACCTGCACTTCATGGTTTGATGTAGAACCAAAAACTATATAATGAACATAAATTTGATAATTGATAAAATCAGATTTTATACGTTTGATGAAAAGAGTTTTATCCACACTACCTCTGTGATAGCCATGAGAAAGTAAAAATTGAGTCAACCTTTCATACCAAGCTCGAGGAGCTTGTTTCAGACCATACAAAGCTTTTTCAAGTTTGTATACATGGTCTGGAAATTGAGGATCTTCGAATCCTTTTGGTTGCTCAACATAAACTTCCTCATTCAAAATACCATTTAGGAAGGCAGATTTCACATCCATTTGAAACAATTTAATATTCAGAATACAAGCAATACACAGAAGTAAACGAATTGATTCTAATCTTGCAACAGGAGCAAAAGTTTCATCAAAATCAATACCTTCTACCTGTGTGTATCCTTGTGCCACCAAACGAGCCTTGTTTCTCACAATTGTACCGAACTCATCACTTTTATTTTTAAACAACCACTTTGTTCCAATAACATTTATACCTTTTGGTCTTCGGACAAAAATCCATACCTTGTTGCGAACAAATTGGTTGAGTTCCTCTTGCATTGCATTGAGCCATTCCTCAAAGGTCATGGCTTCCTTCACATTTTTCGGTTCATATTGAGAAACAAAGCAAAGAAAGCTGATTAAATTAATATACCTTCTGCGAGTTACCATGCTTTCTTCAGGATTTCCAAGGATGAGATCTTTTGGATGATTCAGTTTGACTCTGGTGCTTGGTTCTTTCTGAATAGAGTCAGTGATGATGTTTGGATGAGTCAAGATAGACGGTTCTGGTTCTCCAGTTTCAGTTGCAGCAACAGATTCGTCATTTGCAGTATCAACAATGGGTTATGCTGCATCAGGATCTGCTGTTACAACTTCTGGAGGAGTATCCATGAGACTATCTATCTTGGCTTCTGTGGAAAACTCTGAAAAATCTCTAAAATCATCAACAATCACATTAGCTGATTCCAACACAGTTTGAGTTCTCATGTTATAAACACGATAAGCTCTACTGTTTAAGGAATATCCAATAAATACACCAACATCACTTTTAGCATCAAATTTACCAATATGCTCACGATCTCTATAGACATAGCACACACATCCAAAAACATGAAAATGACTTACATTGGGGCGCTTACCTTTCCAGATTTCATAAGATGTTTTTGAGGTACCTGGACGAATAAACACTCTGTTTATTATGTAGCAAGCTGTGTTAATAGCTTCAGCCCATAAGCGCTTTGTCAACTTCTTGCTATTTAACATCACTCTTGCCATTTCCTGCAAAGTTCGATTCTTCCTCTCAACAACTCCATTTTGTTGAGGAGTTTTGGGAGCTGAAAATTCATGAGTTATACCTGTAGATTTGCAAAAATCATCATATACAGAATTTTCAAACTCCTTACCATGATCACTTCGAATTCGAACAATTTTCCCAATATTACAACCTTTCTCAACTCTTAATCTCAGACAAAGAGTTTTAAAGGCATCAAAAGTGTCAGATTTTTCTCTTAAGAAATCTACCCAAGTAAAACGAGAGAAATCATCAACACACACAAAGATATATCGTTTACCATTCAAACTTTCAACTTGGATTGGACCCATAAGATCCATGTGAAGCAATTCCAATACCTTTGAGGTATTAATATCAGACAATGGCTTGTGAGTGATTTTTAATTGCTTCCCAAGTTGACACGGTTCACACTTACCTTCACTTTCCTTACCAAGCTTGGGAAGACCTCGAACAATACCTGCATTTGACAATTTTTTCAGGTTTTTAAAATTAATATGCCCAAGCTTGGCATGCCACAAATCTGTGGTGTTGTTGATAGCTGAGTGACAAGTAAACACAGGGGTTAGAGTGTAACAGTTATCATTGGATCGAAATCCTTGCAAGATACATTCATTGTCATCATTCAGAACATAACAATGATCACTATCAAAAGAAACAGTAAATCCTTGATCACAAATTTGACTGATGCTAAGTAAATTAGCCCTCAGTCCTTCGACTAACATCACATTTTTCAGTCTAGGTAACCCTTCAAAATTTAGAGTTCCCATACCAACAACTTTTCCAGATAGGCCATTACCAAAAGTGACTTCTCCACATAGCATAGGCCGAATGTTAGTCAAAAAATCCTTGTCACCTGTCATATGTCTAGAGCAACCACTGTCAAAATACCACATTTGAGATGCAGTAGTTTTATCAGAAAAACCAGCTAGACACTTTTTTTTCACCCATATTTGTTTCAAACCTTTATGTTTCTTTTGAGATTTTTTCAAATTATCAAAATAATTTGTTTTAAACAGATTGTTCAACGTGAAACATTTAGGTCTGATATGTCCTTTTCTACCACAAAAATGACAAATGGGAACAAATCTTTTTACCTGAGATCTTACCCTTTTCGAAAATCCTGGAGATTTTGCAGCATCAGAAGTTGTTCTTGCTGCCACAGGCTGTGAAACTGTTACGACAGAGTTTGTAGCCTCAAGGTGATTCGTTGGAACACTAGATTTTACAAACTTCGTGACTCCAGAACTTTCCATTCCATTAGAACCAAGACCTGCGAAACCTCTCTGACCTGCATTCTGAGCTTTTTCAAAAATAGAAGATCCAAGATTAAGCATTTGAACATTTTTCTTAAAGTTTTCAAGTTCCTTCTTTAATAGAGAGATTTTTTCATCTTTATCACAAAAACTTGTCTCATATTCTTTTATTTTCAAATTACACAGTTCAATCTGATGAGACAATTTTTTGTTCAATTTATTCAACTCTCTATTTTCAGAAGCAACCTGAATCCATTTTTCATACATGACTTTGTATGATTCAGCAAGAGATTCTTCACAGATTTCAGACTCATCTGAATCTGATTCCTCTTGTTTGGTGGTATTATTCAGACATACCAATCTAGCTTTCACCTGTGAATCACACAACACATTAGTCATAACAGAGGTTAGGGCAACATTTTCAGCAATATCTTCATCACTTTCGGTTTCATCATCACTCCAAGTGACATTGAAACTTTTCTTATTCTTTTTCAAAGTGTTTGCACACTCAGCTTGAATATGCCCAAAACCTTCACATTCCCTGCACTGAATTCCCTTTTTGTTAGAGACAGATGGTTTAATGAAAGTATTACCTTTTGAACCTTTCGAAATATTCTTTTTATTTCCCATCTTTTTCATATATTTCTGAAAATTCTTAGTTAATAAAGCAATCTCATCATCACATTCACTATCAGAATTTTCATTATCAGCAACTTTCAAAGCAATACTTTTACCTTTATCAGCAATGGATTTGGGTTTGTCCTTTTGTTTAATCTGTTGATTTAATTCAAAAGTACGTAAGGAACCCATCAATTCTTCCACTTTCATAGTGCTAAAATCTTTAGCTTCCTCCATTGCCAAAAGTTTAGTATCAAACCTTTCTGGAAGAACTCTAACAATTTTTCTCACAAGAACAGAATCATCAAGCTTTTCTCCAAGAGCAAAATATTCATTAGCAATGTCAAATAATTTTTCATAGAATTCAGTTAAAGTTTCATTATCAGACATTCTAAGCTCATCAAATTTAGTTTGAAGCATGATGAATCTAGATCTTTTCACATCAGAAGTTCCTTCAAACTGAGTTTGAAGAATCTCCCAAGCTTCCTTAGCAGAAACACAAGATGATATAAGTTTAATGTAACCCTCACCTACACCATTAAAGATAGCATGCAAAGCTTTGCTATTGTAGGCAGATAGTTTATCATCTTCAATAGACCATTCCAGTTCAGATTTTATAGTAGTATTACCTGAAGGATCTGTCTCAACTGGAGGAGACCAACCTGATAGAACCATTCTCCACGCCTTCTCATCTTGAGATTTGATGAAGGCCCTCATTCTAACTTTCCAATAAGGATAGTTAGAGTCATTAAGCAACGGTGGTCTAGAAATAGAACTTCCTTCTGCAAAAAATGACATTCTAACAAAAACGTTATAGGACCACACTAAGAGTTTAGTGTCCCGCTCTGATACCAATTGAAAAACCGTGTTTTTGCAAATGTCAGTTGTATATAAGAAAATATAAAAACTGTACGCGTTTGCAAAGAAGAGAGAGTAATTCGCTACGAAAAACCGAACGAGCGTAATATAAAATATTTGCAGAAAAATAAATAACTTGACACAAGATATTTATACGTGGTATCAGTGTTCTCCCGAACACTCCTAGTCCACGGGGCCACGCCCAGAGAATGAAATCAATTAATAAAGTATCAAAATTACAAAGACAATTGACTTAAACAAGTTTAGACTCCCTCTAAAGTATTGCCGCAATCCTTTGTAATCCACTTTATGAATCTGACTTCTTGAAACACCTTCAAGCCCGAACTCCCTTCGTCTTTGAAGTGTGAGTGCTTACTTCCTCCCGAAGTAAGGCTTCAACAAGTCTTCTCCCGAAGACCAAGTGCTTACTTCCTCCCGAAGTAAGGCTTTATCAAGTCTTCTCCCGAAGACCAATCTCTTGTTCAGTCAAGTAGTTCTTCACAACCTCTAGGATAGAGTAAGAACAGAAATTGAACAACTAGAACCTAGGTGAACAACTAGGCTCTCACAAAACAAAGAAACACTCTCTTCTCTCAAAAGATAAATGTAGAAAATGAATAATGGAAGAGGTAATTCGAATGGTTGCTCTCTAGGCTCTATTTATAGATCATAGAAACCAAAGAGGCAACCACAAGTTCGAATTAACAGCTGTACAAAAACTTTCCAAAAGAAACATGATCTGCTACATCAGATTCGGATGCTGACGAAGCAGATCTGCCCAGAAACGGGAAACTTACTAAAATCGAGTCCGATCTTCTTTCAAAGCTTGATTCCTGCCAAAAACAGATTAGATATTCTGATTGTATCAAGGTACAATCGAAATCAATAAGGAAAAGGCAATAAACAAAGTTTCCCTAAAAAAGACAACTTTCCAAAAAGTTTTCAACAAAGGAAAGTTCAGCTGAAAGTGCAACTTTCCAAACAAGGAAAATGGCAACTAATAACCGAATAAAAGAGGTAAGATTTCGAAAATGAATGCATAGCAATCTTACCATAAAAAGGAAAAATTATTTTGTCACCTAACTTGCCAAAAAAGGACTTTACATATTTATTTTTAAAAAGAGTAATTCATCAAAAAAAAAAAAATCACATAAATACACAAATACACAAATATATAAGCCCAATGAATAAATTAATTCAAATAGAACATAGCTCTAATTTCAGATTGTTGGTGATTAGTCGTAATAATTCAAACTTTTGGAAACAAATTAGCTCAATCCTTTTGTGCCAATGTAATTGGAAAATCTTTTGTTTAATCATAATGGGCTAAGTGCCCAGTAGATATCTCACTATTTTGCTTATAACTTGGAGTCTTATAAAGTGAAAAAGAAGTTCCATAAATAGACTTGTAAAAGAATTGACTAAGTACACTGAATTATTAATAAAAATCTTACTTTGATGGAATTGTCAGTGGATGAACTCGTTAATACAAGCTCATTGGCAAAGAAGTGGAGTGAAAGAATTGAACTATCATGAACATCTCTTATAATTGCTTGAAGCCTTCTTTTCTCAAGATTCCATACAGATATGACACCAGATGAACCACCGGATGCCAGAAGAGGCTGTCCATCTAAATATCAGAAATGAAACAAAACAGAAATCAACAACTACTTTATTTCATCATCCCTACATAATTAAGTACTAAGATAACTGGTGGAAAAGCAAATCATCACATGAACTTCTCCACCTACAACACATAAAATTTCAAGCAGACTTGATTTTTCATGTTAATTTATTGTGCCCCAATATTAGCAATTTTTTTTACCTCTGCTAAAAGATAATGTGGTCATAGCACCTCGGGTAGAATGAGTAAACATAACTGATTCCTCATCTTAACGAATATTGTAAACATGAATAGTTCCATCAGCACAACCAATAGCAACTACATCTAAAGCAGGAGATGAAACACAACTTGTGATTGCAGAATTCCATCCCTTAAACTCGAATAATTTTTTTTCGTACTGATGTTCCAAAGCTGTAGAGAACCTTCTTGACTCCCAATAAGAATATGTTTAAAGGATTGTATTATGATTTTTTTTTCATGAAAGAGATAAACAAACTATTGCCCTCAAAAAAAAAAAAATGATTCCCATACTTGCTGAATTGAACCAAAATTTCTATATGAACAGAAAGAGTACCTTATTTAAGTAAGTATCAGGGTGCATCATACAGCTAGGAGTAAAATTATCATATAGAACGATATGTCCAACTGGTGTAGGATTCTAATCAATTTCCTTAAATTCCCATATGAAAATATTAATACTTAGAATGTGGTCTCCAAACAATATCAAAGAATTGATCTTTGCTAGATGCATACTCCAGGTTGATATCTGTTAAATAAAATAAAAAATTTATTCATCTTCAAGTAACAAAGTATAGCACTTGGAGGAGGGGCAGAGCAGCTAAATATATAGGATACGTTTGGTTGAAATGAATGAAAATACACGAATAGGAAATGAGAATATGAATGAAGTAAAATTTAAAATGCATAAACAAAAACAATAAAAAACATTCTTGCATTGGAATAATCTTTACTTCCATTTCAAAATAGAATAGTTATTCTACTAAAATGATAGAACATTCCATTGAAATGATAAAAAAGTCTTTCTAATACTTTAAATTGCAACCAAACTAAGGAATAGAATAAAAATTGATTCTTTTCTATTCTATTACCTCTAACCAAACACATCTATATAGTTTACAAAGGAAACCAAATTCAGTAAAAACCATATAGACATAGGAAAACAACAAAGAGAATGAGGAAATGAAAAACCTGATGAGCACTATTAAATACAGCTATCTCATTCCCATAAGCAACTGTTGGAAATTTATAGGTGCTTCAATAGAAAGACTAATGTCAAAATATAACTTAAAATGAAAAATACAAGAACAATAATATTGATAAAATAATGCTACAACTCTATAAAAATATACACATAAGTATAAAAAAAAAGATGAAGAGAAGATTATAAAACACAATATAAATAATAATATATATATATATATATAAATGTGAGAACAATCTCAACATCACTAACACCAAGTGTCAAGTAGGGGAATCACAAAACTTGAACAAGGTTTTGCACCTTTGTCCAAAAACTTATTTTCCCCTACCACAAGCACTTAGGGAAGAAAGAAATGGAAATAGCTTTCTGAAATTATCAAGCTTATAGTTTCCAGCAAGGTGCTCTCTTTGATAGAAACTCACAAAATTGTGTCTTCACAAATGAACCAAAGACCTCTATTTATAGTGTTTAAGATTACACACTTTGAAATTCAAACTCATAACCCTCATGGATGATATGTAACTCATGCACACACCATAACTCCCATAGCATTAAAAATTTCAAATTAAAATGTGTAACACCTTTTTATACACTTAATATTTGTGATAATTGTGGAGGTTACAAAATGTAAGTAACTCCACCTCTTATGTTACAATTTATGTGAATATTAGATGTATGTAACTCTCAAACACATTAGATACATTAATCTCATATCAATATATAATATGTTACATTTTAATATTTTAATCTATCTTATATTATAACAATATAATATAACATTCCCCCACTAGATTAAAACTTGTAACACACCATTGTAACATTATTTAATCAATCAAATATTATATATCCCCCACTTTGATTGAATAAATCAAACACTTTTATAGAGATCTTGCTTAGATGCATAAAGTAATGTCTTTCGACTTGAATTTTACCTTAGTGTAGTTACCACAAAGTTTGTTGAAATTTTAGTTGCCGTAGCATTGAACCACTATTCCTTTAATACAAACCGGCAATAACACACACATCTTTGCTAGAGTTCATGAAAAACCGTGTTTTTGCAAATGTCAGTTGTATAAGTGAAATTATAAAAACTGTAAACGTTTGCAGCAGCAGAAAGTAATTCTGCTACAGCAAAACTGAACAGGCAGAATATAAAATATTTTGCAGAAAAATAAATAACTTGACACAAGAGATTTATACGTGGTATCAGTGTTCTCACGAACACTCCTAGTCCACGGGGCCACGCCCAGAGAATGAAATCAATTAATAAAGTATCAAAATTACAAAGACAATTGACTTAAACAAGTTTAGACTCCCTCTAAAGTATTGCCGCAATCCTTTGTAATCCACTTTATGAATCTGACTTCTTGAAACACCTTCAAGCCCGAACTCCCTTCGTCTTTGAAGTGTGAGTGCTTACTTCCTCCCGAAGTAAGGCTTTAGCAAGTCTTCTCCCGAAGACCAAGTGCTTACTTCCTCCCGAAGTAAGGCTTAATCAAGTCTTCTCCCGAAGACCAATCTCTTGTTCAGTCAAGTAGTTCTTCACAACCTCTAGGATAGAGTAAGAACAGAAATAGAACAACTAGAACCTAGGTGAACAACTAGGCTCTCACAAAACAAAGAAACACTCTCTTCTCACAAAAGATAAATGCAAAAAATGAATAATGGAAGAGGTAATTCGAATGGTTGCTCTCTAGGCTCTATTTATAGATCAAAGAAACCAAAGAGGCAACCACAAGTTCGAATTAGCAGCTGTACAAAAACTTTCCAAAAACAAACACGATCTGCTACATCAGATTCGGTTGCTGACGAAGCAGATCTGCCCAGAAACGGGAAACTTACTAAAATCGGGTCCGATCTTCTTTCAAAGCTTGATTCCTGCCAAAAACAGATTAGATATTCTGATTGTATCAAGATACAATCGAAATCAATAAGGAAAAGGCAATAAACAAAGTTTCCCTAAAAAAGGACAACTTTCCAAAAGAGAATTCCTTCTCTTTTGAGAAGTTTTCAACAAAGGAAAGTTCAGCTGAAAGTGCAACTTTCCAAACAAGGAAAATGGCAACTAAAACCGAATAAAAGAGGTAAGATTTCGAAAATGAATGCAAGGCAATCTTACCATAAAAAGGAAAAATTATTTTGTCACCTAACTTGCCAAAAAAGGACTTTACAATCTCCCCCTTTGGCACTTTAGATGAACAAAATAATTTTTTCCATAAAGTACCTGCAATGCAAAGTTAGCAAGAGCAAACGATACTACTCCCCCTGAGTAACACAGTCGAATATCACAACAAAACCAAAAAAAAACATGCTAACTTTAAATATTAAGAAACATTAAGTTCACAGGTACTAACACACCACAACTCCCCCTGAAAAAGAGGGTCCAGAGTTGGGCAACAAACCAAAAAATAAATATCTCTCCCCCTTTTTGTTTATCGGAGGGCCAAAGTAAACAAAGAACAAAAATAGACCAAAGTTTAAGTAAAAAGAAACAAACTATAACACTTTAATTTTTGGAGAGTTTAATCAAGGTGGTCAGTTGCCTGGACATGTCAAGCTGGACATCAGCCATTGCTTCAAGACGAGTGTACACATTCTGGAGTGCAGACTTGACTTCCAGGAGCTCGCCGAAGCGGAGCTCGAACTTGCACCAGCAGAAGCAGCAGCAGCACCAGCCTTTGGCCGTTTTTGGAACACACCATCAAAATATTCAGAAGGTTGGAATGTAGGGCCAGAGATGGGAGGTTCCAGAGTTTCATGTTCTTGGGCCACATTCTTCTGAGAAGATAAAACCTTATAGATGAGATTTGGAAATACAAGTTTGAAGGTTGGCTTTTTACCTCTTCGAAAGGAGACAATCTGGTTGAGAATATGAGAAGCTAGATCAATGGAAGTTCCAGAGGTGATGCGGTATAGGAGTGTAGCCACTTCTTGAGACACCACGGTCTTGTTCGAATTTGGAACCCAATTGCTTAGTGCAAACCGCATAAGGGAAGCATGAGCAAAAGTGAGGTGAGTAATTCGAAGACTCTCCCCTGGTTTCACTCGAACGAGCTCCGGTGAGTTCGAGTGCATCAAGTCACGATCCATGGACATCACAGCATTGGAAACATTCTCAGGCAATTGCAGAGCCTGAGCAATGTCCTTTTCAGAAAAAGAGAACCAGTGACCTCTAACATACACTCTTCTATACAGTCTAGAGTTCTCATCAAGGAAATCATCAGTAAGATTAGCATAAAATTCTTTAACAATGTTAGCAATGAATCCAATAAAACCAGTAAGAGTGTGTTCCCATTGATGAAATTGAATGAACTTTACAATACCATACACACGATGGGCATGCAAATCATAATTCCTCTCACTTTCAAACTTACGAGTTGCATAAAGATTCCAGTCACGCTCATTGTCTCGGTAGTAAAAAGTTGGACAGCCAGAGATAGAGGAAGGGATATTACCAGATGGAGGATCTTCCATGGGCTGCTTGCCTTTGGCGACGGCGAGAGGCCTTTCTTTGCGAAGCGGTTTTGAACGAGGAGGCTCTGGCTCGAGTTCTGTGTCTTCACTGTCCTTCTCAGTATGCAGAGATACTGATTTGTCTGAAGAGACTTCCATTGGATCCTCTTCTTCTGAACTGGAACTTGAGGAAGCCGAGGGAGGATTAGTCTTGAGTTTCTTCTTGGCTGGAGGAGCAGTCTTCTCTCGAGATTGAGATGCTTGAAGTTCTTTCTCAGCCGAGGCTTGCTGGGCTCGAGTTCGAGTGGAAGGGCCTGTTGGAGTGGTGCCAGCCATTGATGCAGCAGGAGGAGGAACAGCCAATGGAGGAGGAGATTCCTTCGAGGATTCAGAAGAGGAAGTCCAGGTGCGATAGGGCCTTACAGATTTGCGAGCAACTTGCTTGGGTGGACGTTTTGGCTTCACGGCTTGAGATTCACGCTGAGGAAGCGATGAATCTCCAGGCTTTGCAACAGCAGGAGGAGGAACTGAGGCAGCAGGGGGTGCACTAGAAGGAGTTGGAACGGTTTCTTCTAATTTTTTAGAGTGCCCTAGATTCTTGGTTCTCACCATTTTGAAACTGAAAGAGAAGATGAATAGTGTTTGACAGAGAAACACGAAAGGGGGTTCGGGTAGGTGGTGAAATAAGTGACAAAATTTGGTTTATATAACCTTGGAATCAAAACAAGAAAAAGGAAACCAATTTTGAAAATTCAAAAGGAAACCGCCAGCCCATGAACCAAAAGAGGAAACCGCCCACTTCTCAACTCCTTTCCCCTTTTTTTTTTAAAAAAAATAAAAGGAAACTAGAAATGCCAACAAATTTTTCCAAAAATAAAGCAATCTTTCAAGAATAAAGACACATTACCATATAAAGATTAATCTTTACTTGGAAAAATATCATAATAAATCAAAGAAAGAATGAATGTTGATACTTACCATTTATGCACAAGATTTTCCTTGACCCATGAAGCAAGTCACACGCCTCCCTCTTTTTTTTTTTTTTTATTATTTTAAAATAAACCCGAAACTAAAAAAAATGTGTACAGTGAGTATATGTGATTCGAATCAAGCAGAGAAATCAAATATCATTGACAATTGACAAAGTAGATTACATGTTATGCTTTCAAGGAAAATAACTAATTAGAATCTCATGAGATGATCATACTTAATTGATGTTGAGGAAAAAGATATGCATGTTACTGAGAATTGTGAACCAGGATTATTAATTTAATTTTAATAGAGGAGACTTACAGAGTTGAACACACTTGTCAGACATAAGTGTGTGCAGTGAAAATAGGATCATTGTCCTTGGCATGATTTTTCATTTTCGCCTTTTTCAAATTGATCCCGCAACTGGATGCTTTCACACCATACTGAAGGTAGCCCTTTTCTATGGTAGTGCATCCTCATCATAGTTGCTAATTACAATGTTCCGGCTTACTCATCGATGGCTTTCACACTTCGCATGGGTAGCTCTATTCCAAAGAAGGGGCCTGACAAGCATGAAACAAAAATTGCTCAACTCTGTATAAGAACATTATTTAATCCCAGACACAAATAAAGAGTAACATGAATCTTTTAACACAACATCACAAAGTATGATCAGGCAGAGATCCTAACTAATTATATTCCAAAAGCATAAACATGATTTGTCAAAAACAATGATAGGAGATTTAGAGCTAGAGAAGAATCACACAACACTATTGTACACGAATGATGAACAGATAAAATTAAACAATGCAAACTCCCAAAGACTTTCTGAGGGAGTCAAAGCGACTTGCATCTAGGGCCTTTGTGAAAATATCAGCTAATTGTTTTTCAGTATCAACATATTCTAATTGCAATGATTTATTTTCAACAAGTTCCCTAATAAAGTGGTGTCTTATATCAATGTGCTTTGTTCTAGAGTGTTGAACAGGATTTTTGGAAATATTTATGGCACTAGTATTGTCACAAAAAATAGTCAAAACACCCAAATCAAACCCATAATCAATAAACATTTGTTTCAACCACAATAGTTGAGTGCAACAACTGCCATGACTATGTACTCGGCTTCGGCGGTGGATAAGGAGATGGAATTACGTTTCTTGCTATGCCAAGATACTAGGTTATTCCCAAGAAAGAAGCACCCTCCACTTGTGCTCTTTCGATCATCGGCATTTCTGCCCAATACGCATCACTAAAACAAGCAAGATTTGAATTGGTATCTTTCGAGTACCAAATTCCATAATCGAGAGTGCTATTAACATATCTAATAATCCTTTTTACGGTGATACATGAGATTCCATAGGATTACTTTGATATCTAGCACACACTCCCACACTGTAACATATATCAGGACGACTAGCAGTTAAATACAAGAGACTTCCAATCATGCTACGATAGAGTGTAGTGTCTACCTTTACTCCATTTTCATCTTTTGTTAATTTCAGAGTGGTGCTCATAGGAGTACTTACCTTTAGCCGATTCAAGGCCAAATTTCTTGACAAGGTGCTTAGCATACGTGCTTTGAGATACAAATGTACCTCCTTCCATTTGTCTCACTTGAAGACCCAGAAAGAAATTAAGCTCACCAACCATGCTCATTTCAAATTCACTTTTCATTTGATCAACAAATACCTGCACTTCATGGTTAGATGTAGAACCAAAAACTATATCATCAACATAAATTTGAGCAATGATAAAATTAGATTTTATATGTTTGATGAAAAGAGTTTTATCCACACTACCTCTGTGATAGCCATGAGAAAGTAAAAATTGAGTCAACCTTTCATACCAAGCTCGAGGAGCTTGTTTCAGACCATACAAAGCTTTTTCAAGTTTGTATACATGGTCTGGAAATTGAGGATCTTCGAATCCTTTTGGTTGCTCAACATAAACTTTCTCATTCAAAATACCATTTAGGAAGGCAGATTTCACATCCATTTGAAACAGTTTAATATTGAGAATACAAGCAATACATAAAAGTAAACGTATTGATTCTAATCTTGCAACAGGAGCAAAAGTTTCATCAAAATCAATACCTTCTACCTGAGTGTACCCTTGTGCCACCAAACGAGCCTTGTTTCTCACAATTGTACCGAACTCATCACTTTTATTTTTAAATAACCACTTTGTTCCAATAACATTTATACCTTTTGGTCTTCGGACCAAAATCCATACCTTGTTGCGAACAAATTGGTTGAGTTCCTCTTGCATTGCATTGAGCCATTCCTCAAAGGTCATGGCTTCCTTCACATTTTTCGGTTCATATGGAGAAACAAAGCAAAGAAAGGCTGATTAAATTAATGTACCTTCGCGAGTTACCATGCTTTCTTCGGGATTTCCAAGGATGAGATCTTTTGGATGATTCGGTTTGACTGCGGTGCTTGGTTCTTTACGAATAGAGTCGGTGATGATGTTTGGATGAGTCAAGATAGACGGTACGGTTCTCCGAGTTTCGATTGCACGACAGATTCGTCATTTGCGGCATCGGCAATGGGTTCGCTGCATCGGGATCCGTTGTTACAACTTTTGGAGGAATATCCATGAGACTATCTATCTTGGCTTCGTGGAAAACTACGAAAAATCTCTAAAATCATCAACAACCACATTAGGCGATTCCAAAACAGTTTGAGTTCTCATGTTATAAACACGATAAGCTCTACTGTTTAAGGAATATCCAATAAACACACCAACATCACTTTTAGCATCAAATTTACCAATATGCTCACGATCTCTATAGACATAACACACACATCCAAAAACATGAAAATGACTTACATTGGGGCGCTTACCTTTCCAGATTTCATAAGATGTTTTTGAGGTACACGGACGAATAAACACTCTGTTTATTATGTAGCAAGCCGTGTTAATAGCTTCAGCCCATAATCGCTTTGTCAACTTCTTGCTATTTAACATCACTCTTGCCATTTCTGCAAAGTTCGATTCTTCCTCTCAACAACTCCATTTTGTTGAGGAGTTTTGGGAGAATTTGAAAATTCATGAGTTATACCTGTAGACTTGCAAAAATCATCATACACAGAATTTTCAAACTCCTTACCATGATCACTTCGAATTCAAACAATTTTCCCAATATTACAACCTTTCTCAACTCTTAATCTCAGACACAGAGTTTTAAAGGCATCAAAAGTGTCAGATTTTTCTCTTAAGAAATCTACCCAAGTAAAACGAGAGAAATCATCAACACACACAAAGATATATCGTTTACCATTCAAACTTTCAACTTGGATTGGACCCATAAGATCCATGTGAAGCAATTCCAATACCTTTGAGGTATTGATATCGTACACTGAGCTTGTGAGTGATTTTTAATTGCTTCCCAAGTTGACACGGTTCACACTTACCTTCACTTTCCTTGCCAAGCTTGGGAAGACCTCGAACAATACCTGCATTTGACAGTTTTTTCAGGTTTTTAAAATTAATATGCCCAAGCTTGGCATGCCACGTATCCGTGGTGTTGTTGATAGCCGAGTGACAAGTAAACACGGGGGTTAGAGTGTAACGCTTATCATTGGATCGAAATCCTTGCAAGATACATTCATTGTCATCATTCATAACATAACAATGATCACTATCAAAAGAAACAGTAAACCCTTGATCACAGATTTGACTGATGCTAAGTAAATTAGCCCTCAGTCCTTCAACTAACATTACATTTTTCAGTCTAGGTAACCCTTCAAAATTTAGAGTTCCCATACCAACAACTTTTCCTGATAAGCCATTACCAAAAGTGACTTCTCCACATTGCATAGGCCGTATGTTAGTCAAAAAATCCTTGTCACCTGTCATATGTCTAGAGCAACCACTGTCAAAATACCACATTTGAGAAGCAGCAGTTTTATCAGAAAAACCAGCTAGACACTTCTTTTTCACCCATATTTGTTTCTTTTGAGATTTTTTCAAATTATCAAAATAATTTGTTTTAAACAGGTTGTTCAATGTGAAACATTTAGGTCTGATATGTCCTTTTCTACCACAAAAATGACAAATGGGAACAAATCTTTTTACCTGAGATCTTACCCTTTTCGAAAATCCTGGAGATTTTACAGCATCGAAGCCGTTCTTGCGCCACAGCCGTGAAACCGTTACGGCGAGTTTGTAGCCTCATGGTGATTCGTTGGAACACTAGCTTTTACAAACTTCGTGACTCCAGAACTTTCTATTCCATTAGAACCAAGGCCTCCAAAACCTCTCTGACCTGCATTCTGAGCTTTTTCAAAAATAGAAGATCCAGGATTAAGCATTTGAACATTTTTCTTAAAGTTTTCAAGTTCCTTCTTCAATAGAGAGATTTTTTCATCTTTATCACAAACACTTGTCTCATATTCTTTTATTTTCAACTCACACATTTCAATCTGATGAGACAATTTTTTATTCAATTTATTCAACTCTCTATTTTCAGAAGCAACCTGAATCCATTTTTCATACATGACTTTGTATGATTCAGCAAGAGATTCTTCACAGATTTCAGACTCATCTGAATCTGAGTCCTCTTGTTTGGTGGTATTATTCGGACATACCAATCTATCTTTCACACCGTGAATCACATAACACATTAGTCATAACGAGAGGTTAGGGCAACATTTTCGATAATATCTTCATCACTTTCGGTTTCATCATCACTCCAAGTGACATTGAAACTTTTCTTATTCTTTTTCAAAGTGTTTGCACACTCGGATTGAATATGCCCAAAACCTTCACATTCCACCTTACCTTTGAATTCCCTTTTTGTTAGAGACAGAAGGTTTAATGAAAGTATTACCTTTTGAACCTTTCGAAATATTCTTTTTATTTCCCATCTTCTTCATATATTTCTGAAAATTCTTAGTTAATAAAGCAATCTCATCATCACATTCACTATCAGAATTTTCATTATCAGCAACTTTCAAAGCAATACTTTTACCTTTATCAGCCATGGATTTGGGTTTGTCCTTTTGTTTAATCTGTTGATTTAATTCAAAAGTACGTAAGGAACCCATCAATTCTTCCACTTTCATAGTGCTAAAATCTTTAGCTTCCTCCATTGCCAAAAGTTTCGTATCAAATCTTTCAGGAAGAACTCTAACAATTTTTCTCACAAGAACAGAGTCATCAAGCTTTTCTCCAAGAGCAAAATATTCATTAGCAATGTCGGATAATTTTTCATAGAATTCATTAAAGTTTCATTATCGGACATTCTAAGTTCATCAAATTTAGTTTGAAGCATGATAAATCTAGATCTTTTCACATCGAAGTTCCTTCAAACCGAGTTTGAAGAATCTCCCAAGCTTCCTTAGCGAAACACAAGATGATATAAGTTTAATGTAACCCTCACCTACACCATTAAAGATAGCATGCAAGGCTTTGCTATTGTAGGCAGATAGTTTATCATCTTCAATAGACCATTCCAATTCAGATGTTATAATCGTATTACCTGAAGAATGCTGTCTCAACCTGGAGGAGACCAACCCGATAGAACCATTCTCCACGCCTTCTCATCTTGAGATTTGATGAAGGCTCTCATTCTAACTTTCCAGTAAAGATAGTTAGAGTCATTAAGCAATGGTGGTCTAGAAATAGAACTTCCTTCTGCAAAAAATGACATTCTAACAAAAACGTTATAGGACCACACTAAGAGTTTAGTGTCCTGCTCTGATACCAATTGAAAAACCGTGTTTTTGCAAATGTCAGTTGTATAAGTGAAATTATAAAAACTGTAAACGTTTGCGAAGAAAGTAATTCTCGCTACAAAGAACCGAACGGGCGTAATATAAAATATTTTGCGTAAAAATAAATAACTTGACACAAGAGATTTATACGTGGTATCAGTGTTCTCACGAACACTCCTAGTCCACGGGGCCACGCCCAGAGAATGAAATCAATTAATAAAGTATCAAAATTACAAAGACAATTGACTTAAACAAGTTTAGACTCCCTCTAAAGTATTGCCGCAATCCTTTGTAATCCACTTTATGAATCTGACTTCTTGAAACACCTTCAAGCCCGAACTCCCTTCGTCTTTGAAGTGTGAGTGCTTACTTCCTCCCGAAGTAAGGCTTTAGCAAGTCTTCTCCCGAAGACCAAGTGCTTACTTCCTCCCGAAGTAAGGCTTAATCAAGTCTTCTCCCGAAGACCAATCTCTTGTTCAGTCAAGTAGTTCTTCACAACCTCTAGGATAGAGTAAGAACAGAAATAGAACAACTAGAACCTAGGTGAACAACTAGGCTCTCACAAAACAAAGAAACACTCTCTTCTCACAAAAGATAAATGCAAAAAATGAATAATGGAAGAGGTAATTCGAATGGTTGCTCTCTAGGCTCTATTTATAGATCAAAGAAACCAAAGAGGCAACCACAAGTTCGAATTAGCAGCTGTACAAAAACTTTCCAAAAACAAACACGATCTGCTACATCAGATTCGGTTGCTGACGAAGCAGACCGCCGAAACGGGAAACTTACTAAAATCGGGTCCGATCTTCTTTCAAAGCTTGATTCCTGCCAAAAACAGATTAGATATTCTGATTGTATCAAGATACAATCGAAATCAATAAGGAAAAGGCAATAAACAAAGTTTCCCTAAAAAAGGACAACTTTCCAAAAGAGAATTCCTTCTCTTTTGAGAAGTTTTCAACAAAGGAAAGTTCAGCTGAAAGTGCAACTTTCCAAACAAGGAAAATGGCAACTAAAACCGAATAAAAGAGGTAAGATTTCGAAAATGAATGCAAGGCAATCTTACCATAAAAAGGAAAAATTATTTTGTCACCTAACTTGCCAAAAAAGGACTTTACAGTTCACTTGAGACTTCATTATATCTCGCTTGTGCACTGTTAATGGCCATGTGCAACATCCATTTCATGGACTCTCTAGAGAATAACTCCCAATTCTCATAAGAGGCGGCACCACCTCTAGTCCATATAGGTAGAAATTAGTGTCTCACAAATTCTCTTTAGACACATCATTCCATTAAAAAACCTTTCGGTTTTAACCCTCTAAATTTTACCATTAGTACTCTTTCATAGATGAGACAAGTTGAGTACTACTTTTTCACTCTATTCACTTGTTATTACCTATTGAACTTAAGACTAGATTTTTACTAGTGTTAAGATAGGTTACCATCAATGAGTAAAACTCTAAGGGAGTTTAAGTCCCATCCCTCGAAATTTCAGTCTTTAATCTTGTACGGAGATTAAGCGATTTTTATAACCACACACTTTTCGATTCCAAACGAATCTTGCTAGCCAAAATTAGTGACCATTTTTACATGACCACTTTTCTCCTTAAGTATACTTAAGCTTTAATAATTTAATCATAGAAGATTAATTTTCACACTTAATTTCTCACACATTTTGATACCAAGCATATCAAAATATGTACACTAACTTTAGACACCAAACATGTCTAAGTTATACTCAAGTCTTAGGCACCAAGCATGCCTAAATTTCACATATCATCCATTCTTTTACCAAATTGCTTGATAAATATTGGATATCACCCCCACACTTTCTCACATTTCACTATCAAGATAATATCTTGATTTTATAATATAGATGACCACTTTATCTTTATAATTTCTCTTTAATTTCCTTCTTGAAATTATTTTAACTAAAATTTGACACCAAAATATGCCAAAATTTCTCATATGCACATAGCAAAAATTGATTTAGAATTTGAATTCCAAATCAAATAAACTAATCAACAATGTCTTATCACATTTTGTTTAAGTTTGTGGCTCACCCCCACATTTCTATTATAAAGTGTATATAAAATATCACTTTTAGTGTATTTTCCTCTTGAAATGACTCTTTAAGGTCACTTTAAAAAATACCATTTGACATTTTTAATTTTCTCAACAAAACTTAAAATATCAAACTCGCACATCACCTCTTAAAAAATAATGTGATTATTTTTACCTATAATTTTAAGGTTATCTCCTCATTGAGATTAACCCAAATATTACACCAAAGTTAACAAAATTCTCATCAATTTTGTTCACCATTTTGGTTATTTAAGATTCAAAATTGCTTCTCCCATTTTGTTATATTTTCACAATTTTTGAATCCACTATGATTCACTTTGATTTGAGTCTAAAATTGCTCTTCTAATTATGACTCATTTTACAAGTTTAGATCCACTTTGATCTATTTATTCTTTGGCAAGATAATTCCAAAAAAGAGTAACTCTCACAATTCACTTTCTCATCTCATTAAATGAGATAAAAACCACTAATAGAAAATTAATTCCAGAACTCTTCATTCTCAAAAAATGATGAAGGCATCTTTTTCATCATAATCATTATTATTATCATATATACTAAATATGATTAGTTATACATATATTATTATATACAAATAATATATATAACTCTCATGCATAAAATTATCTCCCAAATTTTATGCTAATTAGTATATTATGTATGTTACTATCATCTCATACATAACATACACATAATATTAATATACATCACAACTATACATGTTACATATCTCGCATATATATAACATATACTCATCATAATATATATCATCTCCTTATAATATATATCATATATGCCTTACATACATAAATATTCTCATCATAAATATATATCATGTATCACATGCTCAATATATATAATATATACAACTCATATATATGTTATATATTATGTATATCTCACATACAATGTATTCAAATATCATATTATATGTCACTATATTAATATGACATATACACTGATATATATATAACTCATATATATATCTCACGTATAATAACATAAAAATCCATATCGCACCATAGAAAAATATGTTAATATATATATTACTATATAAAAAAAATAGTAAATCACAAAATATCATATTTCTTACCCTTGTATTATCACATGTTGATTTCTTACCTTTCGTTGAAGCAAGGTAGGAAAGAATAAGCTTTTCATTGTTGGAAATTTATAGGTGCTTCAATAGAAAGACTAATGTCAAAATATAATTTAAAATGAAAAATACAAGAACAATAATATTGATTAAATAATATTACAACTCTAGACAAAATATACACATAAGTATAAAAAAGAAGATGAAGAGAAAATTATAAAACACAATATAAATAATAATATATATATATATATATGTGAGAACAATCTCAACATCACTAACACCAAGTGTCAAGTAGGGGAATCACAAAACTTGAACAAGGTTTTGCACCTTTGTCCAAAAGCTTATTTCCCCATACCACAAGCACTTAGGGAAGAAAGAAATAGAAATAACTTTCTAGAATTATCAAGCTTATAGTTTCTAGCAAGGTGCTCTCTTTGATAGAAACTCACAAAATTGTGTCTTCACAAATGAACCAAAGACCTCTATTTGTAGTGTTTAAGATTACACACTTTGAAATTCAAACTCATAACCCTCATGGATGATATGTAACTCATGCACACACCATAACTCCCATAGCATTAAGAATTTCAAATTAAAATGTTTAACACCTTTTTACACACTTAATATTTGTGATAATTGTGGAGGTTACAAAATGTAAGTAACTCCACCTCTTATGTTACAATTTATGTAAATATTAGATGTATGTAACTCTCAAACACATTATATACATTAATCTCATATCAATATATAATATGTTACATTTTAATATTTTAATCTATCTTATATTATAACAATATAATATAACAGCAACAAATGTAAGTTCTCTATGTGAAGCAAGAGCTCTGATCTTCTTTGGCAGTTGTGGACCTAAATAGAAATCCGTTTACATGAATATGTTGCATTTCAAAATAATCTCAAACACTTTGTAGAAGAAAATTACCAATTGAAATTACTAACACAACTTCTTAAACTAACATAATACCATTGAAAAATTACTGACTTTTCATTATCAAATGAGAAAAAATTAAAATCTCGGTTTACATCAAAATATGATTTTTAACCCAAAAAAAAATCATTTTATACAAAACCAAACTAACTTACCAACAAGCACCAAAGCGAGCTTTGCGCACTGAAAATTAAGAAGAAGAAAAATTAATCAGTAGGTAATATTGAGAAGTAAATTAAATGTAGAAAATGAAAAAGTAGAGAATGAAATTACATTGTAAATCTGAAAAGTCTTGCCAACACTGACGGTGACGAAGGTTTCGGTGCCTAATCGCTTAATGGAGAAAGGAGCACCGCTTGTAATGTATCCAATAGAATAAGTTGTAATCCTAAAGCCTAATCGTATAATAACAATTCATAAAAAAAAATCGTGTAAATTTAAAAAAATAACAAAAAAATATTAAAATTTGGGGATATACAGTTTGTTAGAGAGATATGTGGCTAAGATGATTTTTTTTTAATTTAAAAAAAGATTTTTTAATTTTTTGGGTTTAATTATTGGGTTTATTTGTTAACGGGAGTCAAACCTATTAACATCGTTAAATTTAACAGAATATTCTTTTAAAGTAGATTCTGTTAAACCAAGAAATATCGTTAGATAGACACTTTTAATATATAAAGATATTATGTGTCTCTTCTCCTCTCCCATTTAATTTTTCCTTTATTAAAAAAACTTTATTTAATTTAAACCTAACAGCACATATCCATATCTTCCCTTAATATTCTCTCATTTTCTCATTTTTCCTCTTCATCTTCTTCAGTTTTCCATTTATAATATCTAACCCATATCTAAACCTTAAACCCAACTCTTATTTATTTATTTTTGCTCACCCTCTCTCCACGTAATTATCTTCTCTCTTTTCATCATTCAGTTTTCATCTCTAATCCATGTCTAAACCTAATTCCAAATCTTATTCACTCATTTTGGTATGGTCAAGATTCATTTTTATTATTCCAGAGGTTAGATTGAAGGTATTTTTCAACATATATAAATCTTTCAATTGTTCTTACCTTCTCTTTATTGTACTTTTTTTTTTGAAAAAAATATTTTTACAAGGCTTCAAATGAACATAGATCTTTCACTACTATTAAGGTTATCAATATATAAGTAAAGATATATATATATATATATATATTTATATATGCCTTGAAATATATAGAATATAAAAAGACTTAAGATGGTTTTAGCAACTTAAATAAGAATAAAATTGTTGACGCCAAACAATGACATTGTTAGTGGTTCTGCTAAAGTTGCTCCAATGGTAATCTTCTTATTAAATTATTTGGTAGTTGAAGTTGATAATTATCTAAATTCTAACCTCTTTTTAATTCCATTTTTTATTTTAATTTGAATCATGTAATTTTTTTATTTGTTGTTTATTACATATGGATGAAGTTTTGTTTCTTATTAATGTAGTTTCTCATATTGGTATGCCTACTAAACTTCAACAACGTCCAACTCTTGCATGCATACACATGGGTATTACCTCTTATTATTATTTTTTTTTTTAAAAAAAAAAAAGATATTATTTTCTTGAATTTTTTTTAAAATAAACTGACTTTTGGTAGACTTCATTTAACAGTGATATCAAAACAAGTATGGGGCATCCTAGAATTTTTAGCGTCTTATACTCATCATGTCCTATATACTGAATCTATGTGGGTCGTCTGTTACTAAATCTATAACAATTTTTTGGGTCATAGTTAGAGTCATATTAGGAATATAAGTTTAAGATAAGAGAGTAGCTAGTTTAAATTTAATTTGTATGAAAATATTACCCAAAATTAAAATGTTCATAATTTTTTTTTTTGACTTTATAGTTTTATATGAGTGTGAATTTAACTCTGGAAAGACGTTAAAAATGCTCCTTACATCTGTGATACGAAGGACAAATAAGATTTAATATTGACTTGCGATGGAGTTAATCTACTATATGAAAAAGTTTTACTATCAATTACTTTGTAATTAAATCAAATAACATATATTCAGATATATCAAAATAAAATTTATGATCATAAAATGAATAACATGATTGTTGCTATACAGATTGTTATAATGTTATTAGAAATGATAAAGCTTCATCATAAGTGAGTCATTCATATAAACTAAGTTAATTAATTATCACCGTACAATGATTACAAGCACTAAACGAATATCATGGTAGTTTGATCGATTATATATTATAATAGTAGGGACACGATTTTGTCCTGTGATTGTACTTTCACGGAATGTATTCCGTGATGTACGGCAACCGTTAATCTGAGGGCTGAAATTGATCTAGGGATAATTAGCGTTAAAAAATAGTTTCGTACCCTGACACTCATCTAATGTACCCTGAGACTCATCTAATGTACCACGGAATACATTTCGTGAAAGTACATCACGGGACAAAATCGTATCCCTACAATAATATTCGGTGAATCAAATTGCAGTGTTGGTCAATATCAAGATTCTCTATTATATCATTTGCATTAAAGCCTAATGTAATAGCATATGAAAACTAATTAACACAATCTTATTATATTATGAATCAAAATTTGTATGTAAAAGTCATATATCAATGTTATGTTGTAAAAGATCACATATTATTATAGATCAAAATAAAGATAAAAAAATAACAACTTTATGTATATATTTCTATACATTTTCTTTTTACATTATTCTTAAAAGGATTATTGGAGGCAACATTTATTACGTTTTGATTTTATACACTTAATTCTTTTTTTTTTTAGCAAAATTCTTTTATGTTTTATTTTTCTTTGTAAATTTGAGGCATCAGTTAGATATTACCATTAAATATCAATTAAATTACCATTGTATTGAATTTGAAGTTTTACTGTCACATATATACAAGTGTACACAGGAGTTTTGACAAAAAAAAAAAAATAAAGAAATTAAGTATATAAAAGTTAAAACATAAAAAAGTTTCGGTGTTAATTACTCATTTTAAAAACTATAAATCATTATGTTGTAATAGTTATATAAAAGAGAATCTAAAAGACTGTAAAGATGAAGTTATGTTTAGATATAGTGCGCAGATTATAATTACATTCTATTATTTACAAAAAGGAAAAAGAGTTAATTATGCTTATAATATATTATGTTATTCAAAATGTGCAATAAATATTTATTCAAGAATACAAATGTTCAAAAATTATAAAAGTGACAAACTAACGAGAATAAATATTTAGGTGTTTTTAAGCACCAAAAAAGCACTGTTATAATATGACATTTGGTTTATAATATTTAATTTTATATATATTTGGATGTTTCTAAACACCAAAAAATACTATTACGACATGACTTTTGATTTTATAGTTCTTTTTTTTTCTTTGTCCGTTTGCTAATTTTGTTTATTCATTTTTTCAGTTTTAAGTTTTAATATAAGATTACATTACAAATAATACTAATTAAGCTACTATATCTTATCTTTTTTTGGTGTAATTGTTGAATGTCTAACGACTCAAGAAAAATAAGTCATTTATAACTACTAAAGTATTGATATGAATGTTAACTACTTACAAGTATAAAATAATTGTAAATATGTATAAGACTCTTCTACTGTAAGGAATTTTCTAAATACCTTATTTGTAGGACATTTAATAGTTTATTTTAATTGGGTAAGTGCATTGTAATACCGTTGTCTTAAATGCAACATATTTAAACTAGGATTGATTAAAATATTTTTTTATTCAACTCTATTTTTTGACATTTGCTATTTAATTGAAAAATGTTATTTGTCTCCCACGTGTCCATTATATAGTGTATCATCTAACCAATTTTTTATAATTACTTTTTTATTAATTCATTATTTCATTTTATTCAATGCTATGGACCCCACAGATATAATAATGCATGAATTAGGGTAAAACTTTTTTTTTTTTTTTCTGCTCATTGTTTCTTCTTGGGTTGCAGATAGTCTTCACTGTTATTTCAAACACTAGCCCTTGGTTAAGAGCTTTCATTGGGTTGATTTCTCCTACACCTGTTTCATGTGGACTCACTATGGAGTTTGAGTTGTTTCCCAATGGTTTTCCCATGTTGTTGTATTCACTTGCTGCATCAAAACATAGAAAAATAAATTAAATTTTGTTCTTGAATAAGATAGTTCCAGCTTTAAGTGAAGATTTTGTGTCACTTTTTTCACCTGTTATATCATGAGTGCTGATCTGATCATAGAAGATTTCCATTTCGGTCGAACTGATTTGATGAAAGCAGCTGCTCCTGTAACAATCTTAAATTAACATATATATATTGTTGGGATTTTATGCCCTAAATAAAATTCATTTCATTCTAATCTTATTTGTTATCAATAGAAGATTAAAAGTCATTTATGTTTACATGTAGTTTTCATGTTTATGGTTTAATGTATACAATTTCTGTTAAGTCCAGAACATATAGTTATTCACAATTATAGTGATGTCAACATAGTAGAAGGTAATTGTGATTATATGCTTCAAAAGTTAATGTCCCTTGATTCATCAGTGCACTGGATTTACACGGATGTGATAGTCAGTGATAAAGCTTACTTACACCTTGGATAAGTGTTATGTTCTTTACAGAACATTGACAAAGTATGCTAGTATCGGATGTATGGAGTATACATTGGACTGGGCCCAATATTGATCTTGGTAAAGATATTATAATCTTGCTGTTGTATCTTTCTAAGTCAATATCACTGGTAAAGATCTTAATCCTGACATGGTTAGTTTCGATCTCAAGAGTGTCATTTGTTATCTTTGAGTTGTTAGTTAAAGCCTACCATTTGGTTCGGGTCGAATGTACAATTTGGGAACATGCTAGTACAATTGAGTGGGAGCGCTAAACATAGATATGGAATCTATAGCTTCTATCTGGACGTAGAAGTAAAATGATGATTTCCTTCAAGCTTGGCTTAATAGAGATAAATGGAAGAGCTCTTATTTCAGTGATTATATTAGTTTACTAAAATATCATTTATAGGAAGCTAAGTATTTTAAGGATAAAATACATTGAGGGATAAAACGATAAATTTGTCCCTACTCGGTGTAAATTATCTATACATGATCTTTGATATTGGGGCTAGAACGATGGTTAAAATTTTCATAGCGTATCTATATCGTGGAATATGTAGAGTGGTATATATAATTGAGAGTGTATTCAATTCCAAATCTATAGTGGTGCAAGGAGGAATTAATAAGTTAGGGAATGTACTTGGTAAATTCTAGATCTGCTTATTGGAAGCTCGGTTATATAGGCATGTGGTCCCCATACTAGTTGAGACAATACTACTTGTAATACTCAGTTAATTGATTTTAATTAATCAATTATAATTCTAAAATTAGACTATGTCTTATTTATAAATTTTCACTAAGTTATGACTTGATTGTGAAGAAATAGAATTTTAGGATTTATTTGTTAATTAAGAGACTTTATGGAGTCTAATTAATAAATAATATAAATAACAATTTTATTTGATATATAATTTTAATTATTAAATAAATAGTTTTGCCATTTATAGGATTGAAAGTGCAAAAAGTGATATTTGTGAAAAATAGATAAATGATTGAGAAAAATGGCGAAAATCTAACTAGTGATGGGCCCACATAAGGGGTCGGCCACTTAATCCTATTTTTGCACTATTTTTATCATTTTTTTTTCATTCTAAATAATTATTCAATCCTAACCCTAGTAGAATTAGTATAAAAAGAAGAGTAATGTCTCATTATCCAGACTAATGCTTATACAGCCTTAAACCTAATTTTCATTCTGACAGACAACTAGAGTTTTGAGACTTCTTATTATTCTTTTCTCTCTTCTAATTCAAAATTCTTAGTCTTCTTCACTATCAAAATTTGAGCCTTAATGATAGAGTACATGCCCACGCATAGCAAGTTGGTACTCAATCATAGTGTTTAAGATTGTGAAGAATTCAATCAACTGAAGGAGAATCAGGCGCAGATCTTGGTGATACTCTACTACTGAAAGGATACAAGAGTTAGAGATCTGAGCGGAAAGAGTCATTTAATTCTGCTACAACCAATGTAAGATTTCTTGAACTTTATATGTGTTTAAATTCCATTGTTTTATAAATTCATATTTAGGATGTTAAACAACATACATGGTAGTAAATCTAGATCCTGTAAAATAATCTCCAATATATATGTATATTTATAGATATATAAATAATTAAATAAACATATAAATTTATTATATTACAACACTGTGCGTGGTTTTCTAATTATGCAATATAATTAAAAATTGAGGTATTTAATAAAAGTGTAAAATTAAACAACAATTAAAAGATAAGATTATATCAATATAACTAAGATTGTGAAATCTAATAAAAATAAAATATAGTAGTCAATAATTATTATTATATATATTTTATAATTAACAAAAATGTATGAGAAAATGTGAATAAGTATTTTTTTTCACATTTTGTAATAATTTATATAAAGTATATAAAATTGTAAATTTTCTTAAAATATTCTTAATCAGAAATTTGACTGTAAATAATTAATTTTAAATTTGGTATACCAAATGGTTTTATCTAAACAAATACACTGTTATATATGTAAATACACTGTTATATATGTTAATAAAATAAGAGAAATGAGCATTGTTCAAAAGAAAAAAATAAATTGTTCAAAAAAAAAGAGAAAAAATAAAGGGAAACTTACAAAAATATTGCTTTTTTACCAAATATTTTCAAAAATACTGGGACACAATAAACTTTATATTTTTATTGTCCAAGCCCGTTTTTATTTCTTTTATACTGTCTAGGCCCAATATATTTACTTTTATACTGTAAACAGTAACAAAACACAAACGACACATCTCCTTCGTGGTTGGGGACGGACAAATCAACACCGGAATCATAGAAACACCAGGAAAAAACCATAAAATCTGGCAAAGAGAAAAAATTACTAAATCAACAACAAATTACTGTTTTGTAGTATTATTTTACTGTTGTTTTAATATGAAAAAAAGGCCACGTAAATGAAATATTGTGAAAAATGACAGGACATTGAATCTATACCAATTCTCATAAAGAGCAATAGACAATGGAAAAAAGAACATAATTATTTCAAGAGAATGTGACAATGCTCAAAAACAACACAACAATACTTGAAAACAACACAGTAACAACAGAATCATACACATTGGAACACCAATTAGAAGAAGGAGGAGAGTTGAAAACAAGAGAACTTGAAAACGACAAATTCAACACAGTTGACTATGCGAAGCTGGTTGCTAAAAAAATGGTAGAAAAACATGAAAACAACAGTAAAAAACTAAATCCAGAAATCGACATCAACAATGCGAAGTTAATAACAGACAAACATCACCCAGAAGTTGAAAAAGGTCAGGCATACAAAGACATGAAAACACTGAAGAAAGTTTACAGCTTCTACGCAATCAAAAACAACTTCCAATACAGTTTTTGAAACACATATTTAATTGGGTTTCAGTAAATTTTTTTTTAATATCTTCAATAGCAGAGTAATAACCAGAGTTTGTAACTCTGGAATGGTAGTATTCCGATCGGGTGTACTTGGATTTTCAATCCTATAAAAAAACATAAGAAAACACTACGAAAACAACACAAAAAAAAAAATAAAAAAACAAGCATAAAAAAACTCTGGAATGGTAGTATTCCGATCGGGTGTACTTGGATTCCCAATCCTATAAAACAACATAAGAAAGCACTACTAAAACAAAACTAAAACAACAAAAAAATAAAATAAAAAACATAAAAAACAAGCATAAAAAAACCCTAAGTCCTGCAACATTCACAACTCTCTCTTTAAAATGGAGAATACCACTCCCATAGCAGTAACCCCTGTTGCCATGTTCGTTCCATCAGTGTCAACTACTGTTGATCCTACAGTCGTATCTATAGTCGAGGCTAATATGTCTAATCCCTGTTGTGACATTGTCCTTTACCAATCGGAGGTTGTTGGTTCTGCTCGCCATTCGAGTCCTGAGTCGACTCCGTCCCCGCCTTCATCGCCAATCATTCGGAAACCTCGTACGTTTCAAGGTAAGGCTCCTCCCCTGTCTAAAAAGGCTAGTCCTTCTATGTCGTCACCCCCTCCGTCTGTGTCAAAACGAGTCACTAGTTCATCGTCGAGTCTACAGCCTCAATCCAAACCCGTAGGACCTCCTCGTGCTCCATCTAAGGTGTATATTCCTTCCCAAACCACTGTTCAGCCAAAACGAAGGTCCTCACGTGATACCACGTATCAACCACTTGAAAAGAAATCCGAGACCGAACCCATTTCAGTCCCATCTACAGACTCGTTTCCCAAACAGTCGTCTAAAGGCTCCAAAAAATCGAAATGTCCAAAAGTCCCCATAGCATCTGTTGACCCATCCACTGTTCAATGCTTTGTTGATGTCTCCAAAGCTTCGGTTTACCAACGATGGTTTGGTAGTCGTGACCTTTGGTTCGAACAAGTAGTCATGTTAGATGATTTTCCTGAATTGCATGATTTTTTAAAAATTAGGAAATGGGTAAACACGGTCACTAACTTGTCTGCACCTCATCCCATTGTAGTTCGAGAATTCTGTGCTAATCTAGATAGGACTGTTATTGCTGAGGGTCATCCAGGGTGTGTGAGTGCATTTGTTAGGGGTAATCGTGTTCCATTTGGTCCATCCACTATTGCATGCATGTTGAAAGTTGAGTCCATCAGGAATCCAACATATGGGAAACAATTCAATCCAGATCAAAATGTGATGGGTAGAGTGCTAACTGGCAGGGATGATTATCTGTGGGATACACAGGAAATTTTAGCCACTCATCTGACACCTTTTTATAGGGTTCTTCATCGGGTAGCGTTGTACAATTAGTTTCCTAATTCTCATTTGTCATCAGTTACACTTGAGATTGGCAAGTTTCTGTATGCTGTAGGAACTCATGTGTCTATTGATCTGCCATCTCTCATATTTGAACGGATCCTTGAAGCTTCAGAAACTACTGGCACTCGTAACAAGCTACCCTTTCCAAGCCTTGTTCAACGAGTACTTATGGCTGCTTACCCGCCTCTTACAACGCATGACTATCAAGTTCAAAATCCTGTACTCAGTAAGAGCTTTCTCTCTGTGGTCGATAGGCAGCCTTCATCAACCACTCCTTCTGTGTCCAAGGTCAGTAAAGGCAAGTCTCCTATGTTCAAAGGGCTTTCGGATTCCAGTTGGCAGGTTCAAATGTTTTCTGAGTTTACATCTTTTCTCAAACGATATAAGAAGGATCAAAAGCGCCAGCTTGCATTTGAGGCCTCCATGTATAAAATGGTTCGCACTATCAAGTCTACTCTTTTGCACCGTTATTCTGGGGATTATGTGCCTCCATCTATTGACATTTCTCTGCCTGAGTTTCATAGAGATTCGTTTGGAGCATCCTTTGATGCGTCCGGAAGTAACGCACATGTGCAGGGGGAACCGTCTGTATTTGCCCCTGTCACCAGTCTAGCCCAACCGAATATGCATCCTACAACTGTCTCGTCTCCAGTAACCACTACAACACCCTTGGTGTCGACTGGGCCACCTTCCTAGGGGGAGTCTGGCAAAGAACAGGATCAAGCAACTCATATTCAATGAAGGGGGAGATGTTTGTACTTATGTTTTTTTTGATATATGGTTTTATGGGTTGCTTTGTTTATAATTCTAAAGACATTTTTTTTGGTGCATTAATTCTGTGATTACTGTGTGTCTTTTGAGGTCTTTAGTCTTTATTTTTTTTGAGTCATTGAACATAATCTGTCAAGGGGGAGAATGTAAGTGTCGTTATTTTGTGACAGATTATTTTAATAGAATGTCTAGTCATGTCTGGATTTTTAGTCTGTTATATCTGCACACTTGCGTACTGTTAAGGTGGTATGAGTCTGTTATGACTTATCGTTAGGTGTTAGTTAGTGCCAGGTGGACTGTTCTGTTGGGTATAAATAGTCGGTTTCATTCTATAAATAGATTATCCATAAAAATCGATATTGTGGGTTAGTTCAGTTTCATCGTGTGTGTTAGTATTGTTTCTTGCTGTTCTTGTTGTTGTTTCTACAAGTCTGATTGTATAGCTTGAAGATGGTCATCTATGGCAGAACGATCAGAGCCTGAAGTTGCTGAGTTCAGCTTGAAGGGAGTTCAGTGTCAACTTCGTCATCAGATCTGAAAGGATTTCAGGTTGAAGAAGTGTCGAAGACGAACTCAGTTGCTGCACAAGGGATTGTGTACTTGCAATCAAGATTCTTAATTGTTGTTGGTAATTCATTACTAATTGCTGTAAAGTTTGTATTAAATTCCTTAGAGTGAACTGGAAATTGTAATACAAAACTCTTGAGAATTAGTAGATGAGATTACCCTGGTTCAGGGAACCCAAGCACTAATCGGCTGAGATGTGTTCTCAGTGCAGATGAAGCTTGTAAATCTTTGTGTGCATTACTGCTTTACTCTCAATTCAAGTCTAAAATACATGTGTTGAAATCAATCTATTTAAAGATAATCAACTCGGTAATCTGAATCATGAAAATCAACAAGTAGTACTTTCAACATTAAAACTAAAATAATGAAATGACACACCTCAACAACCCTTTTCCCAATTATGTCTTCAAATAGATCAGTTGATTGAACAATCTTCACTTGGTATTTACCCTTTCCCTAAGAGTTAACAAAATAAAACCAAAGCAACAACAAGACACAGAGTCAAACAAACAGAAAACTATAAAATAGGACTAACAAAAAAAAAACATGTAAAAAAAAAAAACAGAGAGAAATAGGAAACATAATCAATTTGAAAAAAACCCTAAAACAACACAAGATCAATAGAAAAAAACCTTATCAGATTTGGGAGAATTTGGAACTTTGACTCAAACTCAAAATTAGAGTCGGAGTTCTCCAATACAGATTGAGGGTATTTTGATTTAGTGTTCTTCGAAGTACCAGAACCTAGTTTTCTTTTAGTAGGAACTGGGGAAGTATGACTAGTAGGATTATCTTTCAAACTCTTCTTGTCCATTGATGCTCGTGTTTTTATTTTTTTGAGGTTGTTTTGGAGACTTTTTGGCAAAATGGGAGGAAGATCGGTTAACAACCATTGTTAATGAGGAAAAATAATATTTATAGAAGAATTCCAACAAAAAAAAAGTGGGAAATGTATAGAGAAGTTTAAGATGAAAAATAAAAAAAATCTACTAGAAGAAGATGATGAATAGTAGAACATGGGGGGTTGGATTTATGTAAAAAACTAAAAGATGAAGATGAATAGCGGGACATGGGGGTGGGATTTTTAAATATATTTAAATAAAAAAAAGTAAAAAACATGTCACTTTTGTGACAGCCCACATCCCATCAGCCTTTTAATCAAAAGATAATATAATAATTATTAAATATTAAAAATAATAAATAATAATTTTTAAATCCATTAAAATAAAAAAAATAAAGAACTTGTCACTTTTGTGACAAGCCACGAATCAGTCAAAAAAATAATAAACAAAAAAAGTGTGTACACAAAAGGCACAACCCCCAAGAAGACACCTGTAAGCCACAAATCCATCATACACAATTTGAACCAAGGCAGTATACTGTCGAATTAAAAAAAAAAAGTAAAAAAAGTTAATATCCGCATGTCACAGTATAATTATAAGAAAATGGAAAAAGTTAATAATTTATGTAAATTTTCCAAAAATAAAATAGCAGTGTAAATAAATAGGAAAAGTATAAAATAATAAAACTACAGGCCTAATCCAAAGCAAGCCCAAACTAAAGATATGGGCCTACATTGCTGAGTGCAAGTATTCTTTAGGCCCTTTGTTCTATAAATACTCCTCTTACTACTTACTCTCTTAAACCCTAAATTACAATCCCTAAAAACCCTAGCGCTTCTCAAGTTCTACCTCGACACCGAAAATGGTAAAACATCTGTCTCCCTCTTCCTTGTTCTTATGGAAAATCATGATTACTGATTCAATTTTCTGATATGTGGTTTTGGTTTTGGTTTTGATTTTGATTTTGATTTTGCAGCCAGGAGAAGAAGTGAACCCAAAGGCCTATCCTTTAGCCGATTCCCAACTCAGCATTACCATATTGGACCTTGTTCAACAAGCTGCTAACTACAAGCAGCTCAAGAAGGGCGCCAATGAGGGTTCGTTATTGCCCATGTGCATATTTTTTACTTTATTTTTCTTGATTTGCTGTTCTTTCTTGTTTTTGTTTTTGATAGGATTCGTCATATTGGGTACTAGCCTGTTTCAATTTCGTTTTGGATTTCGTGACTATCTTGTTGTTTATTAATTTATAGCATAACTGAACAAAAATTTGTATATTAAATCTTAGTTATAGTGATACTATGATTTTATATAATTCATTAATCAAATGGAACATTATTGTGATGTTTCAGCGACTAAGACTCTGAATAGGGGTATATCCGAGTTTGTGGTAATGGCGGCGGACACTGAGCCTCTGGAGATTCTGTTGCATCTTCCTCTCTTGGCTGAAGATAAGGTAATCCTTTAATATTCTAGAATATAATTGTTTTGTATTGAGTATAATTACAATTTCTTTCCTTGTTATATGTATTCCATTTGTCTTGGTTGTTTAAATTGTTATGAAAATGATTTTAGTTCTCACCTGTTTTATGGTTTGTATAAACATTCTGATCTGCTTCATTTCTCCAAATAAATAGATGTTATGATCTGTTATTCTAAATTTTAGATATGCCGTTTAAAGTAATATGTTTGTTTGAAATGCCATTGCAATTCATGTTATCCAAGACATAAGATTCTCGTGTGTTGTCTTTGGTTGACAAAATTTAAACTTGTAACTCAGTTTAAGTTTGAGCTTAATGAGAATGTTCTTCTAACTAGTCCATTGGATTTTTCAGAATGTCCCGTATGTCTTCGTTCCATCAAAACAAGCACTTGGCCGAGCTTGTGGTGTCACGAGACCGGTCATTGCATGCTCTGTGACAACCAACGAAGGAAGCCAATTGAAATCCCAAATACAACAACTCAAGGTAATTTCCTTTCTGATTTCTAGTTGTCTGATTCTGTGGTCCTATCTCTTCAGCTGTTTTTGTTTTCAAGTGCTCAATTTGTTTTACTTGATGGATTCTTACTTGTTGTGTGTATAAATGCAGGATGCTATTGAGAAGCTCCTGATCTAAATGATGATGGATGCTATATTTCGGTGTGATGGGCCTCTTCGGTCATAATAGTCGCAACTCTAGAGGCTTTGACTGATGAACTTGTGCTATTATTAGAAAGGATATTTTTCTTTGTTGAATTATGAGAATTTTTATTTGTGTGCATTACGAGAAAGAATGCTCAACAACAAAATATATTTGCGTGAGTTATGATTAATGATGTTATAAAGCCCCTAAAAGTTAATGTTTCTTGATTAATGTGATCTGTTTTATCAGTTGTTTTTTTTAACCATTTTAAGATTGTGATTTAAATTCTTATTAATTTGCTTGAATGTGAACCAACGTTTATTATTACGAACTTTCCCTTTTGCTTAATATTTTTAGCCTTAAAATTCATTCGGGTTTTTTTTTTATTAATCTAAAGTGAGTGGGGTTGTGATATTTACTAATGAAAGACTTATTTGCACTCGTGTTACTAGAGCATGGCTATTAAGGTTCCTAAGACCAATGTCACTTGGTGGACACCTTATCCTTTAGCATTTCTTGTTTTACTAAAGTTTTTTTTTCTTTTTTTTTTTTTTTTTTTTGTAAGATAAACGTTTTAGTAACGATTGGTTGTATCATTAATGAATGAGTTTCTCTATATTAAAAATCTATATATCTATCTTCTATATAAAGTGTGGCTATATAATAGAATTTTTGATTTATGAGAAATTTATGAGTATTTTTTTATTTATATTAAAAATAAAATAGTTTATTATTAAAATGTGGTACAAATATCTTGATTTAAAATAAAATTTAAAAATATACTAATTAAAAATATCTTGATTTAAAATAAAATTTAAAAATAAACTAATTACTAAACCCACATCGATTACTAAAAGATCAAATTATAAAGGAGAGGAAGTATTTCGAAGGAAAAACTCACCTATGAAAGCATAACAGAGACTAGCAGGTATCAACCAATTAATACAATTTCTGCACAATAAATTTGCAGACGGTATGTTATATATACTGTAATTAGTACTTTTATTATCTCTATTTTATTATTGTATTGTCCTACAAATTTTGAAATGCTAATGGGTACTTAAAAGTTTCAAGTACCATTTTAAAATCTTGTTCACATATTTGAATCTAATATTTGATATGAGTAACAATTAATCAATAAAAAATGGTATATGGTATTTGACGCTTTAAGGTATTAAAAAGTAATATTCAAATAAATTGGGTCTTTGTTTTATTATTATCTCTGTTTTATTAAGATAAGAATGATATTCTCTATATGACTTAATAATAAGAATTAATGACAACATTCTCGTGTGAACTAAGCAGTGTTCTGTCGGACAACAATCTCCAAGGTTCCATACCGTCTAGCTTGGGGAGTTTGCTTCACTTAGAAAACCTGTAAATTCTATTCTCTCTCTCATTTTTTTTAGAGAATCTCCAAGGTTCCATAATGCATATATATGTAGCATTATATATATATATATATATATATGTTTGTCTTTTGGCATGTGGTTCTCTCTTCTGACCTCATCATTGATTTTGAACTTCTACAACTTTGATTTTGAACTTCTATAGCCTATATTTTGCTAATATATACATACATACATATTCTATATATGTATAGTTTTCTTGTGGAGGAATTATAGAATAATGTTTTTCCTTTCCAATATATTTATATATTAATCAAATTAAATACTAAATTCTCTATGTGAAATACTAAATTCTCTATGTATATAATATATATACACAAATATATTATTCGGACTTTAAACACAACAATATGGAATCTATATATATAGTCTTAAAGTTTGATTTCGTGTTACAACAGTTCTCATACATATGAAAAATTGAAACGGTAGATTTTCTCACTGATTTTCCCAGTTCTTGGATTCACCATCATTGCTGCTACATAGTTGATCATTTTTAGCTTTATAATGTGAAATTTCGTATTGTGTACTTTTTAGAGTTTTTAATAGACTTCAATGAGTGATAGATTGGTATAATTATACTTGGAATAAATTTTGATGTTGTTATTTGGTGGAATCCTATTTTGTTATTAGGTAACATAATATTATTAAGTGAGAATGGATCATCTTAAAAACTTTTTTCTATATTGAAAGGTGAGATTGATTTTAATATGAGCTTAATTATATTTTTTATTTTGTCTATCTATTATTTTATTTGAAAACAGGTGAATAAATGACTACAATATACACAACAATTAAGGACATCACTCCAACTATAGAAAGTTGGAAGATTAAAATGAGAGTGTTAGAAAAATCTGGAAAGCGGACAAGTAAGAGTTCACCCCTCAAATATCAAAAGCTTATGTTAGCAGACAGAAATGTATACAATCAGTTAATTTACCGTTGAAATTGTCAATACTCTACTAATAAATGCTATATTTTTCGAACTCTGCCTATAAACGCGCTGCAACAGATTATTATTTTATAAATATATTTTTTTTCCTTTTAAATGAACACAGGGTAATGATGTTGAAGCAGTAATATTTGGCACTGAAATTGACGCTAGAGAAAACACTTTGGAAGTGTTCCACACTTACTACATCAGCAATGCCTATGTAAAAAAAAAACAGCCCCGCCTTTCGATAAAAAGCGAGACTACAAATATACTTGGACAGTGAACTCAAGAAGAAATCCAAACAGAAGACAGCCGGATATCAGGACCAAACTATAATTTCATTCCGTTTAGCGACATGCATACACCCTAAACAATTCAGCAAACCAATAGGTATTTACAATTTGATTTTTGTAAATATATATTCCTCATTGACTAACTATTTAATATTTCAATTTATTAGATATTTTGGCTATTGCTCTCAAAATGAACCCACCAAAAGAAGTCAACACTCCCTATGGACCACATACAATTCAAGAGATATACTTAATTGATAAAATGTAATTAAACTATACATTTAATCTACCACTATAAATACACCCTCGTGTTCGTTTTCATTGCGATATATTAAATACCATTTAATAAAATTTATGCTAATACATTTTTTTATTTCCTTACAAAGTTGTAGCTTCAAACCAGTATGTTTGATGATGTGGAGACATAAAGTCCACCACAGTATATTACAAAAAACATATGATGTTATTAAAATTAAGTTAAAATAAAAAAAGATACTAACAATCTTATTATGCATTTTACAGTGCTATAGTATATGTTGAACTTGATGACAATACATAGAGCCTATCTGCTGTCATGTTCGCAGATATTGTGGAAAAAATATTTTCGTGTACTGCTGCCCAACTAATGTGTAGTTTTTAAAAAATAAAATAGTTTACATGTCTTTCATAAGTTGATGTTCTTAATTAAATAAGCTATGCACACCATGTCTAATTATCTTAAATGAAAATACATCACTGTTTGCAGGAACACCGCCGCTTTGTCGACACTACCATATTTAATTTATCAACGAAAAAATAGACAATCCAGATATATGCGGACCCGGCTAGAATGAAAAGTGCAAAATACAAAAATTACACTATTGTCTCTATCGAAGCAAATGAAGATTGAAATCCACCAATGACTATCATTAGTTTTCTTATCTACAATTTTTAGACAAATGCTATCTTCAATTATCAACAATTTAGAGATTGATTTTAATTTTCTTTTTATCTTACACCCATTAACGTAATGTTTCTTTAAGTATTGGAACATCAATTTTTAATTTATTTTTGGATTAACTTAAGAACATATTTAAATCATCAAGCTTTCTTAAACACTAATATATTGCATTCGGTATTCACTTTTAATTGACAACATTATAATATTTAGATACACATAATAATAATCTCACCTAATAACTAATAATATTTTTTCTTTAATTTTTAATTGTATCACTTTCAAATAACATAGAAAAAAACTAGCATAAAATTTAGTATACGTGCCTCGCGTGTACTTTTTTGCTAGTCTATATATATATAAAGTAGAATTATGAGGCGGTGATGTGGCGGTCTAAAATCTTTTCAATGCTATTTTTTTTCTTTAATTCTCTCATTTTTTAATATTTTATTAGAACATAAATTTACAAATTAATATTTTACTATTATTTTAATAAATTTTCTATAAAAATATCTATATTAAATTAATTATTTTTTAAAAGACACAAAATTATAATTATAAACTAAATTAATAATATTAAATTAAATAATCATTCAATTATTTATATATGTATTCATAACTATATACGTGTTAAGTTTTTTTTTTTTACTTTGCAGAATATAAGAAAAGCGTTTTTTTTTTTTTTTATAAAAGAAACTATAATGAATCAAATTTTATGAATTGAACAAAAAAAAGAATGTGAGATTATGAATCAAATTTTATGAGATTATGTAGAAGAAAAATGTGAGATTATGAATCAAATTTTTTCATAATCTATTATTTTTATATTCAAATCATATAAAGTTGATGTCATTATTGTAGTTCATATTGATATCCTCAAATTTCTAATTAGCCAAACTGATAATTCTTTTAGAAAAAATAATTTTAAAAAAACAAAAATTAATAAAAATAAATTCATATTATTCACAAAAAAAAATATCATATACATATTAAATGAAAGAAAAATTAATTTTTCCATTTTCTTTAAGCCATATTATCTTGACAGATTAATAATAAACTTTTTTTTGTTAGGAGATTAACAATAAATTTTGATTCTCGATTCAAATGCTATTTTCTAATTCTAATTTCATATATTCAAAATTCCCATTCCATAAACTTTCTACTAATATTTTTTAATTAATGAAATAAAAAGGTAAACTTTAACTCCCATAATCAATGGAAACAAAGTCAAATTTCAAGTTCTCAAAATCTATAAAATAAATAAATAAATAGATTTTATAAATACAAACTCAAACATTAGAACCCCAGTAAAACACTAAAACTAAAAACACTCACAATAAAATTTGAACTCAGAATTTAACACACACATCAGAATAAAAATTAAACCATAAATGAAGATTTATGCTACTATTTTTCGAATTTCGGTATTTATTAGCAAAAAATTTAATATTTTAAGTATTTATGTCACAAATTTATTAATAGTAAAATTAAAATTTTAATATAATTTTACTAAGTAATTATTATTAATTATATTACACAATTTATTTTTTATATATAATTTAAAATATTTTATATATCCGCCGCGAAGCGCGGGATGTTTACTAGTTTTAAAATAATTAGTAATTTTACTTTCAACTTTTGACAATATTGATTTTGTCCTCTTAAATTTTTATATTTACAAAAATATGGTCAAATAGGTTTCGTCCCCTACCCTCAACATAAAAATGAAAAAGATGTTGGGTTTTATGCCCTAAATAAAACTCCATTTCAATGTAATCTATTTTATTCAACATCAATAAAGAAACAGAAGTATTTTTCATTCATTTGTGTATGTTTTGGTTCACCTTATCAATTGCTTGTCTATTTGATTTATAAATTCATCTGAAAGCCTTTTCACATACTTGATCCTGTTTATTGTGTTGTCAACACTTTGGAAAGTAAACATGACTATGTGAATAAAGTTTCCTAGATTTATCAGACACAGGGTTTTACTGATATGATAATCTACAACAAGAGTTTACTTGCATTTGGAGAAATGCTATGTTCTTTCCAGAACATTGGTTAAAATAAAGCTTAGGTTGGATGCATGGAGTATGCATCGGAATGGACCGATATTGAACTTTGACTTAGATTTATTAAACTTACCGTAATATCTATTCAAGTCAATATCGCCTAGTTGATCCTAGATCAAATGATCTTAATCCTGTTATGATTAGGCTCAATCTCAAGAGGCTATTCGTGTTCTTTGATTTGTTAGTTAAGCCTACTTTTAGGTCAGGGTGATACGTACATTTTGGGAACACGGTAGTGCAATTAAGTGGGAGCGCTAACATAAACATGGAATCTATAGCTTCTATCAGGCGAATAGTAAGTAACGGATGATCTCCTTTGAGCTTGACCAAACGAAAATAAATGGTGGAGTACTCATTCACATAAGCTGAAATATCATTTATACGGGGTCATAGTATTTTAAGGATAAAATACATAGTAGGGTGTAATGGTAATCTAATCCCTTTACAGTGTAGATCATTCATATAGAGGATCATTGATCATATTAGGATTATAACAATGGATAACTAATGATGTGTCTATATGGTGGAACATATAGAGCATTCTATATACTCAGAGTGCAATTATAAGTTCTATGCGTGGATTCAACGAAGAATTAATAAGTCAGTAAATTTAGGTTATAAATTATTGATCTGCTTATTGGAAGCTCGGTTATATAGACCCATGGTCCCCCCACTAGTTGAGATAATATTGCTTGTAAGATTCATATAATTGGTTTTGATTAATCAATTATAATTCTCAAATTAGACTATGTCTATTTGTGAATTTTTCACTAAGTAAGGGCAAAATCGTAAAGAAAGAGTTTTAGGGGCATATTTGTTAATTATGATACTTTGTATGGTTCAATTAATAAATATGATAAATGACAATATTATTTAATAATTATTTAAATGGTTGAATTAGAAAATTGGCATTTTTGAGAAAATCAGATGCAAAAATGATAAAACTGCAAAATTACAAAAAAGTGAGGCCCAATTCCATATTGCCAAGGGTCGACCACTTTTATAGCATTTATCATTCTATATTTTTATTATTTTAATGCCAAATAATTCAAACCTAACCCTAGTGGAATGCTATAAATAGATAGTGAAGGCTTCAGGAAAATTACACACACTTTTCATTCAGAAAAAACCTGAGCCTTCTCTCTCTATACCTGGCCGCCACTCTCTCTCTCTCTTCTTCCTTGAGATTTCGAAATACTTAGTGATTAGAGTAGTGCCCACACACAGAAAGTGATACCTCAATCATAGTGAGGAAGATCGTGAAGAAAGACTTTCAACAAGAAAGAGTTTCAACACTAAAGAAGGAGAGAAAGAGATCCAGGTTCAGATCTTGATAATACTCTGCGACAGAAAGGATACAAGGGTTAGAGATCTGAACGGAAGGAGTCATATTATTCCGCTGCACCCAATGTAAGGTTTCTAATACTTTATATGTGTTTATTTCATAATCGTTTTAGAAGTTCATATTTAGGGTGTTAATCAACATACTTGTGAGTAGATCTAAGATCCTGGTAAAATAATTTCCAATAAAAGATTCAATATTTTTTGAGTAAATTTAAAAAATTAATTTAGATCTTAAAATTTACTTTTGAATGATTAAGAAAATTATTAAAATTTTAAAACTAAATAAGAAATCTAAAAAATTATTTAATTTTTATCAAAAAATTCATTTAAGTATAAAAAATATATTAAAATTTAGTTTTTGTAAGAACTAAATTTTATGTTTGAGTAAAATATAAAAATGAAAAAGATTCAATATTTGTTGAGTAAATTTAAAAAATTAATTTAGATCTTAATTTTTTTTTGAATGATTAAGAAAATTATTAAAATTTTAAAACTAAATAAGAGATCTAAAAAATTATTTACTTTTTATTAAAAAATTCATTTAAGTATACAAAATATATTAAAATTTAATTTTTGTAAGAACTAAATTTTATGTTTGAGTAAACATAAAGTTTTTATTTTTTTTAAAAATAATTTTATATTTTTATTAAATTTTAATTATTTTTTAATATATGAGTTCATAAACATTAATAAACTTGATATTTTCTTAAAAAAAAAATCTTAGTTTATTTAGCTATTTATTGGATTTTCAATTAGTTTTGTTTGATTTTTTAAGATACGTGATTATAAGTAAAATAACTTTAAAAATATTTTTTTGAAATAATTTAAGTTTCTTTAAATAAATTTAATATTTTTATCAAGTTTTTTTTTTAATAATATTTATTAATATTTTCAGAAGTAATAACATTATAATATTTAAAATTATTTTTTTTTAGAGGGACAAAGTTTTATATCAGTCAAAGTTGAAAAGTAAAAATACCAATTTTTAAACAGTAAAAGAACGAAAACCTAACAAAAGGAGATAATTATGTAACTGTTATATTTTAAGGGGTATGATCATGTAGTGTCGAAAGTTCAAAGAACAAAAATACTAATTATTCTTGTTTAGTAAATTGCATTTGAAAATAAGTTGGTCATATTAATAGTGACACGTTCATATTCTGAAATCCATAGACACAAAATTTGTGTACACATGTATCATTAATCGTTATCACCCTGTATTCTTGTACTTAGATAAAAATTGTCTCTCCAAGTGAAAAGAATAAACCTCAAGAACTGGTAAAATTTGTATAAGTTATTTGCAAAGGAAAAGCATTGGTTTGTTTATTTAGAGACAAAACTAACCTCAATAACTGTTGTACAAAGCAGTTCAAACTTCAAACTACCTCAATAACTGTTGTGTGCACGTAGGCCTTTACTGTTGGGAACTTAGTGGCGTTTGGTTGGAGGTAATGAAATAAAATAGAATGGAAAAGAAACAATCTTCATTCCATTCATTTGTTTGGTTGCATATTAAAGTATTGGAATGTCATTCCAATAGAATGACCTTTTTATTATTTTGGTGGAATGACTATTCTATTTTGAAATAAAAGGAAAGACGATTCCAATGCACGATGAGAAACCTTCGGACAGCACGCGTTTAGACACGGTTTCGTGTCTGAAATCCAGCTTCCGCGCGCGGAAATCCTACTGGACACCCCCTGCGCCGAGAAACTTCGGCTGAGCACTCCCCTGCGCGCGCGGACAAGTATTATGCACAGCATACTGTCCGTACAGCTTGCTTTTTTTTTTTTTTTCGTTTTTCTTTGATTTTTCATGCTATTTCATGGATTTAACTTCCGAATTTTTGTGTAGTTCTGTATTTAGACATTTACTATTCCTAATTCAATTCTAAATATCATAATTAAATTAATTATTTTTTTTTTTAAATTAATTTATGATATTAGTGTAATTTGAATTTGAAAATAGTAAATATCTATCTTTTTTGCTTAATTAACTATCTTATTGTTAAATTTAATTATATCTTATCTTATTTTTAAATTTAAGGTCAGATATTAAATTTTTAAATTAAATATTTTTTTTAAATAATTTGACCTTATTTAAATTTAAAATAAGATAACTATAATCATGTAATTTTAAATAGATGTAAGATATTTTGCTAACTTTTAAATTTTGTTATTTTATTTATTTAAATTAAATCATAAAATATGAAAAAGATATTTATTTATCTTTTTTTTTTTAATTTTTATTTATAAAATAACATTAAATTTTTTAAAAGTAGTTAGCAAATTTTGAAATGATATTTAGGTTGGTTGAAACCTAATTTTTCAAAATTGTAGGTTTAATTTTAAATATTATTTTTTAATTAATTTCAAAAAATATATTTTTTTTAAACTTTTCGAAAAATTAAATATTTTTTTTATTATTTAATTATTTTTTCGAAATTTAATTATTTAAAATTAAATAAATCCTACATCTGACTATCCAGCTAACCTTGTTGCAGGAGTATGTGTTTTAGCTTGTTTGTAAGTTTTTAAAACCTATTATTGCTTGATTGCAAATAGCCATGGTTAACTTATTGACAGATCCAATGATCTGATTTTAAGTCATGGCTCCCTTGGTCAAGTAAATAATTTGTAACAGGTATATTTACAATCTTCCTTCATCTGTGTATGACCTAGCAACATGATAGGATCCATCCAAATTGTGTGCCTGTGTGAGCCTATGTGTTTAATTTTATTATAGATGCATATAGGTTGTTGTTGTTGCTAAATAAAATATCATAGTTTTTGATAGATTTTATTTAGGCCCATTTAGTTTTGGGCCTATACAATTAATAACAGTTGTTCATTTTAAGGTTAAATTCCTCTCTTTTGGGCCTTGTGTGAGAGTTGGGAGCCATAGTAGTGGGTACGACATACTGAACCCAGCACCCCCTCACATGAACCACCCCAATTGTGAAGGCCCATTTGCCTGATTTGAATTACTGTACTAGGTTAATTAAATTAGTTTAACCTAATAAAATTGATTAGCAACATAATTAATTTCATTTATTTTAAAATTAATTTAAGAAAACCATAGTTTAAAGAATTTTATATTCTAAGCTAAACTATATGTATTTTCTTGTATTTAATTAAATATAGAATTATAGCCATCTAGATTCTTTCTGAAGCTTAATTTAAATTTTTTATTAAATATTCCTATTGAAGTTGATATTTAGTTATCTCTAACTAATCAACTTAAATCTGAATGTCTTTTGGATTTAAAATTTCAAAATTAAGTTGAGGAATTTTAAGTATTGATTATTAAGATTCTTTAGATATTTTTTAAGTTGAGGAATTTTCGAACCAGTGTTTGGAATACCATTGTCAGCCTCATTTGGAAAAATTCCAATTGGGCATGTAAGAGATCTCTCACGTAAAAAAAATAGGCTCGCTCTTTATATAAAAAAGCTGATGAACGAAAAAATCCTCACACAAAATTGAGATTTAAAAAAAAATTATAAATAATTTTAAAACAATTATCTTCACCATATTTCACTTGGGGCCCGTTTGGTACGCAGGACTAGATTGGATTAGACAGGCTAATTTTTCCAATCCAGTGTTTGGGCATGGCAGAAGTCTGGATAACTAATCCAGCTAATCTCATCTGTCTGAGATTATTTATCCCATCCAGCAGGGTGGGATAAATAATCCAATGCATATGAGATTTGTATTTTTTTTTATCGTTTTTTTAATTTTGATTTTATTAATATATTTTAAATTTTATAAGAATTTAAATGAAAGAATTATCACACATTTATTTATAATTTTTTTTTATCAAAAACTTATTTATTAAAATTAGTAAAAATGTATAATTTTAAATTATTATACATAAGTTTTCAAAATTTAAAATATTGTTAATTAAACAATAAGAAACAATATGACAATAAAATTATATATTATTTTAAATGACTAGAAAATTTATAAAAATATTTTAAAAAACAAATATTTACATTAAGTTAGTAATTAAATTAGTGTTTAACATAAATAATTTTATGTTATTCAAATATTTTTATTTTACTATTTTAATTATTTATTAAATAAAAAAATATGCTAAACTATTTTATTATATATTTATGATATATATTTGATTATATAGGATATATTATTTTTTATTTAATTTTATAATTTAATTATTTTTTTTTAATTTTTTTTGCTGTGAATCATTTATTTTTTATTTGTTTATTCTTATATGTTTTATTTTAATTTAAGTTTTTATTTTCTAAAAGGAAACAAATAAAGTAGTCCAGTCTATTCTTAAACCAAACACAAGATTACTTTCAACATAATCTAGTCTAGTCCAATCCCTTTCAGTCCAATCCAGTCCAATCCTGCGTACTAAATGAGAATTGTATAATCAATTTTTAAATATCCTAAAAAAATAAACAAAGGTAAAAAGTCAAAACATGATGATAGATTTTAGAGTTATCAATTTTTTAAAATATATTATTTTTAAATATCTTAATTTTTTTTAAAAAAAAAACCAAAAGGATAAAAATGTTATAGCCAAAGATTTTGGAATTATCAATTTTTTTTTTAAAATGTCATTTTTAAATATCTTATTTTTTTTTGTTTTCAATTTTGTTTAAAAAAAGCCAAAAGCACACACAAAAAAAAAAAAAAAATACATCAATCTTAATTTAAATAGATAAAAATAAAATGTGATGAAGAGAAAAAGCAAAAGGCCCAAAAAAAAAAGAGTTATTATTTTTTGAAAAAATAAAATAAAAAAATAAGAGAAGTATGGAGAAAAAAAATAAAAATATATATATTTTACATTATTTAACATTTATAAAATTAATAAAAAATTAAAAAAATTGAGAAAATTACTTAGAGAACAAATAATGCTAATTAGAGAGATTTTAGGGTGCCACGTCACCGCCTCACATCTCTCCTTTATATATATAGATATATAGATAGGTTGATAGATTTTAAATTTATGAAAAATATTAATTAATAGTATTTAATATTACTTAAAAAATGTGAAAAATTGAGAAAAAAATAAAGTGAAATAATGTCATTTTAGAGCGTCACATTATCGCTTCATATCTCTCATTTATATATAGATGATTTGTTTTATAATTTTGTTTATTTGTTATATAATTTATTTTGTGAAATTATTTGTTATATAATTAAAATAACAATAATTTAACTTAAATTTAAATTTAAAGATAAATATTACAAAAATTTAATATTTCAATTTGTGATTATTTCATTAAAAATATGATCCCTCTAATTTGTTAATTTTTTTTATTTGTTTTTAATAATAAAGTACATAAGTGAAAAATCTAAATTCATGTATATGAGAACAAATACAAGTACAGAAGGTGATTTGTCATCATAGCAATACATAAATTTTCTAAAATAATAAAAGTGATTATCCAAATAATTTACTAGAGTTAAAAGAAAAGTTCATTAGAGATTTACATATCTAAAGTCATTGACCCTAGATCAAGAGCAATAGCCTTTTTCTATAGACTTCTGCTCCTATCATAATGCACACTTATTAAAAACCATAATAAACAAAAATAAAAAAGAGCATATCACAAAAGTCAAAATTATCTTTCTTAATTCATTAAGGTAATATAAAACTAATAGTGATTAGAGGAATTTTTAAAAATATTATTTTTTTAGGGCTTTTTTTATTTTTACACTTCTAAACATTTATTTTTTGTATTTTTACGAAATTCTATGTATAAACCCCTATTGCTAGCACTGCAACTTAAATCGCAACAAAAAATCGTATGAAAACCCCTATTGCAACTAGCGATGCAACCACTTTAGAAACCTAAACTGTAAATTTGAAAAAAAAAAAATTAAAGAAACAGTATATGCGGTAATTTCCCTAGTAATTAAGTCTATAAATAAAAAAATTATCTACTAATAAAACCTTAAAGGTGTGTATCCAAGTCAATAAAATTAAACTAACATAGATATATGTATGGTTCAAATAATAAAGAAACACTAAAGAGATGAATATAATAATAAAATTACCATCTTATATGAACCATATTGTATATTGTAATCCAATGAGAGAATAAAAATGAGAAGGATGAATATATATATATATATATATATATAATAGGAAAAATGATGCGATTTATGCATAATTTAATATTAATGTATATATAGATAATTATTATTTATATTTTTTTAGAGTTTTGTAGTAAATTTTTTTTGAAAGAAATAATAAAATAATTAGAAAATAAACTTTTGTGTGGTAGTAGAAGATTTTTTTAAAAAATAATAAAATAATTAGAAAAGGGAAATTTCAATTTTTGGCCTTAATAATACAAGCCATATCAAAATTTATACATTTCCTTAATTTGTACAAATTTAGTCCATTAATTACATGAACTTCCCATTTTACTCTTTTAAAAAAAAAAAATAGCTAAAATCTGAAATTGATCTTTCTCTCTCTCTTCCCTCTTCCCTCTCTCTCGTGCACCACTCTCTCTCTCTAGAAAAAAATTGAAAAACTTATCAAAAAATTTCCCTCTATCCGTCCCACTCTCTCGTCACTCTCTTTATTCCCTGTTGAATGGTTGTTTTCTCGGTGGGTGTTGGTGGAAAACCGAAGCACAACTCAATATCACTCAAGAATCTTACACCATTATAATGGATAAGTTGTATTTTAAGCATTTTGTTTGACTTTATGTAGTTTAAAATTGTTATATGTGTGTTTTTTGTTGGAACTGCTGTTTTTTGGTCTGAAATTGTTGAGATCTGGCAGATCTGGTTTTCAGTCGAATTATGGGTTTTCCAGTGTTATCGATGATCTATCGATACTATGTCGATGGTTTGTCGATGATTACAAAAGGAAAGGTCAGTGACGACCATTATCGACGTTATGTCGACATCATGCAACCAACATGGTATTTACTATTTGTCGACAGTTGTCGACAGAATGTCGACAACAAGCATTTTTCTTTTTTTTTTTAGAAGTTGTCGATATTTTGTCGACAAAATATCGATGCAAATGAAAAAAAACCGTGAATAAAACATAAACATAACATAACATTAACATTAAATAAAGTTCATAAAAAACATAACATAACATAAAAAAACATAAAAAAAAAACAGAAAATAAAGTTCATAAAAAAAAAACAAACATTAAATAAAACTCACCACAAGCCATAGCATAAGAAATTTTTTTTTTTTAAATTCTTTGGCTTGTGGGTGAGCCTTGCAATACTTGCATAATGTTCCAGGCTTCACCGGTTTACCGTTAAAGATGCCTAGTTTGCAACGACGGCATCCTTCGGGGAACCCTGGTGGTGGAGCCGGCCATACACCAGTTTTGCAAAAATGTGCTTCAAGTTGCCTGAACCTGAACTCGTTCCCACATCGTTCTCTTTCGAAAGCTCTTTGGGCGTCAAAAACTTTCTGCATTTCAGGAGTAACCATGCCAACATTAGGCTCCTGCTTCAGCTCTTCAGGAGTTAAGATGGGGAATTTGCCTTTGTTCTTTCTTGGGGCCATATTTAGAACTTAAGAATAAGAGAAATTTTTAAGAGTAAGAGAGAAGTAGAAGACAAGAGCACTTATGAATAAGAAAGGGATTTGCTTTTATAGAGCAGTAAACATGTTGGGAATGTATGAAAATTTAATGGTCATTAAATGCGTAACTGTACAGGTAAAACGCCTGAAATGGTGTATTTGTCGACTGAATGTCGATACTATGTCGACATCATGTCGACAACATGCCAATTTAGTGTCACTGCTAACTCATTTGTCGATGCCATGTCAACGTCATGTCGACAGCTTGTCGATAGGACACGTGTCTGACATGCAACGTGTCAGTTGGGAAGGGTTGTTGGGAACGTAGGTAAAATTTATTAACATTAAATGTGTAACCGTTGTTAATTGTCGATTGTATGTCGATGGTATGTCGATATTATGTCGATGGCGAGCATCCTTGGTGTGGTTGTCGACGTTATGTCGATAGTATGTCGACACAATGTCGACAATCAGTGCCATTATTTCTGCTGTTGTGATTATCGACATCATGTCTATTGATATCGATGGGATGTCGATTTTTATTTTTTTTGGGGTGTTTTTTCCTTTACTCACCTTGTTTTTTTGGTTTGCAATTGCAGGAGACAAAGTGTTCCTTCTTGTATCGTACGATGGTGTTTGGTTATGTGAGAATTATAATTGGATCTACAAAGTAAATAGCAGCTTGACGTTGATGATTAGCAAACCGAGACAACCCTACAAGAACTGCGACAAATTTTATATGAAGAGTTGGAAGTTGATCCGGTAGCGTATGATTTAAAGTTGGAGATTTGTTCCTTGTACATGAAGGGAAAAATGGTTGCGCCAGAGGTTATTAAGAGAGAACGCCAACTGAGAACGTTTTTAGAGATGAGGGCAACAATGTCAAATACAGAGTTTATGCCATTATTCGTGACCAAGGTGAGAAAAGTTGGGAATTCGGAGCCTACGCCGCCTACTAATCCTCTCCCTCGGAGTGTGGTAGGGTCTTGCGTTCCCGAAACAGATGTTGGGATTGGTGTGAATGAGGAGGTTCCGGCCAATTTAGAGGTTCCGACCAATTTAGAGGTTCTGACCAATGTAGGGCAAGAACAAGAAGCGACAGGATTTCATCAGTTTGAAGAGTTCGATACACCCTTCTACAATAACGATCCTATTGTAGATTTGAATATGGACGATGAACATGATTTAGCAGTCGATGAAGCCGTAGCGGGACCATTGTTGAGGTTAGAGTGTGTACCGAGTAACCAAGGTACGCAGCGAGAACGACAACCTCGTAGTGAAAATCGCACTACACCTGGAACTAGCAGTAGTCGACTGGGCGGGCGAAGAACATGCTCGTCATGCAACGTTCTCAACGTTCTCCTCTTTTGAAGTTTGTACCAAGTTCAAAGCTCCCATGTGGACAAAGGAAGATATAATGGAAAATCATGAGCTAACTACTTGTTTACAAAGTAAGGAAGCAGGGGTGATAGAGCTTGGTAATTTTTATGAAAACAAGGAAGAACTGAGACAAGTAGTGGGTAGGTTTGCACTTAATAACAATTTCGAGTGGATGGTGAAGAAGTCATCCCCTGATGTGTTGTACGTTACATGCAAGGCTCCAGATTGTAAATGGAGATTGAGGGGGAGGAAGAAGATGCATTCTGACAACTTTGAGGTCACTGTATTTCACAATGAACACACATGTAACTTGAATGCGAGACGTTCAGATCACCGTCAAGCAGCACCATGGGTAGTTGGCCACCTTATTAAGGGGAAGTACACCCAAGACGGAACTAAGTACAAGGCTAAAGACATACAGAGGGACATGTTTGACAACTACGGTATCAGTATGAGTTATGTGAAGGCGTGGAGGTGCAGGGAGATGGGACTTACGTATGCTAGGGGTACGCCTGAGTTTTCATACATGAAGCTTCCTGGGTACTTGTACATGCTGGAACAGAAGAATCCAGGTACCATTACTGACTTGTACTTAGAGGATGAGCGGTTCAAGTACTGTTTTATATCACTCGGTGCATGTAGAAGGGGCTTTTCTTTTTGTCGTCCTGTTTTGAGTATCGATGACACCTTCTTAAAGACGAAGTACGGCGGTATAATGTTAGTTGCTGTGGCATACGATGCGAACAACCAATTGTTGCCGGTTGCTTATGGTATCGTTGACAGTGAGAATAACGACTCCTGGACGTATTTCTTACAGAAGTTGAGGGTAGCAATTGGCGTGGTTGAGAACTTAGTGTTTGTGTCAGATAGGCATCAAAGCATTGATCATGCTGTTGAACTCGTTTTTCCCGAAGCGGTCCACTGTGCATGCTATCACCACATTGTTATGAACGTGAACGCCAAATTCAAGACCGATGCTTTTCACAACCAAATATATAATGTTGCTTACGCATGGTCGAAGACTGAATGCGATAGAGAGTTCGAGAAGCTTAGAAAGATGAATCCGGCCATTGCTGCATATGTGGAGAGTATAGGGTTTGAGAAGTGGGCTCACCCTTATTGTTTGGGCGATAGATACAACATCATGACGAGCAACGCTGCTGAAAGCTTCAATAGTGTCACAGAAGAGTTCAGAAAATATCCAATAACTACTTTGGTTGAATTTATCAGGTTCACACTCCAATCGTGGTTCGCTGATCGCCTCGAAAATGCTGACAAATGTGCCACCCCTTTGGCCACGCTCTTTGAAAAAAACTTGGCAAAAATTCATGAAAATGCAAGGTACAGGCGCGTCCAACGAAATGGAGCCAATTTGTATAACGTTGGTAGGGGACCTAACGGTGAAAGAGGTGGTGATGTGAATCTAGTTGAAAGAACATGCACCTGCGGCGTGTTCACGTTATTGAAACTCCCTTGCCTTCATGCATGTGCCGCGGCATTGAAAACGAACACAAGTGTGTACACGCTTTGCTCACCTTATTATTCAAAAGAAACGTGGAGGAAGATTTACGATGATACCATTAATCTTGCTGGTGACGAGGATGATTGGGTTCTCCCAGAACACATCAAGAATATGAAAGTTGGGGTACCTGTGGAAAAGAAGCCTGTAGGTCGTCCAAGAAAAAGCAACGCTGGAAGAAGACGGGAGAACTGTTTCCCGTCTGGTGATAAAAAAGGTTCTGTACCACGAAACTGCAGCCGCTGTGGCGCTGAGCCACAACAGAGCAACATGCAAAGCCCGCATCTGAGGCGTCTTGTACGTATTCGTTGGGAAATTTGATATATTGTAATGATGCATATTTTGTCATAGTTATTTTTGTTGAGGTTGAATATTTTTCAAATATTTTAATTATTTTTAGGTTTAATAGTTATTTTTGTTGAATAATATTGATATTTTATATTTGAAACCACGAATAATTATCAAAATTTGAACGAAAAGAAAATCTATATATTGTAATGTTAATTACACAAAATATACAATGTCGCAATAATTACACATATAATCAGCCGACATTTTGGTAAAATAAATCAACACACCACCGTTGACGAAACATAGCTATCCGGTCTGGCGTCACATCGGTCAATCCACGCTGCATCATGAGATGCTCCACATACTCAATGCAATAGACGCCACAATCACCACTAAATGCAAAATAAAATGTAAAGTCAGTCTAACGTAAAACATATTTTAATACTATAGTACTTTTTTATCGCTATGTACCCGGTTGCCGACTTCGTAACTAAGTCGTGAGTGGCTCGAGTCGAGTGCATTTTTGGAAGCACCGTGATGTCACGCTTAGCTAACGCCATGATCCGGTTGTTATGTGGAAATTCCCCGTTGCAAGGATTAGCGAGGGCGCGCCAGCCCGCCCAAACCTTCGAGGATGGGTTCCAAGGCGGTCCAATGACGTACGCCGGAATCACAGTCGTAGACATTAATTTTCCACAGCTCTATGTCGACTTCAACTGTGACCCAGTGCCTTGCCTCGGGAAGGTTCAGAACGAAGTAAATAAACTCGTTACCCCTCCATCTCTCAAAGACTTGGGACTGTAATTACAGAGAACAACGAAACAATTAACAAACCATAATAATCTTCCCAAACAATTAACATTTAAAATCTTACTAAAACAATACCTTATGAACCCCTCTGCAGTAGTCAGGATATAATCCTCCCACACAAAGTTTTTCCTCGGACCCTTGTGGCTCGTCCATGCACTGCTGATCATGGCGGTCACGAATGTGGAGAGAATGATACCCTTCTGATGAAATGTCAGTGGATAGTCGGTGCGTCGCCTCCTCAGCATATGCATTGCTGCATCTATATGCTGCATATAAAGGGAAATGTCAGTTAGACAAAAAAAATATATTAATTGCACATAAAGTTGTAAAGTGAAGTAATATTATAAAATACTTTACTTACGTCATCTGTAAGCCATTCCTTTGGTGTGAGCATTGTCCAAAAGAATCCTGGACCATAATCACCACTTCTCAAATCCCGAAGTCGGTGGTTTGGAATGAGTCCAACACACCACTTTCGGAAAGTGGTTAACAATTTCTCATCCGGTGGCTCCAGGGGATCAAAAGTCGAAGATGGCCTATGTCTCCTCTTCATCTCCGTATAGTCACCGAACCATACATGAGGCTTTCTCTTCCTCTTCCGACTCTTAACCACTGCAGGTTGTGCCTCTATCGATAGAATCTCACCCTGCGACTCGGTGTCATGTACATGGATAAGAGGTTGTGCCTCGATCGGAGTCGCTGGAGCTCCCTCATAAGGATCGTAATCGTCGGGGAAGACCTCATCCTCTTCTACTGGGGGTGAAGCAGCTGGTGGTGGGGTAGATGGATCTTGGGGCCTCCGTGCCGAAGCCGTCGTTGGCGGACGATTCAACATGGCCAATATGTGTCCGAGCCGCTCCATAATTACGTTCGACCACCCTTCACTCTACATGGCCGGTCTCGTATGCCTTCTTCGGCTCGACATGAGCAGGCATACAGACCCTGAGTGTCAGCCTCGATCCTATCCAACCGAGCCACTAAATCAGTGTACTCGGCACCCCGAACGCCTGATGAAGATGGTGCACTGGGCTGAGGTTCTGAACCAGTGGCCTGAAAAAATATATATAAAAAAAATACGGTAAGCATACGATAATTCCACAATGTAACAAATATCACAAAACAAAAACAATAAAAAATAAAGACATAAAAAAAAAGTTCCAAAAATTGGTACCTGAGTGTCTGTTTCCTGAGTGTCTGGCACCTGAGTCTCTGGTACCTGACTACCTGCCTCAGCCTCTGTGTCATCCACAACATCATCAACCAGGTTCTCCACACCATCGTAAGATATCGTCCTCACAAATGCCTCCTCCTCTGTCCGTGGAAGTAGCCCCTTCACCACTTCAAGATTCTGTTTATGGTTCAAAAAATATCAAAATAAAACCATTTAGCATTTATTACAAGCATTTATGTTAAATAATTACTCCGAACATAAGTGAAAATCATACCCGTCTAGAAAATAATGCGCTGACGTCTTTCTTCCCAATATCGCCTTTGCTCGTCTAGCTAAGCATCCTGGGGAACCGAATCCCGTGGTTCGTGCCATACCTCTTCCCAACCTCCAAAATGGCCTCGTACGCCCAATATTGTACTACAGGTGCGAAGCCATATGCTGTGTATTTGCACTCGTGCTGAACATCCGAACTCAGTTTCTTCTCGTAGTTGGCCTTCTGTTTCAACATGTCTTTCTGAAGCGAGTGCATGAGTCTGGCGAATGAGTGCTTCCCCCAAGGAATCCGGAAGAAGAACTCGAGGTCTTCCACATATCTAAGTATGTGAGGCGTAATCAGCGCGTTTGCCTCGCGGCCTAGAAGCACTGACTCCACAAACAAGCACAAGCCGAGCTTGTACAAGTCTTCCGGGTTCTGGCAGTTTGTGAACTGAAGTTGGAGTGCTAACATCTTCACACTATCAGACCGGTTGAAATATCTGTTGATCAATCGGTCTGACCCCGAGCGCGCGACCTGCGCAGCCTTCTCCTCTTCTGTTGGCCCCGAGGAGAAGTCCAGGCCTGTAATGAGTGCAAACTCGAGCACCCCGAATCAGACCTCCTTCCGACCAACATAAAACCGCATCCTCAACTCCTCCTGAGCATCCACTTTCATTTTGTGGAGCATCAACTGGTGAAATAACACCGAGGAGAATGTCAAGGGTACGGCATTCCAGAAGCTCCCGAAACGGCTTTCCTTCGCCGTGTTATTAAGGTTGAACTCCTCAAACCGAGCTTTGATTTTTGCAAAAATTCCAGTGCCCCTATATGTGACGCGGCCAGTAAAATGCTCGGGTGCTGGAATAATGAGTCTGGGAGCCATCTGAAAAATCAAAGACCAAAAAAATTTAAATGTCAAAAAAGTTAAGAAATGTCGACATAACATCGACATCATGTCGACATTCTGTCGACATTGTCAAACATTCAACACTGGTCGACAAATCGTCGACATACAATCGACATGCTATCGACATTATCATAAAAGCAGTGACAAACGATCAACATCGACAACTTGTCGACATACAGTCGACAAACAGTCGACAAATTGTCGACATTCTAACAGTAAACTACCAAAAGAATCAACTTGAATTTATAATCGACAAACTATCGACATACAGTCGAAAAATTGTCGACATTCTAACAGTAAACTACCAAAAGAATCAACTGGGATTTATAATCGACAAACTATCGACATACAGTCGACAAATTGTCGACATTCTAACAGTGAACTACCAAAAGAATCAACTGAGATTTATAATCGACAAACTATCGACATACAGTCGACAAATTGTCGACATTCTAACAGTGAACTACCAAAAGAATGAACTGCAACTTATTATCGACAAACTATCGACATACAGTCGACAAATTGTCGACATTCTAGGGCAAAACTACATAACATCAAACAAAGGTAAACCATCGACAAGTTGTCGACATTACGTCGACAACCTGTCGACAACAATGTTCAAACACATAAACAGATACCTATACATATCGACATCCTATCGACATTTCATCGATAACTATGTAAAAACACACAAAACACCATTGAAACATATCCAACATATACAACATGCAAGTATTGACATCTAGATTCGCATATACAATCTAAAACACACAAAATCTGAAGCACATACACAAATTTGCATTGAAATTTCTAAAATTTAAACAGAAAAAAACTTACCTTTTCGTGGTTCAGTGGTTCAGTGCTTCAGTGCTTCGTACTCGTGGTCGTGGATCGCCGTGGGACGCCGTGGGTGTTCGTCCTCTTCTTCGTCGTCGGTCGTGGGGTTCGTGGATTCTTGGGTTCGTAGGTTCGTGGGTTCGTGAGTCTGGGAGCGGGTTGTGGGTTCGTGAGGGGTTGTGGGTTGTGGGTTCGTGCTCGTGAGGAGAACGGAGAGAGAGAGAGAGAGAGAGAGGGAACGTCTGGTTTGTGGGTTGTGGGTTCGTGATCGTGAAGAGAGAGAGAGAGAGAGGGAGCGTCAGAAAGAGAGAGGGAAAGTTTAATTTAGGGGGTATTTTAGGAATCTTTTAAAATTAGAGGAATACATTTGTACAAATTATAAAATGGTATAAATTTTGATATAAGTTATATTATTAAGGGCAAATAATGAAATTTCCCTTAGAAAATAACTTTGTATATATGGTAGGATATAAATTTTTTAATATATTAATTGTATATTATTTTTTAAAATTTTAATTTAAAAAAAAAGAAGCCAAAACGAGGCAAAAACCAAAAAAAAAAAAAAACTAATAACAAAATTTTATTTTTTGAGTTATCATTTTTTTTAAAAAATAAATAAATAAAGGAAAATATATATTTTGTATTAATTAATATATATAAAATTAATAAAAAATTAAAGAAAAGAGAGAATTAAAGAGAAAAATGAAAAATGACTTTAAAGCATTTTTTTTTTTTTGAAATAAAATCATCATCTTTATTATTTACAATCCATAGTGATTACATGATTAAAATCTGGAGTAACATCACTACTCCTGATAACACGACCAACAACTAAATAAGCTAAAAAGTGAGCAACACTATTTGCAGAACGTCTAATAAAATTGACAAAAACATCTCTCAAATCATTTAACATCATCTTACAATAAAAAATAACACTTCCAAAGTATGAAACCATAGGAAGAGAACTATGTAACGCTTGCACCACTGTAAGACTATCAGTTTCAATGACAACTCCTTCCAATCCTTTGCCTTAATCCAACTCAGCGCCTCCTTAACAACCAAGGCTTCCACCATTTCGGGCTGCAACACTCCTGAACGACAGTAGCTAAATGCCTCTACCAAAGCACCAGTTTCGTCTCTAATTACCCCCGCGAAGCTATAAGTTCCATTCTCTGAAAAAAAAAATGGCAGCATCAATATTAATCTTCAAGGTATTAACATCTGGTTTGATCCATGTTTCATCTCCATCTACATCTGTAAGGAAAGCAGCAGTGGGAATAATAGTTGTATCTTGAGCCCGAGTCCAATCTGTGAGGAGGGCTTTAGTTAAATGAACAACGCTCTCAACCGTAAGAATTTTCTCAGACCAAACTAATTCATTACGATGCCTCCATATCGCCCAACATGTCATTGCAACTAGCTTTCGTTTTTCCTCATCTACCTGCTGTAGGACTGAAGCAAGCCAATTGGCAAAAGAACCAACTACTGTCAGATTAACTTTAGCAGCCAACTGTTGCCAACATGCCTTGGCAAAAGAGCAATCCACCAGGCTATGGTAGATTGTTTCATCAATCTCTTTGCACACAGGGCAAACGGCATCAACCGGCACATGTCTAGAGCGGAGTCTTGTTTTTGTAGGCAAACAATTAGTAGCAGCCCACCATAACAAGTCTTTCACTTTTGGGGGAACACTTAGCTTCCAAAGAGTATAAAACATGGAATTATCATCCCATGCCCCCAATTCTTTGCTCACTTGCAAGAACTTATAAATTGATTTGACTGAAAAGTAGCCCAAGTTTTCCCAACTCCAATACCAAGCATAACATAAACGACTTGAAGACAAAGAAATGCTAAGAATCAAAGTAGCATCCCTTTCATTAAACAAATCATGCACCAAGTCAATATCCCAAGCCAGCGAATCAGTTTCCATAAGCGCTTTAATATTTTGATCAACAAGAGCAGGATTAACAGAAGTTACCCTTGGATTATCATCATCTGGGACTATAAAGTATTTTTAGACCACCATATCAGCGCCTCATTCTTCTCCTTAATATAAATATATAGATTTGAATTTGTTAATTACTCAGGAAAAAAACAAAAGACACATGGCACGATTATTACGACACAATTGCTACTAGTTACTACTGTATAAAAGTAACCATCAAAAGTGTAATTTCTTTTCTTCACCCATGTTTCTTTCTTCCTTGGTATTGGATTATACTAGCACATCAGTAGTACTGGTACTTTTTCCTTATAAAGTTACCATTAAGGATGAACAAACATACCTCATTATCATTAACAGTAAGCATAATACCCCAAAAGCCATAATCTCATTCTAGTAAAGATTCGAAACCAAGCAACATCATACAAGCTTTGCTTCTTGCTTGTTCAAATGCAAGAAAGATATAACCAAAGAAAATGAGGTAGCCCTCGCTTCACGTCGAGATCGAGTATTTTCCCTTGACATATATATAAAACATACTTATATAGGAGCAAGTAGATATTGTTATATAAGAGAAATAATCAAGGTAATCATGAAACATCATGACTAAGTGAGCGTGCCGGAGTGGTTATCGGGCATGACTAGAAATCATGTGGGCTTTGCCCGCGCAGGTTCGAATCCTGCCGCTCACGAATTTTTATCTTCTTACACAACTTGGAAATTTAGTAATCCTAATTCCTAACATATTATAAGTCAACTCTTATACTTTTGACTGAACTTATTATGTTATAGAATTGTATATCAGGGATCAATAATTTCAAATTTTGTTAAGTTCTTTTTTTCTTTGTTTTTTTTTTCTTTCAAATGTTCAAATTTGTAGGCACGCATTGTTCTTAGCCAGCATTATTAAATGCTCTTCTTCTCTCTTCACTCATACATTTCATTTGATCAGATTGATTAGAATCCATGAATACATGAAGAGACTCTAGCATCCACCCAACCAAATCCTACTTATTTCTTCACTCCCTTGTTCTCATTATTCTCCTTATTACTGAGACCATTCCCACCCCCTTTGTTAGTGGTGTACAAAATGAATTATCATCACACAAGGACCAAACTCCATAGTGCCAACAATCCTCAATCAACTATCTTCCCAGCAATCTCTACATTCTCGTGAAACTAGCAAGCTCTAAATAAGCTTTGCAATGAAGACAAACTCAATTGTCTAGTGTTATTTGCATTACGAATAGATATTTTAAGGTTTTAATTGTGTATATAAAATTATTTTTCATTAATTAAAATTTTTATAAATTTAATTGTAAAATTATTTTAGTTGGAAATCTTTATCTATTTTGATATGTCAATTTTTAGATTTGGAGCATATAAGGATAGTAATAAATGTATGAATAAAAAGGGGATAATTTCACAGATACACAAAAACAACAAAAAAAAATTACAAAAATACAGTTTCACGGAATTTTAAATATTTTTATGGTTTTTTTGATTTTATTTACAGAAAATACGGTCTTTTTATGTTATTATCTTGTTAATTTGTTGTTGATTTTTTGTTATATGCATGTTATTTTTTTGTTATTATTTTGATGTTATTTAAATGTTATTTTCATGTTACTTTTATGTAGTTTTTTTGTTGTTTTCATATTATTTTTATGGAAAACCGTAAAAATGTCAAAAAAAAAAAAATTCTTTAAACGTAAAAATGTAATTTTTTTATAAAAAAAATAGTGCCTTGTAAAATTATTCCAATAAAAAAAGTGAGAAGCCCAATTACTCTAAGCCCATGTCAAATATTTCAATTTTTGAAAGAACCTTTCAGCTACAACATTGAGGTTATCAATAAGGGATAAGTTGAAAACTATCCCTTTTTATTACACATTAACTAAATATAACTTCAAAATAATTTTAATTAATAAATATATATTTTTTATAATCAAAGTACCAAATATAACCTCACATAATTTATCAAAATTAGAGTTTCTAATGCATATAATAGGGATATGACCTATAAAACTAGGTATAAATTAAAAAATAATAAAATAAAAGTATAAATTAAAATAAGAATTAAAAAGTGAGTATAGAGTGTAATTTCCTCGTCAATCAATTGAGTCAAAATATAGAGGAAATTGGACTCTATACTCTTTTTATATTGTTCTCTTTTATTTTTACCATCTTTTTTAAAGTATTATTTTTTCTAAGCACTTTACCAATTTTGCCCCTGTCACTTCGATATACTCTCCATGTGACCCCCTTATATCAGGGTATTTTGGGTACAGTACATATAGAAAAAGGTATGTTTTTGAATATAAATTAGACATAAATTTAGCTAATTGATAAATAGAAAATGTATTTTTCAATATACTCCCAAAACATATGCATTAGAGGAAATTACACTCTATACCCTTTTTATATTGTCCTCTTTTATTTTGACCCTCTTTTTTAAAGTCTATTATTTTTACCTCTTTTTTAACTATTATACCAATTTTGCCCCTGTAACTTCAAGATACTCTCTATGTAACTCTCTTATGTCAGGGTATTTTGAGTACAATACATATAAAAAAAGGTATATTTCAATTAAATATAAAATTAGAGGTAAATTTAGGTGTCGTTTGGTAACACTTTTTTAATCAGTTTTTTGTTTTTAAAAGTAGAAAAGTGAAAATATTTTTTAAAAACATGTTCTATAAAACTGTTTTTACTTTTCAATTTTATAATTAGAAATCAAAATTTTAAAAATAAAAAAAATCACTTTCAATATTTTTTTAAGCAGTTTTTTTTTTTCTTAATCAATCTTTTAGATTACGACCAGACCCGGACCCAAATCCCCTCCCAACGGCCCTGGCGTTGAACCCGGCTTTTGACTTGAACCCGAATCCGACCCCGGACCTAGACCCGACTTAAATAAAATCAAAAAATAAAAATAAAAATGAACTTTACAGGACACATTTTTGTTTTCTGTTTTTAAAATTGAAAAACAAAAGTAGTTACAGAACGCATTTTTATTTTTCAAAAATAATTTTTTTAAAAACAAAAGTTTTACTTTCATTTTGTGATTAAAAAATTAAAAAAGAAAAATATTACCAAACGACACCTTAATTAATTGATTAAAAAAAGTGGTATTTTTCAACTTACCCCTATGCATTATGTATCACTATGGATCAAGTCCTGAATTTGGACGTAGGCTTCGATTCATCCAACGAGCACATTCTCAAGACCAAGCCCAAATTTATTAAAAGTTCAAGTAGAAATTACACAATATATTCAAAAAATTATAAGTGGTTCTTTTTTTTTTTTATTTTTTTTTATTTACATCTATATGGGATTTTTATGCTATATTTTTGTAAAAAAAAGAATAGAAATCCCGTATTTTTAAAATAATAATAAGTTTCACTGGAAAATTCACGGGCACCGAAAAAATCATTGGAAAGTTAGTGTCACCGTTGCTGGAAAAGTCACTGTTGCCGAAAAAAGTCACTAGAAAAGTTATCAGAAGTAGATGTCTCAAATTAATATAAACAAAAATGGAACTGGTTCTATACATAATGAATAAAAATAAATAACACAAAATAACTCAAACCAGTTATAATTAAAATAGAACCGGTTCTATAACAGTGTTATAATAAATAAAAACAAATAACACGAAATAATTCAAACCGGTTATAACTAAAATAGAACCGGTTATATAACATAATGAATGAATATTTTTGAGATAAATATGGTATGTGTGTAATTATTTAGTGGGTCGGAGCATGTTAAATGAATATTTTTGTTTGAGTTGTTTTATTTAACTGGTTTTTGTGTGTGATTTTTTTATCTTATTTACTTTACGGAACCAGTTTTTTTCTCTCAAATTTTTAACTAGTTGATAAATATAACCGGTTTCTTTGTATTATATTTGAGTTGTTGTGTGTTATTCTTTGTGTTTATTATTTTACTATGGAACCAATTTTTTTTTTTCATATATATGCCTCAATATTTTTTTAGTATTGATTCCTATTTTTTTACAAAAAATTATAATTGGGTTTATGAGGTATTTTGTTGTGGAACTAATTCTTTTTTTTTTTTTTTAATTTATGTTTCAGTATTTTAAGAACTGATTTTCTCTTTGTTTTTTAATTGTAATCGGTTTGAGTTATTGCGTGTTACTTGTTTGTATTTATTATGTTATATAATCGGTTCTATTTTAGTTATAACCAATTTGAGTTATTTTCTGTTATTTGTTTTTATTCATTATAATACTGTTATAAAATCGATTCTATTTTAATTATAACTAGTTTGCATTATTTTGTTTTATTTATTTTTATTCATTATGTTACAGGATCAGTTATATTTTAATTATAACCGGTTTGGGTTCTTTATTTTTATTCATTATGTTATAAAACTAGTTCTATTTTTAGTTATATCTCAGACATCTACTTTTAGTGACTTTTCCAGTGAATTTTTCGGCGACAGAGGCTTTTCTGGCAACTTTTCTGTAACGTCCCCTGCTTCAAGCCTCCATTGGGTCCTTACACCCACCGACTAATGACTCTTATACACGAGTACGCCACTCTAGCTGCTTCCTGGATTGATGACTGACCCTACAAACCAACACGAGTGTTTTCAGCGTGCTTTGTCCTCACTCACACGCATCCTGGGAAAACTTCCCAGGAGGTCACCCATCCTTGAAATTTCTCCAAGCCAAGCACGCTTAACTGTGGAGTTCTTTCGAGATGGGCTACCGAAAAACAAGATGCACCTTGTTGACATAGGTAGTACCAATCAATCTATTTAAGCTCTCTTCAACTGTGCAGTCCCATACCTACACAGTCTCTGAATCATCCCACTTGACCTTCCCCAGGCGATGTGGGATTGCACAACTTACCCAGTATTTCCCCTTACGGATCACGAGACTATTGACTGTCACAATAACCCCCCCTTACGGGGTCCGACGTCCTCGTCGACCACACTTCCGGCTGGGTCAAGGCTCTGATACCATTTGTAACGTCCCCTGCTTCAAGCCTCCATTGGGTCCTTACACCCACGGACTAATGGCTCTTATACACGAGTACGCCACTCTAGCTGCTTCCTGGATTGATGACTGACCCTACAAACCAACACGAGTGTTTTCAGCGTGCTTTGTCCTCACTCACACGCATCCTGGGAAAACTTCCAGGAGGTCACCCATCCTTGAAATTTCTCCAGGCAAGCACGCTTAACTGTGGAGTTCTTTCGAGATGGGCTACCGAAAAACAAGATGCACCTTGTTGACATAGGTAGTACCAATCAATCTATTTAAGCTCTCTTCAACTGTGCAGTCCCATACCTACACAGTCTCTGAATCATCCCACTTGACCTTCCCCAGGCGATGTGGGATTGCACAGCTTACCCGGTATTTCCCCTTACGGATAACGTGACTATTGACTGTCACATTTTCCGGTGACTGTGACTTTTCTAGTGACACTAACTTTTTCTGCGACTTTTTCGATACCGATGACTTTTCCGGCAAAAACTATTTATTACAAGTTTTATTAAATTTATTTATTGTTTTTTTCCCATATTTTAAACTTTAATTATTTTTTAATCCCATATTTTTTTGTATTATTTATTTATACCATAAAAAGTAAACTCTCCTACATATTCCCATATATATATATGAGAAAATCCCAAAGTTCAAACTATTTAATTTAGAGCTTTTTGCGGTTAAACTATCTAAACTATCATTTTATTTGTATTTAATTATCTAAGCTCAAATTTAATGGTAAATCCCTCAATCAAAATTATTGAATTGTTAACAAATTTAAGGTGTCATCTATTTTCTACAATTAACTGCCAACATAGACTTTTTATGTGTACACTTTTGTACACGTGGCACATTTATATTAGTACACCTAATATTATTTAAAAAATATAAAAATTATTTCAAATTTTATAACATTTTTATTTTTTTAAATTTTTTTTTTAATTTTATCTAATTTAAAAAGAATTTTGAAAATAATATTTACTAATATAAACGTGTCACATGTATAATAATATACACATAAGCAATTTATGGTGGCAGTTACCCGAATGACACCTTAAATTCGCTATCAATTCAATAATTTGAAGGGTTTTACCGTTAACTATTAGAAAGATTTAACAGCCAAAAACTCTTTAATTTAACAGCCTAACAACAAAGTGTACAACAATAAAACACAGACCCCACGTGTTAGGACTTTCCTCGTTTGCCGCCCACTCTTGTCCAAGAGAAATGACACAATTATGGTCGCATTATTTACCATTTGTTCAACATTTTGAGCCACTATTTCACTATCCTCTGCACAAAAATACAAAGCTTTTAGAATAAATTGAGCCTATAAATACAATTATTTTACATTGTAAAAAGACATTAGATTTTAGAGTAAAAGAATCACACTTAATCATTTCTTTGATTCTCTTAATATTATTTTAGCTTACTTATTTTGGTGACAAGAATAAGTGAATTGGAGTAATAATATTTGTGAGAGTAGAATGTAGTTATTATATTTTTTATTCTCAATATTGATATTGATTTATTAGTGCTTCATCTTCAAATCTCATTTATTAAAATGTTCTTTCTTCTACTTTTTGCTCTAAATTTTATAGTATCTTTTATATAAGTTCAGTCATGTTTTTCTAATGTAAGTTTGGTTATTAATTATTTTAAGGTTTTATTATATTGTATGTTTTTTATTGCATTATGTAAAAGTCGTATTTTGTCGATTTAAGATATATAATATGATATGCTATCAAATTAAAAGTTATATTCAATTTATGTAAGATTAATTAATTTGTATTTTTATTATATACATTTTTCAGTTATAACTAATAATGTAGAATTATAACTGTATTTTGAATTAATATTGGTATTAAAATAAGATTTTCATAACTATATTTCTATCTTACCAAGCAAAATTTATCTAATCACCCTCTTTCTCATTTATTATTTTATTATTTTTAATTCATTCACATTGCTACTATTTTTTATTTACTAAACTAATATTTAGTTGCGATTTGCCTCTCTTTGAGTACGACAAAGCCTGTTTACTATTGCTAGTGCAGTGTAACTTATTAAGTGACATCATATACTATTCATTGTGGTTAACGTACTTGGCTCGTTCATCAAGAACATTCAAAGTCAAACAGATGGTGCAACAACAAAAAGGAAATCACCTTTTTGGATGGCACCAACTATTATGAAATTCCTTCCTTCCCACGATGTCTCATGCCTCACATGTCACTGTCAATAGTACGACCATGTATGAAAGGTAACTCAATCCAACTTGGACCTCACCTACCTAGCCCAATAGCTCAAATTATATTGGATTTTGGCCCATCAGTGGGCTTTTTACACAAAATTAACCCTATTTGGTTCAGATCAGTCCGACCCATCAAGAATATATGCCTATACATATGGCATCATCTCTCCATGTAATTAGTTAAATTTCTAGAGTTCAAAAACCATAAAATACATTGTAAATTTTATAGCCAAGAGCCTAATAATAGTGACTCGCGGACTAAGACTTGTTAATGCCTAACCACGTAAAAACCTTGTCTTAGTTTCCTTATAATCATACTTTCTATAGATTAATCATTATTATATTTAGTTGTTGAAAAAGCGGTGGATATTTTGGTACTTTCATTGAGAGCTAAAGAAAGCCATCAACTTTTTTATCATCTACAAACATGATAGCAACAAGAAAAACAATTGTGTGGCCAGCCGACTAAATGAGACGTAACAATGCTAAAAACCCTGTTGTTGATGTTGTAGGACTCCCTCCACCAGTAGATGCCCATGCAACCACTATGGGGGGGGGGGGGGGGGAGAAGCCTTAAAAGTGGGTGGTGACCCTTTTTGAGATGGTAACTAGCTAGAAAATTTTGTTGAAGAAAATCCCGACGGCTGAGATAACCAAATAGAGTACTATAAGGAGGAGCCAAAGGGTGGTTATTATGAGGAAGAGGAAGGAGACTATACCTACATCTACACAGATGACTTAGAAGTAGTCTGTTTAAGGCACCTGGTCCAAGAGCAAGAGGCTAAAATGGCAAAACAAAAAGAAGTAGCCCCCTAAATTCAATAAATGCTCATATATTTCCAAAGCCTAATAGCAATGGGAGGCCTTAACCCGAAAGTCTCTCCTACAAAATGGAATCTTGGCATGGTGGTCTAAATTAACACCAATTTGACGGTAGATGCAATAAAGTTCAACCATCCTTGAGCTGGACCCTCCCAATCAGTGAATAAAAAAAGGGAATGCCATAGCTAATGGCCCCTAAAAGAGAACTCTCCCTCTTGAGCTAGCATGAGAAAATCCAAAATTTTTGAAAGGAAGGGCTGGCCAAACCCTTGGGCCAGGTCACCCAAACAATCCACAAAGGAGGGTCCTGCAAGGCAATACGACCAATTCCCACACATCAAGACTTAATGCCCAAGGAAGGAGAAACCATGCTAGCCCCTCAGTTAACAAAGGAGAGGATGTTGAGACTTGGATCCTAAAGAAAGAAATTTAGGGGTTGACCTCAGGGACAACTTGAATGCACAGAGAGAAAAAGTGTGATGTGAAAGAATTAGGCATCAGAGATGAAATTTAAGAAATAATGTCGATGATCGTATCCAGGGGAAAGAAGTTTAGGATGATAGCACCAGACGACTGAAAGATGAAATAATAACCCTAAAAAAGGCAATTGATTGGCTGATCAAGAAACAAAGCGGAGTCGATATGATTCAGAAGATGAAGATTTGGAACCATGTGTTGGAAGAATCTTAGATAGTGTTCTGCCAAAGCATTTTTGAATTCCTCAAATGGGCTTGCACGAGGGCCAAATGGACCCTAGGGTTCACTTGATACTAGAGAGAACATCCATCAGGCTACCTGCAACTTAGTGCACTACAGGAAGCAACCTCCTATGTTCAAAGGGGGAAAGAACAATAAAGACTAGAACAACAAATGTGAGTATCATGGTGACGTAGGTCACACTTCTAACAAATGCAACCAGTTGAAGGATTAGATGGAGAACCTGATCAAGTTGGGCCATCTCCATCAGTGGATACTGATATCGGTTATATATCCTAGACAAGTAATAATGTAGGGGCAAAGGATAGTTCCTAGACAAGAAGGGTCTGCTAAACCCCCTCAAGTGGTGGTCTATTAGTAGGCTCTAGGAACACAAGTTCTTCAAGGGACACCAACTTTTCAATAGTCGACGGACTCAGTAAGAAAAGTACAGACTTGTATTTAGACACCCATACACCTACTTATAAGGCTTAACAAATGATTAAGAACGTTCTTAACAAAGGTACGACCTTTATACCACATGCACTACGTACCGCTACTGTACTAGTGTTGGTAGGGTTTGAACTGTACCCCAGGTACCACTGAGTGTTGTACCACATGCACTACGTACTTAACTGTACTAGTGTTGGTAACATCAGATTGTACCTTTGAACATCATATGTTGTACCACATGTACTTAGTACCGCCACTGTAATAGTATTTGTAGCATATGAATCATATAAACAACATGCATACAACATACATACACATATACATATATATATATATTCTATGCTAGTCTTACCTCATTTTTGAATTCAAGTGAGCCGGTCGACTTGGATGGAAAATTATGCACTGAACGGAGGCCTTATGTAACAATCACGTAAAATGAGTAAACAACTTTCTAAAACCTTTTTGGAGATTTAAACTTGAAAATAAAAGTTTTCCTATCGATAAATAGCATGGCAAAACCCTAAATATCGAGGAAACACGAGAAAATCAGCTAAATGGGGAAACTGCCTGAAAAACGGTAGGCTGTTTCTATAGAATCGGCAAGCCATTTTTCTAGGTCTGTGCTAGTAAAAACTGTAGACCGTTTTTGTAGGAACGACCTACCGTTTTTCACTGCAAAAACACAAAGAGTTTCCAATTCGACTCAAAATAATCATAAACTCCACACTAAGCTCCAGAACACCTATACACATCATTATAAGCCATTTCCAAGCAACAAAACCAACAATAAACTCAATATGAAAATTTTACCACTTCAAACAAGCTTAGAAAAACCCTACTAAACTGCAGAAAATACAACAACCTAAACCCTAACTCGAACAGCAACACATACATCACTTGCATGCTCAAAAACTAAAACAAATTATCAAAGCTTAAAGGAGCAAGTTCTAGGATTCTTCTCTTTGGATTACACTACTCGAATATTGCTAAACAACCTCTGAATTGATGAAAGAAGGCTAGATTTTTCCACTGGTTTGGTTGAGCCGAAGAAAGAGAGAGAAAAGGCAAGAAGTGGATTTAGTTTTTTGTCTTTTTGTCTTTGTTTTTTTATTTAACTTAGATAAATCAAACTAACTTAACTTAGTCTACTAATTAAAATAATGGCCTGCTGCCACTAAAAGGGATAAGCCACCTATCCTCAAAATAATAAATTCCAAATTTTACCCTTGATTTAAAGCTGAAATTATTAAATGGCTTAGGGATAAAATAGTCCAACACCTTAATCCTACTACATAAAAAGGTTCTAAGCTAACCCATATGACTAAATTGACTATATCCGTCGCATATTCTATCGTCACCGAGTAAAAAATCATAAAAATTGTAAATTTTCTATATGTTATAGATAATACACATAGAGTTTAATAAAATTTTTAGAATTAAGAAATTACAGCTCTAATGTCCATTTTTTGAAAATGGGTCCCATAATATTAATAACCAGGCTTAATAAAAAATTAATGCTAATTGCATTTACTAATCCATAATCTAACCATGCGGTCAGGGCCGGCCCTGGGCATAGGCGGGCTAGGCCTGTGCCTAGGGCCCACCTAGTCCAGGGGCCCAAAAAAAAAATTTTGCCCTTTTAAAATTACACAATTTTTTTGCTAATTTTTAAAAATACCATTTTTTTCTAAATAAGGGCCCAAAAAATTATTTTTACCCTATAGCCCACTACATTTCAAGGCCGGCCCTGCATGCGGTCATCACAAAAATATTATAGCTAAAAGATATATTTTTTTTTGTAGTATATTGAATTATTTATACAAGTGTTTAACATCCCGTATCTCATTTTATTGTCCCAATAAAAATATCTATGTAAGATCAAATCTAAGGCGCTACAACTCAAAGTAGTCTAATGAATAATTGTCTAAGACTTTCCAACTATGAAATTAATCCAATAGAGGATGTATTCCTATACTGGTCCATTGTAGGTGATAGGTCACCTTGGGCTAAGGTGGGCTAAGCTTGTGCCTAGGGCCCACCAAACCTAAAGGCTTTAAAATAATTAATTTTCTTTGAAAAGTACACATTTTCTAGTTGTTTTCATATACCAAACTTTCTTTTATAATAATTTCTTATTTCTTAAGGCTCACCAAATCTCAAGGTCGGCGTTGTAGGTGCACTGCAATATGCAACAATCACTCGACTTGACATCACATTTAGTGTTAATAAAGTGTGTCAATTCATACACAACCCCTTACAATCTCACTGGGTAACATTCAAGAGAATATTCAAGTACCTACCTGGAACTCTAGACTACAATTTGCACTTGATTAAGAGAGTATATAATTTCAAAATTAAAGCCTACTATGATGCAACCTGTGTACCAAATCCAAATAATAAGAGGTAACTACTAGCTTCTATATCTTTCTTGGTGTAATGTCATAGCCTAAAAATCCAAGAACCAAAGAACCATCCTCCCGTTCAACTGAGAGGTAGAATTTAGAAGTCTTGTAGATGTGGTTTTTGACATAGTATGGATTCAATCTCTACTACAAGAACTATGTTTTCAATCCATTGTGTTTCCTTCCATATGTTGTGACAACTTGAATTCATTGTTCTACATGCTAGTACAAAGCTTATTGAAATATCTATACTTTCTTTGGGATAAGATACTTCACAAACAGATACAAATGCCACATGTACTTGCTAGAAGTCAACTAGCTGATTGTCTTACTATAATCCAATTTCTTAGCCTTAGAAATAAATTAAGGTAGTGTTTAGTTGGAAAGAATTGAAATATAAGAATAAAAGTGAGAATGAGAATGAGAATAAGAATGTATCAAATTTTAAATGCATAAAAATAATTATTAAAAAAATTATAAAAAATTTTCTCATCTCGCATTGGAATGGTTATTACTTCCATAATTCAAAATAGAATAATCATTCCATTAAAATAATGAAAAAGTCATTCCATTGGAATCAATGGTAGAGCCAGTTCAATCTTTTCGTAGGGAATTTTTTTTTTTTTTTGAGTAATAATAAAAAAAAATAAAATTTCTATTGAAGAAAATACAAATTTCATGGAAATAAAAAAGAAAAAATATGTGAAAATAAAAACAAAAATATAAATTTGATAGGGATACAAACAAAAATAGGTGCAATAAAAATAAAAATAATATAAATTTTATGACAATAAATACAAAACTATGTAAAAGCATAGATAAAAAAATTATTTTTCTGGTGTTAAAATATAAATTACACAAAAAAATTATATCCAAAATATACATTATAAAAAGTTGAGAGGGTAAATGACCCCACATGCTCCCTTTTCCTCAATCTATGGTTGAAATAACATTTTATTACTTTATAATGCAATCAATTACAATAAAATAGAATAAAAAATATTTCTTTTTACATTCTATTACCTTCAACCAAACCCACCTAAGTATTATTTTCAAACCACACGTACTTTGAGGGACTGTTAGAGTTAGTTAATATTGGTTATAGTGAGTTAGTCACGGTCTCTTTGTCATGTATTGACTAGTTTGTTAGTGGTTGTCTCTCAACCATTCCGTTAGTTGTTTATATAAGCTAATTCTTGTTAGCGTTGTTAGTATATCTCTGTTATTTTCTGAGAAATTTATATATGGCCCCAATTCTATACAGTTCGTTTCTCTTTTAATATGTACATGACCACAATTTCAATATTTTTCTTTTGACCATTATACTTTTTTTTATTTGGTCACATGAGAATAGGTTTTGTTTCATGTGATTTTGAGAAACTTGAAAAGCTCATAAGCAGACACAATAAGAAAGCAATTAATTGTGTATACATCCTGCATGTGGTATCTATAAATATATATATATATATAGTCTACATATATATATATACACTAACATATATGTATGTCATGAGATCAGCTAAAGAAAGCTAAAATCCATGCAGAGTTTTATTTATTTATTTATTTATTTTATTTAAGCTATATTCCTTTTTTTATAGGAAGCTATATCAAATAATTCAATTATATGTCTCCTTTCTTTTCTCATATATATATTGTGGTATAAGTGGGTAGCAATATATACACATTCCATCAAACTTTTTCAATCAAATTTGATCGACTACTGTACTGTATTAACTTGAGTAAGATTCTCAATCCATAAGTGTCAAAGATACGAAGCATTTATTCCACAGTACAAAATATTCTAAGCTTATATATGGGTCACACACAAGGTCTTTTTTCCAAATGATTAGCATAAATTGAATTATTCTATCTCCTTGTATATACATGGGACCATTTTGCAGCAAATTCATTAACTGTAAAAGACACCCGACAAATTGACTATATATCTCAATCACCCAAGGTATATTTATGTATAGGGTCACTGTATATGTGGAAACTTGTCTGTGGTGCAAACTAATTTGGAAGAATATATATCTATATATACATATATAATTAACGTATATATAATCATCTATTATACATTATTATTATTATTCCTCTCCATTTATATGGACATTATTAAGCAGGGTTTTTAATTTTATGAAAATATATCAATTATTGTTGAAGAACATATTGTTTGAAGAAAATAATTAATAGTGAAAATTATAGAATATTAATGGACCCTTTCAATACAGGACAGCTAATTAATTTGTGTCCACATAATGCTAGACACTGCATACATCTCAATCTTATCACCTCTAAAACAAAATCTGTTTAAAATTAAACCTTAGAAATTTATACATATGTTAATTATGTTATACATAGATTAAGCTAGCAAATCGCTCATTCCAAGATCGAGATGAACCACTACAAAACATACTATTGTGCCCAAAATGTTTCGGTCCATTGATTTTACTTAATAAGGTAAAGCACACTAAGGCCCAAAATCGGAATAACTCAGCCCATTAATTAAAGTAGAAATTAGTAGGGGTGTTCACTAAGTATCCGATCCAATTCAATCCGCACGATCCAATTTAATCCAATCCGCACTTAATTATATATATTTTTAAAAAATTATAATACATAAATTTCTTTTTATTTGTTTTATAATAAAAAATACCAAAAAAATTCTTATTTACATAGACACACACATAAATTTAAATATATATACTAACTTATTTATTTTAGTAATGAATACACATATATTTTAGTGTAAATTTAAAGATGAGTACATATATATTGACATATATGTATATTGGTTTGATTTATATATTAATGGAGATGGAAATAGATTATTATTGGAGATTAAGAAACAATAGTCTTTTTTTTATTTTTTTTAATGAAATATTAAATAATTTATCATTAAAAAAAACAACCAATGGATTGGATTTAAAATATTATGTGGATCGAATTTGATCCAAAATATGAAATCTGCATTTAGTGCGGATTGGATGTTGTTTGACCAAAAAAGTATTGATGGGATCGGATGAACACCCCTAGAAATTACACAATATGAAAATTATAAGAGTTTATTTTTTTATGGCATAAATAAATAATATTATAAAGTTATAAATCTTTTTTTTTTTTTTTTACATTTATATAGGTTTTTTTATGCCATATTTTTGTAAAAGAAAATACGAAAATTCCACATTTATAAAACAATTAATAAATAAATTTGATAAAAACTTGTAATAATAAATTTCGCCGGAAAAGTGGCCAGTGCCGAAAAGTCACCGGAAAAGTAATTGTCGCCGGAAAGTCACTAGAAAAGTCATCATCGTTGGAAAAGTTGCTAAAAATGTCACCGTCGCTGGAAAAGTCATTAGAAAAGTCGCGTGAAGTAGATGTCTCAGATATAAATAAAAATAGAACTGTTATATTAATGAATAAAAATAAATAAAACAAAATAACTCAAACTGGTTATAATTGAAATATAATCGGTTCTAATAGTTTACTTTTTTATGGCATAAATAAATAGGGAAATTTACAAAAATACTGGAATTTGGGTTAACTTTTACAAAAATACTGTCACACGGAAATCTTTTCAAAAATACTGTATTTTTATAAAACACCAGTAAAAAACAAAGCAGAACAACTCAAAACAACAGTAGAACAACTAAAAAACACCAGTAAAACACCAGTGAAAACTTAACACAGTATATTGCAGTATGAAACTTATAAAAAAAACACAGTAAAAAGTAAAAAATACCGCCTCACAGTATTTTTGTAAAAAAATAGCAAAAGTTAGTATATCATGTAAATTTCCCAATAAAAAATAAGTCATGAGAAGCATATGTCTCAAATATAAATAAAAATAGAATCGATTCTATAGCATAATGAATACAAATAAATAACACAAAATAACTCAAACCGGTTATAATTGAAATACAACCAGTTCTAAGAGTTTACTTTTTATGGCATAAATAAATAATATCATGAGATTACAGGTTTTTTTTTTTTTTTTTTTTTTTTTTTTTAATACATTTAAATGGTTTTTTATGCCATATTTTTGTAAAAAAAAGTAGAAATCTCATATTTTAAGTTTTTCCAAAGCCGAGAACTCTAAATCCATGTGAGTATGCTTAGGAGGAACGAGTTGGACTCTGAGTCGACTCCGGAGAACTGCATTGCAGCTCTATTTGCACTCAGCCATGAAAGTATGAGGTTCAGAGAGTTGGCTAAGAAAGCGAGAGCCGTGGAGGCAGGGGCGGAGGCACATAAAAGCCTAGAGTGGCCCTGGCCCCCCATCCAAAATATGTTATATATTTTTTTTGATATTTTTTTTTATATATATGTGAGTCTTTTTATTACTTGTTTGTGACATGACCCCTCCAATCAAACTAAAACTAAAAAGTAAAAAAAAATGTCAGAGAACAAGAAAAATAAATTTATATATACATATTGTACTCATTTAGAATGGTCAATATAATACATTTAACAATACTAATAATATTAAAGTGCTCAATTTTTATTTTTCATTTTGCAAACCATTTATTACTTTCCATTTATTATTAGATTTTAATAAGTATATAATATAAGTAGTTAGCAAAACCACAACCTACAACATAATTTATTAATGAAAAGATAAAAATTAAAAAGTTAAAAGATCAACACAACTGTCTTATAAAGAATTAGATATCATCTTAATTTTTTTTTCTTTCTCATTTCAAACCAAGTAATAACGTCCACTAGTTTTGTAACTAGCGTGATCATATTAAGCTTTATTTTATATGCAAGAGAGACATTCAATATTTTTAATCTTAATTATCAATTTAAATGTATTTGAATATTTATCACATAAATTTTGATATGGTTTGGCCCCCTTAAACATCCCCCTGGCTCTGCCCTTGCGTGGAGGTGTTGATGGAAATTGAGGAGAGAGGGAGTGAGAGGGCTAGAGAGAAGGCTAAGAGAATGTTTCAGATGATGAGAAGGAGAGATGAAGAAGGTGATTGGGAAGCTGCGATTGACTCCGGCAGCGGATTCGCTTGGTCAAGGTACCAAGTTGGTGGTACTGGAAGGAATATGCATATGTTACACAGTGCAAATTCAACAACTTTTTAATTTTTAATGTTATTATTTTTCTTTTCCAGTTTTTGTTTTTTATCTTTCTTTTAGGTTTAGTCTCTGTAAATTTTCTATTTTGGTCCAAAAAGAAAAGGAAACAAAAAAATATTGTAATTTTTAATATTGTTTTTGGGAGTTTTGGGCTGACTTAGTACTGAATGTGGTGAGAGTTTGGCAATTGGATATTTTTGGAGTAGATATGGTATGAGTATAATTATTTGGTGGGTTGGAGCATGTTGAATGAGTGTTTTTATTTGAGTTATTTTATTTAACTGGTTTTGTGTACGAGTTTTTATCTTAGTTACTTTACGGAACTAGATTTTTTGTCTCAAATTTTTAACTAGTTGATAAATGTAACCAATTTCTTTATATTATATTTAAGTGATTGTGTGTTACTATTTGTGTTTATTTATTTTGTTATAGAACCAGTTCTTTTTATATTTATGCCTCAATATTTTTTGAACTTGATTCCCACTTTTTTTAAGAAAAAAAATTATAATTAGTTTTATGAGGTATTTTGTTGTAGAACTAGTTTTGTTTTTAATTTATGTTTCAGTATTTTAGAAACTGATTTCTTATTTTTTTTTTAATTGTATTCGGTTTGAGTTATTACATGTAACTTGTTTGTATTTATTATGTTATATAACTGGTTCTATTTTAGTTATAACCGGTTTGAGTTATTTCGTGTTATTTGTTTTTATTCATTATAAAATTGTAATAGAACTGACTCTATTTAATTATAACTTGTTTGAGTTATTTTATATTTTAATTTTTATTTATTATGTTACAGAACCGGTTATATTTCAATTATAACTGGTTTGATTTATTTTGTGTTATTTATTTTTATTCATTATGTTAGAATCGGTTCTATTTTTATTTGTATCTGAGACATCTACTTTTCGTGACTTTTCTAATGACTTTTCCAGGGACGGTAACTTTTTTGGCGACTTTTCTGGTGATGATAACTTTTTCAGTGACTTTTCCGGCGATAATAACTTTTCAGGTGACTTTTCCGGCACCAACGATTTTTTTAGCGCCGATGACTTTTTTGGCGAAACTTATTATTACAAGTTTTATCAAATTTATTTATTGTTTTCTCCCATATTTTAAACTCTTAATTCTATATTTTTTGCATTATTTATTTATACCACAAAAAAATAAACTATATTACATTTTTCCATATTTATAAAAAAACTCCAAAGTAGGGGTTTTTACACTATATACTATTTTTTTTTACTGTAGGACGTGAATTATTACAATTTTAATGTCTTATTTAACTACTATATACTCACTTTTTCCAAAAAAACTTTTTATTTGCATTTTTGTTTTTACAGGTCTCTTAATATATTTTTGTTGTATGAAAAAGTATAAAAATAATTGAGGTGATGGGTTATGTCACGTCTGTGGCAATTTCTTTTTTTCAATGATGATTAAAGTTGATATTTACATTGTTGGATTTTGTGCCCTAAATAAAATCATTTCAATATAATCAAACTTACTAATTAATAAAGATCAAAAACTGTATTTTATGTTACATGGTTCAGATGATTTATTTCATGATTATATTTAATGTATAAATTCTATTAAGTCCAGAACATATATAAATATGTATATATTTGTTCATGATTATTGTGTCGTCAGCACAGTGGAATATAATCATGATTATATGTTCAAGAGTTTAGTTCCCATGATTTTTCAGTTTACTAGATTTAGACTGGCATGATAATCAGCGATAAGGTATACTTACACCTTGGATAAGTGTTATGTCCTTTCCAGGGCATTGACAAAGTTTACCAGTATTGGATGTATGGAGTATACATTGGAAGGGACCGATATTGATCTTAGATATGATATCAGTTATATCTTTCTAAGTCAATATCAATAGTTGATCTTAGGTCTATGAATCTTAATCTTGATATGATTAGGTTCAGCTTAGTTGTATTATTTATGTTCTTTGAGATGTTCGTGGAAGCTAACTTTTTGTTCTGGTGGATACTTACATCTTGGGAACATGGTAGTTTATTTGAGTGGGAGCGCTGATCATAGATATGGAATCTATAGCTTCCATAGGTATTTAGAAGTGAAACGATAATTTCCTTCGAGCTTGGCTGAATAGAGATAAATGATTGAGGCCTCATTTATGTAATTATATTAGTTTACTGAAGTATCATTTATAGGTTGCTAAGTGTTTTAAGGATAAAATGCATTGATGGGTAGAACGGTAAATTTATCCCTATTCAGTGTAGATCATCTGTAGAGGATCTTTGACTATTAGGATTGTAACAATGGATAATAATAACGTATCTATATCGTGGTACATATAGAGCATTCTATATAACTGAGAGTGGTATTCAATTCCAAATCTATAGTGGCGCAAGGCGGAATTAATAAGTTGAGAATTTACATAGTGAATTTTAGATCTACTTATTGAAAGCTCGGTAATATAGGCCTATGGTCCTCTCACTAGTTGAGATAATACTGCTTGCAGACTCAGTTAATTGATTTTAGCTAATCAATTATAATTTTAAAATTCAACTATGTCCTTTTTAAGAATTTTTACAAAGCAAGGGCTTAATTGTGAAGAAAAGGGGTTTTGTGGTAAATTTGTTTATTAAGAGACTTTGTATGGTCTAATTAATAAATTATATAAATGAAAATTTTATTTAGTAATTAATTATAATTATTAAATAAATAGTTTTGGCATTTATAAGGTTGAATTAAAAAATATGATATTATTGAAAAGAAGAATAAGTGGTTGAAAAAACGTGGAAAAATTGTAAATAGAAAGTGGTCCATTATACTGGACGGCACTTAAGTATTTTTACCCAATATTTTATTCTTTTTTTAATCCATATAATTCAACCCTAAGCCCTAGTTGAAACACTATAAAAGGAACATGATGCTCTCATCTCATCCACTTGACACTTTGTCAAACTAATGTCAACCTAGCTATCTAACCAACCTAGACGAGAGAGTTCTTTCCTTAGTGATTTCTCACCTCCTTCATTGTTCTTCACATTCGAAACCTTGAGTGAATGAGTGTCGTGCCCACACATAGCAAGTCAAGTACTCAATCATAGTGAGTAAGAGGGTGGTAACCAAACCCGAAGGAGAGAAAGAGATCCAAGTTCAGATCTTGATAATGCGCTGTTACAGAAAGGAATCAAGGGCTAGAGATCTTGAACGGAAGGAGTCATTATGTTCCGCTGCAATCAATGTAAGGTTTTCTTAAACCCTTATGTGTTTATTTCATTGCTTTAGAGAATTCATATTTAGGATGTTAATTCAACATACTTGTTAGTAAATATAGATTCTGTTAAAATCTTCCCAACATGCATCTCTTACACATTTTTCATTATATATATGTGGGTATTTTAGATGGCATTTGGTAACATTTTTAATCAGTTTTCTGTTTTTAAAATTGAAAAAGTGAAAATATTTTTCAAAAACATGTTCTGTAAAACTGTTTTTACTTTTCAATTTTTTAATTGAGAATTAAAATTTAAAAAAAAAACACTTTTAATATTTTTTTAAACAGTTTTTTTTCCTAATCAATATGTTAGACTTCGATCAGACCCGAACCCAAATCCTCTCACGGCCCGGCGCTGAACCCGGCCTCTTACTTGAGCCCGAATCCGAACCTGGACCTATACCCGACGTAAGTAAAATCAAAAATTGAAAATAAAAATAAACTTTTCAGAACACACTTTTTAGTATTAATCCATTCTTTTTGTCTCTAGTGAGTATGGATTATGTTGAAAACGAAACTTGATAATTCAAGAAAATCAAAGTTAGAAAGGTAAAAGAAATTAAAAGTCTCTTTTTCTCTCTCTTGGGGGTCGGTCACACATAGAGCTTTAGTAGCTGGATTTTCTTGCAATTTTCTCAGAGTTTCTCTTAGGATTTCTTAGGGATTGAGGGCTGCAAATCCGTGGTAAGCAAGTTCCCCTCTTATTTCTTTAATTTTTATGGTTTTAAGTTTAAGTGTTCATGCAAATTTTGTAGTTAGGTTACTATAGGTTTGAGTTGCGTTTGATTCTATTTTTTGAGCTTGAATTGAAGTTGTTTGAGCTAGTTTAGGCTTGATTTGATGCTTGTTGTTGTGTTTGGACAAAGTTTGAGCTTAAAAGCTCAAACTTTGCTCTTCCATGGTGAAATTTGTTTCTGTAGTTTAAAGTTGTTTTTATTGCTTGAATTATGTTTATTATGGCTTGTATAGGTATTCTGGAAGGTTTGAGACAATTTGTGGTAGAATTGAGTTTTGTGTGAGGTTTTTTAGGGTTCCTACACAGAATCGGTCTTCTGGTTTAGGCTTGCCCTGTAGAACTGATCAACTCGTTCCCCTAGCAGAAGCCTAAGAACCAATTTTTTTGTTTTGGAAATTTAGTTTTTTTGGTTGTAGCAATTTTGGAACCCTAGATTTTCATGTTTTTACGATACATAGGGTATTGCTATGTTATCCATGGATGGGAAAACTTTTAGTTATGATTTTAGGTCCCTAAAAGATAATTTAGCGTATCATTTATCAGCTTTGCGTATATTGTGATTTAGGGGTCTCTAAATCATCGAGTAGCAGTTCCCTTCAGGTTGACTGACACACCTAAATTTGGGATCAAGGTAAGACTAGTATAATAATATGCATATGTGATTACATGTTTAGCGTGCATGTTTATGAATGTCTGCTAGATAACATATTATAGTAGCGATATTAATGTACATAGAGACGCATTGAATATCATCAATATATGTTTGGCTAAGTACTGATTAATGCTATGACATCGGTACGACTAGAGTACCGAGTATAGGCTGATATTATGGTCAATAGTACTGTCGTACGAACGTTCTAAACTCAGTATGCACGGAATGTAGGATAGGTTATTATAGGGTGTATGGGCGCCTTATTGTAATCCAATTTAAGTTTATGTTATTATTATGCTTTTCTTACTGAGTCTGTCAACTCAAAGTTATTGTTTACATGTGTAGGTAAAAGCAAAGCTAAGGCTAAGCAACAGTGAGTGTGAGTAGATGAATATTGTACATGTTGGGACAGTTAGACCTAGAGCGTACGATCTTCAGGATAGTTGGCTATATTTTGAATAGTCGCTAGGCGACAACTTATGTAACTAATATTTTGTAATATTGTTGTAAATATTTTAAATATGGGATCTCGATTTATGCAAAGGTTATTTATTTTCATTTAAAGGTGAATTAATAAGTAAAGTTTTAATTAATCACGTTTTCTAACAAACCCGTTGATTAGCAACGAATTGCACAGCTAGTATAAAATCACGATAACACGCCTTAACTACTAGGGTGTTGCAATTTTGGCAGTTAGAAACTGGTTCCCCTTTTAGGTAGTAGAGACCTCCTTCCTTATAGCCTTTCACTATGGTCATGGAACCCTTGCTTAGTTTCATAGTATCTGTTTCAATTTTACTGACAACACCAAGGTCATCTGGAACACTTATAGAGATTAGATTTCTAGGTAAATTAGGTACAAGTCTTACCCCTGTCAAAGGCCTTACCACACCATTAAACATTTTGAAGTTCACAGTACTTGAACCTTCAATGTGACATATTTTAATGTTGCCTAGAATAACCTTTTTTACCTTTAGATTCCATGAAATGAGTAAGTAAAGATTTACCATTAGTCATATGGAAAGTACAACCCGAATCAAGAATCCATTCATTTTTAAAATTTGGGGCAACCATATAAAATTCCCCACTTTCATAGCCATCACTCAAATTGGCTTTTGTTTATTGAATTAATTCTCTCCCTAATTTGCATCATTGTCTTGATCATTAGGTTTGTTCTAATTATTCCTTTTCTAGTAATAGCAAGCTCTCTTGAAACATCCTATGTAACGCCCTGTCCATCAGGGACGCCACGTGTGTGCACTTTATTTAAAATACCAATAATTATATAAGATGTAATTATACTAAAAGTGTGGGTAATTAAATTTTTGATAGTTAAAACTCAACCTTTAAATTATTTAACAAAAGATAAGTAACATGATTTATGGGGTTCCCCTGTTTTCAAAATATTTACAAACTGGTTTCAAAGTATTTTACAACATAAGCTTTATATTTTCCAAAAATACAATCAAAATAGAGCATCCTCAGAATCGGGTCGCCTACGGTACCGGTATGTACATTCTTCTTTGCGACCATAAACTCATGGTTGCTCGACTTTAGCCTTTCCTTTACCTGCACCATAAAGCACCAGTGAGTCACAGAGACTCAGCAAGAAAGTGATCAAAACAATAATTGAAAGAAAATGATTATCAACTTATTCTCATGCCATTATGCTTACTCACTATTTGATAATAATAAGCATTCCCTTAAACATCTCACATTCCTGGTACTTAATAAAGTACCACTTTTTACCACTCGTTACATACGAGCTGAATATGTCACTATCGTTGCCCGATAAAGCAAACGATAAGTAAGAAACCTAACCGCGGTTTCAAGAGTAATTACTCATAACGGTAATAACCGTTTCCAACCCTAGGTAATAACCTAGGCTTAATAAGCTTTAGTCAACATCATAATAATAAATTAAGGTCACCTCCATTCATTCATCGATTTTTAACCACATACGGTGCTTACCACTTTTCTTACCTTAATTCAGGAGTCAAGAATATGGCCGACCTTGGTGGAAAAACAAGCTAGGCAATCCCGGTCCTATGTCACGACAATTGAAACAATAAATACCTTAACATAATATTCCGGATTAAAACCCTAATTTAAAATCGATTAGACTTAGTGTAAAGCCCGCTTAGTTAATTTGGAAATTAGCAGTTATTTATGTTAATCATGAAATTATTTATAGCTATTTAAATAATTTATCATTGATATTTATGGAATTCAGATATGCATAATTATGTCATCAGCAGTTTTTATATTTCGCATTTCCGGTGTCCGGTATTTTGGAACTCGGCGTTTGGCTCAGTGGAAATCACAACTTAGTATGTTAGTATTTTGGGGACGGGTTTTAGACATTGGGAATGTCGGGAATGGCCGGGAATTTAGAATGTCCCAAAAATACCCCTTTAGTATGATTTTAGTGATTTTATGGTGGAGGGGCAAAATGGTCTTTTTGCCCCATTAGTGTTTTGTCTTATGTGAGTTTTTATTTGGAAATTAAATGTTTATTTGGAGTTAATTGTTGGCTGAAATAAATGAATAATGTGATTTAAATTCCTTTTTCTCAAACATTTTTACACTTAGTCAAATTTAAGAAAAATAGAAAAAAAAACTCAAGCTCTCTTTTCCTTCTCTCCATTTCGGCTTGGTGTTGGCTGCTAGGGCAGAGATTTTTCTCTTCAATTCTTGTGATTTTCTTCTCATCTAAGTGTAATTCAATTGTAGGTAAGATCCTTGAACTTATCCTTCTATGTTTTCTTGGAATTTTTGATAAAAGATGAGTAAATGCATGTGATTTTGGATGTTGTTGGCTGCTGTGTTTTGTGATTATTTTATGTGGTTCAAAGCATGTTAAATTGATAGGAATTAAGCTATGTTGAAAGCATGTAGGTTAGATTGTTAAGCTTGTAGTTTTTATGTGAAAAAGTATGAATTTTGGAAGGAAAATGTTGTGATTATGTTCTGTGTGGTTGCTGTTGTTCTTGTTAGTTTGCAGAGGTTATTTTATGCTTAGTTATGTTGAATTAAGCTAGTTTGATTGCTTGTTTAGGTGGTTTGCTCAAGCTTGAGTTTGGAACTCAAAGCTTGAGCTCCAATGGTGAATTTTGCATGTGTGATTTCTGGGTAGGTTTGATGCTCTAGAATTGTTATTTGGGGCATATAGAACAGGTCTGGAAAGTTTGGGACCAATTGGGTTCGAATTGGTCAAGTTAGGAGATTTTTAGTTGGCTGCCTGCGAGGAACCGGAATTCCGGTTGAGCATCCGAGTCGGATGGGGGTTCGAAATTTCCCGAACCGGAATTCGGTTGGGCAACCGTCTGTAGGTTGGGGGATTTTTCAGAACCCTAGTTTTCCTCGTTTTTGGGTTTTTAGGGGTATTGCCATGCTTTTTATCGATAGGGAAACTTTTAGTTTCAAGTTTTAGTCCCCGGGAAGTGATTTAGCGTGTCACTTATAGCGTTGTGATTTTTATGGTTTAGGAGCCGATGTCCGCGTTCGGCTTCGGTTCCGGTCGGGTTGGCCGGCACACCGAAATCGGAATCCGGGTAAGATTAGTATAACGGTATGCATATGTAGATTACATGTTTAGCGTGCATGTAGGAAGCCCGTTAGATTACATTAGATATGTATTTAGGCTTCGAACCACCCAACCTGTCACGTCGGTACGAGTGGAGTATGACCGACGGCGGAGTATGACCGGTTCGACCGATCAGTCGACACTTGGTTGGTGGTTCGGTGCTATTGACCTATCCCGTCGGTACGGGCTGGAGTATGACCGGCGGCGGAGTATGACCGGTTCGGCCGATCGGGAGGATACTTGTCAATAGTACCGTCCACGAACGTTCAAAACTCGGTACCATGTTGGACATGGCGGTAGTGCTCGTACCATGTTGGACATGGCGGTAGCGGGACTCGGTATCGTGTTGGACACGGCGATCGGTTTTATGTATGATATTATTATGCTTTTCTTGCGAGTCCGTCGACTCACGGTTTACGTTCATGTGTAGGTAAAGGCAAGGCATGGGCCGATGGACCGTGGCCGAGCATATGAGATTGTACATGTCGGGGCGGTTAGGCTGGAGCGTACGATCCTCGGGACGACGGGGCCGAGATTTTGTAACGTCGTTAGACGACTTATTTTGATGTAAAAGTTGAACAGTAAAAACGTTTGTAAATATTTTTATAAATCGGGATCCCGAGACTTTTTGCAAAATGGTTTATAAGTTTAATGAAAAAGCAAAATTTTAATTAATCACGTTTTTCCATAAACCTCGTTGACTAGCAACGAGCTGCACAGTACGTTTAAAAAAATCACGTAATACGCCTAAGATAGTTAGGGTGTTACAATTTGGTATCAGAGCCGCCAGGTTGTCTTAGAAGATCGTCACGACATGTACAATCATCATCGGCGAGTTAGCTCGGTTCACGGTTCGGTAAGCCTTTATTGCTTTAGTAGTTTATTTTATTCGGTTATGAAAAAGAAAAGCCTGTTAGGAAGCATGTTAGTAGCACGATAGTAGAATAGGCGCATGTTTCATTTCTAATTTCCAAATTAAGCGGCATTAGTAAGCTCGCCTTGAATACGACACCGATGTGCCAACTCTTGGTTTCGCGGGCGGTTCTAACTAGATGGACGCCGGGCGGACTACCGGGAGTCGGGGCAACTCCGTGGGGTCGAATCGGGGACGGGGAGCTCGGTTTCCCCCACTGCTAGGGGCCGAGGCGAGAGGTCCCCGAGGCGGGGCTCGTGGCCGGGGTGATGAGAACCCGCCACGGGCTGCCCCGAGCTCCCGGCCCGATCGGGGAGCCCCGAATCGGGAGTTACGGTTTGCGGAGATGCAAGCCGGGATCGAAGAACAAGACCTCGAGATTCGAGAGGTTGAGACGGCGGGGTGCTCCTGCGGTTCCGGTGCCGGTAGTTCCGGTGGCACACCCTTCTTGCCCGAGGCCGAGATAGTGGTGGCGGCCCATAGATTGGAACCGTTGTATGAGCGGTTCCGGAAGCAAGCACCTCCGGTATTCCTGGGAGGTCCAGATGTGTCGAAAGCCGAGCAGTGGCTTACGGTGATCACCGGGATTCGAACTTTATGGGTGTCACCGTAATGACGAGTGGTGTGCGCCACATTTCGGTTCCGGGAGGATGCCCCGGTATGGTGGGACATGGTGTCTCGGATTCACGATGTCACCACCATGACACGGGAAAGGTTCCGGGAACTCTTCAACGCGAAATACTACAATGAGGCGGTTAGAAGCGCCAAGAGGAAAGAGTTCGTTCACGACCCGGCGGGAGAACATGAGTGTCACGAGTATACTACTCGGTTTGGCCAGGTTGGCGAGGTTAGCCTCGGGAATTGTCTTAGGCAGGCTTCGGCGGGAAGGAGAAGTATCCGGGACGGGTTGAATCCCAAGATCGGGCATGACCCCGATGATTACCAGCGACGACGGCACCACCTACGCTCGGATGGTGGAGAAGGCCTTGCGGGCCGAGGGCGCGGTGGGGTGTATGTCGGATTCGGCCCGGTACTCGGTTGGTGGCGGAGCTCCTACCCCTCTGCATCGAGGCTATAGCGGGGAGTAGTGGTTCGGCCATTGATCGAGAGGAAGAGGGCACCCATCGCTTCGGCGGCTCGAGTCGAACAAGAGGTTCGGGGGAACCGAACGGAGGGAGTCGTCCGGGTGGTGCCGAGACCCGATTCTCCTATCCCGAGTGCCCTAGGCAAGAGGCATCATCGGGGTGAGTGCAAGGGGCGGGGATGCTTTCATTGTGGCATGCCCGGCACTTCAAGAGGGAATGTCCCCGGCTCGGCCGGAGGCACCGAGAGCTCCGGCGATACCCACTCCGACGGGGTATTCGCCATCACGCGGGCGATGCGGATGCCGGCCCATCAGTTGTTACAGGTCAGCTTTTTATTAACAACTCGCTTTATTCAGTGCTGTTTGATTCTGGGGCTACACACTCTTATGTGGCGGCCAGGGTCTTTAGTAAGTTGGGTAGACCCTTTGATAGATATGAATCAGGGTTTGGAACCCTGTTACCTAGCGGAGAATTGGTTATCTCCAATAGGTGGATTAGGTCTATGCCGATCAGGATAGATGGTAGAGAGTTAAGCGCTGATCTGATAGAGATGAGCTTAGTCGAATTTGATATTATTTTAGGAATGGATTTCCTATCTAAATATTCGGCGAGTATTGATTTGTAAGAGGAAGATGGTGGTCTTCCAACCGGAAAGTGAAGAACCGTGTGTAGTTGTGGGTTCGGTTCGGGGATCTCGGATCCGGTGATCTCGGCTATGTCGGCGAGAGAATTATTGCACGGTGGGTGCTTAGGGTTTACGGCCGTGGTGGTGGACACCACTCGGCCGGACACCATCGGCCGGCCGAGAGGACATCAGAGTGGTTCGGGAATTTTTGGACGTTTTTCCCGAAGAACTTCCAGGGTTACCACCTCATCGGGAGATTGACTTCGTGATTGACTTGGCACCAGGGGTGGATCCGGTTTCTAAAGCCCCGTATAGGATGGCTCCAGCTGAACTTAAGGAATTGAAGATTCAGCTCCAGGGGTTGCTTGACATAGGGTTCATCCGGCCCAGTGTGTCACCACAGGGAGCCCCGGTTTTGTTCGTCAAGAAGAAGGATGGATCTATGAGAATGTGCATCGACTACAGAGAGTTGAACAAGCTGACGGTGAAGAATAAATATCCACTACCTAGGATCGATGACTTGTTCGATCAGCTTCAGGGGAAGACGGTCTTTTCTAAGATTGATCTCCGTTCGGGTTATCATCAGTTGAGGATCCGAGAGGAGGACATTCCAAAGACGGCTTTCCGCACTAGGTATGGACACTACGAGTTTCTGGTTATGTCATTCGGACTAACCAATGCTCCTGCAGCATTCATGGACCTGATGAATAGAGTATTCAAGGATTTCCTCGATATCTGTGTGATTGTGTTTATCGACGACATCCTCGTGTACTCTCGGTCGGAAAGAGGAGCATGAGTTACATCTTCAGATGGTACTGCAACGACTTCGAGAACATAGACTCTACGCCAAGTTCAAGAAATGTGAGTTCTGGTTGTCTCAGGTGTCCTTCCTAGGACACATTGTGGGTAAGGACGGGATCAAGGTGGATCCCGGGAAGATCGAATCCGTCAGGGATTGGCCGAGACCGAAGACAGTGACAGAGATCAGAAGCTTCTTGGGGTTAGCTGGGTACTACCGTAGGTTCGTGGAAAGGTTCTCCAAAATTTCAATGCCCCTAACCGAGCTTACAAAGAAGAATCAGCGATTTATCTGGACAGATAAATGCGAAGCTAGTTTTCAGGAGCAGAAACAGAGATTGATTACTGCTCCGGTACTAGCTTTGCCTTCGGACGAGGAGAAGTTCGTGGTCTACTGTGACGCATCCAAACAGGGTTTAGGGTGCGTATTGATGCAAGCCGATCGGGTTATCGCTTATGCCTCCCGTCAGTTAAAGGATTATGAACAGCGATACCCGACTCATGATTTAGAATTGGCCGCAGTGGTCTTTGCGCTGAAGATTTGGTGGCATTATCTTTATGGGGAGAAGTGCGAGATCTATACCGACCATAAAAGTCTCAAGTATTTCTTTACTCAGAAAGATTTGAACATGAGACAAAGGCGTTGGTTGGAGTTAGTGAAGGATTATGATTGCGAGATCCTCTATCATCCCGGAAAAGCCAATGTAGTGGCTGATGCCCTGAGCAGAAAGGGTCCCGGGCAAGTAGCCAACATGGTTCAGATTTCACCTCAGCTAGCAGAGGATATGGTTAGATCCAGCATTGAGTTTGTGGTAGGTCAGCTTCACAACTTGACGCTGCAATCTGATTTGTTGGAAAGAATAAAGGTTGCTCAGACGTCAGATCCGGAGTTAGTGAAGATCCGAGATGAGGTATTGGCTGGTCAGGCCAAAGACTTTTCAGTGTCAGCTAGTGGAATGCTTTTGCATAAAGCCAGGGTTTGTGTCCCGAACAGTGTGGAACTGAGAAACGAGATCTTTGAGGAGGCTCATTCTACTCCATATTCTCTACATCCCGGCACCACCAAGATGTACCAAGATTTGAAACCGTACTTCTGGTGGAGCGGTATGAAGAAGAATTTGGTAGAATTCGTTTCGAGATGCCTCACGTGCCAGCAGATCAAGGCTGAACATCAGAGACCAGCAGGGTTGTTGCAGCCTCTAACCCTACCAGAATGGAAATGGGAGGATATTACTATGGATTTTGTGGTCGGGTTACCTAGGACCACGGGTATGTATGATTCCATCTGGGTAGTGGTGGACCGATTTACGAAATCTGCTCATTTTCTGCCGGTTAGAACAACGTTTACAGTGGATCAGTTGGCAGAGTTATATGTCAGGGAGATAGTGAGACTTCACGGGGTACCGAAGTCTATAGTTTCGGACAGGGATCCGAAATTCACCTCCAAATTTTGGCAAAGTTTGCAACGGGCAATGGGTACAAAGCTAAAATTCAGTACAGCATTCCATCCTCAGATCGATGGTCAGTCCGAAAGGACAATTCAGATATTGGAGGATATGTTGAGAGCCTGTGTTATGGACTTTGAGGGTTCATGGAATAAATACCTACCGTTGATAGAGTTTTCTTACAACAACAGCTATCAGAGTACGATAGGGATGGCACCCTATGAACTGTTGTACGGTAGGAAATGTAGATCCCCTATCCACTGGGATGAGACAGGGGAGAGGAAATACCTAGGTCCAGAGTCAGTTCAGCGGACCAATGAGGCAATAGAGAAGATTAAAGCTAGAATGCTTGCCTCCCGGAAGCGGACGAAGAGTTACGCGGTCCGAAACGTAGGGATGTTGAGTTCGAGTAGGGGACCATGTGTTTTTGCGAGTATCTCCGATGAAGGGGATTAAACGTTTCGGGAAAAGAGGCAAGTTATGCCCTAGGTTTACAGGACCTTTCGAGATTCTCGAGAAGATAGGTCAAGTGGCATATCGGTTAGCATTGCCTCCAGCTTTATCAGCAGTGCACAACGTATTTCATGTCTCAATGTTGAGAAAATACGTTTCAGACCCCTCTCATATACTCAGTTATGAGAGCCTTCAGCTTCAGTCAGATATGTCTTATGAGGAACGGCCGGTGCGGATCTGGATAGAAAGGATAAAGTCCTTCGGAATAAGACCATAGCGTTGGTCAAGGTTCTACGGAGAAACGGTAAGGTGGAAGAAGCCACTGGGAGCTTGAGTCGGATATGCGAGCTCAATTTCCGAGTTATTCGGGTTAGATTTCGGGGACGAAATCCTTTTAAGGGGGATAGTTGTAAAGCCCGCTTAGTTAATTTGGAAATTAGCAGTTATTTATGTTAATCATGAAAGTATTTATAGCTATTTAAATAATTTATCATTGATATTTATGGAATTCAGATATGCATAATTATGTCATCAGCAGTTTTTATATTTCGCATTTCCGGTGTCCGGTATTTTGGAACTCGGCGTTTGGCTCAGTGGAAATCACAACTTAGTATGTTAGTATTTTGGGGACGGGTTTTAGACATTGGGAATGTCGGGAATGGCCGGGAATTTAGAATGTCCCAAAAATACCCCTTTAGTATGATTTTAGTGATTTTATGGTGGAGGGGCAAAATGGTCTTTTTGCCCCATTAGTGTTTTGTCTTATGTGAGTTTTTATTTGGAAATTAAATGTTTATTTGGAGTTAATTGTTGGCTGAAATAAATGAATAATGTGATTTAAATTCCTTTTTCTCAAACATTTTTACACTTAGTCAAATTTAAGAAAAATAGAAAAAAAAACTCAAGCTCTCTTTTCCTTCTCTCCATTTCGGCTTGGTGTTGGCTGCTAGGGCAGAGATTTTTCTCTTCAATTCTTGTGATTTTCTTCTCATCTAAGTGTAATTCAATTGTAGGTAAGATCCTTGAACTTATCCTTCTATGTTTTCTTGGAATTTTTGATAAAAGATGAGTAAATGCATGTGATTTTGGATGTTGTTGTTCTTTGTGTTTTGTGATTATTTTATGTGGTTCAAAGCATGTTAAATTGATAGGAATTAAGCTATGTTGAAAGCATGTAGGTTAGATTGTTAAGCTTGTAGTTTTTATGTGAAAAAGTATGAATTTTGGAACGAAAATGTTGTGATTATGTTCTGTGTGGTTGCTGTTGTTCTTGTTAGTTTGCAGAGGTTATTTTATGCTTAGTTATGTTGAATTAAGCTAGTTTGATTGCTTGTTTAGGTGGTTTGCTCAAGCTTGAGTTTGGAACTCAAAGCTTGAGCTCCAATGGTGAATTTTGCATGTGTTATTTCTGGGTAGGTTTGATGCTCTAGAATTGTTATTTGGGGCATATAGAACAGGTCTGGAAAGTTTGGGACCAATTGGGTTCGAATTGGTCAAGTTAGGAGATTTTTAGTTGGCTGCCTGCGAGGAACCGGAATTCCGGTTGAGCATCCGGAATTCCGGATGGGGGTTCAGAATTTCCCAGAACCGGAATTCCGGTTGGGCAACCGGTCTGCCGGTTGGGGGATTTTTCAGAACCCTAGTTTTCCTCGTTTTTGGGTTTTTAGGGGTATTCCCATGCTTTTTATCGATAGGGAAACTTTTAGTTTCAAGTTTTAGTCCCCGGGAAGTGATTTAGCGTGTCACTTATAGCGTTGTGATTTTTATGGTTTAGGAGCCGATGTCCGCCGTTCGGCTTCGGTTCCGGTCGGGTTGGCCGCACACCTGAAATCGGAATCCAGGTAAGATTAGTATAACAGTATGCATATGTAGATTACATGTTTAGCGTGCATGTAGGAAGCCTGTTAGATTACATTAGATATGTATTTAGGCTTCGAACCACCCAACCCTGTCACGTCGGTACAGGCTGGAGTATGACCAGCAGCCGGAGTATGACCGGTTCGACCGATCAGGCTGACACTTGGTTGGTGGTTCGATGCGATTGACCTATCCCGTCGGTACGAGTGGAGTATGACCGACGGCGGAGTATGGCCGGTTCGGCCGATCGAGGAGGATACTTGTCAATAGTACCGTCCCCTGAACGTTCAAAACTCAGTACCATGTTGGACATGGCAGTAGTGCTCAGTACCATGTTGGACATGGCAGTAGCGGGACTCAGTATCGTGTTGGACACGGCAGTCAGTTTTATGTATGATATTATTATGCTTTTCTTGCGGGTACGTCGACTCACGGTTTACGTTCATGTGTAGGTAAAGGCAAGGTCATGGGCGATGGACCGTGACCGAGCATATGAGATTGTACATGTCGGGGCGGTTAGGCCTGGAGCGTACGATCCTCGGGACAGCAGGGCTGAGATTTTGTAACTGTCGTTAGACGACTTATTTTGATGTAAAAGTTGAACAGTAAAAACGTTTGTAAATATTTTTATAAATCGGGATCCCGAGACTTTTTGCAAAATGGTTTATAAGTTTAATGAAAAAGCAAAATTTTAATTAATCACGTTTTTCCATAAACCTCGTTGACTAGCAACGAGCTGCACAGTACGTTTAAAAAAATCACGTAATACGCCTAAGATAGTTAGGGTGTTACACTTAGGCTTCACCACCTATATAATAATTCAAATAACTCAAAATTATTCAAAGGCAGGTACTAGGTTCAACCCCGAGCTAAACACGATTCAGAGAAAAACCCGAGAATTTTTCCCTAACATGTAGGTCGGCCGGTTCGATCTGACGAGAACCAGCCGATCGGCCGGTTCTTTGTCGAACCAGAAAAATTATGGTTTTTCTCCCTCAGCTCGAACCAAAACCAATTCAGACCTAAATTGAATTTCCAGAACAGTTCAATATACCAAATACAACATATTCAACACATCATTCAATCTCAATTCACCACTTAACCCAAAATCACCATCTCACATGAAAATCAAGCTCAAATTGCTTAATCAAATGCATTCAAACTAGACAGCCATTAATCTCACTTAATCTTCATTCAAACAAGTTTCAAATTACCCTAAGAACCTACCCTAACCTCAGTTTATACCCCAGCTCTGGATTAAATGAAAACCTTCACCAAAACCTAAACTAAACTCATAAAAACCAATCAAGAGAAGAGTAGAAACCATACCTCCACTTAGCTAGCTTCTAGGGTTAGGATTAGCTCAAGAAATTGAAGAAAAAGAAATGAGTTTTCCCCTGGTTCCAGCTGCTTCAAGGATCGGCAAGAGGAAGAAGAGAAGAAAGCTTGAAGTTGTGATTTTTCTTTGAAAAAAAAGTGGTTTCTTGCCTTGGAAGGAAGTTATTTAAATAAAGGTTTTCTTTTCTTCTTTTTTTTTTTTAAAAAAAATAACAATCAGCCACTAAGAATCAAAGGTCAAAAAGTCAAACATAAAAAAAAATGACTATTTTACCCTTAAAAAAAAACTTAAACTAAAATTATAACCTAGGGGCATTTTGGTAATTTTACTAATTCCCCAATCCGACATTCTAATAAAATTCTAACTTAATCCGGGATATTCTCAAAATAATTCTTTCATTTAATGTCGTGACATTGCTAACCACATAGCTAAAATTCCACAATTGCCGGGGCCCAAAAATAACGTATTTCATTAAATAATTTCTCCACAATTTACCTAAGTAAGATCATAATCCTACTTCATTTTCTAAGTAATTACATATTTAATAAAATATGTCCATTTAAATATTATTTATTTTCTGGGATATTACATCCTAGCTTTACACAGTGAAAGTAGGCAGTAGGATCCTTAGGCCTCCTAGATTGAGACCTGCCTCTGCCTTGTTATCCACCTCTGTTAGGACCTCTATTGTGACTTCTCCCTCTGTTGTTCTATGGCTTCTTTTGATGAGGCCTTCCTCTACTCAAGTTTAGTTCTCCATTAGAATTACCTAGCTTGTCATTCTTTAATTCTAGATCCATATATAGATTTTAGGGAAGAGATGACTTCATCTAGTGTTATAGAAGTCCTTCCATACTTTATGGCTGTTTACCTCCATGTAGGATTCTAGTAGGTAATTTAAGATGATGATTTCCTGGTTCTCATCAATTAAAGACTCATTCTCTCTTAAATTAGCCAACTCTACATGAATTCTTAGAAACTCATCCAGATTCTATTCAAGATTCTTGGAAGTATTCATCTTGAAACTAAAGTTATTTGAGAAAATTATTATTGGTTAAAGACTTCTACTGGAATTGTTCTTCCAACTTTCTCCATATTCCTGCTGGAGTCTCTTCTTTATCCACCAGTCTAATGATAACATCACTTAGATTGAAGATGATAATTCTAGTTGTAGTTTCCAGGTATTCTTCTTGCTGACTTCTGGTTGTATTCTCTGGCCATTCAATAGGTTCTTCTAGCACCTTTAGCAACTTTTGTTGTGCCAATAAAGATATGATCTTTCTTCTCCAAATCCTATAGTCGCTTGAGCCATTAAATTTATCAATGTCAGTCTTAACACTACTCATATTAATTTTGTTAGAATATAAATCAGAGATAGGGTTAGGAATCTCAGGTTGGCCATTCAGTGGCACATCCACCAAATATCCAATGCCATTGTCATCTACTTATGGATTCAATCTCTCCTGATCTTGAGGATCAATTTCCTCTAGTGCTTAATAATTGATTTCTTCCAATCTTGCTTGTAAACTATATTAATTTGTATCTTGTTTCTTGCAAAAAAATAGCTCTGATACCACTATTAGAATATGCAACTTCTAACTCATCAAAATACAAATTAGAACACAATAAGCATAATATGGTGTTTTTGCAAACTTTACATGCATTCGTGAAAAGTAGAAAAACTAAAAACAAGAGTCCACAACTAAACTCGATCCAACCCAATGAGCAAAACACAACACCCTAATACCTGAGTTAAGCAACTCAGATACTCGAGATTCAATCTCGATGCTTCGTCTCCCTCAAAGACAGAAACCCTCGGGTTCCACACACTTACGATCTCACAAATCGATCACACACACAAAATAAAAATCAAACACACAGAGTATCAAGAACACAATCACACACACACAACATAGATTGATGAGAGTTAGAGTTTGAGAAAACAAACAGAGAAAGATAGACTAGGGCACAATGATTTGATCTCAGATCACCACAGAAAAACAGGCTACGTCTCCATAACTTGCCTTAGAGTAACTTGATCTCCACTATAATCTATAAGTAATTACAAGTGTGAATTAGATTTCAAACCACATAACTTTTTTTTTTTTTTTTTTTTTATAATCTCTTTGATTTTCTCTCTATTTTCTCATGATTTTCCCTATTTTGTTCTCTCTCTCTCTCTCTCTCTCTCTCTCTCTCTCTCTCTCTCTCTCTCTCTCTCTCTCTCTCTCTCTCTCTCTCTCTCTCTCTCTCTCTCTCGCTCTCTCATGTATTTACAATTGAGCTCCAGAGAGTTTCTCTCTCTACTCTCTCAGTAACCCAGCTCGTAGGAGATTAATGAAGGTTTTAGGTAATTCTTTCAACCTTGATTTGGGTATTTATATGTTGTAAAAGTAATTGAGGTAATGAGGGATTTTAGTTGCTAAGCTGTATTTTTTCTTCTTTCGATTATTAAGGTGTCATTTGGTAACACTTTTGTTTTTTAATTTTTTAATCACAAAATGAAAGTAAAATTTTTGTTTTTAAAAAATTTATTTTTTAAAAAACAAAAATGTGTTCTGTAACCACTTTTGTTTTTCAATTTTAAAAACAGAAAACAAAAGTGTGTTCTGTAAAGTTCATTTTCATTTTTATTTTTTTGATTTTATTTAAGTCGGGTCAAGATTCGGGGTTGGATTCGGGTTCGGGTCAGAAGCCGGGTTCAGCGCCAAGGCAGTGAGGAGGGGATTTGGGTCCGGGTCTAGTTGTAATCCAAATGATTAATTAAGAAAAAAAATTGTTTATATAAATTTTGAAAGTGATTTTTTTTTCTTTTTAAAATTTTGATTTCTAATTATAAAATTGAAAAGTAAAAATAGTTTTATAGAACATGTTTTTGAAAAATACTTTCACTTTTTCACTTTTTAAAACAGAAAACTGATTAAAAAAGTGTTACCAAACGCCACCTAAACTTTTGGTTGTTGATTGTAACTGAAAGTAGTTAGCGTATTGTATTTAAGAGTTTATTCTGGTATTAGCCTACGGGTAAACTTGTAATTTTACCTGTTGTGGACTGTTATAAATAACTTCAGCTCATAAACAGAGAGATCGAGTCATAAATCATCTAAAAACGAATAATTTTTTGACATCTAACATACACATATATAAATATATTCATATATTCAGAAGCAATCTCAGTACACGAACATGATTCACGATTTTCTGTAGAAAACTAAATAATACATATATATATATACTAGTAAAAAGTTATGTACGAGACACGTATACTAAATTTTATGCTAATTTTTTTTTTATGTTATTTAAAAGTGATACAATTAAAAATTAAAGAAAAAATATTATTAGTTATTAGGTGAGATTATTATTATGTCTATAGGAAGAAATCCAAATTCATTAATCTTATCATCATAACTTTAATCAAATAGGGTTCTAGATATATGAACAATAAATAATCACGTAAAAATCAAAAATAATTATTTGAATAAAGACTTCAATATATACAGTTATATATATGAATCTCATTAATCAAAAATAATTATTCTATATATGAACAATAATTTATCACGCTATATGTTTGCCAATAAAGAAATCCACCTCTCATAGTCAAAAATAAATAATACATTGTAATACAGATCTTTGTAATAGAGTACTTAAAAGAAACAAAACTTCAGTTACCATAATCGAAAAAGGTTTAAGTGAACTAAATAATGACTAAGAAGATCTAAATTACACAATGAAAATAACATGTCTATATGAGTATAATTTTTTTGCTATATGAGCTTGATTGATCTAAGAGAAAATAGATAAACCTATAAACATATAAATATACTTAATATTAATTTTGACAAAGAAACAATTCAAGTATAAACACACTAATTACTCATTAAATAACCATAATGTATACATCATGGTAATTTTATTTTATTTGATATCAAATGATAGAGATTATTGAGGTTTTCAGCGATGGAAAACACACTATGATCAAAAAGTAATGCTCATTAATTGTATATTTCAAAGAAACCCAAATTTCTATGAATGTCTCTAATAAGATATAAACAATAAAGTTGTAAATTAAAAAAAAAAAGTAGCAAAATTTCAGTTAATATAAGAAATAGAACAAATTGAAGATTTATACAATACTGGAATTTGAACTCTTAGAGGCCATTAGCGAAGGGGTGAAACTCGTTAGATCCCCTAGTAGAACACTACCTTAATGGTCTAAACACAAAAATTGTAGAAATCAAAATATGAATAAATTAGCATCATCAACAAAAGAAAAATTAAAGGGAAAAAACTTAATAATTACGTGACAAATAATTATTAATTGAATTAAAAAGTTAAGATTATAAGATTAATTCAAATTATTGTTCATATATTGATTAAGGATTATAATCTTAACTTTAATCAAATAGGGTTTATAAAAGAGGCATAAATAATCAAATAGGGTTAGAAATACGGTAATTAAAGAAAATCTGAAACCCTATTTTTTTTTTTTGAATTTAATGGGATTTATTTTATTTTTATTTTATTATATATAAATAAAAAGTGACTCTTGAATTTCTCATAAACCGTTTTATTTTTAATAATAAACCATAGGGTTAGAAATACGGTAATTAAAGAAAATCTAGAATCCTATTTTTTTTTTTGTTGGATTTAATGGAATTTATTTTATTATATATAAATAAAAAGTGACTAATGAATTTCTCATAAACTATTTTATTTTTAATAATAAACCATCTTATTTTTAATATATATAAAAAGTCACACAGAAATTTTTCAAAAATCAAGAATCTATATATATATTTATATATAAAGGAGAAGTATAAGGCGGTGACGTGACGGCCTAAAAATACTTCAAAGTCATCTTTCTTTTTTCTCCTTAATTCTTTCAATTTTTTAATTAGTTAATTAATCTCATATTTCTTTCTAATTTTTTAATATTATTATTAATAATTTTTTTAATATTATATTAATAAATTTTAAATTAGGAATAGATATATATTTTTTAACCGTATAGTGTAGCAAATCAAATAAAAATAACATTATTTTTTAAAAAATAAAAATAATTAACATCACATGCCTTATTATTCAAAAAATATATAAATTATATCTATTCTATATAAAGTGTGCCTATATAACTGAAATTCTTGGTTTATGAGAAATTTATGGGTAACTTTTTATTTTTATTTAATAAAATAATAAAATATTATTTATATATAATAAAATAATAATAAAACAAATCCCATTAATATTTGAATATTTGAATTGATATTTCATATTATTTGAGCAGCATAAATCTATTCTATATAACTGAATTCTTTTTTTTTAAAAAAAAATTATATATCAAAAGTACATATATAAATTCTTTGTTTAACGTTATTTTTTAAAAAAACTTGATGAATGGTATCGTCAATGATGAAAATCTCCATTGCCCATTAACAAGTATGGTGGCTTTGATTGATGGTGGGGGTGAGAAGAAGCCCAAATTTGTTAAGAAATTTTGTGATATGATGTTTGTAGTTTATGTGAATAATGAAATGTTTGAAGAGGCTATAGGGGTTTTTGAATATGCTTATGAGAATGGGTTGGAGATTGAGGAAAGGTCTTGCTTTGCTCTTTTGGTTGCTTTAAAGAAATCTCATAAGGTGGAGTTGTGTTTAGCCTTCTTTGATCGGATGGTTAAGAAAGGAGTTGAAATTACAGTTCATTCTTTGACTACTGTGATTAATGGGTTGTGTAAGAAAGGTGAGTTTCAAAGGGCAAAGGCTTTAATGGATGAGTTGGGTATTAGAGGGGTTAAAGCTAATGTTTTCACTTACAATGGTTTTATAGATGCATATATTGAAAGAAAGGACTTTGAGGGCGTTAAGGAGATATTGAGCTTGATGGAAAGGGAGAATGTGAATTATAATGCTGTGACTTATACACTTTTGGTAGAGTGGTATGGTAGCTGTGGGAAGATTGAAAAAGCAGGGCAACTGTTTGATGAAATGCTTGAGAGAGGGATAGAGCCAGATATTTATGTTTACACTGCATTAATCAAATGGAGTTGTAGACCAGGGAATTTGAAAAGGGCATTCTCATTGTTTGATGCATTAACTATGACAGGCCTTAAACCGAACACTCACACTTATGGAGCTCTGATTACTGGTGTAGGCAGCAGAGATTTTGCTAAGTGAGATGCAAAACGTTATTTTTTAACGATTTTAAAACATCGATTCAGTTTGTTAATTACTTTTAATAACTTATTTTTTTTTTAAAAAAATAAATAAATTCATATAAAAAAATCATTCAGTTTGTTAACGTTAAAGACGATTTTTTATGAAGTTGTTAATCTATTATTCATATAATCGTAAAAGAATAAAAAAACCAATAGACTCTTCCCTTCCATTCCCACTCCCAATCTCAATATTTTCGTATCTTATTCACACTCAAAGGTGAGCATTATGATGAAGAAGTCTCCGAGGTCACTCAAATTTGTTCCCTCGAAGTGGCCGGAAGGCGAACCGGAGGACCGACGGCTGTGGCGAAGCCAAAATACCCAAATCTCCTCCATTACTGATGGTTGAAACCACAACCTCGCCTGTGAATCCGGCGACGATTCGACAACTTTCCATACATATCCCAGAAAATCAACAAAGAACGAAGCGATCGCATCAGTGCCAAATGCTTGTGGCCAAAACGATTGATTGAATGAAGCCAAAATAGAACGAAGGAACTCCAAGACCACTGCTTTAGGACGGAGATCGGCGGAATCTGGGCATTTTGAAAGGAACCGAGCCACAGCAAGGACGACATTGAGCTGAGGGCGCAAAACCCTAGGAGATCCAGCGACGAGAGCCTCGGACACTCAGACACTCACCTCACTGGCTCACTCATTCTTCAACCGATACTCGAAAGAAATTGCGATGATTTGGGCAAAGGTTAGATTTTCTTAATGTGGATTTCCAATTTGTTCTTGCATATTATGGAAGATTTTGTTATGTGGATCAAATATAGCTTTAGTAAATTAGAGAAACTCTTGCTTGTCAATTTTTTTTCCTAGAAATTTGCATACAGAATTTGAAAGTATTGTGGTATGTAGGTTGGTACATGTAGGAAAACTTGATGAAGAGGCTTGTGTTTGAGTGATAGCACTGGCTTTCTGCAAAAGTTGAGAAACACTAAAAGTAACTTTCACTCTATGATTTGGGATTAACGTTTAGCTTTTGTGTATAGTTGATAAATGTGGAATCAAGGTGGATTGATCTTTCTTTTATTGAGTGAATGTTCTCCTTGGTATTTTTTTTAAAATCCTTTTAGTCAAGTGGGGACATCTGCTTAAATGAAATTTGAATGAGCTCTTTTGCATAATGGTTATTTTGATGTTTGTTAAAATGAACACGTGAAATTAATAAGTTTGTACAGTTCCCATGTATCAGTTTTTATATATTAATTATTTTGTTTGTAGAGATGCTTTTGTTGATTATTGGATCAATGGAAATATGTTGACTATGGATATGGCTACTCAAATATATGTTATTCTAAAGCAATCGGATCTTAAGTACCTTACTCAGGTTATCTTTTATTTTATTTTGTCTTCTTAAATTCATTCCATGTGAATTATGTCATCATAGCCAGCTAATTGTCTTTGAAGATCCAAAAGTTTTTAATTTCTTGTTGCTAAGGATTGGAACTGTGTTCAAAATCGTAGTATTTCTCTTGTTTGATTAATTGATACGATATATACTTTTTCAATGCTTCTTTGACGACAGGTTGACTTTAAGCCTGTGCTACATGAACTGTTGGCAACTCATCCAGGGTTAGAGTTTCTACAAAGCACACCTGAGTTTCAGGAAAGATATGGTTTGTTCTCCATGATTAAATGTTTACCGTTTCCCATGATTCATTATTTATTACTTTTGGAAAAGTTTTGATGTATAACATTAATTGATTTAGGTTTCTTATGAATTTGTATTTTATTTGCACGTATAAACTTCACTATTGCTAAACCTGACTAATCTTTTTTTTAAATATTTTAACAGGAAGTTTGTGGTAGTTTGCAATGACGTCGAACTTGAAGTTGGGAATTGCATTCATATCTACAGTAGTAAAATTCAACATCTTTGTTGTCTATTAGTTTATTTTCTGAGAAGTTTGAATCTTTCTATTGACCTGATATATCTTGCTTCATGGCTGATAGTGTTCTTAATGTATGCATTTAAAGTAGTTATGGTTTGATTATTTACTTAGTTGTATTTTATTAATTCCAATAAAAATGGGTCATATCAATTTTGATGTTGAAACTTTTGGACAGGAAGGAGGTCCAAGCGGGCAATGACAAAAACATTATTTTAGCTAATTATTTTTTTACCATATCGGTCAGTTCAGGTTTCTCAGAGGTTCGATTTGCTTTTGTATTGCATTTCTTAAACATAATATGATGAAGACAAAACGAACAGATGATTAGCAAAATCTCAATCTTTCTATTTTTCTTAAAACAGTTATTTTCATAATGTACATGTACATTGTCTTAGAAAAATGTAACTCTATTGGTTGGGTTGGGTGGATAAGTTGTGTGATACATTATTCAAATTCTTGTTTGTTCTCTCATCCTTAAAAAATGAAACTTGGAAATCTGAATACTGGAACTCTTCATCTGGTTAGGTCTTCGAGTTCTTTCGGAGGTATTTCTTTCTTATTATGATCTTCATTGAAGAGTTATTGATCTTCCATGTAATGGTAATTGGTACAATTTATCATATATAATTTTTGTTAAAATAAAAAATGCAGAGTTAATACAATTTTATATTTGAGTTGATACAATTTTTTTTTTAATTATTAATTGTATCACTTTTAAATAAAGTAAAAAATACCTAGCATAAAATTTACTATACGTGCCTCGCATGTAATTTTTTACTAGTATATATATATATATAACTATTTAGCCGTGTAGCAAATCAAATTACATTAGCTTTTTTCAAAAAATAAAAATAAAACTAATTAATATCACATGCCTTATTATTCAATATATATATATCTCTTTAGATAATTAGTATTTTATTCCTTATTTAACCGTAGTTGTGTTGCAAAATTATTTTTGTAGCTTCTCAATTTTTTTTTTAAAAAAATCTATCTTCTATTCTATTCAATAGAGCAAAAAATTTTAATATAGCATCTCCTTCAATAATAATCTTAAATTGTATTGAGATAATAGATGTGGTTTGAATAATAATAAGAATACATGGAGTTATTTCAAGGAGATGGTATCCCCAAAACTGTAATTTTTTTAAAAAAAATTAAAAAAATAGTATATGGAGTAATTTCCCTAAAATATATATCTCTATTTATTTTTTTCCTTATTTTTTCATTTTTTTTATTTTATTTTCTTACAAAAATAATAACTCCAGATCTATCACCTCTTTTTAAATTTTTTTGTAAGTTAAAATGATAGCGAGTTAGTGAGATACGGTAATAACAACAGGTGATATACAATGATGAGAACAATTTTGAATGATCGAGATATACAGAAGAGTGTTATATGAACCATATGGGGCTTCCATTATAAAAAAGAGATTTTGTAATTACATGTCAAGCTGTCCTATTTGTACACCTAACTTCTCATATTATTCAAAAAAAAAAAAAATTATATGAAAATTAGTAATTTTAATTTTTTTTTAAATATCCGTCGCGAAGCGCGGGTTGTTAGCTAGTTTTGTTATATAGACACACTTTATATAGAATAGATATATAAATTCACACTTAGCTTTAGATATTTAAGTGACGAGAATTAATTTATTCAAAATATTCAAGTGAGGGATGAATAATTTTATTCAATGGTGGTATTCTTTTTCATTTGATCATTAGCAAAATGATGAGATAACTCTCAATCACCATATCCAAGTAAATTTTGATAAGTTTGTTTATATGTACGTCGAAACGCTTTTCATCACATGAGTATAGACATATATAAGAAAAGATAAGAGAGGGTATTATAATGAGATACACCTTGATATTAATTGATCTTATCAATAAAGCATATTCTTCTTTTTGTACGTAGATGCTTTAGTTTAATTATGCTTTATGTGATAACTAGACATGTGGAAATACCATTTATGTAACATATATGGATTTCATTATCGATGCTTGGCAAAGTACTTCATACAATAATAATTTCAATACAGGAAAGATCGATTACCCAACAAAGAATATCAATATAGTACTTCATAATTTGAGTGTATAATAACTATGATTGAGTCACTGGGTATTCTCATGACTAAACAGTGTTTCTAGGTATCTGTATATATATTTAGGGAGATTCGTTGGTATTTGTTTTTAACGTGGAAATTTATTTAATTTTCTCATGGACGATCTAGACAAATTATACCTTAATTTTTGTTTATATATATATAATATTATACATTATAGTTATAAAACAGCACCTCTTACTTATTTTTGAAAAATTATAAATAATTTAGGGTATGTAGAAAATAAAATTTAAAATTATCTGTTGCACGATTGTAAAAAGAAATATGTAACTAAATATTTAAGTTTATTTCATCACTTTAAATATTCAAAATATATTTAAAAAAAAAACAAGATATTTCATATAATTGTAAAATATGTTTTCATGTAAAAGATTATTGAGATAATTTTTTAAGGTATATCAAAATTGAAAACATTCTTACAGTAAAAACAAAAGTCATGCTCCACCTAAAACATTTCCAATATAAATATTATTGTGTGGTTGAATACACTCATTAAACAATGTTGTGCCTTTACAGCAAATCATTTTTCAGAATAATTAATTGAGGACTTTCTACAATGTATGTGGAAAATTGAAAGCGAGAAAGATAAAACCAAAGGTACCAAACTCATTAACTAGTGGTGAGTTCTGTGAACCAAAAAAAATAAAAACTAAGGCTATATTTATTTATTTGTTTTGTTTTTAGTCATGTGAATTATAGAAAACAAAAACTACTTGAAAAATTTCGAACACAAGGTATATAGAAAAGCTTCTTTCACGAAAAATAAGAGGACAATATATAATTGGTATACATTTTATTTTCTATAATTAAATCTCTATATATCTAGGTGGAATTCAAAGCAGAAGCCAACTACTATCTTATTTGTTTTCTTATGAAAATTCTTTTGTTGGTTAAATGTTATTATAATAATTAATTATTGAGGGTAATACAGATGTTAGTAATTCTTAGAAACACTTTGGTACATGTTAGTTAGGTTCTGTTAGAGTTGTTAATTAGTTTGTTATTTAGTCAGAGTCGGTTGTAAGTTAGTTGCTCTGCAACTAACATTTCTTGCTGGTTTAATTGTCTTACAGAGCTATATAAGCTCTTTCTTCAGCTGTAACATTCAATTGAGAATACATAATAATACAGCTCTGATTTCTTTCCTCTGTTATTCTCTCTATTCTCATATGGTATCAGACGTTTTTCGGCCCTTAGCTTCCATGGCCCGACCTTCGACACGTTCTCAAGATGGTGCTCATCCATCGACGGTCGACACCCAAACAGCAGAGATCAATTCCGATCATCTCCCTGCTGCAAATCACTCAGCTTTTCCATCTCGCAATCCACAACCTAGGGTTCAATCTCAAAACCCAGATCCGGTTCCCCAAGATTCAGCCACCATTGTTGAAGACAACACAACTCAAGCACTTCATTCCGTTCGATTCTTGATGATCATTCCGGCCCTTCTTCCTCGGCACGGTGATCACCCGGCCTTGTGCTTGTGTCCACGGTCCTCAACGGCCCCAATTATCAACCATGGAAACGAGGAATTACAATGGCCACGGCGCCAAGAACAAGATTTCGTTCATCAATGGCTCTATCCCTCGGCCAGAACCTGGTAATTCTAATCTCAATTCTTGGTTAAGGTGCAACAATATGGTAATGTCTTGGTTAGTTAATTCTGTTTCACCCGACATTGCACAAAGTATCATGTACTTTGATTTAGCTACTGATATGTGGAACGATCTTGCTGAGCGTTTCAACGAGGGCAATGGCCCCAGAATTTTTCAATTGCAGACCCAAATCACTCGGCTTCAGCAGGGTGATTCTTCGGTTTCTGCCTATTTTACCAAACTAAAATCCCTATGGGATGAGTTGAAAGAGTTTCAACCAATAACAACTTGCACTTGTGGTGCAATGAAAATTTTCTTGGATTCTTACAATCAAAACCAAGTCATTCAGTTCTTGACTGGTTTGAATGAATCCTATGCCTCGGTTAGAGCCCAAATTTTGCTCAATGACCCAATCCCTAACTTGTCCCGAGTCTTTGCTATGATCACTCAAGAAGAGCGTCAAAGATCCCTCGGTTCATCTGAAACAATTCCCCTTGCTGCTGCCTCGACTTCCACCAACCCACCTAGATCCAAGAAGCCTCGCCCATCTTGCTCCAACTGTGGAAAACCAGACCATTTAGTTGATAAGTGCTATTTTCTACATGGGTTTCCTCCTGGATATGGTGACAAAAGAAAGCAAGACAAGGGAAAAGCCAAGGCCAATACTGCCTCTACAAACAACTCGAAATCTGATGTTCAAGGTCTCAATATGCATCGATCTTACCTCTCAATGCCAACATCTAATTTCACTACTTAGCCAACAACTTGGCCAAACCGGCAATGCCGAAACTCCGGCCAGACCCTGCAGCTTCGAATCTAGCAGGTACAACATCCATTTCTTTTGCAAATTCTTGGATAATTGATAGTGGGGCTACCCACCACATGTGTTTTAACATTAATTGTTTCTCCTCTTTTACTAATGTTTCCTTTCCCAAGTTTGTCACATTACCAAATGGACAAAATATACCTGTTCAAAAGGTTGGAACTGTCAAGCTAAATTCGCATATAACACTACAGAATGTGTTATACATCCCACAGTTCACTCTCAACCTTTTTTCTCTCACCGATTTTATACTCAATAATCCTAATGACATTGTGTTTCATCGAAATTCTTGTGAAATTCAGGATCTTACTCTGAATGTGGTGATTGGGACAGCTAAAAGATGTGGGAAATTGTACTTGATTCAACAAGACGACTCCACTGCTACAGCAGCTGCTACTTTCCCTTTTTCTTTCAATAAAACCAATGTAAATCAATGGCATAATCGCCTTGGACATCCTTCGATGTGTATCTCAAGTTTCTTTAATAAAGAACATAATATTTCACATCCAAATTCTATTAAACATTGTCATATATGCCATTTGGCTAAACAAAAACGCTTACCCTTTATCTCCAATCATAATTTTTCAAAGCATATCTTTGATTTGGTTCATATGGACATTTGGGGCCCTTTTCACATTCTAAGTGTGGAAGGTTACAAGTATTTTCTCACCATAGTGGATGACAAAACTAGATTTACTTGGCTTTACATGCTCAAGAATAAATCTGATGTTCAACATATTATTCCCTCATTTTTTCATATGATTTGTACCCAATTCTCCACTTCCATTAAAGCAATTAGATCTGACAATGCTAAAGAATTAAATTTACAATCTTTTTTTGCCTCCAAAGGCATCCTCAATTACCATTCTTGTGTGGAGAGACCACAACAAAATTCTGTAGTTGAAAGGAAACATCAACACATATTAAACATAGCACGGGCACTAGGATTCCAATCCAATCTACCTCTGGTCTATTGGCCATACCTAGTTCAAACCGCCACTTATCTCATGAATAGAACTCCCTCAAAAATGCTTAAAGGATTGACTTCATATCAACTCTTACATGGTACAACCCCCAAATATGACCATCTTAGAAGTTTTGGGTGTTTAGCCTATGGTTCTACCCTTCCCTCTAAAAGGCATAAATTCACACCAAGAAGTCGAGCCTCCGTTTTCATTGGCTACCCTCAAGGCATGAAAGCCTATACCCTTCTTGACATTGAAAGTAAACAAATCTACACTTCACGAGATGTGATTTTTTATGAAACAATATTTCCATTGTTTTCACTCACATCCCCATCTGAAGTTAACAAAATCCTTTCTGATAATGTCCTTCCCACCATGAAACCAATCACTCAACACATTCATGCTCCTACTGATGTGGTGTTACCCTTTTCTACTAAAAATTCCATTTCACAACAACACCACCTTTGTTGGCATGTCACCTACACTTCCCCGTGTCACTCCCACTGGTTTTTTAACACCAGATTTACCAACAACACATGTTCCAGCAGCTGTTTTATCACCAGCCCTGGTTCCAAAACAACACCCAGCCGATGGTTGCACATCAAATTCAGATGCAACATCAACCCCAGCAGATGGTTGCACACCACAACCTGCTGCACTACCACCTGATGCATCAGCACAGATCACACACGTTCCACCACCTGCTGGACTCACACCAGCACCTACTTCCCCACATCCCACAACAGATGGTTCAATACCTCCTAAACCATCTCCCATAAATACCACAAGGACTGGCAGAGCATTAAACAAGCCAAAACACTTGCAAGACTATGTCTGCCATGCCTCTTCAACCGCTCATCCTATTGAGCAATACCTATCCTACATTAAATTACATCCCACTTTTCGAGCAGCTGTCCTTGCAGCCTATTCCCAAATTGAACCTCAGTCTTATGCTGAGGCATCTCAATTTAAACATTGGCTATTAGCAATGGACAAAGAAACTGATGCCCTTGAAAAAAACCATACTTGGGTTGTCACTAAACTACCCCCTGGCCATAAAGCCATTGGATGCAAGTGGGTGTACAAAGTCAAATATAATGAAAGTGGGGCTGTTGAAAGGTTCAAAGCTCGACTAGTTGCCAAGGGCTTTACTCAAAGACATGGCATTGATTACTCTCAAACTTATGCTCCCGTGGCTAAATTCAACACTCTCAAAATTTTTTTAGCCCTTGCAAAGAATGAACAATTGGAATGTTCACCAATTGGACATCAACAATGCCTTTCTACATGGGGACCTTCATGAGGAAGTTTACATGAAAATTCCCCCGGGTTACAAGGCTCCTCCCAACACGGTATGCAAATTGAATAAAAGCATCTATGGCCTAAAACAAGCCTCTAGGCAATGGTTTAGCAAATTGAGCCAAACTCTCATTTCTGATGGTTTTTCCCAATCACTTTCAGATAACTCTTTATTCACAAAACGAACCAACACCTTTTTTCTTGCCATCTTGATATATGTGGATGACATCATCGTTGCTAGCAACAATGACAATGCCATCTCCTTTTTTAAAACATATCTTCACGACAAGTTCAAACTTAAAGACCTTGGCACCATTCGATTCTTCCTTGGCCTTGAAGTTGGGAGAACAAAACAAGGCATCTCGGTCTCCCAACGACCATTTACCATCCAATTACTCAAAGACACGGGATATATAGGTGCCAAACCGGCTTCTACTCCCATGGAGACCAACTTAAAACTAAGTAAGGACAAAGGAAACATTCTTCCCGATCCTAATGTTTTTCGAAGTCTAATTGGCAAACTAATATACTTAACCATAACACGGCCAGACATCTCTTATGCCGTCAATCATCTTAGCCAATACTTGACTTGCCCTCGAATCCCCCATGTCCAAGCTGCACATCGCATCTTGCAATACCTCAAAACTACACCTGGACAAGGATTGTTTTTTCCTTCAAACACCACACCATCTATTTCAGCATATGCTGAAACTAGCTTATCACCCTCAAACGTTCAGATCTCCTTTTTTTCTGACGCTGATTGGGGGGCTTGCCAAGACACAAGGCGATCCATTTCAGGTTATTGTCTCTTCCTTGGCAGCTCTCTTGTATCATGGAAATCAAAAAAACAACAAACCGTCTCTCGATCTTCTGCTGAAGCTGAATATCGAGCTATGGCCAATGCCACTTCCGAACTCACATGGATCCTCGCTCTCCTCAAAGACTTTGGCATCAACCACTCCACTCCCGCTTCACTCTATTGTGACAACACTGCTGCCATTCACATCAGCGAAAACCCCGTCTATCATGAACGCACCAAACACGTGGAGATTGACTGCCACTTCATCCGAGAGAAGGTCCAAGATGGCTCCATCAAACTAATGCATGTTTCTTCTCAACACAACCTCGCTGACATTTTTACCAAAGCTTTATTGCCTACTCATTTTTCCAATATTGTATCCAAGATGGGTTTAATTAACATTTACACTCCATCTTGAGGGGGGCTCTTAGAAACACTTTGGTACATGTTAGTTAGGTTCTGTTAGAGTTGTTAATTAGTTTGTTATTTAGTCAGAGTCGGTTGTAAGTTAGTTGCTCTGCAACTAACATTTCTTGCTGGTTTAATTGTCTTACAGAGCTATATAAGCTCTTTCTTCAGCTGTAACATTCAATTGAGAATACATAATAATACAGCTCTGATTTCTTTCCTCTGTTATTCTCTCTATTCTCATAGTAATTGAATGGCCTTGAAATATGCACATTGAATCTGATTATGATAAAATTTAATTGATTCTCCAAATGGAGTGGATCAAATGTGAATCTGTTAAGGTTATCATGTTCAACAGAACTTGACAGAGCTTGAAATCCTAATTATTAATTCTCATTGTTATTTGACATTTGTAACATTAAGTGATAAACATCTGTTCAATAATGGTAGGGTATGTATATATATATAAAATATATAATTGATATAGATAGGCTTATACCAACATCAGATATATACAGATGAAGAATATATATAAATATATATTTTATATTAAAGTTTTTTAAAACTAGCTAAGTATAGTTGTGATTTTATTAGAGATTTTTGATAAAATTCTCTAATGGGATTGTATTGCAAATTCTTGGCTGTATATATATTTAGTGGTAAGAATATAAGGAAATGGGGGACCAACATGGATTGTCTGGTAATGGGCAATGGGTTTTATTTTTTGCCCATTTCTATTATGTATATAGTTGCATATTAGAGCATCTTTTTTCTTTTCTCATGTTACATGTCCTATACTTTAATCAATGGCCGGTGGGTATGATAAAAATTATTTAGTGCTGTCTGTTGGTGGCACGTGCGGGATACCATATATGTATGTACCCTCACACGTACCAATAGAAAAACCTTTCCCAAATCAGTAGCTTACCTAGAATTCAAAGTGAGGAGAGGCGTATTTTTTTTTTTTTTGTAAGTGAGGGAGGGCAAACAAATAATAAAAAAAATACATTTAATGAGATTAGAACCTTGTCCTCTAACCTATATGATAGTACCTTAACCATAACCATGCACCAAAATTAATATTATAACTATAAATATCATCTTTTATGACAAATACATATTATAATTAATTAAATTACATATATATATATATATATATATTTTTTTCCCATTTTTTTTTATATGTGGGTCTTCCCCTGCCTTAAATGATGTACACGTGCCGGTCACATGATGGGGCCAATGTATTTGACATTCTCTCTTATTCGATTGGTTATACCTGCACTAACTAGCTATTTGGTAGTATTTGAATCCAACCATATATATACCATGCATTATATAAATCTATATTTATATATACGTATCAAAATATTAGGGTAGGGATATGAACCAAATTTTGTCAACTCTAGTGACCCTACTATGTGTGATACCAGTCAATGAAAGAGATTCATTGTTATAATGAGTTTTCTCTTGGTCAATTAATTTGTTTTCAACGGCCATTTCAGACAGTGAAACATATTAGTATTTATTTAAAATGATGATTCATCAATTAATTATTCACTTTCATTCACGTTTGAGTTTATCTAAATTAAAAGGACATGTGTAAATTATTAGAGAAATAACAATGTTAGCTGAAGGGTCTAGTTCATCAAGAAATAAATGAAAAAATAATCAATAATTAATAACATGATTTATACTTTATTAGGACCACAATCTTAATTTAAAATATTGCTATCATTCTCGTTTTTTCAATTAAAACATGGCAGAATATACCATAGATGAAATTATTGCATGATCATGCTTTTAGCCTGGTTTGCTTTTCGGGGTGTAAATTATAAATATTAATTATAATTTACTTTATATATATACCTTCTTTTTTTTAGGTCATAGATTGAATGATACTCGTAATTCCTACCTTCTTTTCCTAACAAATGACACGAGTTGACTAAATATATATATATAGTATATATGTGAACCACTAATTCTCTATTAGGTTCTGATATTGTTAGTTATAACTGCCACTTTAATGGAGAAAGTATATCATAACACGAACGACTTATAAAAATGTGTTTTTATTTATTATGTTTAGTCATCTTTAACTTCTTGCTAGATTTGGTCAGTTCAATTCATCAGCTGAAGCCCCACGAAACCCAGATGAAATAACAAGATTTCTTATTGTTAGGATGTGGAATGAGTTAGTAGAATAGACCTTGGCTAAGGTTGTTCCATCTTGAAAAATCGTGTTTTTACAAATGCCAATAAGTATACTAAATTTTAGAAATGTCACGACCCGAGCCCTAGGCCGTGGCAAATATGTAATATCCATAATTTGGGTGGTCAAAAGTCACACTTTGACCTTGGTTGAAAAATAAAGCTTATAAATGATCCTTTAATTTATATCACGGAATACTAACTTAAAAAGTAATGGATTAACTCCTATATTAATAGGAAAATATTAGTAACAAAATCAGGACCACTCATCAATATAAAAGAAAAATAATATCCCCACAGTTATGTAATCACCAAATAGATAGATTTAATAAGTCAATAAAATACCAAAATAATACCTACCATCCATCATTCCTCATTTCTAACTAGTACATAGCTAATTTAAGTCATCTAGACCATCCATTTTAGCTTAAATACAAAATCAGTTTCATTAGAGGGTTAAAGAGTAAAATAAGACTAAACTAATAACGACTTCCTTTCCCAACGGTACCATCCTCATCCACTAGCATCAAACTGAGTTCCTAGAATGGGAGAAAATAGGGGGTGAGCTTATAAAGCCCAGTAGGAAAACAACTAATATCAAATGACCCTTGATTTAATAAAATTCCTGCATAGTTAGCTTTCTACAAATAAAATATCTCACCACTAGTATAAAAATGTATAAACAAAATAGAGAGACCACAAATAATCACAAATCAAACGTCAAATGCATATCACACCGTCCACTAGACCCCTAGCTCTCAATACCAATCATAGAAAACGACATACAAAATCGAGTAGTCGCATCTGATATCCACCATAATACCGGGGCTCAGATTTACTTCACTCCCTGTACAGATTCTAGGTCTTTCACCTACAGGTGAGTGCACACCTGATCTACCTATGATGACACAGAGACTAGGTCGTGAAACAACAATATGCACCGAACATGATCAACATGGCTCTCATCGGTATAACCAAAGCAGGAAAATAATAAGCATAACAAAGACCATATTCCTTTTTATTTTTAAAAAAATTTGACAGCATAACAGCTGTATTTTGAATCAACCCAAAAATCATAACCTGCATAAATATTTGCACACAAAAATATATTTGGCACTCAGTGCCCCAGAACAGTCCATAAAAAAATATGCAGATTAAGTTTTCAATTTTTCAAACAATTTGTAATTCATAAAAAAATTTGAATATGTCAAGTGTTATACAACACATATAACAATTAAGTCCAATAACCAAGTTGAGTCCCTACCTCTCCCAAGTCGTTAAACTTTATCCAAAAGACAATCTTAAGCTCTCAAGTCCCGAGCTCCAATTGTTTAGTCCAATCTTACATATTACTCTCACCTATACCACCAAATGGTTAAATAATTATCATTATCGCATTCTACATTCAAAACCGAGTCCAACGACATATTACTCCAATTGTTTAGGATTCCGAAACCTCACCTAAGCGGTGCACATTAACAATCGGTGGCGGTAAAAATTGGTGTACGGAAACGTCGCCGAAAATAGGAGTAGTGTATATCAAAATGACAAGCTCGATGAGTATATCACACCCATGCCAACCGTTTGTCAAAACGGTACACGATGTCACCGGAAAGTCGTTGGATAGGGGCACAACTACAAAAATGTCACCGAAAAAAGTAGCGAACCGGAAAAATGGTTTAGTGTAGCTTGTTCTGCTCGACGAGCTGAGTTTAGTGGTGAAAACCTCTTGTCAAACGGACGCCGAAGGTGACCGAAAAATCCGTTCAAACTTTGAAACCCCAAACTTTGACTTGCGATCCTAAGCTAACGGCGGCGAGAGGAGCAGCGCCGCTGTTGGGTTTTATGCCCTAAATAAAACTCCATTTCAATGTAATCTATTTTATTCAACATCAATAAAGAAACAGAAGTATTTTTCATTCATTTGTGTATGTTTTGGTCACTTTATCAATTTCTTGTCTATTTTATTTATAAATTCATCTTAAACCCTTTTCACATACTTGATCCTGTTTATTGTGTTGTCATCACATTGGAAAGTAAACATGACTATGTGAATAAAATTTCCTAGATTTATCAGACACAGGGTTTTACTGATATGATAATCTACAACAAGAGCTTACTTGCATTTGAAGAAATGTTATGTTCTTTCTAGAACATTGGTTAAAGTAAAGCTCAAGTTGGATGCATGGAGTATGCATCGGAAGGGACCGATATTGAACTTTGACTTAGATTTAATTAAACTTACCGTAAAATCTATTCAAGTCAATATCGCCAAGTTGATCCTAGATCAAATGTTCTTAATCCTGTTATGATTAGGCTCAATCTTGAAAGGCTATTCGTGTTCTTTGATTTGTTAGTTAAGCCTACTTTTAGGTCAGGGTGATACGTACATTTTGGGAACACGGTAGTGCAATTGAGTGGGAGCGCTAACATGAACATGGAATCTATAGCTTCAATCTGGCGAATAGTAAGCAAAGGATGATCTCCTTCGAGCTTGACCAAACGAACATAAATGGTGGAGTACTCATTTCACATAAGCTGAAATATCATTTATACGGGGTCAAGTGTTTTAAGGATAAAATACATAGTAGGTGTTACGGTAATCTAATCCCTTTACAGTGTAGATCATTCATATAGAGGATCATTGATCACATTAGGATTATAACAATGGATAACTAATGATGCGTCTATATGGTGGAACATATAGAGCATTCTATATACTGAGAGTGCAATTCTAAGTTCTATGCGTGGATTCAACGAAGAATTAATAAGTTAGTGAATTTTAGTGCTAAATTCTTGATCTACTTATTGGAAGCTCGGTTATATAGACCCATGGTCCCCGCACTAGTTGAGATAATATTGTTTGTAAGACTCATGTAATTGGTTTTGATTAATCAATTATAATTCTCAAATTAGACTATGTCTATTTGTGAAATTTTCACTAAGTAAGGGCGAAATTGTAAACAAAGAGTAATTAGGGGCATATTTGTTAATTATGATACTTTGTATGGTTCAATTAATAAATATGATAAATGACAATATTATTTAATAATTATTTATAGTTTTTTAATAGTTAGAATTGGCATTTAAATGTTTGAATTAGAAAATTGGTGTTTTTGAGAAAATCAGATACAAAAGTGTTAAAACTGCAAAATTGCAAAAAGCAAGGCCCAAACCCAATAAGCCATGGCTGGCCACTTTTGTAGGCAATTTAAACTGATATTTTCATTATTTTAATGCCAAATAATTCAAACCTAACCCTAGTGGAATGCTATAAATAGATAGTGAAGGCTTCAGGAAAATTACACTTCTGATTCAGAAAACCTGAGCCTCTCTCTCTACCTTGGCCGCCACCCTCTCTCTCTCTTCTTCCTTGATAATTTCAAAACACCTTAGTGATTAGAGTAGTTCCCACACACAGCAAGCAATACCTCAATCATAGTGAGGAAGATCGTGAAGAAAGATCATCAGCAAAGGAGTTTCAGCATCAAAGATTCAGAGAAAGAGATCCAGGTTCAGATCTTGATAATACTCTGCTACAGAAAGGATACAAGGGTTAGAGATCTGAACGGAAGGAGTCATTTAATTCCGTTGCACCCAATGTAAGGTTTCTTAAACTTTATACGTGTTTATTTCATCGTTTTAGAAAGTTCATATTTAGGGTGTTAATCAACATACTTGTGAGTAGATTTAAGATCTTGGTAAAATAATTTCTAACAGCCGCTTGGGGGGTGAGGTCGCCGGCACTAGGAGGTTCGAGTGGTCCGGCGCGTGAGTTCAGGCAGTGGCCGGAGGTGGGTCGCCGAAGTTTGTGGGTTTTTTTTTTTTTGAGTTTAGAAGAGAGAGAAATAGAGATATAGATAGAGAGAGAGAGGGGGGACGACAGGGGTTCAGTTTTATTACATATATAATTTTTTTATACATATATATATTATTATATTTATTTATTTATTTATTATATATATATACTCGGAAACCGAGTCTTCACAAGTAAAAATACTGTTGTATCAGTCTGCAGCAGAATGTAATTGTGTCACTATAGAACACAGTTTTACAGAAACAAACTAGAAATAAATAGTACATAATTTAAAAACTTACATAGTAATAGTCCACAGTGTTACAAAAATTAATAATAAACCTAAGATCAATTTGTATATAACATAGAACACAATAATAATATATAATAATTAGGTATGCGCACCTGGTTGATCCATAGCAATTACCTCAATTCGATCCATAGTAATTACTTCAATTCGATAGTGCAATACTATCAACTAAGTCTTCCTCCCTAGATCTCTAAATCAGAAGCAGTTTATTTATCTGATATCAATAATATACAATTGTGATGAGACAATATGTATTTATAGAGTTAGGGAGGGGACTTAGCTACATAACCGTAGTTGGACTGGGCCTGCTCATCAAAGGCTTCAGTTAACTAGAAAAGCCCACACTTCTGCTTCACCTAGACTTTACACACAGATGCTAAGCCCATTAACAAGTGATCACCAACAATATGGGCTAACACAGCAAAGAACTATCCAATCAACCCAAGTTTTAATAAAACCAATAAAAGTTAATGTAAGCCCAAATAAAAAGTCTAACACACAGAGCCACGCCTAGAGAATGAAATCAATTAGTATTATCAAAGATTACAAAAAAAATTTAGACTTCCTCTAGTGATTTGCCGCAACCCTTTGTAATCCACCTTGCTAATTTGATCTCTGAAACACACCAAGTAGTGAACTCCCTTCAGCTATTGATGTATGCTTACTTCCTCTCAAAGTAAGGCTTAAACAAATCTTCTCCCGAATATATATGCTCACTTTCTCCCAAAATAAGACTTGGAAAAGTCTTCTCCGAAACACCCACGCTTTTTCAAAGCTTCTCTTCAATCTATACTATGAATGAGATCATAATAAGAAAACCAAAATCTAGTTGAACACTCCTTACAAAAGAAACACTCTTCTCACAAAGAAAGATATGAAAATATGAGACTAGAAGAGATAAAATCGTCTGGCTGCTCTCTAGGTCCTATTACATAGCAACCCTAGAGACAGCCACAAAAACAATTTTCCAGCTGTACAAAACTTTCTTAAAAAATTCTTGATTTACAGCATCAGAATTGGGTTTTGTAGCTGCAGATCAGGACCAGAAAAGAAACTTTTTAAATTGAACCAATATTACTAATTTAGACTTCAAATCTTTCAAATAAAGTTTATTTGATTTGTTTTAATAAAGGAAAAACCGAAATCATCAATTAAAAAAAGGAAAAGTCAAGTTTCCTAAAGTTAGACAACTTTCCATAAGAGAATTCCTTCTCTTACAAGAAGTTTTCTAAACCAAAAAGAGACCAGCAGAGAAGAAATCATTCCTTAGAAGAAAAGAGTAATTAGAGACACAAAATAAATGTAATAAAAATAATTTAAATGCTCAATAAATTGCCAAAAAAGGATCTAACAATCTCCTTTTTTGACACTTTAGATAATAAAAATATGTTTAATAAACAAGAACCTGCAAAACAAAGTTAGCAGAACAACCATGTACTCTCCCTCAGAAGCGCAATATTTAACCAAAATAAAAAAGCTAACTTTGACAAAAGTTGAACACAAACACAAACCTCAACTCCCCCTAGACAATTGATTATACAATCAAAATTAAAACCCCGAATATTCCCCCTTTTTGTTTATCTATAAGTGTCAAAGACAAAAAGAAACCAAGATTTTCTAAAAAAAAAATTGAGATCTGAAAAAAAAATCATGGTCAACAATTAAACAAAATATAAAGAATAAGAAATCAAATTTTAAGAGGAAACTCATCAAAAATTTACCAAATACAGTACATGTTCATACTTACCAAAAGAAAAATAAATGACAAAGTTTTTAGCCCATAAGACAAGTCACATGAATTTTTTATGTTTTTTTTTAAATATCATTTTTTTTTTTTGAAATAAAAATACAAGAAATTAAAATATTTTATACAAAAATCAAGTTATTCTAATGCAAACATCTTTTCAAGTTTCATAAAAAGGATAAATAACCATGATATGCTTTCAAAGATGATAAGAATTTAGTGTCTCAAATACAAATCATACTTACTAGATGTTGAGAAAAAATAGACAAGTTACATACTTGATGTTGTCAGACATTAGTGTGTGCAGTGAAAATAGGATCATTGTCCTTGTCAAGATTTTATTTTTTGCCTTTTTCAATTTGATCCCACAACTGGATGTTGTCACACCATATTGAAGGTAGCACTTTTCTATGGTAGCGCATCCTCTTCATAACTCTTAATTACAAAGTTCTAGCTTACTCAAAAGATGGCTTTCACAACTCAGTATGGGTAGTTCTATTCCAGTAAGGGACCTGACAAGAAACTGAAACAAAAATCGCTCAACTCTATACATTAATACTTTAGCTTATCCTGATCACACATATACAAGTAACTTGAATCTTTCAATCCAACCTCAAAATTATGAAGAGTATAAGACACTAAGCTAATTATTATCTAAAAGTATAAACATGTTCTGTCAACCAAGAATGAAAGAATGACAAATGCAAGATAAGAACTACTCAAAATTTTGTACAAAATGGAGAACCAAATGAAAATAATTAAATAGTGCAAACCCCTAAAGATTTTTTGAGGGAGTCAAACTGACTTGAATCTAGGGCTTTAGTAAAAATATCAGCCAATTACTTTTCAGTATCAATGTTTTGTTGTCAACAAGTTCCTTAATAAACTAATACCTTATATCAATGTATTTTGTACGAGAATGTTGAACATGATTTTTGGAAATATGTATAGCACTAGTATTATCACATGCAATATGAGAAGTAAAATTAGAAAGACATTTAGATTCATTTTTCTTAACCCAAATCTTTTTGAATTTTGATCTTTTTTTTCTAGAGAAAGATTTTGGAAGGGGGCTATTTGTTTTTCTTTAACAACACGGTGATTACGAAACCTTAGGACTAATTTTTTAGAAAGCGAATGTTTCTGTAAAGACCGCTTAGTTTAATTTGGAAATTAGCAGTTAATCATGATTAATTATGAAAATTATTTATAGCTATTTAAATAATTTATTATACTGTTATTATTGAATTCAGAGATGCATTTTTATGTCATGTAGTAGTTTGCATAATTTTGCATTCCGGTGCCCGGTATTTTGGAACTCGGTGTTTGGCTCAGTAAAAATCACACCTTAGTATGTTAGTAGTTTGGGGCGGTTTATTAGACATTGGGAATGTCGGGAATGGCCGGGAATTTAGAATTTCCCAAAAATACCCCTTTAGTGTTATTTATGTTATTTTAGTGTGGAGGGGCAAAATGGTCTTTTTGCCCCAATGGTATTTTGTCTTTTAGTGAATTTGTTAATTGAAAAATAAATGTTTATTTTAATTGTTTGTTGGCTGAAAAGAACCCCTTTTATTTCATTTTACTCTTCAAAGCCTCATTTTCAACACTTAGTCAAAAATAGAAAAATTTCAAAGAAAACACTCTCTCTTTTCCTCTCTTTCTCTCTCGGCTGGAAGGCTGTTCCAAGGGCTGGGATTTCTGATTTTCTAGCTAAATTCCTTCAATCGAAGTGTTCTTCAATCCTAGGTAAAGTTTCTAAACCTTTTCTTTTTGTAATTTTAGAAAAAAGTTTGAAAAGATGATGATGCATGCATGAATTTTTGGTTGTTGTTGCTGCTGTATGTTGTGGATATTTTCAGAGGTTAAAGCATGTTTATTAGATGTTAATTAAGCTTCTTGTAGTGCTTGATTGTTAGGTTATTTTAAGTTATGGTTTTTCTATGCAAAATATATGATTTTTGAAAGAAATGTCTATGTTCTGTTGCTGTGATGTTGTGGATGTTTGTAATTGTTTTCAGAGGCTTAGTTATGCATGTTTAAGTAGATTCAAGCTGGTTTGATTGCATGTTAGCTAGGTTTGCTCAAGTTTGAGTTTAGAACTCAAAGCTTGAGCTTTAATGGTGATTTTTGATTATGTGCAATCTGGGTGGTTTTGATGCCTTAGAAATGTTAATTGGGTTCTATGGAGTAGGTCTGGAAGGTTTGAATTGATTTGGAGTTGATTTGAGCAAGTTATGAATTTTTGAGTTTGCTGCCTGCAAGGAACCGGAATTCCGGATGGGGTTCTGAATTTTCCCAGAATTGGAATTCCGGTTGGGCAACCGGTCTACCAGTTGGGGAAAATTCTGAAACCCTAGATTTCCTCGATTTTATGTTTTAAGGGGTATTGCCATGCTTTTTATTGATAGGGAAACTTTTAGTTCCTAGTTTAAGTCCCTGGGAAGTGATTTAGCGTGTCACTTATAGTGTTGTGATTTTTATGGTTTAGGAGCCTGTAATCCGCCGGGCAGATAAGTTCCAGTCAGGTTGACCGGCACACCTGAATTCGGAATCCAGTTAAGATTAGTATAACAGTACGCATATGTAGATTACATGTTTAGCGTGCATGTAGGAAGCCTGTTAGATTACATTAGTTATGTATGTTGGCTTCGAACCATCCAACCCTGTCACGTCGGTACAGACTGGAGTATGACCAGCAGCCGGAGTATGACCGGTTCGACCGATCAGGCTGACACTTAGGTTGGTGGTTCCGTACTATTGACGTATCCCGTCGGTACAGGCTGGAGTATGACCAGCAGCCAGAGTATGACCGGTTCGACCGATCAGGCAGATATTGTAACACGTCGGTACAGGCTGGAGTATGACCAGCAGCCGGAGTATGACCGGTTCGACCGATCAGGCTGTTACTTGTCAATAGTACTGTCCCTATGAACATTCAGAACTCAGTACCGTGTTGGACACGAAAGTTAGGGTTATGATCAGGGGTATGGGCGTCTGATCATGACATGGTTTTATGTATGAATATTATTATGCTTTTCTTACTGAGTCTGTCGACTCACAGTTCTACGTTTATGTGTAGGTAAAGGCAAGGCTAGAGCTGATGGACCGTGAGCGAGCTTATGAAGGTTGTACATGTCGGGGCGGTTAGGCCTGGAGCATACGATCCTCGGGACAGCAAGGCTGATTTTGTAACTAGTCGCTAGGCGACAATTATTTTGTATAAACAGTTAACTTTTTGTAAATGATTTTGTAATCGGGATCCCGAGTCTTTTGTAATTATATTTTACAAGTTTAATTAAAAAGCAAAAATTTTAATTAATCACGTTTTCCATAAACCTCGTTGATTAGCAACGAGCTGCACAACATGTTTAAAAATCACGTAATACGCCTATGTTAGTTAGGGTGTTATAGTTTCACTCAGTATCTACTTAGATTCAACTCCATGGCTTAGATTTATACTGGGTGAACATGCTATATTTTTCAAAATTATCAGCCAAGTTGGAATGCTATGCATTGACACTGGATCAAACTACTAAGAACAAGGAGAGGCTACTCCAGGGTAATTGTGGAAGTTCAATTGTATCAAGATTTTTTGTAAGAAAATTTAATTTAGTAATGAGATTGATCACAAAATTGTCTTTTCTTGTTACTTTATCCAATTCATTATTCAAGAAAAGAGTAAGGCATCCACTTGAGAAATTGTGATAACATCTCTCTACGAATTAATTAAATTTCTCCCAAGCAACATCAAATGGTTGATTGTGTTGTTGGAAAAAATTCACAAGAAAATCCTGATGTAAAATTTTTCATGTACCTTGGCAACATAAACTTATACAATAAATTTTTTTGTAAAATTAAATAAATGAACAAAAAAATTAAAAAAAAAAATAACTATTTCAATATAGATAATTTTTAGTCCACGACAATGGCGCCAAAAACTTGTTGCAAAAATTATAGCTATGCAAATATACACATTTACTTGTAGTTTTTTTTTTCGATAAGACTGATATCGTTCCCACGAGTATTGACTATCAAGTTCCAATAGCCTATTTTATTTTCTATTTGGTTATTGATAATAGAGTTTTTAAAACTAGGAATAAAAATTGCACAATTTATGAGAAGAAACACTAAAGAACAATTGATTGAATTCAATATTTATGAAAATAAGATTCCTAATCTTCTCACTATGCACTCTATTATTCTTTAATGGAACAACTAACAAATTTTTCTAAACTAAAATAATAGACATACAAAAGTGTCAACTATTTGGGTTAGGAAATAGAAAACTCGACTTACAAATTCTCTATATCTCTATGAGAAATTTAAACAAAAATGAAGTAATAAATTCAACTCAAATCACTTAGACCAATTTGATACTCCCATTCTAAATTGAAATCTACGTCTTCTCCTTTTTAACATAATCAAATCTTACTTCTCAGATTTTGATTCAATTTTATAGATCGTATGTAAGAGATGCGCAATCAATCACATACATAAACATGAAATAAATAAATATTAGTTGAAAAATAAATATAAAATTGAATTAAATCATAATAGAGTTTCAAGAGAGTCAATTAAAAAACTTAATGAACTCTAGGTTTGTCTTTTTCAACCTCCTCCTCTGTATTCTCTTCTCCAAGTACCATTATTATTAACCTATAAACATTTAAAACCTAATTTCCCTATAATTTTAGAACAAAAATTACCCTAAACAAATGTCTGAACGCGTCGACGCACTATAGCACCACTTAACTCATTTCTTTAAATTGGTAGTGTTGTAGCACATCAAAGGGGCACTGGAGCACCTGGATAGTTTTCTTGTCTTTAAAATCTTGTTACAATAATTGATGGTATTCTTGCAATAACTCTCTCAGTATAACTTAGAATTAGACGATTCAAGATATTTTTGAAAGTTGAAAGAAATATCTAAAATTTAATTTATTCATAATATTTTTCGTGAAAGTGAATGTTGTTGGAAACTCATTTTACTAGGATTAGATTTACTAACATTTATGTTGATTATAACTTTATAATCTAACATCCTAAATATGAAATTCCTAAAAAACGATAAATAAACACATTAAGGTATGTAAATCCTTATATTAATGGCAGTAAAATAAAATGACTCCTTCCGTTTAAATCTCTCGCCCTTGATTCTTGTCTGTAGCAGAGCATTATTAAGATATGAACCTGGATCTTCTCCTCCTTCGATTGTGTTCATTACAGTCTTACACAAGGGCCTAAGTATCACCTTGAATAGAGTGGATTGATGGATCGATATGATGTGAGTATCTAATAAACCCAAAAGGATTCAACTAACAAGAAGTTTCGAGGATACCCTGATAGTCCTCAAGAGGTATATATTCCTTTCATGTAATTTGTGTTTTGATTTAATGTTCATACATCTAGGGATCCAATGGAGATATGGTACAACAATAATCAAATATACAAATCTTCCGTTGCATACCTAATTTAGTACCATAAAATAAACATGTATTTCATCTTATTAAAGAGACTTTTCTTTGTATTTCAAAAATACATATTCATTATATTGAGAGGTGAGGTTGACAACGGTAGAAAAATAATTCAGTTGTAGGTATGGTTGACACCGGTCTTTTAAACAACCATAGAAGAGTGAGATTGTGACTACAATAATCTAAGAGTGAGATTGGAATTTTAAAAATTCGAACAGATTGATAATCCTTTTGAAAACTATTAGTTGAAGTGAAGTTGACACCCTTAGAAAAATAACTTGGTTAGTTAGATTTGAACTTCAACAATCTTGTGAGGTTGATAATACTTGGAAGATAATTATTGTGAGAGGTTTGGGAAAAACCTTAGTGAAAATTTCTTCGGTTATAAGGGTTCGTCAAGCCTGTTAACTTGACTCGATAGTTGAACTCAAAGCTAAGTCCATAGCTTTGAAGACCAATGATATAGGTGGCTTAGTTTTACTGAACCTTGTAAAAATCAAGAGTTTGCAATTTCTATCCCTAAACTATTTACATTTCAAGTTTGCTATTTGTTCATACTTGTGTTTATATATGTGATTGCATTAAATTTAAATATTAATGTAAATTTTCTTTGGGTTTTTAAATTTCAAAATTAGTTTAAATTTTCAATTCACCCCCTTATTTGAAGCATATCTTGGGTTTAACAACTTTGAGAACGCCAAATAAGAATTCTTTTGGTGATATTCAAGGAAGAGATCAACTAGCTTATTTGTTGTTAACTGATGCTCATGAAGAGTTACGGAAAGACCCATTGTACAAACATTTTATAATCAAGAGCTTTAAGCTAGCCTTAGATATAGAGATATACAGAAAGCCTTACTTGCTTTTCTTCATGAAAAGGCAAAGCTTTATTGGATAAAATGGAGGGGGATGGAAATTCTGTTTCGTTCCAAGTAAGCATTAGAGCTCAAAAAGAAGCCAACCAGATTTATTCAGTAACAGATATGGATGGAGCATGGTTTGATAATCTGAATGAGGTTAGTGAAGGTTTCTTGAATTTTATAATCATCTTCTTAGACTTTAAATGGGTAATAGGAGACTTGTCACTCGATGAATTGCTTCGCTAGCTCCACTGGTCACTAAAGCTTAAAGTAATACATTATTAGTGGGTACACCAAAGAGGAAGTGCAACAAGCTATTTTTGGAATCCATGGAAGTAAGACTCTGAGGCCAGATGCGTTTGGTACTTACTTCTTTTAAGATAGCTGTGACGTGATTGACAATGAAGTATAGTGGAGTTATTCCCTCTTTTTTGCGTTTGGTAGAAGTTGCTGAAGGAAATTAATAACACGGTAATATCTCTTATTCCTTAAAGTAAATGTCAAGCAAATATTAGTGATTATAAACCAATCTCTTATTGTAATATGCTTTAAAAAGTTGCTACAAAAATAATTTATGCAAGATTGAGGGGAATTCTTCTATAATTGATTTCTCAAAATCGTAGTGGTTTTGCGCAAGGGAGGTATATAGCTTATAATGTGATGGTTTGTCAAGATTTGATCAGGCATTATGGGATAAATAATGCAATACCTGATTGGATGATAAATCTAGATCTCCATAAGGCTTATTATAACACTATGGAGTGAGATTTTATTGATGAAATATTGAGAGACTTCAAGTTTCTAATGAATTATATCCAACATGCTATGATATGTATTCACACTTCAAGATTTAGTCTAATACTAAATGGAAGAATGGATGGTTTTTTGAAGCTAGGAGGGGTTTACGCTAAGGATATGTCATGTCTCCTTTACATTTGGTTCTTGGAATGGAGTACTTGTCAAGTATCATGACCAAAGTGCGCAACCCAGTAAAATTTACGTTTCATGAGATGTGTCGTAATCTTCAACTAAATAACCTTTTACTTTGTAGATGATGTATGCAATTGTAATTTCTGATCTATCTATATAATTATAAGGGCTAAATCTGTTTTCTCAAACTTATGGGTTATAAGAAAGTGAACCTAAATCAATAATATATTGTTGTGGGGCATGGAGCAAAGTGAAGTCCAAAGAATTTTGGATGCATTAATTTTTGAGAAGCGAATTTCCATTTTGATATTTGGGTATTTCAATCTGTGCTAAAAGACTTACAATGGCTAATTGCTCAAAATTGTTGGAAAAGATGATAGGGCGGATGAGAACATGGAGTACCCAAAATATTTTCTAAGCGTGTAGAGTGACATTAATCAATTTAGTTTTAGTGTCCATTCACTTATATTGGGCATGTATTATATTATTGCCTAAAAAGTATCTTGAAGCAAGTAAATGCTATATGTATATCAATCTTATGGAAGGGGGTAGAAGATTAGGGAGTCCTAGTTGTGTTTCATTGGGGCAACTTTGTAAGTTTGAAGAAGAAGGTGGTTTTGGATTTCAAAAATTATAATAATAGAATCAAGTTGTTCTTGGGAATGAAAGAATGGGTGCACAATGTTTATTTAAAATGAAAGAATTGGTGGGATTATAAGTCCACTGCATAAGGTAGCTGGTATTAGAGGCAAATTATCAGAGTGAAGGAGAAGATTCAGCAAGTAATGAATTTACAACAATTTGTGAGTTTTAAGTATTCAATTAGTTGATATGTTGTTCTAAATAAAGTAGGTGGAAATGTGAAATGGTATGTCTAGAGTCCTTAGTTGGTATATTTGGTAAAGATGACAAAATTAATTATATTTAGTATTTTCAAAATTAGTTGTTTATTACATTTAATATTTTTCAAAACTAGTTTCTCTTTTCTCAATGTGAAAAGTCTTTCGAATCAGATTGTGACTTTATTGGTGAATAAATATGTGATTTTTTTTTATTTAGATTATTTAGTATTTATTACTTGTAATTTTTAAGGAAAGTCTTATTATTTATTTTATTAATTTTTATCTGATTTCCTAGTCAAGAAAATGTATAGAGCTATGCCTTTAATGTATATTTTATTTCCTTATTTATATAAAGAAACTTTGCTGAAAATCTGTCTAGGTATAGTAAATCTGTTTGAGTGGATTGACTGTCTATTTGAATAGATTCTGACTTTCATTTTTGGGATTATGATTTCATCTGCACACTTTCCATATCTGTTTAGACAAAATTTCGTCATTTAATGAATTTTTGTAAAAAAACTAATTAATATTTTCTCTTTGTACTCAGACCTTTGGAGCTCGATTTAAAGGTTATTTATCACTATAAATATGGCCTAAACCAGCAACAAAAGTTCAACTCTTCTACTTCTTAATTTTTAATATTTTTAGAAGAGAGTGTTTCTTTTGTAAATGATAGTTGTTCTACTATTCCCTGGTGAGTTTGTGTGTCTTTGAGATTACTGTTGACATAGATTTTCGTTAACAGAAAATAAATAGCCTTTTAGTAATAAATTCTCTACAGTAATTAATAAGTAATAAATGATACAATAACTCCAGATATTATTACGTAATTTTGTAGTTAAAATCTACATACTTCATGAGTCCTTATTATTATGGATATTTATTGATTACAGAATACTATTTCAAAATTTGAATAATATTTTCACTCTTAAATTTTTGTCGTCCCTCTTCCCATGGGATCTGCCCCTATTTAAATGAATATAGGTTGGCAGTTACCCTATTTGGGATTGATTCAAATATAACAGTTCATGAAATGTGGACAATCTCCACGTTTTATTTTAATCTTATGTGGGATGATATCTAATTACTACCCAACCGCTCTTTACTTTTATCCTTTAGACAGTTATTGCTGACTTAGAAAGTTGTGTCTTGCTTGATACGAGTTATCCTCCTTGTCCGTCTTAATAAGAAAAAATGCTAAGTATTGGGAAGTAGTTCATCTCATCATATATTCTCTTATTGACATTAACAATGCGAGGTGATCTTCTCGCTATGTAGTGTGAGGTAGTTACATTGTTACATTAATTCTACTCGAGTGGATGAACATCCCCCTTCTTGCCTATATATTTTGAGGTATGCATATGGCTCGTTAACCTCAGCTCAATAGTTATTATCCTTGTCTTGCTTTTGACTATAAAATCAACAAGTTTTGAATATTATCTATCAGACTTTTATTTAATAATAACGGGTTATTTAATATGCATTTATTGGTATAATATTATTATATCATTCAAAATTGATTCATATTCCTTCTGTTGGAAACATGTCAACTTCTGAAGTGTAGCTAAATTTTAGGTATAACAATTGCCCCTTAAAAAGTACTTTTTAATTAAAATGAACTTTTTAAATGATTACAAGGGTATAATCGTATTACCCAGTTTTAAAAAATTGCATGCCTTGAGTTTTTGATGGTTTAGAACTTTGAGGAACATCATTAGCATTAAATGCTTCGTCTCTTTCAATTTGCAATGTAACCATCCGTTAGATCATATTTCTTTTGATCTAACAGTGTTTTATAATAAGGTATAAAAATCAAAAGTATCAGTCTTTTTGCCATTTTTAAATTTTAGACCTTCAAATTTCCTCTGTAACCTACGATTACTCCCCTTTCATCTTGCATGCCCTCAATATCTTTAACTTATTTCTTGCATATTTCTTCATATTACATTTCCAACCTCAAAGAATTTCAAAACCCATTGTTTTAGTCATCAAAATATCAATCCCAAAGTTCTTCATTGCCCAAAAATCTTCGTCAAAACAGTAAGTGGCTCATTCTCTTATTCCTGCCATTTTTATTTTTTGTTTTTATAATCTTGTCTTTGTGATTGATAGCTTCATTATTCGCTTTGTTTGATTATTTTTTAGGTAATTTTTGTTTTGTTTGTTTGGATAATTTTAGGGTTAAGAAATTTTTTTAGGTTATTAGATTCATAGATTTCTGGGTTAGGTTGAATTTTTCTTTTCTAGAAATTGGGATTACACTCGTCCACTAGTATGACCCAATTTATTTCAAAAATTACAACCCTAGAATTCTTAGAAACTGAATGCCCTGAAAATTTAGCCCTTCCACTTGAATCCAAAACTTATGTACCTAAAACCATTCTTGAGATAAATGATGCAAAAATTAGAGATTATCTAATAAAAATCAATCAGGATGAAATTTCAAGTTGCTATGGGCAATTTTTGCAAGAAATAACTGAGGGTAAACGTCGTTTTCTGTGAGATATAGCTTGGCATGAACCCTGAACTTTATCTTCTATTCCTTTAGCGAGACCTTTGTTTTACCTCGAGTTACTGTTGCTTTTTCACCAGGTGACTTAGATTTCAAAATTATAACTACATAAGCTTAAAAATCCAAGACATAGGAGCATATGTGGGCGAGGTACTAAAATCTTGTGGCATCAAATACAGACGAGGATGCCGAGTTAGGTCTGTCGCTAAAGGGGAATTTAGTTATTATCCCCCTCAAAGGATAATACGAGAAGAAGGGTGTAACACCAGCGAACCATCTAGTATAGGCGCTTGGAGCCTAGAGAATATAAAGGCTGAAGCAGTACTTCCTTTAAAAGATTACAATAAGGAATTCTGTAATTACCTTAAAATTGCCCCTTTTCAATTAATTCCAACCTCCTATAGAATTCTGGCGTGTTTGAAGGTCTTATATCACATTTTAGGGTGGGAGTGTCCAACTCCACTCAAAATTTTATACTTTTACTCAATAAAGGCCTACCCCACAAGGAAGTGAGGAGCAGGTGGTTTTTATTACCTCCGGACCTACACGAATGATCCTAAGATCATTGTGAGGCTGCCCAACAAGACTGAGTTCAAAGATGATTTCTTCTAGACGTCCGGTCTTGCCCCAATAAATACAACCACATGTTGCATCATACGTAAGTATTTCTATCTCAAAACATGGTTTCAATTTTTTAATTTAGTAACTGTAGATATTTGCTTACTTTTCTTATTGCATTAACAATGATTTTGAAGAGACCTATCCAACTCCTGAAATGGAAGCGAGACACAGAACTCTCTTGGGTCTTTTGTTTGGACTGCAATAAATTGATTTTTAACTGAACAAGGCAAACCTGCAGACCTGCAATCTCCTTGGCAGCAATCAATCTACTTTTGACATTAAGAATCCAAACTACTCCAAGTGGGAACAGGTTCTAGTCCCGGCTGACGAGGAAGACAGGGATTATGTGGCTCGCATCCACTACTTGAAAAAAATATCCCCTCAGGAAGCTGAAGAAGAAGCATCCCGAGGTAATAATTGTGGATGGTCCCCTAATGTGCTTAGAGTTGATCGTACTTCGTTAGTTAAGTTCAAGGATAGCCAGTATAACTTTTATACATGGAATTGCGTAGATCGCCTAGCTCATAGGTTTGACAGTTTGTATCTTAAATTTCATGTTCAACTAAGTTGTAATAGCTCCTACTTCGGAATTTCTAAACAGTATGGTACTAATTTGGATAGAGCGAGCCATCCAGACTCAAACTGGGATAGACCTCCAATAAATCCTTATGATATATATTATCACAATGGCTCTACGGAGTTTAGTAATTACAATCATTCCTCTTCGTCATTAGATGGTGATTATGGTAATTTTCTTAAGTGGGAGATTACCTCTCCACATTTCTCTTATTTACTTTGTTGTCAGTGCTAACTGCTTTTGGCCTCGCAGATATGGACTTCAAGAGTCTTGTTAATACCTCGGGAAAAAAGGGAAAGAAAAGGATTGTTGCATCAGACACTTTGTTGGGACAAAATTCAGAACCCTTGAAGAGATCAAGGAAAATCACGGCTAACAAAAAGCTTGCCTCGAACCAATTAATTATCGAGCCAGCCAATGATCAAGTTCACTCCCCAATCCCAACTACTGAGGGCACTGATGAGAAGGTCTAAGGATCAGTTCACCAGGTCAAATTCTCGGGTTTGGAACCCAAGATGGTCTTTTTGGAGCCCTCCTGGCCCTTGCCACGAGATGCAAGGATCACTAGCTCGCAGGCTTGCTCGCAGTATGCCACCTCCTGTTGGCATCATTACAAATCCTTCCAATCGGGTGATTACAATTTTATCAACAATGGGAATTTTGAGGAGCTGTTTGAGAGGAGCTTGAATCTCAGTCTCTCGGTTAGTTCCTTTCTTCATTTCCTATTTCATTATATGTTCTTCCTTATCCTTCTTCTGACTAGGCATCTCTATTGTCTCACGTGGCACACCAAATAGGCCTTTAAAAAATCAAATAGTTGGAATCCGAGCTTCGCAAATCCATTGAACAACGTGAGGTTATTGCAAAGCAATGGACTGATGGCCAAAAGGAGAACATCTATTTGACGAAAGAAGCCAAGGAGCAGAAGAGAGATCTCAAGACTGAGCTTGAAAATTCTCAAAAAGAAGCCAAAAATCACCAAGAGGCCCACAAGAAGGTTTTAGAGGAGCTTAACGAAGCCAATAAAAAACTTGAAGGTGCTGAGGCCAATGCCAAGGATAGGTGCAACATAGTTGCAAAACGTTCTATCTATAGAGCTTGGCTAGCCAATCCCAATATGGATTTAAGCTTCCTGGAGAGTGGTGTTGCGGAGATGCTGACTTATGGCGAGCAGGCAAAGAAAGATGAAGTTGTGGATACTAAGGAAGAAGAAGAAGATGAAGAAGAAGAAGAATTATCCAAGTCTCTAACCATGTAGATTTGGTTATCATTATTATATATTTTTTTATTTAAAAAAATGGCCATTAGGCTGAGACAATGGTTGCCTCTTGTGACATTTTGTAAAAACTTTTACATTGTTGGATGACCAACTTTGCTTATTTATATATTTTTACTTTTTATGCCTCGCATCTTGCTTTTGAGTTAAACATGTTTATTTATTGCGTTTAATTTCGCAATTTAAACATTTATATCTCGATTTAGCTTAAGATACTTTGAGTTGAATACATTTCCAAAGCCATTTTCTTTGAGATAGACAAGTAGTTAATAATCTACCATGTCTTTTGCGAGCAGCTTTCAGTCTGCCATATTTTATGAGAGCAGTTCTAATCTGCTTGGTTATACAGAAGCAGTTGATAATCTGCTATACACATTTTTTTTAAAGTAAACTTAAAATATTTTGAATAGTTCACCTTACTAACTATTTTAAATATCTATTAATTGAGTGGGTCCAGGCAAACTGATCCTAGTTTGCCTTAAAAAATCTATTAATTGCTATTTTAGTTTTTCTTTCAAATTTTTCCCAATATATACACATTTTGTGGGATTATTAATTGAATCCAAAACAACTTCTTCCAGTTCTCAATAGATTTGAGCTGGTTATTCTTGTCTTAGATTCTAGGATCCAGATCTTCTTCTGTCCTCTCACCTTCTTCTGTTAGAATTACCATCAATTGATGACTGGCTCTCCTATTCTGAAGTTCTATTCGATAGCACTCTCGAGCCAATAATTGGTCGCCTTAGACTACTTCTACTCCTGCCTGTGTTAGAAACTTTAGGGACAAGTGCTTAATCTAGCTTACTGCTTCCAATCCAATTAGTGTCGGGCAACCCATCAATACATTGTATGCTGATGGAAGATCAACAACTAAAAATTCTTGCATTGGTGTCATTGATAACGGTGGCTCTCCTACAATTAATGAAAGATTGATGATACCTTGGTTGGCGACACTATCATTTGTAAATCCATACAAGCTCACCATACAAAGGTTTTAACAGTGCATCCTCTAATCCCATCTTTTTTAGTGTGTCCTTGTAGAGGATGTTGACTGAACTCCAATTGTCTACCAATAATCTCTTCACCCTTTTGTTGGCGAGCTAGACTGTTACGATGAGGAGGTCAACATGCGGGTATTTTACATGTTTTGTATCTTCATCTGAGAAGATAATTAGAAATTCATTTTATTTTTCCTTTTTCAGAGGTTCTGGAGCAAATGTCGATTGTCCATTCTTTATTTCATTGATATACCTTTTCTGGGCATTATTACTATTTCCAGCGAGGTGAGCCCCCCCCCCCCCCCCAAATGACCAGTAGATCCTCGCCCTCAACAGGATGAGGTTGCATTCTCTGGTTATTTGCGCTATTAGGGTTGTTTTTCTGGTTAGGCTGGTTAGGCTCGTTTCCTATGTTGTCTTACATACTGTCTGAAATACCCTCGCGAGATCAGGCTTTCTATCTTGTCTTTCAACTGTCGACATTCTTCACTTGTATGTCTAATGTCTTTGTGGAACCGGTAGTATTTTGAAGAATCTCACTTATGTCTCGCATGCCTCATGGGCTCAAGTTTGCGAAATGCGACCCTGTTTTCATTTGTGAGGAATATGTTCTCACAAGTTTCATTCAACTTGGTGTATACTAAATAAATCGATACATACTTGTCGTGCTTTTTCTATTTCTTTTTATTCTTAGATGATTCTTTTGAATTATCATTTCTTTTCGTGTTTGAACCACTTGGATTGTCTACTTTAGTAGAAACTGTGCTTGCTGTTGCTGTACTCGTGCTGGGTTTACTTTTCGAGCCAGTTTTCAACAGCTTCATCTCATTTCTTGCTTCCTCTTTTCACACAAATACTCGTGCTCTTTCATTGAACTCATTAATGTTTCTCACAGGGTGACCCTGGAGTTCATCCCATAGTTCGCCTCCAGCCGTGGATAAGTCAGTTATTATGCCTGCCTGAAGTGTCGTGAGTTGTATACAGTCATTCAGGTTCCTGACCTTTGCTGTAGCTGTGCTAAAGAGACTTAAATAAGCCTTAAGTGACTCTCCTGGTTGTTGTTTTATATTGGTTAAGGATGATGCTTCAGGTCGTCGATCCCTTGTGGCTTGAAATTACTTTTTGAAGTCCCTGGACAATTGCTCCCAGGACGTTATGGAATGATGAGTAAATTTGTTGAACCAGCTGCTCGCAGCCCCTGTTAATGAGGTCAGGAATTAAATGCAACACAAATTATTTGTAACATTGCTTGGCTCGCATAATAATGTTAAAGTTGTTCAAGAGAGTGACTGGGTCTGTGGTTCCATCGTATGGCAAAACATGTGGGTTTTTGAATCCTTGAGGAAACTCAGAATTTAAGATATCAGGATAAAATTTCTTGACCTCTTCATCTGAGTCGTAGCCAAGTAATTTTCTATGTTCTCCATCCTGATACTTTCTAAACTTATCCTTCAGTTCAATTATTCGTAGTTGGATGTGGTCTACTTGTTGCTGATTTGTGTTTTGATTGAGTTGATGGCACAAATTATGTCTATTTTTGTTTGATCGCTCGCGAAAATCAAGCTGTCTTCGATTCAAGTGCAAGATAAGATCAAGTTGTCTTCATTCATAATTACTCACAAATCTTGTCTCTAAATAACTCTCAAATTGGTAGCTTCGCGTATTGCTCGTACTTTCTTGGTCAGCATAATAATGTCGAGTTCTACTTCCTTTTCCCATATGTATGCTTGACCGACTATGCCCTCGAGACCTCGATTGTCCCGAGCTTGAACTTGTTTCATCTCGCGCTAGCCTTCTGCTGTGAAAGATATTGGATACACGTCCTCTCTTCAAGTATGTGTATACATTATCTCTATCAGCTTAAAATGGTCATTAAGGATGTCTCGGAGGACGCCACTTAACCTTGGTTGATTTCTAGGATTTCTCTCATTATTTCAAGGGATTCACTGGTCGAGGCTGCCATGCCTCTTAATTTTTTCGAGATACTTCTGGAATATTGTTTAGTTCATTCCCTTGGTTATTAAATCAATGGGAAGTTTGTGGAGCATCATGTTGATGTTCCTAATTTCTTGTATTATTTGGATTTGGTTGATTATCCATGGGGACATTTTTTGTGTTCCCACCAGGTCACTCTTCTTGGGTATTAGGGGTCTCCTACTTCGCTTCCTGCCTTCTGGTTCTAGAGCCTCGAGGTCTTCCTCGTGGATCCTTATTGTAGGGTCTAGTTGATTCTGTGGAACTATTCCTTACGCCGTCCTGGCTACTGTAGCCTCTCTTTCCAACTCACCGTTTCGTCGGTTAGATTCAGCCAATCATTGTCGAAGTTGCCTATTTTCTAACTCCACAAATGGTAAGTATCTAGTTGGATCATAAGCATCCTCACTCCTAGGCACATATTTGGGAGAGTTAATGGTATCATCGTTTCTTCTTTCTAGAACTTGATCTCCATCACCATCGTTCCTCCTCGAACGTGGTATTTTAGAGGTCTTGGGCCTTAGAGATGTCATGGGTTGCTTGCTAGGATGACGGGTTGTTTTTTCAGGACAATTACCGTCATTTTGATTGTTATCAACCATCGAATATGGACAGATTTGTGTTTGTAAGGAGGGATTTTTCTGAGTTTTTTTATCACCAAGGCTCTCAATGAAAGCACCAAACTGTTAATGCAGATTTTCGTTAACAAAAAATAAATAGCCTTTTGGTCATAAATTCTCTACAATAATTAATAAGTAATAAATGATAGAATAACTCCAAATATTTTTACGTTGTTTTGTAGTTAAAATCTACATACTCCACGAGTCCTTATTATTAAGGATATTTGTTGATTACAGAATACTGTTTCAGAATTTGATTTTTTTTTCTCTCTTAAATTTTTGTCGTCCCTTTTCCCATGGGATCTGCCCCTATATATAGGAATATAGGTTGGCAGTTACCCTTTTTGGGATTGATTCAAATATAACAGTTCATGAAACGTGGACAATTCCCGCGTTTCATTTTAATCACATGTGGGATAATATCTAATAACTACCCAACCACTCTTTACTCTTATCCTTTAGACGGTTATTAGTGACTTGGAAGATTGTGTCTCGCTTGATACGAGTTATCCTCCTTGTCCGTCTTAATAAGAAAAAATGCTAAGTGTTGGGAGGTAGTTCATCTCGTCATATTCTCTTATTGGCATTAACAATACGAGGTGATCTTCTCGTTATGTGTAATGCAAGGTAGTTACATTGTTACATTCATTCTACTCGAGTGGATGAACATCCCCCTTCTTGTCTATATATTTCGAGGCATGCATATTTCTCGTTAACCTCAGCTCAATAATTATTATCCTTGTCTCACTTTTGACTATAAAGTCAATGAGTTTTGAATATTATCTATCAAATTTTTATTTAATAATAACGAGTTATTTAATATGCATTTATTGGTATAATATTATTATATTATTCAGAATTGATTCATATTCCTTCTATTGGACACATGTCAACTTTTGGAGTGTAGCCAAATTACGAGTATAACAATTACTTTTATGTGAAGTAAATTCCAAAGTGAAGAAAATACAGAACAAGCTTCAGGAGAAGGTTCATCCGAGTCTTGCTTTGGGAGGAACCAAGCACCGCTATGCTCAGGAGAAGATTTCTCTTGCTTCAGGAGGAGACAAGAATTGCTATCATCGGGAGAAGATTTCTACAAGTCTTGCTACGGGAGGAAGCAACCACCGCTTTCTTCGAGAGAAAATTTCTACAAGTCTGGCTTCGGGAGGAAGCAAACACCACTATCTTCGTGAGAAGATTTCTACAAGTCTTACTACGGGAGGAAGCAAGCACCGCTATCTTTGGGAGGAGATTCATTCAAGAAAGAGAGGTAAAATTATTAAAGGGAGTCTATATTTTGTTTAAGTCAATTACTTTGTGGTTTGGGTTTGATTTATTATTTCTAAATATAGATTTAGCTGACTATCGTTACTAGATTGCAAGCTATAATGAAAGATTATGTTGCTTTGTTAAGAATTATGAGGTTCCATCTCAAAATCAATTGGTAATGAGTGGAGTAGCTTATGTTATTATATATGGCTCAATATTTTTACATTTGATCCATGTGGGACAATATTGTGCAATATGCTTTAATATCCGTCAAGACAAGCATTTGTTCTTTGAGTGCTCTTATAGCAACGGATGCTTGGAGGCTGTAAAAATCTGGCTTGGTTGGCATTCAAATAGTTGGAAATTGGAGAAATTATTGACATAGCTAGATTTGTAGATCTTGCATTTCTTCTTTTCGAAAGTAGGTTTATACAATGACAATTGTCTCGGTAGTGTATCAGGGGTGGAGGAGCCGTAATAATTTAGCTTTTTGGGAGAAGAAAATTTCGTCCATTCCAAAACTTTTACATTGTTTGAAACAGAATATTAAGAATAGAAGGATAATGATTTTTAGTATGAATAGACTGGTTGAACAATTATAATTGTATAGAGATTATAATACTCAGGCCATTTATATGGTTCGTGCTGCTAGTTTGTAAAGAAGTTTTGAGCAATATTGTTATGTACTAATGACCCTGCACATATATGAATCATATACATACCTATAATGTATTATGTAATGATCAATTATTAAACATATTTATACCATGTTTTAAATAATTATTTCTATATATGTAACATGTATATCGACAAACAAGCTAGATCACCAGCGCCACGGGAATGGAGAAGAAAATGAAAGGTGGAGAGGGTATTTGGTTGTGGAGGTGGGGCACAAAAAGCACTTTCAAGGCCATAGGTATATTCAAAATCTTCAAAACCTAAAGCTAGCTATTCTTACCACAAATTAATAATACCAAAAATAATCATCAAACAAATAATATTATTGAAAAATAATAATGAAGAAGAAGAGCTATATTGGTGTTGCATGTTGCAGATTCCAAATTTTCCCTCCTCCAACCCTTTCATCAATCACCATCACCTTTATTTAGCATTTTCCCTCATATTTGTTTATGACCCGTAGTTAATTTATTTTATCACCATTCATCAAATATAATAATTATTTTTTTCTTCCCAGAAATATCTCGTTAATAAAGAAACTATACATATCAAATCCTAGAACCTTCCACTGGATCAATAATAATAATAATAATGCGATAAACCTAATCTCTTTTCATATACCTTTATATCAAGAACACACCAAGCTGTTATGATACATGGCCCTCTCTCTCTCTCACACACACACTCAAACATGTAGTGGGGTTCACTTTATTATTATTTGTTTCAATATTGATGGGACTCTTTGCCTATAAAAGGCCAAGTCTTCAAGACAGAGTTAATTAAGTTGTGTGAACATCAAAGAGGAAAAGACATCCTTAGTATTATTCTCTCTAGCTATTTTCTTTCATTTTGTCATTATTTCCTTGGAGGAAATAAAAAGAAAAAAACATGGTCAGTCTTATTTACATTTTTATCATACTTATTTACGTTACAATTTTTATTAATTAATTTGAGGTTGTTTAGAGTTCTTGCATTATGTTATAATTCTTCTTTAAAATGTGTCAAAAAAAAAACAATATTATAGGAAGGGAAGATGAGTTGGACTGCTTCTGATGCTGTGGACTACAAAGGTTTTCCTGCTGATAAATCCAAAACTGGTGGTTGGCTACCTGCTGCTCTTATCCTTGGTATGTTCTTAAACACTCACATGCACACACTCTTAATACTCATCTTCCTCATCATCACAGATCAGAAGAAAAAGCTTGTTATATATCAATTATATATATATATCCTATATATATCCTACCATGATATATTTGATTGTTATATATATACATATTACATGATGGATATAAATATATAACAATCAAATATAATTGAGCATGTATATGTATGAATCAAATTAAAAGATAATAGGTTATTTTGTTTTTTTTTTTAAACATATTCATGCATATATGATTATGATTGTTTAAGCGTTTACAGAGGAGATGAGATCATTATCATCATTTAATATAAAAGAATTAGTTGGCTGTTAAAATAGGACAGTTGTATATACATGATTGGATATCAAGTATGACATGTTTGATTTGTTGCATTATTGGTAAATAGTAGCACAGTATAGTATAGTAAGTAAGAAGTAGATGGTTCATGCAAAAAGAAAAAGTTAAGAGGAAACATGCACATGTTTTCATATTAGCTGGTTTTGTTTTTGATGAAATCTTAAAAAAATTATTTTGTACTAATGCATTACAATTTGGCAGCTCTCTAACACAAATTCAAAAAAGGTTTAGTTTATAGTCAACCAAAATTTTTAATGTTATTGCCTTTTTATGCTTTTCTTTGTTTTCTATTAATTATTTTTATTTTGGTTGACAGAATGGGGATGATATAGGACCCATTATGTGTATCATAATATTACTATATACATTTCTGTCATTTTCTACTTGGAAATAATGCATGTCAAAAGGCAATATATTATATATCTAAACCTTGCTTTGTTTTGAGCCCTGGAATAAAATATACTTCTCCAATTCACTCATCATAAACTGCCCATATTTGCTTTGTGCAAATGTAAAAAAACTTTTTATTTTATTTCATCTGTAATATAATCAATAAAAAGGGTCACCATCTGCAAGATTTCATTGTTATTATACACAGATAATAATTATATAAACCCACAATGTAAAAATATCTATAATAAAGTATTATTAACTTTTGCTTTACAATATTCCAATTTGGGAAAATCCCATACTTGTGCTCTACTACATGTGGCTAACTTTTCCCTTCCACTCCCTGAGGTTTATAACTAATTATTAGGAAATTTTCAATGATTGAAGTTCTGTCCCAAAAAAAAAAAAATATATTTTCTTTTTCACTTTTCTTAATAAATTAATACAAAATTAAGAAGAATATACTATATGCATATGCTATTAAAGTTCATCATTAATTAGTCTTAACCAATCAATTTTTTTAATTCAAAATATGTCTCCATAATTTACAGGGATTGAAATAAGTGAAAGGCTATCAACAATGGGAATAGCAGTTAATTTGGTGACATATTTGACTGGAACAATGCATTTGCCTAGTTCAACTTCAGCCAATATTGTAACAGATTTTATGGGCACATGTTTTCTGTTGTGCTTGCTTGGAGGCTTTTTGGCTGATTCCTTCCTTGGAAGATACAAGACAATTGCAATATTTGCTACTATACAAACTCTAGTGAGCACTACTATGCCTATTTTTCCTCAACAACAAAATTTATCTCCCTGTTCCTTTTGGTACATATAGGATTATTGAATATTGCTAAGAAGCACACCAACACAACTTGACATGGCATATGGTATTATTTGTGCAATTTAATATCAGATCCCATCCCAGATATCATAATTCAAAATATAAATAAAAATACCAAAGTAGAGTTAGAAACTATAGTACTCTATAGTAATTCTTACTATAGTACAATCAATTAATTAACTATCATAAATCACTAAATCTAATCAAATAAAAACAATTTCTTGATCTGCAGGGTACTGCTTCCTTGGCAATATCAACAAAAATACCGGAGTTACAGCCACCACCTTGCGACGGAGGTGCAGGCGCCACCTGCCAACAGGCTAATGGATTTCAAATGGGAATTCTTTACTTAGCCTTATATCTTATTGCACTTGGAACCGGTGGACTTAAATCAAGTGTTTCAGGCTTTGGAACTGACCAGTTTGATGATAAAGATGAGAAGGAGAAGGCTCAAATGGCTTACTTCTTTCAGAGATTCTTCTTCTTCATTAGCACAGGAACCTTAATGGCTGTGACAGTCCTTGTTTACTTACAAGATGAAGTTGGCAGAAGCTGGGCCTACGGAATTTGTTCTGTTTCAATGTTAATCTCCATCATAATACTATTGTCTGGGACTAAAAAATACAGGTACAAAAAGAGCATGGGGAGTCCTATAGTTCACATTTTCCAAGTTATTGTGGCCTCTTTCAAAAAGAGAAAGATGTCTGGTCCTTTCAATATAGCCATGCTGTATGAGGATACTCCTATGGAAGCCAAAATCCCTCACACAGAACAATTTCGGTAAGTGTCAACTTTTAACTTTGTCTTATGGACTGTTTTGGTTATGCCTTAGTAGTGTGGTAATAACATTTGTTTTTGTTTAGTTTCTTGGACAAGGCTGCAATAGTGCTAGAAGGAGATTTTGAGCAAAATGTTAGTAGCAGTACTCCTAATCCATGGAAACTATGTTCAGTGACAAAGATTGAAGAGGTGAAGATGATGATAAGATTACTACCAATATGGGCTACAACCATCTTGTTTTGGACCACTTATGCTCAAATGATTACTTTCTCTGTTGAACAAGCAGCTACTATGAAAAGAAACGTAGGAAGTTTCCAAATTCCTGCTGGTTCTCTCACTGTGTTTTTTGTGGCAGCCATATTGATCACTCTCGCTGTTTATGACCGTTTCATTATGCCTTTTTGGAAGAAATTGAAAGGCAAACAAGGTATATAAACTTTACATAGCATTACTTATACGTTTAGGATTTTTGCCCCTTGAACTTTGACATGTACCAAATCATGCCCCTGAACTTTTAAGATTGTTGAAAATGCTCCCTGAACTATTTAGATTTTTGGATTTAAGGACTTTTTTCCAATTTTAGTAAAAAAATTCTAACATGGATGAAAGTCCAGGAGTCATGATTTAGTACATGTCAAAGTTAGAGGAGCATGATTTGGTAGATATCAAAATCAGGGGAGCATGGTTTAGTATATAAACAATCACTGAAGTAGTAAAATTGAATAAAATTAAACAAAAATCTTTAAATCCAACAATTTCAATAGTTCAGGGAGCATTTTTAACGATCTTAAAAGTTCAAGGAGCATGATTTGATACATGTTAAAGTTTAGGGACAAAAATCTTAATTAGCCTTATTTATATATATGTATAGCTAGGCAATTAACAAATCACTGAAATATATAGAATCTTATATGTACAGTTGCACACCACACTAATCATTATATTACTTAATAAATAAAGTTCTACTAAATATTAAAAGTAATATACAATTGCCTATGCATGATTGAGAATTGAAACAGAATTAATGTTAGAGTAAACTAAAATCATTTTTCAGTTATACACCTCCGTAATCGCAATATATACTATAAATATACTATTACACTAGTTTTTTTTAATTAAAAAAAAAAACACATATACTTATTATTATTATTACAAAAAAATAAAAGAAAAGAAAAAAGGCCATTTTCAATTTAAATAAATAATATTATTACTAAAATCACTAATCTTTAATAAGTTGTACATCTTAATCATTCGAAAAAATTGGTTTTCTCATTTTTGCACTTCAAAATAATTTTCTTTGTATTTTTACGAAATTTTAGATAAAAACCCTTATTGCAACTGGCGCTGCAACCTAAATTGCAACAAAAAATTGTATAGAAACCCCTATTGCAACTAGCGCTGCAACCACTTTAGAAACTCAAAAATAAATTTGAAAAAAAAAAAGTTAAAAAAAATAATAATATAGGTTAATTTCCCTAGAAAAAACTAACTTATATCTTACACTCGAATATAATATACAACTAATTTGTTATGTAACAGGTTTCAGCAGCCTTCAAAGAATAGCCATAGGGCTAGTTCTCTCAACCATAGGAATGGCGGCGGCCACACTCTCAGAGATGAAACGGTTATCAGTGGCTAAAACCGATGGCGGCGGTGGAGGAGATCTTCCCATTAGCGTGTTCATCTTAATCCCTCAGTTTTTCCTTGTGGGGTCAGGAGAGGCATTCATATACACAGGCCAACTAGACTTCTTCATAACACAATCTCCCAAAGGCATGAAAACCATGAGTACTGGCCTCTTCCTTACAACCCTTTCCCTCGGTTTCTTTGTCAGCAGCTTCTTGGTTTCGGTGGTCAAAAAAGTCACCGGAACCAACGGTAGCCAAGGGTGGCTTGCCGATAACATAAACGACGGTAGACTTGACTTGTTTTATGGTCTTTTGACAATCTTGGGTGTCGTAAATTTTGTTGCTTATTTGATTTGTGCAAAGTGGTACAAACCTAGTAGTAAGGGTAATAATAAACAGGCTCAGATGTCTGCTATGAATGGGAGTGGTAGTGTTGATAATTGCTAGCTAATTATGATGATGACGAAGAAGATTACTATAGGTATGTTCGAGTAGTTCTGTTTAATTAATTAATTATGTACTAAGTTATTCAGGGCTTTTGTTTTTATTAGCCTAGTGGTTATTATCATGTTTGTACAAATAATCAATGTTTGGGTGTGATGTTTTCTTATCATCTGATCATCAATTGATGCGTATGTACCTTTCTTAAATTGCTCTACAATGAAATTATAGTTAGTTTTTTTTTTTTTGTTCTAGTCAATTTGCAATTAATGCTATAATTCCAATTAATAATAGTGTAATTGACTCAAGTAGTTGGTTGCGAGTGTGAAAATTAAAAAATATTAGTTGAAAAAATTGAAGCAAGACCCTATACATTCATTGTAAGCATGCTCCTCTTTCGATATTCTTATTTATTAAGAAAAATGAAAGAAATAAATTAGATTCCAATAAGATATTAATATTAATTAAATTATAGGGATATCATTAATTATTATTTTATTTATTTATTTATTTTTTTCTTGATAAACCAAGGAAGTTTATATTTGAACAAACAATTTACAACCTATCCGGCACTTGTATAACAAAACAAGCCTGCTCCTCTATTTACAAAGATTCATACCATTCTCTTTATTTTTGACTTAATTTCTTAGGAAAAAACAATCCTCATCTATTCTTTACATCTTTAATTCTTTGTACAAGAGTCATTATGTAAGACTTTTCCCATTCTATAAAATGCCATTTGTATTTTTCCACAATCTATATATCATAGCAGCCATCACTGCTGTAAAATTTTGTTAGCGAAACCTGCTCAATCGTTTTTTTTTTTTTTGATAAATCAGCAAGTTTATTGACAAAATTGTGGAATAATCAAGTAGAAAACATTGATGTAATTATACAGAAAGTTAAACATAGTGTTAAACATAGAATAGAGTTGTTTTGGCCTAAAAAGATAGGACAACACAATAGAGATTGGTTTCACATGTTGTGAATACCCTTTACTATTTTCATGAGATCTTTTGATTAAAAGATGCTCTGATAATTGTATTTGATTGTAAATGATTGTGGAGCATCAATAAACCTGCTCAATCTTGCCTAGTGGTAATGTGGTGAGCATTGTATGCCATTGCATCCATCTTTTAACTTCCAAAAGTACCTAGAACTTCAATGAAAATCGAAAAGTAAATGCTCAGCAGTTTTCTCAGCTAACTCATAGGCTGCATACTTAGAATCATGAATGATATTTTGATTAGTCATATTGATTTTGTTTGTAATCTTCCCAATACAGTCAACCATAGTATAAAGCTATATATGTATTGGAGTGTTTAATCTACTCCAAACCATATCAGGCCAATAAAGCTTAACTTGAGTCTTTGTTATCATTTTCTACCCCTAGTCAATATTATATTTCCCTATAAGAAAGTTGTTGAAAGGTGGTGTAATTCTTGAAATGTTCTTTGACAGTAATTACTCTCTTCCAATATCAGCTACTCATGGATGGAGCCTTGTAATCCCACCAACCTTTATCTCTTATATAAACACTATGTATCCAGCTTGTTAGAACAGTTAATGAGTTGTCCTAGTTAGTTGAGTTTAATGCAATTCAGTTAGTTGTTCGATTGATCTTGTTAATTCTATTTCTTGTAGCTATTGTATATAAGTTCTTTATTTCATCGATAACAGTTGAGACTTCTTTCTTTGTCTTTCTTTCCTTTCTTCTTCTTTGTGTTCTTTCTTGTTTCTAGTTCATCAATGGCGAGACAATTCAATATGCAATTTAACATGGTATCAAAGCCAGATTACAATACCTTTAAGACTTTTAGTTGTAAGTGTTTCCCCAATATCAGACCATATAATAAACACAAAATGGAGTTCAAGTCTGCACCTTGCATTTCCCTAGAGTACAACCTCAATCATAAAGGGTATAAGTGTCTTGACACTAGTGGCAGGTTATACATCTCTAGGGATGTTGTGTTTGATGAGTTTACTTTTCCATATGAGTTATCTTCTAGTCACACTAGTCACTCCAACTCATCCTCACACACTGAGAACACTATCAGCCATTATACCTAGGTGTCTACATTTCAAACAACCTTACACTTTGTCTAATCTAATGGATCTTAGTCCCACAGACATTTTTGTATAGCAGCCTGAGATTGATCAACATGTTTCTCTTGACCATATAAAGCCTAACACTATTGAGCATAATCATAGCACTAACAGCTGGCTTCCTAGTCAGCCTTCTGTTTATGAAACATGTGAAACTTCTGGAGCTACAACTTCTGATGCACATATTATCTCTACTGAGCCGGAACCACATATGCCTATTATCAATGAACACTCAAAAGCAGATACACGGTTACAACATCCATCACTATCTCCCACACAACCTATGACCTCAAACACTCATCACTCTACAGTGGTTTCATCCCCAACTGCATTACTCTTAATCACTAGTTGTCTTAATCCTCCTGGAAAGAACAACTTGCACAGAATGCACACAAGGTCCAGATCGACATCTACAAGCCAAAGATCTTTATGATCACCAAGGAGCCATCTACACACTACTACAAATTACACTATTTACGTCGGTCAACGCCACTGTTCATTGTGTTGACCGTCGTAAATAGTACCTGAAAATTGCTCACGTCTGTTCCTAAACGACGCTAAAAATATAGCAATTGCGTCATTTATCAAAATGACGGTAAAAATGAACACGACGAAGAAAGCCAAAGAAAAATTATCAAAAGTTTCTCTCTTTTTGCGTCTGTTATCAACAGCCGAATATTTTGTGTGAAATCCCTAAATCCCTAAATCAGATGTTCGCGAGAAAGCTCTGTCAAAACTCTCTCACTCCCCCATTGTTCCCTTCTTTGAAACTCTACCGCTTCATCCACTCATTTCCCTGTGGTTCTCTTATAATCCATGAATACCCTCTCTCTCTCTCTCTCTCCATTTCTTTACAATCTCCACGATCCTCCCCTCTCTATTTCTCTCTATTTTTTCATTCTCGGCAGTTGCTCAACACCACTCTTTGATTTCTTCAAGATATTTGCTCAGTTTCCATAGTTGCAGTCTCGATGCTAAAATTAAAATGAATCTGGGTATGCATGTCCCCTTTTGCTTGATTTATTAATGTTTTTCTTTGTTCATTTTCATTTGATGAATTTTATTCTTAACCTTTTTTGTTCGTTTCAGATGCCAAAGTTGTGGAGGCACCTCTAGAGGTCAAGAAGACAACTGAGAGGTATTTGATTTGACTTTGGTCCTTTGGGCTGAAAGTCCTATTGATTTCATTCATAAGCATCGTATAGCTCTTGAGAGTGAACATGTCTCTGCACATCTTCATGAGTGGATTGATCTCATATTCGGGTATATGCTTCTTACTTTCTTTGTGGAAGAGAAAATTCATATATATTCATATATTTATGCTTCTTTTGAGTTTCAGATATAGAAAATGACAGACCAAAGATGTAGTATTTTCAAGTAATATTAGAAAGGTTCCAAACCATATGAAACTGCTAGTAAATCAATTAGTCCACTGAGATTTCCTTTTCTTTTGATTGAAAATTAATTAATAGTCAATTGATCATAATAGTTTGATTTTAGGTGTAGTATGTTAGTAAGTAGTGTTAAAGCTTTGGTAAAAAATGAAAGAACACGTGTAAAGTACGTGTCTATGTAGAAGGAATGTTGTGAAGATGCAGTGGAAGTAAGGGACAGTGAGGCAAGTCGTGTGTGGATTGAGGCTAGTCATAGGAAGATATATAGCCTTATACTGGCAAATCTCTTGATCTTTTGATCGTGTGAGTGTGGAGATTAGATGATGAACCGACTCTGTAACTTATACTATAACTATAAAATAATTTATAACTATATATTATGTGTATATTTATGACGACAGTGGATGCGGAAGCATATTATTATATGGTAAAAAAACAAGGTTAGGAACTTATTGGAATATCCTTTCTTGTTTTGTCTTGCACAAGTTTATAGACCTGTGTTTTGGACTTTAGAAACAGTTTTCAAACTAATTAGTTTTGGAATATTTTTGTTTTTCCATGAGTGGATTTTGGTAATTTTCAATGGTATTTTTCCTTTTCTTATTAAGATTATCTTAGATTTTGTTTAGCTTTCTATAAATCGACCATGATTTGGGTTGTATGTTGGTTTTATTGGCATTATTGTTGGTAGTTGGCTAACCTTTTGTGGCAATTTGGCATAGTGGTTTACACCAATAGTTATTGGGTTTTATTTTTAAGAAAAGTATAGATGATGTACTAATGCGAAATATTAACGGTTACATTATTGAATGCCTCTGTTTTTTTTTTTTTTGGTTTTTTGAGTACAAACCAAAAATAATTAAAAACTACATTTGTGTAGTTGCTTGAATTTTATTTGTGCTAGATTACATAGCTAATCTTCTTGCCTTGTATTGGTTAGGCTACAAGTAGCATAGACGAAAAGGAATTTGAGAAAAGAGAAAAATTGAAATTTATTTTGAATGATGTAGTCTCTCTTTAGTAAACATGTTAATAATTATTTTATCATTGAAAATGAATATTATTTCATCGATCATCTTCTCTTCTTTTTACCCTGTACTGATCAATATTTTGGAATGTAAGATGAGCATAATTAATTTTGTGTATTGATAATGTATGATGACCATTAACATTAAGATGAGATAATGGGAGGAGTGCTATTTTGTTATCTTTGTATAATTTTTAACTTAATGACAAAAGGATTATAAACAGCAAAAGCCATCATCTATAACATAAGCAGAATCGAATGGATTTGACTTCATCTTTGGCATAAAGGCTGTATATGCATTATATGAGTTAAGCATTTTTCAGTCTTGAAATCTGTTGCACTAACTTTCATTTGAATTTCAAGCAAAATGAAATTTAAAATATACATTATTTCTCTGTTTAGGATTATTATTGTTAATTTTTTTTTATTTTTCTTTACATGTCACTTGTAATAGGAATTATTTTGAGAAAAAGCAAAATTATTTGATAAGATAGGTGTATTTGATATATTGGATGAGAATAGGATTTATAATACACATTTAGAAAATGGAATTTTTTTCATTTTTACATTTCATTTTAACACCTACTACCTTTGTTTTTCTTTTCCCTAAAGTCAAATATTTTGTATTGACATAGCTTCATCGCTTTCGGTTATTTGAAGGTCATATTAGAGAAGCAATAGCTATTGGATAAGGTAAAAGTATTGAGTACCAAGGAGATCAATACAATACGGGATTGATGAGTGGGCCGAATTTGTGAAGCTTTTGATTATTGATTGAATACAAGGTTACCACTTCAATTATGATACATGAGAATTAAGTTTTATGATTTTTACTATTAACTTTTTTTGCAATATGTAATTAGTTTATAATTAATTTTTATGATACATGGAATATAAGTTTTAAGATTGTTTCTAATAACAATTTTGGTATTAGTTAATATAATTAGTTTTGTCGTTATCGATTATAGAATTGATTACTAATTTTATATAAGTTTTATAATTATTATTTTAACTTTTTTTGTATTATGAATTTCTTGCTATATAAAATCATTCTAAAATCTAAAATAGCAAGTAGGAAAAATTGTATGGAAATCTGCTATTTTCTCTTACTTATATTTATACTTCATTTTATAACTGACGCAATAAGTACTGAAAAAAAAAAATTCAGCAAGTTATGCGTCATTAGAAAAATGACGGTATAAGTTTTTTGTGTCAGTTTTAAAATGACACAAAACTATTAGTGACACTTCCAAACTGACGCAGAATATTAAAAAGAACATTATATATTTTGCGTCGGTTTTAAAATGAAGGAAATTGTTATTTGCGTCTCTTTAGAAACGATGCAAATAATAAACTATTTGCGTCTGCGGCTTATACGTCGGTTTTATAAACCGACGCAAAATCTTTATATGTCATTTAGAAACTGACGAAAATACCCCTTTTTGTAGTAGTGACAATCAAAGAAGCCCTAGATCAAGAGCATTGAAACAATGCAATGAGTGATGAAATTCTTGCTCTTGCTAGGAACAAAACTTGGGTTCTTGTCAAGCTTCCCCCTAATAGACAAGCTATAGGCTGCAAGTGGGTGTACAAAGTCAAAGAAAATCAAGATGGCTCACTTTACAATTTCAAGGCAAGGGTTGTTGCTAAAGGATTTCATCAACAAGCAGGGTTTGATTTCACTGAAACTTTCAGTCCAGTGGTCAAACCAATCACTATTCGAGTTGTTCTAACTCTAGCCTTGTCCAAAGGATGGGAAGTAAGACAACTAGATGTCAACAATGGATTTCTCAATGCACATTTGCAAGAAGAAGTGTATATGACACATCCACTAGGGTTTGAGGTCCTTGGTTAAGAGCAACTAGTTTGTAAACTTAGCAAAGCTCTTTATGGGCCTAAACAGGCTCTTAGAGCCTGGTTTGACAAGCTCCAAAAGTGCATGACATCTCTAGGTTTTGTGTCCTCTCAATCAGACCACTCCCTGTTCATATTACACACTTTAATATCTACTACAATTGTCCTTGTGTATGTTGATGACATACTTGTAACTGGGAGTGATTCACAGGTTGTTACAAGGCTCATTGCTGCTTTGAACAGTGAGTTCTCTCTCAAGGACTTAGAGACAGTGAATTATTTTCTTGGTATTGAAGTAACATATATTGTAGATGGTATTCACATATGTCAAGCAAAGTATGCCAGAGATCTGTTGATCAAAGCTCAAATGGCAGGGACTAAACCATCTCCTACCCCAATGACTAGTGGACTTCGATTATCAGCTCACCAAGGGGACCCTATGGTCGATGTTCAAATGTAAAGATCAATTGTGGGTGCTCTTCAGTACCCGACCATAACCAGACTAGAGTTGTCCTTCAATGTGAATAAAGTGTGCCAGTTTATGCAAAAGCCCCTTACAACACACTAACAAGCTGTCAAAAGAATCCTAAGATACATTACTGGCACAACAACCTTTGGTCTTCATCTCAGAAAGATATTGTCTCATGATCTGTTACCTTGTGTGATGCTGACTGGGCATCAAATCCAGATGACATAAGATTGATATCAGGATTTGCCATTTTCTTTTGCTCAAACTTGATAGCTTGGAAAAGTAAAAAGCAGCAAATGGTTTCACGCTCCAACACTGAAGCTGAGTACAAAAGTGTTGCCAATGTCACTACAGAACTTACATGGTTACACTATTTGTTTCCTGAGCTTCAAATTTGAATGCCACACACACCAACTATTTGGTATGATAACCTAAGTACTATCTGTTGGAAATTATTTTACCAGGATCTTAGATCTACTCACAAATATGTTTATTAACACCCTAAATATGAACTTTCTAAAATGATGAAATAAACACATATAAAGTTTAGGAAACCTTACATTGGGTGCAGCGGAATATAATGACTCCTTCCGTTCAGATATCTAGCCCTTGATTCCTTTCTATAGCAGAGCATTATCAATATCTGAACCTGGATCTCTTTCTCTGAATCTTTGATGTTGAAACTCCTTCTTGCTGATAGTCTTTCTTCACGATCTTCCTCACTATGATTGAGGTATCACTTGCTGTGTGTGGGCACTACTCATACACTAAGAATTTCGAAATTCAAGAGGGAAGAAAGAGAGAGGAAGTGGTCGACCAGATAGGGAGAGAGAAGGCTCAGGTTTTTCTCTAAAGGAAAAATAGAAAATTTAAGTGTAAATATCCTGAAGCCTTCACTATCTATTTATAGCATTCCACTAGGGTTAGGTTTGAATTATTTGGCATTAAAATAATGAAAAATATCAGTTAAATTTCCTACAAAAGTGGCCGGCCATGCATAGTGGATTTGGGCCTCACTTTTTGCAATTTTGCAGTTTTATCTTTTCTTCATCTGATTTTCTCCAAAACGCTAATTTTCTAATTCAACCATTTAAATGCCAATTCTAACTATTTAATAACTATAAATAATTATTAAATAATATTGTCATTTATCATATTTATTAATTGAACCATACAAAGTATCATAATTAACAAATATGCCCCTAATAACTCTTTTTTTACAATTTCGCCCTTACTTAGTGAAAAATTCACAAATAGACATAGTCTAATTTGAGAATTATAATTGATTAATCAAAACCAATTACATGAGTCTTACAAGTAATATTATCTCAACTAGTGCGGGGACCATGGGTCTACATAACCGAGCTTCCAATAAGTAGATCAAGAATTTAGCACTAAAATTCACTAACTTATTAATTCTTCGTTGAATCCACGCATAGAACTTAGAATTGCACTCTCAGTTATATAGAATGCTCTATATGTTCCACCATATAGACGCATCATCAGTTATCCATTGTTATAATCCTAATGTGATCAATGATCCTCTATATGAATGATCTACACTGTAAAGGGATTAGATTACCGTAACACCCTACTATGTATTTTATCCTTAAAATACTTGACCCCGTATAAATGATATTTCAGCTTATGTGAAATGAGTACTCCACCATTTATGTTTGTTTGGTCAAGCTCGAAGGAGATCATCCTTCGCTTACTATTCGCCAGATAAAAGCTATAGATTCCATGTTTATGATAGCGCTCCCACTCAATTGCACTACCGTGTTCCCAAAATATACGTATCACCCTGACCTAAAAGTAGGCTTAACTAACAAATCAAAGAACACGAATAGCCTTTCAAGATTGAGCCTAATCATAACAGGATTAAGAACATTTGATCTAGGATCAACTAGGCGATATTGACTTGAATAGATATTACGGTAAGTTTAATAAATCTAAGTCAAAGTTCAATATCGGTCCCTTACGATGCATACTCCATGCCTCCAACCTGAGCTTTACTTTAACCAATGCTCTGGAAAGAACATAACACTTCTCCAAATGCAAGTAAACTTTGTTGTAGATTATCATATCAGTAAAACCATGTGTCTGATAAATCTAGGAAACTTTATTCACATAGTCATGTTTACTTTCCAATGTGTTGACGACACAATAAACAGGATCAAGTATGTGAAAGGGTTTCAGATGAATTTATACATTATGTACATATAATCATGAAATAAATCATGTGAACCATGCAACATTAAATTTTATTTCTGATCTATATTAATAAGTAAATCTGATTATATTGAAATGAGTTTTATTTAGGGCATAAAACCCAACAAACTCCCACTTGCACTAATATAAAACAAAAAAGTGCATTTCAAATAATATCAACACCTTGATATACAAATCAAGTGTAGTAGTAGTAAACTCCTCGTAATAGGATCTGAAAGGTTGAATTAACCACAACCTTTTCTCCACCATTACTCTTCCTTCATCACAAAATCATTGATAATGTGAAATTCCTCTCTATATGTCTACTCTCTTGGGATACTGGATTCTATATCTTTGGCAACTACTTTTGGTTAATCAGGAAATTAACACTAGTAGTTAATGCAATTTGGAATGATGCCAAAAATGTATAGAACTTTCCTTAGACTGAATAAGTACCTTTCCTGCAACTTTAACATTCAGTCCCTCTCTGGTAGACCTAGAGACTTCAAATAGGTTTTTACACTTCTCCAAAATCACTATTCCACCCCCAGAGTAACCACCATCTTATCAGAAAGATTTACTAGCACAAAGGCAAATTTCGAAATCTAATATGGTGTAGTCTAAGAGTTTTAAACACACCCTTATAGACTAACATATAGTTCCTCTTCTTACTCTTAGGATTTACTTGATTGTCTTCCAATGTTCTTCTACTGGATTAATCTGATACCTACACATTACTCCCACTCAACAGCAGGTGTCTGGTCTAAGGCATACAAAAGCATATCTAAGACCTCTCACTGTTGATTTAAGAAATTCTTTCATGGCTTTATCTTTTCTGGAATAGTTGAGACTTTTCCTTAGATAAATAAAATCTATGCCTAGAAGTCGAGAAGCTTCTATAGATTGCCATTAGAAAGAAAATGCTTCAGCATCTTACTAAAGTAAGTTGCTTGCATTAGAGTAAGTAATTACCAGGTATACCACAAGCCATAGGTTTAGATAAACTCAAACCTATAATACTAGGAACAAGAAGTTTTGTTAAGTCCATTGAATAGACTTACAAACTAAAATTTCCTTTTATGTCCTTGTAATAGAAAACTTTAGGTTATTCCATGTGAATGGATTAAACCATAGTTCTATTAGCTTTCTTCTTAGTTTCTTATCTTGACAATCCATTACTTGTTTAAACTCACAATGGATTTTAAAACACTAGTGTCTCCCAAGTCATAAGAAGGTGAGTTCCTAGAAACTCTCCCACTACGGCAAGGTACCGTGAATTATGTCTAAGAAAACTAAATGGTATTGATCTCTTCAGTTGTGACAAGACAACAGAGGCAGTGGGATCATCATATGTAAGATGATAGAACACTTTTGGAATCAAGAATTAAATATCTCCTTTATTTGCTACTTGATTTTCAGACTTAGTCATTTTCTTAGAAAAGTAGTATTTGTTTGAACAAACACTTTCTTATCTATTGACAATGGGATGGTCCACCCCTAATTACTTAGAACAGCTAACAAACCATGGTTAACAGTTCTAGCTTTTCTTAAGATTTTGATTAGGTCATCCATGAATCTAGTAATGATTTACATTAAGTATACAACCATTACATCATTCTGAAATTGTATTACCATAGAAGAAATTAGGCAACGACTAGTAACTAATCATCAACATGCAACTCGAAATTTCTGGGGAGGTAAGTTTGGATATAATTCAAAAATCAAATTAATGATCTTTGAACTGCATATCTACTAACTATTTCTCCACCCCTATCAGTTCGCAAGATCTTTAACCACGTACCTTAATGGTTTAACCATTGCTAGAAATTAATGAAATTTTTCAAACATTTCAAATTTCTTGCTAAAAGGTATATCTAGAGTTATCGTTTTAAGAATACAACGAAAAGTTCATATCCACCCCTGAATGTACATCCATCTGCGAATGAGATGAACTAATTTCAGTGGATATAGACATATTAACTCTTTGCAGAGATTGATCTTGTCAAATCCACTATGAACAAGATACAAATGCCATGGATTAATAAAAATGTGGTTATGTCGTTTTGATGACTTAGTTGATGACTTAGGTTTAGTTACATGAAAGAGTTCTTAGAATAGTGCAAGTGGATCCTGGTCACAGAATACTAAACTCATATTCCATACAGTTTGAATCCATTAATAGAAGATGGATATTAAACAATTTGGAAAGTGTAACTGTATTGCTTCCTGGAAATAGAAATATAAGAAATTTCTGTTTGGATTCTAAAATTAAAGTCAAAGACTTAAATTCAACCAAATATAATGAGTAATTCTTTCTTGGACCACCACTACTAGTTTAACTCTAAGTCTGATTTGCCCATACAAGTAGGAGATTTCTAAGATTGAGGATTTATATCAATTGGGAATAGAATTTCAGGATTATAATCATATGCGTCATTTAATTTCTTAAGAGAAAATATAGAATGACATGAAATGATTTATAGACCATTCATCCAATGATATGTTATTGAGCTAATTCGCAATGAATAAGCTAAGAGGAATTAGGATAATTTCGTTGTTTAAATAAGAATCCAACGATGCTTCGATTAGCGAAAGTCAAAGTAATCTTATTTATATAATCTTCTTGTTTCATATCGTAAAAATACTAGTCTAAGGTGTCATCAATTGATGAACAACTAGATGTCGCATATACAATATTTATCTTTCGAGATCTAACACTATTATGAATGTCTAATGGTGAAAATCCACTACGGATTTATCTCATTAGATAAACAAACAAAGTTAGACCAACAATGAAGATTCGAAATTAAACTACAACTTAATAACAGAAAATAACATGGTTCAATATAAATTCATACACAATTCAGAAATTATTAAACATATAGCAAATAGGAATGACAAGTGAAAATACTAAAACTTACAATCCTAAATAATTTCCGAGGTTTTCAACAAACTGATATCAGTGTCCCGTTTAGGCGAGAGTCAAAACTACCATTCATTGAATAGAGTTGTCAGCTCATCTAAAATGTTAAACATTCTAGCAACCTTTTATTCGATCAAGATTGGAATTCAGCGTTGTCCCGTTTAGGCGAGAGTCAAGGCAATTCTATCTTATGAGCTTCCACCATTGTTTTATTGGAAATTATTTTACCAGGATCTTCGATCTACTCACAAGTATGTTTATTAACATCCTAAATAAGAACTTTCTAAAACGATAAATTAAACACATATAAAGTTTAAGAAACCTTACATTGGGTGCAGCGGAATAATATGACTCCTTCCATTCAGATATCTAGCCCTTGATTCCTTTCTGTAGCAGAGCATTATCAATATCTGAACCTGGATCTCTTTCTCTGAATCTTTGATGCTGAAACTCCTTTGCTGATGATCTTTCTTCACGATCTTCCTCACTATGATTGAGGTATCACTTGATGTGTGTGGGCACTACTCATACACTAAGGATTTCGAAATTCTAAGGAAGAAGAGAGAGAGTGGTCAGCTAAAGATAGGGAGAGAGAAGGCTCAGTTTTTTCTGATTCAGAAAGTCTGAAGAAAAGTCTTATTTTTCTGAAGCCTTCACTATCTATTTAGAGCATTCCACTAGGGTTGGGTTTGAATTATATGGCATTAAAATAATGAAAAAATCAACTTAAAAAAGCTACAATAGGTGGCCGGCCAAGCATTAGTGGATTGGGCCTTGGGCTTTGCAATTTTGCAATTTTAACACCTTTTGTATCTGATTTTCTCAAAAATACCAATTTCCTTATTCAACCATTTAAATGCCAATTCTAACTATTTAATAACTATAAATAATTATTAAATAATATTGTCATTTATCATATTTATTAATTGAACCATACAAAGTATCATGATTAACAAATATGCCCCTATAAACTCTTTCTTTACAATTTCGCCCTTACTTAGTGAAAAATTCACATATAGACATAGTCTAATTTGAGAATTATAATTGATTAATCAAAACCAATTACATGAGTCTTACAAGTAATATTATCTCAACTAGTGCGGGGACCATGGGTCTACATAACCGAGCTTCCAATAAGTAGATCAAGAATTTAGCACTAAAATTCACTAACTTATTAATTCTTCGTTGAATCCACGCATAGAACTTAGAATTGCACTCTCAGTTATATAGAATGCTCTATATGTTCCACCATATAGACGCATCATCAGTTATCCATTGTTATAATCCTAATGTGATCAATGATCCTCTATATGAATGATCTACACTGTAAAGGGATTAGATTACCGTAACACCCTACTATGTATTTTATCCTTAAAATACTTGACCCCGTATAAATGATATTTCAGCTTATGTGAAATGAGTACTCCACCATTTATGTTTGTTTGGTCAAGCTCGAAGGAGATCATCCTTCGCTTACTATTCGCCAGATAAAAGCTATAGATTCCATGTTTATGATAGCGCTCCCACTCAATTGCACTACCGTGTTCCCAAAATATACGTATCACCCTGACCTAAAAGTAGGCTTAACTAACAAATCAAAGAACACGAATAGCCTTTCAAGATTGAGCCTAATCATAACAGGATTAAGAACATTTGATCTAGGATCAACTAGGCGATATTGACTTGAATAGATATTACGGTAAGTTTAATAAATCTAAGTCAAAGTTCAATATCGGTCCCTTACGATGCATACTCCATGCCTCCAACCTGAGCTTTACTTTAACCAATGCTCTGGAAAGAACATAACACTTCTCCAAATGCAAGTAAACTTTGTTGTAGATTATCATATCAGTAAAACCATGTGTCTGATAAATCTAGGAAACTTTATTCACATAGTCATGTTTACTTTCCAATGTGTTGACGACACAATAAACAGGATCAAGTATGTGAAAGGGTTTCAGATGAATTTATACATTATGTACATATAATCATGAAATAAATCATGTGAACCATGCAACATTAAATGTTATTTCTTATCTATATTAATAAGTAAATCTGATTATATTGAAATGAGTTTTATTTAGGGCATAAAACCCAACAAACTCCCACTTGCACTAATATAAAACAAAAAAGTGCATTTCAAATAATATCAACACCTTGATATACAAATCAAGTGTAGTAGTAGTAAACTCCTCGTAATAGGATCTGAAAGGTTGAATTAACCACAACCTTTTCTCCACCATTACTCTTCCTTCATCACAAAATCATTGATAATGTGAAATTCCTCTCTATATGTCTACTCTCTTGGGATACTGGATTCTATATCTTTGGCAACTACTTTTGGTTAATCAGGAAATTAACACTAGTAGTTAATGCAATTTGGAATGATGCCAAAAATGTATAGAACTTTCCTTAGACTGAATAAGTACCTTTCCTGCAACTTTAACATTCAGTCCCTCTCTGGTAGACCTAGAAACTTCAAATAGGTTTTTACACTTCTCCAAAATCACTATTCCACCCCCAGAGTAACCACCATCTTATCAGAAAGATTTACTAGCACAAAGGCAAATTTCGAAATCTAATATGGTGTAGTCTAAGAGTTTTAAACACACCCTTATAGACTAACATATAGTTCCTCTTCTTACTCTTAGGATTTACTTGATTGTCTTCCAATGTTCTTCTACTGGATTAATCTGATACCTACACATTACTCCCACTCAACAGCAGGTGTCTGGTCTAAGGCATACAAAAGCATATCTAAGACCTCTCACTGTTGATTTAAGAAATTCTTTCATGGCTTTATCTTTTCTGGAATAGTTGAGACTTTTCCTTAGATAAATAAAATCTATGCCTAGAAGTCGAGAAGCTTCTATAGATTGCCATTAGAAAGAAAATGCTTCAGCATCTTACTAAAGTAAGTTGCTTGCATTAGAGTAAGTAATTACCAGGTATACCACAAGCCATAGGTTTAGATAAACTCAAACCTATAATACTAGGAACAAGAAGTTTTGTTAAGTCCATTGAATAGACTTACAAACTAAAATTTCCTTTTATGTCCTTGTAATAGAAAACTTTAGGTTATTCCATGTGAATGGATTAAACCATAGTTCTATTAGCTTTCTTCTTAGTTTCTTATCTTGACAATCCATTACTTGTTTAAACTCACAATGGATTTTAAAACACTAGTGTCTCCCAAGTCATAAGAAGGTGAGTTCCTAGAAACTCTCCCACTACGGCAAGGTACCGTGAATTATGTCTAAGAAAACTAAATGGTATTGATCTCTTCAGTTGTGACAAGACAACAGAGGCAGTGGGATCATCATATGTAAGATGATAGAACACTTTTGGAATCAAGAATTAAATATCTCCTTTATTTGCTACTTGATTTTCAGACTTAGTCATTTTCTTAGAAAAGTAGTATTTGTTTGAACAAACACTTTCTTATCTATTGACAATGGGATGGTCCACCCCTAATTACTTAGAACAGCTAACAAACCATGGTTAACAGTTCTAGCTTTTCTTAAGATTTTGATTAGGTCATCCATGAATCTAGTAATGATTTACATTAAGTATACAACCATTACATCATTCTGAAATTGTATTACCATAGAAGAAATTAGGCAACGACTAGTAACTAATCATCAACATGCAACTCGAAATTTCTGGGGAGGTAAGTTTGGATATAATTCAAAAATCAAATTAATGATCTTTGAACTGCATATCTACTAACTATTTCTCCACCCCTATCAGTTCGCAAGATCTTTAACCACGTACCTTAATGGTTTAACCATTGCTAGAAATTAATGAAATTTTTCAAACATTTCAAATTTCTTGCTAAAAGGTATATCTAGAGTTATCGTTTTAAGAATACAACGAAAAGTTCATATCCACCCCTGAATGTACATCCATCTGCGAATGAGATGAACTAATTTCAGTGGATATAGACATATTAACTCTTTGCAGAGATTGATCTTGTCAAATCCACTATGAACAAGATACAAATGCCATGGATTAATAAAAATGTGGTTATGTCGTTTTGATGACTTAGTTGATGACTTAGGTTTAGTTACATGAAAGAGTTCTTAGAATAGTGCAAGTGGATCCTGGTCACAGAATACTAAACTCATATTCCATACAGTTTGAATCCATTAATAGAAGATGGATATTAAACAATTTGGAAAGTGTAACTGTATTGCTTCCTGGAAATAGAAATATAAGAAATTTCTGTTTGGATTCTGAAATTAAAGTCAAAGACTTAAATTCAACCAAATATAATGAGTAATTCTTTCTTGGACCACCACTACTAGTTTAACTCTAAGTCTGATTTGCCCATACAAGTAGGAGATTTCTAAGATTGAGGATTTATATCAATTGGGAATAGAATTTCGGGATTATAATCATATGCGTCATTTAATTTCTTAAGAGAAAATATAGAATGACATGAAATGATTTATAGACCATTCATCCAATGATATGTTATTGAGCTAATTCGCAATGAATAAGCTAAGAGGAATTAGGATAATTTCGTTGTTTAAATAAGAATCCAACGATGCTTCGATTAGCGAAAGTCAAAGTAATCTTATTTATATAATCTTCTTGTTTCATATCGTAAAAATACTAGTCTAAGGTGTCATCAATTGATGAACAACTAGATGTCGCATATACAATATTTATCTTTCGAGATCTAACACTATTATGAATGTCTAATGGTGAAAATCCACTACGGATTTATCTCATTAGATAAACAAACAAAGTTAGACCAACAATGAAGATTCGAAATTAAACTACAACTTAATAACAGAAAATAACATGGTTCAATATAAATTCATACACAATTCAGAAATTATTAAACATATAGCAAATAGGAATGACAAGTGAAAATACTAAAACTTACAATCCTAAATAATTTCCGAGGTTTTCAACAAACTGATATCAGTGTCCCGTTTAGGCGAGAGTCAAAACTACCATTCATTGAATAGAGTTGTCAGCTCATCTAAAATGTTAAACATTCTAGCAACCTTTTATTCGATCAAGATTGGAATTCAGCGTTGTCCCGTTTAGGCGAGAGTCAAGGCAATTCTATCTTATGAGCTTCCACCATTGTTTTATTGGAAATTATTTTACCAGATCTTCGATCTACTCACAAGTATGTTTATTAACATCCTAAATAAGAACTTTCTAAAACGATAAATTAAACACATATAAAGTTTAAGAAACCTTACAGTGGGTGCAGCGGAATAATATGACTCCTTCCATTCAGGATATCTAGCCCTTGATTCCTTTACGTAGCAGAGCATTATCAATATCCGAACTCGGATCTCTTTCTCTGAATCTTTGATGCTGAAACTCCTTTGCTGATGATCTTTCTTCACGATCTTCCTCACTATGATTGAGGTATCACTTGATGTGTGTGGGCACTACTCATACACTAAGGATTTCGAAATTCTAAGGAAGAAGAGAGAGAGTGGTCAGCTAAAGATAGGGAGAGAGAAGGCTCAGTTTTTTCTGATTCAGAAAGTCTGAAGAAAAGTCTTATTTTTCTGAAGCCTTCACTATCTATTTAGAGCATTCCACTAGGGTTGGGTTTGAATTATATGGCATTAAAATAATGAAAAAATCAACTTAAAAAAGCTACAATAGGTGGCCGGCCAAGCATTAGTGGATTGGGCCTTGGGCTTTGCAATTTTGCAATTTTAACACCTTTTGTATCTGATTTTCTCAAAAATACCAATTTCCTTATTCAACCATTTAAATGCCAATTCTAACTATTTAATAACTATAAATAATTATTAAATAATATTGTCATTTATCATATTTATTAATTGAACCATACAAAGTATCATAATTAACAAATATGCCCCTATAAACTCTTTCTTTACAATTTCGCCCTTACTTAGTGAAAAATTCACATATAGACATAGTCTAATTTGAGAATTATAATTGATTAATCAAAACCAATTACATGAGTCTTACAAGCAATATTATCTCAACTAGTGGGGGGACCATGGGTCTATATAACCGAGCTTCCAATAAGTAGATCAAGAATTTAGCACTAAAATTCACTAACTTATTAATTCTTCGTTGAATCCACGCATAGAACTTAGAATTGCACTCTCAGTATATAGAATGCTCTATATGTTCCACCATATAGACACATCATTAGTTATCCATTGTTATAATCCTAATGTGATCAATGATCCTCTATATGAATGATCTACACTGTAAAGGGATTAAATTACCGTTACACCCTACAATGTATTTATTCCTTAAAACACTTGACCCCGTATAAATGATATTTCAGCTTATGTGAAATGAGTACTCCACCATTTATGTTCGTTTGGTCAAGCTCGAAGGAGATCATCCTTTGCTTACTATTCGCCAGATAGAAGCTATAGATTCCATGTTTATGATAGCGCTCCCACTCAATTGCACTACCGTGTTCCCAAAAAGTACGTATCACCCTGACCAAAAGGTAGGCTTAACTAACAATTCAAGGAACACGAATAGCCTTTCAAGATTGAGCCTGATCATAACAGGATTAAGATCATTTGATCTAGGATCAACTAGGCGATATTGACTTGAATAGATTTTACGGTAAGTTTAATTAAATCTAAGTCAAAGTTCAATATCGGTCCCTTCCGATGCATACTCCATGCATCCAACCTGAGCTTTACTTTAACCAATGTTCTGGAAAGAACATAGTATTTCTCCAAATACAAGTAAACTCTTGTTGTAGATTATCATATCGCAAAACCCCGTGTCCGATAAATCTAGGAAACTTTATTCACATAGTCATGTTTACTTTCCAATGTGTTGACGGCACAATAAACGGGATTAAGTATGTGAAAAGGGTTTCAAAGGAATTTATACATTATGTACATATAATCATGAAATAAATCGTGTGAACCATGCAACATTAAATGTTATTTACGATCTATATTAATAAGTAAATCGATTATATTGAAATGAGTTTTATTTAGGGCATAAAACCCAACAAACTCCCACTTGCACTAATATAAAACAAAAAGTGCGTTTCAAATAATCTCAACACCTTGATATACAAATCAAGTGTAGTAGTAGTAAACTCCTCGTAATAGGATCTGAAAGGTTGAATTAACCACAACCTTTTCTCCACTATTACTCTTCCTTAATCACAAAATCATTGATAATGTGAAATTCCTCTCTATATGTCTACTCTCTTGGGATACTGGATTCTATATCTTTGGCAACTACATTTGGTTAATCAGGAAATTAACACTAGTAGTTTAAGGCAATTTGGATTGATGCCAAATATGTATAGAACTTTCCTTAGACTGAATAAGTACCTTTCCTGCAGCTTTAACATTCAGTCTCTCTCTGGTAGACCTAGAGACTTCAGATAGGTTTTTACACTTCTCCAAAATCACTATTCCACCCCGCAGTAATCACCATCTTATCAGAAAGATTTTCTAGCACAAAGGCAAATTTCGAAATCTGATATGGTGTAGTCTAAGAGTTTTAAACACACCCTTATAGACTAACATATAGTTCCTCTTCTTAATCTTAAAATTTACTTGATTGTCTTCCAATGTTCTTCTCCTGGATTAATCTGATACCTACTCATTACTCCCACTCAACAGCAGGTGTCTGGTCTAAGGCATACAAAAGCATATCTAAGACCTGTCACTGTTGATTTAAGAAATTCTTTCATGGCTTTATCTTTTCTGGAATAGTTGAAACTTTTCCTTAGATAAATAAAATCTATACCTAAGAAGTTGTGAAGCTTCTATAGATTGCCATTAGAAAGAAAATGCTTCAGCATCTTACTAAAGTAAGTTGCTTGCATTAGAGTAAGTAATTACCAGGTATACCTCAAGCCATAGGTTTAGATAAACTCAAACCTATAATACTAGGAACAGGAAGTTTGTTAAGTCCATTGAATAGACTTATAAACGAAAATTTCCTTTTATGTCCTTGTAATAGAAAACTTTAGGTTACTCCATGTGAATGGATTAAACCATAGTTCTATTGGCTTTCTTCTTAGTTTCTTATCTTGACAATCCATTACTTGTTTAAACTTACAATGGATTTTAATCACTAGTGTCGCCCAAGTCATAAGAAGGTGAGTTCCTAGAAACTCTCCCACTACGGCGAGGTACCGTGAATTATGTCGAAGAAAACTAAATGGTATTAACCTCTTTGGTTGTGACAAGACAATAGAGGCAGTGGGATCATCATATGTCATATAAGATGACAGAACACTTTTGGAATCAAGAATTAAATATCTCCTTTATTTGCTACTTGTTTTTCAGACTTAGTCATTTTCTTAGAAAAGTAGTATTTGTTTGAACAAACACTTTCTTATCTTTTGACATTGGGATGGTCCACCCCTAATCACTTAGAATAGCTAACAAACCATGGTTAACAGTTCTAGCTTTTCTTAAGATTTTGATTAGGTCATCCATGAATCTAGTAATGATTTACATTAAGTAGCCAACCATTACATCATTCTGAAATTGTATTACCATAGAAGGATTTAGGCAACGACTAGTAACTAATCATCAACATGCAACTCGAAATTTCTGGGGAGGTAAGTTTGGATATAATTCAAAAATTAATTTAATGATCTTTGAACTGCATATCTACTAACTATTTCTCCACCCCTATCAGTTCGCAAGATCTTTAACCACTTACCTTAATGGTGTTTAACCATTGCTAGAAATTAATGAAATTTTTCAAACATTTCAAATTTCTTTGCATAAGGTATAATCTAGAGTTATCGTTTTAAGAATACAACGAAAAACTCATATCCACCCCTGAATGTACATCCATCTGCGAATGAGATGAACTACTTTCAGTGGATATAGGCATATTAACTCTTTGCAGAGATTGATCTTGTCAAATCCACTATGAACAAGATACAAATGTCATAGATTAAAAAAAATGGTAGTGTCTATTGATGACATAGGTTTAGTTACATCAAAGAGTTCTTAGAATACTGCAAGTGGATCCTGGTCACAGAATACCGAACTCATATTCCATACAGTTTTAATCCATTAATAGAAGATGGATATTAAACACTTGAGAAAGTGTAACTGTATTGTATTCTGGAATTAGAAATATAAGAAAATTTCTATTTGGAATCTAAAATTAACGTCAAAGACTTATATTTATACCAAATATTATGAGTAATTCTATCTTGGACCACCACTACTAATACAAACTCTAAGTCAGATTTGCCCATACAAGTAGGAGATTTCTAAGATTGAGGATTTATATCAATTGGGAATAGAATTTCGGGATTATAATCATATGCGTCATTTAATTTCTTAAGAGAAAATATAATGACATGAAATGATTTATAGACCATTCATCCAATGATATATTATGGAGCTAATTCGAAATGAATAAGCTAAGAGGAATTAGGATAATTTCGTTTATAAATAAGAATCCAACGATGCTTCGATTAGCGAAAGACAAATTAATCTTATTTATGTAATCTTCTTGTTTCATATCGTAAAAATACTAGTCTAAGGTGTCATCAATTGATGAACAGCTAGATGTTGCATATACAATATTTATCTTTCGAGATCTAACACTATTATGTATGTCTAATGGTGAAAATCTATTAGGGATTTATCTCATTAGAAAAACAAACATGTTAGACCAACAATGAAGATTCGAAATTAAACTACAACTTAATAACAGAAAATAACATGGTTCAATATAAATTCATACACAATTCAGAAATTATAAACATATAGCAAGTAGGAATGACAAGTGAAAATACTAAAACTTACAATCCTAAATAATTTCCAAGATTTTTCAACAAACTGATACAGTGTCCCGTTTAGGCGAGAGTCAAAGCATCATCCATTGAATAGAGTTGTCAGCTCATCTAAAATGATAATCATTCTAGCAAACTTTTATTCGATCAAGATTGGAATTCAGCGTTGTCCCGTTTAGGCGAGAGTCAAGGCAATTCTATCTTATGAGCTTCCACCATTGTTTCATAATTTGCAAGTCAAGTATGGCCGCCACCATTAGGGTGATCCATACGATACAAAACACTTACAAACTACTTATCATGCGAGGTTAAACGGTGCGAAATTGCTAATGAACGTTCCTCCATTAGGGAGGATTACTCACTAAAACAAACGCGGTGTAAAACCCACAATGGAGATCGAATGTCTCTTGATAATAAAGCTCATTATTTAAAAAGAGTTGTATTTTCTTTTATTCTCTTTATTTATTCTATTTATTTTAAATATATATTTATTTAATTAAAATTTCCAATTTAGAATGAAAAATTCTAAATATAAATTTTAATTTAATATTTATAAATTTTACTTAGATGGATATGAAAATAATATGAATTATTTCCATCTTAGTAATAATTTCCAATAAATATTTAGAAAAATATTCAATTTAAGTTGTTACAAAATTAATTTAAATTAATTTACAACTCAAATTTAATTTTCTATAAATATATATTGCATTTCGAAAAATTAAAGTATATAAGAATACAATTTTCGAAAAATGCATATTAAAATAAAAAATAAATCCTGGAAAAATTATTCTAATTTAATGTTGGCCCAAAATTAATTAATAAAATTAATTTACAACAAAAAATATAATTTTCCTATTTAATTAAATATATAAGAAAAATTTCAAATATTTAAGTATGATGATGAAGATCAACTTAAATATTAATTTTCTATTTAATTAAATACACTAGAAAAATACTTCAATTAAAAATATCACCTATCTAGATTTTCCTTTGACTAATTAATTCAATTTCTAATAATATACTTTAATTCAATTTATTTTAAATTAATCAATAAATGAAAAAAATCATTGATTTAAGTTGATCCAAGAATTAATTAAAATAAATAATTAATTTACAACTTAATCTATTTTTCAAGATAAAATTCGAAATTCTAGCATTTAAGAAATGCAATTTCGAAAATTGATTAATAAAATAAAAAATATATATATTTTGAAAATTATTTAAATTTAGTTGAAAAAAAAATAAATTTCAACTAAAAATAATTTTCTATTTAATTAAATGTCATGAAAAAGAAATATTTAAGTATGATGATAAAAATCAACTTAGATATTTAATTTTCGAATTAATGAAATGTATTAAATTCAAGAAATAAATAATTAAGTGTAGAGAAGGCTTAATTATTAATTTCTAGTTTAATACTAGGAAAAATATATTTAAAATAAATTGTACCAAAATTAATTAAATAATTAATTTCACAATTTATAATATTTTCCTATTTAATATTAGAAATAATAAGTAGTCTAGAAATAACTATCTACAAAATATCTTATTTGACTAAGTATCTTTTCCATAAAATTTGAAAAAATATCTAATTTAAGTTGTATTAGAAAAAATCTAGAACTTAAATATTTTTCAAATTTAAATTTAATTAAATATCAAAAATTAAGTTGTAACCACTTAATTTGAAAATATTCCATTTTAAGTTAATTTTGAAAAGATATTAACTTAAAAAATATCTAAAGAATCTTAATAACCAATTCCTAAAATTCCTCAACTTAATTTTGAAATTTTGAATTCAAAAGATATTCAGATTTAAGTTGGTTAGTTGAAGATAACTAAATATCAACTTAAATAGGAATATTTAATGAAAAATTTAAATTAAGTTCTAGAAAGAATCTAGATGGTTATAATTCTATATTTAATTAAATACAACAAAATACATATAGTTTAGCTTAGAATATAAAATTCTTTAAATTATGATTTTCTAAATTAATTTCAAAATAAATGAAATTAATTATGTTGCTAATCAATTTTAATTAGGTTAAACTAGTGTAATTAACCTAGTACAGTCATTCAAATCAGGCAAATGGGCCTTCACAATTGGGGTGGTTTGTGTGAGGGGGTGCTGGGTTCAGTATGTCGTACCCACTTCTATGGCTCCCAACTCTCACACAAGGCCCAAAAGAGAGGAATTTAACCTTAATAAGAACAACTGTTATTAATTGAATAAGCCCAAAAACTAAATGGGCCTAAATAAATTCTATCAAGAACTATGATAATTTATTTTAGCAACAACAACCTATATGCATCTATAATAAAATTAAACACATAGGCTCACACAGGCACACTTTGGATGGGTCCTATCATGTTGCTAGGTCATACACAGATGAAAGAAGATTGTAAATTATACCTGTTACAAATTATTATCTTGACCAAGGGAGCCATCAGATCATTAGATCTGGCAAAAAGTAACCATGACTATTTGCAATCAAGTAATAATAGGTTTTGAAAACTTACACATAAGCTAAAACACATACTCCTGCAACAAGGTTAGCTGGATAGTTGGATGTAGGATTTATTTAATTTTAAATTAAATATTTAATTTCGAAAATAATTAATTAAATAATAAAAAAAATTTCGAAAATTTTAAAAGAATTTGAAAAAATTCGAAAATTAAAAAAAATTAAATTTAAAATTAAACCTACAATTTTGAAAAATTAGGTTTCAACCAACCTAAATATCATTTCAAAAATTTGCTAACTACTTTTAAAAATTAAATGTTATTTTAAAAATAAAAATTAAATAAAAATTAGAAAAGATAAATGAAATATCTTTTCAGATTTTAAATTTAATTTAAATAAATAAAATAACAAAATTTAAAAGTTAGCAAAATATCTTACATCTATTTAAAATTACATGATTATAAATATCTTATTTTAAATTTAAATAAGGCAAAATATCTAAAAAGATTTAAAAAAAATCTTAAAAGATAAGATATAATTAAAAATATCTTAAAAGATAAGATATTTTAAAAAATATCTTAAAAGATTTTATAAATATCTTATAAAATCTGACCTTAAATTTAAAAAAATAAGATATAATCAAATTTAAAAATAAGATAGATTTTTAAGCAAGAAGATAGATACTAATTCTATTCAAATTCAAATTACACTAATATCTTGAATTAAATTTAAAAAATATTAAATTAATTCAAAATGATAATTAGAATTGAATTAGGAATAGTAATAGTATAAATACAAAACTATACAAAAAATTGGAAGTTAATTCCATGAAAAAGCATGAAAAATCGAAGAACAACAAAAAAATTCGAAACTGTACGGACAGATTTGTGATCGCAGGAAAAAATCAGCACAGCCCCGATTTTTTCAAATCTTCAAAAAATCATAACTAATTCAAATAAAATCCAAACTAAGTTCTGTAAAAGACTAACTTGCTTAATTTTTTCCATACTATCCAATAAAAATAATTCCAGAGATAAAATCGCAATTATTTTTCACGAAAATTTCACAAACTTCAATCAATCATCAAATAACACTCAATACAACATGATACCATCCAAAGAACATACAAACAATCGTTTTAAAGTCCAAATTTCTTGCAAGTAAATCAATTACCATGGCTCTGAGGCCAGATGTTGGAAATTATTTTACCAGGATCTTAGATCTACTCACAAGTATGTTTATTAACATCCTAAATAAGAACTTTCTAAAACGATAAATTAAACACATATAAAGTTTAAGAAACCTTACATTGGGTGCAGCGGAATAATATGACTCCTTCCGTTCAGATATCTAGCCCTTGATTCCTTTCTGTAGCAGAGCATTATCAATATCTGAACCTGGATCTCTTTCTCTGAATCTTTGATGCTGAAACTCCTTTGCTGATGATCTTTCTTCACGATCTTCCTCACTATGATTGAGGTATCACTTGATGTGTGTGGGCACTACTCATACACTAAGGATTTCGAAATTCTAAGGAAGAAGAGAGAGAGTGGTCAGCTAAAGATAGGGAGAGAGAAGGCTCAGTTTTTTCTGATTCAGAAAGTCTGAAGAAAAGTCTTATTTTTCTGAAGCCTTCACTATCTATTTATAGCATTCCACTAGGGTTGGGTTTGAATTATATGGCATTAAAATAATGAAAAAAATCAACTTAAAAAAGCTACAATAGGTGGCCGGCCAAGCATTAGTGGATTGGGCCTTGGGCTTTGCAATTTTGCAATTTTAACACCTTTTGTATCTGATTTTCTCAAAAATACCAATTTCCTAATTCAACCATTTAAATGCCAATTCTAACTATTTAATAACTATAAATAATTATTAAATAATATTGTCATTTATCATATTTATTAATTGAACCATACAAAGTATCATAATTAACAAATATGCCCCTATAAACTCTTTCTTTACAATTTCGCCCTTACTTAGTGAAAAATTCACAAATAGACATAGTCTAATTTGAGAATTATAATTGATTAATCAAAACCAATTACATGAGTCTTACAAGCAATATTATCTCAACTAGTGGGGGGACCATGGGTCTATATAACCGAGCTTTCAATAAGTAGATCAAGAATTTAGCACTAAAATTCACTAACTTATTAATTCTTCGTTGAATCCACGCATAAAACTTAGAATTGCACTCTCAGTATATAGAATGCTCTATATGTTCCACCATATAGACACATCATTAGTTATCCATTGTTATAATCCTAATGTGATCAATGATCCTCTATATGAATGATCTACACTGTAAAGGGATTAAATTACCGTTACACCCTACAATGTATTTATTCCTTAAAACACTTGACCCCGTATAAATGATATTTCAGCTTATGTGAAATGAGTACTCCACCATTTATGTTCGTTTGGTCAAGCTCGAAGGAGATCATCCTTTGCTTACTATTCGCCAGATAGAAGCTATAGATTCCATGTTTATGATAGCGCTCCCACTCAATTGCACTACCGTGTTCCCAAAAAGTATGTATCACCCTGACCAAAAGGTAGGCTTAACTAACAATTCAAGGAACACGAATAGCCTTTCAAGATTGAGCCTAATCATAACAGGATTAAGATCATTTGATCTAGGATCAACTAGGCGATATTGACTTGAATAGATTTTACGGTAAGTTTAATTAAATCTAAGTCAAAGTTCAATATCGGTCCCTTCCGATGCATACTCCATGCATCCAACCTGAGCTTTACTTTAACCAATGTTCTGGAAAGAACATAGTATTTCTCCAAATACAAGTAAACTCTTGTTGTAGATTATCATATCAGTAAAACCCTGTGTCTGATAAATCTAGGAAACTTTATTCACATAGTCATGTTTACTTTCCAATGTGTTGACGGCACAATAAACAGGATCAAGTATGTGAAAAGGGTTTCAGATGAATTTATACATTATGTAGATATAATCATGAAATAAATCATGTGAACCATGCAACATTAAATGTTATTTCTGATCTATATTAATAAGTAAATCTGATTATATTGAGTTTTATTTAGGGCATAAAACCCAACATGTTTTGCAATTTGCAAGTCAAATATGGTCGCCACCATTAGGGTGATCCATACCATATAAAACACTTACAAACTACTTATCTTTCGAGATTAAACGGTGCGAAATTGCTAATGAACGTTCCTCCATTAGGGAGGATTACTCACTAAAACAAACGCGATGTAAAACTAACAATGGAGATCGAATATCTTAATAATAAAGCTCATTATTTAAAGAGAGTTGTATTTTCTTTGATTCTCTTTATTTAATCTATTTATTTTAAATATATATTTATTAAAATTTCCAATTTAGAATGAAAAATTCTGAATATAAATTTTAATTTAATATTTATAAATTTTACTTAGATGGATATGAAAATAACATGAATTATTTCCATCTTAGTAATAATTTCCAATAAATATTTAGAAAAATATTCAATTTAAGTTGTTACAAAATTAATTTAAATTAATTTACAACTCAAATTTAATTTTCTATAAATATATATTGCATTTCAAAAAAATTAAAGTATTCAAGGACACAATTTTCGAAAATGCATGTTAAAATAAAAAAAATTAATCCTGGAAAAATTATTCTAATTTAATGTTGGCCCAAAATTAATTAATAAAATTAATTTACAACAAAAAATATAATTTTCCTATTTAATTAAATATATATAAGAAAAATTTGAAATATTTAAGTATGATGATGAAAATCAACTTAAATATTAATTTTCTATTTAATTAAATACACTAGAAAAATACTTCAAGCAAAAATATCACCTATCTAGATTTTCCTTTGACTAATTAATTCAATTTCTAATAATATACTTTAATTCAATTTATTTTAAATTAATCAATAAATGAAAAAATCATTGATTTAAGTTGATCCAAGAATTAATTAAAATAAATAATTAATTTACAACTTAATCTATTTTTCTAGATAAATTAAAAATCATCTTGCATTATGAAATGCAATTTCGAAAATTGATTAATAAAATAAAGAAAAATATATTTTACTTCATTTATTTTAATTAATCATTAAATGAAAAATTATTGATTTAAGTTGGTCCAAAATTAAAATAAATAATTTACAACTTTAATCTATTTTTCAAATAAAATTCGAAATTCCAGGATTTAAGAAATGCAATTTCGAAATTTGATTGATAAAATAAAGAAAAAATATATTTTGAAAATTATTTAAATTTAGTTGAAAAAATAAATTTCAACTAAAAATAATTTTCTATTTAATTAAGTGTCATGAAAAAGAAATATTTAAGTATCATGATGAAAATCAACTTAGATATTTAATTTTGAAATTAATTAAATGTATTAAATTCAAGAAATAAATAATTAAGTGTAAAGAAGGCTTAATTATTAATCTCTAGTTTAATACTAGGAAAAAATATACTTAAAATAAATTGTACCAAAATTAATTATTTAAATAATTAATTTCACAATATATAATATTTTCTATTTAATATTAGAAATAATAAGTAGTCTAGAAATAACTATCTAGAAAATATCTTATTTAACTAAGTATCTTTTCCACAAAATTTGAAAAAACATCTAATTTAAGTTGTATTAGACAAAAAAATCTAGAACTTAAATATTTTCAAATTTAAATTTAATTAAATATCAAAAATTAAGTTGTAACCACTTAATTTAAAAATATTCCATTTTAAGTTAATATTCGAAAAGATATAAACTTAAAAAATATCTAAAATATTCCATTTTAAGTTAATATTCGAAAGGATATTAACTTAAAAAATATCTAAAGAATCTTAATAACCAATGCCTAAAATTCGTCAACTTAATTTTGAAATTTTAAATCCAAAAGATATTCAGATTTAAGTTGGTTAGTTGTAGATAACTAAATATCAACTTAAATAGGAATATTTAATGAAAATTTTAAATTAAGCTTCAGAAAGAATCTAGATGGTTATAATTCTATATTTAATTAAATACAAGAAAAAACATATAGTTTAGCTTAGAATAAAAATTCTTTAAACTATATTTTTCTTAAATTAATTTCAAAATAAATGAAATTAATTATGTTGCTAATCAATTTTATTAGGTTAAACTAGTTTAATTAACCTAGTACAGTTATTCAAATCAGGCAAATGGGCCTTCACAATTGGGGTGGTTCATGTGAGGGGGTTCTGGGTTCAGTATGTCGTACCCACTACTATGGCTCCCAACTCTCACACAAGGCCCAGAAGAGAGGAATTTAACCTTAAAATGAACAGCTGTTATTAATTGAATAGGCCCAAAAACTAAATGGGCCTAAATAAAATCTATCAAGAACTATGATAATTTATTTAGCAACAACAACCTATATGCATCTATAATGAAATTAAACACATAGGCTCACACATGCACACTTTGGATAGATCCTATAATGTTGTTAGGTCATACACAGATGAAAGAAGATAATTGTAAATATACTTGTTACAAATTATTAACTTGACCAAGGGAGCCATGAGTTAAAATCAGATCATTGGATCTGTCAACAAGTTAACCATGGCTATTTGCAATCAAGCAATAATAGGTTTTGAAAACTTACACATAAGCTAAAACACATACTCCTGCAACAAGGTTAGGTGGATAGTTGGATGTAGGATTTATTTAATTTTAAATTAAATAATTAATTTCGAAAATAATTAATTAAATAAAAAAATAATAATTTTCGAAAATTTTAAAAAAGATTTGAAAAAATTCGAAATTTAAAAAAAAATTAAATTTAAAATTAAACCTACAATTTTGAAAAATTAGGTTTCAACCAACCTAAATATCATTTCAAAATTTGCTAACTACTTTTAAAAATTTAAATGTTATTTTATAAATAAAAATTAAATAAAAAATTAAAAAAGATAAATGAATATCTTTTTCAGATTTTAAAAGTAATTTAAATAAATAAAATAACAAAATTATAAAGTTAGCAAAATATCTTACATCCTTTTAAAATTACATGATTATAGTTATCTTATTTTAAATTTAAATAAGGTCAAATTATTTAAAAAAAAAATTAATTTAAAATATTTAAAATCTGACCTTAAATTTAAAAATAAGATAAGATATAATCAAATTTAAAAATAAGATAGATTATTAAGCAAAAAAGATAGATACTAACTATTTTCAAATTCAAATTACACTAATATCATGAATTAAATTTAAAAAATATTAAATTAATTCATAATGATAATTAGAATTGAATTAGGAATAGTAATAGTATAAATACAGAACTACACAAAAAATCGGAAGTTAATTCCATGAAAAAGCATGAAAAATCGAAGAAAAACGAAAAAAATGCGAGCTATACGGACAGTTTTCGCGCGCGCATGAGAATTTCAGCACAACTCTGTTTTTTTCGAATCTTCAAAAAATCATAACTAATTCAAATTAAATCGAAATTGAGTTCTGTAAAAAAGTAACTTGCTTAATTTTTTCCATACTATCCAATAAAAATAATTTCAGAAACAGATATTCAATTATTTGTAACGAAAATTCACAAACACCAATCAATCATCAAATAACACTCAATACAACATGATACCATCCAAAAACAAACAAACAATCGTTTTAAAGTCCAAATTTCTTGCAAGTAAATCAATTACCATGGCTCTGATACCAGTTGTTGGAAATTATTTTACAAGGATCTTAGATCTACTCACAAGTATGTTTATTAACACCCTAAATATGAACTTTCTAAAACGATGAAATAAACACATATAAAGTTTAGGAAACCTTACATTGGGTGCAGCAGAATATAATGACTCCTTCCGTTCAGATATCTAGCCCTTGATTCCTTTCTGTAGCAGAGCATTATCAATATCTGAACCTGGATCTCTTTCTCTAAATCTTTGATGTTGAAACTCCTTCTTGCTGATAGTCTTTCTTCACGATCTTCCTCACTATGATTGAGGTATCACTTGCTGTGTGTGGGCACTACTCATACACTAAGAATTTCAATATTCAAGAGGGAAGAAAGACAGAGGAAGTGGTCGGCCAGATAGGGAGAGAGAAGGCTCAGGTTTTTCTTTGAAGGACAAATAGAAAATTTAAGTGTAAATTTCCTTAAGCGTTCACTATCTATTTATAGCATTCCACTAGGGTTAGGTTTGAATTATTTGGCATTAAAATAATGAAAATATCAGTTTAAATTTCCTACAAAAGTGGCCGGCGATGCATAGTGGATTTGGGCCTCACTTTTTGCAATTTTGCAGTTTTATCTTTTCTTCATCTGATTTTCTCAAAAACGCCAATTTTCTAATTCAACCATTTAAATGCCAATTCTAACTATTTAATAACTATAAATAATTATAAATAATATTGTCATTTATCATATTTATTAATTGAACCATACAAAGTATCATAATTAACAAATATGCCCCTAATAACTCTTTCTTTACAATTTCGCCCTTACTTAGTGAAAAATTCACAAATAGACATAGTCTAATTTGAGAATTATAATTGATTAATCAAAACCAATTACATGAGTCTTACAAGCAATATTATCTCAACTAGTGCGGGGACCATGGGTCTACATAACCGAGCTTCCAATAAGTAGATCAAGAATTTAGCACTAAAATCCACTAACTTATTAATTCTTCGTTGAATCCACGCATAGAACTTAGAATTGCACTCTCAGTTATATAGAATGCTCTATATGTTCCACCATATAGACGCATCATCAGTTATCCATTGTTATAATCCTAATGTGATCAATGATCCTCTATATGAATGATCTACACTGTAAAGGGATTAGATTACTGTAACACCCTACTATGTATTTTATCCTTAAAACACTTGACCCCGTATAAATGATATTTCAGCTTATGTGAAATGAGTACTCCACCATTTATGTTCGTTTGGTCAAGCTCGAAGGAGATCATCCTTTGCTTACTATTCGCCAGATAGAAGCTATAGATTCCATGTTTATGATAGCGCTCCCACTCAATTGCACTACCGTGTTCTCAAAATCTACGTATCACCCTGACCTAAAAGTAGGCTTAACTAACAAATCAAAGAACACAAATAGCCTTTCAAGATTGAGCCTAATCATAACAGGATTAAGAACATTTGATCTAGGATCAACTAGGCGATATTGACTTGAATAGATATTACGGTAAGTTTAATAAATCTAAGTCAAAGTTAAATATCGGTCCCTTCCGATGCATACTCCATGCATCCAACCTGAGCTTTACTTTAACCAATGCTCTGGAAAGAACATAGCACTTCTCCAAATGCAAGTAAACTCTGTTGTAGATTATCATATCTAGTAAAACCTTGTGTCTGATAAATCTAGGAAACTTTATTCACATAGTCATGTTTACTTTCCAATGTGTTGACGACACAATAAACAGGATCAAGTATGTGAAAAGAGTTTCAGATGAATTTATACATTATGTACATATAATCATGAAATAAATCATGTGAACCATGCAACATTAAATGTTATTTCTGATCTATATTAATAAGTAAATCTGATTATATTGAAATGAGTTTTATTTAGGGCATAAAACCCAACACTATCATGCTCAAACAGAATCTAATCCTACATGCTAGGACCAAGCATATAGAGCTGGATCTATACTTTGAAAGGGAGAAAGTTCTCAATGACATGGTGCAAATCAAGCATGTCTCTGCATTTAAACATCTAGCTGATGGACTGACTAAGCCTATTTCGAGTCAAAGATTCTCAGATGTTAGGACCAAACTCAAAATCAAAGTTCCTTCAATTATGAGTTTGAAGGGGGGTGTTAGAACAGTTAATTCTGTTAGTGACAGTTAGTAGTGAGCTATCCTAGTTAGTTGAGTTTGTTGCAATTATTTCTATTTCTTGTAGCTACTGTATATAAGTTCTTCATTTCATCGATAACTATTGAGAATTCTTGCTCTCCAATTCTCTTTCTTTGTCTTTCTTTCCTTTCTTCTTCTTTGTGTTCTTTCTTGTTTCTAGTTCATCAATGGCGAGACAGTTCAATAGGCAATTTAACTCAGCTCACCCATAAATTATCTTGATTGGAGCCAAGTGCCAAGACATCTTTTCCAATGGCTACCATATCTAATCAATGTTTTTCCTATAGCCAAGACCCCTTCTTTGTTTGGCTTACATATATACATCTTCCCAAGAAACCTTATGGTGCCCCAAAACCTCAGCTGCCCCTTTCCAAAGAAAAGCCCTATAATTTGAATTTACTCTTTGCAAGACCTTCTTTAGGAATATCATAATTTGATCTTATGGATTACGTATCAATATAAGAACATAATTAATCAAGGTGACTTTCCCTACAAATAAGAGATTCTATGAACTCAATATCTTTATCCTTTGAGTCATTTTCTCCACTAATAATTCACTTTCAACAATTGTTAAACAACAGGCAACAATAGGAATGCCAAAATACTAGAATGGCAGTTTGATTTAAGTGAATCCGGATACCTCAATTACTCTTTTGATTTCATGTTAAGCCATTCCACTAAAATAGAAGGTTGAGTTGGTCTTATTCAGGTACAACCTAGAGATTTTAGAGATTAATTTCAGTCCTTGCAATATTCTGTAAATAGATTTATATTCTCCAAATAGATCTATAATATGCCAAAGAGATTACAAACTAACATGAGAATTAAAAAGCTTTTAAAAGCTTAAAAAACTGGAACTTATTAATGGAAGGTACAAAGAAGAGATATCAAAGAAGAGAAGATGAGATGTATATAGAGAGAGATAAGATTAAAGATCAAACAGCACACCATGCAAAAAGCCGACACTTGGCTAGACTAGGCTGCTCAACAGAGACTACTACAAACAAGACAAGAGCTAGAAAGTCCCTATCTGACTAGATGTTCGAATAGGGACTTTGGGGAAAATATTATTTGAAATTTTGTCCACCTAATGTGGCATGTCTATGTAAGCCAAGATAGAGTACATATGGAATACAGCCTTGCTAGTAGCAAGATAGGGTCTCCATAAAAGATATGGCAAAACTTTCAAGTAGCAACAGAAAGGAGTGAAGCGAGCCACCAAGGAGTTGTAACAACATGTCTAGCCGGCAAAGAGAAGCCTTTAGGCTGGCCAGGTGAGCTTGTATGGCCAGCCAGGATTTGGGTACAATCTGGCCAGCCAAAAGGTGACTTTCAGACCAAGGGAGCTTTTGTTCGACTAAAGTAACCTGACCTCTACAAGGAAAAGGTGTACAAAGCTGGCCTTCACTTGCCAAAGGTTGGCTCCACATCCAAAGACTGGCCTCCTCTTGGTGAGGCTGACAGGAACATGGCCTGTAGGATCCTGACAGGCACATGACCTGTCAGGTCCTAGCGGGAGCATGGCTGACCAAACCTCAACCCGTAGAACTTGTATAGCTCGTCAGACTACATACTATAGTGTATGGCCAGCTAGGATTAACTTGGCAGGATTCTTTGTACAGCCTGATATGTGGACTGCAAGCTACCTGCGAATTGGGCCCTTAACAGCCCAACAAATTGGATGGAAAATATCTACTTTCAAGTGGAAATTTAGTCTTTTATATTTAATAAATTTAATATGTAAATATCTAAGAGTTTCAGTTGTAAATTAGGGTTTAGGCTTTCCTATATAAAGACCTTAACTCTAACCTAGAAAACATAATTTCAAGTCTAGCCTCTAGATCACTCTAAGTCTGAAACTGTAGTCTCTCTTCTCTCTCTCTCTCTCTCTCTCTCTCTCTCTCTCTCTCTCTCTCTCTCTCTCTCTCTCTCTCTCTCTCTCTCTCTCTCTCTCTCTCTCTCTCTCTCTCTCTCTCTCTCTCTCTCTCTTGTACACGCCCAAAGGGCTCTCTCCTCCTCTCTCTCACATGCCTGTAAGGCTATACGTCTCTCTCATTAGTGATCTGCCTATTTGATTCATGCTTTTTAACCTTATAGAGAGCTATATCAAATCCCACCTATAGTGATCTAAATAGTATCAATACAACTAAAAGGAGAGTATGTCATTACCCGCTAACTAAGAGGGCTAAACTTCTCCAATTTTTTTTTGTCGTATTTACTTTATCATTCTTGTTATGTAATACGTGGCAAACATTAGATTTGTATGACTCCATTGTCGGTTGCCACTTTTCGAGGTCAATAGCTGTGTCCACATCTCCTTTTTTAATCCAATGGAATTTTATTCTGAGCTAAAATGGACATGTATTGCTTCTGTACCTGATTATGTTCATCCTTTACATCCATCTTTTTTGATATCAAATTACTATTTGTAGGAGACTTGTGTAATTATTCTTGGCAATTAACAAGCTTGTCATATGATTTTACTTTCGTAGCTTGTATATCTCCCACAACTAGTTTATTAAAATTCTTTAAAGCCCCTTTAAGCATCTTCAATTTAATAACTAATTTGTACATTAGTGTGCCATAGACCTCTCTCTGCCAAGACTCTAACAACACCTCTTGTAAGCCTTAATGATGTTGCCAAAATATGAAACACTTGAAAGGTTTTTTTCCCTATCCTCAACTCCAGATAAACAGATAAAATATTTGGACAATGATCAAATTGTCTTTCCATAAGGAAAACGACTTCAGTTATAGTGTACATATCTAACCAAGTTTGATTAGCCATAATTCTATCCAACTTTGATTAAATTTTGTCACATGTCCCTTGCTTGTTATTCCAAGTGAAATATAACAGCTTGAGTACTTAACATCCTCCAATTTGAAATCAGCAATGCAATCATCAAAACTTATCAACCGTGTAAATTTCACTCTATTCCCAATTCACTCCTCAAGACTAAGGATATTAAAATTTCCCAGCACTAACAAGGACAGTTAATGTTCAAAGCTAATGGTGTTAAATCCTCACACAAAACTTCCCTTCCTTCCTCCTTATTGAAAGCATATATAAATGTTACTAAAATCTTTCCTTACATACCATAGTCCTCACTTCCATATTCATAAATTGGTTTGTACGAAAAAGGAAAAAAAAAAAAAAGGAAATTTAACAAAAAAAAAAAAAATAGAGTATTCCAGCTAATAATTATCCTCCCTCCTCTATGTCAAACATTATTAGTAGATAAGCACAAGCCTGAAAAAATTATAACATACATAGCTCTTAGCTTTGAAGCTTTTATTTTTTCTTTAGGAGAACAACCAAGGCTACACGCAAAGAATATATTTCTTTTTTAGCCTCTATTTTTTTTTTTCTATTTTGCTTGATGATCTCCCATGATATTCCAACTCATGATTCTATCCATGATTGGTTGGAGGCTCTCTCTCTCCCCTTCCTTGTTTACCTTTCCATCCCGTATCTCTCAACATTCTCTATGTTCTCATAGCACTTCAAAAGCATTTGTCATTTATGTAATGCTGGTTACTTTCTTCTCGCTTTTCCATCCTTTTTTTTTTCACAGCTTATAAACTATTTGCATCTATCTCAATTATTTCTTTCTGAACTTCCATTGGAGCTTTATGAACATCTATTGGAGCCTTCCCAATATAAAACTTCTTTGGCACCCAAACTTGTATTAAACTTTCCTTCTTTTTGCATTTGTGAGTTGTATGTCCCAACCCTTGTTTCCACAATGAATCGGCCTCCACTCATACTCAACTATAACTTTCACTTCTTTATATAATTTATTTGTGAAAGAGGTCACCGTAGGAAATTCTTGCCCTATTAAAGCTTCTCTCAAAACTCTGGATAATTTAGCCATTCCTCTCATTGAGTAATCTGGTCCTTTTGCAAAGGATCCCATTTTGACACACAATCTTGAATATTGCCTTTTACCCCGAGTATTTGAGATCCAAGTTGTGAAGTTGAATTAAAATTGGAGCAGAACTGACATCTTCTTTCTTAAAATCAATAATTTGATCCTAAGGTCTCCTAATATTTGGGCTTTTATGCAAAAAAAAAAAAAAGTATCCTCAAGCTAATACTGGATCCTTCGGTTCTAATATATGAAAACAAATTATGAACATTATTTTTTCTAGTATTCTAATATTCTCCACTTGATCTTTCCACATTCATTGCAATATTTATAAAAAACCAATGTGTGGGTGTTCTCCTAGAACATAACACACTAAGGAGGTTTGGAAAGCTACTTCTTTATCATAGTCACCAGCTTCAATCTTAACCTTTTATCCTTCACAATATCCCCCTGTCATTTTCTCCAAAACTCGAGCAGAGATTTTTAATGATATGTCCATATCACATAATATGAGGAGCATGGACCTTGTTAGAAATATATTGATCCTTGTTTCGCTTTCTATAGCCATACAGTTCAAAAATCTTGTATATCTTGCATTCTTTGTACACTCTGGAGAGATGAATTCAAAGAAAGAGGCTATGCTTACAACAACTCTACATCCTCTTCACTCTCCTGCTCATCCTCAGTGAAAACCACCTCTTCTAATCCTAAGACCTTCTCCATAGATTTAATCTTTTCTAGAGTCTCTGGAGTAGAAAGGCAGTGTCTCTTCAAAACATTGAGTTTTTTTCCATTGTACCTCAATCCTTTAGATGCCTTAGAACCAGATCCTTGAGATGAATTCTTCTGTGGCCAGCTACAACCTACCATGGCTCCATCTCTTGTTGAAGTCTTTGTCAAAAACTAATAGAGCTCAACTTTAGGTTTATCTCTTCTGTGGGTACTATTCTTGGAGGAAAATTTTCGTGTCCTTTGTTGTGGTGGTCAAGGTCATCTTCTTCTCTGCAGTTTCCACCTAGGTGACTTTCATTGTGCCCTTAATTTAGGTTTATTTACACATGGTTCTCTATGACAGCCGGAAATGCTAGAATCCTCCTTGTGATAACCAACTAGTTATGATATATGAGGACTTCAATGTGTTGGAGACGTGTTGAACTCCTTTGCATGTTTAAGTTTTAATGGATGATTTTAAGAGAAGAAGATAGGCAGGACTTTATTCTTCCCGTAGACAACACCAAAATTTTGATGGTAAGGACTCGTCAACAAAGTTAAGGATTGAAAATCAAAGTAATGAACTAAAGATGATGAAGTTATAAGAACTTTGAACAACTTAAGAAAATGAATAGGTCTATAAGGTAGAGTATGTACCTTGTGTTGTATTGGATGTTCCTCATACAAATGATTTTCTAATCCCTTTACAAGTGTTAGAGGGGGGCTATTTATACTTGGGCTCTAATGGCTCTAGGTTACATGTGGTCTCAAAAGAAAGCAAACTCACTCATTCAAGGCTTGTCATGTGAGAGGGTACCCTTGCTTATCAAGACCACACACGTGAGGGGGTCCCTCACTCATCTGGGGTCTGACACAAGAGGGGGTCCCTTATTTATCTAGGGTCTCACATGCAAGGGGGGTCCTCACTCGGCCTCATGCAGGAGGGTGTCCCTCGCTCCTTCTGGAATATGCACGCGAGGTGGGACCCCTTACTCTATTGTGAGTATGCATGTAAGGGGGGTCCCTCGCTCGTCTTTAGTCTCACACACAAAGGGGGTCTCTTGCATGTCTGGGGTCTCAAACACGAGGGGGTCCCTCGCTCATTCGAGGTGCCACACATGAGAGGGATCCCTTGCTCCTCTGAAGTCTCACACATGAAGGGGTCCCTCGCTCCTTTTGGACTATGCACATGAGGGGGGCTCGTTCGTTCAAGTCCAAGCATGTGAGGGGCTCGTCCTCATACGGTGTACATGCAGGTAAGCCTTCTCATGTCTCTATGTATTTAACATGTTTAATTCAAGAACTGTGGCCATGTCAACACATCCCATCCATTGATTATTGAGGGTGTTAATTTCTCGTATCAAAAGTTATGGTTAATATTATTTAAATAATAAAAGATTTTTAGTGTTATATTATTTAAATATTTAGTATTTTTGTGCACCTAAATCAATCATAAAAATATCATAACCTTTTGCTTACCCAAAAAGGTAGCTTGCTGATGTGAATACTGTTTTTAACATGTGCCACGAAGGAAACAACCTTGGAGCCCCACATCCTTAAAGAGGGTAGTGTAACCTACACAATGGGGGCACTTATGTAAGCACCAAGATCCAGCTAGGGAAGTCATTTTTGAGTGTTATCCTTCAACAAGTAGGTCACAATGACCTCAAAAAAGATGAATTGTGAAGCTAAGAATATCACATGGACATCCCTAAGCTCAACCTTGGTCCAGTACAAGTAATGGGCACCCAAGTTCACATGTTGTGCCCTGACTTCAATCAGGTTTGGTTCCAAACTAACTCTTATGTGTAATATTCTTAGCCATTGTACTAGTACACATGAAAAACATGTCCATCCATATTTTAGACTCAGGAGATGTGCCTGGAAAAACCCACACCTAGAGACAAAGGTGCACTTAGACACCCAAGTTGACATTCAGTCACGCAAGGTGACATACCAGTTAGTGTTTAGGTTTTTGGGAATTTCATTGGACCCCAACTCCTCAAATACATCAAGGAATAATACCAAGACATGATTTTTTATGAAAGAAATCCTAAAGGCACTTCCCCATCTTTGAATGCCCATGTTGACACTGCATCTTTGGCACTGGTTCAACTTTGCTGAGTAATGCCTGTGCGAATTAGACAAAGATGAAACCTGATGTGCACTTTTAACCAAAAAGAAGATTGGACATCAATGAGAAATTTTTTTAAGTCTTTTCCCTAGACCTTTGCACCCATTGTGGGCTCCTTGGGCATTTATGGGCCCCCAGGTTAAAGTATGTCAACCTAGGGTGCTTTCGCACACTTTTCAAAGAATTCTCCCAGTTTTTATTTTTTCTTCAATATTGTAAATGCAAGTACTTTTTGGAAGAAAATAAGGTCATCTAATGCCCAAATGAAAAGCTAGGCACCTATTGTGACAGTTGCAGAGTCATTGGGATCCCAAATTGACACATTATACTCTTCATGTGGTTCCGTTGCTTAAAATGCAATTTTTTTCTCAAGCATATTGCTTGTTTTTCTCCCAAAACAACATATGAGACATGGAATCTAAATAATGTATCATCAAAGTGGTGATTCAACCTCCACGCTTCACATTGGGCTCCCAGGTTGACATTTAACCTGGAGCTCAGTGTTCCATCCGTCAAATGGTAGCTCTATTCCAAGCATCGATCTTATTTTCCTTCCAAATTAAGATTTGAACATCTTACCAATTTAATATATCATGCACATGTTTTACACGCAAGCACGGTGACACCTATGTGCACTAGTGATTACCCAGAAATCTCCTGTGCGCACCGAGAGAAATCCCCAAAAGACAGTCAACAACTTCACCATAATCATAGAATGAACTAAGAATTCTTTCACATCATTTAACCACCTCAAAATATGGCCACAACTCAAGAAACATAGTTATGGGTTTCCAGGTTGAAATTTTATTATGTCAATTTGAGCACCCATACATCAACTTGGGTGCCCACTACTGCACACTGCTTAGTTTTTTGGCCGCAACTCACTCAAATATTTTCGAAAAGATGGTATTAAGTTGTCATTGGAAATATATTTAGAAGACTAATATAAGCTTGTGTAATAGCCTTCTCACAATTTTGATATTTTTGACACTAAAATAGAGTCGTGAGTTTCCTTATAAATTTTCTCAAAATTTCAACGATTTTTCTCATTATTTTATTGTAATTTATATGGATATCCTTACCTACAAAAAAAAGGATCCTCTAGTTCAGTTTTCACATTCAAAACTCTCTCTACAAGGTTAAATTTTTGTTTCCTCACATGTTTCTCTCTCTAGAAACTGTGAGGTGAGGCTTCCATTAATTAATAAAAACTCAATATAAACATAGCTCCACTATCATCGCAATACGGGAAATGAACTTGTGTAAATTTTGGTATTCTCTCTTTATTTCTTATTGTTTCTATCACTTATGAGACGATACAAAATTAACTATTTTTCAGCATCATCGCCTTTCAATAAAAATTTCATCACAAGGTCGCTTGACGCTAAAAGTTTTCCAATAGTATCTAATTCTATTTTAAACTTTTGATTAGATTCATATAATTTACACAATTTAATATATATGTATATGTATATACATATACATATATATACATATATATATATATATCACATACTTATTATGAGTGGTTATCAATATAACATTACGAATAATTCTAATTTTTTATATATCTATTTATGCACATACTTTAAGCCTAATATATATATATAGATATATTTTTGAAAGAAAAATTAAAAAAATTATTTAATAGGTAAATTAGACAAAGTCCATTACTTGATTATATCAATCAAAGAGCGTACTCAATAATAATAGACTTGTTGGATTAAAATCTTATTGTGGGCACATATGTATAATGTATATGCTATTATAAAGTGTGATACAAAATTAAGTGACCAATTATGTTATAGGTATCAAAAGGGAATTAAATTGTCATGGAAGAAATGTGTAGATAGCATAAGTTAATTTCTAATTTGTTGAGGGACCAAATTATAAATACCCAAAACTCAGCAAATAAATAGGCAGTGTTCCCCAAGAAATATTAGAGTTTCTATATTCTCTCATTTCCCATCAGAGAAAATATTTTAGAGAAATAGTTTATTCTTGGAAGATCACAACATTTTTTGCAATCTCCAACAATGGCTTCAGGTTAGTGTTTTCCCTCATCTTTTATCATCTTCTTCTTTAATTTAGCAAAAGTTCGATAAATTTATAATTTAGGATTTTCTATATTAAAACACTTTTAGGAATATATTTAGATCTGTGATATATATATTTTTTGAGTGTTTTATAAATCATAACTAGCGGTGTTAGAGCTACCTTTTGTTAAATTGATTGAAGATTTGATAATTTTGTTTATAAAATTAGAGATTTTGAAATTTAGGGGTTTCATCTTTAATTTATGTAATTGATCTGGACTTTTTACCTTCAGATCGTTATCTTTGCATATGTTTTGTATACATTGAATTTATCATATATGCATAGGTTTAATAGTAACTTGAGTTTGTATTTTAAGTTACATTGATATGGTTCACATCGTTTTGCTATAATCTTTGTTTATATTCGATGTTGATATAATTTTAAATGTCATATATATATATATATATATATATTTTAATTTTATATAGGTTTCTAATTATATATGTACTAATCTAGTTATATATATATATTCACTATCGATTTCTTCATATCACATATTATTTGAGCTTATATAGATTTTGTTTGTATTGGTATTATAATTCTAATTTTGAATGTATTACCATCTCTTGATTATGGCTATGATTTATTTATAAGAATATTTTAATTATGAAAATGAATTTTCTATTTATGGAAATAATTTTCTATTTAAGAAAATGATTTTCTATTTAAGGAAATAAATAAATAATTGATTTTTTGATAAATGAATATTTTATACTCATTGAATCTGGACAAAATCAATTATGTAATATTCTATATATGGTCAGATTTCTATATTCATTACCTGATTTGATTTCCTAAATTAATTGTCAAAATATTCTGACAATTAATGTGGCGCAGATACTGATGGAGTATCTCACCTATAAATATAGGGTCTCGGTCCCCGAGCTTCTCACTCATTCTGATTTCATTCAACAAATTCCATCTAAAGAGAGTTGAGAGAGCGAGAAAGCCCGAACTCCAATACTGAAGCTATCGCAGGGATTGAAGCTCAAAGATCAATGGCTAGAGGTATATCGATCCTTCATTGTATATATGATATCGATATGTTTATAGTTTTTCTGCATTACATATCGTTTATATATATGATGTATTTCATATACTATATTATAGTCTAACAGTTGGTATCAGAGCGGTTTTATCTCTGCCTTGATTTTGGTTGAGTTTCATTTATATATACACTTATATACCCTGTTCATATATAAATATTCGTTCGGTCCGTGTATATATATATACTCATATTCATATAATTCTAAGTATATATATAGAATTCATACGTATATACATATACATATATACAGTTATTCATACATTCATATATATATTATATACATATTCGTACGGTATAATATATATATATATGTATATATATTTATATATATTGTACATTTTATATATATGTTTTATCGTATAATAATATTCATAATACTTTGATTTATGTGATATATACATGCACATATATATATATATATATTTATATATAACATCAAGTTTATCGGTAAAGTTTGATTTTTTCAGTTTTTCATTTTTTCGGTGTTTATTTCGAATTCTAAATATATTACTATATTCGTATAGTATTAAAGATCGATCTAATTAAGCATTGAAAATCCCTTGAAAAACTTAAAGATGGAAAATTTTTTCAGTTAAAACTTTTCCGGACCCGATTAACTTCGTGTTATTAAAGTTTATATTTTTCCGTGTTTTCGTGCATAAAATCTATGTGGATCTCTTTATTATTTGATTTAGAACATTTTAGATTTGAAAAAATGCAATTTGATCGTCGAAATTGTCTTTTTGGATTGGGGTTGGGTTGGGTTCGTCGGACCCGCATGCAGAAAAACGGGTCAAAATCGACCCGGTTGGCTGAAGAAGACAACCCCAAACGACGTGTCGTTTTCCACAGTGTGGAAAAACGACATGTCGTTTTTCATTGTTAAAGCTGTCGTTTGTTGTAAACGACATGTCGTTTTTTCGTCTTGTGAGGCAGACATTCAAGAGTGTAAACGACGTGTCATTTTTTTCCCCTTGTGGAAAAACGACGTGTCATTTTTGCAAACATTTTCAGCCACCTTCAGAATGTAAAAACGACATGTCGTTTGGCAGTGTGGTTTTTTCAAAAAAAAAAAAAAAGGAAAAATTCTGAATTTTTTATAAATTTTCATTTATTTGGAATATTAATTATTTTCCTATTTTTGTGTTAATTTACTCAATAAATTACATTTAGTTAATTTTTCATTTTTGTTTAATACATGTATCTAGTATAAATTGAAAATTGAAATTTTTTTAATTTGGTAATTTATTACATGATTTATTTAGGCATGTAAAAATTGTGCTAATTTGTGCATTTAATTATATATTACCAAATTTATGCAATTTATTGTCTAAATTAATTTTGAAAAATCTGCCATTAATTTTATATTAAGGAATTAGCATTTAATTAATTATCATACATTAATTGTATTATTTTGTATTTATTTAACAAATTTATGTTTAATGCAATTTATTTAGATTTGTATGATTTAAATGCTATACATAAATTTCTTTTATAGTGCTAGATATATTTAGAAATATTCAAACATTAAGATAGGTTGAATATTTTATTTAACAATTAAGTTTCATAAAACTTCATAAAATTATACATAAAATATTCATAAAACTTTATAAAATGAATAAAATATGAATAAAACGTAAGTAATTTTGTGGTTTGACATAAGAAAACATGAACCTAGGACAAATGCTCATATCTAGAACGATTTTTAATGATCTTCGGACGACCACACTAGGAGCACTAATCTCAGTGATTGTCTATTATGTTAATAACGAAATTACTTTTAGGTAGAGCCCAATACCTAATGTCTAAGTGAAAATATAATTTTAAATAATTAGGGAGTAGCCACAGCATCTTTAATTATATAAAATTATATATTAATTAAAATTCACCTTAATGGACAAAACTTGTAATTAATTATTTGGATATAATAGTTTTACCCCACAGGGATTTTATTATATTTTTATAATTAATTAGGATAATATATTAAGTTAAACTCTCTTAATTTACCCCACAAGGAGTTATGAGGATTTGATTTAATAGTGTTATCACAAATTTTAATTAAAGATAGATTTCATTCCTCCTTTTTTTTTAAAAATTAAATACTTCATTAAATCTATCACAAAGTTCATATAATTTTATTAGATTTAAAATTTAGCCCACAGGCAATTTTAGATTTAATAAAATTTTCATCTTCATCATGTTTCTACATTGGTGAAACATGAATTCATTAAAGCCTCAATTTCTTTTAACATCTAAATTTTGTAATCTTATTCTTGCAGCTATTTCATCCACCTCTAAATATGCTGAAATCACTAGTGAAATCCCTGAGCTTAGGAGTGACAACTTCAAAATCTGGAAGGAACGAGTTCTTCTCCACCTAGCTTGCACTGACATGGACTATGCAATAAGGAAAGATGAACGAGCTGCTATCACTGATACTAGCACTGCTGCTGAGATTGCACTGCGTCAAAAGTGGGAGCAATCTAATCGTCTTTGCATCATGTTCATTATGTCCAGAATTCCTATGGGAATGCGTGGATTGGTGGAGCCACCTGAGAAGGTGAAAAATTTTATCAAAGTGATGGATGAGCAATTTGACACTTCAGATCTTTGTTCATCAACCTCATCCAAGAGTTCTCGTCCACAAAACTCATCGGTGTTAAAGGAGTTCGAGAACACATTTCTAAAATGAGGGACATCACTGCTCATTTGAAGAAACTCGACGTTATCATTCCTGATACCTTCCTGGTTCATTACATCCTTCACAATCTTCCTCCACAGTATAGGCCTTTAAAAATTTCCTATAACACACATAAAGAAAAATGGACTATCAATGAATTGATGACCATGTGTGTTCAAGAGGAAGCCAGGCTCCTACAGGAGCAAGGAGAAAGTGTTCACCTGACCACTCAACCTAAGAAACGCAAATTATTCAAGAAGAACAAAGGAAAAAAGCCCGTGGCTCCCAAGGCTGCCATAAAGAAAGATTCCATCAAATGTTTCTTTTGTAAACAAAAGGGACATGCGAAAAAGGAGTGCAGCCAGTTCATGAAATGGATGGATGACAAAGGTAATCTAATTTTCTTAGTATGTAATGAATCTAATATGGCTAATGTTAATCTTAACACATGGTGGATTGATTCCGGTTCAACAATTCACATAACAAATTCCTTGCAGGATATTCAAAATCTAAGGAAGCCAGTGGCAAGTGAGCAAAGCATCTTATCTGGAAACAAGATGGGCTCACATGTGGAAGCTATTGGAACATGCAATTTAGTTTTAAGTAGTGGGGTTTTATTTTAAAATTGGAAAAGACTTTTTATGAACCAAGTTTCTCTAGAAACTTGATTTCAGTTTCAAGACTTATACCCTTTGGTTTTTCCTTTACATTTTCAGACAAATATTTTAGTTTATATAATAAATCTGAATGTGTTGGAAATGGTATTTTGTTACATGGTCTTTACTGCCTTAATTTACAAAATAATACCACTAATAATGTTATGCCTGTTCACGCTAACACTAAAAGATGTGTTATGAAAGTGGATTCCTGTACATTGTGGCACCAGAGATTGGGACATATCTCCATTGATAGAATTAAAAGGTTGGTAAAAAATGGGGTACTCAATACCTTAGATTTTACTGACTTTGATACTTCTGTGGATTGCATTAAGGGAAAGCAAACCTCCAACTCTGTCAAAACTGGTGTCCATAGGAGTTCTGAAATATTAGAAATCATACATACTGATATATGTAGTCTAGATATGGACTCACATGGTCAGAAATACTTCATCTCATTCATAGATGATTACTCACGCTACATGTATATCTACTTACTTCATAATAAAAGTGAAGCATTAGATGTCTTTAAGATATTTAAAGCTGAAGTAGAGAAACAATGCAACAAGCAAATTAAGATAGTGAGATCAGATAGAGGAGGTGAGTATTATGGTAGATACACAGAAGATGGACAAGCACCTGGTCCATTTGCGAAGTTTCTTGAAGAAAATGGGATTGTTGCCCATTACACCTTGCCCGGTACACCTGAGCAAAATAGTGTTGCAGAAAGAAGAAACTGAACATTAATGGACATGGTGCGGAGTATGCTTAGTAGCAACTCTAACCTTCCTAAATCCTTGTGGACTGAAGCTTTAAAGACATCCGTGTACATATTAAACCGAGTTCCAACAAAGCCAGTCTCAAAAACTCCTTTTGAATTATGGAAAGGTTGGAAACCAAGTTTGAATAATGTACGCATTTGGGGAAGTCCATCAGAAGTCAGAATATATAATCCACAAGAGAAGAAATTGGACCCAAGGACCATAAGCGGATTCTTTATAGGGTACGCTGAAAAGTCTAAAGGTTACAAGTTTTATTGTCCATCTCATAGCACAAGAATTGTGGAATCAAGGAATGCAAAATTTCTTGAGAATGCCTTGATCAGTGGGAGTGATCAATCAAAGGACTTAGGTCCTGAGAAAGATCCTTCAGAACCTTCCACTTCAAAAGCAAGATTGATAATGGTGAACACTCCTGCAGTTCAAACGAATGTTGAACAACCATTACCAATCACTGAAGATCCACAAGTTGGTAATGATAATCCAATAGATCAAGATGTTCAAGAGTTGCCTGCAACTGTTGAACAACCTGCTGAACCAGCTGCTGCTCCCCAAGAGCCTATTGGTGAAGTCTTAAGAAGATCTACTAGACCTGTCAAACCAAAGATTTACAAAGACTATGTTGTGTATTTATTAGAATCTGATATTGGAATTGGAAATGATCCATAAACGTTTTTATAAGCTATGAACAGTAGAGAATCAAAATTGTGGTATAATGCTATGAATGATGAAATAAATTCTATGAGGTGCAACAAAATCTGGGAACTTGTAAAGTTGCCTAATGGGGCGAGAGCCATTGGTTGTAAATGGGTCTATAAAACTAAGAAAGACTCATTAGGCAACACTGAGAGGTACAAAGCGAGACTTGTTGCTAAAGGATTCACTCAAGAGGAAGCAATTGACTATACGGAGACTTTTTCTCCTGTATCAAAGAAAGATTCCCTCAGAGTCATCTTGGCATTAGTTGCTCATTTTGATTTAGAGCTGGAGCAGATGGATGTAAAAACTACTTTTCTAAATGGTGATCTAAAGGAGGAGGTATACATGAAACAACCAGAAGGATTCTCCTCTAGTGAAGGTCAGGATTTGGTATGCAAGCTTAAGAAGTCCATCTATGGATTAAAACAAGCATCATGTCAATGGTATTTAAAATTTCATGATACCATCTCTTCCTTTGGACTTGAAGAGAATGTTATGGATCAATGCATATACCTGAAGGAAAGTGGGAGTAAGATCTGTTTTCTTGTTTTATATGTGGACGATATTCTTCTTGCATCCAATGATAAAGGGTTGCTACGTGAAGTGAAACAATTTCTTTCAAAGAACTTTGAGATGAAAGATATGGGTGAAGCATCCTATGTCATAGGCATTAAGATTCATAGAGATAGATACCGAGGTATCTTAGGTTTATCTCAAGAAGCCTACATCAACAGAGTTTTAGAAAGATTTAATATGAAAGATTATTCACCGAGCGTTGCTCCAATTGTGAAGGGTGATAAATTAAATTTGAGCCAGTGTCCAAAGAATGATTTTGAAAGAGAATAAATGAAGAACATTCCTTATGCTTCTGCTGTCGGAAGCCTAATGTATGCTCAGGTGTGCACAAGACCCGACATTGCTTATTCTGTTGGAATGTTAGGAAGATTTCAAAGTAACCCGGGGATAGACCACTTGAAAGCTGCAAAGAAAGTAATGAGGTATCTTCAGGGTACTAAGGATTACAAACTGATGTTTAAACGAACTGACAATCTAGAAGTAGTTGGCTACTCAGACTCAGATTTCACTAGTTGTACTGATTCACGTAAATCTACATCTGGTTACGTGTTTATGTTTGCTGGTGGAGCTGTGTCCTGGAGGAGTAACAAACAAACTTTGACTGCTACTTCTACTATGGAGGCTGAGTTCGTTTCTTGTTTTGAGGCTACATCACATGGTGTATGGCTAAAGAGTTTCATTTCAGGCCTTAGAGTGGTTGATTCCATTGCAAGGCCACTAAAGATGTTCTGTGACAATTTAGCTGCTGTTTTCATGGCTAAGAACAATAAAAGTGGAAGTCGAAGCAAGCACATCGAAATTAAGTACTTAGCTATTAGAGAACGTGTTAAAGAAAATAAAGTGGTCATTCAACACATTAGCACTGAATTGATGATTGCGGATCCTATGAAAAAAGGCTTGCCACCTCATAAATTCAAGGATCATGTAGAGAACATGGGACTTGGTTCCTTATGTAATTTGTACAAATAAAGTTATTATTAATGAAACTCTTATTTTGATTTTTCTCATATTTATGCGCATCTTAATTTTACATTTGAGAAAAATTTCAGAGGACCTGAATAAACATAAGGTTTAGGGCTTATTCACTTAAGTACATTGCCACATAAAGTACATTGTTATATAGTAAATGTATTATAATACATGGAAGATAATACTCGACTCATAATGAGGACATGTCGCTATGATTCGTATGTTTATTATATAATGAGGAACGTTGGGTTTGAATGTTTTAGTTTAAATGCTGACCAAGTGGGAGAACATAAAAATATTTTAATTATGGAAATGAATTTTCTATTTATGGAAATAATTTTCTATTTAAGGAAATGATTTTCTATTTAAAGAAATAAATAAATAATTGATTTTCTGATAAATGAATATTTTATATTCATTAAATCTGGACAAAATCAATTATGTAATATTCTATATATGGTCAGATTTCTACATTCATTACCTGATTTGATTTCCTGAATTAATTGTCAAAAGAATAATTAGCTTTTTTAGTCCCTGTACTTATGACACTATACTATGATGCCCCTTAATTTATAAGTGTAGTTAAAAATACCCCCTAAAATATATCAGTTGGAATAGTATAATCCTTCTATCTAATTCTGTTAAAATTGACTAAAGTTGACTGTTAAATTAATAATGTGGCATTATACATAGATAGTAGTTGAAAAATTATATACCATTAGGAAAATAAATTACAAGTCATTAAAATTACAATCACAGGAAAAAAAAATGAAAAATAACATCCCAAAAAATAGAATATCATTACCTTAATTTTCCAAAAATCTCATGTTCTTTCTAGTGATATCCATCTCTTCAAATACTGTAGAATCCTAATTTTACACCTTTTTCTAATTTGAACTGCTAAAAAACGATTGGAATTATTTTAATAAAATTATTTTTATTAAATTTTTTTTAAAAGGTTATGAAATCATTTTTTAATCATCTTTCATTGTCAGTTATTATGCCACCTCATAGTCAATTTTCCCTCTAAAAAGAGATGAAATTTACTACTCTATCCTTTGTTATAATACCACATCATCAATACAAACAGTATTTTTAAACAAAATAAACAGAAGGACTAAATGTATGCATATAAAATTATACAAGGACTATTTGTAACAAGCTGAATAGATTAAGGGGCATAATAGTATAGTGTCATAAGTACAGGGGGTAAAAAAGATAATTATTCTTGTCAAAATATTCTGACAATTAATGTGGCGCAGATACTGATGGAGTATCTCACCTATATAAATAGGGTCTCGGTCCCCGAGCTTCTCACTCATTCTGATTTCATTCAGCAAATTCCATCTAAAGAGAGTTGAGAGAGCGAGGAAGCCCGAACTCCAATACCGAAGCTAACGCAGGGATTGAAGCTCAAAGATCAATGGCTGGAGGTATATCGATCCTTCATTGTATATATAATATCGATATGTTTATAGTTTTTTCACATTACATATCGTTTATATATATGCTGTATTTCATATACTATATTATAGTCTAACATTATTTTGTTATAAAAGAGTATGGCTTAGCCTGTACATGATATCTTTGTTTCGTGTAATTAAGTTTTGTTGGACCAATTTTTTTTACACTTATCATATATAATAGAGTAATTTGCGGCATAAATACCTAAGTTTTATGTCGAGTAGCAAATAAATACCTAAGTCGTATTTTTGGCGGTAAAAATACCTTCCGTCACACTTCTCGAACTTCCGTAGGTACCCGACCGTTAGGTGCCAAATCAGTATCTACGTGGCAACATCTCATTGGTCCAGATCATTTATTAATTATTTTTTATTTAAAAAAATCATTTAAAAATTTAAAAATTAAATAAAAAATTTTTGAAAATTAAAAAAAATTACAAAATTATTAAACAAAAAAGAGTAAACCCATATTATATAATTTTATTAATTATTAAAAACAAATCATTAAAGATAATATTTAACTCAAAACCTAAATCCCTACGTTTACATCTTTCCTATATTTTTTTTTCTCTTTTTCCTATTCATCATCTTGTTCTTCCTTCTCACGATCATCATCAAATCAACTCTATTACACCACGATCCAACCTCCCTCTTTTAATCTCTTTTTCTTCTTCCATTTCCTATGTGTATCTAAATTGTAGAAAATTAAAAAAAAAAACTCCAAACAAAGAATGTGAATTGCTCGGTTGTTGCCTCTAAAACCCTAAGAATCTTTTTCGACACCATTTTTGTGTCGCAGTCGTGCTGGAGGAGCTTCGCTCTCCCATCGGCACAAGAGCACAAGGGGGCCAAAGATTGATGATCATCTCGGTTGTGTGCCTTTCTAGTTCCGTCAACTCGAGTTCAATCAACTCAAAAACTACCCCCGAATCGATTATCTTCATTCGGTCTTCACCGTGCCGAGAATGACGGTGTTGCCCAGATCTCTATCAAGACTCGATCTTCACCAGGTGTCCCATCGAAGCCTCTCCTAGATCTCCATCGAGATGCTACGTTCGACTCTGAGAAAAGAGAAGCCGAGAAAGAGATGGAGAGAGAGTGAACATGGTTTGATGTATATGAATGTATATGAGCATGTATTACTCTTATACATGTATATGAACATGGGTTTGATGAATTTTTTTTCAAAGGTATGAACATGCTAGTAGGAAGAAGAAGTGGATAACGAAGAGGCATTTTGTTTTAGGGTTTATTTTAGTTTTTGGATTCTAATTAATGATTTTTTATTTTAATTTAATTAAATATGAATATTAAATATTCATTATTTTATTTTGATTTTTGTTTTATTTTTAATATTTAAATTGATTTACAAATAAAAAATAAAAATTAAATGATTTGGACTAATAACATAGTGACACGTGGACACTAACCTGTCACATAACAATTGGGTACCTACGGAAGTTCCAGAAGTGTAACGGAAGGTATACCGCCAAAAATACGACTTAGGTATTTATCTGTTACTCGGCATAAAACTTAGGTATTTATGCCGCAAATTACTCTACATAATATGTATTGTTTGCCTATTGAGGATAAATATACAATTTTTTTAAGATATTTTGGAAACAATTTAAATTTTGATATTTTAAATAAATTAATTGAAATATGTCGCCAAAGTGACCTCTTTTGTGTACATTAATTTATTTTAAATATCAAGATACTTCTGTGATTGTAATTGATGCATATATTGGCTGACACAAAAGTAAGTGAATATTTTGCTAGATTTCAAACACATTTATTGCAATAAATATGTGACATTTATAAGGTATTTTGTGTGAGCAATATGTTAGTCCTTTAATCTATTGTTTGGCACAAATTTTATTATCAATGTTTTATTTCTATACTTAGAGTACCGTTTACAATTAATATTACGGTCAAAAGGCTTGACATTAATGTGTGTTTGGTATCTTGAGATGAGATTAACTAATTTTTGAATTTATTGTTTAATTATGCACATTAATGTGAGCTTGTTTTATTTGTTCTATATTCAGCTAGTTCATCTTCTCTTGCCTCAATATTTGCTAATATTAATTCTATTCCTATGCTTAATGGGACCAATTTTAAGGATTAGAAAAGATACTTACTTATAGTTCTGGGATGTATGAATTTAGACCATGTACTAAGGAATGAACAACCTGCACCTCTCACTAAGGAAAGTTCCTATGATGATTAAAGGGAATTTGAGAGGTGGGATCGTTCAAATCGCACGAGTCTAATGATTATGAAACACAGCATTTTAAAAGCCTTTTGGGGCACAAAATCTAAAGGGGTTACTATGGCCAAGAACTTCCTTGAACAAGTTGAGAAATGTTTTGCTAAAAACGATAAGGTTGAAATGACAATACTTCTTGGTTCTTTAATGAACATGAAGTATAATGGTCAAGGAAATGTAGAGTACATTATGGAAATACATCATATTATCTCAAGATTAAGGACACTTAAGATTGATCTTTATGATGATATGCTTGTCCTCATATTTTTGTTAACGCTTCCTCCATAGTTTAACCAATTTAAAATTAGTTACAACTGTCAAAAGGAGAAATGGACTCTCAATGAGCTCATTTCTCATTGTGTGCAAGAGGAAGAAAGGTTGAAAAAGGAAAAAAACTATAAGTGCTCACTTGGCCACTATCCCTAAGGATAAGGGCAAGAAAAGGAAATTTGAGAATGAAGCTGCTAAGGGTCCAGCTCAAAAGAAATAATAATAGGATTCTAAGGGTTGTTTCTTTTATAACCAACCTTGACATGTGAAGAAAGATTATGCAAGATATCACGTATGGCGTGTAAAGAAAGGTATTAATCTTGCTTTGGTCTGTTCTAAGGTTAATTTAGTTTCAGTACCTAGAAACACTTTGTGGATAGATTCTGGTGCTACTGCTCACATAAGTGTTTCTATGCAGGGTCATCTAAGCTACCAAAAGCCAAGTGATGGTGAAAGATACATCTTTTTGGGCAATGGACAATTGGTAGATGTGGAAGCAATTGGACATTTTAGATTGTTATTGAGAACTAGTTTTTATTTGATTTTAAAAGACACTTTTGTTGTACCGTCTTTTAGGCGGAATTTAGTTTTTGTTTCTTTGTTTGATAAATTTGGATATTGTTATTCATTTGGAAACAATCAGTTTACTTTGTCTTTAAATTCAAATGTTTTTGGAACTGGTTATTTAAATGCTTATGACAATCTTTCTTTGCTAGAAACAATTGCATCCTCTAATGAAACCTTGCATGTGGAATCACGAGGTACTAAACACAAATTAAATAAAGAAAATTCAACGTCATTATGGCATAAATGCTTAGGTCATATCTCAATAGGTAGAATTGAGCATCTTGTATCTAATGACATTTTAGAGTCTCTTGACTTCATAGATCTTAATGTCTGTGTAGGTTGTGTCAAGGAAAACATACCAAAACTAAGAGATTAAGTGCTAATAGAGCTTCAAGTATCT